>NC_050457.1:34728575-35928575 GCF_903995425.1 Onychomys torridus | reverse complement strand
TTCAAGTGTAACTCATTAATTTATTGCTTTCACATTAGTTTTCTATATAAAAATAAATTTTTATTTATAATCAGATAAATTATCAGTAATGTCTCCAATTAAGTGTTCTAAAACTAGTAACTAATAAATATGAAAAGGCAGTTATAGGAGCAAAAGCGATTCACATATACTTTATTTTACTATTCTATTTTAGGATAAGCTCCTACTATGTAGCTCAGGCTGGCCTCGAACTCTCAATCCTCTTGTTCCACGTGCCAGGAGCTGGCATTTCTGGCGTCACCAGCACACAAGGCTGCTAAATTTTGTCCTTACTGCTCTGACCCGGGGTGGAAGGAAGGTAAATGCGGAAACTGTAACTCCTGGCTAACCCTCATGCGTCTGGATCACTCTTTTTAAAAACTATTTTTAAGATTATAATTCCATCACTTCCCCTTCCCTTTTCTCCCTCGAAGCCCTCTCATACACCCCTCCCTGCTCTCTTCAAACCCATGGCCTCTGTCTTTCAGGGTTTCTCCATGTTCTTCATTCAGGGGCCTGTTTAACTTGAGCCTTTCTCAGTAATGAGGAGACACAGAAAGTTGCTATCAGCAGCTCTGCAAATCAGCAACACTCTCGGGAATATGCAAGAGTCTCTGGTCAAAGCACTCTTCAAGAACATGACAAATGTTTGTCTTTTAGCAAAGAAATGGCAGCCATGTTACTCTTGGATTTGTGTATAACAGTGAAAATGTACAAAGTATTTCTAAACATTTTTGTAAAGTAAGTATATCCAAAAGCTACTGAGCCAAGTGACTGTCCTTGGGAAGGCTAACAGAAACCATTACAAATGTAGTTCAAGAGTCTGGCGAAGCTGAAAAGGAGACACAGATCTTACAGCCTGAAAGTACGGTGGTTCCGTACACGTTCTGTTCGATCTGCCCAAATGACAGGACATTGCAGGTGAGCTGGACCGTCTGGAGGACCATGTCTGGAAAGGTGACACTAGACGTGGTTCTGTTGATGACGGTGACCTGCTCCTTGGGAACAGCAACATGGTTTGTCTTCCACACGATGAAACTAGCATTCACGTCATACTGCTGAAGACACTTTTCCTTTAGCACACAAATGGCAGTGAAGTTAGAGCCACGCTGTACAACCGGAAATTCGGGGTAGATATAACCACATGGTTCCACCATTTGACCTGAAAAGAACAACAGACTGTGCTGAGTGGCCTGAGCTTGCCTGGCACATGTGACAGCTTGGGTTCGATGCCTGGCACTGGGACAGGGACAAGGGAAAAGAACAAAGACGTAATATCTCAGTACAAAAGGGTATCTGGATAGCAGCACTCAGTGTGGACTCCACAAATTCATTCTAGTAATTCTCTGAAGGAAAAGGAAATGCAAGACTGAAAACATTGTGGTCTGAATTTAAAACCTAAATTTGTAAAGAAATACACAACTTATATTGTACAAAAGTGAAAATTACTGAGCCCGTGGTCCAATATTCTGATTTTCCCCAGAAACAGACTGCTTCCAGTTCATCTCAAAGTTGCCCATCCCTCATGCAACCCCTTGACTCAGACAGCCTAACTAAACTCCAGAAAACAGGTGGGCTGTCTTCTCCAGCCCTGAATGCTGGTAGAGGCGAGGCCACAGGAAGAGAGAGACAGACATACTGTCCATATATGCAAATTCAAACTGTAGTGAGACAGCAACCCAAACCAGAAAGACTAGAAAATATGGGCAAATATGTGTGTTTTAACAAAGTGTAAAGGATAGGATTTTCTGAGCAAACAATTGGACTAGTTCTAGCAATAAATGTATTTTATCCATCAATGCATGGAATAAGCTTTTCTATTTAAAGGAGAAAAAGAAATTAGACAGGATAAAAAAACTAAAACCCAATTATACAGCTGGAGGGTCTCGCCCCCACTGCAGATGAGTGACAGGTCCACCTCTAATTTCCTCTGCTTTCAATATCCTGCTAGAGACAAGCATCTTTGCAGTTCGAACTGTTTGGGAATGCACAGGACGTTACCATTATTATAGTTACTTTGCTGTACAAAAGATCCCAAAGCTTATTTCTTGTATTTAAGTATAACTCAGTACCAGTGAGCAACTTTCCCTCCCTAAGCTCCTAAGCTGCTAGCAACTACCATTCTACTCAACTGTTTATAAGAGCGATTTGTTTAGATTTCACAAGTGAGATCATGTGGTATTTATCTTTCAGTTTCTGGCTTATTTCACTTAACGTGTTTTCAGTTCTATTTATGTTGTCCCAAATGACAGAATTACACTCTTTTAAGATGGAAAAGTATTCCATTATGAACACACACATTCCATTATCCACTTACGTATTTCTTGCTGTAATAAAAATAGGAATGCAGCTCTAATTTGACATACTGATTTAATTTCTTTTCTATTATTTACCTAATAGTGAGAATGACGGATCCTATGTGGTGTACATCAATTGTCAATTTGACAGGATTCAGACTTGCCTAGGAGGTCAACTTCTAGGCATGTCCATGAGGGATTTTTATATTGGGTTAACAGAGATAGGAAGACACACTCTAAATGCAGGTGGCACCATTGCATGGGCTGGGGGCCTGGAGTGAATAAAAGGAGAAAGCAAGCTACACACTAACATTTATCTCTGTTTCCTAAGTGCACGCACAATGTCACCCTGGTGTACCAAACTACTGTCACCGGGCCTTCCCCAGCCGATGGGACTGTCCACTCAAGTCCTACCTTCCTGAAGTTGTTCATCAAGTATTTTATCCTGGCAATGAGAAAAGTATCACAATCTGCTAGTGGGACTGCCTTTTCTTTCAGAGCCTCTGTATTAGTTTTGAAAACAGCTGTACTAATATAAAATTCCATCAATACTGTGTTTGGTTTCCTTTTCTCTACATTCCTGCCAGCACGTATCTTGGGTTTTGTGCTAACAGTCTATCTAACAGGAAGCAGGTCATTCCTTACTATGATTATGTTGGCACTTCCCTGATGATTAGTGCTGATTATGTTTTCATGTAATTATTAGTCATTTGCATGTCTTACCTTGAGAAATGTCTACCTAGGTCTACTACCCCTTTAAAAATATTTATATTTTTCTACTGAGTTGTTTAAATTCCTTGCATAATCAATATTAATCCCTTATCAGGTGTATGATTTGGAATATTCCCCTGTTTGGTAAGCGTCTTTTTACTTGGTTGGTTTTCTTTGCCACACAGAAGCTAAAGTGTGACACACTCTAATTCATCTACTCTTGTTGTATTCCTATGGTTTGGGATCCTAGTGAGAAACTCCTCACCTGTTCCAGTATCCTAAAGCTTCCCCCTGTATTTTCTTCTAGTGATTTATTTCATAGTTTCAGGTCTCGTATTAAAGTCTTCAATCCAGTTGGTTGTGGTGTGCACACCTTTAATCCCAGCACTTGGGAGGCAGGGGCAGCAGATCTCTGTGACCTTGTCTACATAGTGAGTTCTGGGGTGGCCAGAGCTACACAATGAGACCATGTCTCAAAAATAAGTAAATAAATAAGCCTCTAACCTGTTTTGAGTTGATTTCTCAAACTGTTGACAAAAAGAGAAAAACTGGGTATCCAATTACCGTACATCTTGATCTGAAGAGACTGTACTTTAATATCTTAGCACCCTTGTCAAAGATTAGTGGCGATACATGATTTACTTCTATGCTCTCTTGTCTTTTCTGCTACTCTGTTTTTATGCCCACACCATGCTGTTTTAATTATTGTAGCTTTGTAAAGTATTTTGAAGTCAGTTGGTATAATGTCTCCATTTTTGCTTATTTTGTTCAATGTGTGGAATAATCTTTTTGTATACTGTGAAGATTTGTCACTGGGATTGGTTTAATAAAAAGCTGAATGGGCATTAGCCAGCAGGATTTTCAGGGCAGAGAGAATGATGGGAAGAGGAAGGGCGGAGTCACACAGAGACACCATGAGATACAGATCGAGCAGGATGGGAAATATGTAGATGAGGTAAATGAGCCTTGGGGCAGCACATAGATTAATAAGCGTGGGTTAATTTAAGTTATAAGAGCTAGCTAAAAATAAGCTTAAGCTATTGGCTGAGCATTCATAATCAATATTAAATCTCTATGTGGTCATTTGGGAGTAGACTGGCAAAACAGAAAAGTCTGCCTACAGCTCAAGACTATTTTGGGTATTTGGGTGTTTTGTGGTTCCACACGAATTTTAGGAATTATTTTTTTCTAACTCTGTAGACTGCTTTGAAAAGTCCAGAAATTTTAACAACTTTAAATCTTTTAGTTCATGTACATGGATTGTCTTTCCATGTTTTTGTGTTCTTTCCAAAACTTTTCATTAGGTTTTATAACTTATATTTTAGCTCTAACTAAATTTACTTGTATTTATTTTTGGAGTCACTGTAAATAAGACTGCCTCTTCAGATACTTTACTATTAGCATATAGAAATGCTGCTGACCTATGCATGTTAATTTTTTTTAAAAGGTTTATTTATTTATAATGTATACAGAAGAGGGTGCCAGATCTCATTGCAGATGGTTGTGAGCCACCATGTGGGTGCTGGGGATTGAACTCAGGATCTCTGGAAGAGCATTCAGTGCTCTTAACCTCTGAGCCATCTGCATGTTAATTTTTTTTTTTTTTTTTTTTGAGACACGGTTTCTCTGTGTAGCTTTGCGCCTTTCCTGGAACTCACTTGGTAGACCAGGCTGGCCTCGAACTCACAGAGATCCGCCTGGCTCTGTCTCCCGAGTGCTGGGATTACAGGCGTGCGCCACCGCCGCCCAGCTGCATGTTATTTTTTTAATCAGCAACTTTTCTGAATTCATTGTTTTTTGTAGACTCTTTGGGGTTTCTTGTATATAAGACTATGTCAGACAATTCGACATCCTCTTTTCCAACCAGGATGCCTTTCATATTTCTTTTGCCTGATTGAGCGCTCTGGCTAGGTCTTCAAATATCATATTTAGTAGAGGTGGTTAGAAACAAAGGTAGCAAAAATAACCTCTATCCTGTATCAGATCTTGGAGAAAAAGCTTTCAGGTCTCTCCATTCCGCACATTAGCTGTGGACTTCAAGTGTGTGTGTGTGTGTGTGTGTGTGTGTGTGTGTATGCAACTTTTATTATGTGGAAATGTTCTTCCTATACTTATTATTTTAGGTTATGAAAGGTTTTACATATTTATCAGAATGTATCTACTAAAGTGACCATACAGTTTTTGCCCTTCAATCTGTCTCAAATTAGCTAATTAGCATTTAGTATTTATAAAACTCAAATAAATGATATAAAACAAATTATCAGGCGTATTTATACTAAAGTTATTTCTCTCACTAATAACTCATGAAAGAATATATAAGCATAATTATAAAAGTATTAAACATGAGCCTAATTATATAGTATATAAAACGTATAAGCCAAACTTGTAGAATTGGGACATTTCATGAACCTTACCTATAGATTCAGCGATGAGAAAAATAAGCAAAGCTTGTGTTAGCCAAATCCTCAGTGTCGACATCTTCAGGGATGCTCCTGTAACAGACATAATGTGCAATTTCAAACCTGTTCTCTTACACACAAGCTAAGACAGAGGCTTATTCTACTGTGCAGCTATTTTCTGAAAGGTGGTCAAATACCTATGTGAATGCAGAAAGGGACTATTTTCTCCATTCACTAAAGTTATGGCTGCACAAAAACACTAGATGACATCAACAGTTAAGGACCAATCCCGGTTTGTTTGCCTGCACGTATGCCTGCACGCCAGAAGAGGGCACCAGATCTCATTATAGATGGTTGTGAGCCACCATGGGGTTGCTGGGGATTGAACCTAGCTCCTCTGGAAGAACAGCCAGTGCTCTTAACCTCTGAGCCATCTCTCTAGCCCCAGTCCTGGTTTTTTTATGATGTGAAATCATACATACAAGTAAGTAACTGTGAGATGGAGGACTTCAGAAATGGCAAAATCCCCTCTAAGAAACCTCAGAGGGACTAGGCAAATGGGAATTTAGCTCAGTATGACCACAAATAGCCCCTGACAGGAGGAGGGTGCCCACAAAGTACTAAGGATTCGAACAGCTCGTAGGAAAACAAGCAAAACTTTTTGAGTAGGCAGTTTATAGAGAAAGAAATTCACATAACTAGAATATGCAAAAAGACAATTTTAAACTACTCACAATGAGATGCAAATTAAAAAGAAGATAGGAAAGAAAACTAATACACTCTGGAAAATGGTGGGACAGGCGAGGCGTTAGCCAGTTAAAAAGCATTCTGTACCTGGCATTACACACCTAACAACAAATCTAAGGAAAATCAGAACAACATATGTCCACACACAGACATACTCAAATGTTTATAGCAAATCTATTCAGAAAGATCTCAGACTGGAAACAACCCAAATGTCTATCAATTGGTGAACGGATAAAGAGAATCAGCTCAGGGCATATCTACAAAACAAAGAGCACCCAGCAATAAATGGGAACAAACTAATGATGTATCAAGTACAAGAGGAAACCCCCCCAGAAGTGAGTGGGATGGCAGATGCCAGCCACAACACGGTGCATGATGAGGAGGGGGTAGGGTGAGGTAGAGGGCAGGAACGACGAGTCTGTTGGGGTGGTGAGAATATTCAATAACTTGATTTGGGTGGTGACTTTCTAAAGACTACAGGTGTTTGTGAAGATTCACTGCACTGTGCCAACATTACAATGCTCTGGTCTGAGACTAGTCTACTTGGAAGCTGATAAATTTGCTTGCTGCAGTTACATGAATATCAGCAAATCACTGTAAGCCCTCTGAGTTAGAAACAAAAAATATGATGCTTAACAGCAGCAACAAACCATCAATAGATTCTTTTGCTAACTACTAGCTCATTTCACAGGGTGCTGTGAAGTCAGGTCACACCCATAGATAGCAAGTTATCTTACAGCACACAAAGATCTGGCTTAGGAATCCACACCTAAGCGAGCAGGAAGCATTCCGGCCTTTTACTCTAGAGGGGGCCATTACAGCTATGTTTTAAAACTGCAAGCAAGCCTTCCTAAGTGAAACAGTATTTCAACATCCTTCAAATGACAAGTAAGGGTGATGCAGTCAGGGCTTTTGCAACTAAGACATATAGTATGCAAAAATCATGACCCACTTTTCTTTTTAGTGTTTATACATTGAATCTTACTTGTAACCAAACAACACTATACAGACAAGGTGTACATACACTGAAAGAAACATGTGCTAATGTCTTCCAAAGGATACACTTAGGATGCCCAAGGCAGGTGCGGCTCCACAGATCAGGTTCTCAGTACACACAGGGCATAGCTTCAACAATCCCCAGCGACAAGAAAATCAAACCACATCCAAAAGCTGATAAGCAACCAGACACACTGGCAGTCGAGTAACTGAGCCATGGCAGTTGGCAAGAAGAATGTACAAGCGTGCACAGCATGGATAACTCTCACACACAGAACTAGAGCGGGGTAGGCTTGTGACTGAGCAGTGCCACGAGGAAATGGAACAGCCTTTCACTGTAATGACTACAAGTATTACTTCCTAATTTTTTGCAACTGTCACTGAGATGTGAGGAAAGAGCGTCTATGAAAGTGCCTGACATCGAAGTACAAATGTATTCTGTGTTGTATCCTACACAACTAACTTCGCTTGGGGCTTATTTTGTTTTAAAATGGACGGTATTCTGCTACATTCTTTTGATTCTGTTGAGAGTAAACATTCAAATCAAAAGTGTATTAAACAGCCAGCACGCCTTTAATCCCAGCACTCGGGAGGTAGAGGCAGGTGGATCTCTGTGAGTTCAAGGCCAGCCTGGATTACAGAGTGAGTTCCAGGAAAGGCACAAAGCTACAGAGAAACCCTGTTCTGAAAAACAAAACAAAACAAAACAAAAAAAAAGTGTATTAAATGCTCCTACTTCACAGCTCTTGCAGAATATGCACATATTGCAAAAATACTGCCTACAATGACTTCCTTGAATTTGTAAAAGCTTCCTAGAAAGCTTTTACAAAGCGAAAACATGACTAGTGACTGCGGATGCTTGCATCTACAGTTTATTTCAGAACGGAGTGGCTCTTCTATATTGGTAATTCCTCAACTCTGGCAAGCCAACAGTGGTGTGCTGAAAGGTGTGTCACAAGTGACTTCCTCCAGTAAAGCTCGTCACACAGATTGTGAATGGCTTGCTTGAGAACTCAGAACAGACATGCAGTAACCACATCACCACTCCCTCTTTCAGTCCGTGGATTTTCTGAAGTGAGAAAAAGCAGTGTAATTATAACTGATGAATGTTAACAACTGTGCACTCTAAATGTTTTTATTGCCTACACTGTGACTTTTATGTTTATTTCCATTTTATAAAATCTAACCCAAGGGCAGAATGAAGAATGAATAAGGACTGCATTCCCTGAGAAAGATATCAGTGTAAACCGTTACTACGGCAAGGTAACTGTCATAACTACAGAACCTTACATGAAGCCTGGCTGTCAGAAATAAATTGTGTTCACCGATGAGCTGGGTAGGGATCAGGGTGACACTTACAGAGTGTCTTACTATAATCCATCTGTAAAATACTGGCCATACTACATTAAACTGAGCTACATTATTTTACAGTCATCCACCCTTCACTCCTTTCCAGTTCATGCTAACACACTGGACTCTTTGGTTACACATAATGCTTTCCCACTGGTCATTTCTATCCCTACCCCTGGGGGCAGACAGGTAGGGCAGGGGTTGTTTATTGGACTTTTACAAAAGAAAAACAAAAATTCAGACAAGACAATTACTTACCCAACTCACAAAATTAGCAAATGAAAAGGCATGAATCTGAAGCAAGCCCACCAGCACCAAATGTCATGTTCCTTCTCTTGGTCTCCCTGTGAAGACAGAGCCTTGCTCAGAACACTGGCTTTGGTAAGTGTTGCACGTGGGCTTACTAGGATCTTCGAGAACATCATACACGCATACAATGTTCATATTGTTCATGTTCACCCTACTCCTCCTCTAGCTCCTGGGTCCACCTGTATACATATTTTCAAATCCTCCTTGCTATTACGTTTGCGGGTTTGCCCCAAGTAGCACATGTTAGAGAACTTCAAAATAAAAGAACCCCACAAATTCTTGGGTGAGAGTACTCAATAATCCAGTGGTTATTACTGTATCTTTTTTCCCCATTGAGAGAAGGTTCTGCTATGTTGTCCTGGTTGGCCATTAACTACCGAATTCAAGTAATCTTCCTGCCTCAAGCCTTTGGGACCAATAGGGCCCAGAGTTATGTTTAATTGTGGTTCTCAACCTGTGGAGTTGTGACCCCTTTGGATCACATGACATTTTCATGCAGGTTGCCTAAGACCATCACAAAACACAGACATTTATATTACAGTTCATAACAGTAGCAAAATTAGTTATGAAGTAGCAATGAAAATAATTTTATGGTTGGGGGTCACCACAACATGAACTGTGCTAAAGGTTTACAGCATTAGGAAGGTTGAGAACCACTGGTTTAATATATAAATATTAAAGTCATCTACACCTAATTCAACCCCCTTGATGTCTATGTAACGTCACAAGGGCATTTTGTTGATAGGAACATTTACAAGTCCTTAGTAGAAGGTCGATACCTTTTGTTCTCTACTGGCCCTGACTCCTCAACTGTCCAACCATGCTCGGTGCTAGGTTCAGGTGAGCAGTGGCAGCTATTTTTTGAAATAACTTAAAACTTAGGCAAAGAATTGAATCTTGTATTTCTGCTTTCCACATGTTCTATCTTTGATATGACACAATAACAAGGAATTAAGTTTGTAACATTAAAACAAAAAAAGAATATTCAATTTAAGTTGGGGATTTAGCTCAGTGGTAGAGCGCTTGCCTAGCAAGTGCAAGGCCCTGGGTTCAATCCTCAGCTCAAAAAAACAAAACAAAACAAAACAAAAAAATTTCAAATGAAAAATGGGGGGGGGGGGGAGCAGGCATTGTAAAGTCTATAATTTTACCAAGAAAAATAGCTAGTGAAAAATGTTGCTGGGTATCTGGAAAATTCTCCACCTACAACTTCCCAGTGTGTAAGCCAGTATGTATCTCTTACACTATAAAGCCGGGTTCACCGTGTGATGCCTGCTGTCACTTCCCTTCTTCACGTAACACTACAAACTGGAGCTCCATAAGCACCACATAGGTTAAGTTTTACAGCCTTTGCTCTGCCTCCTTCCCAGAGGTCTTTCTTGGCCTCTCTGAACTGCTTCTACCACCCTGCTCTCTGCTATTGGTGTGTTAATGTAGTGTTTGAAGAAATGGTTACTTAAAAAACAGTGCTTCTGCACATCAGTAATAACCAACTAAGAAATACAATAGAAAAAAAAATACTACTCATAATGGCTCCAAAAGCAACACCAGAATAGGAAAAATCTAGTCAGAACTAAAAAGAATTTCACAGTATAAAAATGCAACGCAACTTTAACCCAAATAGCAAAGTAGTTTATTGTAGAACTTTATATCTCAATTAAAGTTTCACATTAAAAACAAGACACTAAGGGCCAATTTTCAAACAACAAGAAGAGGATTGATGTACCCTCATTCAGACCTACCATAAAGAATAAACATGCATGGGCACAGACCACAGACAAGTCGACAGCATGAACTAAAGAAGCGCAAGTCTACAGCACAAAGAAAGGAAATGAAGTCTATGCAACTGCTTTTAGAACTGGGATGTAGCTCGGTGGTACACAGCATGCCTTCATGTGTATGACTTTGGTTTGATCCCTGGTACCACAAAACAAACAAAAAACCCCAGATAAATTATAAAGAATTTATAAGCTGGGCATGCACGCACCTGTAAGTCTCAGAGGGTGGGGTGCTGAGGAAGGAAAATCAATAGAGCCTAAGACTTGGCAGCTAACCTGGGCAATATAGTGAGAGCATGCAAAAAAAAAAAAAATCTGTTATGGCATCTCATCTTACTCAAAGATATTTTTGGGACAACTGGTCCTATGAAGAAAAATACAAAGAGATATTTTTATTATACAAGCATATTCCAAGTTAATATATTTTCTATTTCGGATTCACGAGTACTCTGATAAAAATCTATGTTCTCACCATCACTTAAGACAAAAACATTGCAAATACAATTGATGCCAGACAGTTCTTGGCTACAGGAAGCTCAAAGCTAACAGGTAAAATACATGCAAAGTGCTTTGGGAACAGATTTTATCCCATTCAGGGCTCAGGGACACTCAGCTATAAAATAAAGTCAGAGTTTCATGAACGAGAAAACTGTATGTTTGGCTGAAGACTGCCAATGTGAAGGTCTAACAGCCAGCACTGTGCTATCTGAAATACAGCTCTGATGAGCCCAGCTTGCACTAGGGGGTGCAGTTGCAGGGGATGTTCAGAAGACAGAACATCCTAACAAGATGGACTGTACAGGCGACGCAGTATGAACACACTGTTTATAATAATTAGCCCACTCTTCCTTAAAGCCAAGGATGACAGTAACTACTAAAGAGAATCTGAAATTCTGGAGGCAAGACATTCAACCTTTAACAGAGCAACTCATTTGTTCTACTGGAAGGAATTACGTTCTTGCTCTGGATAGGAGTGCAGGCAGCTTTAAAGCATCAACCTAGTCTTAGCGTACACTAACAGATACAGCTCTGACTCGGGAGCGGAGAAACTCACAGAATCCCTCTGACTAGCTAGCCACAGAATGAAGCCCTGGTGGCCCCGTGACACCACAAGTGTTTGAGTCTCCATTCACCACCCCTGCTTTTTAAGTTCCTCATTAAGCTCCTGGTTTAAAATGCAACCATACGGTTGGTTCTTTCCTTTATCCACTTTTGATATTCTTGGCTAGCTTTTATCTGCTGGCCATGAATGTACCCAAAGATGAAGTACTCAGGATCCACTTTTCTTTTAAAATATGTACTTTGAAGACATGTAACTTCAATTAGTACCTTACCTTCAAACCAAATTTCAAGAATTCTGGCTTGAATCATCAATTCTAAGTATGTATCATCTTAGATATCCTGCATCTGATGCAAATCAATTTACTAAATCTCCCCACTTAAAACTACCTACAAACCAAACATACACATACAACATAATCCAATACTGTTATCAGGGCTTTTTTAATCATAGAAACTTACCCCCCCACACACACACCTATAAACAGCTCATGGTTTTCAGCTGCTCCAGCAGGAAAGCCTTCTTGTTCTCTGATCAACCCTTAAAACTTGACTTCTCAGTTACACATCTTACCCAGACTTCCTTCATGACCTTCTCACCGGCCTCTCTTTATGGATGACTGGACCCGCTCACCACACTTCCAATGGCTCCCAGCCACTCCCCTACCACACACTCCTCCTTCTCTGACCATGGCACTTCCAATACAGAGAGCCTGGGCACTGTTTCGTCATGCACTGTCCAATTGACCTCCAATATTCAGTTCTACTTTAAACTAACAGCAATGGAGGCGGCTGGGGTACAGTCCATGGTAGAGCACTTGCTTCCAATGTGGAAAGGCCCTGGTACAACCCCCAGCCCACTACATAAATAAAACCCTTTCCTTAGACGTCCTTCTCTCAAACTACTGTGCTATAATCCCAGAGAATTACGAACAATCTGCCTTTCTACTCCAATTATGCTGAAATTATCCTTTTAGTTTTCCAACTGCAAAGTAAATATTTAAGCTTCTTGCTTTTTCGTGGCCTCAGCAAACTGGTCCTAACCTTCATCATTTCCATGTCAGCCACACCTAGATGGTAAGCTCCAGTTACAGCAAATTTCTAGACTTCCTCTAAAACACCTTCTTGAACGTGTGCTCACACACACTACAGTTTGACTCTACCACGCCAGTGCCCTGCTGACTCTGCCTTGTTCTGTTGTTTATAACCCAAAGGAACATCTCTTCTGTGGATTTTCCCCCACATTCACAAACATCTGTTTCCACTGCACTTTCAGAGTTCCCTAAAAGGATACAAAACATAGCACAGTCATTATACAACTTCATATGCTCAGAATCTTGGAGCCTTTGGCAAACAGCTAAAAGAATGGTTAGTTTATGTATGTATGCACATATGTAAGTGGTACTGACGGAGAATGTATGTAGTATGCAGTGCTGAGGATCGACCCCAGGGCTGGCACATGGTAGGCAAGCACTCTACTATTGGCTACATTCCCAGACTAATAATGACTTTTTAAAAAGAACTGGTATAACCATTTTACTCTGTTCTCATGTAGACAATATGAAAAATTAACACGTATTACAGATAAGAATTCAGCCTGAACTCAGGATATCTAAGCATAAATGTAAAATGTGACAATAATGTCTGTGTTTGGGGTTTGCCTTTGTGTAAAAAAGGGTAGTGGACCTACTTCAATAAGGCTATGTTCAGAGACTGACATACAAAACTGTGTAAGTTACTGGTTGGCAAACTGAATATACTGTAGTAACAGCACATGGCAGTCCTTTACGAAACGAAGTTCTAGTCTCTATTCTGCCCTCTGTTCTATATTTAGAACAGGATCTCTCTAATTTCCTCTTTATCCAAACCTTATCCAGATCTCAAGGCTGACCTCTAGGAAACACACTGGCTATTTCAATTCCAATCCTTAAAGACCCACAGCACTTTCTACATCACTCATCATTTAATTGAAACTGCTCTGTATCCAGGTAATTTTTTACACACCAGTTTGTCAGCCCAATTTTGTAAACTTTCAGAAACCTAGACGTTATCTAGGGCATCTTTATTAATTCCACAGCAGGCTGAATGCTCAGTAAAATAATCTCAAAGGAAACCTCATCTGTAATCAAACCACTTTTACAACCAAAAACATGGAGAAAGCTGTGGGAACTTCCATGGTTCTTTAGCAGACAAATATTTAGCTGCAAATATATCAGGGCCAGGTAATGCAGCAAAATGAGGTCTGAAATCGAGTCTAGGGAAAAACCCTTCCTGCTACTGCAGTGCTGTGGGCAACACATAACTTCCCAGATCGAATTATACTAATGAATTTTCTGTAAGAAATCTGTCAAGAGGACAGTCTGTGAGCACAGGATTTGGAGTCATAAATTTGTTGAGCCTGTTTCCATTTCTAAAACGGACTGTAACAACTACTTCATAGGTATGTAATAATCAGCATTCATCCTAGTATTTAACCAAAACGTCACATTCTCTTAGGAAAAAATCTTTTTAAGTGAAAACACAAAGTCACAAATAAAATAGAACAAAATGTCCAGTTACATAAGAACATGGCATTAAAAGAGCAGGTGGCAGTATTTGTAATATTTTAAATAACCATGTCAACAATACAGATGAGCAGAGTGAAAAAAAATTCCATCATAAAGTTTATGCTTATCTGACATCACCCCCTTGCAATTTTTTTTTCTTTTACTTGTGAGTAGAAGCAAATGGGCACAATTATTCCCCCAAAAGAAACCCGCGGAAAACACAATTAAATCTACTATCAGATCAGTCCTATAAATGTAGCATTCCAGTGGAGGGTTCACAAATAATTCGAAAATGTCAAATATGAACATGAACTTGAGAGATTAAGGCGATGGGCGATCATCCCCTCCGATAATGAGTCAGTAAGTTCAAATTAAAGAGATGTTCCAACTGGAAGCTGGCAGTCTCACATGGTCTGAAAGGGTTTGTTTACACCACTGACCAGACCAAACAGCTTAAGCTTTCAGGATTCACCCTGACATTCCAGTATCAACAGCCTACTTTGAAGCAGCACAGCTGCCGGGACAGCCAATAACCATACAAATTAAGCCCAAATGAACTTCCTTTTGATGGAAACAACAACAACAACAACAACAATAACGGAGCAGTGGGCCAAGCCTTCGATATTATTTCTGTTTGGAGTTCTGAATTAAAACGTCGTTCATCCAGGAAAGAAGAGAACCCGCTGCTACTTGGAAAAGTTAACGCTTAGGAGAAGAAGTGAACATTTATAAAGACAGATGGGATTGCGCTCCGGAGGTAAAGGCACGCAGGGTTTACTAGGAGGGGACCAAAGGGAGCGTTAGTATTTATAATCACCGAACTTGTCATCAACGCCAAAACGCTGCGATTTCTGGGTGAAAAGTTCGCTTTGGGTAAGAGACATCCAGAGCAGGGAGTGAAGAGTCAAGTCTGGGGCGGGTGTTATTTCAGGGGACACCGAAGACCAGACTTTCTGGGGCCGTGTCTACCGCCGGTTCAGGGGACGAGGCACGGGAGCGGGGAGGACGCGGGACGACGGACGCCCAGGACGCGCGATCCCGAGGGAACTTTGGGGCGGGGGCTCCGGAACTGTGCGTCAGGAAGGAACGCGGCTGGAGGAGACGAGTGACGAGGCCCGGGACGTGGGAGCCGGGAGCGGGGAAGGAAGGAAGGAATGCGGGGATTCCCAAGCCGGCCGGACCAGCTCCGGGCGTGCGCCGAGCCGCTCCAGCCCGGCCCCGCTGGGCCCCGGCTGCCAGGTGGCGGCGCCAGGCAGCCCGCACCCTCCCGCGCCGGGGCCCTGCCCTCCTCACCTCAGGCCGCGAGCCTCGCCGCCCCGGCGCGTCCCTCAAGCCTCGCGGATCCGGGCCCACTCCGCCCGCCAGCCCCTCGGCGGAGCCGCAGCCCGGCTGGCTCGAAACTCCCGACGGCGCACGCCGCCCTCCGCCCGCCGCCGACCAAGACTCTCCTAGCTCCGCCCCTTGTGGCCCCGCCCCCCAGGGACGGAGTCCTGGAGCTGATTGGCTTAGGTCGGTCCCGGAGCGCGCGGCCATTGGTCCGGGGTCGCGGGAGACGAAGGGGCGGGACTGCGCGCCGCCGCGATTCCCGTAACGCGGCTCCCCGCGTCCCGGATTCCCGTGGTTGTGCCCCGTAGCCTCTCCCAGACGTGATCGAAGGCTTCCCCGCCGCTCCTCCACAGTGGCCGGGACGGAAGGTTCCATTTTCCCCGAGGGTAATGGGGTCTGGGACCGCAGCCCAGGCCTCAGCTGCCTGCCTGGGCGGTCTTCCCCGAGGGCCTGCGAGCCTCCGGAGACAGCCCGGAGGCCCTTGGGACTCTGCCGGCGAGGGAGCTCCTTGGGGACAGGGCAGGGCTTAGTGGCTGTGACTGCACACGCCAGTGGTGACCGCTTCAGTCCTAGGCTTAAGTAAACGAACCTTGCTACTGTGCTATTTTTTGTTGTTGTTAGTAAATGAGTTTGGGTGTGATTGATTGATCAGTGAGTCCCAGTGTTGGTGACCTGCCAAGAAACTCTTGTTTTTTTGTGTGGTTTGCATCTCCTGGTCTGTGATTAGAAATGCTGCGGAAAAACCAATTTCATTGTAACTCATCACCCTCCCCTCGACTGGAAAATGAACCTAAACGCTCGCGTGTGTGTGTGTGTGTGTGTGTGTGTGTGTGTGTGTGTACCCCGCCCCCAAGCAAGGTGAGAAGCTTAAAAGGTAAGAGATGTGTAGCTGTAAAGAAACACTCCAATTTGTGTTGGTGAACTGAGCATGGGGCCTGCCCTAGAGTGTGGTTGATATAATCAGTGTAACTCCATTGAAGAAAAGTGATTCTCTCTTCCCCAACATCTCTTTGTTTTTGTTTTGTTTTGTTCAAAGGAGGAAAGGACCGAAAGTTGTTTGGATGGACAGGTGTGTGGGAAGAGTTGGGGGACAGCAGAGTGGTGTGGTCAAAATATACTGTTTAAAATTCTCAATAAAATATTTTTAAAAGATTAAAAGTGAAGAAATGATTCAAAAAGAGGGAATGCAGACAAGGGGCTTTTGGGAAGAAAAGCTACAATAATGGTACCATTGTGGTAGGCTACAATAATGATTTAAGGAGCGAATAATCCCCATAAATTAGTCATTTTAAAGTTCTTTGTTATGTTGAAGATTCAGCTGGAACAAAATGGGTCCAAGTGCACTATCTCTCCCTGCCCCCTTTTCCTTCTCTCTCTCTGCTGCAGATCTCTATACCCCCAAGCTCTAAATTATGACCCGTTAGCTGTTGGTGAGATACTTTGAAAAGACACTGTAAAGGAATCCCAGACACACTTGAGGTTGATGCTTCAACTAAAGATGTGTTCGGCTCCTGCGGCTGCTGCCTGCTAACCTTCAGAGTGTGACAAGATAGATAGGGGTGGAGAGACTTCTAAGAGACATTGCTCAATTGGAACTCTTCCAAAGGGGCACCTAACGTGGCTTTGGGGCAATCAATGCAGAGCAGTTCCGTGGTACTTCTGCTTCCAGACTGTCGAAGGGCAAATCCTAGCACAGCTACTATGCATTGCTGTGACCCTGGAGGAGTCTTGAGTTTCTTTGTCTGCAAAATGAGGATAAAGGTTCTTATCTGCTAAGTGGCAAGAATGAAATTATTTAAAACACAGAAAGGGTTTGACACATGCTACATGTTTAGTAGATACCAGTTATCCTTGACTGTCTCTTGCCATTGCTTCTCAGACCTTTCTGCATTGCAGCATTTGTTTAGAATTCTGTTTCTCTGAGGAGGTCATGGGTAGAAGGAGGCCAGTATCTTATAACACACTCACCTGCCTTGACCCTTTGGTGGAGAATACAAAGGTCTATGCTGCCCCTCGCACACGTATACTTCATCACCTTATCTGTGGCTGTCAGTATTGACTCAGCTCAGGCCTTGGCACTAAGAAACTCACATTTTATGAGAGTAGTTAAAATCCTAAGCAAAGGAGCTGGAGAGCTGGCTCAGCAGTTAAAACACTTGATGCTCTTGCAGAGGATCCAGGTTCAATTCCCAGAACCCATATCAGGTGGCTCAGTTCCAGGGAATTCAGTACCCTCTTCTGACCTCCAAAGACACTTGCATACACATGGTGCACGTAAACTCAAAAGGACACACACACACTACAAGAAAAAAACAACCTTGACAAACAATCCTAAATAGGAACGATTAATGATGGACATAGAACTCCCAGAACTGCACGACACTAGGAAACACCCACTCTATGGAAGTTGTTTGATTTTTCCAGACCGGTCTGTAGAACGTTGATCCTGAAATGACCCCTTTCTGGTTAAGAAATTTGTCATTAGAGCTGGGTGATGGTGGCTCATGCTCTTAATCCCAGTACTGGGGAGGCAGAGTCAAGTGGATCTCTGTGAGTTCGAGGCCAGCCTGGTCTACAGAGTGAGATCCAGGACAGGCTCCAAAGCTACATGGAGAAACTCTGTCTTGAACAAAAACAAAAAAACAAAATAAGAATTTGTCATTAGAAAGCCCTGTCAAACATTGCAATGTGCACTTTTTCCCCTCGTTGTAACACCTTGTTTCTAACTACAATTGATAATAAGCACTAGTTTGTGGAAGAAAGGATGGGAGAAGAATGGGTGGAAGAGTGTCATATGACCCGCCCTCCAACTCTGTTTGGGGTAGGTGAACAAAGCTAATGACACATGCTGTAGGAAGAAGGGGACAAATGTTAAAGACACACTTTACCTGTTTCTGTTTACCTGAGTCGGCCCTGACTAGGTTATAAGTGTGATTCCTTGTCTGTGCCCTGTAATGTTTCTGAAACTCTGTGTCAGTTCTGCAGTTAATCACACACCCTGTTAGCTAATGATTTCAGCCTTCGTGTTGATGATTCAGTGATTGCTCTGAGCTCACAATTTCTCATCCTTTTCCAGTGATCATTGGCTTCATTTTATATGCAAATATAAAGGTAAAGCCACACCTTCATCCTAGTCATTTAATGAAATTACTCCATCTCCCAAACGTGGGGCTATGTTTCATTCTCAGTATCCTTAGCCACCTACATCTGTACCTCTCTTTTGTGCTCACTCCCACGGAATCTGCAGTTTGTTCTCAGTGTGACCTCCAGACTTTGTTCTCAGAGCTTATCAGTTATTTCCTACATGCTCTTATCTTCCTAAACAATGGGAAACTTTCTAATCAGCCATTTTAACTATACTCTCACTTATATCTTCAGTTCCCTTGATGTTCAGCAATATTATCAACCTAGTTACTAACAATTTTCCCTTTCCTTGGACTGTATCCAATGCTTATCTTAGTATAGAAATGCATTATCCTTGGGAAAGATCAGGTCTACCATTTATGAGCATCTTTGACTTTTTTTTTCAGTTTAGGATTCAACTACTGTAGACGTGTATCCACTTCCTCTTTATCCTTCTGTCTTCCAAAAAGGAAGGTCCTTCACAAAAATGTTCATAAGGAGTATGATTTTACATTCAATCAAACTTTTCTTAAGATCCACACCTGGAGAATGAAATTATATCAAGCAGTGGGCTATTTTGGGGTCCTGAAGTCCTGGAGTTGAGGAGGTACTAATTATTCAAGTTTGTTCAGCTCATCTCCTCACTAAACATTTACTACCAATTATGTGCCAGCTTGAGATATAGATCTAAAGAAGACATATATGTTCCTTGAAGGACAAAAAGTGTAATGCAATAGATAAACAAGCAGATAATGATGGTATTGATGTCCCACTGCAACCTAGAAGGTAAAAAATGTATTCTGAGAGAATTCATGCTTGAATGCTTTGGGAACATTTGTATATACCCATTTGTATACCCATACACCTCTGGGTGGGCTAGAGACAGCCTCAATCCCTTAATGCTCCATGGTAAAATTAGAACTAGTTCCCTTCTTGAATTTGAGCTTGAGTCTGCACTGATCAAGGAAGTACAGAAAAGTGAACGTGGGTAAACTGGGGGCTTCCACTGTGGCCTCTGGGAGGGCTGAGACACCATGTACAAAATCCAACTGGCTTAGCAGAGCACTTTGAGAGAGCCAAGACTACCTGGGAAATGAAAGTGGTCCGGCTGATGTCCACCTTGCTGCTGCCCCTGCTTATGGACCAAGCATTCGAGTGAGGCTCATCTTGGAACTTTTAGAGATGGATAAGTGACCCCAATCAATGACACCGAGGCAGAATGGTCTAGATGAACCCTGTCCCAATCTCCAGCTCAGAAATTATAGTACATGTTTTTGTTAAGAGCAGTAAATAAAATAAAAGCCCTCAAACTAATTGAGCAAAATACTGAAAATCTGGCTATCTTACTTGCCTGCAGCTATCAGCAGTTCCTGTTACCTAAGCCCTTTTTATATGCCATGATAGTCCTCCACAACCTGACCTCTCCTGCAGCCTTATCTGCTAACAAGACCTCCAGCTGTAGGTGCTCTAGGGGTTCCTGTTACCTATTAATGGTTCCCCGGGCCAAGATCCAAGATACTGCTTCCATGCCAAGAAGAAGACAGCTTACGTTGTTCCCATGGCCTGTTGTGGCCTAACTTGCTTGCCAGTTTCAATATTCATCTAGGACTGTTTCCTCCCAGAAGTCGACTCTAGGCCATGAGAAACTCACAGCAAAAATTCAAATAATTTCAAATGAATGACCTTTCATCTTAGAAAAGGAATTGAGGAGGACGGAGATTTCTGACTACAGAAAAAGAGGGAGTTGGAGCAGAAGAGAGAGAGAGAGAGCATGATTTGGGTGTGATGTTGGTTGGAGTCTCTTCCCCAAGGTTTGGTTGTCAGTGTCGTGATATTGAGAGGAGAGGGCACCTTTGAAAGTCGGAGCCTAGTGGAAGGTCTAGTTGCAGGGGCAGCACCTCAGAGGAATTACTGTTCATCTCGTTAGAGAAGGCTGTTATGGAGCCAACCCTACGCTGGCTCATGGCATTTTCGCCTACTGTCATGCCATGTTGTGGTGCAGCCAGGATACCCTTACCAGCAGCCAAATAGATGGAGTCACTCTACCTTGGACTTTCAGCCTTCATGAATGAGCTCTTCTTTATAAAACAAAAACAAAAAACAAACACAAAACAACCAACATCTGGGACTGTGTTAGAGCAACACGCATGAATACACCATGTTACACGATAAACTATAAAAATTTTGTTTTTCACCTTGGTCTCTGACAACACATACAACAGTGTGTGTGTGTGTGTGTGTGTGTGTGTGTGTGTGTGTGTGTGTGTGTGTGTGAATGCGTGTGGTTGTGTCTGTGTGCATATGGAGCCCAAAAGTCGGAAGCCAGTAAGTCTTTGGACTACATTGGATATCTTTATTTCTACTCACCTTAATTTTGAGACAGGGACTCTTTACTTGTTGGGGAATATTATTTTATAAAGTGTGTTACTTTTGTTTACGTTGCGTTTGTTGAACTCTGTGAAGCTGTGTTACTGAGCCTGTCTAAAACACCTGATGGTCTAATAAGGCGCCGAACAGCCAATAGCGAGGCAGGAGAAAGGATAGGGGGGGCTGGCAGGCAGAGAGAATGTGTAGAAGGAGAAATCTGAGAGGAAAAAGAAGTAGCCAGAGAAGGAGGAGGACTCCAGGGGCCAGCCACCCAGCCACACAGCAAGCCACAGAGTAAGAGTAAGATGTACAGAGAAGTAAGGGAACGGGAAAAGCTCAGAGGCAAAAGGTAGATGGGATAATTTAAGTTAAGGAAAGCTGGCAAGAAACAAGCTACGGCCAGGCATTTATAATTAAGAATAAGCCTCCTTGTGTGGTTTATTTGGGGGCTGGGTGGCGGGCCCCCCCAAAAGAGTAAAAAACAACCAACGCTTACCCAACCCAAAGCTCACTATTTTGCTTAGACTGGCTAGCCAGCAAACAGTCAGGATCTGCCCCTCCATCACCCTAGTGCTAGAGTTAGACAGGTGCCACTACGCTTGGTTTTCATGTGGGTGATGGGAGTCCAAACTCAGGTCCTCGTGCTTGTGTGGCAAGCGCTTTATCCACTGAACCATCTCCCAGTCCCTGAAGCAAGTTCTTGAAAGATGAACTCAGCAGTTGAGAACTCGGAGGGAGGTAGTTCCAGGAAGAGGGATCAGCAAGAGGGAACAATAAGAGGGTGAAGACACAGTGTCAGGTGAGGAGAGCAGCAGGGAGCCCAGGGGTGAGAAATAAAAGGGCGCACGAAGGAGGAGGCCTTCCTTAGGTACCATGCCACATGGAGAATTTGGACTTTATTTTGCAAGGAGATACTATGGTACTTTCATTGGTTGTTGTCTTGAGACAGGTTCTCATACAGCCTCGGCTGACTGCTCCGACCTTGGTACACACAGACCTTAAATTTCTCATCCTCCTGCATCCATTTGGCTTGTGATACTGTGCCCGGTATATGTGCTGCTGTGCATCACACCTGGGCTTTGTGCATGGTAGACAAAACACTCTACCAACTGACTTGTATCTCCAGCCTAGAAGTGAAGCTTCTCAAGCAGAAACTGGCTCAAAAAGTCAGTTCTCCTAGTACTGTGGCGGGGGAGTTTGAAGGGTGAAAATGGAGGTGACGGGTGATTTCAAGGTGTGTGCTTGAGGGCTTGACCTAGGACAGTGCCTCCTTTCGTGAGGGAAGAAAGGTGGCCACTCTGAGGGATGCCCGTAAGACAGAACAGATAGGGCTGAACAAGGGGGATGGGGAGCAATATGTGGACAGATCTCTGTTGAGAGTTTGACTCAGACGCTGCTCACCAGCAGTTCTTAGGTAATTTACAACATCTTAGAACGTCAGATTCCTCATCTACGTAGGTGGTTACACATAGTACGTGCATTCTAGATTTCTTGAAGGCTGACATAACATGAAAAGGTGAGTAGCATAGGACCTAGAGAGTAGACTCCCACTGTTTAGGTGTGATTTTAATTTCCTTTAGTCATTGTTGGGAGCAGATAGTGAAGTTAGGGAGCCAACAAGGATGATGCAAGGTTTATATCTTGGGCAGGATGGTGGATGGTGCTAAAGGGTGGAGCACACTTGTCAAGGAAGGAGTCACATTGTCATATTCTGAGACACAGCCTCTTACACTGTGCTGTTTAAATGCAGAGTCTCAGAACTGAATGTGGGGATCGCAGAAAGGTTGGCCATAGTGAAAGGCTTCTGAATATGCAATGACCAACAATTCATTCAAAATCAAAGACGTCAGAAATGTGAGGAGTTTCTAGTAGCAAGCACCTGTGTTGCCTTGGAGACCACTACAGCCTTGGTTCTTCGCACACGGCCAGCATGCACTGAACATTCCGTGTGCCATCAGACCACACATCGCCAGTGAATGCTGCCCCAACAGTGACTGTTGTGTAGTATGGATTGCACTGCTTTTACAGAAAACCCACAATTTTCTGCTCTTATGGAAACAATGGCCTAATTAGGAAAATAAAAACAACATTTTCCCACTGTCATTACTCAGCATGTGTTAAATAACTTTATCTTTGCATTGGGTTAAATTGTCTGCTGCTGGACTTAATAACTTTGAGTTTCATTTAAAAGTCGATGAATAACTTTTGGCTTTGACTTATAAAATAAGCCTGAACATACTTCTGCCAATTTTCATTGCCCATTTGTATGAAATGTGAAGAGGCATTGTAAGTTCTGAAGATTATAAAATCAAAAGATAATCAGCTGACTGACACTGAAGATGTTCTATGTCCTGAAGTATCAGATATTGGGATTCAGGACTGAGGAGATGCCTCAGTGGAGCTTGCTCTGCAGGCATGAAGACTCTGCACTCATGTAAAAGCTGGGCATGCTGTGTACTCAACTGTAACCCCAGTGCCGTGGGCGGCAGAGACCTGAAGATCGCTAGGGCGGGCTGGCTTATTGCCAGCCTACCTTCAGGTTCAGTGAGTGCGAACTTGTCTCAAAGGAATAAGGTAGAGAGCAGTAGAGAATACCTCTACTTTCTGTGTGGGTAGATAAGGGTATGCATACTTGCACACCTATACACAATTGCGTGCGTACACAATTTTGCCCACACACACACATCAAAACACAAGATGCAAGAGACATTGAACTTCTATAAGCTACAAGAGAGGGCACGTCTGGCTCTCTACATATAAAAACATTGTTAGAAAAAAAAAACAAAACAAAACAAAAAACTAAAAAAATGCACCAACATGGTAATACCCCAAAATCTAAGATGTTTATATCATTTATATCATAAACAAATGATATAAACACACACACACACACCAACAACATCCACATGAACACACACAAACATAATAGATACAATTTAAAAAGGATTGCAATAGTAATGTTCACTTCTGTGCTTTGTATCGGGGTAGTTAAGTCTTCCAACAGTGAGATGGCTAGTATTGCATTGTTGGTATACTACCCAAACAAAGGAAGTTGGCTGTCAGTAGGAAGGCAGTGTCTACAGACACTGGGTTTGACTCCCATGCTCGTAAACACTGTGGAAATAGTACTCAAAAATGACAGAGTAGACAGTTACTTTTACAATCTAAAATTGATCTTCAGAGAGAGCTATGTATCAGTGAGAGCTCCTTAACATTTTTGAGAGGTCCACAGGCCTCAGGTAAGCTTTGATACACATTGCCAAAAAGGAACAGACTTCCCTTCCTCTGTCCATTCAGCCTTGACAATATGGCTGGAGCCTTGGTTTCTGCTTCGTGGTTGCCTGAGTCATTTTTGTGTTTTCACTCTGTGGTAACTAAATGACTACCACAGTTTCAAGCCTACCACCAGCACACTATTCCAGCAGAAGTGTGAACTCTCTTGTCTTTCCTCGAAACTCTAGAAAATACCTCCCACTGTCTCATTAGATTACGTGTCCATGCACAATGGACATGGGATGGTTGCCTTTAATTCATTGGATCCCCTTTCTGTAACTCTTCCCAGCCCTGCTTCTAGGAATGAATGGGATGGGGTGGTGTTGTTTCCCCAAAGCAAGAACAGACTTTCTAGGAGGAGATGGACACTGGCAGGAAGAGACAGCTGTCCACTATGCTCTTATGACTTCTGGGTATGGTGCATTTATTTAGAGTTTTTTCTAACAGTGTTTTCACATGGATTTACTTTGTTCCTTTTGTTGGCCCTCTGGCCTAAATAATCCCCTGTGTTGTCTGTAAAGTCATTTACTGACTACACTCATGACATTTTTAGTGGCCCAGTGAAATCTCCCAATACAGTCTGCACAGATGCCAGCAGTAAGATAGCTGGCAGCCATGTTATCTTCAGAGTGGCCTGAGTTAAGGTCCTGGAAGGAAGAGCTGCCCAGTTGTCTTGCCTTTGCCACAGTCAAGCCTTGAGAGTCCTTTTTCTGCATGGCTTCTGAGGCTTGGTTGAGGAGGGGAGAAGATAGAGAGAAGGTTGGTTCAAATATCAGGTCCACACTGTGCCTCCTTTGCCTGTCACCACCATTTTCTAATAACAAAAAACACTGGACACCAATTCACACATCCTCATAGCTTGAGACACTTTCCATCTTGAGTAAAAACACCCCAAAGTGGGAGAAATCATCACTAGGCTTCTAGAGAGCCTAGGTCGAAGGAGCTAGCTTCAAATGACCCTGAAAACCATCAGACTCTCTGGCATTGGTCTCTTAAAAAACACAGGAACACCTCTGTGAAATGTGGTTTTCATTTGGGTTGGACTTTTCATGGGTAAGAAGGCCAGTTTCTTTAGGCTTTTCCCAGAATGTTTCAGGTCCTAAATTTGTGAGTCCAAACTCATGTGTTCATATTCTAAGCAAAATAGTCGAGTTGAACTTGGGAATTAATAGTTGACAGTGTGCCAACCAAAATATTTATCTTCTTTGATACAACTAGCGAGCTCCAGTATTTTTCATGAGCCTTTCTTATATAAGGAAACAGGGCATTTCATTAAAACTGCCCTGAAGGAAATTATACGACAGCGTTTGAAAAAAATAATGTTCTAGAAAGGAGGGATGGGACAACCCCAACACCAGGAGAATGATGGGTAGTGTTTTGTGACTTCAGCTGGCTTGATGCTGTGTGTGTTGCTAAAGCTCATGGTAACCACACTGTAAGCAAAGGGGAAGGTTCTGGTTAAGGGGTGAGAGATGGCTGGCTCTGTTTTCCACTCTGCTGGGTCTTGGTAGAAGCAACCCTTAGATAGGGAAAGCCAGGCATGCCGTCTCTTACATCTGACGGCAATAGTAATCTTTGCTATTTCTGATGATGAATCCTGGAGGAATGTCTAGATGTGGAGATAGAAGAGTGGGAGGTTGTGTCACGGAGACTCGGAAGCTTAGTTTCCTTATCTGTAAAATGGGACTGCAATCTCTTCCACCAAGGGATTGTGAAACTGAAAGAAGGTCATCTATGTGGAAATTATTTCTTTTCCCATAGTTTTCAGGTATATTATTATCATTGTCAGTTTACTTTAAAGCTTGCTCTGAAGACTTACAATTTGACTGGTGGACTGTGATAGCTTGAGTTGGAATTTGTGGTTTAAGGTCTCAAAGTAACAATGAAAACATGAATGGCAGATCCTTAACACACACAGACATGGACACACACACACACACACACACACACACACACACACAAACACACACACATACACATACACATACACAATCCGTGTAACTAGGGCTCACTTTGAACTCACAATTCTCCTGCCACAGCCTATTGAGTACTGGAATTGCAGACCTGTGACATCATGCCTGACTGCAGAATCTTTTGTCTCTACAGATCTGAAATTCTCTCTAGCAATGGTGGAGGCTGAAGAATAACTATTGGATTTGTGTGCGAGGGTGTAACTTAGACAGCATTGCCTGCTCATAGCTTAGGATAAGAAATAATAGCCCTCAAGACTGTGCACCACGTAGTCTACACAGATAACACGCTAAGTAGACAGCTTAAACCGTTCACCTTTATGGATATTAGTATTGCTCTCCCCGATTACAGATGCAGTCAAAGATCTGGAAGGCCAAGTGCCCTGGGCTTTGTTTTTTGTTGTTGGTGGTGTTTGTTGGTTTTGTTTTTTGACAACTTGACACAGGTAGAAAGTTATCTGGGAAGAGGGAACCACAACTGAGAAAAATGCCTTCATAAGTTTGGCCTGTGGATAAGCCTGGGAGACACTTTCTGAATGAGTGATTAATGTGGGTGGGCCCAGCCTACTGTGGCAGTGCC
This sequence comes from Onychomys torridus, assembly GCF_903995425.1. Taxonomy (NCBI): domain Eukaryota; kingdom Metazoa; phylum Chordata; class Mammalia; order Rodentia; family Cricetidae; genus Onychomys; species Onychomys torridus. Next base: position 35,901,726 of record NC_050457.1, on the reverse strand, counting down.
ACCCCTGGGCTCTGGGGTGTATAAGAAAGCAGGCTGAGCAAGCCGTGGGAAACAGGCCAGCAAGCAATGGTCCTCCATGGCTCCTGCCGTGAGTTCCGGCCTTGGCTTCCATTGATGACGGGCTGTGATGTGTGAGTGTAAGATGAAGTAAAGCCTTTCTTCCCCATGCTGCTTCTTGTTATGGTGTCTTGTCACAGTGATAGAAACTGACTAGGACACCAAGGGACTTGCTGAAGGTCACAGAGCTGTTGGATGTCAGAGCCGGGGTACTAAGTTGGGTCTTAAGATCCTGACAGCTTGTTCTACCACATACACTGAGTGTGTATGGATAACTCAGAGACTGGGACCAATTGTTTCAGAGTGGCCTCATCCGAACACAAAACTTCTGTGTACAGATTGGCCATGCCTACACAGGGCTGCCTGCCTGGCACTCTCTTCACTGTTATGAATCCACTGCACACAAGGGCTGACCATCCTTTTCATGGAGCTGACTCCCAAACCTTTCTTTTGTGTTATGGTCTCCTTCCCCAGCCTCCACAAACACTTGAGATTCCTTCCTCGAAAGTAAAGGAAGGAAGACAATGATTGTATAAATTAAATGTGAAATCTTGGTTGAATAAACACAAAAGGTAAAGATGAGGGCAAATATTCATGTTAAAAGGAGTTTGCTTACAATTTAGGATAAGTTAGGAGAGTAAATATATTTTGTTTGTTTGTTTGTTTGAGACAAGGTCTCTCTAGGAGCCCAGACTGGCTTCAAACTTTTGGTAACTCTCCTGCTTCAACTTCCTGAATGTTGTGATTGCAAGCATGTGTCACCATGCTTGGATGACAGTAAAGATAGACAATTAGTTGAAAGGTCTCTCCCTCTTTATGTTGGACACCATATACAGTGGGTCCCAGGGAGTTCTTCCCAACTCTGTTATACAGCCGAAAACATCTTGTACATAGAACATACACATTATATGTTTCACTGGAAAATCCCATGGCATGTACAGAGGCACAAGGTCATGAGGGGGTGGGAATGACTAAATCTGGCCTAGGGCATCTGGGGCTGAGCCCTGACTGTAACTTCCTGACCCTACAGTCTTTGGTAAATGGTGTCGTCACTGGACTTTGCGTTTATAATAGGTGAAAGGAGACCTTAAAAAGATCGTTCTTAGCTGTTATACAAGGCTGGTGTGAGGGCCACATGGAAGAGACAGAATGGGCTGTGAGCACCAGGACGTGCTGGGTCAATGCAAGGGGCAATGCCTACCACAGGACTCTTCAGCTCTGGTGGGTTAGAGAGGTGGCGCTGGGGGTTAGGGAACAATGATGAGGGGAAGATGTTGGCGATGTTTTTACATCCACGTGTTCAGGCACAGCAGCTGAGCAGGCAGAATGCCAGGGCAAGCTGCACTCAGGTCCTGGCTTCTTCTTTTCATTGTCCCTGAGCATCCCTGACTATGAACAGCTGCTACAGTCTGAATCGAAAATGTCCCCAGAAGGCCTGTGTAAGGAGAGGTTTGCCTCATTAACTATTGGTGGTGAGAGAGCCTTTAAGGGAGCAAAGCCAGCAGAAGAAAGTTAAGGCATCGGGGCCAGCTCCCGAAGGGGATGTAGGCACCTGGGCCCTTTTTGCTTCTCGGTTGCTTTGTAGTGAATAAGCCTCCTCCACCACACACTCCTGCTGTTGTGTGTTTTGCCACCATAAGCCCAAAGCAACAGAGGCAAGCAACCATGAATTGAAGCTTCTAATATGAAACAAACCTTTCCTTTATTAAGCTGGCCTCAGATATTTTACTATAATGGCAGAAGGCAGAGTGTGTAGAGGCCTTCACCTCCCATAGTCACAGAGGAATGGGAAGCCAGCGCTGAACCACAGAGGCTGGGTCCCCGACAATGACTACTATTTATTGAGTGCTTACTGTGTGCCAGACAGGATGCCAAGTGGTTTATGAACGTGACCTTTTAAAGATTTTCTCATGTCCTAAAATGAGGCCAACATGATTAGAATGCCCATTTTACAGACAAGGAAACAGAGCGTCAGAGATGTCACCTAACTTGCTTGAGATTGTAATTAGACAACAGCCTCCTCCTAGAGAGTCCCATTCAGGTGGTCTGGTTATAAAACCCACATCCTCAAACACCTAGCTACACTGTCACCTCCAGTTCTTGTACAATTCTCACACTTACTTCCTGCCGTGAACACAGGCCTGCTGGTGCTATCAAGCCTCCTAAGAGGACAGACACAGAAGAAGGGCTGGGTGCTGATGCGGGGCTGGCACCTCCATTTCTTCCTCCTTTATCTGACTCCAGACAGATCACAGTAGGGTGAGAGTTACAGTGATAGTGGGATTTGATGAGATGACCATAGTTAATGAATACCCATGGCTTAATGATGGGGGCAGCATCTGGTACCCCAGCATTTTCTTCTCCAAAGACCAGTGCAAGTCATCATTCACATGTCTACTTAGCACCTGTGGAATGTCACGTTCAGTGCCTGGTGCCAGTGCGCAATAAAGCACTTAGACAGGAGAGGAAGCAGAAGGCCATATGTGAGGGAAACAGACTGGGACTTTAGAAAGTACGTGGGATTGAAGCGAGGAAGGGAGACAGTTTGGAGGGAACAATGACGTCATCTTGATTGACTTATGAAGGACATGGGAGAGGGGTGGGATTTGACTCAATGAAAAGTGGAGGAGACTGGTGGGAGAGAACCCAGAGAAGACGACATTGTGAGAAACAGATAGAGCAACAATAGGTTACAAGCAAGTTGAAATGAGCACTGGTCCTGGGATGCCTTCAGCTGCTTGAAATGGAAATGCCTTAAACAGTCAATCGTGATGGTGTACGCCAGTAACTTCGGTGCTTCTCAGGGGAAGCATGGAGGAAAGGTGAGGAAAGAAAACACAAGGAAAGAAAGAACTGGCTTAACCGAGGTATCTGTGCCCAGTCTAGAGGTCGGGTGGACGTCTGGATGGACTGAATCAGTAACCACGAGTACCATGAAAAAGCCAGTGCTTGGGTTACAGCATCACAGCAATCAGGCAATATGCTCCTTCTTACACATCCGACAAGAGCGATTCGTTATCTTTCCCAGGTATCTCAAGATGGCTTTCCTTTGTATTTCACTGGCTCAATCTGGCCTACCACTATCTGTTCCTATACAAGACAGCCATAAAGGGAGTGGAAAATGCCTGGCTTCCATGAGTGGGTCACAAGCATCAGCCTGTAATAAAAACAGCATTGTGCTCTAGGGGTTCTGATGCAGCAGGCCTGGGGTTATTTTGCATCCAAAATGAGCTGCCATGCCATAATAGCATTGCTGTTCTGGGGCCACACTTTCAAAACCCCAGTAAAATATGCAAGGGTGACAAATGATGACGTATCAGCTGCTACGTCCCCTAAGGACAGTGTCCCCAGTGTCCTGCTTTGCCTGCCTCTTTATGCTGGAGTTGCTGGGGTTACAGAACTGCCCACTCTCCAAAGGTCTCAGCCATTTTCACATAGACATTTGACATCCAAATGATGGAGGTTTAATACAGAGTCTATGTTTGGGTTTTGAGAATACAAGACATTTCTTAGAGATAGATACTTGCAAAGGGAGAGCAGAGTGGGGTTGGTGAGAGAAGAGGACTGGACAGAGGAAGAATCTGAACTCTAATACGGGTCCAACGAAGCCTCAACCAGCTGAATGGAGAATGGCGCCAGTGTTAACTGTCAGTTTAGGGATAGGTCGCCTTGACAGTCTTTTCTAGCTCACAGAAGAGAAAGTGCATCATCAGAGATACAGAGGCATATGGCATGGGGGTGGAGACGCCAAGAGTTCTAGTGCTCTTACTTCTTTTTCTGTACCCCAAATGGGTTGATGTCAAAATGAGTGAATTTTTCAAAGAAATGGCAGATAATAAATTTAAGTTGTTCTTCCAATAGGAAGAAATCACTATCTATTGATCCATCCATTTTTATTGAGTAATCAGAAAGAGCTTTTGAAATTGGTGATAGACCTTGGAAATGTCAGCTTCAGGAAGAACCTAAAGTGATAGCAACTCACAGGCTAGCCTGGTCTACAGAGCAAGTTCCAAGACAGCCGGGGCTACACAGAAAAACCCTGTCTTGAAAAAAAAAGAAATAGCAAATCATTCAGTTACCCCACCTCAAGAACTTCTCAGAAGTAAAGATCACCTTTACTTGAATCCAAGTACCTACAGGATGTCTGTGGGAGTTGGTGCTCATAGTTGGCTGGTGTGGGTTGAGTGGTCCAGGTTATAACGTAATTATACAAACAAATCGATGGCCCCAAGAATGTGTGATGAGAAAAAGCAGGATACATGACCTACTGTGAGAAGAGGTTGGGAAATTGCCCAGAGATAGGAGAGAGCCTGGTGAGAGGAAGTGTGATTAAGTTAGTGAGTCAATGAAGAGAAATATTATGAAACAAGTGTGTTCCTCCTTGACATGCTCCTAACCTTTCAGGGGCCTTCTCTCACTTAGGACAACTGACTGAGCTCCCAGGCAGTAACTATTACAAAGCAGCAGAGATGACCACAACTGTCCAAAGTAGTTGCTCTTTCTGCCTGTTGCTACTTTTCTTGGTTCCAAGAGAGATAACAGAATGGAAGTTAGAGGTGTGGTGCCTACTCTACTGCACATAAGCAGAGATTCCACCACATTCTACACCGGGCAAATGTGACTCAGCCTCACTTTTCTTACTTTTCAGTTGTGTGTGTAGAACAAATCCACTGATGATAGAAAGAGTCTGAACCCACTGTTGAGAGAGTGTAAACTGGTGCAGCCAATATGGAAATTAGTATGGGGGTTCCTCAAAAAACCTAGGAACATGCCTTCCAAAAGACCCGGCTCTACCACACCTGGACGTACATCCAAAGGACATTATATTCTGTCACAGAGACACTTTCTTTCCCGCACTTGTTGCTGCTCTCTTCACAGTAGATAGGAATTGGAACTAGCCTACACGTTCGTCAACTAACCAGTGGACTATAAAGATGTAGTCTCATGGGCGTAACTCTGAGGGGTCCCCACAGATCCAGAGGACAGAAGTTGAAAGCACAACTTTTCGATGGATTCATTGCTTCTCTGAAAGCACCAGGTGAAGAGTCTTCCTTCCTCCCCTTCATTCCGCTGGTCACTGGCAGTCTTGGGGAGTACCCTGCCTTGTAGAAGCACCGCTTTAATTACTCAATCACCCCCTCTGTCTTCACACAGCCCCCCTCCTCCCTCCCTCTCTCCTCTCTCTGTCTCTGTCTGTCTGTCTGGCTGGCTGGCTGATGCTTCTCCTAGTCTAAGGACATCGTTCATACTGGATCAAGAGTCTCACCTTTCTTAGAGAAGGCGCTAAGAAATTATTGAAGAATGCACACCTGGCAAGGAGAATGGAAATGAACCCAACTGTGAGTCTTTGCTGCAGTTTGATGAGTTCCCTCTGAGTTGGAGATGCTTTGATGGGAGTTGGTAGCCTTCTCTGAGGTATCACACTCAGGGGACAGAGCTATTTACAGTCCAAGATTGCTCCTGGTTCAGGTGCTCAGTTGAACATCAGCAATGAAAAGGAAAAGAATAGTACACCTCTTCTTTCTTCCCATGAGAGCTAACAGTAATCAGATAATATGCAGAGAGGAGTTTTTAAATTTTCTTTACAAAAACCTGGTATCATTGGCAAGAAGTTTTAGCAACCGGACAATCTCGTATATTTTCTTCCACAGGTTAAAAACAGACTTTGGGTTCTCTTGAGCCATTTACACTTCTGTTTTAAATCGTTACCCGGTGTGTGTGTGTGTGTGTGTGTGTGTGTGTGTGTGTGTGTGTGTGTCTATGTGTTGTATGTATATGTGTGGTATGTGTATGTGTGTTCATGTTGTGGAGGGGAAGGTAGAGGCCACAGGATGACATCTTAGACCCTCCCTCATTGCACTATTTTATTGAAATAGGGCCTGCCTAGACTATAGAGTGAGTTCAAGGTTATATATATATATATATACATATATGGTGTACATCTCTTGATACCCATTTTGCTCAGTGTTCTTAATTGCATGATTCATTTTACCAAGCAGTGGGGCATTAATTGCAACTAACCTGTTTTATTGTCTTATGTCCGAATGTCTTTCACTAATATTGTGTGTTAAGCTAAAATTGCAGTACATATAAACCAGTCACAGCTCAGTTCACAGTCAGAGTTCAGAAGTAATAAATAGGGTTGGTCGCCAGGTATTTATGGATGAGCTGTAATTCAGGTTTGGTCTGGTGCACTTACTACATTTACTGGGAGGTCATGGAGTTTGTGGGAGAAGAACAGTGGGAGAATATCCTTGCTTTTCTTTCCTAACCTAGTTTCTTTTTCTGGTCCTTTTCTACCTAACAGTTAGTAAGCACTGTGTTTGGAATGAGCTTACCTGTTAGATACTTCTAATCTCACTCATGAATCAGACTCAACCTCTTTGAAGGTTTTTCTTAAGAAACTGATAAGAAGAAGTGTTGAGGATACTGTTCAAGAACTGACTTAAACCACAGCCACAAAGCTCTCACAAAGTTACAGACCCAAGCACAATCCAGATTAGAGTCAGACCTCAGAGCTCACAGCCAAGCCAAGAATTGTGAAATTTTCGTTCATCACACATTGTCTGAATTATGTCTTAAGCCCTTCTATTGGACTTTCTCTGTGTGATGAAAGAATCATATATGGAGCCAATCTTTCAGAACAAGGGCAATTCATGGTGAGTGTGCTAAAACAGCAATGTCAAAAAAATTCAAATATTGCAGAGGTTTTGAGTTAGGGAGATCTGAAGTGTTTTCTATTCCAGACTTCAATCATTGGAGGAATGTATTTCTCATCATCCTGGAGGGTCACAAAGCCACAGCTTCAGAAAGATGGGCAACTGGTTTCTTGCCGAGTGGCTTCAACTACAGTGCTTTCACAGAATGAGTCATGTTGTGTGGTTGAGCACATTGACTTCAGAGGGCTACAGACAAATGTATGCAGTGTGTTGTGTCTTCCTAAAACCTATTTGTTGGAGCTCTAACCCACAGTGTAACCGTATTTAGAGACAGGGCTTTGGGAAGATCCCAGAGACAACTAAAGCCATAGAGGTGGGAGTCAAATGATGGGTGGCCCCATAAGACTAGGAAGAAAGCGAGGGAAATCGCTCTAAGGAAAGCCCATGTCAAGACACACCAAGAAAGTGTGGCTATCTGCAAACCACAGAGAGCCCACCAGAAACCAAGCTCTCATCACTTTGATGTGTCACCTCACAGCCACCAGAACTGACAGGAATCAATTTCTTTTCTTTGTGAAAGTCACCTAGACCATGGTATTTTGTTATGCCAGCCTGAGCTGAATGAGACACTGTGTATGTGCAGCCTTTCCTGTGCCTGTTCTATTCTGTAAAGTTACCATGTCATTCATTATTATCCCCCTCTTTCTGTCCCTCTTCATTATTATTATTATTATTATTATTATTATTATTAGTGTGTGTGTGTGTGTGTGTGTGTGTGTGTGTGTGTGTGTGTGCACATGGGAATGTATATGCTACAGAGTGCATGTGGAGGTCAGAAGATGACTGTCAGGAATCAGTTCTTTTCCTTCCATCGTATTCCAGGGACCTGCTTGTGCAACAATCACTCTTACCTGCTGGGTCATCCCCCCAGATATAGCTTCCATCCGTTCTATAAAATTAAAGCTTGCAGCGAATGCCTTTATCTATCTTATGTAATAGCTAGGTTGCTGTCCAGATCCAATGACTATTTCGAAGTCACTGCAGCTTGTGTTGGCCTCATTAAAGCCATCTTGTTAGAACTCTGCATGGTATTCTGAGTGCATGGAGGTTTCATGTCTTTTTGTGGGCCATCCATAAAACCATGCTGATTTTGCTCATTCAAATAACACACTAGGTGTAGCTCAGGGAACAAACACTTGACCAGCATGCATGAAGCACCAGGTTCTATCTCCAATACTATAAAAACGAAAACCTACCATAGCCACCAACACCACCAAGCCAGAAGGCAAGCATAAATCTGACCTCATCCCCTACAAGAAGCAAAACCCACCAGGAAATACATTCTACCCAGGTTAAAGTTGTGGTTGCCTGCAATCCTTGGAGCTTTGGGTTGAACCTCTTCCTGGACCTTACCATCCAATAGTCTCTCAAATTACCAAGTATGAAGTCACAGTTTTAAAATGTGAAGATTTTAAAGAATGTTATTTCAACATACAAATGTGAACTTCAAGAGCTGGCTTTATGGTAAGACAATTTCTGTACTCAAAATCTAGCCTATTGCAAAAGATTTCCTATTTAAAAGCTGATGCTATTCTGGGTGTGGTGGCGCACGCCTTTAATCCCAGCACTCGGGAGGCAGAGGCAGGGGATCTCTGTGAGTTTGAGCCCAGCCTGATCTATAGAGTGAGTTCCAGGACAGCCATGACTGTTACACAGAGAAACCCTGTCTCAAAAAACAAACAAACAAAAAAACCAAAAAACAAAAATATAAACAAAAACAAACAAAACAAAATGTGGACTGCAGGCTGGGTATGCAGCTCAGCGGTAGACAGCATGTATGCTTAGCATGTGTTAGGTCCTGAATTCAATTTTTGAGTACCAAAACCCAAGACAGTTGTGAGCTGCCATGCAGATGCTGGCAAGTGAATCCTGGTCCTTTAGAAAATCAGCCAGATTCATATTTCCAGCCCAAATCAGTGGTTCTTCCCGTGTGAGATTTCTAACGCAAACAAAAACAAAAACCCTGCTTAAGGTAAGGGAAATGAGAACACACACACACACACACACACACACACTCACACACTCACACACTGAATTACCAACTGCTACCACTGCTTGTTGTTGGGAGTTTTTGTTCTTTTCTGTTTCCACCCAGTTCCCAAATAAATTACACATGGAGGCTTATTATTAAATAGGAATGCCCGGCCTTAGCTTGGCTTCGTTTCTTGCCAGCTTTCCTTAACTTAACTCATCTATCTTTTGCCTCTGGGCTTTTCCTGTTCTCTTACTTCTGTAAATCTTACTCTTACTCAATGGCTTGCTGTGTAGCTGGGTGGCTGGCCCCTGATGTCCTCCTCTTTCCTCTCTCATTCCTAGATCTTCTCTTTCTCCCGGATTTCCCCTTCTGTATATTCTCTCCGTCTGCCAACACTGCCTATCTTTTTCTCCTGCCTTGCTATTGGCCAGTTCTTTATTAGACCATTAGGTGTTTTAGACAGGCACAGTAACACAGCTTCACAGAGTTAAATAAATGCAATATGAGCAAAAGTAATACACCTTAAAATATTCTACTACAATTAGTGTTTTACAAAATATAAGAACATCTTAAGACCAGAAAAGGAAGAGCAACCTATAATAACAGCCAACAAATGTAACACACTTTCCCCCTAAGGACTGGTAGAAAGTGTCACTTACTGAATGAACTTTTGGAACCATTGATTTTAAATAATCTCTAAGGTCTTGTTCATACCCCAAGGTAGGCATGGGGCATATGAGCACTAGACAGTGGCGGGATGGTACACCAGGAAGTATAGACTATTAATTAATAAACTTGCTTATGAATTTAATAAGTATTTATTGAGTAACTACTAGGAGCCAAATGTTCAAGAGCTGGTATAGGTCAATGAAAAATCTCTAGCTTTGCAATACTTATATGCCAGAGTGAGAGGGATGAAAGTAAACATCACACAATATAGAAGTCAGTTACATATTAGATTAGAAGATGCTAGTTGCTATGGAAAAAACTAGATCAGGCTAGGAGCTTGAGGCATGTGTTCTTTCCCATCATGGCATAGATCCCACAGCAGATCCCACTAATGGGATTATTGCCCTTTCTGCTTCTACTTATTGCCTCCAACCCAACTGTGAGTAAAGTGATTAATTTAGAAATTTATTACTTATTTCACATAGGCCTAATGCAAGGTTGTTGTTGAATATGGTCATTAATTCAGCTTGGGAAATGGTCACCGAGTTATTTATTTAGACTAACAGCTTATGATTTTATTTAGTTGCAGTATATTTGATTTTGAAAATGCCTTCATTCAATCAATTGATGAGTCATCCATCATTTAGTCAACATGCATTTATGAAGTGCTTATTACTTAAAAGGCTGGATGATGCATACATATATTAGCACTGTTGCCATAGAATTATACTCTAGAATTCTTGGGTTTTGTTAGTACATAGTTAGGTATCTAGCCATAGGAAGTTAAAAATAACAGTGTATTCCAAACCAGCGGTTACATTTACAGTATGAGCATTGGTTTTTTCGTTTGATTTATATAAGAACACACGAGTTAGCTTCACAATTGCTCTCTGGCAGATATGTTAACATGGTTGCCTCATCGCATATGTAGGTAAATGTGAGATTCCAGGAAGCTACATGCCTTTCCTGTAGTTCCTTAGGAAGTGTTGACTGCAATGAGGACCTCAGGTTTCAGTGCCACACACCTTTTGCTTCATATGTCTTTGGAAGCTGAGGGCCCCTTAACGTATTTCCCATCTATATCCACCCTCCAGAGTACTTACCTATTTCTGGGTTCTGTGTCTACATTCAATGTCAAAGGGCCCCAGATAGTTAAAAGTTACAGAGCACTCCAGAGTCAGCCAGTGGGATTCAGGCTTCTCTCTGGTCCAGGTATTGCTAAGTGTAGAAGAAGCCTAGAAAGGTAAGAAGTGGGGTAGGAGAAAAGGTTCAAAGTAGGAATCTGCCATATTTGTTTCACCTTCTTCATCTTACTGCCATTTCCAGCTTGCTGCTCACTCTTCTCCTCTTAGATATGGACCTTTGTAGATGGAGTGGTGTTTTTGTTGGCTATCTTGCATATCCTCATCTTTCCAACTTTCAACCAAACAAATATTTTCCCTGTACAAGTGGCTTTGTTTTGAAGAAAAGAATCCTTCCCAGAAAACCACAGGACTTGGACAGCTGTCTTTCCCCATAAGCTAAAGCTCTTTTTGTACTGAGTCTGAGTTTATATTTTAACCTACTCAAGGGAGGCTCCTCCCTATAATCAAGGAATATTTCCAAACACAGTAAATATCATAAAATGAAGTCCTGTGCTAGATAAAAGACTAGAAAACACCCTAGGCAATGATGAGCCAAGATGGCCCATGGGAATGCATCAACAACTCTACCACATAACCTTACTGTTGGCGTCATGGTAGACTGCTCATGGGCACCAAAAGTGAGGCTTTCCAATGTGCTTTGTCTCTCTGTGACTCTCTGATGGAACTTTAAGAATCTTTGTATATGGCTAGTATATTTTTATTGTCGTCTTTCCAACTTTCAACTGTATCCATGAGAATTGGGGCAACATCTTAACTGCACAGGAGCTGTGTTATCACAGGAAAAGTTTCCCCAAAACTTCATAAACTTTCATGATTGAGTATTATCTGAGACTTGGGATCATGTTGGGTTAGAAGGACACAGAGCCAAGAGTTAGGTGGCTTTAGAGCTTACCGGTTTCAAGTAGCTCATATCTTGAGAAGCCAGTTATCCTTGCTGGGATAGACATGTTTCGTCGCAGAGTGCACTGGCCATGATTCTGGGATTTGGTTTCAAGCCACAGGAACTAAAAATGCAAGTACATTTCCCAATGTGACACAAAGCTGGTATCTTCCATTTAACTTCCTCAAATTGCCATGTTACTCCAAACAGCCAACCTCTTCATTGAGCATAGATGAGTTTCCTTGGTGGCCCATGTCACCGTCTTCCCCACAGAGATGCCCAGGTCTTCCTCACCACCCATGTGTCCTCCTTTAAGGAAAGTCTGTGACGAAGTCAGAACAATCCACTTAAGAGCATGTGTTATGTGCAGCTAGGGATATAGAATGCTTGCCTCACAAAGTATGTAGCACTTCATAAACTGGATCTAATGGCACATATCTATAATTCAGCATTTGGGAGGTAGAGGCAGGGGGACCAGAAGTCCAAGATCATCCTTATCCACATAACAAGTTATAGCCCAGCTTGAATTATATGATACCTTGATTAAAACAAACAAACAAACAAACAAACAACAACAAAACCCATGTGCTTTGGGATTAGATGACCTGAGTTCAAAACCCCAACCTGGCTTGCTAGGAGAAGACCTCTGGATAAGTTTCTGAACCTTCCTAAATTATAATTTTATGCCTTTAAAAAAAAAAGAATAGTAGTGACACCATAAAATCAGCAAATAGTCTGTATCACAGCAAGTACTCTGTAAATATTAATTTATTTTTCAGGATGTAATTCTGTAATTATTGAGAGAAAGGTTTTAAAGGCACACTGTCTTATTAAAATCTCAGTGCTATCAGCTATTAGCTGAGTAACACTGGACAGGCTAGCTAGTCTGTTACTATTTCCTCATGTATTCATGTGTGATATTATAATATTATTACTTCACAGGTCAACTTTAGGATCAAATGAATTAATACATGAAAAGTAGAATCAATAATGAGTATACATCACTTTTGGACTTGATGAAGGGTCATGACTTTGATCTCAGGTAGAATCAAGTTGATGGTCCTCTTTCAGCTTCATAACCTAGTTAATATTGGCTGATTCATGAGAAATGCACTAGAGGAAGTATAGAGGGAGTTGGGCCTATAAGCCACCAGATCAGCTCACAATTGTAGGGCAGAGTAAGGAGAGTATAAAGTAAGTCTACAGGACTGTGAGATGGTTTAGTGAGTAGAGGCACTTGCTGCCAAGACTGATGGCCAGAGTTTGGTCCCTAGGTCCTACTGGAAGGAGGGAACCAATTCTGCAAATTGTCCTTGACTGCCACACCCATGCCATGGGTCTAGCCAGGGGAACTGTGGAAATGGATGTCAAGTGCCCAAGTGAACCATGACAGGTTTGGTCAATGAGTGTTAAGCTACAAACCAACTTAGCTGTTATGTAGCCCTTATTTTAAGTTGGAGAAACAGAGACTGAGAACTTCCTAAAAGTTTTATAGACCCTCATTAGGGTCTTAATTCTTGAAAATCTTAGGTATTTTCTCTTTTGTGAATTATGAAGGTCCAACAATTTGTGGAACCCACTTCAAGAGGACTACTGATAGTAGTAGGAGAGAAATGTGAGTGGATGCTTGAAAAATTCTGGCCTTCCTCCAGGCCAGTGCCTTTCACGTTTGTCTTACCTGGGCCTGATAACAACAAAAACGTGGTTTAAAAATAATACAGAGTTTGAGGTTGGTAAGTTGACTCAGGTGGTAAAGGCACTTGCTACCACACTGAGTTCTAGTCCTGGGACCCACACAGTAGAAAGAGAGAACCAGTTTCTGCAGATTGTTCTGTTGACCTCCCTCTCCATCTCCCTCCCTCTCCCTCTCCACACACGCACACATGCCGTGCATATCCCATCTTCCCCTACCAAATAATTATATGTGCGAAAATTGTTTTAAGTGATTTTATTTTATGTGTATGAGTGTTTTGTCTGCATGTGTGCATATACCACCTGTGTATCTAGTGCCTGCAGAGGCCAGAAGAATGCATTAGATCTCTTGCAACTGGAGTTACTCTACAGTTATAAGCCACCATGTGGGTGCTGGGAACCAAACCCAGGTCCTCTGCAAGAGCAACAAGTACTCTTAACTGCTGAGCCATCTCTCCAGCCCCTATAAGAAAATGTAAAGCATATATAGCTACCTAAGTAACTGTTTATGTTTCTCTTAAGGTTTATTAGCTTAAGAAAAAGTGCATAACATCCTTTTTACTGTGCAGAGCTTTGAACTTTTTATAGAATTTATTTTCTGTAACTAGATAAACATGTGACTAACAGAAAATATACTCTTATGAGGTTCAAATGCAATGCTTGTTTACACTAAAAGTCTCTGTGGATCACATGAAGGAAGCAGTTTATTAAATTAAAAAGAACTGACCAAGCAATGGAGCTCAGCCATAGAGCCTAGACATGGCCACATTCCTAAGGGCCTTAGAGACTGTGGATAGCTAACTAGACTTCAGAGGAGCGTAGCCTAAAGAATCAGGATTAACATATGCCTGCTGCTCTGTGTGACCTTTGTACTCTCTTCGAAACACATGACCTATTCCATTAATGACAATGGCAGCTCTTCCAATCAGGGAGAAACACATATACAATACATACAATAATAGTTTTCATTTATTTTGGGTATAGAGTATTTTCATTTTCAAATAACTCCTACACATTCAAATGCATTTGAGTTGATTAGATATCGTCCTTCTTTCTTTCTTTCCTTTCTTCTTTACCCCTACTGTCCCTGAAACAGGATCACGATGTAGCCTTGGCTGGTCTGGAACTTTCTATATAGACCAGGCTGGTCTTCTAACAGAGTCTCTGCCTCCTCAGCGCTGGGATTAAAAGCATGGATCACCATGCCCAGTGGATATGCACTTTTCTTCTTCCTTAATAAGTGATGAATGTGGTGATATTAAGATTCAGAGAGATCAAATGATTAGAGAGACTTTTTTTCCCCCTAAAGTCATGAAGTAAGAATTGAGGGCAGTAGTGTAGCTCAGTGGTTAAGTATTTGTCCAATGTGAAAGGCCCTGGGTTTCCATTCCCAGCAACACATACCAGCAGCAGCAGCAGCAACAACAAACTTGGGTGTAGCATTTCTCTCTCTCACTTCTCTGCCTCTGTTTCAAAATTAAACCCATTAGATATTATGAATGTATCTTATTCACACATAGGCCATGCTTATCAAATCAAAATCTCAGAAAATGATTTTGAGAGTGAAAGATTCATCTCCTTTTCTCACAGCTCAGCTAATACACAGGGATTCCAGATTTGCCTTTTGTTTCTGGGAGATTTGTGGGAGAGTGGGTGAGGATCCCTGTGGTTTGGCTATTCAATGTTCTCCTAAAAGCTCACATGTTAAAGGTTTGCTGAAAGACAGTGGAAACATTAAGAGGTGGGGCTTGGTGTGTGAGCCTCAGGTCTTTAGGGGCATGCCCCTGTAGAAGATTTTGGGACTTCAGACCCTTCTCCCTTCTCTTTGGATTCTGGGGATAAGGTGAGTGGCTTTGCTCCACCATGTACTCCTGATAGGACATACTGCTTTGTATGACAGAGGTCTGTCAGGTCACAGGCTGTCATCAACAGAACTGGAAGCCAAGCAGTCCTTTCGTTTCACACACCACTTCAGGTTATTCGGTGTGGTAACACCGACACAGGGAATGTCTGGCCCATGTCCAACTTATCTCCCTACGAAAGCGAAAGTCATTCCAAATTACAGTTGTAACAGTTCTCCCAAGTGCATTGCCAGTTTCCTGACTATAAAAGAAATTTTGTGAGCATCTTTTCGGAAAATTTAGAATGCGCAGAGAGTAGAACGAGGAAACAAATTCCATCCACCAGTGTAATCTCCGCTGTTCCTGTGGCTATGTTTCAAGCCTCTTTCCACTGCTTAAAAACATCCAGGTCCAAAGCTTGTCACGGCTTCACTGGTTCTGTCTCAGCCTGCTGAGTAGCTGCGGCTGTGGGCGTGCCCTGACACTTCCAGCTCCACACACTGCGTTTTCTGTCTTGCCTTTCCACTTAGGAATGTATGGTAACACATCTCCCCACACCGTGAACATTTTCCTTAAAAGCTTGTGTATTTATTTAATGAATGTACTACAGATTATTTAAACACTCTCCTATTATTGGACACTAGGTTTGGGGGCCTATGTTTCGTATGGTATTTGTTTGTTGTTTGTTAATTTATTCATTTTTTTGGGACTTTTGAGATAGGGTCTCACTATACACCCCTGGCTAACTTGTAATTTGTTGCATAGCCGTGGTTGGTGCCAAATTCACTGCATTCTTCCTGCCTCAGCCTTTTGTGTGCTCGGATTACAGGTGTGTGCCATTGTGCCTGGCTTTGCAGCCACATTTTCTGTTTTAGAAATAATTCTATAATAAGACATCTTGACATGATTCTTTATTTCTCTATCTGTCTTAGTTGGGGTTTCTATTGCAGCAACGAAATACCACGACAAAAAAAGCAAGTTGGGGAGGAAAGGGTTTATTTGGCTCACACTTCCACATTGCTGTTCATCACTGAAGGAAATCAGAACTCAAACAGGGTTGGAACCTGGAGGCAGGAGCTAATGTAGAGGCCATGAAGGAGTGCTGCTTACTGGCTTGCTCCACATGGCTTGCTCAGCCAGGACCACTAGCCTAGGGATGGCACCACCCACCATGGGCTGGGCTCTCCCCCATTAGTCACTAATTAAGAAAATGCCTCACAGCTGGATCTCATGCAGGCATTTCCTCAACTGAAGCTCCTTCTTCTGAAGACTCTAGCTTGTGTCAAGTTGGCACACAAAACCAGCCAGTACACTATCTAATATCTTTTACAATCTAATCTTAGGACTTGAATTTTTGGCTCAATAATTGGAACATAGTTTGTATCATATAATTTATCACCCATAAATTGAATTATCACATCTACTGTAGTCTCTTTAGAGATTTTCTAAGAGATTCCGGTTTTTATTTGTTTTGCCACAAACTGATGTTGTTTTAATTATTTTAGCTTTGTGCTGCCTGCCAGCTTTTCTCTTCCAATATTTCTTTTCTATCCTTAAATACTTAATTTTTTCATTTATTTCAACATCATTGTTACAAGTTCATAAAACAATCTATTAAATTAGATATGAATTAAACCTAGAGACTAATTGTGTTTTAGGAACATAAAATATTTATTCAATTATTGTAATTATGTTGTTAGATCTTATTTATTTATTTACAAATTTGCTGTTGTTTGTGTGCCTATTTTCATGTCGACCTACCAATTTCTTGCTTAGGTCATTCCTGTGGTTTTTAATATTTTTGAATTGCAAATGGGTATTTCTCCTTCTACATCATATCACATTAAGATAACATAGAGATTGTGGGGTACTTTGTATCCCAGGACTGTCTTTGGACTACTAAAAGCTTTATAATTGGAGCAGCTGGGTTTTTTTAAGTGCATAACCGGATCACCTGGCAGTGATATTAATCTCTTCCAAATCATTCTATCTCTTATTTCTGTTTCGGGGATTTGGGGATTACTGAAAATGCGTGAGAAATGCAACATCTAAAGCAATCTCTCTTTCCCGTTCACTCCTACAACAAAAAGAGAGAGCCAACCAAAGGCGAGGCTGGGGCCGGGGAGGGCGGAGCGGAGGGGAGCCGATGCCTATCTGGGAAGAGGGCGGAAGGAAGGAAGATGCCTTGCTGCAGGCGCCACTGTTTCTGCAGTCCTGGGTACTGGCCAGGGGCTTGCCCAAGGCAGCTGTGGGCTAAACTGATTTTTGTGGTCAGCGATCTGACACCTTCGTTCACCCAGTTTCCCTGCCCTCTGCCTAAGCCCTGGGCCTTTCTCTTCCTCCTCACAGCCTCTGCACTGAGGGAAGAGGTTGCAAATGCGCATGTCAATCCAGTGGGAGCTTTCTCACCTCTCTCTCTCACAGAGATCAGACCACGACTCAGCCTCAAAGACCCCATTGTGTGCCTGCCTCCATCCTCCCC
Organism: Onychomys torridus; assembly: GCF_903995425.1. NCBI lineage: Eukaryota > Metazoa > Chordata > Mammalia > Rodentia > Cricetidae > Onychomys > Onychomys torridus. The sequence continues at coordinate 35,884,266 of NC_050457.1, read as the reverse complement.
GTGATCACCAGCAATCTACTACGACTCTCCTAATAGCTTCCTGAATTGCCTGCTCTCCTCTATTATTTTTGCAGATTAATATTTAACAGCTGTAAACCAGGATGCATTTCCTTACTGAGGACTTTCCCTAGCACTTAGAATAAAACCCAAACTCAGCCTGGCCCCAAGTCATCTGTCCCTTCCTCTCCCTCTTCTTCTTGCATTTCTTCCACTCTGACGCTTTTCCTTCTACGACGCAGCAAGAGCCTTCCGACCTCAAGGCCTCTCTGGATTTGCTATGTCCCCTTTGCCTCTCCCTTGGCATGTGTTTGCATCGGGTTCCAGTCAGGCTTCCTGTTTGCTGTCTGTATCTTGGTCCTGTCTGCTCTCAGAGCATCCTGTTTCTGTTCCCCGTGACATTACCAATAACGTGTAACCATCTCCGCTATTTGCTCACTTAGTAAGGATCTTTGCCTTCTGGAATGTAGACTCTACAGCGACAGGAAATGTTGTGTTGCTTCCTTCGGAATCCCTGGACTCCAGAACCACAGCACATGGAAGTCACACAAAAATGACTGCTTCCGGCTGGTGCTCTAGTGCCCTTTCTGTTGCTATGATACAACGTTCTGATCCAATTTCCTCGGGGAAGGAAAGGATGCATTTCAGCTTACAGGTTACAGCCCGTCGTTGAGGGGAGTCAGGGAGAGGGTGCAAGCAGAAACTTGAAGCAGAAACCTTGGAGGAACACTGCTTGCTGGCTGCCTCTTTCAGGTTCATGGTTAGCTAGCTTTCATACACAGCCTATGAGCACCTGCCCACGGAATATGGTGGGCGGAGCCCTCCTAGCAATAAACAGTCTGGCAAGTGTCTCTGTGATATCCAACAGTTGGACAGGCTGGGCTGGAGAACCCAGGATGACTTGACTCACAAGCCTGACATTGGTTAAAAGTTTGGGCTCAGCCAAGACCGTCATTCTGGTCATCTTGTGTCATCTCTAGCATGACGGTGTTAGGGGAGTCATATTTCTTATCTGGGAGCTCAGGGCTTTTAGAGAGAAAAAAGACACCCAGATGACAGCTACTTGGGAGAAATATCTAATTTATTTTTAGGATCACCTGAGAACTATCTAGAAGACCAAGCTTGAGTAAATGTTTGATGTGTAAGAAAGATAATGTATGACACTTGTTAAGAAACCAGGTTTGGCACTAAACAAATCAAGACCCAGGTCCTAGCTCAGGTCCGACCAACTGTAAGATCTTGTGAAGCATGTGTGAATACTGTTGCTTACTCATGAAAGAAAGTGCTATCGTTTGGTCATGCCAAGTCTTCATCCCTTAATGTGCCAGTGTCAGGGGGCAGGCCATTTACTAGTTGGCAAGGGGCATTCACTCTTACAAGCAAGTTACTGTCTTCTCAAGAGACTGAATTACGTCTCTTCAGGCTAAATTACAGTTCTGTGGACAAGAGCGAGTCTCTAGGGACTAGATCAGTCACCACAAGAGTGAGTTACTTACCGTGAAGCAAACTTAACCCATTATTTTGGCTCCTTCATCCTGTCAGCTCAGAACCTTCACATCACATAGCACGCATTTCTTTCCAATCACAGTTGCCTGATCTCAAAGTTCCCTGCCAGCCGGGTGGTGGTAGCACATGCCTTTAATCCCAGCACTCATGAGGCAGAGGCAGCCGGATCTTTGTGAGTTCAAGGCCAGCCTGGGCTACCAAGTGAGTTCCAGGAAAGGCGAAAAGCTACATAGAGAAACCTTGTCTCAAAAAACCAAAAAAAAAAAAAAAGTTCCCTGCCAACAGAACTATGAGCTAAAGCATAGCTTCTCTGACTACAGGTTGTGACCTCATGGGGTGTCATGTGACAGAATGGGAATTGTCCCCCCCCCCAAAAAAAGGTAGCAATACAAGTTTCTGAACATGCAACCAACAAAAACTAATTCAAGATCAAATGCATGGTGTGTCCAAGGTGTTCCTGGTGGCACTCAGCTGTGCTGTACACGTGGCTTCGCTGCAGCCTTGGCTCTGAAGAACTAGTTTATGTTTTTCCCTGTGCGTGTTGCCGCACCACACAGTAACAATACACTGCTGGGACACCTCTGCTCAGACTCGAGAGACTGTGGCACATTCTCATCTTCAGTGTTTCCATGGGACGTGAAAAGTTTCCTGCTTCTCTAGACAGGTGATCGTTTAATTCAGCAGACAGTTTCAGTGTTTTCCTGCCATGGGCCTCAGCATGTATCAGATTAGTATGATTTGGGATTGTGTTAGAATGCTTAATTTTTAAAATTTTCAGTTTAAGTTGCTGGCATGAGGTTCATGGTGGGGGGAAGCACTAAATGAATTCTAGCTTGATATTAAGATACAATCTCCAACCATGTCTGATTTGTCTCTAAGTTAGTGTCCTGCCATATCAAATATTCAGCCAAGAATTTAATTCTTGTGTAAAAACAAATGAGTACAAAACCAAAAATGAGTACACTTGTCTCAAGCATGCAAATTTACTTTCATCTTTAGGAAAGAAAAAAGATCATGATACAAAAGAATGGCTTAAAAACACAGTTTTTTTATTTGTATGCCTGTTTTATATGCCTGTGTATCCAGTGCCATGTAAATATTTCTTGGGTGGAAAAGGATCATAAATGGCAAAACATCAAGAAGTCTTAAGCACAATTCTAGTATTTATAGCTTAGCCTCAGGCACCTTGTTATAGCAATACAGAATGGACCAAGGCAGAGGTCACTAACACCTTACAAGGTGTTATGAGGTTTAAATTTGTATTTGTAAAACACTTAACCCATTTCCTGGCACATGCTCAATAAACATCATGATTATTGTTATTACTCTTATTATTTGAAGTGTTGAGAAGTAGGGCCAGGGGAATTACAGATCATGATTGAGAATCTGAATTTATAGGAGTTCAAATACATGTCTACTCATACCAGGACATAGAGTGACTATTTCTTTTAAAGTTCTTAAGATCATTTCAGTGCAGCTGGAGACAGAATATGTTCAACAATATTTGTTTATTGTACCACTAATTTTTATCCTTTCTATAGAGAAAGGCTAGTTATAATTCCATTTAGTTCACTTTGAGGTAAATGAGAACATGCCTGGTGAGTAGCAAAACCCCTCTACAGAATGACTCCTTGATGGAGAGCTATTTTGTGTGACTTTTATTTTATCTTCTTTTTGTTAGTGTTGGGATTTGAACTCAGGCCTCACATATGCTCAGCATGTGCTGCAATGACCAATACCCCTAGCTTGGGCTGCATTATCATTTATTATTCACAGTACTCATGCAGAGTTACCAGCTCTCAAACTACAAATTATATCAACATATAATGAAATTAAAGTAACATCAGAGAGAAGTGATCTACTATTAACCAGCTGTCTGACCTTGGGCGAGAGTTCAAGTCTTTGTTGCCTTATCTATAAAAGTAGTGGCTCAGATAGTTTTGTTTTTTTTTTCAAAAAATTTTTATTAAATTTAGTGTGTGTGTGTGTGTGTGTGTGTGTGTGTGTGCGCGCGCGCGCGCGTGCGTGTGCGCGCATCTATGGAGGTCAGAGGATAACTTTGGAGAATTGCTTCTCTTCTTCCAACATTGTGGGTTCTGGGAATCAAACTCAGATAACCAGGTTTAGTGGCAAGCTCCTCCACCCATTGAGACCATTTCACTGGCCTCTGATATAGAATTCGTTCACTATCCTTTCTATTGCTCTAAAAAGCAGCAGGGATCCCAAGGGCTCATTTTCAAAATGAGGGAGAAAAGAATATCAGAAAGTCTTTACTGAATCTTCCCCTGGTAAGTTTACAAACACAGCAAAGAAAGCAGAAAAATATATATTTAATATCTCTTCCCTGAGACTACTTAAACTGCTAACAAGATACCAAGATGGAGGTGAGCTGGGGGAACATGAGATGCTGGGTGAGGAAAATGACAGGTTGGAGTCTGTGGGAGACCAGAAAGATTCATATAAAAACAAAGCAGGAAGATGATATTACTACGTGCTCCCCATATCTGGTTCTTAAAAAACAAAAGCAATCCATTCCTGGAACTCTGATAGGAAGAAGTTTCCAGGAGGCGGGTCAGCCAAGGGGCAGCCAGAGAACCTTGTACTAACATTCCCAGCTGCCTGGGCAGAAGGGGGTGGGGCACGTTTACTTCAAACCCAGTCTTGGCTACAACATATAGAAAAAGGATTTCTGTGTTTTCCAGAAAAGAGATATTACCCTCAAGGAGTCAAAAATCTATCTAGCTGTTGTGAAATTAATGTATAGACACAGCATAGTCAAGAATAATGAATGAATGCTGTGGTTTTTTTTGTTTGTTTGTTTTTTGTTTTTGTTTTTGTTTTTTTGTTTTTTTTTTTAAGCTAATAAAGCATTTTCGCACTCCTTTAAAGAAAAGATCAAATTTTCTTGTTTGTAAGGCAAGCACTTTGCCAACTGAGGTTATGATTCCCTGGTAGTGATGCATTTTCAAATGACCATATAGTTGAAAAAACATTGGTTTGACTAAGAGGTAAATTCTCCAAGGCCAACACAGGACTGTTTGAGGATCCTACAGCTACATATTTTATTTCATTGAATTTATTTGAACAAATATCCATGTTACAGGCACCGTGCTAAGTGCAGGTAGACTGTGGAGGATAAAACAGACAAAGCTTTTGTCCTCAGTGACGTCAGAGGCTAGTGAGGCCAGAATAATATACCAGTGTGCTGGCTAGTTTATGTCAACTTGATACAAGCTAGAGTCATCTGAAGGGAGGGAACTTCAATTGACAGAATGCCTCCATAAGATCTGTAGAGTATTTTCTTAATCGGTGATTGATGGGGGAGGGCCCAGTCCATTGTGGGTGGTGCCATCCCTGGGCTGGTGATCCTGGGTTCCATTAGAAAGCAGGCTGAGCAAGTCACAAGGAGCAAGCCAGTAAGCAGCACCCCTCCTTGGTCTCTGCATCAGCTCCTGCCTCCAGCTTCCTGCCCTGAATGTTTGAGTTCCCCTGTCCTGACTTCCTTCCACGATGAACAGTGATATGAAAGTTTCCAAATAAACTTTTTCCTCATGAGGTTGCTTTGGTCATGGTGTTTTCATTGCAGCAATAGCAATCCTATTGCAACTGGTCATGTCTTAATGAATGGCATCCTCTGTTTAGGATTTTTTTTTTTTTTTGGTCTTATTGGTCTTTTGCTTGTTTGGTTTGGTTTTTGTGGTGGTGGGGGAGCACTTATGTGTGTTTCTTGTTTTGTTTTCGTTTTTTGAAAGGGAGTGAGGGAGAAAGAATATGAAGTTGGGTGGGTAGGGAGGTGGGAAGGATCTGGGAGGGATTGGGGGAGGGAAACACATGATGAAAACCTGTTGTATGAAATTTTTTCAATTAAAAATAAAATAGAAAGGGAGGAAAGAAGAGAGGAAGGGAGAGAGTTAAGATTGTAGGACCTGTTGCTGTCCATGTCTGTTACATTCTGGTCAATACTGGCTTGAAACTCAGCCTCCATTTCATTGTTATAGAGCTCTTATATGAACAGTAGACTCTTCAAGATTTAGGAGATGATGGAGTGAAGAACTATGTATCAGGATAAATCAACCGCTGCAGATAGCAAGTGCCATTAAAATAAGTTAGCAATAGCAACAAAAATTATTTGTTAACTCATAGTAAGTGGGGGTCAGAAGAGGCCCGATCAATACAGATCCTCAAAGACTGAGCTTCCTCCACGCTGTGGCTTCAAGGGTCAAGGAATCCTTGACTTGATCATCTGTAACCAGTCTTTGGAAGAAGGGAGAGATTACGGAGGATAACGTAGGCGTTCATACGGGCCAGGCCTGAAAATGGCAGGCAGCACTTTATGGTATAGCCTATTAGCAAGTCACGTGACGATACCTAACTACACGGAATGTTGGGAAATGTAGTCCAGTTTTGAACCCAGAAAGAAAAGTGAATTTCGTGATTTATGTCTGGCGCAGAATTGGTTCTGTAGCAACAGAACAATTTCCGGTTTGACACTGCGTCTAGTTTTAGGGTATCCCTTGACACTACCGGTAACTTTAGATGCCGTTTCTACCCTCGTGCCAACTTGCCCTTTCCTCATTCTCGTTCTTTCCCTTCCCAGATGCCAATCCTGTCGACTTTTGTAAAAGGTGGTTTCGAATTCCCTTTGACTGTCTTGTCTCACACGACCTGGGCTGCCACCATGCAGCCCAGCGCTCTGGTCGGAGGGTAAGAACAGCTGTTCACCGGCTGGAGAGATGGCTCAGCGGTTAAAGGCCAGGCTCACCACCAAAAATATAAGAACGGCTATTCACGAGGGAGGCCTTCCCGGGACATCAGATTCCAGGCCTCATGAGGCCCGACACGTATGTCTGTGCTTCTAAAACTGTCATAAAAATTGTTTTTTGGTTCTGAGGCCTCTTGCCTGAAAATGGAAGGACCCTCAGGACAAAAATACCCTGTTCCTAGTGTGAAGCAGTTCCCCCAGGGCCTGTGTTGCTGTGCTTCTCCTCCAACCAGGGTATGGCCCCTTGGAATTCAGCATTAGTTTGTTTTAAACCATAAATAATCATTACTCAACACAATGTTTTGTGAGGTAGAGTCAAGGTGCTTGGGAGGGGTGTATTCTTTTTCTACCCAAAGGCACTTGGTGGGAAAGTTTAAGGGACCACTGTCATTATTCTACACTTTTTTTTCCCCCCGAGACAGGGTTTCTCTGTGTAACTTTGCGCCTTTCCTGGATCTCGTTCGGTAGACCAGGCTGGCCTTGAACTCACAGAGATCCACCTGGCTCTGCCTCCTGAGTGCTGGGATTAAAGGCATGCGTCACCACCGTCGGTCGGGCTTCATTATTCTACACTTAAGAGAGATCCAATTCTTTTTTTGTATGTGTTCTTCTGTGGGAAGGAATTTTGCCTGGGAACCTGGAAGGTGACATTTTTTTTTTCCCTTCACTTTCTGCTTAGATGTCTTTTGGGGCTTGGGGCAATAGAAAGGGCCATACAATGAGCAATACCCAAAGTCTGCTGAGCCATCTGGTGAGGAGAGCTTGCCCAACTTGTTTCCTGGAGGTTTTGAAACAGTGTATAAATAACTGACAGGACAAGGATCTCAAGAGAGGCTTATAAGAAAATACAGTACCATCACAAGCTGTGGGAGCAAACTGTGAGCCCTCGGCTGCCTCCCGCCACCACCCTAAAGAGCCAGCTTTGGATGGAAAGGAAACACGCGTAGCCCCATTTCCTCCCAGGCAGAAGCAACTCTAAAAAAAGAAGCTCTGTGAGCAGAAGGTCTCAGAGAAGTTGTAGCTATCTTTTGCAAATTGATGAGTGAGCAAAGAGGGGCATTGACAACTCATTTGAGACTGGAGCCCACAAAGAGAACCGCAAAACCCAAATGCACGTTGGAGGCATAGACATTCCTGATACAGTGCGCTTCACCACACAGAGAGATGTGCCTTTGTTTCCTGTGCTCCGGGGTGGAAAATAGCTTTACCTTCCTATGTAGCATCACTAACTTACTGCTTTCTTCTTTCCTCTTCTTTCTAGCTGGTGTGAATTTTTGACCACATCAGTCGGAGGTTGATGTAGGAAGAGATAGGAATAAGGTATCTGAATGTATGGTTAAGTCCAAATAAAAGACAACCAGAAGTCCAGGTTTTATGTGACAAATCTACAATCATAACCAGCCCCTGTGTGTGGCTTCTTATGTTTACAAATGTGGATGCCTAGTTGATGGCAAGAAACATCTTGTTTTCTTTTCCTTCCAAAGGGGGTCAGCGATGTGTCTGCCTGCGGACTCACTAAATCCTGTGGGTCCCATTCATGAACATTAGAAGCATAGAGCCCAGGAACCACTGTGTAGATGTTTGTATGCACAACCAGATAAAACTCAATTCAAAAGTTCACAAAACCGGCTCCATCCCCTGGGGGGTGATTATCCACTGGAATCAGAAAGAGAGACAAATCAGAAATCACTGATGAAATTCTGAAGTCATCCCGTTTGGTGAGGATTTCAGTTTGACAGAGGCTGGAGGGGACTGCAGGCCCCAGAGTTGGTCAGACACACACCCGAGCATGTGTCAGATTCTGGTAGGATAGCTGACATTACACATCTAGTTTCTAGAAAATACCCAGATGCACTGAAGATAAGCAGAGAAAAAGTAACGGCAAGTCAGTGGGACCGGGCCACAGAACACCAGGTTACCCAGCATTGTTTGTGAATTGCCTTATATATACGTATTGTTATAGTAACTGTGTATATAATCACCCACGTTCCTCAAATAGGCTGCTCATTCTGAAATACATGGACTGGCTTTAAAAATTAAGTTGACTTTTAAAATAAAAATAAGCTCTGGAAAGATTTCTGCGCATTTTGACGAACGCTTATAACCACCATCACAGACAAGACACACAGAGGATCTGTCACGATTCTCAGAGAAGTCCTTTGTGCTGTCCTTTACACTCAAACCTGTTCCCTGCCCTTCGACCCCAGAAACCTTGAAAAATCTGTTCTTTGTCACTAGAGTCTCGTATTTTCCAGAATGTCATGTAAGTGGTATACAGACTGGTTCTCATCACCACAGGCCTTTGTCCAGTGCACTGGAGAACCACCTTGCTGTGATGCTTTCCTCATGATTACTGAGACCCCTTGTGTGAAAATATCAGTTTATTCATATATTATTCAACTGAAAGACAATTCCTAGCATTGGATGATTATGAATAAAGTTACGTTAAAACAATGTGTACAGTCATGGTATGGACACATTTTCCTTGTGCTCAGATAAACACCTAGGAAGGAGATATCCAGGAAGTTTTAAGACACATGTCCAGGTCCACAGAATCACAATCTCTTGTGTATGGTGTCTCAGAACACACAGTTTTGAAGTATTTCTTCCTGTGCTTTCTTAATGGGTCAAGAGTGTGCTTTTGTGGGACAAAACACCTTGGAAGCAGCAGTAATGGTCACACAATGTAATGTATTAAATGCCATTCAGTGGCACACTTTAAAATAGTTAATGGTTGCTTTATGCCATATTCATTTTATCTCAACTTTAAAAAAAGAACTAATAAATAAATAAATAAAACCACAACACTTTCATGCACTGTTGTTGTAGAATAATCCTTTTGTACACTGTGAAGATATGTCTTTGCCAAGGCGCCTTTTGATTGGATTAATAAAGAGTGGACTGGTCAATAGCTAGGAAAAAAAATAGTTAGGTGGGAGAGCCAAATTGAGAGGATGCTGGGAAGAAGAAGGGCAGAGTCAAGGGAGTCACCAGCCAGACTCAGAGGAAGCAGGAGATGAAGCCATGTTGAAAAAAGGTACTGCCACGTGGCAGAGCATAGATAAGAAATATGTGTTAATTTAAGATGTAAGAGCTAGTTAGTAATAAGCCTAAGCTATCGACTGATCATTTATAGTTAATAATAAGCCTCTGTGTGGTTATTTGGGACCTGGCTGGTGGGATAGAACTGGTGGTCCTGACCAAAAACAAAACAAAACAAAAAACCAACTCTGCCTACACACTGTTGGTGTTTTTGGAAGCTCTAGTCTTGGAGGTTATACCTGGGTGGGCTTCATCTTACAAAATGCCTGTACTTGTGTCAACCTTTGAGTGTTGGCCCAATTTTCTCCTTGCAAATCTGTAACATGCTGAAATTTCCTTAGAAATCCTAATGATTTTTGGTGGTTGGCAGGTAAACTGTAGCTTATGTGGCCCTTGGGGATTGCTCCAGCATGTGACCTCTGCTCCAACAAGAGCCAAAGGCTCCACAGAGTCCTGGACTGAGAACTGCATTTTGTATGTAATGTCTGTACACTCTTTCTGGATGATTTCCATAATGACAAGTTTTTACAATGGAAATACCTAGGATTCTCTAAGAAGTCTATCATGAAATATGCTATTTACCTATTTTGGAATCTGGCTAAGTAAAAGTCTTGTTTTTGTTTCTCTAAAAGTGATATGTGATTTTTATGAAAAAAAAAATCAAAATAAGCGAGACTGGATCTTGCCTGATTTCTCTCTACATTTATCTGCTGTTCCCTCTAGGTTCTATGTTAATTCCTTCATCTTAGTTTTTCCCCTTCTAGGTTCTCAACCATCTAGTTCTTTCCCATATCAGCTCCTCTCCCATCTCCTCTCTCATCTTGTTCTTCCTCATCTTATTCTTCCCCATCTGGCTCTTCCTCATCTTCCATCTCGTTCCTCTAGTGCTCTCCTCAGTACTCTTTTCTAGACCTTCAATCTAGTTCTTCCCTGTCTCAGTTTGTTCCTTTCCAGTTCTTACCCATCTAGTTCTTCCATTCTCTTTTCTCTTCTCCATCTCCTTATTCTCTCAGTTCTCTACGTTCCTCCTAAGTCTCCCAGGAATCCAGTTATAAACCCAAGCAATAGCAATTCCCTGGTCGAGCAAGGTCACCAGGTCTGAATTCTATGGGGTCATAAAGGCAGGTAAGAATTTTTCAGGGGGGGGGGTGTCTATGTGCTCAGTCTACATTCCTAGAAGTGGGTAGGTAAGAAGTTAGGGGTCTATAAAGTTAGTAAGGATGTAGGAAAGGAGGGTCCAAGCTAAACTGTGTAAAGCTATTACTTAAGGTCCGCCTGAGCCTCTTTGTGGAATTTACCTTAAATTAGGAGACTAGCATGTTGTGGTCTGGACTGTTATTTCTGTTAGGCCTTGAAAGTGGCTAAGGGACATATCTGATTCCAGTGCTGAAATGGAAGAAATGAATGGGCTGGGGGCGGGGGTGGGGAGGAAGCCTTTCCTGAAGTTGTTCTCCAAATACCTTGAATGTGTATGTCCAGAGAGTGATCAGTCCACACTGTTAGCCCTTCTTAGGGAAAAATCAATTGGGAAAACTATGAAGGCACACATGATTTTCATAACAGAAGACAGCTGATATATAAAAAGCCAAGTAACACCAAAAGCTCCTTGGAATTTGGCTTCCTCTGGAGGAATTCCCTGATCCCTTCAGGTAGCGGCTTTGCCATAACCAGCTGAGTTCTTATAATATTTTCCTGCAGCTCATAGCAACTGGAACTGTTTTAAATGATCAAGTTTTTCACACAAAGACTATTGTACCTTTAAAAAATGCTATCTTTTAAAAAAAATGTTTTCTTTTAAAAATTGATCTTTTTCATACACTATATTCTGACCATGGGTGAAGATGGAACTAATATTAACAATTATTTGGAAAGCACAAGGTGTTACTTTCATCTTCGCTCGCAAGGAAATACTTTTCATAATAATTTCATTAATATTAACAAGATAAAAAGACAAAGCATTGTAGTGGATAGCCATCCCAGCATTGGCCTGGAAGTTCCAACCCCCATTGAGGCTTCGGTAATGGTCACGCCCACAAGACAGGGCGGAGAAGGAAACAGAAGACGGAGGATCGAGAGGAGGGCATGCGCTTGGTTCCGGGACCCTGGACCCTGGAGGGAGACCGAGCAGGGTTCTCCAGAGAACACCGCCGGACTGCACTATACCTTTGCCAGACCCTGCAACCTACCCCTCATTGTAAGTTACCCCACAAAATAAACCTCCCTTTTAACTACATGGAGTGGCCTAAATAATTTCACCATTAAAGTATAATTCACTGTTAAAGAAAATTCCAAAGCCACAGAGGATTATTGAGAACATGAACCCTAGAGTGTTTGTTGTGGGATACTTATATACTGTGTGAAGATATATTGCTATGATTGGTGTAATAAAAAGCTGAACAGCCAATAGGTAGGCAGGAGGAATAGGCAGGGCTTCAGGGCAGAGAGAGGACACTGGGAAGAAGGTAGGGCTGCCAGCCAGATGTTGAGGAAGCAGCATGGAGTGGAATGGAAAGATGAGATATCAAGCCAGGTGACAGAACATAGATTTAAAATAAATGCATTAATTTAACTCATAAGACCTAGTGGGACAAGTTTTCATAAATAATAAGAAGTCTCAGTATCATTATTTGTAAGCTGGTGGTCCAAAGGTAAGTCTCACTACATATGTCATCCAATGTGAGTGCATGTATTTCTACATAGGGCCTGAGAAAGCAGGCTCTTGATTAGACTAGGTGTACAGAAGCATGGCTCTTTTAAGAGGCTCTGCTACCAAGCGCTGAAATTGGGTTTATGAGCTACAGGCAGCACCCGCTACTTGGTGGCAGGAGACTAGGTAGAGGCGCCTTCCAGAGATGGGATGGACAGACTGGCTCCAGGCCAGGCCCGGAGGCATGAGGCTTCATCCTCACTGACCCAAAATGGGCAGAGCCAGCCAGCAGGCCTTGTGCTAGCAGCGACTGAGGGCCCAGCCTTGGCTTAGCAGTTTAAGGTGTGGCTCATGCATCAGAGAAGCTGCAAGTGTGCATCTGTAGGCACTTATTAAAGTAAGGTCCAGACCAAGAAAACCTCTGAACAGGTACAATATGCTTAAATATGTGTTTAGATGTCAAAGAAAGAAAAGAGAATGGGTATAGACAGTCATAGAAAAAAATGGTTTAAAAATAAAAAACAAAGTCTTTAAAGAAAGAGTAAAGTAATATTACAAGAATAAGGCATGTAACCTCCTGTGTTCTGTTGGACCACCATGGTTCAAAGTTAGATTTCAACAACAACAACAAAAAAAAAAAAAAAAAAAAAAAAAACTACAGAAATCCTACAATCTCATGGAAACTGAATAATGCTCAACTGAATCACCAATGGGTTAAGGAAGAAATAAAGAAATTAAAGACTTCCTAGAGATCAATGAAAATGAATACACCACATACCCAAACTTATGGGACACTATGAAAGCAGTGCTAAGAGGGAAATTCATAGCACTAAATGCCCACATAAGAAGCTGGAGAAATCTCATGCTAGTGACTTGCAGCACACCTGAAAACCCTTGAACAGGAAGAAGCAAAGTCTCCCAGGAGGAACAGACGCCAGGAAATTATCAAATTGAGAGCTGAAATCAATAAAATAGAAATAAAGAGAACAATACAAAGGATTAATGAAACAAAGAGTTGGTTCTTTGAGAAGATCAACAAGATAGACAAGCCCTTATCCAAACTAACCAAAAGACAGAGAGAGAGCATCCAAATTAACAAAATCAGAAATGAAAAGGGGGACATAACAACAGACAATGAGAAATCCAGAGAATCATCAGGTCATACTTCAAAAACCTCTACTCCACAAAACTGGAAAATCTAAAAGAAATGGATAATTTTCTGGATAGGTACCACATACCTAAGTTAAATCAAGACCAGATAAACCATTTAAATAGTCCAATAACCCCTAAGGAAATAGAATCAGTCATTAAAAGTCTCCCAGCCAAAAAAAGCTCAGGACCAGATGGTTTCACTGCAGAATTCTACCAGATCTTCAAAGAAGACTTAATATCAGTACTCTTTAAATTGTTCCACACAATAGAAGCAGAAGGAATATTACCAAACTCCTTCTATGAGGCTACAATTACCCTGATTCCTAAACCAAACAAAAATGCAACAAAGAAAGAGAACTACAGACCAATCTCCCTCATGAACATTGATGCAAAAAGACTCAATAAAATACTGGCAAACAGACTCCAAGAACACATCAAAACAATTATCCACCATGATCAAGTAGGCTTCATCCCAGGGATGCAAGGGTGGTTCAACATACAAAAGTCCGTCAATGTAATACACCATATAAACAAACTCAGAGAAAAAAACCACATGATCATCTCACTAGATGCAGAAAAGGCATTTGACAAAATCCAACACCCCTTCATGATAAAGGTCTTGGAGCGATCAGGAATACAGGGAACATATCTAAACATAATAAAGGCAATCTACAGCAAGCCAACAGCCAACATCCAATTAAATGGAGAGAAACTCAAAGCAATTCCACTAAAATCAGGAACAAGGCAAGGCTGTCCCCTCTCCCCATACTTATTCAATATAGTACTTGAAGATCTAGCCAGAGCTATAAGACAACATAAGGAGATTAAGGGGATACAAATTTGAAAGGAAGAAGTCAAGCTCTCCCTATTTGCAGATGACATGTTAGTATACATGAGTGACCCCAAAAATTCAACCAAGGAACTGATACAGCTAATAAAACCCTTCAGCAACATAACAGGATACAAGATCAACTCAAAAAATCAGTAGCCCTCCTATATACAATAGACAAACAGGCTGAGAAGGAAATCAGAGATACATCACCCTTTACAATAGCCACAAATGATATAAAATACCTTGGGGTTACTCTAACTAAGCATGTGAAGGACCTATATGACAAGAACTTTAAGTCCCTGAAAAAAGAAATTGAAGAAGATGTCAGGAAATGGAAAGATCTCCCATGCTCATGGATAGGCAGGATTAACATAGTAAAAATGGCGATCTTACCAAAAGCAACCTACAGACTCAGTGCAATCCCCATCAAATTACCAACACAATTCTTCACAGACCTGGAAAGAATAATACTCAACTTCATATGGAAAAACAAAAAACCCAGGATAGCCAAAAGAATCCTGTATAATAAAACAACCTCTGGAGGCATCACGATTCCCGACCTGAAGCTCTACTATAGAGCCACCATAATAAAAACAGCTTTGTACTGGCATAAAAACCGACATGTGGACCAATGGAATCTAATTGAAGACCCTGACATTAACCTGCACACCTATGAACAAATAATTTTTGACAAAGAAGCCAAAAATGTACAATGGAAAAAAGAAAGCATCTTCAACAAATGGTGCTGGCATAACTGGATGTCAATGTGTAGAAGGCTGCAAATAGATCCATATCTGTCAACGTGCACAAAACTTAAGTCCAAGTGGATCAAAGACCTCAACATAAATCCAGTTACTCTGAACCTGATAGAAGACAAAGTAGGAAGTACTCTTGAACCCATTGGCACTGGAGATCACTTTCTAAATATAACACCAGTAGCACAGACACTGAGAGAAACAATCAATCAATGGGACCTGTTGAAACTCAGAAGCTTTTAGAGAGCAAAGAACATGGTCAACAAGACAAAGCAACAGCCTACAGAATGGGAAAAGGTCTTCACCAACCCCACATCTGACAGAGGGCTGATATCCAGAATATATAAAGAACTCAAGAAATTAGACATCAAAATGCCCAACAGTCCAATTAAGAAATGGGTTATAGAACTAAACAGAGAATTCTCAACAGAAGAAGTTCAAATGGCTGAAAGACATTTAAGGAATTGCTCAACATCCCTAATTATCCGGGAAATGCAAATCAAAAAGACTCTGAGATACCACCTTACACCTGTAAGAATGGCTAAGATCAAAAACACAGAAGACAGCTTATGCTGGAGAGGATGTGGAGCAAGGGGAACTCTCCTCCACTGGGGGTGGGAATGCAAGCTTGTACAACCACTTTGGAAATCAATATGGCACTTCCTTAGAAAATTGAGAATCAATCTCCCCTAAGACCCAGCTGTAGCACTCTTGGGCACATACCCAAGGAATGCTCAATCATTTACCACAAGGGCATTTGCTCAGCTATGTTCGTATCAGCATTGTTTGTAATAGCCAGAACCTGGAAACAACCTAGATGCCCTTCAACTGAAGAATGGATAAATAAAATGTGGTACATACACACAATGGAGTACTACTCAGCAGAGAAAAACAATGACATCATGAGGTTTGCAGGCAAATGGATGGATCTAGAAAAAATCATCCTGAGTGAGGTAACCCAGACTGAGAAGGACAAACATGGTATATACTCACTCATAGGAGGATACTAGAGGTAAAACAAAGATGACTAGACTGCTACACAACTCCAGGGAGGCTACCTAGAAAACAGGACCCCAGGAAAGACACAGGGATCACCCAATGACAGAGAAATGGATGAGATCTACATGAACAACCTGGACAACAGTGGGAGTAATGAAGGGCAAGGTTTGAGGGAAAGAAAGCTTAGGGGAGCAGGAGATCCCAGCTGGATCAAGAACAGAAAGGGAGAACAAGAAATAACAGACCATGATAAATGAAGACCACATGAGAACAGGAATAGGCAGAGTGCTGGAGAGGTCCCCAGAAATCCACGATGATATATCCTCTGTAGACTGCTGGCAATGGTCGAGAGAAAGCCTGATCTGACCTAGTCTGGTGATCAGATGGCCAAACACCCTAACAGTCGTCTTGGAACTCTCATCCAATAACTGATGGAAGTGGATGCAGAGATCCTCAGCCAGGCCCCAGGTGGAGCTCCAGGTGTCCAATTGTCCAGAAAGAGGAGGGACTATAAGAGTGTGAATTGTTGAGACCAAGATTGGAAAAGCACAGGGACAAATAGCCAAACGAATGGAAGCACATGAATTATGAACCAAAGGCTGTGGAGCCCCCAGCTGGATCAGGCCCTCTGGATAAGTGAGACAATTGAATAACTTGAACTGTTTGGGAGGCATCCAGGCTGTGGGACTGGGACCTGTCCTTAGTGCATGAGCTGGCTGTTTGGAACCTTGGGCTTATGCAGGGACACTTTGCTCAGCCTGGAAGGAGGGGACTGGACCTGCCTGTACTGAATCCACCAGGTTTAAATGAATCTCCAGGGGAGTCTTGGCCCTGGAGGACATGGGAATGGAAGGTAGGGGATGGGGGGAAGGTGGGGG
Source organism: Onychomys torridus (assembly GCF_903995425.1). Classification (NCBI taxonomy): domain Eukaryota; kingdom Metazoa; phylum Chordata; class Mammalia; order Rodentia; family Cricetidae; genus Onychomys; species Onychomys torridus. Next base: position 35,867,696 of record NC_050457.1, on the reverse strand, counting down.
GGGGGGCGGAAGTGGGGAGGACAGGGGAACCCATGGCTGATGTGTAAAATTCAAACACAAATATAATAATAAAAAAATTAAAACACAAAAAAGATGATGACGATGTAATAATAATTAATAATAATAATAAAGAATGGGTTTGAATAAATCAAGAGAATGAGTAGTAGAATACTATATTATATCTCTAGTGGCCTCCACAAGTCCTTCTTCCCAAGGGGCTGACATATGATTTTTTTAAAAAAGACAACATATTTCAAAAATATGCTAATAGCATGAGACAGAAAGAAGTAAAACTAATCATGGCATCATATTCATCATAAACTGAGAATGTTAAAGAAAGAATGTACCCTAAGGGAGTGATGAGAAATTGTGTTGTCAAAGAGACTGGTTCTTAGAGACCATTTCATTTCCTCCCAGGAAATGGGAATCAAAGGCTGCAAAACTCCATAAATTATAAAGGACACTGTCCCTTTTGTGCAGGTCATGGTGTGAGATGTCTGCATTGTGGATCTTAGGTTCTGGCTAGGCACGCAGTTTGTGGCCTGAGGTAGCACTGCTGTCTTTTCACCTTTGAGTGCCTCAGAAGAAAGGTCAGTCTGACTTCAGTTGTAGACCTAGATCTACATTGCTTTATTTTATGTACATAGTCTATATCAGAGCCTTGCAGTCCTATGAGGACAGGCTAATCATCACTTTAAGGGTAAGAGGTCTGAGGTCAGAGGCCTCAAGGACCCTGTTGAAGTTGATGTAATTCAAAAGTTTGACCAAAGTTACAGGGAAGGTCAGTTTTCTGTAAGGCATCTATTCTCTTGATTTTTGAATTGCAAGACACCATATAGCTTTTGTGCAAAACATCAGGCTGGCATGGAAATACCTGTAGCTTAAACATCACTTACTCATCTGTCGTCAAGGCTGTGCTGATGGCCTAGAGTCAGTGAGAAAAACAAGCAGCAATGGCAGCAACAGAGAGTGTTGCCGTCAAATGAAGGCGTATTTCTTTATTATTCTAATATCACATGTCTAATTATTTTGTAGGTATTTGTCCTATAAGAAAATTTATCCCTACAGTGTCCCATGTTCTAGTTTGTTGCAAAGAAGCTGTCTAAGTAATTTCATTCTAATTTCAATGCAAATTCCAAGCATGTAGTACAGCTCCTTGTGATTTAAAAAATATTTATATATTTGATTTGCTTTTGATTGCTAACTTGTTATATCAAATGTTTCTACTGCAATGTAATTGGATTGTAAAACTACCTTCCTTTATTAAAACAATTTCATACATTTCATTATTAAAAAAAAAAAAAGAATAAGGCATGTAAGGGTGGGAAATGTACAGGGCATCTGAGTCCTGTATGGTACTCTGTTGACTTTGAGTGTTTTAAATGCCAATGAACAAAAAACAGAGAGAAACTGATTATGAAAATTGCTAAATTAAAGCAACCTATATATTTTTTAAATGTCTTAACTTCAAAATGGAAGTAAAAAAATATGTTGCATTGGGGGAGAGGTAATACTTTTTTTTTCCACAGAAAACAAAAAGTTAGGGTTCTCTTCAAAATTAATAAAGATCAGATTTGATTGGGGGAGACCTCCTGAAAATCTTGACTACAGACATGAAGAAAAAGCCAAGAAAGACTAAAGGACAGATGATGTATATGCTGATTCTCTCTGCATGGGAAAAGCTCTGAGACTGGATGAGACATGATAAATCTTGTTGGCTACAGAGTCCTCACAACTCATTATTATAGTCCATCCTTTCTGATAGCATGGATGTAGTTTTGGTTATACCGTCCAAATGGACTTATAAAATTGACAGGTACCTTTTACCTGCTCAAACATAGAACAAAAATAATTTTTAGATGACTTGTATACACCACACATCTCATACTTTTGTTAATGCAAAGTCTGAGTATTTTCAGAACAAAAGGACCAGACACCAGTGAGGACAAATAGCCCAGGTGATCAGCCTCTCAGACTGACTTTGTTGCAGTGTCCTCAAAACTCTGCATCCAGAACAACTTCAAAGCTGTTAGCTGAGATGGTCCAGCATCATGCACTACTGGAGCCAGGACTTCAGATATGCTCTGCACTTTGCAATTACACAGAGACTAGACACTAAATGTTACAGCTAGTTTTCCCAGGACTTGACCATTATCTGTATTTCTTCAGGGTCCCCTGAAGATGCAATCATCCCCAGACAACAGGAAGAAGTTTAGAGAACACAGCACCCACATTCCTAAGAGGTGGGGTAAGAGGTTTGTGGTCATTATGGATGTGTGTCATCATTTAGGGGGATTGGTTACAAATTGTTACTGGTCATGGTCAGGACCAAAGCTAAACAGAGGAGATTAAATTCAGGGATCTCTTTGTGAAGGAAAAAGGGGGGATATAGAAATGATGGGATAAAGGGGTGAATTGTTGAGTCTACTTTTGAGCAACTATTAATCTCAAATCTCGAACTGGAGTTAAAGATGTTTGTGAGATGCCAGGTGGGTGCTGAGAAATGAACAAGGGTCCCCATGAAGAGCAATAAGTGCTCTTCACTGCTGGGCCATCTTTCTAGCCACGTAATAATTTTATAATCTTAGGATTGGCTGGCTGTGAATTTGCAGCCTTCTGGGAGTTTTGGTGTTTATTCTAATTTTTAGAGCCATTTCTGTTTTTCTTATTATTTTAGAGATTTATTCATTTTTGTGGGTATGCGTGCACACACATATAAGTGTTCATGCCTGAACATGTCCAGAGAGCAGAAGAGGATGTCGAGGATCCTCCTTGATCACTCTGTGCCTGTTCCTTTGAGGCAGGGTCTCTCTCTTCAAACCCAAGGCTCATGTTTTCTCAGCTGTACTGGAAAGCCATCAAGCCTCAGCAAGTTTCTGTCTCAGCTCCCCTTAGAGCTTGCATTGCAGGTGTGTGTAGAATCCCTGGCTTGTTACTTGGGTACTGGCATCCAAACTCTGGCCCTCATGGTTTTACAGCAAGTGCTCTAAACTGCTGAGCTGTCTTTCCAGCTCAGATTTTACTTTTTGAATACTAGTACACAGCTGTTTATCCCAATGTCTACCTAGAGGAAACCTCAATTCACTGGAATAAGATATACCAGGGACTACCTAGTACTTACAAACCTAGCTACCTGGGAACATGGCAGTCCTTCAGCTATGAGAAAAAAAAAAAAACAAAAAAAAAAACTAGCCAAGGTGTCATAAGAGATAAAATAGTGAGGTGTGAGGTAAGACGAGCATAGAACAATGATATGTGAAACCCTGGTTGTGGACTTTTCTGTATCTTTAAAGATGAAAGCAGACATATAGAGAAGCAGAGGCAAGAGAGAGACCAAATACTACCAGGAGCTCATAAACATCCACCCTCCATTCAAACCTTCAAATCTTCTTTCAGGTTCTGCTATCTTACTACATCACTTCCTGTTTTTGAGTTTGCTATATCACTTGACCTTTTGTGTGTATGGTTTACATGTGTGTGCATGTGTACAGGTACACAGCTGGGGCTCTACTCAGCTTTTTATTTTTAATTTTTTAAAAGATTCATTTTTTATTATTTTAAATTATGCATAAGTATGTACAGAGGCTCTGGCTTTGATCTAGAATTACAGATACCTGACATGGTTGCTGGGAATCAAACTCCAGTTCTCTGGAGGAGCAGAACACGCTCTTAACCACTAAGCCATCTCTTCTGCCCCTTCTTAGTTATAAGTGATAGGAACCAAATTCAGATGCTCATGTATGTTCGATTACCCACTGGGCCAACTCCCTCAGTCCCTCACTTGAATTTTTAGCCATATGTCTAACCTCATATATGAACACCTTTTGGGATTTGTGGGGGTTTTTTTTGTTTGTTTGTTTGTTTGTTTGGGTTTTTTGTTTTGTTTTGTTTTGTTTTGTTTTTTGAGACAAGGTTTCTCTGTAGCTTTGAAGTCTGTCCTGGAGTAGCTCTGTAGACCAGGCTAGCCTCGAACTCACAGAGATCCACCTGCCTCTGCCTCCCAAGTGCTGGCATTACGGGCATGTGCCACCACTGCCCGGCCTGGGATTTGTGTTTATAGCTGCTTTGAAGGGAAGGTGATTTAAAAAGAAGAAGGTAGCTGGGAGTTGAGCTCAGAATTGAGCTCTGTCCCTCTGGGTTTTCTCAACCACTGTGGTATTGTGGTAAGGGGGTTCAGATCAGATAACAGCCCAGCCCTGCACCTTTCAAGTAAAGCCAAGGCCTAGTATGTGAAGAAGACATGTATCGGCTTCTCATTACTAGATTCAGGGGGCCCTGGCCAAGTATTTCAGGGGATTTCTTTCTCTCTCTCTCTCTTCTTTCTTTGCTTCTTGGAATGGAGCCTCCGCAGACAGACTTGTTTCAGTATTGCAGCTTCAGATATTTGCTTTTCCTGCTTGCTGGCTATCTTTGCTGGTTACTTGCTAGGTTTTATGAAGAGAAAGGCAGACAGGATGGCATTTAAGTAGAGCTGGAGGGCGGGCTCAAAGGAAGATTGGTTCATACAGTGTCAGGGAAGAGAAGGGACAGGTGAATCCCCACTGTCTGCTTAGATGTCATCTGAACAAGAGCTATGAGAGGAAACACAGACCACCCTGTACACTTCACCCTCCTGTACTTCTCCGCTTTCTCCGACTGGCGAGAGCCTAGGCGCATGCGCCAAGCCTTTGGCCGTCGGGAGGAGGGGCAACCGTACAAACTTACAAGAACGTAGGAAAGATAGTTTCTTGTCTCTTCATTTTCTCCCAGTCCCTGATTGTTTTAGCAGAATCTACCCAGGGTGGACAGTTCTGCCTGTCTTCTTGAGGGGAACTGTCTGTTCTAGACCACTTCCTACCACACCTCTTTCCTCAATCTCACTTCTCCTGTCTCCCGTCTTTCCTCCAGAGCTGGAGCAAACTGGTCCGTAGCGGTGGTGAAAATGGAGTCTTTTCTTGGCTTACTTCTTTCTGCTTCCAAGCGACATTTTACACTCTTCTCACGTCAAGATCAGGGAGTGAGGGAAATGGTAGATACTGTTGTGGTTGTTGAGATAGGATGTCACTATGTAGCCCAGGATGGCCCTGCTTTCACTGTCTCTCCGAATCATCCTTCAAGGTTCTGAGATTGTAAGTGTGTGCTTTCATGATCAAATTTTGGGACATTTCTTGAATAAGGGGGGGGGGGACAAGCAATGATATTATATTAGAATAGTTAATATGCACATTAATCCATCTATTCATCCATCTAGCAATTCATGACTGTTCTGCACACTGTAAAGGAGAGGAGACAGACATAAATAATTGACTTAAGGCAATTATTTTGTTGAATTTATCATCAGAGAAGACTAGATACACAAGCACACATTGATGTGATCTTTAAGGAGAACAAACAGTAAAACTACTTCAGAGGCTATGAAGGACACCGAGAAACACATGGCATCACAACGAATCAGTCCTCAGGGCTCATATCCCGCAAGTCTGTGACTTCCCTCATCTCTACCCCACATTAGCTGTCAAAGTGGCTAGCAGGCTGCCTTCTGCCATTAGTGACATTTCTCTTTGTGGGAATACCGGTGTGACTGTGGACAGAGATTCAAGCCGAGTTCCATTTATAGCTTCTGGTGAGTCATTAATGTCACCTTAATAAAAGCCAGCTCCAGAGCCAACTTGCTATTACTTTATTGGAAAGGCATTCTCGCTAGACTGTTCTGATGCAATCAAAAGCAAGCTGTGAAATCCTAGCAGTTTGCACATCTGTCTGTCTTTTCCTTGGGCCTAATGTGATAACCCTTATACTCAACACTGTAAAGTGTAACTGTCAAGAACATCTGTGGCTCCTATGCACATGCAGGCTTTTTTTCCGAGTCTACATAGTGAGTTACAGGACAGCCAGAGCTACATAGTGAGACTCTGTCTCAAAAACAAAACAAAACAAAAACAAAAAAACAAAACAAAAAACCAAACACATGAAGGCCCTTTGCTAAAGAAAACAGATGGAGAAAAATCGTTTGCTGGCAGCTTTCTGCAGAGTTAACTTAGCAGTCGATCTGGAAAACATGCTAACCAACTCCTCTTCAGAAGTCTTCCCACTCTTGCAAGTCTTTGAACTGCCGGTGACTTTGGCCTCTGTGACATTTCCACACACCCGACGCTGACACTCACCCCTTTGATTCCAGCAGAGAAGTCGTGGTTGGCGACCTGCTCAAGGGCAAGACTTTGAAGCTGTAGTTTGATCAGCGCAGTCTGAAAAACAACCTCTGCGGTTAAGCATGTTAAATCCCCTGTGCTTTCAGAGCAGTTTGGCTATAGGTTCTTTTTGTGGAGGTTGGGGGGTGTGTGGGAGGGAACAGGCTGGAGTACTCTCTCTGAAAAGGCTTCAAAGGAGTTTCTCATCTCCTCAGCACCTGGCAGAGCCTCCTCGTCAGATTTTACTCTATGCTTTGTTAAACATGTACATGGAACAAAGCTACCAATACCCACTGCTAACGAGGGGTCCAAGTGTCTGGAACTTTTGTACACTGATGACGGGAATGTAAAGTGATAAAGATGGTTTGGAAAACAATTTGGACATTTCCCATCAGTCAGATGTACAAGTAGTATATGGCATAACAATTTCACTCTTACCTGTTTAATCAGGGGAAATGAAGTTACATAACTAGGGGATGGAAAGATCACCCAGTGGTTAAGAGAAGCAGCTTTCACAGAGCAGCCAAAGTTTTGGTTCCCAGGACACATGTTGAGGGACTCACAGGCACCTGTAACTCCAGCTCGAGAGGATCCAACACCCTCTTCTGGACCCATCCAGTACCTGCGCAGTTTAGTGTGTGTGCACGCGCGCACGCGCACACACACACACACACACACACAAATTAAAAATAAAATAAATCTTTCAAAAATCCATACATCTGGTCAGGGAATGCTTTGTGTGGTGAATAAGGAGCGTCTAGACAGAAGGACCAGCACCGGCAGGGGCATGGCAAATCTAAGGGACTGTCACATGGAGCATCCCAGGGAGACAAGGTGAGGCGGTGCCAGCATTAGGCTCTGTTGACTGCTGAAGGGATTTTGGCTTCTATTCTGAGAACAAAGGGAGAGCACTGAAATATTATAGGCAAAAAGGTGACCTCATCATATGTGACTTTTAAACAGACCAATCTATCTGCAGTTTGGAAGTGGAGGAGAAGGAGGCCTGTGTAAGTGTGAAGAGGCTGTTGAACTGTCTGGGAGACTTCACTGTGGGGCTTGGGTTAGGACTCTACCTTGAAGATGCCTGAGAAGGTTTCCACTGAGGAGTGAAAATATTTTTGATTGAAACGAGAAGGGCTGGTTACATCTTTCTAAGTGTATTTAATATATAATGCTTGACCCATAAAAATAAATTCTAAACAATAAAAATATGCAAAACCATCCCCTCAGTTCAGAACTAGGACATTATTATTTAAAAAAGATCTTTGGTCTGTTTCGTTGTGACTAATCATTTTTAATTAATGATCACATATCTAATTAAAAATGTATGTTTGGGGCTGGACAGATGGCTCTGTGGTTATGAGCATGGCTACTCTTCCAAGGACTTGAGTTAGCTTTCCAATGTTCATATGGAAACCATCTATAACTCCATCTATAACTCCAGCTCCAGGGCGTCCAATGCCTTTTTCTGCCTCTGAGGGCACCAGGCATGCACATGGTACACAAAAATACATAAAATAAATAAATATGTAGCAATTTAAAAAATACATTTATTTATTTGTGCATATTGTGCACACATGCGTGTGTGTGTGTGTGTGTGTGTGTGTGTGTGTGTGTACACGTATGCACATACATGCACAAGTGCATGTGCATGTTTGCACACACAGGAGTATTTGAGTGCATGCATTCCATGGCATATATATTAGGGTCAGAACAACTTGCTGGAAGTTCTCTCCTTCTGCCATGTAGGTCCCCAGGGTTGGACTTAGGTTGTCAGGCTTGGTGACGAATGCCTTTACCTACTGATGCATCTTGCCAGGCCCAGATTATGATTTATAAAGAATAGAGGGTTTTTTTTTTTTTTTAGTGCATGGATCTCGAGCCTGGGAAATGGAAGGGCATAGGACCTGTGCCTGGTGGGAACCAAACAAGAATACCAGCTCTGGTTTCTCCTTTTCTTTTGATAAAACCACTAATGTCTCCTGGGAGGCCACATCTTCACAATCTTATTCAATCTTAATTACTTCCCACAGGCCTGGGTACAAACTGACATTGCTAGCTGAATTAGGGGACCTTTGGGGGCAGCACGGTGGCAGGGATGCTGTGGCACTCAACAAGAGGTAAATAGATCGCAAACTGTCCTTGTAATGCAGGAAGGCTATGGCAGGACTTTCTAATGGCACTCTCAGGCATTAGAAGTGGCTGCCCCTGGGGGCTGTGGGTGGCCACGATGCAGACAATGTGTGTAAGGGAGGGAGGGAGGAAGGAGTCCCAGGAGGGGAAGCTGGTTAGATGGCACTGGCCGAGGTGTCAAATTCGGAAATCCTCTGCCACAAAGCAACAGAGAGCATAAAACTATGTTAGGAGCAGAGTCCTCAAGTGCATTAACAGCCTGGGGTGTCGGTTTTTTACAATCAAATATGGCACCATAGCTTCTTTTAGTTTCCTAGGTTGACTTTTGGAATAAATAAAAATGAAACCATGTGCAGGTTAGTCTTGTGTGTGTGTGTGTGTGTGTGTGTGTGTGTATGTTTGAGACAGACTCACTGTATAGTCCAAGCTGGGCTCAAACTTCCTACCATCCTGCCTCAGCCTCCTGAGTGCTGGAATTGCAGGGATATGCCACTATGCCTGGCTTAGTTAAATATTTTTAATGCAAGACAGTGATTTCAACAGCTCCATTTTCTACTCTGTAGCAGGAGTTTGCAGACTGAATTGTGAAATAAACCTGTGAACTGTAAATTATCTTTGCGTTTTGTTTAATTAAACCTTTCGATTTGAGGAGTGAGCACGCTGCTCAGAGGTAGCCTTTGCCTAGCAGACACAAGGACTTGGGTTCAATCCCCAACACTGCAAAACAGAAACAAGAAGATGAGAAACCTTCTAAATTTTAGGTAACTATGTTTCTGTGTATTGACAGTAAGAAGAAGAGAAAAATAATAGGTAAAATGAACTTCATCGAAACAAAATATTGTCTCTCAGAAAGGTACCACCAAAAATGAAAACACACTTCACAGAAAAGGAAAAAAAAACATTGCAAGATATTTCTGGCAAGGAATTAATATCCAAAATGTTTTTTTTTAAATGTCCTATGGATCAATAACACAACTCTATTAAAACATGGGTGAAGGAGGTGGACAGACATTTCTTTAAAGAAACACAAATGGCCGGTACTCACATGGACAAATGCTCAACATAAATAATTGTTAGGAGACATGCAGATCAAAACCATAGGGAGACCATTTCACACCCACTGGGATGGATATTCCCAAGAAGTCAGAAAATAAATTGGCAAGGATGGAGGGAAATCGGAAACCTTGTGCACTGTGAGTGGAAATGTAAAATGATCAGCTGCTGTGGGAAAGTATTGCTGTGTTCTCTCTCATATATACACATTTCAAGATTTATTTTTATTTTATGTGTATGAGTGTCTGGCCTGCATGTATGTCAGTATACCACAAACACTCAGGGCTCATGGAAGACAGAAGTGGGTATTAGATCCCCTAAAACTTGAGTTATAGATGGTTGGTTAATCTCCATGTGGGTGCTGGAAATCAAATCAAAGTCCTTTGGAAGAGCAGACAGTGCTCTTAACTGCTGAACCATCTCTTTAGCACAGATTATATGATATTAAATTATCAGATATTCCAGTAATTCTGCTTCTCAGTATACATCTCAAAGAGCAGGCAGTTGAATTGATACTTGTACATCAATGTTCACTGTACCATCATTCACAGCAGCCAAACTATGGAAATAGAAATATCCATTATTAGATGAAAATAGGTTAAATAAAATGTGATACATGAACACACTGGGGTATCACCCTGCCTTAGGAAGGAGTGGAATTCTCATAAATATTCCACCTTGGACCGACTTTGAATATACTAAGTGACATAAACTACACAAAATGACAAATATGATATGATTCTGTACATGACATCCTTAGAACAATCGAATTCTTAGGGACAGAAAGGGGCTTGAGGGGCTTGTGGTGGGGAGTAATGGGAAGGTGTTTTTGTTTGTTTCTTTTTAACTGAGAGAAGTAGGGTTTTATTTGGGGAGAATAAAAACGTTCTGGAGATGAGTGGTGGTTGTGATTGTGCAAAAATATGAATGTACTTAGTGTTAATGGTTTATAAACTTTAAAATGATAGTTTGTGTGAAATATTTACTGTCATTAAAGAAAAAAAGGGAGTAATACAGAGTGCGCCCTTATATTATTCACTGTTTCCCCAAGTGGTAACATCTTACAAACTACACTGATACAGTGACAGTCATCAAACTTTATTCACATTTACCCGGTTTTACATGCAGCTATTTGTGGGGTTTTTACTTTTTTTTATTTTTTTTTTGGTGTTTTGAGACAGGGTTTCTCTGTATAGCCCTGGTTGTCCCAGAACTCACTTTGTAAACAAGGCTGGCCTTGAACTCACAGAAATCCTCCTGCCTCTGTCTCCTGAGTGCTAGAATTAAAGGTTTTTACATTTGTAACTGATGGAAAATGATAGAAGTAATATTTCTGACACATTACAATGTCCTAAAACTCCAATTTCAGTATCCATAGGTAAGTTCAATGGGAACACAGCCACACTCATTCATTTAAGTATCGCCTATGGCTACTCTTGTGTTCGCATGTCTTAGCGCAACAGATGTGATAGAGACAGCCTGGCCTCCAGATCAAAATACTTATCTGAATCTTCACAGGAAAAGTCTGCTGACTTACAACCAGTTGCCAAAAACAAAAGGCCATGAGAATAAAATAACTTAGGGGAAATGACTGGATGGGATGTGACTTTGGCCAAGTGAATCATAATAAAAAGGAAACTCGAGAAAGTGTAGTTGACTCTTCTCGGGCTCCTTGGGGACCTTAATGATTCCAAGGTGTGCGTCCTTAGCTCCGCTCACCAGGCTGAGAGCTGAAGCATCGTGCTTTGTCTCTCCTATCTCTGGTCATTGTGGCAATGCAATATCCATTTAGTGTAAGCAGCAAAACTGAGCACAGTTTAAGTTTAGAAATCTACATTATTTCTCCTTAATGGTTTTAGAGGGGTGGGGCTTCTGGAGTTGATCAACTCAGTGACCTAAAGCCGTGATTGAAGACTCTTGTTCTTCGTGTCCTCAGCACAACAATGGCGGTTCATTGTGTTTCATGGCTAGAAGAGCTGAAGAGGCCCATCTCAGCCCCATGTTCCATCGATATCACGTGAGGGTGATGCTCCATATCGTCGTCTACGTCCATCTCTGGGTTATTCCACATGCCTCTTCTTGCTTCGGCAAGGGGCATTGGGTACTATCATCAGTCTAGATGAGTCAGTTTATTTCTAGATGGACAAGGGCCCAGTGATTCCGAAACACAGTTATCCAATAGATGCGCAAAGAGGTTTTTATTAGCAAAAGAAAATCAATGAGTAAAGAGAGGCGATGAATATTGTCTGCCATAGTGCCTGCCAGGTTCATAGTTAGATGTTTGCTACTTCCACCCCAGGAATTCCCATTTTCTCTAAGGTGTGTGACAGCAGCTTGTGTGTGTGCGTGTGTGTGTGTGTGTGTGTGTGTGTGTGTGTGTACACGTGAATGTGTGTGAGTAGTGAATGCTACTGAGTGCGTCTGAGGTCAGAAGACAACTTTCAGGAGCTAAGTCTCTCCTTTCACCATGTAGGTTCCAGGGACTGAACTCGGTTGTTAAGCTTGGCAGCAAGCGCCTTTACCTGCTAAACTATGCCCACCCCATTTTTGCTACAATGGTTCTTGGGTTCCAAACTTCCATGCTTGTGGGGCAGGTACCCTCTGTGGACGGCACTATCCCCACAGCCCTTAGCATAGGTTTTTGAATGCTGACTTATTTTTCTTAGGTGACATAACTCTGTAGTAGTCATCTTAATTTGTGGGTGGAAATAATAGGCGCAGATTAAATTGTGCATGAGGAATCTCAAATTTCCCCACAGTCAACCTACTCCCTCCTTTTAGGAATAGGAGAAAGAGTCAGAGGAAGACATAACCTGACTGAAAGAGAGAAAAGGGGTTGGTGATGTCAGCGAGGATCTCTAGCAGTGTGAAGCTAGGGGAAGGTGCCCTGGGAGGGACGTCTCAGGGCTGCACATTCCCATAATCATGTTGGAACATTAGACATGCTGGTGTGATGGTAATATTGAATTCTTTTTTTTTTTTAAATTTGAATTGGCATTTTTGAATAGTGATAAGTCTGAGACAGGGCTCTACAGTCAGATCTGTTCCAGTAAGCCTGGCCTGGCGGGAGTCAAATCCCTGTCCTGCTAGGATTTTCTCCATGGAGTTTCCTGGCACACCGGTCCTGCCTGCATCCTCTGTGAGATTAGTGTGCCCCTGAGGATAACATAAGGCTTGGGGATGGTCCAGGAAGGTTGGAGCTCCCTATCCCCTAGGCAGCTCACATGCTGTCTACAATGTCCATGAAGCTGATTTCCCAGATATGTGAGAACCTTCTTCTAGAAAACTCCGTCTTGGTGCGCCTGCTCCTGTGTACAGCTTGGATGGAGGCTAGGAGCGCGCATTGGTGCCCCACGGGGAACGAGGGCAAGAAGAGACGGGGTGTCGTGGATTCTGAGCTCGGCAAAGATGGTTTCCTCTGTGGTTAGCAGAAGTGCTAGGATGTTGTCCGAGGCACACTGAGGGTGAAGCGGCTGCCTTGTGAGTGTGAGGTAGGGGAGCAGGAAGGGTCTGAGAAGTGTGCTTTGCCTCACATAGCTTCATTCGAAATGTTTTGATTTGGGTATGGCAAATAGTTTCTTTTTCTTTTCTGCATAGCCACACGGCTATGTTAAATCTATGTTGGTGCTAAATCTATGGCCAGAATTTTTTCGAAAGAATATCTTAGTTCCACCAAGCATAACGGTGCGTGTCTGTGATCACAGCATTCAGGAAGGAGAGGTGGGGGGCGGGTGTCACTCTGAGTTTGAGGCTAGTTTGGGCGACACAGTTCAAGGTTGGTTGGCCAGGGCTGTGTTGAGAGAACTTGTCTCTATAAATCAAGAGAAAGAATGTTTTATTAATTCCTGTTCCCAATTCTCTCTCAAGAAAACATATATAAAATACAACAACACATCACAAGTAATAAATAGAAATAAGACAACAACAACAAAAAAAATGGAGCCTGGAATGTGGCTTTACCATAATTGCTGGGCATGGCTTGGCTGCAGATCTGACCTTGGGTTTGCCCACGGCCAGCTCCAAATTTGAACTGTGGCTGTTTATGTCTACAGTTGATAAGATTTAAAAAAGCAGTGACCAGGGACCCACGACCATTCCTGGAACTAAGTTCAGGAAAATTATTGGAGAATCTTCCAAAAAGAGACAGCACGAAAATGTTAAACAATGTACTCCGTTGTGCCCTCTGAGGAGACTTAGTGACAAGCTCTCTCTGGCAGCATCCTTCAGCTCAGAAAATTCTACTCTGAGGAGGCTAGATGGTAGCAGTAGTGGTTTCTTTGAAGTCTCAGTATGTATCCACAGTTTTGAAGAGCCACAACATATTACTGGTTTAAGACATTGCAGTCGTTCAGTCTGTTCTACAGGAGGGAGAGTCTTGATCCCAAAGCCTTAACAACACTGTTCCTTACTTCCTTACCTTAACACACACACACACACACACACACACACACACACACATACAAGCACTTATACATACTCACATTTTTTCGGAGTTTTCTTTTAGAAAATGTTGGCCAAATGAAGGGAACAGTTATATAACATTTGTTTTCAAATGAAAAAGGAACCCTAATCAAGAGCATGCTAATTGAGAGGCTACACAGTAAACCAGAATTCAATATTATTTGTTGTTACACAGTGACAGGGCTAGATCATGTGTGAGTCCTGAAGCTGATACAATTTTGAGCACCCTCTAAGAGAAAGATTGTAAAATCTATGCATACAAAATTTAGTCTGAAAATAAGTATACAGAAAGAAAAAACAAAATCAACAAATCGATTAGCAGGGCTGGAAGGAGGGAGGGGCAGCTGACAGGTTGGCCTAATGTGTTCCAGGCCCTAGATATGCTCCCCTGCCACGGCGATCCATTTACTAGAAATGCTTATATCCAATCAATTCCTGAATGTGGCCTGCCTCTGTTTCCCACCAGCAGCTAACCTCCAGCACTAACAGGGGTCATTGTGAGTGAGAGAGGAAGCTTTACCAATTCAGTGTATGTCAGTGGGGCTTCTCAAGTCACTCAGCCCATCTTTTTCCTAAAAGACCAAGTTTTCTCTCTCTGATAATGTAAGTACTGAATCAACATTGACAAGATCCCAAATAAACCCAGGACCTTATTTCTTTGGAAAGGACCTCATGTCCATCTGGGAGAAATAATAGCTCTGGGCTTCCTTCTTAATTGTGAAGCGATGATGTGCCCACAGGCCTCCAAATATGGGTGTCCTTGGCTGTCATGCAAGAGAATTTCCAGAAAAGTGTTTTGGGGCCAAACAAGAGGAATGTGAGACTTGCTCTTTTCTGTGAGGAGGTCTGCTGTCTCGGGTGCGTTTTCTGCACAACTTCTAAATTACTCCCACGAAGGGCGATGCTCACTTTCGTGTTGATAGACTGTGAGAAATTTTAATTTCTTGAAAGGAGAAATATCCAGACGGGAGATCATCTCTGATGAGTAAAATGTAAAAATGTACTTCTAGAACAATCTTGTGTATGCCTTGGGGGTGTGTGGGGGGGAATAGGCTAGGATAAGCCCATTTAAAAGTGAAATCTCAATCCTGTGGGCCTTGCTTAGCCTTTCCTCCTTGTTTCTTGTAATTTCACTCTGGAATTTAAGCAGTGTTAGCACATTTGTCGAACAATAGGCTTCCTGGAATGAAAGGAAACCGTAGGGCTAAGTTTATCTCTAGAAAGGCAAATCCCTTGTTTTTTTCTTTTTTGATAATGAATGTAGAGTTGTTGGATTTTTAGAAATCAGTTTAGTGCAGGAAGATTCCCCATGCAAGCCATTGTGCCTCCTAGTAACCCTGCTCCTCACAGCCATGGTGGTGACTGGAAGCTGGTGTGTGCCCAGGAGCCCAGCCTGGTGTGAACATGGGAAACTGGGCCCCGCCTCAAGGCTGGAAAGCAAACCTGGGCCCATTAGGGCGGGTTATTTCACCTCTGACCCATGGCCTCTGGAGAACCCCGGGAAGTGTTCTATAATTGTCATCCTTGCTTGTGGGGTGGGCGCAGAACTTCCAGTAAGGATGTAGGAAACTATGTGGGGAAGGAATGGAGAATGTCACATAAGAAGAGAGGGGGGAGGCGGGGAGAAGCGGGGAGAGAAAGAGGGGGGTTAAAAAAACAATTAAGGTCCTATATAGGGGGAAGAAACACTTGTGTCAAAGTAATAGGAAAATTATGAAGAACATGACCTTGGCAGAACTTTTCAAAACAGAGTTGGGAGGCCACTAAAGGGACCAGAACTTACACAAGTCTATAGTTACTGCCTGGAATGGGAACTCCAGTCATGGCCATTGTATATGGTGATATACACTGGAATTTATTGGACTTTTTTTTAAATGACTATTTTTATTCTGTTTAGATAGTCTATTTATCTCCCATTGGTCCCTAGTCCCTGTTCTCACTCTATGTCATAAAAGAAGTTTCTTAGGAAGGAACCTGTTCCTTTTGTAAGAAATCAGCTCTGCTGGCCCCCAGCAAGCTCCCATTTCACCTGCTTTCTTTGGGACACAGATCAGAGTTCTGAGCTGTAATTTTTTTTTGTAAATTTTAAAATCATGTGTATCTGTGTATGTGTGTGTGGGTATGTGCACATGAGTGCAAGTACCTAAAGAGGCCAGAAGAGGGCATCAGAGCTCCTGGAGCTGGAGTTATAGGAGGTTGTAAACTGCCCATCATGGGTGTTGGAAACTGAGCACTGTTTCTCTGCAAGAGCTGTACTGTACTCTTGACCACTGAGCTAGCTCTCCAACCCCTGCCTTATGGTTTTGAAGACCCTGAAATGAAATTCTTTTATTCACAGTTTCTGAATGTGAACTAATCAATAATTGAGATTAAGGCATATAACTGTAACTACTAAGAATAGTCTCAAAGAGTTCTGGGTTTGATTAAAAACTTAAATTATGCATTAGCTTTAAGAGCAAATATAAGTGTATTAGTTTGAAGCATATTCCTTTACAGTTATATAGCTGTAGAAATAAGTAATCCCTCTGAGATTGCTTTAAATCCCCAAAAGGAGAAAAAAAAATCAGTGGAGTCAATCAATCATTCTTATGTAAATTTATACTGCTAAAAATTAAGTGCTTGAAAGCATGCTTTAAAAAAAAACCAAGAAATTTATTGCACAGTTATTTATTTTGTGGAGGGAAGGCTATCATAATGTACATGTGGAGTTCAGAGGAAAGCTTTCCTCTAGGACCATGTGGACCCCAGGAACTGAACTCAGGTCATCAGACTTGGAGGCAGATCCCTTCTGCCCACTGAGCTATCATGTAAGCCTCCAGTTTGGTTCTTTAAGAAGTTGAAGCATGACTTTGGTATTTGCTTTAAAGATCTTATTTTTCAAAATAGGGCACTGGTCCCTTTCAGTCTGTTGCTGAATTTACTCTATATCCTGTTCAGCGAAGAGAGAAAGAATGTGAGCTTGTAACTTAACAGCTGTTCCCACTTACATTTACTACAAACGAGGCTACAGGCTGACCTTGCATGTGTCTTTTGAGATTAATGTTTTTTATTTATAATCTCTAAGCAATAAGACACTGAGAACAAGCCAAAGGCATAGTGTGAGATACACACAAAGTAAATTTGTGTGCCTTACCTGGTAAGACACTGTGCCCAGCTTCCTATGATCTCCATGTTATCATAATCCTATGAGGTCATAACTGAGTGAATGAGGAACCTGTTCACAGAGCACTTGTGCCCCGCTCACAATGGTTTTTCTCCTGCTCATCTCAATTCTTCTGATCCTTTCTAGCCCTGCTGGTTATTATTATTATTAATAGTTCTCATTAAACGCTTATTGTATGCTAGGCACTCATGACTTCCATACATTATCTTACTTAATCCTAATAACGGCATTTGGAAATCTGAGCTATTATTATCCACACCTAACGGAAGTGAGGCTGTGAGACCATTAAGTGCCAGGCAAGACAGTCCTGCTGGTCTGCTGTGGAGGCTACACATGCTACAAGGCCTTCCTCAGTCCATGACCTTGTGGTGGTGGTTTCACTTCCGCAGGGATGGGCACACGTTTGTTTGCTTTGAGAGAGGGTCTCACTCTGTAGTACAGCCTAGCCTGAAACACATGCTGTGTCCCAGTCCAGCCTCAAAATTCCCATACTCCACTGCCTCAGCTTCCCGAGTACTGGGATTACAGGAGTGAGCCACCATTTTCTACCAGCTGCTTTAATAGTTTCCCGAACCAAGGAGTATCTGTCTGCTTGTGAACTGTCCATTTGTCCTCTGTCGGTTTGGCATTCTAGGTTCTTTTTCTTTGCTCTGATTCCTAGAAAATAGAGCATGTAATGCCCAGTCATAATACACTCATATGAGTCAGTGAGACTTTACAAAATGGAATGAGAAAATGGACTAAGGAAAGCCAGCTGCTTTGTTCAGGGGGCTGAGGCAGAGGATCAGGAGTTGGAGGCCAGAGATCTCAAAGGTCCTGCCTGTCTCACAGACAACTCAGGAAATCGAGCTCTAAGCAGATGTCCAGAATTCTCAACATTAAATTTTGAAAAATCAAACACCCATGTCCTGAAACAGAAGAAAGGAAGCGGGAACATGGTGTATACCCTGTCAGCCATCTTAGACCTGTGCAGATCTGCTGTGTACCTTGATATGGGCCTGCTTTGTAACAGGGTCAGTACCTCTGTAGGAAGTGGGTTAGTTAAGTTTGGGGAGAATTAAGTGTTCTTTAAAAATATCGGAGGCACTCCCCCAGTGAAACAATTGCCTTAACAAGGCCACATCTACTCCAACAAGGCTACACCTCCAAATCCTTATAATCCTTTCCAACATTTACACTCCCTGGGACTAAGCATTCAAATACAGGACCATTCTTATTCAAACCACCACACCAAGAAACAGCTTGCTTGACCAGTGACCTTCTATCAGTAATCATCAGAAGTGTTCTCTTCCCTTTTCAGATTTCATGTCACTTCAGGGGCATGTTGACCAAAGTCACTACAAATG
This sequence comes from Onychomys torridus, assembly GCF_903995425.1. Classification (NCBI taxonomy): domain Eukaryota; kingdom Metazoa; phylum Chordata; class Mammalia; order Rodentia; family Cricetidae; genus Onychomys; species Onychomys torridus. Next base: position 35,849,373 of record NC_050457.1, on the reverse strand, counting down.
GGCTTTGAAACGCCCTGGTCTCTGATGATGTTCCTTCTCTGTTTCCTCAGCCCCTGGCTGGAAGAGAAGGACTTGTCTACCCAACAGGCCTTCCCACTGGGCAAGCCTCAGCTCAAGTCTGTTCCTCCCCCACAGAGCCCTCCCTGGCCCTCTATCAGTATCTATTCCGTTCCCCTCCATCTCCTCCCTGCTTTCACAGGGCCTGGTCCATTGCTCCATTGGTCTAAATACTTGTCTGCTTGTAAACTGCTGCCTCCTGAAGAATGACCTGGATTTTGTTGCCTGTATGTTCTTGATCCTGCACCTGGCCCTTAGTTGCACAAGGGATGTGGGGGGAGTAATTGACCTGTAGATGTTTTCTAATCTTTTTAGACTGTCTTTCACTTTTTGCTTGTTTTATTTATTTTTTTAACTTTTCCAATTATGTATTTTCAAGAAACAAAAAGCATAGAGCATAATCAATACTCAAAGTATCTCAAATATCTAAGCTAATTGCTAACTTATTAAAGTATTTGCTTTATTCTTTTTAACCCAGATATTTCAAAGTAAACTCCAGAAGCAGCGATATTTCAACCCTAAATACTCATATATATACCCATCTCTGAAAATAAAACCATGTTTTCATAAATTAATATCATTGATCACACTTAACAAAATAAGTTACTCCCAGATACTACCGATTGCTCCCAGAGGGTCTTTTGTGATTGGTTTATTCAAACCAGAGCCACCACATGGACCACACACTGCGTTTAGCTGTTGTACCCCCAGCTTCCCTTCCTTCCTTCCCCGTGATGGGTTTGCTGAAGGAGTCAGGCCAAGTGTGTTTCAGAGCTCTGCTTAAGGGCCTCACCCTTCTCAGCTGGAGCTGACTGAAGAGAGAGAGTCACAGTGGGAAGCCCCCTCCACTTTCAGGAAAGTTCCACTTTGAATTTCCTCTTTGTCTCCCCCTGAAATGCAAATTCCCAGGGGCGCTCACTGAAGACAAATGGCTTACCTACCCTCTCTTCCACCACCATCTCCCCGGGTTCCTCTTTTCTGCTTGTACAGTGATCCAAAGTGAGCCTTCTAATGTAGAAGGACCTACACAGTGTGCCCTATAGCTGATGGCCTCAACCATGTAAAGTCCTGATATCCTTAACACATTCTTGATCAGGTAGGAAGCCTCTGAACTCCGGGCTATCAGGCTTTATTATGGATAGTAGCCACTATTTTTTTTCCAAAACGAAACTTCTTTTTATAAACCCAATAAACCTAAATTCACCCCAGAAAAACAACCTGCTTTCCAAGTGACATAAGGTCCGGTCGCCCCAACTCACTCTGGCCCTGGCCCTGTCTCGAGGCAGACAAATAACACTTGTGGTTGCTTATGCCAGAGTGGTGATGGTTGGGGCCATATAAAAAGCTTTTCCATTGCTTTTACGGGGAAATGAGTGATTGGAGCCACAGTCTGCCACAGTGTCAATAGGGAATTGTGTTGGCTGAGATGCCTGAGCCAACTGGCCAGGAAGAAGAGCAGGGTCCACTTTGTATTCCGTAGGCAGTGGCAGCATTGCATGCTGGGTAAGAAAAGCGGGAGGAGTGGGGAGCCTCTCTACAGCTATGCTTGGGTCAGAGACCCTGAGCCAAGGTCAGGCCAGAAAATGTGAAAATTCTAGGCATAAAGAGAAGTAGGCCAATGCCAGTGAGGGGTGTGGCTGGAAACCCTAAAAAGATAGTTGTTTTTCGTTTGTTTTTTTTTTTTTTTTTTTCCAGCTGGAAATGAATGTCTGTTGATTTTGGCTCGCAGCGTGTAGCTTGTACTTGATATTTACTTCTTTACAAGAAACTCTCTCTAATAGCTACATTTCTAGTGGTAGAGTAGATCATATTTTATTCTTCTGGAATATGGTAAAATGCTTGCTAGACAATTGAGGAAGGGGGTGCATTATACCTCTAACTGACTTTTCAATTGATGGGTCAGTACAACCCTTCTGTGGTGGTCTGGCTCTTTCTCTGTCTACTGCTTATTATTTCTGCCATGATGCCTTCCACCTCTTTCTTTCTCTACTGTAATTTCGCTGACCGACAAATTCAGAATTGTTACTTCATTTTTGAAATAGTCACTATGGAAGGTTATGAAATAATGTTCTTCAGAAGTTTTACTGAAGGAGGGATCTGAATCTTGGCTTTTTCAAACAGTGCAGGAAGGGTGTGTGGGTGTGGATGTGGGTGTGTTTACGGGAGCGGGAGGGCTGCTGCTGACCAATCGGGAGACTTCTCAAGGATCCTCCCTAGTGATGAACCAAAATGGATCCCCAGAGTGAGGACAAAAACCAGGGAGGAGAGGATTGCCTCCTTCCTTCTCCAGATCTGGGTGGAGTCTTGGTCCTTCTGGCAAACAAGTAGGCTGCCATGTTGTTTGTGGCTGGAGTGGAAGGCTACCTGCTGAGAATGGAAAGCCAGAACTTGCTTCATGGTAACTACTTCCAATTGATGGTGTCCTGATGGGCACTCTTGGATGGGGTCTAGGTCATTGGTGCACATAGAGGTACCTGTAATCTTTCGGGTCTTTTGTGAGATTAGACATCCCTTCCCTATATAAAGGCAGTGAATAAAGGCTCCTTGAACCTATAGTCTAGGGAGCCATCCAGAATTCATCAGTACTCTGATACTCACTGAATCTTGGCTTGAGCAACTCTTGGGACCACAGATAGTGGCTGGGCATTAAGATCCCCTTGTTAAAGGAAGACAAGGAATTATTTAATGGTAAGTTTTTGTTTTACTCATAGATGAAACCACAGTCTGAGAAAATTCATGATCATGATGTTGGTACCCGTACTTAAGAAAAAAAAACAGTTTTCTGTTTGTGGAATTTTTTTCTACTTGATGAGAAAATAAAACCACTAGACAGGAACTTCTTCTGATTCTTGCCACAAACTTACCTACAGAAGTGATCATCATTTCCTCCTTCCAGTCCATCACAACTGAAGTGATTTCCTCTCAGTGCCAGCATCAAGCCATTGTATTTTTTCTTGCAGCCTTATAGACACTCCTGTTTCAGATTCCTTCTCTCTCCTTCTGCTTCTCTTACTACTGATTTAAACAACCCACGTATTCCCCACTACCTCCTTAAAATAAAGCCCCCCTGAACAGGAGAGCCAACCGGGTTGGTAAAGTCCTTGGCTCTCCAGTACTCTTATATAAAAAGGTGGGTATCTGTGGTCATAGTGTGTGCCTGTAATCCCAGTCCTGGGGAAGCAGAGACAGAGAGATGCTTGGGACTCTCTGGATGGTCAATTTAGCCTAATTGGAGAGCTCTAGGCTAGTGAGAAACCCTGTCTCAAAAAAATTGGTGGATAGTTCCTGAGGAATGACATCTGAGGTTGACCTCTAGGTTCACACGTGTTCACCTGTATGCTCATGTGCACATGAGCACGCGCGCGCACACACATACACACACACACACACACACACACACACACACACACACACTGCCCTCCCTTTCTTACATCCTCTGGCTTATTTTGCCTGTTTTGGTTTCATCAAGTTTATTGAGACAAGCAACCATACTCTCTATCAGTACTTCCCTACCCTGAAATTCCTCAACATTCTGCTGGAATTCTGACTTATATTGCCAACATTCCACCAACACTAGCCCTGCTAAATATTATCAATAAACTTCCTTTTAATGTTTGTTTTGATTGTTTTCTTTCTATTTTTCTTTTAGGGAGAATAGATTTTTTTTTTCATATACTATGCTCTGATTATAGTTTCATCTCCCCCAACTCCTCTGAGATCCTCCCTACCTGAATTCACACCTTTCCTGTTTCTGGTTAGGAAACAGACATCTAGAGAATAATAATGAAATAAAGTAAAATAAAATAAAATAAAATAAAAAACCAGACAAACTGGGAAGGACAAAGCAAAGAAACAGAAGAAGAAGACCCAAAGAAAAAGCACAGGAAGCACACGGAGACACAGAGACACATATGTTCACACCCACAGGAATCCCCTAATATAAAAACGGAAGTCGTAGGATATGCAAAGGACCTATAAGGCTAAAAATACAAAACATTATGAGACACAAGAAACTCCAAAGATACCGCCGAGTTCATTTTGTGTTGTCCATCTACTGCCGGGCATGGGGCCTGCTCTAAAGAATGGTTTGTATCTACATGGGAGAAAACTAATTTTTCATCTGAGAACGGTTATCAGCTTGGAGGTAGCTGCTGGGCTGAGGATGGAGGCTGATGTCCACTTCTCCTCTCAGCCCTGGGACCCTGTTTGGTACAGACCCGAGTAGGACCTGTGCACGCTGCCACAGTCTCTGGATTCATGTGTTTGTCGACGCTGCTGTGTTTAGAAGGCCTCGTTTCTTTGTGTCCTCCATCCTCTCTGCTTCTTACATGTTTTCTGCCTCCTCTTCCACAGGGTTCCCTGAGCCCTAAGGGGCAGGATTTGATAGAGACAGCCCATTTGGGACCCAGTGGTCCAAGGTCTCTCTCTCTCTCTCTCTCTCTCTCTCTCTCTCTCTCTCTCTGCACATCATCTGGTGGGTGGTCTCTGTAATTGTTCTCATCTACTGCAAGAGGAAGCATGATGACTGAGCAAGGCACTGGACTGTGATTACAGCAGAATGTCATTAGGAATCATTTTGTGGCTACCTTCTTTTTATCAGAACAGTAGTATTCCCCCCCCTACCCCCCACCCCAGGTCCTTAGGCTAGCTCATCTCAGAGTCTTGGCCACTTGAGCAACTTCAGGGACAGGGTCCATCTAACAGAATGAGCCTTAAATTCAATCAGATTTTGGTCAGTTAACCTCACAAGCCTTATGTCACTAATGTATCTTGCAGGCAGGTCTTCATTGTAGATTGAAGGGTTTGCAGCTGAGTGAGTGTTTACCTTTTTCCTATTGTGCAAGGGTACCTTGCAGTTCCATGAGTACTAGTCTGTAAAAGTGAAGACTCTAGGTAAGTATCAGCTTGATTTCTCCATCATCAGAGTTGTGAAGGTGTTGTCTTGATGCTTACTTTTAAATGTCATTTATTGGTTCATTCCTGGAGTGTGTGTGTGTGTGTGTGTGTGTGTGTGTGTGTGTGTGTGTGTGTGGTGTGTCTATCATACTCCACATTATTTCCTTGAGACAGGGTCTCTCACTTAACACAGAGCTCATGGCTTTTTGGCTAGACTATTGGTCGGAAAGCTCAGAGATTCTCTTACTGTGGCCCCCTGGTGCTGGCGTTATACGTACATGAATGGTGACCATTTCCAGGTTTTATGTGAGTTCTGGGGCTTTGGACTCCAGTCCTTGTACTTGTGTAGCATGCATTCTTTCCCCCTGAACCACCTCCCCAGCATGAATAACCAACCCCCTTGCTATGTGAGGGCTCCTTGCGGCCAGCATTATCTAACTTGTGCTTTAAGTAGCATACGATACCGCTGACCATAAAAAACTGATCTGGCTTTGTGGCATCTATCTTGTCACCACAATTTTACAGAGGGTTTTTACTGTGGGTTTTTTTTCTTCTATTAATATTTTTGTTGTAGAGTTCATGGACAGTTCAATAGTTGGGGGGACTGTGGTGGCATATGCCTGCTATCCCCCGCTTAAAAGGCTGAGGCATTGGGCTACATAGTGAGCCCCTATGTAAAACAAGAGTGAGGACAGAATGAAATTGTAAGACAAAAAGGAGGTCAAAGTTCCATAGCTGACTTCTCTCCACATAGAACTCCTTCTGGCGTTTCAGAATGGGCGTTTCCTATGTGGAGTTTCTGGCTTCCATCCCTTAGTCTGCCCTCTAGCTTCTACCCTTTATTCAGGAAATGGTCCCGTGAGTTCCCAGCGATTGAAGCCAGAATCCCAACACTCTCCTTGCCACCTTCCTGTACCACATCCTTGTGTCCAGCGACTGCATTTCCTCTCACATGCCTCCATTCCATCTACTTCTGCTTATTATTTTTCCCTCTAAGCTAATGTGACAACCTCCTAGGCTTGCTGACCCCATGTTTGTTGATTTCCTTTCTGTTCTCTATACTGTGACCAATATTTCTAAATACCTTGTCTGTCACTTGGCTCCTTGTTTACAGAAACCCTTTGATGGAGAGTCATTGTCCCTACAAAGACTAAATCTCACAAAATCATCTTCAAGGATTTCCACGTGTCCTTTGTTTGCCAACACCAACCCTCACCTCTCTCTGTCAGCCTTATTGAACCATCTGAAGCATTAGTACATTCTGTCTCATTTCCCAGATTTCCTATGTATGGTCCTTCAACTGTTCTCTTCTCCACTTCTGAGTTAAATCACATACACAGCTGAGATCCCAGGTTAAAAATGTTTTTTTTTTTTCTTAAAGCATGTCTTGACTTTTAGCTACTTCTGGAACCATCAGAATGCCCAGAGAAAGTCCAGCTGCAGTAGAGCATAGTAAGAGAAGCATGTCTGTTTCCGTGACAGTGGCTTGTCCCTCAAGGGCAGGACCAGCGTGGTAGGCTGTACCATTTCCAGTAGCTTGTACAGTGCTGCTCCAAAGAGTTACAGGGGAAATGATTGTGAATCTAATGCTTCAATGACGTGACTTGTCCTGGAAACAATAGGTCTTTGTTCTCATGATTGTTTTATAGCTAGGACCACAGCCTTTGCTGTGCGTGGGTCGTGCTATTTCCCAAGGAGGGGGAATGTTTAAACTCACCTTATTTCTTTCACTTAAACAACATTTAAATAAAGTCAACTTCACAATTTCCCCTTCAGTTCAGGGTCAAAGCTGAGATCATCGGTTTAGGCTCTATGTGATTATCTAATATGCAGGATATCTGATACGCAACCCCTGTGGGGGTTGAGATTCACAGGTTGAGAACAGCTGGTCTAGGAACTAGTGCATAGACGCCACAGAGACTAACGATCCACTTTGAGCAATAGCGATTTCCTGGTTGTAGTTGATATATATTGGCCACTAGCATCCAGTCATTCGTTAAATTCTTGGAAATGCTGGTGACAGAATAGTGTTCTTTAACAATGGAGCTGTTCAAGGACTGTTCTTGAACTTGTTGAGCGGCATCACTTGTTTCCTGTCTCTAATAATTACACGAAGGATAAACTGAACAAGCTGACTTTGGGGCTGCTTTTAGGAATGCAATTAGTTATGTGTTGTCTCGAGTCAGTGGAGGTCATGGTCGGACACACTGAAGTCATTCTTTGTGAGTTAGTGGAGTTCTCCACGGTTCTCTGGAGAAAGCATGTTTACATGCCTGGTATTGGGAGCCTCTCTGATAGAGACGCTAAATAACCAGTGTCCTACATGCCTGACCGTTGCAGCCCCCATGCTGGGTATTCTAATGCTCGTGTGTCACACACAGATCCGTTAACAGAAAGAGCGAGTGTCCTGGGTGAAGTCATTCCGTTTCTGTCTTCATAGAGAGGAAATTATACTATCAAGTGCTCCCTTAAGCCACCATGCAGCCTGAAGAAGGTATGTGACAATAAAGTCAGTTTATGGTCAGGCTCCACCCAGAAGGATGAACTGAAAGCCTGAGCCAAATCCAAGTATTCATTTTATTTTATTTTACTATTATTTATTTACTTAGGTTTTCTTCTAAACAAAAAACAAAAAGACTTCATTTGCTGGAATCGGTAAGACTCAGAGTAAGATCATAAAACTCATTTTTTTCCCTACCAATGTTTGAATTAAAACAAAACCCGCTGAATCTGGCACTCCTTAAATAGAACCTGGACGGAAGAGATGTTTCTTGTGAAACCCTGGCTCTGACTGAAGACACAAATGACTCTTGAGACATTTAAGTTCCTCCAAGCTCAGAGGCTCAGCAGTTTACGAATTTGATTTAAGGACAAAGGAGTAATATCAAACATCCCTTCACAGAAAATTGGGTTTGCTAGAGCCCCCTATTAGAAGGTGTTGAAAACAGGACCGGGTTCTGACAAAATTAGCCCATTATCTTATCTAAGCTCTCTGTGAGTTGTGTGTGAGGCTGAGAGGACAGAAAACTTACTAATCAAGAGATTGAAGAGGAGTAAGTCTGAGGAGGCCTCTCCCCTGTAAGCTTATGCATCGGGAGGATGCTTCCCAAACCTCCAGCCATGAGAGAAAGATTTCAAAGTGACACCATTCATGAGTAAATAAAATGTCAGTGGGAACTATTGGCATCTTTGAAATCGATCTTGCCCAAGAGAAAGGGCTCCACAGAAGGGTGAGTTTGGGGTGGAAGGCTGCTTGAAGACATAGGCCGCCATCAAGAGGCATCATTCCAAGCAAGGGAGGCCGAGTGTGATGATTTTTAACAAGCCTCACCACAGAAAGAGGCTGATGCTTTGGGTCCTGTCTTCCTCATCGTTCTCCCCAGGTGCTCCTGAGAAGGCTGAAACATTTACAAATTAGAAAGGAAGCTGATTCAAGAGAAAAGTAACCACAGACACTCAGGCCTCCCCTGGATGTTTGCAAGCACCGGAGCGAGGGCTTTGGGCGCATGGAGTTCGGAGCTCAGAATCCTGGCTGCTTTGAACTCTGTGTTTGTTGCTAGAAATTGAACCCAAGGCCTTGCACATGCTCTGTAAGGACCCTGACACTGAGCCAAAGCCTCAGTCCCAAACAGTCCCCAACTTTTCCGGTGACAGAATGTTTGGGGACCTAAAAAGGCAATGGAATTTGCTTGAGATTTTATCTGAATCTTGAAAAAAAAAATAGTCTATACAGTGAACTTACTATAAAGAGAGGGCAACATTAAAATAGCTTTTGTGCTGGATGGTTTATGTTAACTTGACACAAGCTAAAGTCATCCGAGAGGAGAGGCTGACCCTCAATTAAGAAAATGCCTCCATAAGGTCAGGCTGTAGAGCATTTTCTTAATTAGTGACTGATGGAGGAGGCCACAACCCATTCATTCATTATAGATGGTGCCATCCCTGGGCTGCTGGTCCTGAGTTCTATAAGAAAGCAGGCTGAGCAAGCCATGGGGAGCAAGCCAGTAAGCAGCACCCCTCCACCACCTCTGCATCAGCTCCTGCCTCCAGGTTCCTGCCCTGCTTGAGTTCCTGCCCTGACTTGGATGATGAACAGTGATAAGGAAGTGTAAGCCAAACAAACCCTTCCCAAGTTTCTTTTGGTTATAATGTTTCATCACAGAAATAGTAACCCTAACTAAGACAGCTTTCATGTTCACATTCTGCTGAGCTGATTTCTTTAAAAAGGGAAGGAAGGAAGGAAGGAAGGAAGGAAGGAAGGAGGGAAGGAAGGAAGGAAGGAAGGAGGGAAGGAAGGAAGGAAGGAAGAGAAAAATGGGTCATGTAAACCTCCACGAATGCTTATTTGTTTATTTATTTATTTAAAAGTGCAGCCTGATTCTTTATGGACTTCTTTTATGTAGCTATGCCATGGGTATACAGATATATTGTATCTGTACACATAATCCGGGACTTTCACAGTTGCTGGTGGATTTTAAAATGTTCTCATTTAACATGTTCATTGTTCAAAGGAGAAATAAGACAATGGCGTTTCACAGGTCCTCCGAGCACCTCAGTTCTGTGAGTCCATGGTTCTGATAGCTATTCGTGGAATAGACTGGAATTGTATCTTGTGAAATTATACATCAGGCTGTTTTAGAACTCTCAGTACGTCTCTGCTGTGGGCAGTCCGCAGGACACGAGGTGGCTGATTGCTTTGTGCAGAACTTACAAGGAGGACTGTGTCACTTTTTTAAATTAAACTGGAGTCCTGGCAGCCTAAACGACTGCAGTACTTGGTCAAAAGCCAAGCCTGGGAAAACTCAGCGTGCAGAGTTTTCAAATTGCCCTTCTTTTAGACAAGATCACTTCAAGTCACGTTTAGAGAACCCCTGGGTCCTGGTCTGCTCAGATATTTAGTTTACGGACCTCTAAAATGTTAAGTCTTCCTGTAGGGCCAAGACTCTACACACCGGGGATTTTTTTCTTCCTATTCATATGACATAGGTAAATCCAGAACGTTCTTTCTAGGACCTTTAAGGCAGGAGAACGGAGAAGTAGACAATAGTCATACTCCATTTATGTCTCTTTTTTCCTTCCCAGTTCCCTGTTTAATATCATCCAATAGCCTCGGCCTTGCCTGTCACAAGCAAGTGACGGTGTGCATCACGGTGGACGGTGGGCGGTGAGGAGAGCAGGACGTCTGTCTCCTCAGGGAATCTGGCAAGTATTCCTTCCACACCTCTGTTCCTCCTCCCCTAGTGGTCATAGCCCTCAGTAGCTGGAGTGATTAAGTAGTTCAGTTGTCTGGAGCTGGGTGGGCCCGGGGCGCTAGTTAAACAAACTCTGAGCATAGTGTGCATATGTATGAGTCTTGGCCTTGAGAAAGCTCCTCATTGTAGTAACCCCGGGGGTCTAGTCTCACTGACATTTCTGTAACTCGGAGCCTGAGGACAAGAGACAGCCAGAGTATGAGGATATCCACCTTGGTCTTGGGGATCCCCCAGCCCAGTTTCAGGATGACCATAGTAACAGACTGATTCTTGCACCAGCTCTGTGCAGAAAGCCTCGGCCTTCAACAGTGTACTGCTTCCTCATTAGCCAGAAAAGCAGCTTGTCTTGAAGGAGTCATACCTGACCTGTCTCCTTTTGTTGAGAGTCTCCTTTATAAATATTTATTTTTATTTTTAAGTGTGTGTGTGTGTGTGTGTGTGTGTGTGTGTGTGTGTGTGTGTGTGTACTTGAGTGCACATGCAAGCAGAGGCTGAAGATGTCCAATCTGGGACTGGGGTTGCAGTCCTTTGTGAGGCTCCCGACCTGGGTGCTGGGAATTGAATGTAGATCCTCTGGAAGAGCAGCATGTGCTCTGCTGAGCCACCTCCCCAACCCCCACTGAGATTTCCCTTTGCACTTGAATGTCACACCGAGTCCTGACTGTTATTCATAACATCTTGTTTTAAAAGCACAGTGATGAAAATCACCTGATAGGACTGTTGACCTCAGCCATCATATTGATCAGGGAATGAGGGTGAATCATAACCCTGGAAATAACGCTCGAGTGTGAGTCGTTGGATACTCCACGGGTAAGTTCTTGAAAAACACTAAAGGTTAATTGAGTGTTTGGCAAGGGAACTGAGCTGGCTTGTGTCTAGTATTTCCCCATCTTCAAGGGCCTTAGAGCCCTTCACTAGCCTCCGCCCTCGACTTCTGGAGAGGGAACAGAGAGTGAGTAAATGACCTTATGAGCAGATCCAGGGGAGATGGGCACATCACAGTGAGTCACACGCAGGCCGAACCCCATACTTATCTCCCTCCAATGGCCAGGAGTGGCCCTTCCCCCACACACCAAGAAGCTCCAGGGACTTGAGTGCTGGCACAGTGGACATCAGTCAGACACTCTGAGGAAACAGTTGTGCAGGGGTTAGAAGCCAGCCTCAGAACCAGACACTGCTAGGGTTAGAATCCTCATCCCGTCTCTTCCCAGCGTCGAGACCTTTATAAACTTCGTACAACAATGGTTATGGTGGTGTTGATCGGGTTGTTGCTAGGATTAAACGTGATGAGTGGTGTGTGTACTAATTTTAGAGCAGTGGCTGTACCTTTGAAATACCTTGGGAATATCAACTATTTGTAATGGATGTGAAAGAAACATGTAGAGACCGGGCCTGATGTAAGAGACCAAGTGGACTATGTCTACAGACGAAACTACTAGACACTTAGAGATCTTAGCTGGCTTTAGTTTGTGGCTCTAGAATTGTGCATCACTTCATTCTAGAGCCACGTGAGGGTTCTGAAGAGCTGAGCTAAGAGACTTGGCAGAAAATTAAAGGCTCAAGAAAGCAGAACCAGAAAAGAAACAGTTGATAGTTTCAAAGTTTCTTTTCCCCAAAGGGTGGAACCAGCCTTCTGCCCTCTGAAGCTGGCCTGTGGGTCATTTGGCTGTCACCTTTCTTGGGAGTGTAGAACTTCACCTGGAGCGACTCCATGTGGGGCTTAGAGAAGGAGGTCCGTCCAAACTAATGGCCCAGCCGTTTTATTATCGTTAGTTACTCTGTTCCTTATTGACGACTTTGGCCAAACACTTGGCTTTCTAACGTTCAGAACTCTCCCCCTGTCTCCATCTGCTTCTCCTCTCTTCCCTTCTTTGCTGGAGTTTTAATTATCCCTTTCTGTTCGCAACTTTTGTTTCTCTCTTCCTTCACACATAGTTTGGCTGAAAAAAGTCCCTTTGTCTCTGTCCCGCCCTGTGGCACCTAGTTCCTTCTCCTTCAAATGCCTCCTGGAAACTTCCTCTTAATGACATCTGTCTTTATAGCACAGTTCAAGAATTCTTCTAAATTAAGTGGCTCTGTCTCGTCTGCCTTTCCATTTCTCTCCTCATATTGTAACATGCACAAAGGAAATACAACCCAAGGGAGTCAGGGCCATTAGCAGTAGCAACCTCAATTGGGAATCAGGTTTTGTGGAGTCTCTGGGATCCAGACAGGATGAAATAGTCAACAGATTTTATAATTGTCAGACAGAACCTGAGTGACGGGGTGCTAGCAGGCCCGAGCATGTCAAACATGGTCCCCACAGGTTTTACCTTTTACCTTTCCATCTCCCTCTTTTATTTTATTTTTTTTAATAACAGTAAATGGAAACAATAAGAATTTTTAAATCAGATCTGTTACTAAGTATTTTTTTACATATTCTTTTTTCTTTGATTTTTCTTTATTAAGAAATTTTCTACTCCACATACTATCCACAGAACCCCCCTCCTCCCTGCTTCCACCCCCAGCCCTCTTTCCCAAGCCACCCCACATCCCCACATCCCCCAAATCGAGGTCTTCCATGGGCAGTCATCAGAGTCCAGCACACTGAGACTAGGCAGAACTGGACTAGGCCCTCTGGATATGGAAGATGGTTGTTTGGCTCGAACTGTTTGGGGTGCACCCAGGCAGGGGGATTGGGATCTGTCCCTGGTCTGTGGGCAGGCTTCTGGAACCCGGTGCCTGTGGTGTGACACCTTGCACAGCCTTGGTGCAGAGGGAAGGGGCTTGGTCCTTCTCCCTCTTGCTAAAACCATTAGGTTACATTCCTAAAGCTAGCCCCCAAGGTCCATCCCTTTATTTGGTAACAAACTCATTCCGGGGACAAAACATGGAAGTCCAACAACCAAAATCCATTATTTTTGGCTAACATGCCCAATCAGGATTTACCAAACCCGCCTAGCACAGAGTCTCCCTTTTCTCTCCTTAAAAAATCCAACTCTGTAAAAAAACAAAACAAAACAAAAAACAAACAAACAAAAAAACCACGCTTGTTCCCTGCTTGCTGTCTGCTGCTGCAGCCCCACCTGCACTTGCCCCTGGGGTAATAAATCTCCTTTGTGCTGAGAATTTGGTGTCTGGGTGTGTCCTGTGCTGACCACCCTCCCTTTCACTGAAATAGGTAGTTAAGAGATTATATAACTATCTTGTCTGTAGAACAACACCTGGAGGGCTTGGGCTGACACCCTGTGACTGGCAGCTTTAGGAGAGCAGGTCCCTTGTATTCACAACAGTGGCTTCCCCACCTGGAGCAGTGTGAGCGCTCGCCATTCAGAACTGTTGGTGTGTAATTAATCTTTATTTATGGAAAAAGAATTAAAGTAAGAGATAGGAACTGCCCCACGAGGAGAAGGGATCCGATTTGTGGGAGCCTCAGTGGTTTTCCCTTCTTTACACCACCCTACTTTTTGATGGTATTTTAAAATTAAAGGAGTGAGTACAGACCATGTTTGTTTTTCCGAGTCTGGGATACCTCACTTAGGATGATATTTTGTAGTTCCATCCATTTGCCTACAAATTTTATGAAGTCATTGTTTTTTTACATCTAGGTAATACTCCATTGTGTATATGTACCACATTTTATTTATCCATTCTTTGGTTGAGGGGCATCTAGGTTGTTTCCAGGTTCTGGCTATTACAAATAATGCTGCTATGAACATAGTTGAGCATGTATCTTTGTGGTATGGTTGAGCATCCTCTGGGTACATGCCCAGGAGTGGTATAGCTGGATCTTGAGGTAGATTGATTCCCATTTTTCTGAGAAACCGCCATACTGACTGATTTCCAAAGTGTCTGTATAGGAGTAAAGTCATTGTTGATGAGTATTTTTCTTTGCAACCAAGAGGATATTAGCAATGGTGGAAGGGACTAGCATGCATAGCTTTAGGAGCTGAATGGACATTCTTCTCTTCTCATGCTTTTCAGACATTAACAAGACACATTTTCCAGATTACACTTAATGAGGAACAGGCCTTTCCTCTTATATTCATGTGGGTAAAATTTTAAAGTCATAGAAAGCCAAAATATTATATTTTACTAATTTTTAATTTTAAGTGTTCTATAGTTCAAGTACAAACGTTGACAATGAGACACACCTGGGAAGATTCTAGAATGTGCTGTCCTGTGCTTCTGTCATGAGAACTTAGCTGTGTGTTGAAATCATAGTAGGAGAGATTGTCTGTACTCTGCGTTCCCCGGCTTTGTGCTCACATACATTTGGATATGTGATGCTCACTGCTGACTCCTCATTCCCAGAGAACTGTGTACAAAGGTGACGGATCTTCTAGGCTTCCCCGTCCAGAGTTCATGAGATAACTCCAGTATAAACAAGTGGTTAGGAAGAACAGGAACTCAAAGACCAGGCCGTTTTGCTTTTTAAAAACAGTGAGTTTGAGTGAGAACCGGGCGTGGTGGCACACACATCTTTAATCTCAGCACTCAGGAGGCAGGGGCAGGTGGATCTCAGTGAGTTCCAGGCCAGTCTGGTCTACAGGATGAGGTCTAGAAAGAGACTGTGTCTCAAAAATAAAAGCAAGGTTTGAGTGAGGAGAAAGAAAGTAACTCTTACTCCATTAGCATGAGGAACCTGGGGCTTTTCTCCTGGGATAAGTACTACAAAGATGCTGTATCCTGATGCCTCCCTCCTTCAAACTAATCCACAAGGGCTGAAAACAGAGGGCCCTTGTAGCTGGAGACCTTCTCTCCAGCCCCCACCAAGCCCTGTCAGGTCGACAACCCACTTATAAAATAAACACACAGACACTTATATTATTTAAACTGCTTGGCCATTAGCTCAGGCCTACCATTGACTAGCTCTTACTCTTATATTCAGCCCATTTCTATTAATCTATACTTTGCCACGTGGCTCGTGGCTTACCAGTACCTTACATCTCGATTGTCATGGCGGCAGCTAGCCAGTCTCTCCCCCTCCACCTTCCACTTCCCCCAATTCTCCTCTCTCTTGACCCGCCTGTACTTCCTGCCTGGCTACTGGCCAATCAGGGTTGTATTTACTAACCAATCAGAGGAATGCATTTGGCATACAGAACACCCCACAGCAGGCCCTGACCAGATTGAAGGGGGCTGGTGATGAGGTAGGTTCTCAGGACCCCTTACACCCTCACATGTTCTTGGGACTTAGGTCTCCTTTCCCATAGGCCCACTGACTCAGAACTGGTGTGCTGACCCAAAGGACCATTGAGAAAAAGAAAAAAAGAAAGAAAGAAAGAAGTGATGTTGTTGAATGTAGGAGAGCTTTGTAATATACTGCCGGTTCTTTGTTCCTGACAGTAAGATGACATCTGTAAGGACATTCCAGATTTGCTTACATTCTGACCATGTAAAAACAACCAAAAAAGAGTTTCAGGACCCTGAAGAGGCACACTGTCAACAACTCTTGAATTTACATTGAGTGTTGCTTATACTCAGTATTTGCTTTCTCTTACAGAGTCTCGCTGTGTAGCTCAGACTGACGGCTCAGACTTGTTATATAGTCTAGACTAGCCTCAAGCTCTTAATCCTTCTGTCCCAGTCTCCAGAGCTCTGGAATTACCTATATGTGCCACCAATCCTAAATTATTATCTGTTTTGTTTTCTGGGACCTGATCCCATGTAGCACAGGCTGGCCTCCATCTCTCTATGTAGCCAAGGGTTACTATGAACCCCTGAGCCTTTGTCTCTACCTCTCAAATGCTGTAATTACAGATACATGCTACCATGCCCAGCTATAGTCTTACAAAAAGATTCTGTGGCTGTGACTTACGGAAGAATAAAAAAGAGAGAAGCAAATTTAGACTTAATATTTAGTTTTATTAAAAGTGATTTTATTGGTCTCAAATCACACACACCCCAAAAAAATGTAGACTTTTTTCTCTAGTAAGTTTAGGAAAGGCCGTTGTGATGTACCCTTATCAATTTGTTCTTTTTCTAGTCCATGTCTTCTTTTTGCTGCAGAGCCAAGCAGTCAGTAAATATTTGTTGAATGAGTAAATGTACAAATGTACCAGTCATTTGTATTTTTAGCAGGAACACAGTCCAGAGAACAGGTGGTGTGTGTGTGTGTGTGTGTGTGTGTGTGTGTGTGTGTGTGTGAGAGAGAGAGAGAGAGAGAGAGAGAGAGAGAGAGAGAAGACAGAGACAGGGAGACAGAGAGACAGAGACAGAGACAGATTCAGGAGCTTGCCTAGTGCGGTAGAACTTGCTGTAAACCTTGCATTTGGTAAACTAAGGAAAGCAAGCTCATAGCCAACCTGGGCTACAGACTCAAGACAGACTCAAGAAACAAACCTCCTAGATCTTGGCACTGCGATGGGATCTCTGCAGCCTTCCTGACCCATTGGGTGATGTCTGAGTGTTGGAGCCATGCAAACTAACTTTTCTTCACAGTAACAACAGTCACCATATTCCTATATCAGCTACTGACCAAGCAATTGAAACCTGTCCATATCCACTTCTGTGGGGAGAATTTATATCTTGCCTGGATATATGTGGAACCTTTGCTTCTGTGAATCAGGCCATTCTCTGTCACCAACAGCATAACTGCAGACCCGGTGAACAGGTTTATTCTGGTTCACAGTTCTAAGTCCAAGGTAGGGAAGCCACAACCCATGATGACCTCTCGCTGGCAATCCTGGGGCAGCCCATAGGAGACAAGGAGTGTGGGTACATGTGTGCACGCATGTGTGTGAGTGTACGTGTACGCGTGTGGCCTGTGTGCCCATCTCTTCCTCTTCTTACAACATTACCATTACTCATCCACAGGGACCACTACCCTGATGCCCTTATCTAGCCCAGTCAGCTCCCAAAGCCCCACCTCTAAAGAGAGCTTCCCTCCTTCTCCTTACCTCATCCTATGGACACACTTGAGTCATAATCTAAACCACAGAAATTCTCTTTATTCTGGAAAAATAGGCTTTAAGGAAAGCACTGTGTGTTTGTCTCCGGATTCGCTGTTTACTTCTGAAGATAGAAGGGGAGCTGAGGAGGGACACACAGATTTGCTTCTTAGGTGTTAATAGTGTGAATGGGTGAGGGGTGGTAATACTGTCCAGCATGAGCCATAGAAGTGCCATCTCTGTTAAGCCCAGGCTACTTACCTTGAACAGAAAACCAACTAAACTGAACTGTGGCTGTTCTGAGGCTTGCAGGGTAGCAGGGAGAGACAGTGGTCCCCTACGACTACTCATTAAGTTGTGTTTGGCTCATGATGAACATTCAGGGGAAGAGTACCATTCTGGGTGCAATGCTGACTCACACATGCAAATATTGCATAGGTTCCACTAACCGCTGAATTAAGTTATGTCTCATGAAATGTTATTTAATACAACAAAACCCAGACATGTTATTATTACCTTTAAGATCAATTGTCTATCATCAGAGTCACCAGAGGAAAGTCTGTACATTTTGTATTTAAAAGCCAGGTGTGTTGGTGCGCACTTTAAGTCTCAGCACTTGCGAGGCTGAGGCAGGTGGATCTCTATGAGTGGGTCGGTGAGCCATGAGTTTCTGAACCTAATGAAGAAGGAACCTGATGCTCATAGCCCATGGGTGTCTTTAAATTCCTGCCACCTCTTGAGCCCTGATGGAAGACAAAGGAGGAGATGTGTTTGTGTCTCCTAGATCCGTGAGCCCCACCACTTTGCTACTTTTATGGGTGGGAGTATGTGTGCATGTACATGTGTGTGCACGCAGCTGTGCATATCCCATGGAGTGCATAGGAAAGTCAGAGGATGACCTCAGGTGTCAGTATTCAGCTCCCACCTGGTTTGAGAGTCTCTGTCTCTGTTGGTTGCCGCTGTGAATAGAGGCTATCTGGCCTTGAGAGACATCTTCACATTCCATGTTGCTGTGAGGGCACTGGGATTACAGATGCACACTACATAAAAGTCCTGGCTTTTATGTGGACTCTGGGGACCTAAACTCAGGTCCTCTATTGATTTCACTGCAAGTTCCCACCGAACCATCTCCTCAGTCCTTGTGAGCCTACATTTGAGGCCAATCTTGTTTCTCCTTTCCCTGAACGTCTGTGTGATTGATGTTCCGCGTGTCTGACCCTCCAGAGCCAGACTGAATTGAGCAAGTTGGTAAGCCATTGTGTCTAGCCTTGGCGAGCTAGCTTCATTTCCATGTCACTGTGACACATCTCCATAGTCAGTTTCTGGTCCACTAGCACCATGGCAGTTTATAGTTTCTATGACAACCCCTAGACTGGCCAAGAATGGCCAGAGAGTGTGTGTTCATGTGAGTGGGTGGATGGGAAAACAGAACACTTGGAGACAAAGTGGGGACTTCCTGGAAGACTCAGGAATATTTAGCCTCATTCATCCACCCACTCTTCCCTCCCCTCCTGTCCATGGATATCTTATTGCTTTTATTTGCTAGAATTGAGGAGGGCACATTATTTCAGGGAATGGACTTTAGTCGTCCACATCCCCCTCCCCCACCTCCACCAACACTAGCTCCTCTGTCTGAATGTTCTCCAGTGTCATATTGGCTCTGTTGGGAAGGGGGAACCCATTGCTGTAGTGGGGGGAGGGTCTTCTGGGTGACATGAGGTATTAGTCAAGGAAAATGGATCTCTTCCTGAGGCTGAGCCCAGTCCTTGACCTGCTCATTACAGGGGACACATCTCTGGATCACTTCCTCATAACTGTCTGTCTATTGTCAGTGTCTTAAGTATTCGGTGTTTATACTTGGCTTATCTTAAAAGCTTTTGGGGGCAGTTTTGCATCACATGGATAGAGGCAATAGAAATGATGTCCTTCATTCTTCCTACTGATTGAAGCTGCTTTTGCTAAAAAAAAACAAAACAAAACAACAACAACAAAAACCACATTGACTCAGGCCCACAGGGGAACTAAATGTAGGGAGAGGAGAAGCCCGTATCGGATGCCTTACCTCTGCAGGCTGGCCTGTCACTCACTCAGGGAGTGCCTGCCTTATCTGTCTCATACACTGTTATAAACCTGTTATCTTGACTTTAAAGCAAACTAAAACTTCAGAGGATAGACAACCTGCCGGATGATGGCAGTTATCCATGAGGGCAAGGCTACTCCCTGGAGCAGAAATAATCATCTCCTGAGAACTCTTGTCTGCTGTGGAGTGATCCTTCTATACCCTGTGAATGTGTGTTGCTCTCATTGGTTGATAATAAAGCTGTTTGGCCAATAGCAAGGCAGGATAAAGCTAGGCAGGACAATCAAACTGAGGACTGGGATGAAGAAGAGAGACCTGAGCAAACTGTCCAAGAAGCAAGATGCTAGAGGACAGGTGAAGCCAGACATGGGACCACAATACACAGATTAATAAAAATGGGTTAATTTAAATGTAAGAGCTAGTTAGTAATAAGCCCAAGCTATATGGCCAAGCATTCTGTAATTAATATAAGCTTCTGTGTGTTTATTTGGGACAGGGTGATCGGGACAGAAAAGCTCAGCCTCTGCTTACACTTGTCCTCTCAGGCAAAAAGGACTTCTTCCCCCTTCTCTTTCAAGCAGTAAGTCCTTCCTTCTTTGAACTGAGACAAGGACCAAGGCGACCACACCTTGAACAGATTGCTTAACTGTTCATTCCTCCTGCCCCGCCCCCATTTCTTTCTCCATTAAAACCCAAAGCTCCCGAGAATACCCTGAAAATGGACTTGGGGCTCTCTGGACCCCTTCATCTCTATTGACTTTTTTTTTTTTTTTTTTTGCTCATCACTGTTACTCGTGTCTTTAATGGGCAGATCAGAATGAATAGCCAAACCTTGCTTTTTGCTGTCACTGGAAGCCAGGCTTTTACCATGAAAACTCTGGTCACACATCCACTCTTCTGACTCAGGTAGTCAGTCGGCTCTCAGTACATGCACCTGAGATGTTGGTTGTCTGCATCCACTACACATGCTCGGTCAAATACTCTGCCCTGCCCCTGCCTTCCTATCTTACAGATGCGCTCCCCCTTGTTCATTCTACCTCATCTTCCTGAGCTGACTGGAATGGCTTTCTTGTAGCCCGTAGTTTGCTAACCAACTGCAAGGCGTTTCACCATTAATAAAGAATTTACAGTAGGAATTTAATGATCAGCAACTCATTTCCTGTTTTTCATACATCTGTGTGAAAACGACTTTTATCCTACTAGTCACAGCTGCATGTGTATAACCTGCTGACTGGAAACGCTCTAGTTTTTGATACAATTTACTCAACTGATTTCCCAGATTTGACTTCTGAAGATAGTCTGGAACCTGGTCAATCCCCCAAGGAAACCGAAATTAGACTTGAATGGAACTTACAACAGAGGGCATTTGCTTTGAGAGGCTGTGTGTGTGTGTGTGTGTGTGTGTGTGTGTGTGTGTGTGTGTGTGTCTAACCCACAGCCGCGTACATGCTAGGTGTCAGGTCCAAGAGTAACCCAGGACAAATGGCGAACTGTAATGCACACAGGCCTAGGCTCACTTCACCTCAGCACCCTCTCAGCTTTTCTCATCTGCCCCTACCTAACCCTCTCCAGTGCTTAGCTTCCCTTCCCCCAGCCTCTGATTCCTATAAAACCCTCTTGGTCCACTGGTTCTCTCTCCCTTTGTCCTGTCTGTCTCTTTTGCGCCCTCTCCCTTCCTCTCTCGCCCCCCCCCCAACCTTTACCCTCTCTCTCCTCCTGGCTCTCTTCTCCCACCCCCATCTCCTCTCATGACCCAGTTCAGTCCACCGTGGTCTTCAGACTACTGCTTTCTTGCTCTGGACGCTTCCAGAGCCTCTGGCTGTTCTCTCCTTCATATTGACAGTTAAAAGCGTCTCCTCAACTACACCTTGGAGCCAGCGTGTCCTTATTTCATTCATCAGACAAACCTTCTGCCACTAAAGCTACAAACACAGTGGTTGTCAGCCTTCATCTACCAGTCCTAATATTTCCATGTCAATGTCCAAGAAACATGCAATTCTAATTTAATTACTTGGTTTTAAATGTTATTTCCCCTGGGATATGCAAAGAGACTAGCTCTCCATATGCAAGAGTTGCTATCATGCCCCCTTTTTAAATTTTGTTCACTTGGGTATTATATTTTATGCGAAGGTCAAATATGGTGCTTTCTTGGTTACCTCATTCTGACCCTGTCTCCAAGGGGTTGTTTTCAAGGCCACCTGCCAAGTGCCAGGAAGCATTTGCTGGAAGACAAGCATGGGTTAATTTAAAAGAATAGAGGCCAAAGCAAAATTAACGATTATGTTTGTCTTCTTTCTAACCTGTTACTTAGTGGGCTTTTCTAAAATCGCACTGAGTGTCAAGCTGTGTTTTGGTAGAGTTAAAATAAATAGTCTGGGGTTGCAGAAATCTATTTATACTGGCTTAATTCCAAGTAGGTGAGAACAATGGAGTTACGTATTTATGAGGAGAAGTGACCCCAGCTTTAAGGCAGGTGATTTCCACAGGGAACTAAGAAATAAAGAACCGTGACTTGCCACAGCCCTGAGGATTTAACACAAAGTACTCAGTTTCTGTGTACTTCCTGCAAATAGTGACAGCAGCTTTACTTTGCCTGTGCAGTTGGACAGACGGCATAAAAGTCAAGAAGGACTCACTGCACTATGAAATGAGAATGAACTTCTGGGCCAGGAAAATGATAGTCTGGGCATTCTGTACGCGGGCTGTGGGACAAAAGAAACCTGCTTACTAAGCCTGGCTCTGCCACTTATTAGCCATAGAATTTGGGGCAAGTGTCTTAACTTCTCTTTCTGCCTCAAATTATTTGTCTTGTAAGAGGGAGAGGGGAAATGGCTGGACCAATCTTATATGTTACAGAGTAAGTCAAATGAAGGAGTTCGTTTACAAACGACACATGCTGTAGAGGGAAGTTGTTCTGTGTCCCATCTGGCCCTGCAGTCGGGATGAATCTCTCCCACCCGCAGTCCCACAGGCACATATAAAATAATCACTCAGAGGCTTATATTAATTACAGACTGTACGGCCTATGGCTTCAGCTTATATTAGCTAGATCTTTCACTAAATTCAACCCGTTCTTATTCATCTATCTGCTGCTGTGTGGCCGTGGCATTATGGGTCTGCTGGCATCTTGTTGCTCCTTGGGTGGCAGGCTGGTGACTCTCCTGACTCCATCCTTCTTCATTTCATCTTCAGTTTGAATGTCCCACCTAACCTTATCCTGCCCTGCCATGGGCCAATGCAGCTTTATTTATTAGCCAATGGTAGCCTCACATATTCACAGCCTACAGAAAGACATCCCACAGCAACGTGCCTAGTAATGAAGGGAAGTGTAAGCGATAAAACGACAAATATTCATTTTAGAAGAAACGACTGCCTGAAACTTTTGAAAAAGACTAATTGGTGATGTTCCCCCCTGTAGTGCTGGAGATTGAATCCATGGCCTCAACCCCTGAATTGAAACGCCAACCCTGGTGAATCCTAAGTGTGTTCGTGAGCTTTCTGTTACTGTATTGACATTCCTGAGTACTCAGCTCCAAGAGGAAAGTCTTATTTTGACTCGTGGTTTTGGAGGTCTGGCTTCCTAGTCAATTGTCCATGTTGCTTTCTGGTCCATAGGAGCCAGCACACCATGCTTGCAAGTGCATGATGCATGTCCAGGATGAGGAATACAAATAGGTGGTCACAGCCAGGGTCCCAGTGTTCCCTTTGAGGTTCTCAATGGGCAGAAGAGTTTCTAGTAAGCCCCATCCCTTTTAGATTCTGCTGTTCCCTAATAGCGCCCAACCAGAGATGAAGTCTTTAAACACTGGTTTTGTCAGTTAAAGGGTAGCCGATGATCAACTTGGGCCCTAAGCCACTTCACCTCATGGCAGAAGGGCAGCAGCATAGCACATCTTTATAGCTAACAAAATTCCCATGCCAAGTGGAACAAAAAGGCCCAACACTGCAAAGTTCTTTGTATGTGCACCTAAGCCACCCCAGATATTAGGTGATGGTGGCTTTATATCCACAGCTTAATACGTTTAAAATTTTGTTTTGATCTATCTACTCAACCAGGGGTCCTCTCTGTTTTGGTTAGTTGTGGTCATTGTTATGATCATTTATTTATAAATATTTTTAATTCCCTCTTTTCTACACATGCAAAGAGACTGAGTGTCTGTACTCCTCCCCCATTTGAGATTAGTCACACATCCACACAGTTTGATTTGTCAAAAGAAACGTGAGAGGAAATGATGACTCACAGCTCATTTCCTCTGCCTTGATCACCACGGAAACCATGTCGAGATGGAATCTATACTAGCTAACTCTGTCAACTGGTATGGGACACGGACTGTGGCTGAGGAACGAAATGCCTTGACCAATGAGATGTTGGGGATGTTTATTATTGGAGCAGAAGCTGGCCTATCCTGGCTAGTCTAGGCAGTACAGGGAAAGGCATTTACTAGTGGGTGAAAATATTATAAAGTAGCCTACTGAGACACTGAACAAGTTAACAGTCTGATGCTTGCAAACAGGTAGGCTTCAAAGACAAAAGTGCCCCACAAACAAACAAAACAAAAAAAGGAAGAAAGAAAGAAAGAAAGGAAGAAAGAAAGAAAGAAAGAAAGAAAGAAAGAAAGAAAGAAAATCCCAAAAGCTAGATCTTAAAGGTGCCTTGACCCCTCTGGTTCATACAATCCCTCCTCCCTCTATTGAGCAGGATTCCCTGAGCTAGGCCCAATGTTGGGTTGTGGGTCTACACCTGTTTCCATCAGTTACTGGATGAAGGCTCTCTGATGACAATTGGATTAGTCTTCAATCTATGAGTACAGCAGAATATTACAGGCATCATGTCATTGACATTTTTTTTTCTCCAGTTGTGTTTGGTTCCATCCTAGATCTCTGGGCCATCCAGCCCCTGGGTCCTGGCACTCCAGGGAGTGTCAGAGGTGGGTTCACTCTTGTGACATGGGTCTCAGGCTAGATCAGTCATTAGTTGGCCACTCCCAGCATCACCCAACCTCTGCATCACCATCACATCCCATAGGTAGGACAGACTGTTGTTCAAGGTTGTGTGGCTGGTTGGTGTCCCAATCCCTCCACTGGAAGCCTTGCCTGGTCACAGGAGAAGGCCAGTTCAGGCTGTGTATCCACTATCGCTAGGAGTCTTAGCTGGGGTCATCCCTGTAGATTCCTGGGAGTTTCCCTAGCGCTTGGTTTCTACCTCATCTGGACATGCTCCCCGTTTCCAGTCATCTCTTTCAGTCCTCTTCTCCTCTATCCATTCATGTTCTCAACCCCACCTACCCCCAGCCCACCCATGAGATCTCTCCTATTTCACTTTCCCAGGGAGCTCCATGTGTCCCCCACCCCACCCCACCGCACCCCAGGCCTGCCTCTTTCTGAACAGAACCAGAGGAGGAATGGATGTGGGGCAGAAGGGAGGTAGGGTGGGGGTGGGGGGGAGAACAGGAAGAGAGGACGGAGGGGAAACTGTACTTGGGATGTTAAATAAATAAATAAATAAATAAATAACTTAAAAGAAAAAGTTCCTCTGTGAGAGGGGATTGCTCTTCTTCAGCTTCTGCTCAGTGTAGGAGGCTGAACCATCCATCTGCTTTTGCTTTCACAACCTCAAGTACAATCATCACTGGATGGATTCCACCTCTTATCACTTCTTACCACCCCTGCCCTTGACAACTCCCTCTCTACATCTCTACTCCCTCTTGGGGGTGGGGAGAGTGGGGGGGGTGTCAGTGTTTGAGGGTGTACATTGTGTCCTGTAATATGCCACAAGAAGAAGGCTCTAGATCATAACAGCAGAGAGTCTGGTCTCACTAGAGAATAAACCTAATAAATAGTAGGAAATGATACACTTGCTGTATTTCCAAAACCTGGATACCATGGAGTGACTGTCACCTTACGTGACTTTAGGCAAGGCCTCCAGCCTGACATTCTCTCAGGCCAGGAAGCACACGCTGCTGGCTCCTGTGACCCTTCTTATTACAGGGCCATCAGCTATAGCTGAACACAAAAGAAGTTGGAAATAATTAAATAACAGGGAGGAGACATAAACGCCATCAAGTGGCTTGGGTTTAAGCCAAGAGCTGACAATAGCAAAATATTTTGCAGAAGATTGTGTTTCAAAGCCATACACTGTGACCACAATAGGAATTTAGTACTGAATTTTAATTAAGTTTTGTCAGGCCAAGGAAGGATGGAAATAAATGTGAAGAACAAGCCTAGTTTTACTTTTCTTATATATATATATATTTTTTTTTTATTCAGCAAAGCATATACTTAAAAAATACAGAAAATCATCTAAGAAGCAAAAAAAAAAAAAAAAAAAAAAAAGAAAGAAAGAAAAAGAAAAAAGAAAAACCCACAAAAAAACCAACGGAGACAAAACAGCAAACATGCCACAAACATGAATGAAACATCCTAAATCTTCCTGACAGTTAATATGTTTTGTTTCTAAATTACAGTGTGTAGAAGGGCTCACAGAAACTCATTGACTTGGTAATGCTTGCACACTCGAAGATTCTAAGTGCATGTTTAGCTAGTATATTTGTTTGAAATAAGGAATCTTGAATTATAAAACTGTGAATGGCTTGTAGAACACAGCTTACTAAGTTAAGACTTTGTTCATAGAAACTAGAGTAATCTCACCCCTGGAGAGCTGAAAAATATATATCTTCTAGATTTCCGCAGAGAGCATCTGCAGTTAGTTTTCATCTTGGGTGGGATTGGCGGACCGCTCTCCCTCTTCAGCTGGTGGGCCATGTCCTCGTTGGCTTGGGATTGCTGGAAGGACTCGGTTTGTTCTCAGGGGCTCTCCAGATAGAACTGGATTGGAGAGGATAGAATGAGAGACCTTGGAGATTTGCTTCTCCCAGAGGCTACCCTGGGATGGTACAGGGGGATCCTGCCATGTCTCAAGGAGGGGGAGGGAGCTTGTTCTGAGAAGCCCTTGTTGGTGGGAGCTGGACTAAGGAGAAAAGCTGTGTGCTCACATCTAATCAGGCTTCCTACATGTCAGGGATTTGAAAGATGCACAAATACAGGATTGCAACAGCTCTGATCCCACGTGACCTGGCTGTGCGTGCCTGGCAGAGAAGTTCTCTGGGCTGCAGCAGCTGAGCACACAGCTCTGAACAAGCCTGGAGACATTTTGTGCAAACCTCCAAAGGCTCTCAGGTTTCTTTCAGGAAGAGTTCGGCTTTGTCCGATTTCTTTGCATTCAGCAAAATTGATTAGAGATCTTTGTCTTGTCTCCTGGAATTAAATTGTGAAAGCCTCTCTCTGGCTTTACTAGGCCACATTCAAGGCCAAGGGAGCTGATAAAGGTGAGTGCAGGCTGGAGACCTCACTTTGCACAAGTCAGTACAGGTAGAGGACCAGTCTGTCAAGGAGGAATCCTGGCTTTCTCTTCTAACTCTGGACAAATGGCTCCAGCTCTGAGTTGACATCACTATGAAAGATGACATTGTACCATGACCCCATAGTCACTGCTTTTACTTGGAGTCCTAGAACTCTTGGTTGGCCTCATTTAAACTCTAGCCTGGGGGAGAAAGGGCATCTTGCCAGCTTACTCTGTGTCAATAAATGTGCTAAGGGTCTCAGGCATGTACGCATGTTGTCTCCTGTAATCTTGACAGTCTCATTTAATGATGACAGTCTCATCATGCTGGCCTTGTTGCAGCAACAGAAGAGAAAGGGTTAGGAGCCTGTCTGGAATTGCTAGGCCAGTTCCAAAATGAGCTAACTCACAGTTGAATGCAGACGGGGTTGTGTGTGTGTGTGTGTGTGTGTGTGTGTGTGTGTGTGTGTGTGTGTGTTAAACAGGGTAGGATTGCATACAAAGAAGAAACTAAACTGGCTTGTTTCATGAGGCAGCTGATTAGCTTTTACATTTGTTTCTTTTGTTGTTTTTTGATTTTTTTTTTTTTTAAACAGAGTATCTACACCGCTCAGGCTGTACTTGAACTAGCTATGTGGCATAGGCTGCCCTCACATGCTGTCTCCTTGCTTCAGCCTTTTGAGCACTACCACGAAAGGCAGGAGGCAACATTCTTGGCCTCTGGCTTTGTTCCTGGTTGTGCTAGGTGCTACCTACGTGTTGCTGGAAAAGTCTTTTCTGAACTTAGTTCCCCTGCCTGTCTAATGGGCACTGGGAGAAAACCTGCCTCCTAGTATGGGTGTAAGGATATATCAACTCATAATTTCTAGGTGTTGGGACCCCTGTAATAGCATGCACGGTGATATTTGGGCTTATTCAGTTTGAAGGTTTCTAGTCTAAGAAGAGTATGTTTTACATTATGAGTGTTTTACATAAAATATTGTGACTATAAATAAATAAAGCTAACTGAAGAAAGCAAAAGAAACTAGGCATGCTGAGATGGACTGGCAATCCAACATTTGGGAGGGTGAAGCAGGAGAATTGAGATTTTTAAGGCCAGATGGGGCTCTACAGTGAGATTGTGTCTCAAACAAAACAGAACCAAACCAAACACATCAAGTACTTCCTTTCTGCTTAGGAATGTTTGCTCTGCAAGTAAATAATTGCTGGGTCCCACACAGAAAAGAAATCAATCATGTTCAGACTTCTGAGACTCATCTCACGTAGTACAAGCTGGCCTCAAATTCCACCGTTACACATCCAGGACTAGACTTGAACTTCTGATCCTCCTGAGTGCTGGAATTAAAGCCATGTCCCAACACATCCAGCTTAAAGTACATTCTTAAAGACATTAAATAATACATAGCTAAATAAACTTCTACTCTTTTGTTTGTATTTCAAACAAAATTCCCTGAGGGGAGAAAAGATTTTTTTTTTTAAAGTAGACATTACTAATTTCAAGGACCTTTTAGGGATTGTGCACAAGTATTGGCACCTGACGTTCTTTTGAAAAACAAAAAGAAAGGGAAATGCTGCTGAGTTTGTCTAGATGTGGTAATGCTTGTGGAAGGAGCTGGGGAGGAGGGTGGGAGGGGGTTCCAGTACTTACATTTTTGGTCGGGCAGAGGTGCGAGGCTGTTCCGAGGGAAAGGGAGATCCCTGAACTTAGGTCTGTTTGGGGAGAGATGCTGAAG
The DNA here is from genome assembly GCF_903995425.1 of Onychomys torridus. Lineage (NCBI taxonomy): Eukaryota > Metazoa > Chordata > Mammalia > Rodentia > Cricetidae > Onychomys > Onychomys torridus. The sequence continues at coordinate 35,821,144 of NC_050457.1, read as the reverse complement.
AGCTTGTCCTGGGAACAAACACATGCATATCAATCACTTGAGACTCAACCAGAAGCAAATTACAAAGTCCATGGACAAGATAGTCACAAAAGTTGTTGAAGATCCTGTAAAGTAACCGACACAATGAAAATAATAATGGCCATACGCTATTATAAGCCACTCACAGCTTAAAGGAGAAGGCATTAAAAAAATGTTTTGTTAAATTTACACACCCATGGGGGGATGTGCCCGAGGGGGAGGTGGGTTTTTTGTTTTACTTTAAAAAAATTTTGGGGTGTGTGTGGAGTTCTGCCTTTTGAGCACTGGCGTCACAGGCGTGAGCCATTACAATTGGCCTCTGCCATTGCTCTCTGTTGTGCTAGGTGTTACCTAAGTAGAAATCTTCCCACCGCCATCCTGGGTCTAGAACTCAGGTCAGGAGACTTGGTGGCAAAGCACCCTTACCCACCCAGTCATCTGGCCACATCTAGAAGTCATTTTTCAATTGAACTAATCTAAATAAAATGTCATCCACAAGCACAATGAGTTGCTCTAAAGAGTTAAACTTATAAAATTATAAAGTTGGGAAGATGCCAGTCATGTGGATTAGCGGTGTCACCTCCTGTCTCGGCATCTCTGCTGAGTGTGAGTGATGGCTAGGTATCATTTTTCTAGAACAGTGTTTCTCAGCCCCTGCTGCATAGTCCATGGGGGTGAGTTTAGGTTATAGTTACTGCTGTCTTGGCCACACCCTGTTGTGGGATATTTGATCACTCTGTGAACCCTGAGATTTCATTAATTAAAGAAGATCAACCATGAGTCAAGAGGTGGGGCCAGTAACTAGATAACAGGAAGTAGCCATATAGGATCAGAGGGTGTCAGGAAAACAGATGGAGAAACGAAGAAACAAACAGGAAGTAGTAGGGAGGGACTTTGAGAAGCTCTTTTCTTTTCTTTTTTTGTTTTTTTCCCCATGGGAGTTGGCTAAGGAGGAAGGTCATCTGGCTGCTCCTCAGCCTCTCTGAGCTAGCAGGTTTTCACCCCAGCATCTGACTCCTGAGTCTTTATTGGTAATATGGTAAGATTGAGATTTAGTTTAAAAACAACACCCCAACTGGATTAAGTCAGAATCTTTGCAGGTGGAGCATCAGGTTTGCACCAGTGACTCAAATGTGAAGTCAGAACTAAAAATGACTGACCTACAAAGGATGATGCACTTGGGAAATGGCTTGTCTTTTTTTGTATTTTATTTTTTGGAGACAGGGTCTCTATTATGTAGCCCTGGCTGTCCTGGAACTCAATATATAAACCAGGCTAACCTTAAACTCATCAGAGATCTGCCTGCCTCTGCCTTCCCAAGTGCTGGGATTAAAAGCATATGCCACCATGCTTGGCCAAGAAATGGCTTATCTTTAACTTTGAGGCTGGCTGGCTGGGCTTTGCTGTGCTGGAGCAATGTGTGCATGAGAACCTATTTTTTGGAGCAGATGGTTACACCGTTGGCACTTTAGCAAGCTTTTAAGGACACTCCGGTGCTTTGTCTGTGGCCATCAAATGGCAATATTTCCACCACAGAAATTAACAAGCACTGACTTTTGAAGGCCAGTTGTTAAAAATTCAGCACGTTATTGATCTCAAGAGATGGATTTTCCAGATATCTGAGAGCAAAAGAAAATGTAAAAGTTACTTTTAAAGGGGTGGGTGTGGGGTGGCTGGAGAGAAGGCTTTGCCATTAAGAGTGTTTGTGGCTCTTGCTGAGGAAGAGGGTTCCTCTTCCATATGACAGCTCATAACTGCTTGTAACTCCAGGTCCAGCCCCTTCTTTGGGCCATTCTGGCCACTGTACATGTGTGATATACATACATGCAGGCAATCACTCATATACAGAGAAAGAGTTAGGGGCTGGAGAGATGGCTCAGCAGTTAAGAGCACTGGCTGTTCTTCTAGAGGACCCAGGTTCAATTCCCAGCACCACCTGATGTGTGTGGCTCACAACTGGCTGTATCTCCAATTCCAAGGGATTCAATACCCTCTTCTGGCCTCCTTGGACATCGGGCACACACGTGGTACACAGACATATATGCAGGCAAAACAATCATATGCATAAAAATAAAAAAATAAAATAAAACTATGTCCATAAAAAAAGGTATTGAAGTCCTTTTAAACATTGATGGAGTAAAATAGTGAACAAGAATTCCATCTTTGAGGCAGTTTGTTTTCCTGCTTCACCATGCTCTCCCTGGGTGATCTTGCTCAAGTGACATAACCTCTCTAAGCCCCAACTTCCTAATTTATAAAGTGATGAAACTAATTTTATGTCTTTCCAAATGTCTTGAGACTGAATTGGAGAATACATGGTCAGCTTTTAGCTTATAGCAGTGATTCTCAACCCGGGGGTCAAATGACCCTTTATGGGGACCAATATCCTGCATATAAGATATTTACATTATGATTCATAACAGTAGCAAAATTACAGTTATGAAGTAGCATTGAAATAATTTTATGGCTGGGGGGTTACTATGACATGAGGAATTATATTAAAGGGTCACAGCATTAGGAAGGCTGAAAACCACTGGCTTATAGGATAAAGTACTCAACCAGCCTTAGCAAAAACAAAACAAATTAACAACAAAATCAACCCCCCCTAAATGCACACAACACACCCAATTTTAGCTTTTGCCTAGTAGCCTGATAAGGAACCCAATTGCAGTGGAGCTCACTGAGTTCAAGACTTCTGTTTGGACAAAGCTAATCCTTAGGAGAAGAAGCTGGGGTGCATGAGCAAAGACTCCATCTACTTGGCGGGCTCCAAGGGCATGCTATGCATGGCAGTCACCTAAGCAGTGCCACATGGCGGAGACAGCAAAGATTGGTTTCTGTGGTTCATAACTTTGCTATTATATTTCATTCCTTTAACCTTGAAAGTAAAATAATCCAGGGTCCATTATTTAAAGAGGTAACATTCTTGAGTAGAATTATTTTAAATCCCCAGTGGGGTTACACTTGAGAAGAAATTTGTAACTAGATACAGCTAATTATGGATGCTTGTTTTGGGTAGCTGTTCAAGCTTTGACCTGGTAGTACTACCCCCATTGAGTCTTCAGTAACTGTCATGCCTACAAGCCAGGGCCGAGACAGGAGCCCTTAAACCTGATATCTGGATGTGCTGGCTCTCTTGGTTCCAGGATCCTGGACTCGGGAGGTAGATCAAGTAGAGTTTTCCAGAGAACACTGCTGGACTGCACTACACCTTTCCCAGACCCTGTAACCTATCCCTTCACTTGTAAGTTACCCCATAAAACACCCCCCCCCTTTTAACTACATTGGAGTTGCCTTAATACTGCGACCAATAGATGCTATTGGTTTGTTTATTTAATTTTGTTTTTGGAGACAAAGTTTCTCTGTAGCTTTGGAGCCTATCCTGGAACTCACTATGTAGACCAGGCTGGCCTCAAACTCAGAGATCTGCCTGTCTCTGCCTCTGGGAGAGCTGAGATTAAAGGTGTGTGCCACCACCACCTAGCATGGATGCTGTTTATTAAGTACCCTCTATTGTCAGGACTGGGCAACTGCTGTAGGCATGGTCTCATTCTGTATTGGTTAACTATTATCTTCCTCATTTGCCAAATGAGGACCTTGAGGTTTGGAGACATTTTAAGTATGTTTAAGGTCATTTTCTGGGAAAGGACAGAACCTAGGCTCCAGACTAGTTGTATCTCTACCTTAAAACTCACATTTTCCGATCTCCCTAGGCATAGAAGAAACCTTGTTTGCATGGGAGAATGGATAGTCATTTGGAAGGTTCCATGCTGGCCTTCTGCTCTGTTCTGAGGGACAGGACGGATCTGTACATAGCCCAAAGCTCTTTTAGTACTATCTCAGGAACTGTCGGGAACCTTTGCTCAGGGCCCATGCCTCCCATTCCGGACCCCGCCCTTCAGAAAGTCCGCCACAGGTCAGCCCCTCCCCTGGGGCTCCTCAAGACCATGCCTACAGGGTATTTAAGACCTGGTCACCAGACCTGCCATGTGTTCTCTCTCCTGCCTTCCTGGGGTCACCCAGGAGTTGCTTCTCTCTGTTTATTAAGCTCAACTGGCTTATTGCATCCCTAACAGGGATTTATTTTCTTATCAGGAACCTTCAGAGAACACACCCTGTGGGGGACAGTAAAATAATCAAGTCAGTAATTACCTGTTTAGAGCTCTCTTATTCTAGATCTAGTCTATGTTTACACAGGGCTAACAGTTTACACAGGATCCTGATGTCCCTCAGGAACATGCTGTGACACGCTGTATCAGGTCACCTCGGTAGAAAGGGGGTTCGCATTAGCTACTTTGTGTGTGTCTGCACAGTGTTTTGGAGGACCTTTAAGACCTAAGCCCTACAGAAGAGATGTCCTTGAATCCTGTAGACCTCGCTTATAAGTCTGTCTCTTCCTGTTGGAAGGGAGAAATCACTAGCCCTCTTGAGAGACGCTGCCTCCCTGACCCTTCCTCTAAAGATATTTGCCGACCAGCAGTTTTAGAATTGACCAGAAGTTGAACTCATGGGAAGAGAAGGCTGGAACAATAAATCAACATATCCTAGACTTGGTAAAACAGGACACAGAGTTTAAAACAGCAACAAAAACTTACGTCTCTGTAGATACCCTGCATTCTGTCAGCCATTAATAATTTCATGCTTATAGTTCAGCCAGTAACTTCAAAGAACTACCTCACCCCCAACCCCCTCATCCAATCCCGAGATATGTAACCCTCTGCATGTAAACCTTTCCTACATACACCCCTTGAAGTGAGTGCTCGGGGGCCGTCCTCCTCCACCTGCTGAGTCAAGTGTTGGACACAAACAAAGCCCTGGGCTTGTTTTGTTATTAATAAACCCCTGTGTGCTTACATCGGACATTGGCTCTGTGGTGGTCTCGAGACGCGGGCACAACACTGTCTAGCTCTGAGGCCTCAGGCAGGTGAGCTAACCTCTGAGAGTCTCAAGCGCTTTGTCTAGAAAGCGGGAAGTGAGAATAAAAATCTCTCTCTCTCAGTGTAAGTAGTGAAAAGTGCTCCGTAAGGAGGGGCCACTATTTATAGGTGTCACTGTGACCTTCAAACAGAAGATGCTTATTGACCTATGTAGCCCAGGCTGGCCTCCGACTCAGTGCTGGAATTATAGGTGCGTACCACTGTGCCCAGCTTGAGCTGGCTCTTAAAATATCGTAGGAATTTGTCACATGTCGTAGACAGAAGCTAAAATCATACAGGCAAAGATGTCACACAGTGGAAAGGTGGCAGGTTTTCAAGGAACTGAGAGGTTAGTCAGGAACTGCTAAGGGTGTGTGTGTGGTGGGGCTTTGAGATGGGAGGCACGCAGCTGAGAGTGAGGCACAGGCTAGCCCCCGCTGCGAGGGCTGTGTTTGTTTGTCCAGGTTAGGAAGTGGCCTTTGGTCCTGGAAAAGCTCCCGGTGGGTTTCAAAGCAGGGGTCACTGGTGCTGAACAACCTAGCCTGAAGAGTGCATTGTTGCTGGGATAATCTCGAAAGTTCTGGAGAAAGCTCTTTCTCAAGGGAAATAAGGAAGTGAGCTTTCTTTTCTAGTGACGGCCTGTAAATAACCAGGCTAGCAGAAAACACCCCAGACCTTTCCGTTCCATTTTCTCTGCGCGCGGCTGGAATGAATTACACTGAGGCTCTCCAAAATCCCAACTCATTCCGCTGAGAGCTCTTCCTCATGGCTCATGCGGCCCGCTGACGGCTCTCAATAAACACTGCGCAGTCAGTCCCGGGTGCAGCTGAATGTTTGGGGTTGCTGAGCAAGCGCAGGACGCACAGCAGCTGTCAGGAACTCAGACAGCTGCACCATGAGCTCCTGTTGGTGGTGCTGAACCCAGGCAGGAGAGAAGAGAGATCCAAAGCCAAAGGGACCATGCACCGAAAGCCAGTGCCACAGAGCTAGCCAAGTGGTTCACTAAACTGAGGTTTGCTGTAAAAACCTGGAAGTTTCGCGAAATTTCAACCAGCCCAAAATAAGCAACTTCAACTACTTCAGTGAACCCTTTTGATTTTTAAGCAAAATTTTATTACATTTGTGTATATATGTATGCATTTGTCTATCTGTTTTTCTATCTATGTATCTATGTACCTGTCTATCTGTCTACCTATCATCTATCTACCTATCATCTACCTACCTACCTACCTATTTATCTGTGTATGTATGTATGTATGTAAGTATGTATGTATGTATGTGTCTGTCGGTCTATCTATCTATCTATCTTTCTGTCTGTCTGTCTATATCTATCTATCTATTAATCTATCTATCTTTCTGTCTATCTATATCTATTTATCTATCTTTCTTTCTTTCTATATCTATCTACCTACCTATCTATCTATCTATCTATCTATCTATCTTTCTGTCTATCTACATCTATCTATCTATCTTTCTATCTATCTTTCTTTCTTTCTATATCTATCTGTCTATCTATCTGTCTATCTATCTGTCTATCTATCTGTCTATCTATCTATCTATCTATCTATCTATCTATCTATCTATCTATGTGGTCATGCAGATGAGCAGTGTGCTATTAGTCTCCCCTAGCATGACTTAGATAACATCTCTGCTATAGATCATGTTTCACAGACTTGAGGTGATTTTATAGGAATCACCAGCTATCCACTTGGGCTGGTGCAGATATCTGGTGAGGGACCCTTTTGAGGTAAGAAGGCAGAATTCTACCCTCAGATCGTGCTCACAATGCCATCCTGAACTTGCATCTTTGAAGAGCTGCAAAGTTGGATGATACACACATGGGTCACCTCACCTCTGATTATCTTTCCCCCTGCCCTACACCACCAACATCTATAGCCTCTAAATACTCTCAAACGCTGGCCTTGGGATGGAGCTCTGGGATTTGGGTGTCGTGTCCCCCCCACCCCTCCACCCCTGCTTGCTTGGCTCTGCTGCCAATCAACTTTTTCTCTTTTGCAAACACTGATTTCAGCAATTTGGTAAACTTTGAAGAGGGTAGCATACCTGTTTTGATAGCAAGTGAAATATCCTCTCCCTCTTTTTGAGACAGGGTATCACTAGACCTTGAACTTAGACTACCCCTGCCTCAGCCTCTTGAGTGCTGCCATTACAGGACTGTGCAACTGTGAAGAATTGCATCAGCCCCCTATGTTGTTGAACCATGACTTTGGCTTTCTGTTATAGGTAGCTGAACCCAACCTTCACTTATATTAGACAGAAAAAAGAACAAGACTTCCAAGTTTTCAAAGGGTTCTCTAAAGGAAGCATTATTAGCTTGGCCAGGTTAGAACTAATTCCAAAAAGGAAGGCTCGCCTGTAGCTCCAGCGGCCACTAAATTGTCAAAGGTGGTAGAACCGTGGGTTCTCTCTTTACTCTTTGGCAGCAACAGTATAAAAACATCATCTATGCCACCAGCCAAAGATTTCAGTGCTCTGTGGAGTAAGCCAAATCTTAAGTGGCTCAGATATCAGCAAACAGCTTTCATGTGAACATCCATAATTATCCTGTGTTGAAACACATATATGCACATTTAAGTATATGAGAAGATCCACATTCTTCTTTAAAAACTTTGTGCATCAAGCATATGTCAATGATGGAGGAGTGTCCAGTATGCTGCATATAAAATAGGCTGGTTGGGGCTGGAGGGGTGTTTTAGTTAGGGTTTGATTGCTGCAAAGAGACACCATGACCACAGGAGCTCTTATAAAAGAAGACATTTAATTGTGGCTGGCTTACAGTTCAGAGGGTTAGCCCATTGTCGTCGTGGCTGGAAGTGTGGCAGCACACAGGCAGATATGGTGCTGGAGAAGGAGCTGAGAGTTCTACATGTGGATCCAAAGGCAACAAGAGAGAGTTATACTGGGCCTGGCTTGAGCATCTGAAACCTCAAAGCCCATGCCTTAGTGACACACTTCCTCCAACAAGGCCATACACCTCCTATTGTCTGGTGACCAGGCGCTCAAACACATGAGCCTGTGGGGCCATTCCTATTCAAACCACCACAAGGGTGGCTCAGTTGGTAAAGTGTCTTTCAAACACAAGGATCTGTGTTTCCCAGAACCCATGCAGAACTGCTGAGTGTGCTGCCTTAATCTTGTGATCCCAGCACTAGGCAGGTGGAGTCAGGAGAAACCCTGGGGCTCACTGGTCAGCCAGTATAACTTAATTGGTAAACCTTGGGTCCAATGAGAGAGAACCTGTCTCAAATAGGTAGATGGCATTCTTGAGGATGACATTCAAAACTGTCCCTTGACCACCAGGAGTTAAAAAATAATTAGTAAGAAAAATTCCACATTCAAACAGAAACTTGACCTTTCCATACTAAAAAAATAAAATAAAATAAAATAAAATAAAATAAAATATTGGTTTTTCCTTTTTTGAACCTAGACAGATATACGGTTTTAGTAAATATATAATTTTCTCCCTTAACCTACTACCAGAAAAAAAATAACTAAAGTATATTGATAAGGAGTAAGTGATATAAATAATTCTGAATTGTACTGGGAACAGCAGCACTCAAGAGGACCATGATGGCTCAGAGTTAATCAGATTATTATTGTTATAATTATATATTATAATTATATTTATATATTTACAATTATAATTATTGTCACATGAGAATGTTGGCTTCAGTTTCTCAAGAGAAAGTTAGACTCTTTCTGTAGATTTTTATATAAAATGTCAGGATTTAAGTATTGGCAATTGATTTATTTAAAAGCAAACCAAGGCACTATGTGAGCGAGCAGAATTGGGGAGTCGTTTTACAGCCTAAGAGGGGCTCAGAATCCCTTATGAATTTTTTTTTTTAAGTAAAAATAAGAGCTGGGCAAGAAGACATAAACTTATAATCCAGCACGTGGAGGGTAAAGCAGAAGACTAGGAGTCAAGGTTATCTTTGGCTACATAGTAAGTTCAATGCTAACCCTCTAAAAAAGCAAACAGCAAAATAAAGTGCTTAGTGTGATGCTTTATTTATAATGATGGAATATTAATATGTTTTTGTTTGTTTGTTTTTTTGTTTTGTTTTGTTTTTCAAGATAGGGTTTCTCTGTGTAGCTTTGAGCCTTTCCTGGATCTCGCTCTGTAGACCAGGCTGGCCTCGAACTCACAGAGATCCGCCTGCCTCTGTCTCCCTAGTGCTGGGATTAAAGGCGTGCGCCACCACTGCCAGGCAATATCTTTTAATATGTAATATTTATATGTATATAAACTGTAAGGTTTTAAATTATTATTATTTTTTTTTTTGAGAAGGGGTCTTACTATGTAAGTGTGGCTGGGCTTGATGTACTCACAGAGATCCACCCACTTCTGCCTCCTGATTCAAGGTGCAAGCCAACATCCTCCCCAAAATTTAAGTTCTTCACTATGATAATTATTACAAGGGGATATGTAAAGAGTTCCTGTTTATTTGCAGAAATTATTTTTAAAGCTCGGGACAAGGTTATTTGAGTTTGAGAGCAAAACAGCGGGACAGAAAAGCTGACACTTCTCGAAGCTGTCAGGAGCAGGAATATGGAGAAGAGGAAAGAAAGATCTCATGTTTGTAAGTATAGGCCTATACCAAATGTGTAAAATGTGTCTGGAAGCATAAGCTAAAAAACTGAATGACATTGGTAGCTTTGTGTGAGGAGAAAGGGAGAAGAACCATGCAAGCCTTTGGTGTGTGGGGAGGTATAAACCAAATGTGCAAATATGTCACATTTTTTCTACACAGGTCCAAACAAGGTATTACCATTTTTTTTTCCCTCACCACAGGTGTTGGTGGGATAGATCTCGGGTGGAGACTGAATGACGGTTTAAAACACTCAACTAAGTGCACAAGAAAATTAGCATCTTGGGAATGAGAGTGCCACAGAACTCCAGTAAACAATCACTTTTCGAGGAAACAGCAATACTCTTTGTGCTTCTGTTGCTGTTTTTCAAGAACAGCACACTTTTACCTCAGCACACTCAGGGTGGAAAGGCTGAAAGTTTTTACTTCCCAGAAATCTTCAAACGTTTCTTTTGTCCAGGAAAAAAATAAAAGCGACCGTAGTTACTATGTGATTGCCCTTGCCTGCAGGCTACTCATCTGGCAGTTACTAGCTTAACTCTACAAGAGACACTCCATGCATGAGGGAGGCCTTTGGAAAGAGAAGAAGGAAGGAAGGCCATTACCTGGTGAGGGATTATGTAGATGAGGAAGATGAGGTGGCCCAGAGGGCTCTTGGTGACCAGGCTGGCCAGCAAATAGCCTGTCTAGTAACTTATCGGAAGAAGACACAGTCCAAGTCTTGGAAGAGAATGCTTGATTAGTGTCCCCCTTCAAGGGATTGTCTAGTGACATCTGGCAGCCAGTCCTATTATTTAGTAAGTCCTGTTCACTCCGACTTTTCTGAGAACGTTGGGCAGGATGCTGAGGACCAGAGCTCATGCCAGTGTGGGAAGTGGCTCCATGGGAGGCTGTCAGGAGGCTTTGGCCCAGGGTGATGGGTGGGAGACTCTGTGTTCTGATTGGTGGCAGCCCCTTCCGGGCCAGAGGTTTCCTTTCTGGCAAGAGATACTTTGAATTCTCTGAGGTCTTCTTCTTAAAGACAACCATAGCCACCTGGTCCCCAGGCTGATCTTGGCAGTTGGTATCCACGACGACGCTGTCAAAGGTGGTGATGATGTCATTGACTTCCGAGGTGCCCTCCTCCTTATGTCTGTCCCTGCTGTGGCCCTTGTGAGTGGCTTTCTGCTCTTCTTTCTTGTGTTTGCAGAAGATTTGGTTGAGCATGCTGAACCGTCCTTCCTTCTTTTGGGGTCGACTGTTCTGGGAAGGAAGAGGCCGAGTAGGTTCTGCTCTAGAGGAACAGAAAAGAACGAGAGTGCCATGCGAGGACAGGAAACAGGGGAAAGAAGAAGATACTGACACCCCAACCCCCATTCCATCTGCTTCATCAGCTCATCTGGGCTCATCCCCAGATGCCTGCAGTCTTCAAGCCAAGGTTCTGCTCAAGGACCCCACCTTCTGTTAACTCCTTGCACAGGTGGTACCTCAACACCTCTCCTCTCTCTGAGATGGGGACTCTCTACGTAACGTAGCGTCAACCCCATCATCTCTTTGCTTCAACCTCCTGAGTGCTGTGCTTATGGGCATGTGCTACCCACGTCTCTCCATTCCTCGGGTCAGAGTCTTGTCTCCTTCCCCATTTTGTTGCCCTTTGACGGTATTGTACGTGTATGTAATGTAATGCTATACATGCATGTAGTACATTTTGGTCATTTCATCCTAGCTCCCCTCTCTCTCATCCCCTTCCCTCTCCTGCTGAGACCAGTTTCCTTTCCAGCACTCCCACTGAGGTTAGCTAGGGTTTCTTGCATGAGTGTGGGAGGGAAGTTTTTCCTGGGACATAAGCAACGTATCACGGTTACACTGCTGGAGAAAATGACATCCTATCCCCTGAGCAGAGAATTCCCTAGGGAGGATCCCTCCCCACTCATGCTGACATTTGTTGACAGGTCCAGTCCTGCACAGGTCTTATGCAGATAACCGCAGCAGCAGTGAGTCCCTGAGTGCAGCATGAGATCCAGAAGACATCTTTTGGCTGCGCATCTTCCCGGCTCCTGGCTCTTTGTGATGGTCCCTGAGCCTTGGTGGGTGTGGCACAGCCATCCTACTCAGGACTCTGCACTCCACTTTTGCTTACTTTTGGCTCTTTGGCTGCTTGATGGGTTTCTGCATTAAGTTCCGAATTAAGTTCCATAGAGGCTATTTTCTCTTTTCTCCCTCCCCCTCTCCCCTCCCTTTCCCTCTCCTCCTCCCGCCACCTTCCTCTTCTCCCTACATGTGGAAGCCAGAGGTTGATGTGCGTGCCTTCCTCTGTATCTGTCAACTTTATTTATTTAATCTTTAACAATTATTTATTGTTGTTGTGAATGACGGTTCTCTGAAAGAGGCTGCATCTCCTACTGATGCTTCTGCAATTAATTAGATTAAAACTTCAGGAGTGTTTGGGATGTTACAAATCCAGAGTCAACTTATCTCAGGTCACTTTCAGTCTTCTTAATAGCCATGGATGGCCCTCCTCTGTTGGTGACCATCAGGTAAGTCCTTTGGAGTAAACAAGCTGATACCTAGCTCCCATCAACCAAGAGACTAAGAATGTCAGATAGTACCAGAGACCCAGAGCAGAAATTCCCCCGCTCTGTTCTAACCTGCCTACCAATTGTTTCCATCAACATATCCGCAAGATTTCTGGATTCACAACTGTCTGTCTTCTGTTTCTATAAAAACTTCATCTTGGTCATGTAGATCTCATCCATTTCTCTGTCGTTGGGGGATCCCTGTGTCTTTCTTAGGGTCCTGTTTTCTAGGAAGCCCCTGGAGTTGTGAGTAGCAGTCTAGTCATCCTTTCTTTTACATCTAGTATCCTCCTATGAGTGAGTACATACCATGTTTGTCTTTCTGAGTCTGGGTTACCTCACTCAGGATGGTTTTTTCTAGATCCATCCATTTGCCTGCAAACCTCATGATGTCATTGTTTTTCTATGCTGAGTAGTACTCCATTGTGTATATGTACCACATTTTATTAATCCATTCTTCAGTTGAGGGGCATCTAGGTTGTTTCCAGGTTCTGGCTATTACAAACAATGCTGCTATGAACATAGCTGAGCAAATGCTCTTGTGGTATGATTGAGCATTCCTTGGATATATGCCCAAGAGTACTACAGCTGGGTCTTAGGGGAGATTGATTCCCAATTTTCTAAGGAAGTACCATATTGATTTCCAAAGTGGCTGTACAAGCTTGCATTCCCACTAACAGTGGAGGAGAGTTCCTCTTGTTCCACATCCTCTCCAGCATAAACTGTCTTCAGTGTTTTTTATCTTAGCCATTTTTACAGGTGTAAGGTGGTATCTCAGAGTCGTTTTGATTTGAATTTCCTTGATGATTAGGGATGTTGAACAATTCCTTAAGTGTCTTTCAGCCATTTGTGCTTCCTCTATTGAGAATTCTCTGGTTAGCTCTATAGCCCATTTCTTAATTGGACTGTTGGGCATTTTTATGTCTAATTTCTTTTCTTTTCTTTTCTTTTCTTTTCTTTCTTTCTTTCTTTCTTTCTTTCTTTTTTTTTTTGGTTTTTTGAGACAGGGTTTCTTTGTGTAGCTTTGCACCTTTTCTGGATCTCGCTTGGTGGACCAGGCTGGTCTCGAACTCACAAAGATCCGCCTGCCTCTGCCTCTAGAGTGCTGGGATTAAAGGCATGCGCCACCACCGCCTGGCGATGTCTAATTTCTTGAGTTCTTTATATATTATGGATATCAGCCCTCTGTCAGATGTGGGGTTGTGAAGATCTACATGAGCAAACTGGATGGGGGGTAAATGAAGGGCAAGGATTGAGGGAAAGAGAGCTTAGGGGAGCTGGAGATACTAGCTGGATCAAGAATAGAGAGGGAGAACAAGGAAAAAGAGACCATGATAAATGAAGACGCCATGGGAATAGGAAGAAGCAAAGTGCAGGAGAGGTCCCCAGAAATCCACAAAGATACCTCCACAATAGACTACTGGCAATGGTTGAGAGAAAGCCCGAACTGACCTACTCTGGTGATCGGATGGCCAAATACCCTAACTGTCGTCGTAGAAATCTCATCCAATGACTGATGGAAGCAGATTCGGAGATCCATGGCCATGCCCCAGGTGGAGCTCTGGGAGTCCAATTGGCAAGAAAGAGGAGGGATTGTAAAAGTGAGAATTGTTGAGACCAAGATTGGAAAAAGCACAGGGACAAATAGCCAAACCAGTGGAAACACATGAACTATGAATCAATAGCTGAGGAGCCCCCAACTGGATCAGGCCCTCTGTATAAGTGAGATAGTTGATTAGCTTGAACTGTTTGGGAGGCACCCAGGCAGTGGGACCCAGACCTGTCCTTAGTGCATGAGCTGGCTGTTTGGAACCCGGGACCTATGCAGGGACACTTTGCTTAGCCTGGAAGGAGGGGACTGGACCTGCCTGGACCAAATCTACCAGGTTGAGCTGAATCCCCAGGGGAGTCCTTGCCCTGGAGGCGATGGGAATGGGGGGTGGGTTGGGGGGGCGGGAGGAGGGAGGACAGGGGAATCCGTGACTGATATGTAAAATTAAATTATAAAATTAAAAAAAAATTAATGCCAGGCGGTGGTGGCACACGCCTTTAATCCCATCACTTGGGAGGCAGAGGAAGAGGCAGGCAGATTTCTTTGAGTTCGAGGCCAGCATGGTCTTCAAAGTAAGTTCCAGGAAGGCGCAAAGCTACACAGAGAAACCCTGTCTCGAAAAACAAACAAAACAAAACAAAAAAACTTCATCTTGGAACGTGAACTTTTAAGTAACTCAAATCTATGTTGCCAGGCCCTTGACCACCCACATTTGGCTCAAGAATAAACCATCTCTGATCCCTTTTGAGGAGAGATTTGTGTTTTTGTGTTGACGTTGTATGGTTTGCCTAAGTGCTGGTGCTTACATACCAGGGCATATCTGTGCAGGTCAGAGGGTAACTCTGTGAATCTGGTTCTCTCCTTTGACCTTTCTGTGGGCTCCAAGGATAGAGCTCAGACATAAGCTTGCGTAGCAAGCTCCTTTGTGTGCAGAACCATGTCTCTGGACCAACATTATTATGATGATTATTATTTGAGACACAGCCTCACTGAATCTGGAGCTTGCTTATTCAGCTAGGTTGGCTCAATAGCAAGCCACAAACACTTCCCGTCTCCATTTCCCCAGCGCTGGGATTACAGCTGTGGGCTACTATGCCTGCCTTTTACATGGGTGCTGGGGATCAAACTCAGGTCCTCAGGCTTGTTGTGCAAGTATTTACTGGCTGAACCATGCCCTGAGCCTCCAGAGGTTAGCCTTTCAATGACCTCATGGCAATCTGTTTTCAGTTATCAATTGGTCAAGCTGAAAATAGCTTAAAGTGTTCCCGCTCTCTCATCTCAGTGACAGAGGCATTAGAGATGAAGAATAAGGTGTGCATTCTGCCTCACTGGGCAGGAGGAGGATAGGAGCTGCAGAGGTAACTGGCTCTCTGCTCCAAGTGAGAGATCCCAGGGGGTCCGGCAGCAATGTCATATGCATCCAGCATCTTGCACATTTCATAGTTTGCTCTTTGTTATTCTTTCACATCATAAAAAACCCCAAATACAGTTACGAAAAACACTCTACTAAAGGAAACAGGCAGAGACGAATTAGTTTGAGTTTGAGTTCCAGAGGAAGAGGAAGTCATGTGTGCCAGCGGTCGGGTGTGGCAGATGTGAGCAATACTCCACTCACAAGCAAACTCAACCGAAAAAAGGTTAGCGGCAGCTGTTTGGCGGGCTTGCTCAAGCTGAGTTTCCCCGAGGCGTTGTTCTGTTCCAGTTCTTTGGAAAGTCTATGCTATTCTCTTTTGAGGCCACGGTCAAGTCCATGCTTTCTGCGTTAGGGATCAACCTCGAAACTGGACCCATGTGCAGGCTGCCAAGGAGGGACTGCAAAATTACTCTTCAGAATAAGATACTGTAGTCTGTTTGACAACCACCAGCACTACATTTGGATGCAGACAATGGATGCTTTCTCACTATGAAAACAGTTTCACCACTATCTTTTCTCTGTTCATACGTACACACATGCATATTTATATGACTATATATCCGTTTATACTTTTAAATTGTTAATACATTTTTATCTATCTCCCTTTCACCATGGCAATCCCATGATCAGTGAATGACTACCCAGAATGGAGACTCCCCACGTTACTCAGGTAGCTGTGTAGCAGAATGTATGAATGATGAAATAATACAGGAGAGTCTAGAGATACTTGATGAGCCTGGACAAGAAATCAAGGCTTTCAAGAGTTTGCATCATATCTGTGGTATTATATAAGCAACCAAGAGAAGAGAAAAGCTGACTAAATTTTGTATTTATTGCCTTCACATTTTTTTTTTCATAATAGTTTCTGGACTGGTGCAGTGGTATTTTGTTGCTTATGGGTTTATAAATGACTTTTTAGTGCATATAAGCATACTCCCTCGTTTTCTTGGTTTGAAATCCAGTGGGTGGGACAGTTTCTTGACTTTAAAGCACGCTGATTTAAAGGCAGCTGTCAGTCAGGTCTATCAGTCTTGTTCTGCAGTGGGCGCAGCACCTGATGACTGACGCGCTCTGTTTGGAGGAACAGTGCCGAAACTGAATTTGTTCTTGGACAGCAACCCAGTAGATCTGATGACCTTTTGTTGCCTTGAGGTTTGATTCACCAACCCCCCTAGGAGAATTAAGAATTCTGATGTGGAAAGCTTGCATGGATTTGCACGGAACAGAGCCTAGAGGGACATGAAACCTGACGACTGATTGGTAATCAGTCCGAGTGTTAGCAGAGAAGGGAAAATCCTGGTGCCATTAATTTCTCTCTTCATTGGTGTTGGGCTTTGACCAGATGAAATTTCTATAGCACAGAAAAAAATTCAATCAATGTTGGCTTAATTGTCTAATTAGAGGGGGGGAGGGGAGAGAGAGAGAGAGAGAGAGAGAGAGAGAGAGAGAGAGAGAGAGTGAGATTTACCAAGAATGGAAAAAAGTGCTGCTCTTATTATTTCTCTTGTTTTGGAAAATAGCTACATTAAACGAAGTTAATAGTTATTTATTCATTTATCAACGGTGTCTCCTTACACAGAGAGCCCAGGCTAGCCTCAGACAGCCCAGGCTAGCCTCAAACTCACGACCCTCCTGCTTTTGCTTCCAGAATCCCAGGATTACAGTTACACTAGTGTTCTGATTAAAATATGTTTTTTTATTCTAACATGCAGCAAACACAAGCTTACTACTTAAATAACAGAGAAAATATATTATGAAATTTTTCTAAATATTTTAACACCATAATATGACGGCTGTAACTCAGATTTTAAAAAGCTTTTTTGGCATCTTCAGAAAGTTTTGTAAGTGTCTCAAAAAACGTGACCTAGGCATAAGGACTGGAAAGAGGAGGTTCACCACCTGTGTGCCATACCTGATGACTTCAAGCTGGGACTCATCCTGTTGCACATAATGGAGACCATCTCACTCTATGTTAGATGACAGCTGACACACACACTTAATTAGATCATTAAAAATGTTACTTATATCACGTCATTCTGATATTATTAAATCACTGTGACCACTTGATGGACCAGCGGATAAAAATGCCTGTCACCAAGCCTGATGACCTGTGTTCCGGCCCTGGACCTTACATGATGGAAGGAGAGAAACTTCTGAAAACTCTTCCCTGACCTCTACATGTTCACTCACACACACACACACACACACACACACACACACACACACACACACACACACAGAGGTAGTGTTGTTATTGCCGGGTTTGCATGATGGTGGTTTGGAGAAACGTTAATGTCACAGATCTTTGAGAGGAAGACACCAGATAAACTCACCGGCCTCCTTGGGAGAGGAGCCTGACGCAGGCTGTGTGGCCGCAGTAGAGAGCGTAGGCTAGGGGCGTGCTCTCGTTAATGTCCCTCAGGTTGCTGTCCATGCCCAAGTCCAGCAGTGACTGGACGCACTCCGCTTTTCCTGCAGCTGCAGCCCAGTGCAGGGGTGTCCTGGGGGAATACCACAGGAGAAACACAAGGAGCTCAATGAGAACCTTACAGGCAGCTTAGCCCTGGTTGGCTTCCACCCAGAGTCAGGCTGAATGAGGACACTGCTATCCACAGTATGAAATGGTGTGTGTGAACCTGGCTTAGGAGGCTAGGGTGTGTAAGATGCTTCCCGCCACCTCTGTGCATTCTGTCTGCTCTCCCATCTCTGCCCTTTCTGAGAATTTCCTAGAAGAGGAAGGAAGTATGAGTGGTTTTTAAGGCTCTTTGTACACAGTGCCACCTGCTTTCCAGGATCGCTGACTCAGTTTACCCTCTAACAGCTGAGTCCATACTCCTTCTTGCACAATGAGTATATCACCATCTTTTAAATCGTTGTTAATTTAGTTGGCAAAATGATACTTCGATGTTTTCCTTTGCATTTCTTTGCTTACTAGTAAGGTTAAATTTGCCATTTGAATTTCTTCATTGAAATCACTCTTAATGCCTTTTTTTTTCTATTTTTTTTTTTAAGGTAGGTTCTCACTGTATAACAAGGACTAACCTTCAATATATACTCTTTCTGCCTCAGCTTCCCAAGTGCAGGGATTATAGGCATGTGCCACTATACCAATTTCTATTGTCTATTTTTCTATTACAATATTACTGTTTTTCTTGCTAATTTGAATGAACTCTTTGCGGACTAAAGACACTGACCATTTATAGGTCATCTATACAAACCTCAATAATTTTTTTATCCAATCTTTAAATTTTTAGTGATTTTCTATTAAAAAATGGAAAGCATTCACATTCAATTACGTTGCATTTTATCTCTTTCATGTTCAGAAAGTCCTTTCATAACCAGAAGACAGATATTCACCAATACTTAACCATTTGTTAAATTGTAAAACCAGTGTTTTCTGAATAAAATACAGAGGAACCAGAACACAGGAAGAAATGTTTACAAACCACATGTTCCACAAAAGGCTTATAAGTAGAATACATACCATAATACATACATACAATACATAACTGAACAATAAGATGACAAACTCACTTGGAAAACAGCAAAGGATCAAGTAGCCATTTCATAAAAAAAAGATGTGTGGGTGGCGAGACACTCAGGATGAGGTGCCACAGGCTCAAAACTACCTGTCAACCAGCATGATGGCACACACCTGAAGTCCTAGTACCCAGGAGGTTAAGGACAAGGATCTCTGTGAGTCTGAGTCCAGCCTGGGCTACATCGTGAATTCCAGGCCAGTCTGGATCAACAATAACAAAATCGTCACTGGGGAAATGCAAATTAAAATGGCAAGGGGATGCCACGTACCTGTAAAAATTATGAAAATAAATAGTCGATGCTAGCAAAAAAATGTAGAGGACCTGGAGTTTGCCTGCAATCTTAGTGGATGTTTTACGGGATTAAATATCCTGTACTATGTGACCCAGGAATCCCACTTCTGGATATCTAGGTAGAGAAATGAGAACTTACATTAACATGAAATCCTGCTCTCAAATGTTTATAGCAACTGATCATAACTTCCCCAAAAGGAAGCAAACCACCATCCTCCCTGGGGTCAATGGATAAACCGTGGTTCCTCCACACTGTGGACTATGCCTCAATGACGTAAGCAACAGGCCACCAGAGTGCAAAAGCAGAGCTGAACCTCAAGTGTATTCTGCCAAGTGATACCAGCCAGGCTCAAAGGGTCCCACTGTGACCTTCCCTCTCCTAGAAATCTGGAACCTGAAGTTCTCCGAGCACTGACACGTTGAATGTTACAAATGGAAAATTCTATGTCTGACCCTGTATGACAAGTCAGGGCCAAAGTGTAAGGGCACTCAAAATGTTTTATAGAATTACTCCCAGGCTGCGTGTTTAAACACACTGCATGCTTAGATTTGGCTTCATTTCAAGATGCCTTGTTACAACAATTCAGAAGTCTGAAACACTTCCCATCATAGCATGGTAGCTAAGGAACGTGCAACCCACAGTCACATCTCTGTGACATTCTGAAAAGAAGAAACTAAAGAGAGAGCTAATCTGTGGCTGCCAGGGCTTAGCATGGGAGTGTGTACCACTCTAACAAGGCAACATGAGTTGATGTTGGAGTCAATGGCATTGTTAGGAATTTTTTTTTATGTTGACATATAATCTATCCACGTTAAAACGTATAGATGTGCACATATGCACGCACACAAAAGGAAATTTTTAGTGGATATAGACTAAGAAGAAAGTCAATATTTGGATTAAAAATAAGAAATGTGGTTTGGCATGGTGCTCACATTTATAATTTCAGCATCCAGGAAGCTGAGGCAGGAGGCTTGCAAATTTGAGGCCAGCCTAGGTTATAGAGTAAGTGTTAATCTCTGGGTATATGTTTTTCTAATACATGGCACACTTTTCTCAACACCATTTATTAATGTGACTGCATATTCTTTTCTGCTTTCCTCTGCCCTCTCTTTAAAGGCATGGTTGACTTAATACTTAATCTTAGAGGAGAGGTGTGGCAGGGTAAATATGATAAATCATGTTTTCCTGTGTCCAAAAGCCAGGCTCAGAACTGGGAACAGATCTGACGCAAAGGCAACATATTTAACTGCTGATAGAAAGGGAGTTGGCCTCCCCAACCCTGGACAGAGAATTCTCCCTCAGTTGTCAAGGCAGATGTGACACAGGGTGCTAAAGGCCTGAGAATGTCACTCAGTAGTAGAGAAGTAGAGAATTGCCTAGCATGTGCCAGGCACTGGATTTGAACCCCACTACCATTAAAAGAGGTTGTTAAGAATACAAGGGATGCTGGGTGGTAGTGGTGCATGCCTTTAATCCCAGCACTCAGGAGGCAGAGCCAGGTGGATCTCTGTGAGTTCAAGGCCAGCCTGATCTACCAAGTGAGTTCCAGGAAAAGTGCAAAGCTACACAGAGAAACCCTGTCTCAAAAAACAAACAAACAAAAGAACACAAGGGACTACCAGGCTTTACAACAATAGGCACCAGAGCTCAGCTTCTTTGGTAGAACTACTGGGAGGGTGGAGCCTGTAATGTCTGAGTCACGTGACAAGCCAAGATCACCTGTAGCCTAAGCTCGCCATGCTCCCAAGTACAGCTCAGAGAAAGCAGAGGCTCATCAGACCTGAGAGGACACAGACCAGCATCAAGAGGGCCATCTCCAACCTCTGTTCTTAAATAGTTTGGTATTGTGAAAATTCTATAATCAGTCAAAAGAGATGGAGGTTACATTTTCCACAAGTCTAAATAGATGATAGAATTGAGAAAGCATAGGGCTAGTGTGATAGCTCCATGGTAGTATGCTTGCCTAGCATACTGAGGGCCTAGGTTCAATTCTAGATTTCCATACTTGGAAAAAACAATTAAATTATAGAAAATAAAAATTCTTATAATGTCTAGAAGCCTTGGTTGTGTCAAGGCATTATTACTTGACATAGTGAATATTCCACTCTTTCCCTTGGATCCGCTTTACATACATTTAAGAAAAAACGAGAGCATTTCACTCACTGTGTTGTACCTACAGCACACACTGTAACTCCTAAGCTCCTTCAGGGTCGCAATCCAATGATCACTGGAAAGATACTTGGACAACATCACGCTCTTTATTATATCATGGACAAAACAGTTCCAGGTAACAGTGTACTGTGATTTTTTTTTTTTCAAAGCTCCATGAGAAGCAAGAATTTGGATAGTTCATTTTGATACCCTGTTCTAGGAGGTCTTTAAGTGCTCCAGTGTGCATCAGAACTTCTTGTCTAAAGCAGAAGTTGGAGTCTCTAGCTTAGCTAATGTGTATATAGAGTTCCCCTTGGGTGGGCGTGGAGTGAGAGCGTCGTATCTCTGTATACACTGCAGAGTATATTCACTGTAAATAAATAACTTCTCCCTTAGCTGTAGCTACATGTTGTCCTGTGCTCATGTGGGCTTGGAGATTGTAGACTTGTAATTGCTTGGAAATGTCAATCAGATCAGAGGTGATGAGTAGCCGTGGCCTTTAGGCAGAGGTGATGAGTAGCCATGGACATTAGGCTTCTGGAAAATACCGTGTAAAGGGACCAGACACCTGAATCTACTATAGTTTTAGTTGAGATTGGATAGGCCATATTTTTGGATGATGAACTGCCACACTATCAGGTTCTGGTTTCTCCCCCGACTCCCTTAAGAACTGGGATTAGGAAGGCAACGTAGTGTCATTTCTACGAATGAGGTCTCCCTTGCAGAAAATTACCAAGCTTCCTGTTTCTCAGCCAGGAAAGGAAGCAGTCCTGGGCCAGCAAGGAAGGGCACAGGATGGCAGGCCTCTCCTGGGCCTTGTTCTAGGACCTAGGCTCTTGGCAGAAGGGCATGAAGGAGAGAGCCAAATGATCCTCAAGCATGGGAGCACCTGGAGGTGGGCAGAGAAGGGCCTTGGACCCAAGTATGTAGAGAGTGTCTACGTACATTGTGTGGCCACTTGGTCCCCATACTCAGATTGTGTTCTCTGTGTGTTAACTCCCATTTCCACATTATGACACCATAGAGGGCAATTTATCATCAATACAGTGACCTATCACACTGTGTGACTGAATGCGCAGTGACCTATCACACTGTGTGTCTGAATGCGCAGTGACCTATCATACTGTGTGTCTGAGTGTGCAGTGATCTATCATACTATGTATCTGAATATGCAGTGACCTATCTATCACACTGTGTGTCTGAATGTGCAGTGACCTATCACACTGTGTATATGAATGTGCAGTGACTATCACACTGTGTGTCTGAATGTGCAGTGACCTATCTATCACACTGTGTATCTGAATGTGCAGTGCCCTATCACACTGTGTATCTAAATGCGCAGTGAACTATTACACTGTGTGTCTGAATGCTCAGTGACCTATCACACATGTATCTGAATATGCAGTCATCTATCACACTGTGTATCTAAATATGCAATGACTTATCACACTGTCTGAATGTGCAGTGACCTATCACACTGTCTGAATGTGCAGTGACCTATCACACTGTGTATCTGAATGTACAGTGACCTCATACTGTGTGTATGAATGTACAGTGACCTATCAGATGTTACAGGTAAGATTTGTTTCATTTTCATAAAAGAGCTCTCTAGACAATATTTTACAAGATGAGGCAACAGCAGATAATTCTCTCCATTTAGAGGGAAATTGCCAGTGAATTCAGTTGATGGAGGCTTACCAACATGCAACAATTCACTTTGAAAGTTTGTGAAATAAACCTGGCCTCACACTTGCTAAGACCAGCTGTTTTAATTCCTCTAGCCATTGTGGGAAGGGTACAGAGAGACAAGGGCGCACATTGACAACCTCTGACTTACACACTGAGGCACATTTGTGACACAGATGCTGTGTTGACTGAGCTGCATTTTCTTTCCTATCTCAAGGCTGCGGGATGTCCTACAAGCTGGCCTCAGCCATTGCAATGAGGAGTGGACGGTCAGGACCTCTGTGACTGAGCAAAGACCAACACTGGGTGATGAGGGGATCCCTGCGTGGTGAGGGATGATGGGTGGAAGGGTGCAGGGCTGCTCCAGCTGTCAGAACCTCAGGGTTGATTTGTGAAACCTGTAAACATCTCAGGAGAGTTGCCAGAAATATGCAGAATCCAATAATAGACTGTCCTCCCTGGAGAGAAATGGGTTGTTTATGGGAGTGAATTATGATCTCATAGACTGATGAAATTCGGGACATTTAAAACATGGAGGCTGCTTCTGTGTTATTTGTGATTTGTCCTTAGTCTTAGGTGAGTACCATGGTATTTAAAATACCGTACATGTATTACGTGACTTAGTTTTTTCCCTACATTTATTTATTGTGTGTGGATGTGTCTGTGCATTCTTGTGTACCATGGCACTTGTATGGAGACCAGAGGATAACTTTGTGGGAGTTAGTTTCCCCTTCATATATATATATATCTCAGTTTACTGACATGGTGACGAGTGCCTTTATCTCCTGAGCCATCCTGCTGCTGGCCATTAAAAAAAAATGGGGTGTTTTTGAGACAGTCTTATTCCATAGCCCATGATGTAGCCCATGTTAGCCTCTAACTTGTAAATCTCCTTCCTCAGCCTCCTGGGGGCTAGGGTTCCAGGGTCCATCACCTTGCCTGTTTTCTGTACACTAACTAATAGACAGGCTAGTTCTCCAAACCCCTCCCCCATCTGCACACCTCTTCATCACGATCTTATTTTTCTTCTCTTCCCACAAAATCTTCCTTTGGAAAAAGGAAAAGAAAGGACAGAAGTCACAGAGATGGAGATGCCTTTAAGCCTGTGATGCTTTTGAACAGTTCAATTATTAACAGAAACTCACAGTTTCACGGAAAAGCCAGAGTTTTATGTTCAACGTGAGAATAGATAGAGGTGCGTGTATGGCTTACTCAGTGGTTTGGAGGTGAGGGGGGGGTGTTTGCGGGAGGGGGCTCCTAGAAACTACACTTCCCTTCTCATCCAGCCTAATGTTCTGTACTGATTCTCCTCTCTGGGTTTGTTTCCTTCCCGGAAGCTCAGGAAAATGGGTTTTCTTTGTTAAATGTTGGTCCTGCAAAATGGAGAGGGAGCTGCTTTTGTAGAAGCTGCCTTTTGAATTAGACAAACTTCCTTTCATCTCTTAATGCTACAATGGATTCCGTTCTCTTTATGGCTCTTTTACAAGAATTCTCGCCCAGTGTTACTAACATCCCCTTTCTTACCTTCTCAGGGTCAATGCCTGCTCTTAGGAAAAAGCATCTTTCAATTTTAATTAAAATCATCAGGTTAGCCACCTCCAGCTCCCAAGACCCATGTAGAAGGCAAGACACCACACACACACACACACACACACACGCACGCACGCACGCACGCACGCACGCGCGCGCTGAAACAATTTCAGATATGGGAGGGGATACTCTTATGGGACTTCTAAGATTTTCATGCCCTCAGTTCTCACTTTAACAGAAAATGGTGAATACACACACTAAGATAGTTTGTAATTCTTACACTTATTTTCAACAGTTTTGCTAATTGTTATTTTTTTTCCTGCATTTCCCGAGACTCAATGCCTAAACTAAACAAAGGTTAGTAAGCACGTCATCGGAGGTGATGAGCGCTACATTTATAAGACGCAGGTACAGTCCTTTACTCCATTACTAATGACCCCTGAGACAAATCATTTTCCCTTTCTGGACCCAGTTTCCTTTTCCAGCAAATATATCATCAATGACTGAAAAAAAAAAGCCTCATTAGTAAGGCCCATGTTTTTTAATTACAAGGCCCCTCGTCCCTTATCTCACACTCTGGATAGGAAATTATGGGCATATGATATAACTCAGGAGAGAAGAAGGAAATACAAACTCCATTAGTCAGTTCAATAGAAAGCCTTCTGAGAACACTGCTGATATTCAGTGAAAAGTGGAAAATCTGACAGTACATAGTCATGACTTCTGTTCCCAACAATGATTTTTCCTCCTCTTACTAAAATAGACCGAGGCGTGTCACAGACACCTGTGTTACCAGCAGTGAGATTATAGGCGGAAAGGATGGCGCCTTCGATGTCTTTATTTTAAGATTGACATTAGGGGAAGATGACTGGTGGTTCCCAACACTCTCTGAGTTGCCATGGATACCTGTCATCCATATCCAGAGCCTGCAGGTTACACTCAGGGACTTTTGCCAGATCGGTAATAATGTCGCCGAAACCCGAAGCTGCTGCGATATGGACACAGGTCTTTCCACTCTCGTCGTCACAGTTGATAATGGACGGTCCCTGATGGTGACTCAGAATGATGGAGCACAGAACTCTATTTCCACTCTGAAAAAAGAGCCAGAGAAAGCCTATCAAGAACAACCCTGTGCATGCGTGGTGAGAGAGAGATGGGAGGGGGGGGGATGCTTTGAAAGATAGAGGATGGTTAAAGACAAAAACAAACAAACAAACAAACAAACAAAAACCAGAAACAAAGAAGAAGAAAGGAGTGATCATTTCCCTAGAAGATGAGGACCCAGAGACCCTTAGTTTATACCAGCTTGCCGAGTACTTGTAGGCATGTCCAGTCCTTTGACATTCCAGCATGACTACGGTATCATAAGTTTTCATTCTTGAACGACATAAATTATCCCCCAAAAAATTTGCAAAAAAAAAAAAAGAAATTCTCACAATGTTTTAAGTAAGTTTATAGTTTTGTGATGGGTGAGGCAGGCTTGGAAGGATACAAAGTTAAAAAGAAGTGAACTTCCTGATCAGGTGGCAAACCACATGTGGAGAACTTTGCTATGACCTCTCTCTCTCTCTCTCTCTCTCTCTGTGTGTGTGTGTGTGTGTGTGTGTGTGTGTGTGTGTGTGTGTGTGTGTGTGTCTCCTGGCTTCTCAGAAGTTCAGACAACTACAGCTTGGCTTTCGTGACATGGAACTTAAGTGTGGTCACTCATTTTGACTTTTGGTCTGCTCTGTTGGGGCCAGTGCAGAAACCGAATCCCAAACAAGGCTACCTATAATTTGTGTTTAATTTCTTCAACAAATTTCCATTTATCTCAGTTCTCTGCCAGGAGTTTTGTTTCAGTCGGGGCTTGTGTGTTCCACACCTGGTGGACTGATGGTGGACTTGATGACCAACGTCAACTGACGTCAGAGGTGGCCTGACAGATGGGTCACCTAGACAACAAATTGCTCACTGGATCTGCTCCTTTGACTTCCTCGTGTCACTGGACAAGGACGCTTGTACACTTAAATTCAACATTAACACAATGAGGAGGAGGAGCCTTGTGTCATTACACAAGGCTGCAGAGGAAAAGCTTGTTCCTCAGTCTGGCATGGTGACTTGGAGTTGCTCCTTGGGTTGGAGATTTCTACCACACCTCCAGATCCTTCCAGGTGCCCAGGATCCATCCTGTAACTTGCTGAGCTTTTCCCTCCCACAGAACAGAGAAAGCGCCCCACCCCACCCCACTACCTCCAGGGAAAGCCCCACCCCCACCCGTTATCCCCACCACCAGAGCAGAGGGCAGTGGCAGAGGCTGGGCAAGAGTTGGGCTCCTGACACAGGAGTTTGAGGGGTAGAATTTTGTGTATGCAGGCTCCATTGCCTAATCTGACTTGACTTGTAAAACAAACTGATAAATTCAAGGTGCTGACCACAGAACACTGTGTCTTGGGTGTCTCAGGCAAAGGGCTCCCTCAAGGGCCTTGGTCACGTAACTGGAAAGCAGATCTTTCTCTTTCTCTCACTTGACTTCTTACATCCCTTTCCTCTTTCCATCTAGCCTCTATTATACATGACTTGGCTATAACTCCATCCCCTATTTGTATGCTGTGCCTGCTTGTCACAAGAAGCCTGCTAACCTGAACACATAGATATGGGGCTTTTTTATAATTTTTTTTCTAGAGTCATTCATATATTACTCAATGCATTTTGAAGGGATCTGGAATACAGTTGAAAACAGTCAAGAGACATTTTTCTTGGAAAGTACCAGCTCCCGGAGAAGGAAAACAGAGAAGCCGTGCCAGCTTGGGGAATTTGTTTTGTTTACAATTTCCTGGAAGAGAAAAGGCCTTCAGGTTGCCAAGGTGATTCAAAGGGCAGAACAGTCTCCCCTCTTTGTAGGAGAGGGGCATTAAGGACAGATGGAAAAACAAAAGGACACACCTCACCTCTCTCTCTTCCTCGCCTGACCTTTAGGAGGAATCAGCAGTGGCTGCAGCCTAGGACGCCTGCGTCTGCCCCTTCTGAAATCTGCCCAACTTGTCCCATGTGTCTCGGAAGCTGGAATACCATAGGCCACCCCTCTGAGCGAGGACAGGCAAGACATCTCACCTCACTTTACACTTTTCTCCCAACCTGCCTCTTGTTGTGCGTTTTTTTTCCAGATGATTCCTTTCTCTGCCTGCTCCTGGATCTCACATACAACATTAGCACTTGCAGCTTCATTTTCTTTGTGAGCTTTCCTCAGAAATAATGGCGATAGCTGTGTGCCTGAAGCGAAAGCTTACTGCTTAGTTCCTTCCTAAACCACTCAAAACAACAAGCCCTGGGAGGTGGGTCGAGAGGTCAGAGAACAGAGGTAAGAGGGACTAAGGAATTTGCTCCAGGTCACAGCTCAGAATTAACTGAGCCAGGACTGAATCTGGAGAGTTTGTATCCTTGGATCTTTGAGAAAAGGACCCCGCATAGTCACACGGAGGAAGCCAAAATGAGAACAGCTGTTCGGACCTATCATAGAAGCAATCATGATGAGCCTTGCCAACTGGGGACTGAGTTACTCAGGAGGCATTTAAACGCCTCTCCTAGGAAGGTTGCCATGGCATATCCCCCTGAGAATCTGAGGAACCCCAGAGGCACTGAGTTACCAGCCAAGACCAGGGACGATGATCTTTTGGTTGACACACAGCATTCCCTGCCAGCACTCTGGATGGTGTCAGGCAAAGGCAGGTTCAGACAGTGGGGAGGTCACAGGGACCCTGAAGTAGGAGAGCAGAAGTATAAATGCCTGCATGGGACCATAAGAGCAACAGAGATTGAGTCCACATCCAGTGGGGATGCTCTCACACCAGGGGGCAACAAGATCACACATAGCCTGTTCTTGAGCGCTTGGATTCTGCACTGGGAGGCTAGATCGGTGTTATGGATTGTCTTGTATTTATTTGCTTTGGTGGGTAACCATCGTCATGTTGCCTTCACGTGCTCTAAGAACTGTTGTGTTCTAGTTGTTTTCTCTTTATCCCTTATGAGCAGAGAGCACTGGAGAAGGGCTGGACTCAGAAGAAGGCTTGCCAAAGACAAAGCTGAATTTGCTACATGTAAAAAACAAAACCAAAATTCGAATATCCTGACTGTGGACTCCTTTTATTTCAGATGCCCATAGCAGTTTGAATGAGGAGGGCCTCCATAGGCTCATATATTTGAATGCTTGGTCCCCAGTTGGTGGAACTGTTTTGGAAGGGTAAGAAGATGAGGACTTGCTGGAGGAGGTAAGCCACTTGGAGTAGGCTTTGAGGTTTCCAAAGCCCAAACCAGGTTCAGTCTTGTGTTCTCTCTCTCTGTCTCTGTCTCTCTACCTCATGCCTGTGAATTAGGATGTAAGTTCCTAGCTGTTGCTCCAGTACCATGTCCACCTGCCTGCTGTCATGCACCCCTCCACAGTGACCCTCTGAAACTGTAAGCCAGCCCCCAATTCAATGCTTTCTTTTGTAAAAACTGCCTTGGCCATGGGGTTTCATCACAGCTATAGAACAGTGACTAAGGCAGTGTCCTTCGAAAGATGTTCACTGGGAGGCTGTGTGACCAGTTAGTTCATTATCAGCATATGTCTGGGGCACTATAAAGTCTACTCTTCGTTATCAACTTGACTGGACTAAAAACCATCACATTGGCATGGAAACACATCTCCGGGTGTGTCTGTGATGATGCTTCCATAGAAGTTTAAGAGGGTGGTAGTGTAAGGATTATGTCCTTATTATGTCATCAACCTGCGACAGTGTCCCAGCCTAAAAAGTAGGCGTGCCCTTCCTCCGGTCTCTTCCTCTCCCTCGTATTCCCTCTGTCTTCCACGTTCTCTCTCTCTCTCTCTCTCTCTCTCCCTCTCCTAATAAAGCTCTAAAAAGGTAACCTTGGCTCGTGATTCTTCCACCACCCCAGCATCCAGCGCTCTCTTCTGTCGCCATGGCCGCCGCGGGCAGCGGCCAGCCATAGCGTCCGTCGCCGCTTAACCAACAGGTAGACTCACCCTGAATGTGAGCAGCACTATGCCATGGGTGGAGTCCCAGAACTGAATAAAAAGGAGAAAGGGAGCTGAGCACCAGCATTCATCTCTCTCTACTTCCTGACTGCGGATGCCATGTGACCAACTGCCTCCAGCTCCTGCCCACATTCTTCCTTTTACCAAGCACTGCATCCCCTTAAACGTCAAGCCAAAACTAACTCTTTTATCCTCAAGTTGCCTTGTCATAGCAACAAGGATGGTTACTAATGCAACATAAGTTTTATGGCACCTTCCTTTTACCGGAAAGTCTGTTATTCGTCCTACCTTGTATGAGGGGATATCAACATCACTCATCATGTGCTAGTGAGTATAAAAAGCAGAGGCCGCTGTGCTGTGGTAGTGTCTGTGCCTTAGTCACGTCCCCTTAAAGTCTCGAGTATTTTTATGTTGTGCTGTAGCCAGACAAACAAGACAGGAATGGAGATAGTGAGGCTGCAGAGTAAGCACTGGAGAATGGGCTCCAGGCTAACCAGAGGGAGGAAGGAATGCATGCAGTACCACTGAACTATTAGAATCGGACTGTTCTCAGATAGTCCTCTGGGGGCCAGAGTCCTCAGTACTGCAATAAGACAGGAGAATGGAGGAAAAGGGGGATGACTAGGAAGGAAGAGCTGTAACGACTTCTTGTGTCTAATTGTGGTTGTCCAGGTAGAATGTTTGAAAAGACAGACAGGAACTCAAAGCCCTGAAACTAAGAAACAAATGTAACATGTTTTCAGAATATAAGACACATATTATACAAAAGACAAAGTTGTTTTTCTATATATTGGCAATGAACAAATAGAATGTGAAATTAGAAACTATTGTTTTTGATGTGGTTTGTCTCTGATAAAACTCATTCTGAAATTTAATTTCCAATCTAATGTCATTTGTTTGTGTTTGTATGTGTGAGAGAGAAGGAGGGAGGGAGAGGGAGAGATAGTGATGATGGATGAATGGATGGATAGATGGATACGGAATGGATAGTGTATGCCTGTATATGTGTACTGGTGCACACTCGTATGTGTGCATATGGGGGGCCGGAGGTTGAGTGTCTTTCTCTGTCATTCTCTACCTTGTTTTCTGAGACAGGGCCTGTCATTGAACATGGAGCTCACTCACTCAGCAAGATTAGTTAGTTGGCCAGTGAGCACCAGGTGTCTTCCTGTCTCTGCCTCCCCAGCACTAGGACTACAGGCCTCCACACACAACAGGCATGAGCATGGTGCACAGGTATACACGCAGGCAAAACACCCATACACGTAAAAAAAAATGCCATGTATGTTAGAACCCTCAGCACAAAATACTTAAACTAAACAAATAGAACGTTATTCCATGATCATGGTTGGGAAAGACTAAGTGTTGTCAAGACCTCTTTTCCATTAAGGAAATGTGGTACTTATACACAAGGGAGTATTACTCAGCAGAGGAAAAACAATGACATCATAAAATTTGCAGGCAAATGGATGGAACTAGAAAATATCATCTTGAGTGAGGTAACCCAGACTTAGAAGGACAAACATGGTATGTACTCACTCATAAGTGGACACTAGATATAAAGCAAAGGACAACCAGACTACAACCCACAACTCCAGAGAAGCTACCTAACAAGGAAGACCCAAAGTGGGACTCATGGATCGCCCTGAAGGGGAAATAGATGAGATCCCCTGAGTAAACTGGGGATGAGGGGTGGGTAAGGGAGGATAGGGGATGGAGGATGAGACCATAAGGGAACAGGACAGTTGAGCTAGAACAGGGATGGAATGGGAAAGCAGTGAAAGAGATACCATGATAGAGGGAGACATCATGGGGATAGGGAGAATCCTGGTGCTCGGTAAATTCCCAGGAATCCCCAGGGTTGACCCCAGCTTGGACTATTAGAAATAGTAGAGAGGGCACCTGAACTGAACTGGCTTGCCCCAGAGATCAGATTGGTGAATACCCTAACTGTCATCACAGAGCTTTTCTCCAGTGACTGATAGAAGCAGATGCAGAGAACCACATCCAGACACCAGGCAAAGCTCCAGGAGTCCAGTCAGGAGAGAGGAGGGATTCTGTGAGCAAGTGCATCAGGTTCATGATGGGAAAACCTGCAGAGATGACCAAACCAAACTAGTGGGAACTCATGAAATTTGGATCAATGGCTATGGAGCCTGCATGGGACTGGACTAGGCCCTCTGTATGGTGAGATAGTTGTGTAGCTTGATCTGCTTGGGGGACCCCTGGTGGTAGAATCAGACAGACTCCATCCCTGGTGCATGAGCGGACTTTTTGGAGCCCACTACTTATGCAGCCTTGAGGCACGGGGAGGGTCTTGGACTTGCCTCTACTGGATGTGCCTCCTCATGGGAGGTCTTGCCTTCTTGTTGGGGGGAGTGGGGGGGTTGGGAGGGGGAGGCTGGGGGTGGCAGGAGGAGGAAAGGGGGAATCATTGATTGGTGTACAAAATGTTCTTCAGATTCAATGTATAAATACTGATCAATTGACTCTGAGGTTTACACGAAGAAGCAAAACACCCAGAAAAGACAACAGAACACTGAGGAATAAGAGTAAAGTTGGAGGACTGATAGCCCACTTAAAGACTTACTGTTATCTACAATTGTCAAGGCAGTCTGGTACTGACAAGGGAAGAGAAGAAACAGATCTCCAGAAAAGAGCAGATACCCTGGAAATAGACTCCTATGCGTTGTGTGAGTCAAGTCTGTCCTTGTGACAAATACATAAGAAAAACAACCTGGAGGAAGGGGCTATTTGGGCTCACATTTTCAGAGGTTTTACTCCATCTCACTCCACTCGGTGTGATGCTGGGGATTCCAACTCTGGTCCTCAGGCTTCCACAGCAACCATTTTACCAACTGATACCATCCCCTAGCCTTCCACTGCCAATGTAAGGGTACTGACCAATGGGCCATTTAAGAGGTAATTAGATCAAGGGGGTGTCACTCTGTGCTTGACTGTAGAGGGATATGAGGCAGAGATGCCTGATAAGCTAGTATCATCACAGGGAGGTGAGAGCATGGCCCTGTGGGTCCGGAGTGACACTTAGTAAGATTATCACAGACAGCAAGTAACAAGCTTCTGTTAGCTATAGCCACACAGTGGTATCTTCTAGACAGACAGGAGAATAGGAAAGAGGGTGATGGCCATTGTGGTGCATCCCTAGTTAATAAGGGACCTATAAAATAGGAGCAGACTTTGAAGCTAGTTTCTGGGCCCGATGTTTCAAATCTTTACTGCTTTGGTTGTTTGGGTCGAATACAAAGGCTTAATTATTTCTAAGCGCTGTAGCTTTAAATGTGATCTCACTATACAGGTCAAGAGAAAAGCAGGAAGTTGAGCAAAGGAATACATGACAATGGGAAGTAGGCTCATTCATGCGGAAACACTTGAAAGGGAGTGCAGTGCTGAACCTGTGCAGCAAGGAGTGACTACAGACCAGCCAGGATGATTTCCACAGTTACTCCTGGTGTTTGCAGAGTAAGGGGCGGAATGCGGAGCCTAGGAATTTGACTATCAATACTAACCACATGGGAGGGAGAGGGAACACAGGCCCTCCAGAGCCAGGATTCTTTTTTTATTTTATTTATTTATTTTTAAAAGGTTTATTTATTATGTATACAGCCTGTGTGACTGCAGGCCAGAAGAGGGCACCAGATCTCATTACAGATGGTTGTGAGCCACCATGTGGTTGCTGGGAATTGAACTCAGGACCTCTGGAAGAGCAATCAGTGCTCTTATCCTCTGAGCCATCTCTCCAGCCCTGAGCCAGGATTCTTTACATGTTGATCTGTCATCGAGTAATTGAAGAAAGCTGTGGACTCTTTCCTTAGAAATATGAAAGCAAGTGCATACCACCTGCCCATAGGATATTGGATAGCACTGTAGGAGGTTAAAAGGAACCTTTATGTTCTTCATTTTACTTTCAGTGCCAGAGCGAGATATAGAGTAGATGTTCCAGAAAGTTTATTGAGTCATGCTGGGGCAAATATATGGGGCATTTCATTCATGTGTACAAATGTGGTGAAAAGGCAAAAATGGAAGGTAAGGGTAGAAGAGATATTGGTATCCATTAACACGAGTTCTACGACAGCTGCTCTTAATCGGCGCAGCACGTTTTACTTTTCTGGGAGAAGGAAGTCGTCTTATAAATATTCATGCCCAGGCTCCACCTTAGGACATTTGAAGGAGAACAATCTAGGAGTTAGGCCTAAGCATCTCTATTACTTAAATGTTGTTGGGTTTTTGTTTTGTTTTTTACTGTTTTGGGGAGGGGGGTCTACCACCCAGTTCCCAAATTAATTCACTCACTGAGGCTTATTCTTAATTATGAATGCCCAGCCTTAGCTTGGCTTGTTTCTCGCCAGCTTTCCTTAACTTATCCAGCCTATCTTTTCTGGGCTTTCCCCGTTCTCTTACTTCTGTAAATCTTACTCTTACCCCATGGCTTGCTGGTTGTGTAGCTGGGTGACTGGCCCCTGATGTCCTTCCCTTCTCTCATTCCTAGATCTCCCTTTCCAGATTTCTCCCTCTATGTATTCTCTCTGCCTGCCAGCCCCACCTACCCTTTCTCTTGCTTTGCTATTGGCCAGTTCTTTATTAGACCACCAGGTGTTTTAGACAGGCACAGTAACACAGCTTCACAGAGTTAAACAAATGTAACATAAACAAAGGTAAGACACCTTAAAATATTCTACTACACTTAAAAGCTCTTTGGATGAATCTCATAGTATGGCAGGCTGGGAGCAATATCGTTTATAGCACAGTCATTTAGACTCTAAATTTTAGAGAGTGGAATACTCAGTTCGTCAATCAAGACTCTGTGAAAGTCAGAGAACATAACAAAGTGACTGTCTCTTCCAGTTCCATCACATCCCATAGCTGTCATATGCACAATTTCATCCATAGCCTCCCTCTCCCAATATATTTGGAGTTAAGCTTCACAGATGTGGGTGTCTCTCCTTAGATCAAATCCAGGGTCGTCATGCAAATTCAGAGTGTGTTGTTGCTCTGGCTTGGCCAAACTGCCACCTCCAGGATAGAGACAGAGATTTCACGTCCAGAGGGTCTGGGATGGAGTTCAGGAGTCTGCCATTGGGCCAGGCCTGCTGGGGATTCATTTCATTGAAAGAGCTAATTTAGGGACTAAACTGTGGCTGGGATGGAGGAAGGGGGGGACACATGATACATGTGGGGGGTTCCAGAGGACACACAGCCCAGAAGCAGGAATCAGAGTGTGAGGGTATTGAGGGGGGATATGCAGGAAAAGCTTAATTCAGATACCATTTTCATCTAAGCTCAGAACCGACATATCCAGGGCGTTGCTTTGGTGCTGAACTGGATTCTTTGGAGTCGTTGCTACTGTAGTCCCTAACTAGCCAGAAGCAATCACCAAGTGCCCCACACAGAGCCTGCAGGGAGGGGGAGGCCTATGATTAGATAATGAAAGTGTGTAGGAGGATGCCACAGCAGGTGAGGACGACAAAAACAAGTGGGGTTCACTTTGTGATTTTGCCCAGGGCTCGCTCCGGTGCCCTCTAACTGAAGCCGAGTTGAGAGACACACAAACAGAGCAGTTTCCAAGTTGCTCTGTTTTCCCCTTACCTCAGGCACATCTGTGAGTCCTGAAAGTCCCAGGTGCTACCTCTGCCACACGAAAACACTGAGTGAAACCACAGCTGGGTAGCGGAGATGACTTTTACAACGAGGTTGGCAGCGGTTCTGAAAGGCTACCCTGGCTGGCCAATGGCAGGGAAGAGTGGGGACCTGGGCATCGGCATAGAAAGCCAACCTGTTGAAGAGCAGCGCACACCTGCTCTCCTTGGAGGAGGGACCAGGCAACTCCATTACTTCGTTAGTCCTTGGCAAGAGGACGGACTTCAGAGCTGTTAGCTGACTCCACTGTTTCCTCAGTCTGCTTGACTCTCCTTGTGCCCTAGAATTCACAGGCCTACTCTGCTATCTTTGGCTGTGTGGACTTATGTGGCTCAACTCCCGTGACAGGGATGTAGGAGTGCGAGTCCTTGTTTTCACTGTTCTGTACAAAAGTCAGGATCATCTACAGTGGCGTGGCTGTGGAGGACTGGGACAGAGGAAAGTCAGTGAGCTCTGGTCCAATGGTTTTGAAGGGAATTGCCCAATAATCCTCCGAGGGTTTCTGTAAGTCAATAGGAAGCATTGGGTGCGAAGAGAGCATCAAGTGTGTGTGTGTGTGTGTGTGTGTGTGTGTGTGTGTGTGCGTCCGTCCTTCCGTCCGTCCATCTGTCTGTCTGACTTGCTAGTGCCTTTCTGAGTATGGGAGGAGGGCAGAGGAGCAGAGACCACCCTCCTTGCTCTATCAGACACATTTCAAATAAATATCAGAACTGGCACGTGTGGCAGTTCCCATTTCGTTGGTTGACCTGCTCAGGAAATCGTTAACACAGCTTCCCATCATTTACACTTGAGCCTGCTTTCTCACCTGGGCTGCCCAGTGGAGAGCTGTTTTAAAGTCCTTGTCCAAGAGGGTGGGATCTGCCCCTTTCTTCAACAGCATCTGGGTGTGTTGAGGCCGGTTGTGGAAAGCTGCCCAATGGAGCGGTGTCATCCCCTGCAACATGATGATCAGAGGGGACAGAAGTGAATACAGGCTCCCAAGGGGACACAAGATCACACTCTTCTCCATGCCAGCAGGCCATCACCCATGCACCGACTGATGCTGCCTGTCCATTCATTCATTTATTAAACCATTTGTTCAAGAGATGGCTGATGATTAACTTTTTGCCGAGTTAATAGGTATTGAGATTGCAAAAATGAGCATGTGAAACAAAATCCCTGCCTTTATGGGAGTTGGGCCTTGGTAGACTAAAGGAAGACAAGGAACGCTCATGGAGGATCCAGGGGCTTTTCCTGATTGCCAGTGTGCACACAGCATTACTGGGGGAGCAAGGCCTGTTTTATACAGGCTTCTGTGAGAAGGATTGAAGGAAAAAGAATGCCAGCACCAAGCCACGTAGCTGAGGGTCTGCTCAAGGACAGCATCCATGACAGCAGTCATGCGAGAACACAGCCCCCACCAAGTCCTGAGCATTGTGTGAATGCTGGAGTCCCAGAAACTGTATGCACAGTTGTGGGATGAATGGATGGATGATGGATAGATGGATGGATGAACATGGATGGACAGGAGAAATGAAATTGAAGACAGGCTGATCCTGGAAGGCTGGTAAGAATACTAACCCTGCATAAACCATTTGGATTTTATTCCCCATCAATGGAAACATGGTCGAGGGTTTCAAGTAGGTGTTAGAATGATCTTACACTGCTCAGAGGAAATCCTTTCTTGGCAGCTGGGAGGATGGAGCTAGATAGGTCTAGCTGATTAATCTGAGCTTCTCTGAGAACTGAAGGTATACAGTTAAGGAATGCCTTAAGGGCAGGTGATTTTGTGCTGGGCAATGGTAGCCCCAGAGAAAGAGTAGGATTTGGGAGCATGCCATGAAAGATGGCCTCTCCTGATCACTCCTCTCATCCACATGAAAACATCTGGAATGACTTGAGATGGGGATACCCACAGAGACTGCAAAGGGCTGGAGCGGCTTTGTAGCTTCTCCTTAGCATTTATTCCTACAGAGAGCATGAAGGTGGGTAAGGGGTCTACTCTGCTGCAGAGGATGAGCTGGGAGGAGAAGACAGGCCTCAACCTCCAAACCCCAGAGTGTTTATTGATCCAGGATTTCATTTGAGTTCTTACAGCTATTATCTCACTTCATCCTCCAAACCACCTTCTGGAATAAGGGCTGTGGTGAAATCTCTCCCATGTTCCCAAGCTACTTCTTCTCCCAGGACACACAGTCAGACCACATCCTAAACTTTCTACACCAAGTTCAGCCATGCGACTGGGTTCTAACCATTGGAAAAAGGACAAAAAGGACTCCCTCGAGGCCTAGTCTAGAAAGCATACCTTTCTCCACACATTTTTTTCTCCTCATCCACCACTGCCCGAGTCCCTAACCGAGGAAGGAGAACAATCCATCTCGCCAACCAACATTGGACCATGATGGGAGCAAAAGTCTGTTTACTTGTGCCAGGAGACTAAGATTTTCGAGTTACCACAGAAGCTAGCTAACCCTGATCTGTATCGTCTTTTTATTTCCTAGAAGAAGAAACGGCCTCAGAGAAGTGTTCACATCACAGGGAGAACGGAACTGAGTCCAGGGTTTGAGGTCTGTGGAGCACTGGGCTCAGTATGCTAAATCCTCTCAAGCAGTTGCTGGGCTTGAATCTGTAATTTATGGCCTGCATGGGGGTTTCAGGTTTCCCGTGTCCTCTATACTGAGCCTCTAGACCTGTTCTGTGGCTGTTTAACAAATTGATTCCATATGGCAAAAGACTGGCCTGAAGACAGTGGGTTTGTCTATTTGGTACAGCCGCTGCATTTTCTCTTGGAATACCGTCACTTTGTGAGTTTCTATATATTTTCTTCCTTTTTGCTTAGGGTTGGAAATGCAAACACAGAGGAACCAGATTCTTTTTCCTTTATTTCACATTGATTACTCCTTTTCTAGTTTGAGGCTCTGTTTCAACCCACTGGTTTCATGATAGTTGCGCTCTCCTCTGCCAGTCTCAACACCAAGAGCTTATTAAGCGAATGAATGACTTCCCACTCTTCCTGACTGCATTTCTGGGTTTTGTAAAATTTGGCCTTGCTTTTTATCAATTTTTAATTTTTTGATGTGTGGTATATATGTGTATATGTTCATGCACGTGCTCCTGTGTGCATGTGGGCAGAGTATATGTATATGTAGAAGCCAGAGGTTGATGTGCGGGGTCTTCCTTGGTTGTCCTCTATCTAATTTTTGAAATAACTGAAGTTGGAGTTCACTGAATTGGCTAGGCAGACTGATAGGTGAATGCTGGGGACCCACTTGTCCCTACTTCCCAAGTGCTAGAATTATAGGTACACACTGTGCCTGGCTTTTTATGATGGTTCAAACTTAGGTCCTTGTGATTGAGCAGAAGGATTTTTGTTGACTGAACCACTTTCCCAGACCCAGTTTTATATGCACATAAAAGAGAAGATGTAAAATGAATTCTCCATACAAAGTGAACTTGTTTAATGATTGCTGTTACCAATTTATCAATCCACACTTCAGAATTTTGGGAGGAGTGTTCCAAAAGATCTCATTCTTCATAGTGCTATCAACTGAGGCATTGGGTCAGTTTGTGAAGTGCTTGGCTCCAAAGCATGAGAACCTGAGTTCGAATCCTTAGCCACCATGTTAAAAGGCCAGGCCTGGCAGCAGGCATCGGTAACCCCATGCTGGAGACATGGAGGTGGGGGGATCATAGGGGCTTGGAGCCCCAGGTTCAGAGAGAGAAGCTATCTCAAAAAATAAGGTCGGCAGCAGCTGAGAAAGATATCTAACATTGTCCTTTGGCTTCCACATGCACACGCACACAAAAGCATGAACGGACACAACACACACACACACACACACACACAAGGAAGCATGCAATAGATGGCAGTGATTACATAGAACTGGTGATTTATGTATGTAAGAATTTATAGTGAAAACATGATTGTAAATTAAACTGGTTATGTAAGGCTAATTATCATGTTCCACACAAGAAGAATGTTACCAAAGTTTAAAAGCACTTATTTATTTGTTTGTTTGTTTGTTTAGTGGTGGGTGAGGGGGGAGCACATGTGGAGGTCAGAGGTCAGCTTGTAGCTTTGGGTTCTCTCTTGCCTGGATAGAACTCACGTCGCTGGGCTTGTTGGCAAACCGTCTCTTCCTGCTTAGCTATCTGCCAGCCCAAATGCTACCTTCGTGCGCGTATTTGGTACCAAGAAGTCCGTATGTATTACCTCATTGAATTTTACAGTGATCCCAAGGGGATGAGTTTTGGAATCACTTTGGATGAGAGGAAGTTGAAGCAGACGGGTGTAAGCAACTTGCCTAAGGCCAATGGCCGAGTGCAGTTATGGTAAGGTAACCATAAGTACAAGTAATGGTAAGGCTGGAACTCAAACGCACATTTCTGTGGTTCTGGAGAATAAAAGATCTTTGTCCTGTTGGTAAACGACTATGTTTGGAAGGAAGCGGTGCTGGGAAATTCTGTTTCTGTGTGTGTCATCATAGCTGATTCAAGTCTTGTGACTTTATGCAATGGTGGTTATCACTAGGTACAGGTTGTCATTAGCTCTGTTATTTGTCTCTAGGTTCCTCCTAAAAGTATAACTACTAGTACTTAGAAATGACTCCTTTTTGTTGCTGTTTTCTGTGTAGGGTTTCTCTGTGTAGCCCTGGCTGTCCTGAAACTGTCTGTGTAGATCAGGCTAGCCTCAAACTCAGAGTGCCTCTGACTCTTGAGTGTTGGGATCAAAGGCCTGTGCCACCATGCCTGCCAAGAAATGACTCTTTATGACTATCAACAATGACTTGACTTAACTTCCCTGAATACTATTACACCGTAAACAATTTGTAAACTTTCAGTCAAGAGAAATTTCCTGTTGCTGTTCTTTTTTTCCTCCCCCTGATGAACTAATGAGAAATAAAAATAAATCCTTGTAGCATTAGTAATCTGAAAACCAAAGCTTTCAAAAGCTCAGGGATAGCCATTCAGGCAGGCGAGTAACCACTGGTATTGTGCAACTCATCATTGAGGAACATTCTCCTACAACTGCTTCCTCCTTTCTCCCCGCTTTGTGGGTCCTGCAGACAGTCAGGTTGCGTGTGGTGAAGTCTCTGGGGACCATACACAGGCAGGCTTCAGGCTTGGAAGCTGTATGCACCAAGTGATGGTAGGCGTTACAGTGGAAATGTGTCACAGGTAAATGAAGATACTGTCTGCTGTACCAAACACACAGACATGTGTTCGAGACATGCTTTCTAGAAGTAGTGAATCCCAGGGAATCGAGGAGCTCTTGGACGTGGGAAGTACGGAATCTGTTGGGTGTGAGAAAGCCTCCTTCATCTGCTTTTCCCATCATCTGTCTTCTCAGCTTCCCTGAGGATTTAATTAGGCTATGGAAACATTCAGGAGGTGAATAATCTAGGAATCACAGATATGGCGCCAATAAGTACCCAGATGGCCTTGGTGACAACAGGACTCCATTTTTTAAAATGAAAAATAAACATCTGTTCAAAGACTGGAGAATAATTCACATTAAGTTGGGGACATGGGATGTGTCTTGAGGTTCCTGCGGGACTCTGTAGCTGGGAGGTGCACAGGATGGTTGTTGTGAAATGATACTCCTGTGCACATGAGTCCTGTGCCTTGAGCCTGTGACGTGCCATTTCAATTTCTGCTTAGCTGACAGGTTCTAAAAGAATCTCAGATCTCCTTCTGTGACAGCCATTGCTAATTTTTTTTTTTCAGGGGAGGGGGGGTGTTTTTGTTTTCTGAACCAGAAACCTGATTCATATGAAGCAATTTTACCACTGCTATTTAACAATGAAGGACACAGAGAACAATGCTGATGTGGCCACATGAAGGGCCTGGCTTGTCTACATATGCAGAGGACAGAACAATACAGCAGGGCCTGAGAGATCGGCAAAGCAGCTCCACATCTGGAAGGGTCTAGAAGTGCCAAGAAGCTCAGTCTCTCCTTGGTTGACATTTAAAAATTGACATAATAATAATTAAAAAAAAAAAAGACGACTCTTCCTAGATATGGGTTGAGAACGTTTATTGTACACAGGAGGGAGAAGTCAGCTAGAGGCCTCTGGAAAAGTCCAGACTGAACATGGCCAGCAGATGACCTGGGCCATGAGAGCAGAGATGGAGGAGAGAGTGAGAGAGGGTGGGTAAGAGGTCAGGGGCATGCTGGGAGACCAAAAGGCCAAGAGACCGGGTGTCCAAAATGGCTGAGTTTACACAGGAAAGAGAAGCTGGGGGAAGGGAGGGGGACCCAGCCCCTGGGAGGGAGAAGTGTGGCATAGAGTGTGCAGTGTTGAGAGGAGCCACAGGCCCTGAGTGATGATGGGAGCGCGGACCCGCATTAGCTTTGATATATCAGCAGGCACCGCACTCATTTGGGTATTGCTATTATCACTTTGCTCTTTAAAACATCCTCATAACTATAACAAAACTGATTGTTTTTGCAATCCTATGTATTTTGTTTTGTGAAACCAGATATTCTTCTGAGTAAAGGTCCACAGGCCTCACCAACAAGTGAAAGGTGTTTATGCTGTAAAACATGGGTGAGAATCCCTGCTCTTGAGTCTGCGGGACATTTTTGGGAGATGATAAGTGAGATAAGTGATAGAAAATCTTATTTTTGATAGCAGATGCCGGAAATAACTCACGTCACCTAGAACTGTCTGACTTGTGAATTGTCTGATTGAGTTAGGTAACAGATAGAGAAGAGTCACTAATGTAAAAAAAAATATGAATTGTGTGACTTTTTCTTGAATTAAAAT
Organism: Onychomys torridus; assembly: GCF_903995425.1. NCBI lineage: Eukaryota > Metazoa > Chordata > Mammalia > Rodentia > Cricetidae > Onychomys > Onychomys torridus. The sequence goes on along the minus strand of NC_050457.1, from coordinate 35,779,460 downwards.
TTTTGGCTTCTTTATATAATGTGTATTGACATGTAATGTGTGTATATATAAGGTCTATATCATATGAATTAAGATAAATTATTTTATATATGTACAGTATTTAAAATATTTATTATTTTAAGGTGTGTGTGTGTGTGTGTGTGTGTGTGTGTGTGTGTGTGTGTAACCTGCATGCCAGTGTTCATTAAGGCCAGGGGAATTGACTCCCCAGGAGCTGGATTTCTAGGTGATTGTGAGTCACCCTGACATGGGTGCTGGGAACTAAATTTGGGACTCCTTCAAGAGTAGTTAGTTCATGCTGCTAACCACTCAGCTATCTCTCCAGTAAGACACACACACACACACACACACACACACACACACACACACACACACACTTTTTGATATCCACTATATGTAAGTTACTGAGGTGGAGTCAAGGAGTACAAAGATGGAAGAGACATTGTTCTCAGAAACTTACTGAGTTCGAGGATCAGAGACAGAGGGAGTTCTGGGCTCTTAAGTAGTAATGACCTAACTCCACCTTGAAATATGGTCGGTTTTTGTATAAAGTTTTGGGGGTATTTAGAAGTGCTTTAACGTTTTGCCTTCTTTTAGGTGTTGAGTGCGATGTCTAGAGTCAGGGACGACGTCTTCTGATTTTGCTTTTGAGTGCACAGTGGCTAGGGTTACACATCAGGAATGCAGAGAGTGGAGCTAGAGCTGTGAATCACGTCCAAAACTTCACATCTGGTTTTGCAAGTTGAATTTGTTTTCTCGGAGTATTGTTATAACTGGTATTTAGATTATGAGGCTTCTCCTAAAAAGTCTACTACAATAAAATGGTGCATAAGATCCACACTGCATCCTAACTACCGTGCATAATGGTGCTTCTTTGGATGGACATCCTAAAGACCACTAACGCAGATGCCGACAGCCCATGGCCCCTCCTGATTCGGGGCTCTTCCTGTGAACGCTTGGGGGAGAGCAGGAGAGGCTAGATTCCACATGCTCAGCAACTCGATAGTTCCCTCTCTGAGAAAGACAAGCCTCTCTCTAAACCAACGACTTTTCTGAGCTCCTTTTAGATTAACTCTGCAATCTGAGATCCATCTTGCCTTTCCCACCATGTGAAACCCTTCAGTGTGGATAGCTTCTACAGAAGTCACTCTGCAATCAAGCAGCACAGTGAGAACGAAACAGGAAAAGCAAGCCGATCACTGGACTAGAACAAAGAGTTCAGAAATGAAACCACAGACAAACTAAGAGAAAATTTAGCATACTGTCATTAAGTTTCAGAGGGTACATAGGCTTTCTTTAAAAAAAAAAAAAAAGGTGCCCAAAGCAAAATCAGTACCGGGAAAGAACAATCATTTTGAATAACTTGTATTCACAAGTTTCTGAACACAGTGCCAGATCTCATTAGAGATGGTTGTGAGCCACTATGGGGTTGCTGGGAATTGAACTCAGGACCTCTGGAAGAACAGACAGTGCTCTTAACCTCTGAGCCATCTCTCCAGCCCGAAAATATGTTTTGAAGCCAGCAGAGACAAAGGACCGGCCTTCAGAATATAGGAAACAAGAAGAAAGGGAGGGGCACCCCTGTAATGGAAAAGAAATGTAAAGAGGTGAATTGTGAAAGTAGAGGCAGAGAGAGTGTCAAAGGCATGGAAGGCAGTCTCAGGCGAGGGATGCAATTAAAGGAGGAGATTACTATGCAATACAGAGAAGAAGGCCGCTTAGGCTACTGGTGGAGCTATACATGGGTGTTTCAGGAAACAAGTAGGCAGTATGCATCACACTAAAAACAAACACGCAGCTGGGCGGTGGTGGCGCACGCCTGTAATCCCAGCACTCAGGAGGCAGAGGAAGGTGGATCTCTGTGAGTTCAAGACCAGCCTGGTCTACAGAGCTAGTCCAGGACAGGCTCCAAAGCTACAGAGAAAACCTGTCTTGAAAAACAAAACAAAAACAAAAACAAACAAACAAAAAAAACCAAACACGCTATTACCCAGAAATTATTTTCCTAGAGAAATTCTTGTATAAGGGACTCAAGGAGACTCGGATAAGACTGCATTTTAGATTAGTGTGATGCTGGTAAGAAAACTGAGAGACAGTCTGAATTCACGGGGGAGTTGTTAAATGGACCAAAGCATTTCCATCGTGTGGAATACTACGGAGCCGTTAAAAGCAATGAACCAGACTTCTATCCATGAACACGGAGAACTGAAAAGGTAAACTTGAAGAACAACATATAGACTGTGGTACCTTCTGTGTGATATCCTGTGCTTTCTATGAATGTATGGGAAGATTGGGAAGGCGAAATGATTACCTGGGGTGGAATTGGTGAGGGTCTTTCTAATGTTACTTGTGGCACTGAAGTTACTGAACAGAAAGAAAATATGATTACATAAGAAGTGGACCGCAGAAGAATTGTTTCATGTCACTGAACTCACCTAAGACATTCTCTAAAATGATACCCATTTCCTCAACCTAGGAGGGTCACATTCCAGTTTTAGAATGAATTCAGAAATTGATTTCTTTTCCTTTCCTCTTTTCATGACTCTTCCATCTGTGGGTTTCACATCCATGTATTCAACCAAATGAAGATTTTTTTAAAAAATGTAAAAATCATACTTGTCTTAATCATGCGCAGAGTTTTTTCTTGTCATTAAACAATGTAGTATAACAACTATTAACATATTGTTTACTTTGCATTAGGTATTGTAAGTAATCTAGAAAAGATTTGAGGCCCGAGAGAAGATGCACAAGGGTTACAGGCACTTGAACTTCAGATTTTTGGTATCCTGGAGAGAACTCTGGACAAGTTCCCTATAAATACAGAGCGCTTGAATCTATAAACCCACCTGTTTAATACAGATGCACGCAGTATGAAAAACATGGTGTTAGGAACATGAGTGGAACCATTTTGTGTAACTTCAAAACCATTTTGTGTGACTTAGAATAGGCCTGGAAGCTTGCCACCAAGCAGCTCTGATAAGAGAGTGGCCTCAGAACAAGCTCTGATGTGTTAATGGACCAGCTGTGCAACCCCAAGTTGGCACTGTTATGTTAGTGAACTAGCCCCACACTCGCTGTGAGTGAGTGAGCCCAGATAGCCCAAAGCCACCACCCAGTGAAATGATACAAAAGTGGTCTCTAAGATCTTACTGCCATGTTCCCCAGATAGGGTTTCTCTGGCCTCTTGTGTTGATATTCATTACCTACCGGAGGACCTGAGATTGTCCTGTGTGTGGCCCTGGCTTCAGTGGTCTTTGAACTTCTGGCACTGTTGCTGGGCTCACACATGGCTGCCCACCTGTTAGCACTAGCCGCTGGCCAGGACCTTCTAAATCTCCACCAGGGCTGTTCTCCTGGCCTGCCACAACTGAAGGACTCCACTGTGAAGGAGCCCGCAAAGCTCCTGAAGCATCCTCACTATAGAAAAGTCCCCAATTGAATCCTGCAGCTGTATTTTCTGCTCAACCAGCTGTTCCCCGCTTGCTGATAGCATGGTATTATAAGGGATATTTGTGTGACTAAACCAAGCATATTTGGAAGCCAAATTTTGTGTGGACACCCTAATCACAGAGCAACTGACAACCTGCGGGTCATGCTTTGTGCAACAGGCGAGCTAATTAGAGAGTGGCTTCGAATGGATGCAGACCTGCTGAGACACAGGCTGAAGAGGAAAGTGTGGCCTTGGGTAGGACACATCATCATCAAGGCTGCCACTCTCTGAGGTTAGAATTCAGTGGCTTTAAATAGTGGTGTGATAACAAGAGGAATTTTTGTTGTTGTTTGGAGACAGGGTCTCTCTATGTAGTCCTGCTGGAGCTTGATATACAGATCAGTCTGGTCTCAAACTCACAGAGATCCACCTCCTTCTGCTTCCTGAGTTGTACTGGGATTAAAGGCATGGGCCACTACACCCCTCGGATTTTTGTTTTTTTAATTTAATTTTTTTTTTTTTAAACAGAGGTCACTTTGCATGAGGAAGAACCAGAGATCTCTGAAAGATCTGTTTTGACCTCGGCCTCCCTGGGAGGAGCAGGGTGATGGGGAGCTATGACTTTGCTGGGGACACTAGATCAGCTTTACAGTAACCAGAGTTGCAGGTCTGCCGGGTGGTGGTGGGAGCCTTTAATCCCAGCACTCGGGAGGCAGAGGCAGGAGGATCTCTGTGAGTTCAAGGCCAGCCTGGGCTACAGAGTGAGTTCCAGGGAAGGTGCAAATCTAAATACCCAGAGAGACCCTGTCTGGAAAACAACACAACAACAACAACAACAACAGAGTTGCAGGTCTGCATGTGGAATTTGGCTTTAGGGTATGGCTGACTGAATCACCAGTTACCTAAATCAGACCCACTTTGGGGGGTGGGTGGAGCTGAGGTAGAGGAAGCAGTTGGTAGCATGCTTAGGGTCTAGACAAACCCCAGGGTGCTGACTGACGTAAGTGCCACCTGCCAAGCACTCTGCTTCCCATGTGGGCACAGAGTGATCAGTGCACACATCTCCCATCTTGTCCCCGGTTCTCCTTTTCAAAGCAGAAGTCTCAGAAGGTGCACTGCTCTGTCCTCTGAGGTCTGGCTTTGGCCACTCAAGATGTGTGGACACAGCATGTGACCACAAATCAGGGAGACATCCAGTCTCAAAACCAAGCTGCAAACAGGAGCTTTTTGCTGTGGTCATCATGATGGTCAGGGGGAGGCCTTTGGTGAAAGGCTCGAGACAGATGGGGGACTGAGGTGCAGACCAGGAGGAAGCTGTGAGGGGTTGACTCCTATCTCAGTGTCTGGGACCAGCTGGATTTATTAAACCAGTGTAGTCATCGTGTGTGTGTGTGTGTGTGTGTGTGTGTGTGTGTGTGTGTGTGTGTATGTGTTTATGTGATTAGACTTTCTCAATATCACCAGCCTTTCTTACTGAAGATTAACTAACAAAGTATATGTTTATATAGAAAGCCCACAAAGAGCCCAGGTATTCCAATTAGATTTGGGTTGATTGTAATAGAAATAATCCATTGGCTGACAAAAATCAGTATTTGTCCTTGAACAACTTGGCATGACTATACCAAAGCCCAAAGCTGCTCTGGAGCAGCGCTACAGAGTCTGACCTAGAACTCTGCTCAAGGACGGGGACTGATGATTTGGAAGCCTTCCTTGCACAAGGCTCATGTAGCATTGTGAAGGGAACAGCGATTATGATTAACAGGGACTAATAACGCTGCCTGACTAGTCTGTATGTCCTCCTAACACAGAAAGCAGACATCCGGAGCCAGGGCTTGTTATTTATGTTTGGGGGACTCGAGAAGACAGGAGGGGAATGCCCAGAGGGAAATTACGAAATTTCAGTCACATGATTAATACCTAAGTACTTAATGCAAGAAAGCGCCTCCCTGGTAGAAGCTGCCCACACCCAAAATGATAGAGTTCTGCCTGAAGGTAGGGGCAGAGAAGCTTGCTTGGTGAGCGGGATGTACAAAGGACACCTTCTGCCTTCACATGCAGACTGTGGCTGGGGACAGCCGACTCACCTCCGTGTCCTGATGGTTGATTTCACTGGGGCTGGACTGCTGCAGCAGGACTATGAGGAGCCTGTGGGGAAGAACAAGAGTGGTTCAATAGCACTGACCGCCATGGGTGCTTGGAAAGGGCATCAAGGCACAGTGCTTGGAATGCAGTTGAAGGCCTCCGGATGAAAGGAGGCTCTTCCCACCCGTCCAAGAGAGAGACCTATGTGAAGATGTGAGCATAGAAAACAGAGAAGCACGTCTGTCTTCTCCAGCTTCTTGCCATCTTGGTGCTGCTGGGGACTGAGGGGAGGCAGGACAGTGACCCTTCAGCCTCACCCTCTGTTCACCTACATGGTACTTCATGTGCTGTTGTGGAATACTCCTTTCCACTGTGTGAAGATGTGTCACTGTGATTGGTTTAATAAAGAGGTGAATGGCCAATAGCTAGGCAGGAGGAGATATCGGTGGGACTTCCAAACAAAGAGATCTCTGGGAAGAAGAAAGAGAGCCGGATGGAGAGGGAGGAAGACAGGAGGAGAGGTAGAAGCATGAGCCATGTGACAGCACATAGGTGAATAGAAGTGGGTTAGTTTAAGTTATAAGAGATAGTTATAGGTGGAGCTTTCATAATTAATAATGTCTCCATGTCATTTTTTTGTGAGCTGGTGGTCCAAAGAAAAAGCCTGTTACAATGTGCATGTTTGACTTTTATTCCCTTTGCATAAGCCTTTACAGTGCTTGCATTTACACTTTCACATACTGGTAAAATGGGGACACCTGAGCAGGAGATGGCAGGATTCAGTAAGAAACAGGTCAGTGATTCTCAAGTCCAAGTTCACCAGCCTGTCCTTGGTTGGCTGAGGTCAACATTCCTTCTGTGAGGGAGAGGGAGGGAGCTGCACGGTTTCCAGGGCCAGGCTCTGGAGCCGGAATGTCTGGGTTCGCATGTCAGACCCGCCAAACTCTGTTCTCTGAGGCAAGTTACTTCCCTTCTCTCTGCCTGAGCTTCTTGTCTTTGGGGGTAATAAGTCCTGGTCTCACAGCTCAGTGTGAAGATTGAGTTAGGTAATATGCATAAAGCATGTAGACTATGGCTGAAACATGAAGTGTTATTTCTAGAATCATTAATCCTAGATTTTGGAGCCTTGGCCCCAGCTCTGAACCACCAGGGGGATTTTTATTTTAAACCACAAACAGCTGGATTGTACTCAATGGGTCTTGGAGGCACCTAGTCATTACAGCTGATAGTACCTTTACTGGCCAATCTGGTAAATAGCCATGTTTGGAAACCATCAAGAAAGTGCTGGTCACTGGTCACTCCCACCACGAGAGGGCTGAGGACAGCGCAGGCTAAAAGGCTCAAAATGATTTTTATAAGAATCATTTGCAAAATAAAATTGTTTAGTTCTATTTCCCAATCTAGTTTCTCTATCCCTGTGTGTGTCCTATGTGTTCATGTGTTTCTATGTATGTACACATTCATGCCTTTGTGTGTGTGTCTGTGTGTAGGACAGGAGTGGACATCAAGTGTCTCCCTTAGCTGCTCTCCATCTCCTTGTGGAAACAGGGTCTCTCCCTGAGCATCAAGCTCACTGATGGTCCAGGCTAGCCTGTCAGCAATCCCTAGTTTTTCTTGATTCTATCTTCCTCACCCCCAAAGCTGGGCTATAGATTTGAATGGCCATGATTTTCCTTGGATCCACACTCAGGTCTTTGTGCTTGCCTGGTAAGCCCTTCAGTGATGGAGCCATCATCCCAGTCTCTCAATCCAGTTGTCACTGTGTTTCCGCTTAGAGGACATCTTAAACCCTATGTGTTAAATTACCACCAACAAGAGAGGAGGGGGGTGAGGGACCAATCCTGTTGCCTTTGTAATAGACACCACGCAAGAAGAGCATGAATGGGGATGAGATTGTCCTCATTTGCTACAGATGGGAAATGGCTTTTGAAGCCTGGGTTTGAATCTAGTTTTTCCACTGTCTTCTGGAGGAGCTAAGCTGCTGCTTAGGACTTAATATTTGCCTCACTGCTGAGTGACCTTCCTACAGCAGTGGAGAGAAGGACCCAGTGGCTATAGCAGGCTGAGAGTTCCTGGCACAGAGATTTGTAGGAGACAAAGGTAGGTGGATCTCTGAGTTTGAGGCCAGCCTGGTTTACAAAACAAGTTCCAGGACAGCTAGGGCTACACAGAGAAAACCTGTCTCGAAAACTCAAAACAACAAACAAACAAATACATAATTGAACTAGGGTAATACTTCTTGTTTCTAATCGTCTCGCCTCTGGGTAGATTTTCCTTTCTGGTTGCGGTATGGGCAGAAGTGGAGCTGAACGGGTATCTGTTTCTTCCCTGTGTCTCTCTCCAGCAGCCATGTTTAATCTCCAGAGCCCCTTTGGTTTCCAGTGGGTGCAGAAATGGGAGGGGCATCACTTAGAGATGAACTAAGGCAGTGGCTTTCAACCTTCTAATGCTGTGACCCTTTAATACAGTTCCTCAGGTTGTGCTGGCCCCCAGCCATAAAATTATTTCATGGGTACTTCATAACTGTAATGTTGTTACTGTTAGGAATTGTAATGTAAATATCTGGTATAGAGGATATCTGGGGTTATATGCAATTCCTGTGAAAAGGGTCATTGGATTCTCTAAAGGATTGAGACCCACAGGTTGAATACCATTGAGCTAAGGACGGTATTTCTCTCTCAGCTAGCCCCAACTGAATGGGTTTCTATGTACTCAGACAGGTTTTCTTTCTCCTGTGGATCCAGTAGAGAGAGATGTTCCCAGGAAAACGAGGCCCAGGGAAGATTTCAATAGGGGTAAACAGAGTAAACAGAGAAAGATCCCATGCCATGACCTGGGTGGACCTCCAAGGCTGTGGGATGAACCCATTTCTCTAATGGGTTTCTCAAATTCTTTGTCTCTGCAGTCCCTGGCTTTCAGGCTTGATCTTTGAGGATGACATCAACCAAGACTCCACACCTATGACTTTGTTGTTTAGTTAGTGGGAGTGTTGCACCCCAAAGACCACCGAGAGACTGATCTGAATGCAAAAGCAAAGAGTCTTTAAACTTGGGCCCCTCATCTGTCCATCACAGCAGTGGACTGAGAGGTACTCCATGCAATAACAGGATGGGATTTTTATAGTGGTTAGGGCCAGGGGTCTAGAGGAATTCCAACTCTATATAGTTACAAAGCTCAGGATTGGTGCTCACTTCAGGTGAGAGACGCTTGGTTTGAACTTATTGGAAAGTTGCAGCTGCACGGGAATTGCCATCTCCTCTAGCAATCTATGTTATTGTAACTGTATCACTAGCAGACCCATTTCCTCTGATAGTCGGACATCCCATTTTTATTTTCAGGAAACTCATTCCCTCTGACAGCTATGGTATACAATCTACAACAGCAGTAAACACTCCACAGGACATATCTGGTACTTTGTTTAGTATGCCAGTTATGTTATATCATACCCTTTAGGTTATGGCAGAAAATGTCTGGAACTTGTTTCTGTACAGCTCCTAATTGTCTGGGTCTAGGGGTGGAGGGGCAGCACATCCTCCAGTGGGTTTCCCAGGGTCCGCTGCCCCCTGTCTGACCCTTCTCTAAGATGACTGCAACTCTGTCATCCTCTCAGGAACATCTCAGAGACGAGGGACAAAGTCAGACTGGCTTCGGGAAATGATTTCTTGCCCCTTTTTAGGTTCAGGGGTGGTAACGTCTTTCTGATATTTTGAAGAACAGGAGGTTTTTGTTTTGTTTGATTTTGTTTTTGTTTTAGTATCTTGAGGTGTAACCCAGTCTGGCTTTGAACTCTTAGGTAGCATAGGCTGGCATCAAACCTATGATTCTCCATCCTCCCTTAGCTTAGGATAACAGACATGTGCCATTGTGCTGGGTGAGTGGAGAGCACCATCTTCTGCTTGTTTCACTGGATTTTCCTCAGTTGCTACCTTTTGGAATCCCCTGTCTTCTCTGCCTGATGGACCAATCTGTGCTATCTAACTGTTTGATTTTGAAGGCTTCAAAACTCATTGGTTTTCAATGTTGGACACAGATATCCAGATGAAGAACATTTCCCCTGCCCCCGCTGGCCCACCACAGTCTTTCTGGGATTCAGCCTGAACTCGAAACTAGATGTCCCCTATGCAGCTTGGTGACCCTCACTGTTCTGTGGTATGGAGTTAATCTGGCTCAGTCCCCATCTGGCTCATCTCTGGACCTCTTGCTGGCCTCAGTCTTGTTCTCTTAGAGCTCCAGTGTGACACTATGGTGGCCAGAAACATTTCTTCCACCCTCTCCCCTGGATCCTGTTCAAATTGGCAGCAGCTCCAGATCACTACCTACCAGGTTTCAGGACAGCACACAAGGATCCCCAGCAGGTACTTCGTTCACCAGGAGGGCCTGGGGGTGGGGTGGGGGAGGTGGGGGGGGGCGCTGCCATGATTGCATAATAGGAGTACAGAAGCTTGCTATTAGAATCCCTGCTTCTTACCAATTAGCCAGGAACCTTGGACGAGTTATAACACTCTCAGGACCTTATTTTCTTATCTGTGTAATGGAGAGCATACCGTCTCATTCCTACAGATTTGCTACAATTTTTAGCTGAGTCAACACTTACCAGGCATTTAGGATAGCTTTCACGTGCCCACTCCCAACTTCTCTATAATGATTCATTTTTTAAAAACCTTGCCGGGTCTTATCTTTTCTGGGTTGTCCCTGATCACCCTCGGGTGATTCAGGTAGCAGCAGGGATCAGCAAGAGACATCACAGGAGCAGCTTACTTTTGTAACCTGTTCTGTTTTGTTGACTCTGCAGGCTGCCAACCCCACAGCTCAGTGATGGGGATGGTCCCCTGTAGATGTAACCGTCTTGTTAAATAAGAAACACAGCCAATTACAGAGTTAAAAGCCAGGAGGTCAGAGCAAGAGCTGAAAACCTTACCCTTCACTGCTTCTGCTGTCTTTCCTCTCTGCCAGAGAGCTACTTTTGTGTGTCTTTTCTTTTTATAGACTTTCTGTTCTGCTTTCTCATTGGTTGTAAACCCAGCCACATGACCTCCTCATCACTGCCTGTCTGTACAGACCTCCAGGTCTTCTATGGTGGGTACTGAGATTAAAGGTGTGTGTCGCCATGCTGGCTGTGTCCTTGAACACACAGAGATCCTGCCTAGCTCTGCCTCCCAAGTGCTGGGATTAAAGGCGTGCACCACCACCGCCCAGCTTCTGCTATGACTTGCTCTGACCCCGAGGCAACTTTATTAATATACAAATAAAATCACATTTTACAAATATAGTTTCACCACAGTCCCCCAAGCTAACCATCTCCCCTTCCTGTTCACTAATGCTATCTGGATGCAAGACTGTAAGGAAATATTCACATCAGGTTAGAGCATTAGTAACTTATAAAACCCCAGGGTAGTGAACCAGGAAACCCTCTGGCTGTAGTCAGGAGAGATGCAAAGATGAAGAACTGCTGGTCCTGTGGCAGGGGAAAAGGGAAAAAAAAAGAAAGAAAGAAAGGAAGGAAGGAAGGAAGGAAGGAAGGAAGGAAGGAAGGAAGAAAGAAAGAAAGAAAGAAAGAAAGAAAGAAAGGGGGAAAAAATCCATCTGTTACCATGGAGACCATGAAGAAGTCCTTCAGAGAGCTCAGTGACTTCTTTCTTTCAGAGGAAATTGCCGCTTGCCTTTCAGGAATAGTGTGTAGAGGGCTGTACAAACATAACTCTGTCTCTTTGGGACTTTGTCCTAGTGATCTGTCCTTTTTTTTCACTCTGACACCCTCTGAATGTCCCGGACAAGGGCTCAGGAAAAGCTTGGGGCGCTGCAAGGGAGAAAACCTGGACCTGCTGAGAAGTGAGAGCTCGGGGCAGGCACGGGACTTGTAGGAGGTAGCCTGGGCTCCTTTGCATTCTAGTGTACAAATCACTTATCCCTGTGTCTGCTCCAATCCCCACTGCCCTGGGCCTTAGCTGAGGATGTGGATCTGATCTGCTCAGAGTGCCTGAATCTTTGTGTAGGCTAAGGGCAAAATGCGAGCATCCCTCTGGATTATTTAAAAGCAACTTCAGTCTGAGGCTTCCCTCTCAATAACCTCCAGGGAGTGTCATGTGGGAGAAGCTCACTGTTTGGAAACCTGAGGGTCAGCAGATTTCTAAGCCAGCGTAAACATCTTTTCACAAGGCCTCCAGGTGGCTGTTCCTTCTGCTTACTAATATGAAGAAAACACAGATGGACCCGTGCTCACGAAAGTTGCAAATACAGTCTCTGGGGAGCTGAATGGCTTGAGATTCATCAGTTCCCTTGAGTCTACACAAAGGGAAATGAGTGTTCCTATCCCAGCATCCTTTGCAATAAATGGGTATTGCATGCTGCCACAGGGCTGTGTGCACAAATAGTTGTGTGCTTGTACACACCCTTTGCAGACTGGTGTGTGCCAAGTGGCAAATGGCAGGGTGGCAATCGGTGGGTCCTATTCTTTAATGCCAGCATGTGGTATTCACGTTTGTCTAAGTAGACAAACACACCTAGGCACCATATTCAGTAGCTTTAATATGTGTCCCTCTATTTCTGCCTATCTTCTTATTAAGGGGAGAACTGCATTCTCTTTACTTTCTAGAAAAGACACTTATCTGGGCCTTCACATAGGAACTTGTCCAAGACAAAGCGGTTGGTCAGATAAGGCCAGATTCAAGTTTGGTCCGACTCCCAGCCACTCTTGACCTCATTCAACCCAACAAGGGTTTTAAGTGGGTTTTGGTTACAAGGTGAGTGAAGAAATTAGCCAGAGAAAACAAGGGCAGAAGATGGAGGACATGATGTACAGTCCTGTGTGAGTGCCAGAGGTGGGTTTCAAACTGAGTCTTGAATTTTCTAAGCACAGAAAGCGAGGCACGGGGTAATAAACTACAGTGTTGCTATAATACCAATTCCAACTATTTTCTCTGGAGAAGCAGAGCAATCCCTCCCTTAGTGAATCTTTTCTCTGTGGTTTCTTATATAGGATTTTAAAAAGATGTTGTCATGAATAAAATATGACCTGATCACGAGCCAGCAGATTTTGTAAGGCTGTTTCTCATAAGGCCTGGCGACATAGGCCAAGGGCTTATTGATAAAATATGATCATGGCAGTAAACTGTGCAAAGCCCACACCAGTGGCTCTCAGGAAGGCAGCAGACCCCTCAGGCAGGTTTTCTTCATGGGTGCATCAATTGGTTTCCATTTGCCTCAGTTTCTCTTCTGTGAGGTGAGGATAAAATATATTGCATAGAAGAGCGGTATGTTAAATGGGACAGGACCTACAAAGAACTAAGAATTTTGTTCAGAGCACTACTTATAATAACCGATATCCACTGGGCAGTGGTGGCACACACCTTAATCCCTGCACTCAGGAGGCAGAGGCAGGGGATCTCTGAGTTCAAGGCCAGCCTGCTATACAGAGTAAGTTCCAGGACAACTAGGACTACACAGAGAATCCCTGTCTCAAAAAACTAAAATTAAAAACAAACAAACAAAATACCATCCTCCTTATCATCAACATCATCTTCCTCTTCTTCCTCATGTCAATATTTGCTATTAGTTTAATTCAGACCTAAACATTTGCTAAGCCAGTCTAAAGTTATACCTATGTATGAGCCGGTGAGGTGGCTCAGTGGGTAAACATGCTTCCTTCCAAGTCTGAGGACCTAAGTATGATTTCTGGAACTCACGAGGGTGAAGAAGAGAACTAACTTCTGTAAGTTACCCTCTGACTTCACATGTATGCCATGGTGTACACTCACGCATTCGTACACACACAAAGTAAATAAATGAATTTTTTAAAAGGTTGTGTCCATTTAAGAAACCAGGTTCACGTGCCTAATGGAAGAGACTCTCTGCTTCTCAGTGCAGTTGCAATGTTGGAAGATGTCTACAAAACCAGACAAAGTCTGTGTGGTAGTTTGAATGTAATTAACCCCCAAGGGCTCATAGAGAGTGGCACTATTGGGAAGTGTGGCCTTGTTGAAGTAGGTGTGGCCTTGTTGGAGGAAGTGTGGCACTGTGTGTGTGTGTGTGGGGGGGGACTTTGACGTCTCTTCTGCTTAAGCTTCACTCAGTGTCACAGTCCACTTCTTGTTGCTTTCTGATCAAGATGTAGCCAGCACCACGTCTGCCTGCATGCTGCCATGCTCCCTGTCACGATGATAATGGACCGAACCTCCGAAACTGTAAGCCACCACCTCAATTAAATGTTTTCCTTATAATAGTTGCTGTGGTCAGGGTGTCTCTTCACAGCAATAGAAACCCTAACTAAGACAGTCTGTTTTCTCGGAAAGCAACGCCAAGTGTCTGTTGATGCTCAAATACGGTTCATCCCAACGCTGTGACAAAGCATGGCTCCCTTAGCTTCTTCAAACACCTAATGCAGATGGAACTCTGCCATAAATTTTCTTGTATAATAACCACAAAATACCTTTATTTAAAAAAAAAAATCAATTTACTCCCAGAAGGAAGCCCTTAGGACAAACTGCTTTCCAGAGACTCTGCAGATAATTCAACTAACTAATTTGTTATCTATGGTTGTTAAGGGTTTGACCCAATCCATTTTGAAGAAGATTCACTAACACAAAATATTGCTTTCAAAATAGTTAATCACAGCTTTGGTTTTCATTAATTGAGTAGCATTTAACTAAAGCAGGATTTTAACATTCAGAATCATCTACCCATTTACAAGAAGGAAACTATTATCTTTGACACACAGAAGAATGTTTACTTTTCTGGGTTCAACTTACCAGAGGATGTCAGCTAGGTCCTTAGGTATAACATCCAGAAAAGAGGAAGCCTCAGCTCTTTGCTTTCAAAGTTCCAGCTATGGGGGATAGATCCTAGAGTGTCCAGAGACATTGCTATATAAAGTAAGTCCACAGAGTGGGTGGTGGCGGCTCACACCTTTCATCCCAGCACTTGGGGTGCAGGTGGGGTAGAGACTGGTGAATCTCTGAGTTCAAGGCCAGCCTGGTCTAGAGAGTAATTTCCAGGACAGTCAGAGATACACAGAGAAACCTCATCTTGAAAAAAAAAACAAAACCCCAAAACAACAACAATAACAACAACAACACACACACACACACACACACACACACACACACACACACACACAAAGGAGAAAAAAAGTCCACGGAAGAGGACATACGCTTAGATTGATTTTGAACTAATCATTTCAGAGGTTGAATGTTGCTGGAGACCTTCTCTCCAGCCCCTGCCAAGCCCTGTTAGTCCAACAACCCACTTATAAAATAAACACACAGATGCTTATATTATTTAAACTGCTTGGCCATTAGCTCAGGCCTACCATTGTCTAGCTCTTACTCTTATATTTAGCCCATTTCTATTAATCTATACTTTGCCACATGGCTTGTGGCTTACCGGTACCTTACATCTCATTTGTCATGGAGGCGGCTGGTAGTGTCTCCCTCCTGCCTTCCTGTTCTCCCAATTCTCCTCTCTTTTAGTCCCGCCTATGCTTCCTGCCTGGCTACTGACCAATCAGGGTTTTATTTATATAGAGCGCTATCCACAGCAGTTGAACCTAGCTGACCTGTGTAATTTTGATTGAAAAGACTTAATTCATACCTCAGATGTCTCTACAAATGTCATCCAAACCTAGCTTCCCCATTTATGGCTTGGAATCATGAAAGGTAGGTAGATCCTCCACCCAGGACTGTGTTTCCTGAGGTTTGTTCTATTCGAGTGTATGCAAATGACTAGTTCTTATTAGTGGAAAGAGAACAGATGTGAACCGTGATGTTTGCCTAAGGTTTAGTAAGACTGAACAAGGCATCTCTGTGCCCATTACCAGGCCAAGTGAGGGACATTCTGTGATCATTCAGGATGCTAGTGACAAGAAGGGAGATGCCTGGGTCTCTGAATCGCCATGTGGAGGGGAGCCAGCCATCACCCTGGGACTTTGATATGTCTGAGAAGTAAAACTGAACGTGAAGCACTCAAGCTTTGGGTTTCATTTACTGCAATAACCATAATTACCATAACTCAAGTAGGCATTTATCTTTCAGAATAAGTAGCTTTTAAAATTACTCAAGAGAAGCAGATAAAAGTCAGTTAAGTTCAGTAATCCAGGCAGAATAATTCCTATAAGGCATGCTTTTCAAACGTATTTTCTCAGGATGACTCTTGCAGAAACATTTTACTTTTGTAACTAAATATTTGCGCCAATTGTCAAACAAAAACAAAAACAAAAACAAAAACAAAAACCAGTCTTTCCCTCCCCTCCCCTCCCCTCCCCTCCCTTTTCCTTTCCTGAAAACAGACTGTCTCCTTACCTAGGATGTTTACTGATAGTTAATGGTCTGGGTTTGCTCTTTCTTTTTTTTTTTTTTTTTAGCTGAGGATCGAACCCAGGGCCTTGCGCTTGCTAGGCAAGCGCTCTACCACTGAGCTAAATCCCCAGCCCCTGGGTTTGCTCTTTCATTTTTAACTTTCCTTGTTGTATCAGGCTTGGGGTAAATTCTGTTACTTCTGGATATAGTCCAAGATAGCAAGTCAGCAAGCCTCAGGGATAGTTCTGGGGTTTCCCAAGCCCTTTACTTTCTATAAAAGTGTCTGAGATGAGGAAACCCTGTTACCCCCTGCCTGGAGAAAGCTTTCACCTCTTCAGACCCACAGAGCTTCAGGTCTCCATTCTTGCCCCGGTGTGCTGAGGGTGTGGCAGATAGCATATCCTCCTCACCCTCACTCCCCCCCACCCCACCCCCACCCCCCACCCCCGTGCTGCTGCTCAGGGCTCAATTACTATTAAAGGTCTGTTGTATGCAACAGAGCATGAAGAGCCAAGCCACAACACTGGTGGCTTGTAGTAGGAAATGTTACCATCAGTTTTGCTGCAGGGGCTTTCAAAATGATGGAGACAGAGGCCAATCCGACATTGAGGAATGAGGAACTCAGTGGACTGGGCCAATGTTTCCACTTGGTTTCTCAATTGTCTTACCAAATTGTGACCTCTTCAATCATTGACTTTCTTTGAGTTAATCTCTTCACATGGGCTCCATGTGTGTACCCCCCTGTTTTTCCAGCTACTGCCCTGGACTTCTGCCTTGGGCTCCTGTACCCTTCAATTCCTAGACTCTAGCTGTATGCCATTTGGACATTAACCCTACTGACATGTCACGACTATTTTACCTTGTATGATTTCCTGCAAAGCACTTGTCATTATTGGAAAGTATCTTGTTCCTTTGTTTGCTAGTGAGCCACTTGATTCCTTCATGACAGTGTCAGCTCTGGGGCATCAGAGACTGTCTTGTTCACTGTGGCATTGTTAGGGACTAAAACTCTGCCTGGTTCGTAATAAAGTCCCAATAATCATTACTCAGTTAATAACTGACTATTAGAATAAATGGATGAATTTATGGATTCCAATGATTAAAATGATGTAGCCTTTCTCCTAAAATAAAACACTATGAGGAAAGCAATTCTTTGAAATAAGAGGGGAGTAAGATTGGAGAGCATTGTGTTGAGGTCCTAACTGCGAAAATGGGTAAGTTTCAATCTTATCAGTCACGGGGTGGGGGGGTGGGGGGGGGGGGGTGGATTCCATGCCTTTCTCATGCAAGCTGGGCCTTTCCCATCTGGCGTATTGTACCTTGCTTACCTCACGTCGGGCTCCGCAGTGGCAGCATGCAGTGGCAGGCGGCCATTTTTATCCGGGATGTTGTGCTTGGCACCGTTTCTGAGCAGGCTCACACAGCCTTCAAGCCAGCCCTGAAAGGCAAGAGCCATCACACCATTATACAACACAGCCTCATGTAACACAGGTTAAGAAGCTTTCTATGGTGTGCGTGCGTGCGTGTGTGTGTGTGTGTGTGTGTGTGTGTGTGTGTGGTGGTGTTATTGTTGTTTTGGCCACTTCTTTGCTGCTTTGGCTTGGCTAAAAGCTTGTTTAAGTTGAAACCATTTAAAGACCACATGTGGTTCCATCTCCAGCACCTCAGCAGAGAGCTGAAGTCCGAGCTTCAACGTCGCAGGTTTTCTCTATGATCGTTGTCCTCTCCCACACAGACTGAGGAGATCCACTGGGATTCAACTGCTACAGTTAGGCTGCCCCAAAGATAGCATGTGACAGGGAGTGGTCACCTGCTCTGGCATGTGGCTTAGCTCCAAATAATACATAGCACCTGTCTGACTTGGATGGTAACACCCACTTCTAAAAGCTACCTTCCTAGCCCACTTCTGAGCCCCAGCCTGCGTGCTCAGCCTGTTTCCCATGTCTAAAGTGGAGGTCTTGGTTCTTCATTAGCTCATATTCTGTTTCTAATCACCCCAAGGATAACATCTTGCTTAACTTGAGTCAGTCTCATCAAAGTACTTAGATACAAAATCCACACACCCTGCCAATAGCTGTGACTCTAATGCTGATACCCTGTGGCTCTAATGATGACACCCTGTATCTCTAAGGTGAAGGCAAACTAACATTCTCCAAGGGATACACATTGTAAGGCTTTACACACCTACATATTTCTTAGGAGGCTGTGTGAATTCCCTGCACCCTAATTGTACCCATTGAAATTTGATATTATCACCTTGCTTGCTAGCGTCGGTCCAGCTGGACCATGTTTTCTATCTTATGTTAAAGGACATTAGTAGCCTGAGGCTAGCCCTGCCCAGGTTTACACTGCTTTCTTAATTTACACTTCTGTAGCTGACCCAACCTAGTTGATAACCAAGCTTGGTTCCCATTGCTAAGCAGAAGATCTCCTACATTTTTTTCTACAATTCTTGGGCTACTCAGATACTTATAAACAGACAAATAGATAAAACTCTTAGTGAGCACGTTGGTGTGATAACCTTCTATTCAAAAGCAATTTTTAGCCTTCCTCCGTGTGTGTACATAGTCCAGCCTCAAGATGTCCCAGTGAAAAGACTGAAGACTCTCTCCCTTAGGACGACAATATTGGAAGCAGCAACACCTAAGGAGTTAATGTACAGGTTCTGTCCTTAAATACATCATCAGCCTGGGACGGCTTAGCCTAAAAAGTGGGCGGGCCCTCTGTGTGTCCCCCTTTTTCTCTTCCCACTCTCTTCCCTCTGCACGGTCTCTCTGTTTCTGTTTCTCTCTCTCCCTCTCTCCCCCACCCTCTCTCTTTCCCTCCCTCTCCCTCTCCTCCTCCCTCCCAATAAAGCTCTAGAAAGGTAACCATGGCTCGTGCTTCTTCCGCCAACCAGCACTCCTCCGTCGGCATGGCTGCCTTGGGCGGCGGCCAGCCATGGACGGCGCCACTGCGCCGATTTAACCAACAGTTAATAAACTTATTGAAGAAAGAAAATAATAATATGAACAGAACCTTGTGGTTTTGAAAAGTCTACACAATAGTTGACAGTCTAGTTTTGTCCATCAAACAAGAAACACATTTGCATGAATTTGGGAGGCTATCAGCAAGAGGATCAGGAGGTAAGGGTCATCCTCTGCTATTTTAGTGACTTTGGGGCTAGCCTGAACTACATGAGACCCTGTCATAAAAATCAAAACTAAAAAACTTCATGGGCTTGGGTATCAAGTAGGGTTCTATAGAATTGGCCAGCAATTATCTGTCTTAAGTAGAAACAAATATTTGAGGAAGACCTTGTCAGTATTGACTCATAGTTTACTAATGTAGTAAACCTGTTTCTAGTTTCTAATGTCCAAGTCATTGAGTTCTCTACTTAAAAGGAAAACAAAATTGATCAGGGAACCCAAAAGCAAGGCATGCTGTGCAAACTTCAGAATTGCCCAAGATTTACATATGGTTTTTGGAAAAAGCAGATCTTTTGGTGGGGTAAGCTTTGAAACATCCAAAATATTTTGCAATGCTTCCTGGAACTCAATGTGTGTGTGTGTGTGTGTGTGTGTGTGTGTGTGTGTGTGGTTTTCTTCATTCTTTTTTCCCCCCTTCTTCTTCAGAAAAGAAATTTAAAAATCAGTGAAGATATTTGAAACCCTTGACATCATTTGGAAGCAACGAACGAGCCTCATACCTACTAGGTGCTAGCTGACCTCAGCTTTTCCTCCAGGTGTGATAAGCCCAGGTTACTGTTCTACTACTTTACTTAAAGAAAGGACAGAGGCACAAAAGGGTGAAGCGATCTGCCCAAGGTCACATGTCTCCAAACTTATTTGTACCCTGAGTCGAGACTCTGTTCGAAGCCTCTATTGCCAAACTTCTCTTAATGATCAAATCTAGACATTGCTGGATTTCACAGTGACCCTCGGAATGCTCCTCTTCCCAGAGTCTCAGCATCCAGGGGATGCTTCCAGACTAGGGGACTCACACAGAGGCCAGGCCCAGTTAAGAAGGCCATCCATCCTATCTGGTGTCATGTTACTACTTCCCTCATACAGCCCTTTAGACTGGGAAGAGCTGCCTGCAAAGTGTCTCGCCTCTCTATGATCCAAGTTGCCCCTCATAATCGATGTTTGGAGGCGCACTCTTTCCTGTCCTTTCAAATTTTGAATTGTAGAGTTTCGAGAGTCATACAATTTGTTGACTAATGACAGTCAGCTTTTGTTCAATCTAATGAAAGTCAGCTTCAGAAGCCATTTCCACCCCTTTCCCCTGCTCCTTAATCTAGATGTTCACTTTTCTTCAGCTCAGACTTGAAAGAGTTTGTAGCAAGGGCAGTTACGATGGCAGGTGCTACAAGGGAGGTGACTGAGAGGGTGGTCATACATCCGTCTGAGATTTGGGGCCTCGCTCAGCTAGCCCATGCAGAGCAGTGCTCTTCAAACTTAGGTGGGCACAGAAGTTTCCAGGGAGGTTAGTTTAACCAGCAGACTCCCTTCCTCCCCTCCCCTGATGCTATCCAAGGAGTATCTACCTCAGAACCTGCCTTTCAAACAAGACCTCCAATGGTCTTGATCCAAGAGGCCTGCGGACCGCACTTCAACATATTATGCCTAGATTTGTTTGTGAGTCCTAGAAAAAGAGTATGCAAAGAAAAAAAAAAAATAAAACGTGTCTTCTGGAGAAAATCTCTGTGGGAATTGAGCAATGCATCATTGCAAGCTCTGTGAATTGTGGCAGGAAGGGGTGGTGTGTTTGGGGAAGGGAAGTATTTGATTTCAGTGGGGCACCCTAGGGGACCTGCTCCGGGTGAATCCACCACTACCAACTGGTAGCTGCAGTGAACCGAGGAGGCAGCAGAGAAGAGTGGCCATGGTGCTGGAAAAGAAGAAAAGCAATAATGTGTCCCCCATGTGGTGGGTAGGGCTTGTTTCACATAGACTTAAGCCAGCCCAGGGAGAGTCCAGAAGAATCGCAAAGAGCATCTGAGAGGAGAGGACTAGAGGATTTTCAGTGAGTCTTAACCAAGCCTTGCTTCAGTGTTGGGCAATGCTGAACTGAAATCCCAACTATGAGGAGTGACGTTACAGTTTCTACTGTGAGCACCGGCGCTGAACCGAGTCCTTCACTTGGTGTTGCCCTTCACTTGGTGTTGCCCTATGATCAATCCTGGCATGCCCCCTACACCCAGGTCCTCCCACTCTTCCCAGTTCCCATCATTTCTCACATTCTTCAGCCTGGAACTTCCACTCAGCTAATCTCCACCTAATCGCACCCCACGGACGTTAACTGGATCTTCAAATCAGTACCACCCTCTGAGGGTGATTTATGGCAGCCTTCTTAGAAACACCCAGAAGAGCCAGAAATGTCCCAAGTGAAATTCTAATGCTGAAATAGACAAGAATATTTCCCTGGTGGTCACACCACCTCTACCTTGGATTGTGAAGGATCCATGAGAGCCTTGAGGATAATGAGTAAAGTCCAAAGTCCTACTTACTCTCAATGGCCTACTGCATCAGCCCATGGGCACCATTTTGTGAGTTGAATCCCCATGACATCTTTAGGTCCCTTGCTCTGTAGCCCCATTAACAAACATAACTTCATACCAGGTACGTTGCCAGGCATAAACTGGTGCGGCCATAGGCATCCTGGGTATTAATGTTGGCACCCATCTTCAAGAGCAGTTTCACCGTGTCCACTTGACGGCCAGAAACCGCATGCATCAAGGGCGTGCATCCTGGAATGAGACATTTCAACAGCCTTTATGAATGTTTAACTTCTGAGATTTACGAGCAGACCATCTGTCTGTCCGTTTATTTTGCTTCCCTGCAGCATAAATCCAGCTGCTGGATTCTGAGGGCCTGAAGAGATGACAATGATGGCTTCTGTTTGCGTAAGTGTTGAGTTTCTTTCTGACCTCCCTCCCCTCAGTTCTCTGTTATCCCCCCCCTCCTCCTGCCCAGGTGTCTGTAATAGTCGGTGGGTTAAAACACTTTTGGGCAGATGACCAGAACTGCCTGTTGTTGCCTCAGGGATGTGAATAACTCCAGATCTACCAGGTAGGTTTATCCCAACTGAACTGAAGTAGTGCAGAATCCGGAATGGCTTTTGGTCTACCCTGGCAAACAGGTTCAACACACTTTGGGAGGTAGTGGGTGGTAAAGCTAGGTGGTAGCCTTGGGCTACACAAATTCTCAGTAGCACCCACCTCACTGAATTCCTCTCTTTCTATATCAATGCAGCCAAAGGCATTTTGTTTTCCAGCGTGTTTTCTTTCTGAATAAAAATAGAGATGAATGGACGCATTTTGTCTAACTTTGTGGGGCTGTTGGAACAAGCAAGGAATTCCACATTCCTCCGTCCAAGAGACCAAGCTTAGATCCAGCCCCTCGCAGAACTGGCATGTGCTTAGATTCTGTTGAGCTGGAGATCCATGTTGAGATTAAGATTCTCCCTGGGATGAACCCAGCTGTGGTCCACAGAGATCTCGGAGAACGGATGAATCTCCAGACTGCCATTCTCACGGAACATGGCAGCTGGCAACCCAGCTGCCCTCCTTCCTGAGATCCTTTTCAGACATTCATTCTGGGCAAAGCAGCAATAAAGTGATTCCTAGAACAGTGAGTGGCAAGATGTTCCTCTCTTCTTCCTTTTTCCTTTCCTCCTTACCCCTCCCTCATCTCTTCCTCCCTCCCCACTTCTCTTCTCCCTTCATCCTTCCTTTCCTTCCTATCAAATAGTTACAAGCCAGTGTGGGAGGCAGAGGCAGGCAGTTCACTGAGTTCGATGCCAGCCTGGTCTACAAAGCAAGTTCCAGGACAGCCAGGGCTACACAGAGAAACCGTGTAATTAGAAAAACATCCAAGTGGTGGCTATGACCATTAGAGGGGAAAGAAAAGACTAATGAACAAGAAAATGAAACAATTTGTGAATCTGAGGTATCCAAGCAAATTAATTTTTGCATACTATTTTCATAAAATTACATGCTCTGTCTGGTCTGGTTACTTTAGATTGATCCTGATTTTGTACTGTCTTTTTTTTTTTTTTTTTTTTTTTTTTGGTTTCTTGAGACAGGGTTTCTCTGTGTAGCTTTGCACCTTTCCTGGAACTCACTTGGTAGCCCAGGCTGGCCTCGAACTCACAGAGATCTGCCTGGCTCTGCTTCCCGAGTGCTGGGATTACAGGCATGCGCCACAACCGCCCGGCTTGATTGTACTTTCTATATAAATTTCTTCAGAGAACAAAGAACAGAAAATGATGTTATTAACAAATAAGATTTATTATAAAATTATGATAAGTAAAACAAGAAATAGCTCAACAGTTTAGAAAGGAGAGTCTAGGAAACACTCAGACTTGCATGGGCTTACTGTATAATTTAGGTGACAGTGTACATTGGTGGAGAGGACAGAGGTATTTAATAAATATATATTGACAAATTGGCTGCATACAGTGGCCAAATTCAAATGCAGCCAGACTCCCTACCACCCATAAACACAATCCAGATGGATTAGAGATGAGATGTAACAAGCAAAATGTAACAGTCTGAAAAGAAAATATTCACTCATGTTCTTATAATCTTCAGGACTTGTGGAAGAAGGAAAAGCTAGAAACTGTGGAGGAAATATCTTATTAAATTCAATTATATAAATTAAAAATTTCCATAGTACATATTATCAATCAAAATTCAAAGACTAGGTGTACACTGGCAGAGTTTTTTTGTTTTTAATTTTTAGTTAATTAACTATTTTTTTTTTTTGAGACATGATCTTAACATATAACCTAGGCTGGCCTTGAACTAGTGATCTGCTTGCCTCAACCTCCTGACTGTGTGGATTACATGTCTGTTCTGCCGTACCTAGCAGGAACAGTTATTTTAATTTGTCAAAGTGAAAGATCAATAATAGGTTAACTAAATAACAAATCAACCAGCGAGACACAACAATGTAAGAAGGAAAAGGAAATATAAGTATATAAGCAAATCCCAAGAGAGCAAACACAAACTAAACAAACACGCGAAAGATGATTTCACAGTTAGTCAGATGCACGTTTATGTGACACTGGAAGCTACTTGCTGCGCATTAAGTTAGTGATAATGACTAAAGGAATAAATGCATCATCATTTTTGTGACCATCATCATCCTTTTCCTCCTCCGCATCATCGTTAATAAGGGCCTGACTACACAGCTCAGGAAGCCCAGGCTAGCCTTCCATTCTGCTGTTCACTTACGCCAGTCCCAAGTAGATCAATTTTCATTACTCATCTTTGTTCTTCAGTATGAAAGTTCCCCTATAAAACATGCCCAGAAGCAGAATTACTTGGTCACAGGTACAAACATCTTGACATTTGTTAAATGTTGCCAATTTTATTACCCAAGTTGATACAAATAGTATGAGATTTCTTCCCCTCTCCTCCCCGCCAGCAAGTACAGCCTTACCACCTCGGCCTCCCATGTGGAGCTTTATGGCTTCTGCCTCAGGACTGAGCACCTATCTAGGCACTAGAACGCTTGGGTTCCAGCTCTCGTTCTTTTATTAGCTGTGGGATCTGGCTAAGAGACTTAGCCACTACTCAAGACTGTTTGAAGACAATCTTAGGAAAGGAAATCAGAGATGGAAGTTTGCTAAGTTGCCCTCAAGGCCTGTACTTCAGCCTTCCAAGACATAGGATTGCAGGCTTACACCACTATGCCTGGCTTCCTTCTCTGCCACATCGAGACAGCGCCTCTCCATTTCTGTTTTCTAATATTTAAAATTATGGATGTGTATTGAATTTCATCAAATGCTTCTGTACCAATTAATATGATTATATGATTTTTCTTCTTTAACAAGCTAGTTTGGGAGACTCTATTGGTTTGTAAGTATTGACCTAGACTTATATTTCTAGAAGAAACCCAACTTGATTATGATATATATATATCTTCTTTTGCATTTATATTCATGAGGACAGTTGATATATGCAGGGATTTAAAATATTATCTTTATCTGGTACTGATGTTAATGTAATTCTAGTTAATAAATACAACAGCTAAGAAGTATTTCCTTCTTTTTTCTTTTTAAAATAAATCATATAAAATTAGTGCTAATTATTCCTTAAACATGAGTAGAGGGGCTAGAGAGATAGCTAAGTGATTAAGAACACTTGTTGCTCTTCCAAAGACCCTGAGTTTGGCTCTCAGGATCCAAATGGTAGCCCACAATCCTCTCTGTAACTCCAGTTTCAGAAGATCTGACACCCTCTTCTAACCTGGGGCACCAAGCATGCGCATGATGCACATTCAGTAAAAACACTCATACACATAAAATAAATTCAAATAACCGACAAATAAATTAATTGTAGAAATTAGTAAGACCATCTAGGGCTGAATGTACGCCTCTTTAGAAAATTTTAAATTATGAGTTTAATTTCCTAAATAGTTATAGTAATATTAAAATTGTCTGTTTCCTACTAGAAGAATTTATGGTAGCTTACATTAAAATTGTTTATTAACAGCTATTAATTGTACATATGCCTGATGTTCACTGTAGCATATTCATATCCTTGGTTTATTCCTGTTAGGACCAGTGATGGAGGTATTCCCTCTTTGTGGGGCTATCCATTAGTATATATAGTTTCTTCTTAGCAGTGCTTTCATATTGTTAATCCTGGTGTTCTGCCTAGAGAACACAAATTTTCAGGGGGGTTCTTTTGTCTATGTCTGTTGGCATCCTGTGTTGAACATCTCCTTCAGCCCCAGTCCTGGGATATACAAGGCAAAAAGACAATTCAGAGAACTCTCCACCATGCCAATCCTCAGATCCCAGGACTTAGCCAATCTGTCATTTTCTTTTTGTTTTCCAGAGTTATTTTTCATCATATCCAGAGTTTGTAGCTGTATTTAGAAATAATATAGGGGGAAATACAACCATGCTGTCCTCTCAAGAGCCAAATTTTCTGGTCTGAAGGACTATGATAGTTATATTTCCCCGACATCCATTTCTGCTAAAGTAACTATCTCTTTCTAGACACTTGTTGTAACTACAGGTGGCCAGAGAGAGAGGATGCAGTCTCCAAAGACATTGTTGTGCAGTCATGAGGATCTGAGTAGGGTACCTGAAACATGCTTAAGAAAATCAGATGTGATATTTTCTGCTTGTAATCTTAGCCCTGGGAAGATGGAGACAGGCAGGTACTTGGGGCTCACTGGTCAGTCAGGTTAGCCTACTGGGTAAGTTAAAAATTCCAGTGAGAAGCCCTGTCTAAAAAATAAAATGGATAGGACTTTAGGAATTACACCTGAGGTTGACTTCTGGCTTCTACAAGCATGTGCACACACATATAACTACTTGGCCATTCCGACAAAAATACTGGAAACGAACCACCCATAATAAGAAGTGAAGTAAGATGCTGAAGGTCTGTGTCCAACACCTATGTATAGAGAAATGTAAGGGATACTACATGGGCCACAGACAAGATACCTCCAGTATTACATGGCCAGTCCAAAAGAATTTCAATAGTGTTGTTCATCTCAAAAGACCATCTCTGAGAAGATAAAGCATTGTAGCCTGGATTTAAAGATGCACAAACAGCTCACCTTCACTGTCACAGCATTCTAGGATAGAAGGGTCCTCTCGAATCACAGCAGTCAGTGCGTTGACATCTCCATTAGATGCTGCCTGATACACCATGGTCAAGTCGACTTCCTCAGATGAGTCACCTTCGCAAATCAAACAGACACTCTGTTAGTGTGTGGAGTGAATTCACTCAAAGAATAACACAGTCCAAATTGTCACCCACACAAGTGATTCACTAACCCTCCCACCCCAGTGCATCCAGGCAGAGGCTGAGTCAGCCTGGCCACATACTCCCTGGACACTTCTGAGGAAAAGTGGGCCACTGTGGGCCATTTGCAACATCACTGTGTGTTGACAAGGAGCCTTGAGGTTAGACGCCCTTGTGTTCTGACTCTTCAGGCATTCGGATTTCCCAAAATTAGAGCCAAGAGGGAAAAAGGCCCTCCTCTTGCTTCCAGTCTACTCTTCAAGATCTGAAACATGCTACGTGGTCTCTCTTTTGTTTCTTGTTTAGAGGCAGGGTCTCGTGTTGTCCAGGTTGGCCTTGAATTTTCTATATAGCTGAGGTTGACCTTGGATTTCTGATCCTCTTACACCCACCTCTTGAGTGCTGGCATTGCAGATGTGGCTACCATGCCTGGTTTTATGCACTTGTTGGGGATTGAAAGCACGTGCTTGCTAGGTAAGCCTTCTACTAACTGAGCTACATCCACAGGCCCATAGGGGCTCAGTTCACTGGTCTTTGGGGAAGCATTATGCTCCTTCTTTATCTTCCAGAGATGCTCCACACCTTTACCTGCCCTGATCTTTGCTGACTCTATCTCCAGATGCCCTTACCCTCTTGCTGCATGTGGGAGGCACTGGAAGCCTGGGAAAGGGGATGATGGGGTTACCCTTTCCTCAACCAGCTTTCCTCATGTGGAGCTGGCTCTCACTTAACCTGTCCACCACCCTTGTCTTTCCGCTGTTAAATTGGGTGATTGCTCTTCGCTGGTCTCCATCTAGTGCATTTGTATTTGGACCTTTTGCCTCATCTTGCATTTTGGTCCTTTCCTAAAAGCCTGTTCCTTTTCTTTTCTTTCTTTCTCTTACTTTCATAACAAGATTTCTCTGTGTAGCCCTGGCTGTCCTGGATCTCGCTCCGTAGACCGGGCTGGCCTGGAACTCAGAGATCCACCTGCCTCTCTGCCTCTGCCTCCCAAGTGTTGGGATTAAAGACGTGTGTTATAACAGCTCAGCTAAGTCTGTTCATTTTCAACCACCTGGGTTTGCATAGATGCTATTTCGAGAAGAACTAAGGTTGTATGAAACTGCTTTAAATGAGGTAGCCACCTGTTTACCTCTGCACCTTTGTGAAGAATTGATTCAACAGATTTTACTGCCGAGGGTGGCAACAGACTGTGGGTCAGGTTGGTCCAGGATGCACAGAGAAGGCTAGGAAGTAAGTTCTCCTGTGGAGACCCCTGGAGGGAAGCTGTACCAAGCCCCTCTATTACAGTTCTCCAAGTGTAACTGATGTTCAGAGAAAAAATATCCACCAGTTTTAAAGTTGTGTTTTCTTCTAATGTGGACTCAAGTCTCCAGTTTGGCTTTTCAGTTCTTTGACCTTTAGCTGGCATGAGACTAAAGTTTTGGTTTAGTTTCTCTGTCCCAGTATTTCTGAGAAACCATTAATGATTTTTCACCAGTTAACCAGTTCTAGGGCAAGCTTGTTACTGAGAACCTTGCTTATGACAGCATTGTTTTGTAAAGGGAGCGACTGCTTTCTAACTGGTCCGTGTTTGGTTTTGTGTTTTGTATTTTGAAGCAGGCTCCTCTGCTCATTTGCATGCCAGGTGAAGGGTGTCTGGGACAAATACCACTTGTGTATGGTCAGTTTGATGACTTTGGAGCCAGATGCCATTGGCACAAGCCATGCTTGTGCTAACCGGCTGCATGCAAATGTGGGCCAGTCACCCTCACCTTGCTTAGTTTCCTTATCTGTAAAATGGAAGTGATCTTGATGACATTGACAATCACTTCCTTTAGAAAGTTGTAGAGGATGACACTGTGTTAATATTAATCCTGTGTGCCTAGGAACAGCCTGGCATTTAGTAAACATTTTATAATTTTTGCTCCACTTAAAAAATTTAGCTTATTTAGACAGCATTAGATATCTGAGACATGTTTAAAAGGGGCCCTTGTTGATGATAGCTATTAAGAAGCCATCTACAGGGTGGGGATTTAGCTCAGTGGTAGAGTGCTTGCCTAGCAAGCGCAAGGCCCTGGGTTCGATCCTCAGTTCAAAAAAAAAAAAAAGAAGCCATCTATTGCTTAGAATCCATTACAAATCCTCACATAAGTCTGGAATTTTGTTATGATGATTTCCAGTGTCTCTGGGCATAAGAACTAGGGCCCCAACTTAAAAGATGAACCTACTTTCAGCTATACATTCAAAGATGCTGATATGGTACCTCGGAAGGAGGAGCCTGACTGAGTCAAGGAGCTACTAAAGGTGACAGCAGAACCGTGGAGCTGGCTGGTTGTTTTTGTTTTGAGATATGGTATCACTGTGTAGCCCCTGCTGGCCTACAACTCATTACATAGACCAGACTGGTCTCAAACGTATGGGTGATCCTCCTACCTCTGTCTCCCCTGTGCTGAGATTACGGGTGAATGGCATCACACCAGATTCAACTGTGGGTTTTTATAGACTGTGTGCTGTATGATTACATGTTTACACGCCGTTCATGATGGAGCGCGATAAGAGACAGACAGCACCTTCATCACGATGTGGAACCACAGAGCCTCCTAGAATTAGGATTCCCCAAAATAATTGGTCAGAGGGATTTGAATATCACATCTAATGTGTGACATATGTGAATCTGTAAAATGCCTACGGGGACTCATCGGAAGGTGGCTGCCTTTCCCATTGCTCTACCTCCTCTCACCCTGATGCTAGCTTTACTCTGAATACTCTCGGATGGTCCCCAACGCACCCCCTCCCCCCCATTTCAGCCAAACAGCTATTTCAGTGCTTTGACTGTGTCCTGATCTACAGACACAGCACGTGACCTGGAACAAAGCTATTAAGAATTTACATCATCGTGGCCAAGGTGACATATTGAGAGGGCTGTGACCCGATCAGTTTGTGAAAAGCAAACATAATCTAGCTGGGATGGTTGAGAGCCCTGCTCTCTTTCCATTTCCCCACCTATGGATTGGGAAGCTTGTGGTCAGCTTCTGAATGGAAAGAAAGCCTGTCTAAGAAGAATGAAGAAAAACCAGCCGAGAACTGCTGGGTGAAGGAAAGAGTGGAGGCCTCTCGACATCACTTACACACCCGAGTCATCACACCTCAGGACAACAGCATCTCTAGAACATTTACGTGTGCTAATACATTCCTTTTATTTGTTTGTTCTTGGGCTTGTCATTTTGTATTATCTTGTGTTTTATACGCTTTAGTTTTCTTTTCAGTCTGTGAGAGAGTTCTAAGCACAGAACAGGAGGTATTAGATGGATATTAGCTCCACAGGAATTAATGTTTAATGACGAGGAGGAACTCAGCTGATAACTGATTATAACCACATTGAGAGAGGTGTCAGGGCCCTTCTGTTCTTCACAGATCAGTGTCGTACTGAGATCTCTAGCCTGTGGGTTAAGTATGACTGGAGGAGACTGGAAATAGAGGAGGGGGGCCAGAATGAAATGCAGTGGATTTCACTTGTGCCTCGTGAATAGTTCAGGAAAGTAAGTGGGTTTGTTCTGGAGATAATTCCATGAGGTCAAGATCATGGTCTAGATAGTTTGCACACACAATATACAATTTACAATTTTTAAACACTTCTAACTGTCCAGTTCCATGGCCTCAAGGCATTCAAAGCATCACACAACCACTACCACCACCCTCTCCAAGCCCTTTTCGTTTTTCCAAAACTCTGTACCCATTAAACAGTAACCCCCATGTTTTCCTTTCTAGGCCCCAGAAAGCACTACTCTACTTTCAGTGTCTGTAAATCTGACTCTTAGTGTTTTTTCATATGTGTCGAATCAATAGTATTTGTCTCTTTGTGACTAGATTGTTTCACTTAGCAGAATGTTTGTGAGGCTCATTCATGAAGGCGTATGTGTCCAATTTTCCTACCTTTTGAATGTTGAGTGATATTTTTTCCTATATATGAACCAACCATACTGTATTTATCTCTCGATGGACACGTGGTTTTTCTTTGTCTTTCTCTAGGCTATTGTGAGTTACGCTGCAGTGAACAGGTGTGCACAAATTGCCTTGATATTCTGCTTTCACCTTTTTTGGGGTATACCTTCAAAAGTAGAACTGCTAGATCATGTGATTATACTGTTTTCATGTTCTTTCTTTTTTTTTTTTTTTTTTTTTCCGAGACAGTATTTCTTTGAGTAGTCCTAGAACTCACTCTGTAGACCAGGCTGGCCTGGAACTCACAGAGATTCACCTGCCTCTGCCTCTGGAGAACTGGGATTAAAGGCTTGGCTTAAGTTCAGTTTTTAACAATCCGCCGCCATATCATTTGTGTTGGTTAGTTTTACGTCAACTTGACCCAAGCTAGAGTCATTTGGGAAGAGGGACTTTTAATTGAGAAAATGCCTCCGTAAGACTGGCTTATAGGCAAATCTATGGGGCATTTTCTTGATTGATGATTGATGAGGAAGTACCCAGCCCACTGTGGGTGGTGTCACCCCTGTGCATGTGGTCCTTCATTATATAAGAAAGCAGATTAAGCAAGCCATGGGAGCAAGCAGTAAGCCACGCTCCTCTATGGTCTCTCTTCCAGTTCCTGCCTCCAGGTTCCTGCCCTGACTTCCCTCCGTGATGGGTTGTGACCTGAGAATTATAAAATAAATACTTTCTTCAAGTTGCTTTTGGTTGTGGTGTTTTATCAGAGCAGAAGAGACCCACTACTGAGACACTATTTTTTTCAAGGCAGCTTTATCATTTTATATCACCATATCTGCTACGGGTTCTAATTTCTCACATCTGTTTGCACTTATTTACTGTGTGTGACAGTGCAATACTTAACAGCCATCCTTTCAAGTAGGAAGCGGTCTTTAGTTGTGGTTTTGAATTACTTTTCCCTAATGATGGGCAATGTTGAACATCTTTTTCATGTTTCCCTCTATTTTTGGAGGAATTGTAGAGGAATGCTTTTCAGAATCCTTTGTTCACTTTGGAAGACTTGTTGTTTTGTGGTGTTGGCTTGTAGGGATATATGAAGAACTCTATTATTGACAGAAACTCCCGTATCAGATATCTGATGCACTAACATCTTCTCATACTCTATGGCTTTCCTGTTTGCACTGTTAATAGTACCTCACAATCCAATTTGTCTGTTTCTTTTTTGTTGGCAGTGCATTTGATATCATATCCAGGAAAGCATTGCCAAATCCATTGCGAGATGCTTCTTCTTTGGGCTTTTTTCTAAGAGTTTTATGGTTCTCGGCATTATGATTGGGTCTTTGATATGCTATAAGGTGGGAATCTCAGCTCTTTCTCTCCTGTGATTATCTAGTTTCTCAAGCGTTATATTTTGGAGACCATTACTGAGTGATCTTAGCACCCTTCTTAAAAATTAGCTGACTGTAGATGTATGGGATCATTTCTGAACTCTCAGTTTTATTCCATTGATCCATATGACTACCTTCATTATTGCAGCTTTATAATAACTTCTAAAATCAGGAAAAGTAAGGCCTCCCTCTAATTTTGTTTTTCTTCTCTAAAACTGTCTGAAATGTCTGGGAGTTCATTGAGATTCCATGTGAAGTTTTAGAATGAACTCTCCCATTTCTGTAAAAATGTCATTGAGTTTTGACAGAGGTTGTACCCAATCTACAAACTTCTCTGGAAAGCAGTGACATCTTAATATGATTTTCTAACTTAGGAAGCACAGGATATCTTTTCACTTATTGGCAACTGCTTTAATTTACTTCAATAACTCATTGTGGTTTGGGGTATGCAAATCTTTTGCCTTCTGGGTTAAGTTTATCCCTAAGTACTTTATTCTTTTGTTACTATTGTGAATAGCATTGCGTTCAAAGGGCTTTTATGCAAACACTTCTACAATGAACTTGTTCTGTGACTCTAAGCAGTTAGAAGAAACAGTGCATCAGTGACAGGAAAAATTATCTGGGCTATTAGAGCTTGACAGAGCTATTCTAGGCCACATCCAGAGGTAACAAGCATCTTGTTATTGAAGATGGGTAGCCTTGGCTAGAAGGCCATTTAGAAAGTATGCTTAAAAGGACATCGGAGTGAATGAAGCACAGACACAGGGCAAGGGAAGACCCACAAGGCTGATTAAAATGAGCCTCAGTGTTTGTTCAGCTTAGGCTATGTTATGAAACTAGTGATTAGGAACTGGAAGGCACTTCCCTAGAGGCTGTGTAGAAATGCCCAGTCCAAACCATGGTGAGTGGAGACCCCAGGCTGAACCTTGCAGTTGGTAAGAAGAATTTCTGCAGAGATGAGAAAAGATGTTGCAGAAATAACAAGTACGAAGGAAAGAATGATAGATAGTCCTTTGGAATCTAAAATGGGGGCCGAAGTGTTTTTGGTTTTTGTTTTTTTCACAAAAGGTCACAAACCCACTTAACATCTTCCAGTAACTCTACACAATTAGACAATACCCATCCCTGTCTTTTCTTTCTGTATCTTCCTATGTATGTATGTATCTATCTTTAATCATCTACCTATTTAGCTCCATGAATTCATCATATGACTATTGTTCTTCCCAGGCAGCAAGTTTTTAATGCTTCTTTCCTCTCCGCATGAAGCCTAAACAGAGAGACTTACACACAGCTGCATATAGATCGAGTCTAGAATTCACACAGAGGGAGAGACCAACAGTAGAGGAAATGAGAGAGACATGGCTTGAAGGACTAGGAAGCACCATGTGAAGAAATGTTGACTGTTGGCTGTATGTTCTAAAACATTTCAGGTGTGTATATACATGAAATACAGAACGGACCAGAAGAGCACAATAAAAAAGTTGAGTGTCTTGGACATGTTCTGAACCTAATTTTATATTTTCCAGACTCTCTATAGTGAATTTACTTTGTTTATGCTCATCAAAGTTAACCAAGCTTTTTTCCCTCTTAAGTGTTGGTGAGAGATGGGGCTTGCTACTTTACATTAGTATTTTACTACTAAAAGGACAGACAGCTTCGTATGGTGATCATGTTAATAGTTTGAATAGAAGTGCCTCCCTGAAAGGTTCTTGTATTAGGGGACTGATAATCAGTGGGTGGTACCATTTTGGGAGGTTCTGAGAGCATTAGGAGGGTCTAGCTAGAGGATGTCATGCTGGGGGGATCCTTGGGGGGTCTCTTGTTCCAGGCCCCTCTGGGATTCTTCATGATGCTTCCTTACTGTGGTGATGGGAATTGTCCTGCTTCACCATGCTTTGCCTGCACAAAGGACTCAACCCTCTGCTACAGAGTCAAAGGGAATCTTTCCTCCTTCAAGGTGCCTTTGAGTACTTGGTCAGAGCTATGCAAGCTTCAATCATTCAATAAGTAAGGGAAGGTTATAGCTATGCAAATGCTTCAATAATACAAGTAAGGGAAGGTTATAGCTATGTAAATATTTCAGTCATTCAACAAGTAAGGAAGGTTATAGCTATGTAAATGTTTCAGTCATTCAACAAGTAAAGTAAGGTTATAGCTATGTAAATGTTTCAGTCATTCAACATTTAAGGGAAGGATATAGCCAAGTAAATGCCTTGACAATACAACGCATAAGGAAACAGTCCCTGGAAAATTCTCTGAAAACCAAAGAACTGTGTTTCTAAAATTCTGACCTTCTAATATTAAATGTATGCTATAGAGAACATAAAGAAAATATTTCTTGATTTATACACAGACAGGAAAGGTTGGCAAAGGGTAAAGCCATCTAAGAGGTTACTTCTGAGGTCATGATTGATTTCTGGGGTTTGTTCAAAGGGAACTTTGGGTTTACTCAGGGGGTGACTAATGCCAAAGCAGTTACTGTGAAAAGAAAATAAAGGTAAAAATTGTAATGCTCAAGGAAAACAAAAGTGTGCGGAAGCAGTACTTTTCGGCTATGTGAACTGTCTCCAGCCGGCAGTAAGAATGAATGCCTCAGACATCGGGTGCTCAGAAACTGTAACTTCTGTGGAATCCAGTAAATTGTGAACTTACAGAAAATCTGACCTTTATAAATACTCTGGTAGGTAAAACAAAATAAAACAGATAACTATTTTAAATGATTAATCTTTACCTAAAAAAATGTAAGGATTGGCAGATAGTTTTGATCTTTTTCTTTTTCCCTTTCTTTCTCTTTCTTTCTTTCTTTCTTTCTTTCTTTCTTTCTTTCTTCCTTCCTTCCTTCCTTTTTTCTTTCTTTCTTTCTTTCTCCCTCTCTCTCTCCCTCCTTCCCTCCCTCCCTCTCTCTTAATTTCTTTCTTTCTTTCCTTTCTTCTTTCTTTTTGTTTTGTTTTCTTTTCTTTTTTGAGACAGGGTTTCTCTGTGTAACAGCCCTGGTTGTCCTGGAACTCACTCTGTAGCGCAGGCTGGCCTTGAACTCACAGAGATCTGTCTGCCTCTGCCTCTCAAGAGCTGGGATTAAAGGCGTGCATGTCTTATTAGAAATTGTTTATTTGATCCTCAGGGCATAGTGCTGACCCTAGGACTTCAGGTATACAGCTCGCTCACTCACTCTTAGCAAAGTTTTGGGTGCTCTGAGCTTCCCAGATCTTACATAGGTGCAGATTCTATTTTTAGGGTTTCAATGATGGCTGTGCCTTTGGGTCACTGTGGGGCTCTTAGGAAAGCCATGGCTTGCACTTGTTCCTGAGTTCAGTTTGTTGACATTGCTTCGAGGTTAGACTAACACCTGTTGAAGGGCCAGGCCAGTGTGAAGGTCGTTTTAGTTTTCAGAGTCACACGGCCTTCAGTTTATTCTATTCTGAGGATCCCTGGGTGGTGGAATGTTGGAATTCATTCTGAGCATTTACGGAGGGATCTGCAGATCTCAGATTATTCTTTCAAATAGGATTGATTTCCTCTGGAGAACTGATGTATACTCATGGACTCTGCATCTCCTATAGATAGCAACAGCCTGGTCGCAAAAGGGCAGAGTCTCCATCCTTTAAAATGACATAATCCAGTGGGAAGACAGTGGTGATTGAGACAGCCTTGGGCTATTATGACAGGGCAGTAACATCATTTAAAGGGATGTTTCACAGGACGGTCTCCTGATATAGATTACTCTCTCTTTCCACAGTTATCCTGGGTGCTACGGAACAGCAGAGAAATTACATTTTGGGGCAACCTAGAAGGACCTAACTATTCATAAAGAAGAAAGGCCTTTGCACCTTTCAGGAGGTACCAGGCTTTCGCAGCACCATAATGGCTCCATGTGACAACATTGCCACCCGCTGGTGAGGAAGAATCTTTATGGTCCCTGACTGGGCTCTGGGCCAGGGGAACGCCGATGCTGTTGAATACAATTCAGAGCCAGTTTAAAGTGCTCTGCAATACAGGAACAAGTCAAGATGCCTCTCTAGAAGATACTTCTTTTCTTATTTTTGGGTATTTATTTATTGGCTAATTAAATGATTACTTAATTTTTAAAAGAGAGCCTTGCTTGTTGTGCATCCTTGACTGGTCGGGAACTCCTGCTGAAGACTGGCTTCAGATGTCCAGCAGTCCTCTCCCCTCTTTCTAATGAGTGCTGGGATTACAGGCATGCTCCACCATGCCTAGGGGTTGGACGTCGTGGTTTCTGTTTTGAGACTGGATCTCGATAAATTGTCCAGGTTTGCCTTGAACTCACTGGCTTTGAACTGCTGGTGATTCTCCTGCCTCAGTCTACCTCGTGTTGAGATTATGTGAATACACTGCCATTCCCAACTTAGAAAAAATTCATAGCATGCCTTGTCTAATTCTTAAAAAGATGTGTTTTTTTTTTTAAATTATAGAACCTTTAAAGTGGGATAATTGTATTTATTGATCAATTTAGGGTTCATTTTTCCAAATGCGGATGGGTTTATCACCTGTTGAATTCTTGTGGACCTCTTAATGGTAATATATTACATTAATCCTTTGTTAATTAGACATATATTGATTTTACATTCATTTTTATAAAGGGTGGTGTTAGCCTGGCTAGCTTCAGAAACTAAAAAATAGGTTAGCATTATGTTGATTCTCCTATTGTTTTTCTGAAACAACTATGTGACTGTTTTTATCATTTTCATTTTCTCAAAGTTGTAGGTGATAGAGTCTGGCTTTTTACCATATCTTGGGAGCTCTGGGAGGGGTGAGAAGTGGTAAAAGAAGCAGGATTTGAATCGACTGGGAAGGAGCAGAATCGGTTAAACACACAGCTGCTCTGAAATGCCGGGGAAGAGAGTTCGGCATCGTTTCCTGTAGGCCCAGAATGAATCTGGTGGGCACAAACCACAAGAGAGATTTTTGAAGAACCAGAGACATAGAAGGGTCATGTTGTGGACTAGTGCTTTCCCACCTCAGCCGGTATCTCAGTAGGTTCTGATCAAGCACATCCTGGTGATGCCCTTGAGCAGACGGCTCGCCTCGCCATTTCCTTTTCTGATTGATATTCTATGTATCTACCTAACATCTGTAGAAAGACAATATTGGGTCACCTATCATTACATGAACAAATCAAATCAAGTTGACAATGAAGATTCACCATTGAAGATGTCTACAAGGGATTGACATACAATAGCTTTTCATCATTGGGATAATTATTAGGTTACTTACTTGCTTCATAAAACCAATGAATAAAACCTTACTTGGTGTATAATCATCCTCCATAGGACCTTATTAGAATACACAGTTGTTTGGGTTATAGGACTTTTCATTTATTAAAGAAAAAATTCCTAAATTTTAAAAACTATGCGTGAGAGTGGTGTTTGATACATTGATTATATATTTGCTGATTTTATAGCATATTCTCTCCAAATTGGCAATCTGAAGAGGAGCAGACATAAGAAGTGAAGGATTATGGTTTATAACCTTTGGGCTAGAGTTGGCCAAGGTGGAAGATGGCAGCTTCTTTAAGCAGTTTTAGAAGGCATGTCCTTGGCACTGTAAGAGTTGAATCCACTCTCAACTCTCACGTACTGTGGGCATGTAGCTTAAGCAAAGCTGGCTTAAACCATCACATCAGAGCTCTAAGCATACAATTTCAAGATACTGAAAAAGGGACAGCAGAAACCCTTTCTTAATCTGAATTTCTTTCTGAAAACTAAGCAAGTTATTGTGTATCATTGTGAGTCCAGAATTCTACTGGTAAAACAAGCAAGTTATATGGCTCAGAGGTTAAGAGCACTGGCTGCTCTTCCAAAGGTCCTGAGTTCAATTCCCAGCAACTACATGGTGGCTCACAACCATCTATATTGAAATCTGGTGCCTTCTTCTGACCTGCAGGCATACATGTAGGCAGAATATTGTATACATAATAAAATAAATAAATAAATCTTTAAGAAAAAAACAAAACCAAGCAAGTTAAAGACATCCCTAGACTTCAACCTGGACTGCACATTAGGATTGCCTTGGAGGTTTGCAACAAAAACAAAACAAAAAAGAAACAAAGAAAACAACCAATGTCTGAGTCCTGTTCCTGGACATTTTGATTTTATTGACCTGTCGTTTTACATTAGTTTACTTTTTCATTTAAAAATTTTCAAATTCCCGATAAAAGAAACTATATACACAAAGGTAATCAGCATTAAAATGTTGGTGATGGTGTCTGGACAGACGGATCAGTGATTAAGAGCACTGGCTGCTCTTACAAAGGACCCAGGTTCGATTCCCAGCACCCATAGGGCAGCTCACAACTGTCTCTAACTCCAGTCTTGGGGATCTGATGCCCTCTTCTGGCCTCCAAGGACAAACAGACACACAGGTGGGGTGCAGACATACATGCGAACAAAATGTCCATACGCATATAAATAAATACAATTTTTAAAAATTTGGTGTCTTACAGATTCTTCTTACATCCCCACTCCTTCCTAGGAACCCTTACTTCTACCTATTACATGATGTTGCAGGAGAGGAAGGAGGGTGTTAGCAGGAGGTGGGCTTGGAGGCGGGGATCTTGCTGGATCAGAGTGTGTAGTCACAAGCATCTATTAGGTCCATCTTCCTCTGCCACTGAGACTCTGAACTCTCTTTGGTTCTCCATCTTCAACTCCAAATAAACAAGACTGAAGTCCTATGTCAGGCATTTTAAATGGGAACAGAAAAGTTAAGGGATTGTCCTAAGGAGCAAGCAAGGGGTTCATAGGTCCTAACAGATGGGAGGCCACAAGGCAAGGGACATGAGAAAGAAAATCTGGGGAAGTGCTACTTCCTGAAATCAGTGTGACCCTCAGAGGTTAGGACAGTGACCTGTCTGAAGTTGAAGCCAGAACTTCTGTCAGCCACAAGGGCAGGGCCAATTGACTAGATTGGAAACATAGATCCCACATTTCTCTTGCGTGATATCACCTCTAGAGGATTTGAGAAACTGACTGAAATTCTCTGAGCTCCTGTGTGGGTTTGACTAACACTGAGGCCATACTTTAAAAGGTGTTTAGATTATTTTTATTAGTGTGTGTGCGCGCGCGTGCGCATGTGTGCATGCATGTGTGCGTGTGCGTGTGCGTGTGTGTGTGTGTAAGATGTGCATATGTGAGTAAGGGGGTATGGGTGTGACGGTCAGAGAACAGCTTTTGGGATTGGTTTCTGTCCTTTCATTGTGGATTTCTCAGATCAAACTCAGGCTGTCAGGGTTTTTCAGCAAGGGTTTACCCACTGGGCAATCTTCACTGCAACTATTTTGATGTTGAAATAAACAACAGCTAACAGTTTGGAGCATATGTTATTTATAAAAGTATAACCGTGTTAATAAAAATAGTTTGTGGAGTTTTTCTGTTTTCCATATAAACAAGATAATATAATACCAGATTATAAACAAGTTACCACGTCAAAATATTTCAAAATATTGCTTGTAAAAATATGGCTGAAATGTGAATGACTGAACTCAAAAACAGCTAATTTGATAATTTACTTATTATTAGACATTTAAATACTGTTTTTCGCCTCAGCCTCAAGGATACTGCATATATTAATAATACTCTTCATAAACTCATACTACAGAGAAAGGAGTCTAGTATATCGTTTTTAACAGTCATTTCTTTTATTGTTCCTAAGAGGTTTTTCATCTTTGTGGACATTTATGAATTAGCTATCTACTGTTGAACTTGACCTCTTACTACTTCCAGGCATCGGTCTGCGGGAAGAGCTTCATGTGTGGTAGGGACCCTCCCCCTCCCCCTTAGCAATGCTGCAGCCATTGTTAGCCATTCATTGGACACTCAGGTTCTCAGTCTGGCTTTGCTAAGTTTCCCTTTGGGTTTAGGAACAGGCTTTTCAGCATTTATATCGTCAAAATCAATGCATACTGCATTTAAAAACTTTTATCATTGCATTTGTGATTACAAAGGTCTTCCTTGTTGAACTTTATACTGACTTATTTGTAAATGTTTCACTCTGCTTAACATGATGTTTTAAAATGTATTTTTGCATAATGGACTTGAGCCAACTCGTCAATTATTGGGTAATTCATCTTTCCCCACTAATTTATAATGACTACCTGGTCAGATACTAAATCATCAGCAGTTTCAAGGAGGGTCCTCATAAGCCCTTGCTGCGGAACTATGGTGTGGGAAGCAGGGACCCCTTAGGACTATCCTCTCTGCAGTGATTCATGCATGAGTTTGGCGATGCAGTCGGTGCCCGCCCCACCCACATTTCAGGCTCTCACGGGTGTTTCACGGTAAAGGTTCTTAGCCTTTTGTTGTTGCTGTTTCTTGTACAGTTTTGAGATTCTAACTTTTGGGAGCACTTTTGAAGACATCAGAATGCAAAGCCAATGTCAGTGAAAACTACCTCACAAGTATTCCCGCAGACCACCTCCCAATCACAGCAGGGCACCCACTGCCCCACTGCTACTGCGGGGCTCACAGCATCTTTTGAGGACCCTGTCACTGTCTTAGTAATATCTGCAATTATGAAAAACCCTCACATAATGCTTGGTCTAGGCCAGGCACTGTGATAAGCACTCTATACATCTAATCATTTAATGCTCACTTTAGGAAGTGGGGACTGCAATTACTTTCATTTTGTGGGTGAAGGAACCCAGATTCAGAGTGAGTAGGTGACGTAGTCAACATTGCATGGGTGAAACTCAACTGAAGGCTGGTAGGCCCAGATTCTACCCTCTGACCTGTAACTGCCCTGGCACTGTGGTCTCTAATCGCCCTCTTACCAGCATGCAAAGACCCCATGCAATCCACTGAACTTTGACCTTACTGTGATTCAGGATAGACTCTCCACATGCCCACATTCCATTCTGTCTTACATCAGCCTATTCCCATTCTGCACCTTTGTACAAGCTGTGTGACTGGCCCAGAAGCATCATCGCGTTAGAGTTTAGACTCACTGTAGCAAAAATACATCTCACAGTCAGCCCAAAGTTGGAAGCACAGCAGTGATATTGATCACACAGCCAGGGAAGGTGGTGAAGCTTGTGTCAGGAACACAACAGTGTGTGTGAGAGAGGATTTTCTTAAAATGTGAAGATGGATGCCAAAATGATCAAGAAATGAACAATTCATGCAGAAAGAGAGTGATACTCTTTAAAAAAAATTGTATTTTCTAAGCTTACTCTAAACTGGTGAATACACACACACACACACACACACACACACACACACACACACAGAGAGAGAGAGAGAGAGAGAGAGAGAGAGAGAGAGAGAAGCATTAATGGACCATTTGAATTTGTAAACACAAAATTGAAAATTACATTCTACTGGATAAATCCAGTAATAAACGAATTCGTTGCTATTAAAAGACAGGACATAAAGACACTTTGGTTTGTGGATATGTATCCTCCCACTGTAGACAAAGGGTAATGAGGTAAGACCAGTAGCAACATTCTGAGATCTACCAGTGGCCTGAGGAGGTTTGTTTTCTTCTGCTATGGTTTTCAGCACCAACCAATTGAAAACAGGTGCGCTGTCATGAATCTGTGACAGAGGAGAAGACAGCTTGAACTTGGGGAGATGGCTTGTCCAAAGACCTCAGATGAGTCATTTGTAATAGTCATCTTTCCAAGTCATCGTTATGGGCTGCGGTGCTCCAAGGGCTTTGCATGAGCTACTTCATTAAATCTTGATAAAAAATCTTAAGGGGATTGTTGTAACTATCTTGCTAAGTCCCCACAGCCCACAGTAGCACTTACTAAGCAATTACCATGGGCCAGACACAGCTCCAGGTACGCTGATTGTATTAACCAATTCGACCTTTATATCACACCTTTTTAGCAGCAGCATCTTGACTTACAAGGTGAGAAGAGCTGGGGGCCCAGACATTAAACTGTATGAGGCGCCCTTATAATCGGAGTAGTCGGTGTGGCTTCAGTGACCATCCTTCCGTGTTTCAGTCCTCACATTAAAGAGGGAGAGTGTGGGGTTATATGCTCATTAAGTTAACTTCCAACTCCAAAAGTGTCATTATTACTTACAGAGAGTGCATGACTGTGCTACCATACCCCACACATAAACAAACACAAAGAAGAAACAAAAGAGTGGGCAAGGATATCTCATTTAACTAAAACAAATCAATATTGAAGGAGATTTCTTCTATGAAATACCCAAATATTATAAAACTATAATTATTAGAATAATAAGGGTCTGCCTCAAAACTACAGTAATTACTAAGGCAATATAAAGCTGAGAAATTTGGATGGTACCCAAGTGTTGTAACAGCAGTTTTAGGATCCATCTTTAAATTGTTCTAGGACCATCAGAAAGTAGATCCCTTTGCATCTGTCTCAGTTCCTCGCTATGTTCAATGGTCCCTACCCATCGGCCTGCTTATGTCCAAAGCCTGGGACAATGTTTTCACATAACATTACATAAGCAAAGACTAAGAGCACAATCTCAGGTGGATTTAGATGCCCCTCTCACCGATTTGAAAACCAAGATCTTAAAAAACAGCTGTGAGTTCTGATTCAAGGTGTGGTCTCAGTGACAAAACTGACAGGACCGCATCCCACCAGTGCTGGGGATGTCGTTCTGTATGCTGTGAATGTGATGCTCTGATTGATTGATAAATAAAATGCCGACTGGCCAGTAGCCAGGCAGGAAGTATAGAATAGGCAGGATAAGCCGAGAAGAGAATTCTGGGAAGTGGAAGGCTGAGTCAGGAAATGCTGCCAGCCGCCGCCACCATGAGAAGTGAGATGTAAAGTACCGGTAAGCCACAAGCCACGTGGCAACTTACAGATTAATAGAAACGGATTAATTTAAGATATAAGAACCAGATAGCAAGAAGCCTGCCACGGCCATACAGTTTATAAGTAATATAAGTCTCTGTGTGTTGATTTGGGTCTGAGCGGCTGGAGACTGGGAGGGAATGGAGAAAACTCCAGCTACAAACCAGGGAAGGGCCAGGTTGAAAAGATTCTTCTTTGTCAGGGGGCTGTGTCATGTGCTTTTGTTTATAGCACCCCGGGTCTCTGAACTGTCTTCTGGAGAAATGTTAACTTGTTGCTACACAGAACAATTTGAGAGGGGGGGCTCAGAATCTGAAGGGGGGCTGGGAAGCTGAAGGGGGGCTCGGAAGCTGAAGGGGGGCTCGGAAGCTGAAGGGGGCTAGGAAGCTGAGGGGGTGCAGAAGCAAATCTTCCAGCCACCACAGGCTTCCGATGTTCCCCTTCCAGTGCTTTCTCACTCTTTGAGCCCCTCCTCCTCTCCCCGTTCTTTGCTCCACAGACCAGCCTCCACGGAGAATGTTTCACCCCATCCTGGAAGAGCCTGGGCTGCCGCTATGAGCTGAGGTTTCTTGGACCATCTCTCTGCAGAGCCCAGCCCAGGGGCAGCAAATGAGAGGAGGAAGAAGCGAGCTCTGCTAAGATCTCCAACTTTCTTAGCCTCCTAGTGCTACCTATCAGCAAAAGATTGGTGGGGTGGACTGGTAGCATAGAGAAGGGGCCGGGACATGTAGCCTGAGTTAGCAAGGCTGCTCGGTCCTTGTCTTGTTGGCTCAGGCAGTCATACAACCCTGGGTAGAGCAAACACAGAGTCTATCTCAGGGTCTGTGGCAAGGATTAAACGAGATGGTCGGAATGAAGATTTTTGCCACAATGCCTGAGACAGGAAATGGAGCTCTAGCTCTTACTGTAAATGTTAATAGAGGTTAACAGCCTTGGCTGGATTGGTTCTCTCTGGAAGCTGATACCCATGAGTGCTGTAGAACCAACCATCTTGCTACTGAGGAGCTGGGAACAGGCTGGGGTAAGGCTATGAAGAACAAATTTCTTCACTAGATAAGGTAATAACTACATTGTTGGCCTGTGATTACTCTTGTATTGCTTTGGGTTTCTTTTCAAGGGAATTCGGCAGCAGAGATAGAGCAGGACACCTATATCTTTTTCTGACCTCCCAGTGTACATCCCCAAGCGTGCATATATCACCTCTACACAAGAGATTATTTTCAAATAAAAAGCTAAAAACTGATTGGAGCCCTTGCCTGCTATGTGTATATATTTTATGTCCTGAGGGCACATTAGAAATGGAAATGCTTCCTGTGCAGAATGACTTCTCCTTCCGCAATATAACCAATGGCACAGAACAGTCTTTTCTAATGACCAAGTGCTAGCCTCAATTTTCACAAACAAAAACAAATGAAGGATACTTAATAGCGCGCGCGCGCACACACACACACACACACACACACACACACCCCTCTGTTAGAGTTAATCGTGGGGTGAAACTCTCATGACTTTAAA
Organism: Onychomys torridus; assembly: GCF_903995425.1. Classification (NCBI taxonomy): domain Eukaryota; kingdom Metazoa; phylum Chordata; class Mammalia; order Rodentia; family Cricetidae; genus Onychomys; species Onychomys torridus. Next base: position 35,735,281 of record NC_050457.1, on the reverse strand, counting down.
AGGCAAATCAGAACATCTGAAACACAGATCGTTCATGACTCAATAGAATCAGCAGACACAGCACTAAATGCTCCACAGGCTTTCAGAGAATTCCGAGCACACTCAGCATGTGACAACCGCTGGAAGCAGTCTTTCTGTGAGATGGCGGCTAGCCCAGCCACATGCCCCTTTTCACAGAAACTCTAGCCTCCCTGCCTCAGATCTTTGCCTTCTCACCTTGGCCCTTATTTTGTGGGTGGGTAAGATGTTGGTTTCACCAAAATAACAGCTAGAAGTGTAGTGGTTTTCTTTTCTTTTAGGTGGCAAAACGGTGTCCCCACAGAGGGGAACTCCATAGGCAAGAAGGGACCTACAGAGACGCTCTGTGCTGCAACACAGTGGAATTGATGAAGAGAAGATGGAGAACTCACAGTGTGGCAATCCAGTTCAGTTCTGCCTGCGTTGAGGCTTAGGCATCTGAAATGGATCTGGGAATGTCATGAGAAACAACAGAGTCGATACCAGAGACGTGGCTCCCCAAGCTGGGGTTCTTCAGTCCCTGGATACCATTCCCAGACTCCAACCCCTAGCAACAGATCTGTCCTGGGGTGAAGAATGCAACCTCTATCTTCACTCTCCTTGTGTCCAGCACTCAGTCATGCCTTGTTAAGGGGTGACCGGTAGTTGTTGGGCAAATATCTGCCACACGCTCCCTTCTGTTCACCCCCATTAAAGGTGCTGGGAAGGGTGAAGGAAGGGGATGCTCAGGTTGCTGGAGCTGGGATCTCCTGGCATCCTAACGGATACAAGCCTTGGCCGTCTCCGGGATGGACAGTCTCTCATAACCTGTCTCCAGAGCTGGCTGATAGGAAGAAGTGGGCAGAACAGAGAAGGAAGCAGAAGCAGCCTTGGTCTTGAGTGGCCCAGAACTTGGGTATGGTGGTATTGTGTTCCCCAAAATATTGTGCACCCTAATAAATTTGTCTGGGGTCAGAGAACAGACAGCCACTAGATATAGAGCCAAAAATGGTGGCTAGAAAATGGGTCAGAGCAAGCCATAGCAGAAGCTGGGTGGTGGTAGTGCACGCCTTTAATCCCAGCACTTGGGAGGCAGAGCCAGCCGGATCTCTGTGAGTTCAAGTTCAAGTTCCACATTGGAAACAGCCAGGCATGGTGACACACATCTTTAATCCCAGAAAGCGAGCCTTTAATCCCAGGGAGTGGGGGCAGAAAGAGAAAGATTATATAAGGCGTGAAGACCAGAAACTAGCAACATTTGGCTGGTTAAGCATTCAGGCTTTGGAGCAGCACAGTTTAGCTGAGATTCATGTGGATGAGGACTCAGAAGCTTCCAGTCTGAGGAAATAAGACCAACTGAGGAACTGGCGAGGTGAGGTAGCTGTGGCTTGTTCTGTGTCTCTGATCTTCCAGCATTCACCCCAATAACTGGCCTCAGGTTTGTTTTTATTAATAAGACTTTTAAGATTCCTAGTACACTTGGGCAAAGTGATTCTTCTTCCATCCCTCTTTCCCTCTGTTCTTCTTTCTTAAGCCAGAGAGGGACAAGGCTGAGCATCAACTCAGAGGCAGCAGAGACTCCGATTCTAATCCTGTGGGTAGCGATTTGCAATGTACTCACTCCCTTTCACCTGAACCGTCATGGATCAGAACACCAACCTCCAATTCAGTCTTTCAGCCTGAAACCACCAACCGTACCCAAATGAGTACTCCTCTTCACTGCCTCCTCCGCCTGCCCTCCCTTCTCTCGCCCTCAGAGCCTTTCAAATTTGCTTATTCCTCCTCTGGAGGCTTCTGACTGTGGCCCTGCAGTTTTAACTTTTGCTTTTTCAGCAAAATACAAGCTTCTTTGTTTGCCCTTACCATTTTACATGAGAAGTTGAGTGCTAAAGTCAGCACATTTGTGTGTTGATCTAAAATACCACGGGATTAACAGCTTGATTGTAAAACAAAGTGGTTCATCATGTAATTTTTTGTTGTTGTTGATGCCTTAACTTTCCTGTTAGGTTTTATGGCTGCCTAATAAAACAACATTCTGTGGCAAAAAAAGGGCAGGGATTTGAAGAGAAACAGACTTAGCTAGAATCCCAGCTTTGCTGTTCTACTCTGTGGTCGTGTTGGGTTAGGTCACAAGCTTCTGAATTCTGCTGATAAAGGGGAATAAAAGAAAGAAGCAGAGAGTAGAATTCTATGACTTGGCCTAGGTGTAGTTCTTAGCACAGGAGGCTAAGTGCTCAGTAGACATCAGCTCTCCCACTGTGTTATCCACACACAATGCCTGTTCAAAGTAGGCACCAAAGAGATGTTCTCTCTTACACACCAACTTTCCAAATACCATAAATAAGAATGGATTTTTACCCAAAACCATGTTATGTTATGACTTTGCCTTAGGTCTTAGTTTGGTTTTCTAGCATTGGGCTGAACACCATAACCAAGAGCAACTTGAGGTAGGAAGGGTTTATGTCATCTTTGTAGCTTGGAGTCCATCCTGAAAGGAATTCAGAGCAGGAGCTCAAAGCAACCTCGAGGTAGGAACTGAAGCAGAGACCATGGAGAAAGGCCACTTAGTGGCTTGCTCTCTATGGCTCTCCACCTGCTTTCTTACACAACCCAGGACCACCTGCCTAAGGCATGGCTCTGCCCACAGAGGGCTGGGCCTTCCCACATCAACAATTAAGAAAATGCCTCCACAGACTTGCTATAAGCCTATATGACAGAGTGTCATTTTCTTAGCTGAGGTTCCCTCTTACCTGACGACCCCAGCTTGAGTCAGGCTGACAAAACACTACCCAGCACATCTGCTTTCCGAGAGGTCTCATTTGATGTAGCTCTAGAGATGTGTTCATGTCCTAACTCCTGGAACCTCTGATTATTGCTCTATGTGGTGCATGCACGCGTGCACGTGCATAGACACACCACACACACACACACACACACACACACACACACACACGCACCTTAGATATGAAACACTGGGGTTAAGTCACAGATTATGAGGCATTTCCCCTGCACTGTCTAGAGCAGGAGTTTGAGACCTTGCACCATGGACTACATACACAGAGGAGATGCGTACACACAGTCTGACAGAGAAGAGGCAAAGGTGGAAGTAATGACAGCCTGAAAGTGGACGAGGCAAGAATGATGCTGCCTTGAAAGTTCTAGAAGGAGTATATGCTCCTGCTGACCTTTTGATTTCACACGGGTCTTCCAGAACTGTGGGAGAGAAGATTCCATTGTCATAAGTGCCCCATGGACGGTGCTTCATTGCAGTAGCTTAAGGATACTTGTTAACTGTACTACCCTGAGCAGTAGACCAGGCCTTCCCTCTCATCCTGACCACAATGCTTCTACAAGAGACCCAGGCTGTGAGGAGCCTGCAGTCCCGAGATGACTGCACACAACCCACTCAGCCTCATCAGATCCGTTTCCCCACAGAACTGCAATAGGACCTGGCCTCCTCACTGTGGCCGACACCGGGGCTGACTAACCAGGACAAAGGAGGCCATGGAGAGTGGCTGTGCTGTGTCTCCTGTTTTCTCTCTGAGGCCCGGGATCCCATCAGGCACAGCAAAGCTTTTCTTTCTACAAGTTGTGGCAGAGGTGGAAATGCAGATTCCCCTCAGTTTGGGAGCATGTCGAGTGGGGCAGGAACCTCTGTGGTTCTGTAGTAAGTCATTTTACTACACTTCTTTCTTGCATGTGGGCTTTGAGAGGGAAGCCAGCCAGGAGGAACAGGTGGGACCAGAGCTGTTGCTATGGTGAGAGCAAAAAGCACAAGACACAGGAGCAGGGAGCCTGGCAGACTCAGCCTTTCTCCCTCTGAAGTTCCCAAAGCAAGCCAGAATCTGGGCCCAGTCAGACAACCTGGTCCCGAAGCCCACAGAGACCTCGCACAGAGACCTCGCAGATCTGCAAAACCATCTACAGCACACGAGAGAGGAGACTGAAGGCAAAGAGAGCTGTCGGCTCAGGAGGGCATAGACACTTGAGACAAGACTTTATAGAAAAAAAATGTAGTCGTAGAGATTTACCTCCTTAGAGCCCTGCATGCGGCTCCCCCATTCTCCTCACAGCCATGAGCTGAGTTCTGGTCTGTGCTTCCCTCCAGCAGATGCCAGGCCAGAGAGCTCCATGCATTGGAAGCTTACAAGGGCTCTGTAGTCTGCATAGAGAGCACCCGGGTCTGGGTCCTCTCTGTTAGTAACAGGAAGATTATTGTGATTATTGCAAGAGCTACCTCGAGCTGCTCTTGCCTCACTTATCATCCTCCCCACCCCCCGAAATGTTAGGGGGATGAACTGAGCAGTTTGCAATCTTTGCTTCATATTGGAACACCCCGGGGGTGGGGACCAAGCCATATCCATACCCATCTGATTGAAAACTCCACAGGTGGGAGGCAGGCACCACCATTTTCAATGCCTCCCCAACCTTCAGCCTATTTCTTGTCCAGTCAAGTTCAAGAGCCAGTGGGCTGTGTGATATCCACCGTAGAACATTATCCCCTGAGCATAATAGCTGCCATTTTCATCAGAGCAGCCGTGGTTACTTGCAGGAGACCCTCAAGATGCAGTCTGTTGACTGTGAACACTCTTTCACAGGAAGGAGGGATTGGGGGGATCATTGGAGTCTTGCCTTAGATGCTGTCCACTCCCTCCTACACGTCCAGACATTTGTACGTAATTCTACCCTATGTGGTCTTGGGGTCCTGGGAGGTATTAGAACATACAGGCTATGGATGGTTCAGTAAAGGAGGACTCCATCTATGCAACTCATCCATGTTGGCGTGAGATATTTTTTGGTGGTGTGGTAGCTTGGTGGGGGGGGTCACTCATGATCCTGTAACTCATCTTTGCTCTGTAAACAAATCCAAGAAATGCATTGGTTCTCCCAGCCCATGGTGGTCTATAAGGAGGAGGTAGACATTTGTCCACATGTCCCTAGAGAAAGTTTCCAGAACATACGTAAGCTTCTACCAGAAGAAATGTCTTTGTCCACATATGCCCGTAAATCTGGTGCTGCTTGTCTCTGTTCTCTGTTTGTTAGGGTCCATAGTAAAATCCTTCCCTAAAGTTCCACACTCAGCCTGTTTTTATTTATTTACTCTTTAAGATCCCCTGAAGAGGCGCACCACTCCTGGAGATACTGCAACACCAGGCCGATGCACAGGGTGAATGAAGCAAGCTCCCACTTTAATATCAGATATCAAACTGACGTGATCACACTCAGCTTTCTAGTCCTTTTAGCACCATTTGCTAAATGACATGATATTGAGATCTATGCAGGTCTGAAAGCCTATTAGGCTCTCCCATGCTTTTAAGGTAGAGGAGGGGTTAGTAGAGTAGCAGAACCAACGGGCATTGCTTCTGTTCATTGTCTCTCAGAACTTAACTCTGAGTGACCCTCTGCAGGTCTGAACGGTAAATGGAGTGCAACCTGGTCACCCAGCAGCGACTGAGCATCCTGACTGAGGATGGGAACATTTAAACTGGAGGCCAAGAGGAGGTCAGGTGGCACTAAACCCAGCAAGAGCAGCAGCAGCAGCAGTCATGATTTGGAAACGCGGCACCTCAGCAATCTGGCCACCGCTCCGTAAGTATCATTTTGGATGTTTGTAATGATCCTGCTATGTAAACATCATCCCCATCATTGTCCCGCTAAGGAAATGAAAGCCAAGAGAGGTTAGGTAACAGGCTAAGGTTCAAAGCTAAACTGAATTGCCATTCAGAGCTGCAACTGTAGGAGCCTCTGTTTCTACTGAGTACTAATTTCAGAGAGAAAGGAGTGAGATGGGCAGAGATAGCAAGGAAAGGGTTAATATTATGGGGTGAATCAGGTAGAGGAGCTGCTGTGAACTGCCCCCATAAATGATGCTGCAAGAAGAAAACTCTAAATCAGCACTTAGGTACGCCCTGAGCTCACTCCAGACAGAAAGCACCACGCTGGAACAGATGGCTTCATTTTGAAGGACTTGTTCTGTAATCAGTCCCTGCTCCCTCAAAATAGTCCCCCAAATAAGCCCATTGTGTTTCTCTGTGGTTCCATGGCTCAGCAGCACTGTTCTCTGGCCAGCACGAACAGTTTGGTTCTAAGCAGAGTCCTCATCTACTGATCGACATCAATAGAACAAAATGTACAGGGAGGAAAAGAGGGTGGTCAGGGGAACTAGACTAAGCTCTGCCCTACAGTGCCTGTCTCCAGACTCAAAGTGAATCAAAATGTTATCAAGGCTCGATCTCTCTCTCTCTCTCTCTCTCTCTCTCTCTCTCTCTCTCTCCACTTGGAGAAGACTCTATCTATCAACTGCCTCTGAAATCTAAGCTATTATTTGAGAACCCCACTGAGCAAACATCATTCGCTCATGAAGCCCGATGTAGATCCAGGGAGGCAACACTGGCCTGAAGCAGCGGCATTTGGAAAAAAAGAAAGAAGAAATGGATTTTCCTAATGAGGCTTCCCCAAGCCTCCATTTCATGCTGAAGTTGAAAGCAAGACACCATCAAAGGATCTTGAGGTGCTGAAAAAATCTCAGTGTAAAGAGGGGGTTAGACGCCAGCTATTTCATAACAAGGTTGTAGAAATGTCTGTTAGATTTAAAAAGTGGAAGCCACCCCCCACCCCCACCAGTATGCACAGAAGAACTGTGTAATCACACAGATGACCAACAGATCCGTGGAGACACACAGCATATGCAAAATCACACACACAGGCTAAATGGCTGCGAGGATGGTTAGGATGAATTAATTTCACAGCCTACTTCTCCTGTGGAAGATGACCTCCTTTATGCAAATGAAGGGTAAGAAAAAATACTCTGTCATCGCAATTAAATAACATAGCATTAAGTCACTGCACAGCCTTCAATGAGCTATTGTGTCGGCATCATCTGTGGGTCCTGTCTGTCCTGGAGAGGAATCCACAGTCGCTTGGGAAGGTGGTAGTGACAAAATATGAGATTTACAGGCTGAAAGAGGCATGGGATGTATTCGGATATCACTTTCTCTAATATGCTTTAAGACATGGCATAAAGATGACACTATCTAAATTAGCTGGTATGCCTTAAACCCAAGCTTTAAAATGGGGCTAGGAATACGTCAGCAATCAGAAAGCCTATAGGTTTGTTTTTTCTCTTCCTAAAAGCTTATCAAGCTAGAGGAAAACATTCTTAACAGGTACACACACACACACACACACACACACACACACACACACACACACACACACACACACGCTCACATCTTTCCTTACAACTGGAAATCCCGTCTGTGGTACTCAGCACCGAAAGACGTAGTAAAGCATCATTCTACCTTTCTGCTGATCAAACACAGGTGAGGTGCTGAAATCCATGGTAGCCTGTCTCATCGTTTACCATAAGAATGGCAAAAAACATCCAGGGCTCTGGAGAGGAGAAAACACCGTCTCATCCGCTGCAGCCAACACGTCAGTCAGCTTCAGCATGGCTGGCCGAGGCTCCTGTTGGAGAATTAAGTGTGCATTATTAGATCTGCAGGTTGCCTTCAAGGCCGACGTTGTAAAGAGGTAAAAAGACTCTTCTTCTAAAAACCGCGGGGAGGAAGAGTTACTCTCCCATTCATCATCTACACCCATGTGTGAGTATTACACACCCCTCCCCCCCCAAACAGATAGAACAGTCCAAATCCTAGAATAAAACCGTCCTCGTTGGGGTGCCTACCTTGGATCTGGGCCAGGAAGGCGCTGCAGGTCTCCGAGCCTCCGAGGCTGGAAGGTTGTTTTAAACCAATGGAAACCTCAATGAGTGAGTGAGGATTCTCGGGGCCAGACGGAGCATGTGCGGAGCCGCCGGCGCAGACTGCGTTCCGTTCGGGCTGTTTGTTCTTGGCGCAGTGAGAACTGCATTTGGGTCACGTGAGCAGAGAGGGGCCCTCTCAATGGAATAGGACGTAAATATTGTAGCGGGAGGCTGCAGGCCACGTGCCTTGCTGAGCAATTATGCGCTGGCGCTGCTTTTCTCCAGGCTCCCTGCGGTGGTCTCCTCCTGACAGGGGAGACTTGTGGGAGGGGAGGGGAGTTTGAAAGGTTGTAGGTCAAGGCTCAGGATTCTGTGCCGCCAACTAAAAACAGTCTGCAGTCACAAGGGTGGGTGTTACTGCACTGTGCACGAAACCGGAAGGGTCACCAAATGGACACCTTTGAGAAGCAGCTGAGAAAATGGCAAATTTATCCGCTAGGCTCAAAATCCCGAGGTGGGGAAGTCTTGCTCTCTTTTGCATTCGATGGCACTCTTTACTGCTAAGTGAAAGCATCTCTACAGCTCATTTGTTTGTGTTCTTATAAAATGAGTACATTTCACTTGTGTTTTGGGCTTTGTATCTGTGTGTAAACACATGGGTGTGGGTACATGTTCATGCGCGCATATGTGTGTGTATAGACCAGAGGATAATCTCAGGGATCTCACTTTTGGGCCACCTTTGTTTTTCCAGATACTCTCCCTAAAACCCGTGCCTTGTCCACTTGACTAGGCTAGCAGGCAGCAAGCCCCAGGATTCTCCTGTCCCCCAACCCCCAACCCCTCTGCAGTGATGGGATTGTGATATCACCTGGCGTTTTATGTGTCACTGATAATGACAAGCCTTTTTTTTTTTCTTTTTAACTAACAAATATTTGAATTTGGAAATAAATGCAGGAAATAAATCATTTTTCTCTGAGGATGGCTATATTAATCAGTGTGTGTGTGTGTGTGTGTGTGTGTGTGTGTGTGTGTGTGTGTGTGTATGTGGTACGGGGGACTGAACCCAGGCTTCATATACTAAATCATATACTAAATAAGTGCTCTCTCTACCACTGAACTGCATTCTTAGCCCTTACAATTGTTTTGACACAGAATGATCTAACCTATTATCTGTGTTCTTCTGTAGGCAGACCCCTTTCTTATCTTTTGCCTCATATTTTCTAGGTACCTATTATTTATTTTCCATAAAAAAAAAAAAAAAACTTGAAGGGCCTCACACGTCCCAGTGACAATGCCATCTATGAATGATATCACAGTCACTTAATAAAACCAGCACTCAGTCACTAGCACGATTATTCACTTCATAGTACTATTACTCAGTAGTGCTATTAAGTACTCAACAATGTTATTAATCACTCTCCTTTCCGACATGGATTCCTCCCTTCAAAATATTCTGCATCATTTTATTTAAAAATACCAGCAGAGGCTGGAGAGAGAGCTTAGTGGGTCAAGTTCTTGCTCTAGCATTTTAGAGTTCGGATCCCTAGCATCTATATAAATGGTGGGTGGATGTGGCAGTCTGGCTGTAATCTCAGTGCTGGGAAGGCAGAGTCAGGATTTTGGGAGCAAGCTGAGTGGCTAGACTATCAGAGAGCTCTGATTTTAAGTGAGAGACTATGCCTCAATGCATAAAGGGACGAGCAAGCAAGGAAGACACCCCATTTCAACTCTGACTCCCACATCTATGTGCAAACATGTTCACCCACACATACATGTAACCCCCCACAAACACACACACACACACACACACACACACAGAGAGAGAGAGAGAGAGAGAGAAATACAATTAAAAATTAAAAATACATCCATACATACACTTAATAACCCAGCACTCAAATATATTTCCTATCTCTTAAGTTTCCCAACACCAATCTCTTATATTAATGATGTGGCACAACCTTGGCGATCCTGTTTATTATTTTTCTTGTTACTGTGACAAAATTCTTGAAAAAAAAGCAACTTAAGGAGGGAGTGCTTATCTGGCTCATAGTTTGAGAGTACAGTCCACCATGGCAGGGAAGTCACGTTGGCCAGGGTTTGAGGCAATATGCCACATTGCATCTGTAGGGAGCAGAGAATGATTCTTTTTTCAGCCTGTTATCCCAGACCATCGGATGGTGCCACTCACAATTGGTGGGTCTTCGGACCTTAATTAACCCAATGTAGAAACTCCCTTATAGATATGGCCAGCTGCTGCATCCTAGGTGTCTAGGCTCTAGATCCCATCAAGTTGACAAATCAGTACATGAAGGAAAACTGCTAATTATAGTAGCAGATACTCAAGGAGGGGCAGCTTAAGTCTACTGAACTGGCAGGCATTGCCACAACTCAACCCCTAGGAAGAGAACAATGAAGGGTTTAGATGACTCTCCTTTGCATTGACTTGGGCATGCATTCATTCACCACTACAGCAAGAGCACTGAGCTTCAGCCATTTCTACAGACACTGATCACACACATGTGAGCAAGACAGGAAAGGTGCAGTGTTCCAATGAGTTCCACCTGTGGGAGCAATTTCTGCTCTTGGCCATGCTGGAGCCACAAGGATTGAATGTGCCTCCTGCCTTGAACCACTAGGACGCTGCAGCAACGTTGCTGAAACACATTGACAGATGAGCTAGGTCATGCAGGGTGGTGATCCCGGGAGAAGATCAGCAGCTGACATCCTCCTGCTGACTCTCCAGCCCATGGCCTGGAAGATCCAGACCATTGTATGGTGTGGCTGGTGGGCTCAGTGGTCTGTAGAGTAGTGCATGAAAAGATACTCATGTTCTACTGAACCCATGAACATGACCTTGTTGAGAAGGAGCCTTAGCAGCTATAATGAAGTCAAGGGGCTCAATTTGAAACCAACTTTAGTGGTTTGTATTGTTCAAAGGGACACTCTGAGGGAAGAGGAGGAAGATGTTAGGAACTCACTGTCTCCTGAACCTACGAAAGGAGTCAGGCTCTGCCAGCACCTTGACCTCAAACGTTTGGTTTCTAGACTATGAAATAATAAGTTTTTGTTGTTGTTGGAAGCCACTATGCTTGTGATAATTTTCTTATAGCAGCTTCAAGAAATCAACACAGAGAAGGACTCTCAAAATAAAATCTCCCCAAATTAATACATTTCTATGTGAGTATTTATCGTTACACAAACCAAAGTATTAGGTATAGACATTTTCATGTTGTAAGGCAGCTGCTGTGGGCTCATTCTGAAGAAAGGCAGGCAGGTAGATTGGGAGGGACATATCTTGAGTCTGTTACATAGGTGTGGCCTGGGCAGACTGCACAACTTTTTGGAGCTCTGCATTATAATCTGTAGCATGGGAACCCCACCCACCAATATCCCATGAGAATTCATGGTGATTATTATTCTTTCACCCTTCTAGGTTTCAAAAATGTTGGGTATTTTTAAAAAATTGTATTTTACGATGCATTTTGAGTGAGGGCATAATGTCCCACTGCAACCCACAAAAATATTTCTGTGACTCTGAAAGTTCTCTGGCATTCCTGGCAGGCTAGCCCCTCCCCTGGCAAGTAGATACTCACAGTCCATTGGCTACTTTTCCTGTTACTGTAACAAAGTATCTGGCAGTTGGAAACTTAAGGGAGGAAGGATTTATTTTGGCTCACCATTTCAGGCCATCATGATGAGAAAGATAGAGAGTCAGGCATGCTACCCAGAGCCCCTGGTGGAGGAAGTGTGAAAGTAGCTTATTCCACTGTAGCAGATCAGGGAGCAGAGAGAACAGGACCGGAAACAAGACCAGGCTATAAGCTTTCATGTCCGCTCCTGAATGACCCACCCCTTCCAGCCAGCCAGGACACATGACCCCCTGTGATAGTCTACCACCTGGGGTTCAACCCTATAAACGGGTGGCTCACACTTCAGACTCAAACCATGGCAGCCACCCATGGCCTGTGGTGGTGCACCAACTCTTGCCCATAACATGGCAGAGGAAAAGAGGACGCACGGTGATATGAATGCACAACATGCCCGCACAGTTGGGCATGCCTGGCGGACCTAGACACTTCCGCCTAGCTATTTCCGGTTCAAAATAGCCATTTCCAGGTCAAAACGTCTCGTGTGACCAGGGCCCCATGGCTTTGCGTGGTTGCATAAAGCTTGAAGTGCAACCATGTGATCTACACACATGCGTGGAGTAACCACATAAGTCCGTGTATGCAGGTGCCATGTCCCCCACTCTCTCTTTTCTCTCTTGACCACGTGTGTTTTCCACAGGCCTGTTCACGTCTGTCCCTTTCTTTCTTATCCTAATAAAACTCTTGTTAGTGGGTTTGTCATGTTTCGGGATATTTCCTCGCAGGGTAAGAGCGCCGCTAAATAACTAACACAGGGTCTGTGTGGCCATGAAGTCCTGCCCTTTGTCTCCAGTTCGTTCCTTACCACCCTTCCACTCAGTGCCCAGCAACTGGGCATGCTGGTCTCCTTCCTGTTTCCGGAATGCCATACCCTTTTCTGTACTGAACATCCCTGGTTATTCTGTGCCTCACTCGGTCTCCTCTACCCCAGCTCAGAGGTCACTGTTTCCAACAGGCTTTCCTGACCACAACCACCCAGCCTCGAAGGGTCCTCTACTTCTGAACCAGTCCCTTCCTTCTTCAGAACGCTGCTTTATGAATTTAGAATGGAAAACACGCTGCCAGGAAGACAGAGCTTTTGCCCGCACTGTGATTGATATCTGTCTCGTTCAGAGTGTCTCAGACTATCCAGGGTGAAGGACCAGGTTTACAAATCCCCAAACCATTGGGGACCAACATGTTCTTAAAATGTAACTGAATAACGTGTATCCATTGTTCAAAGTGTGTTTGGGTGTTACTATAGTGTGTGTTCATGTACTGTGATGGTATTGTGTTCCCCAAAATATTTTGCACCCTAATAAACTTATCTGGGGTCAAAGAACAGAACTGCCACTAGATACAGAGGCTAGAAAATGGTGGCACTCACACCTTTAATCCTAGCATTCCAGAGGAAGAAATCTGTCTGGATCTCTGTGAGTTCAAGGCCACATTGAAAACAGCCAGGCATGGTGACACACGCCTTTAATCCCAGGGAGTGATGGCAGAAAGCAGAAAGATATATAAGGTGTGAAGACCGGAAACTAGAAGCATTTGGCTGCTTAAGCTTTTAGGCTTTGGAGCAGCACAGTTCAGCTGAGAGGCATCCAGTCTGAGGAAACAGGATCAGCTGAGGAATTGGCAAGGTGAGGTAGCTGTGGCCTGTTCTGTCTCTCTGATCTTCCAGCATTCACCCCAATATCTGGACCCTGGTTTGTTTTTATTAGTAAGTACCTTTAAGATTCATGCTACAATATACAGTATCCTCTAGCCACATATGGCTGTTTAAGTTAAAATTAAATTTAAAAACTCAGTTCCTCAGCCACAGTAACAACTATGATTCGACAGTGTCATAGTTAAAACCAATTGCTCTGTGAGAGGTGGGGAAGTGTTAGGAGGTAAGCCTCAGAGAGGAATAGAGCCAGTGGACAACCAAGCAACTCAGAGCTTCATGGTAGGGAACAACCCAGGTTCTAAAGGACAAAGAGTTAGTTTATTTTGCTTTGTACTGTTTTTTAATCATACCTTCATCATAACATGTATTTTGCAGTGATACTTTAATTCATGTAATTGTGGACTTTGATCATAGTCACATCTGTTTCTCTCTTGTCTTCTTTCCCTCCCTTGATGCCTTTCCACTTTCCAAAGATAGTGTCCTTCTCCTTTCCTGTCACACACACACACACATACGCACACACATTCACACATGCACATACACGTAAAACACACATGTTCACACCTGCACATACACATACATACACATGTGCACACACATATACGACATACACATGCAAGGACACACACATGCACATATGCATACATACACACTCACACACATAGTGCACAAACACATAGATACACACAGATATACAAACACATTCACACACATGCATACACATATACGCACATGTGCACACACGTATACACACATATGCACACACACATACATTTACACACACATAGTGCACATACATCCTGTAGATGAGAGGAGGAGACATGTTGTTTGTCTTTCCCAGTCTGGTTTATTTCATTGAGCAGAGCATCTTTGGTAATGGGTGGATGTTAGTGCATGATGCTGAGTCAAAGAGACCAGACAGAAAGGACCACATACTGAGATCCCCTCTATAAAGCACTCTTGGCAACAAAACAAAACATGCAGACAGAGACCTCATGAGTGCTTTCTAGAAAGTGGGATGAGCACAATGGGCATGAGGGTTTGTGCTGCTAGAAATGGTCGTCAATGGTTGTCTTGACGGTGGCGAGGGGCACACACCTCGTATTCACAAGCTCACAGGACCTGGCACTTCAAAAGGTGAATGTACAAACATCACACTTTAAAGACCTGAAGAAATAAACACTATAATCTGTAACTTATCTCACAATGTCAATCCAAGTTTCAAAGCAAGTTTGTTAAAAGTAGAAATGATTGAAATGATCAGGTTTTTAAAAATGAACACATGATCACTTTACTCAGATGCTTATAATTTATAGGGCATGTTTATAGTTGGCAAACTAACTTTAAAATAGCTACCACTGTCCTGTCTATGGCTTTTTACACCAGTTTGACCTTGCTTGAGTCTAAGGCCATACCACCCTGAATGTGCCCAATCTCCTCTGCCCTTGTTCAAGTTGATTTTATACATGGTGAGATAAACCTGTCGTTTCAGATTTAGGGTTTGCTCCGATGTTTTATTGCTGTAACTGTGTCTAACTGGCATCCTGGTCTTAGGGCCCGCTTCTGAGGATAAGCAAATGGTACTCTGAAGGTAACCTGATCACTAGGGAGATGGACGCAGGAGGATCAGGAGCTCAAGGCTGTTCTAGTGTTCACTGTCTTGAGACTCTAAAAATAAAGCAAACAAAAACCCAAATGGCACTTCTCCACTAGGGGGTAAACTCCACACAGGCCTTTCCATCTGCATCCTACTCCATATTTCTGGAGCACATACAGAGAGGGAACCGGGGAAGATTCAGTGAGTGACGGAATGTCTCTGAAGGACTTTCTGCACCTAAGCTGAGGTCTTGTTCATTGACAAAGTGACATGAAAACCCACTAACTACTGGCCACTGGAAGAACCCACAGAAAGGACTTTCTGACGTCATCCTTGCAATCTCGCGATGTGAACAAGAGGATGAGAATTGAGGGGTTTGGACGTGCTGGGTGTGTGAACTGTGTTCTAACTGTGTGGCCACCACAGGTGAACTGACACAAGTTTTTGGAGGTCCCACGTTTTACCCAGATTAAACCAGAGCACAAGCGATGCACTCACACAGAGGATGTGTGAGCTGTGTGGGATGAGTCTATATAGTGCCTAAGTCTAAGAGAGCCAGGCAACTGAGAGCTGAAGTCTCACTACAGCCTGTTTCCTGATCCAATTACTTTAACTACAAATGAGTCACAAAATAGTATAAATAGTGAAACAGTCATTCCATTGGGGCTGTTACAATGTATATGAAGTGTTACCACAAAAGCCGAGTTTGCATTGGTCTTAAAGAAACCTTGTGACTATCTATTCAACTAAAAACGAAAGAAAAAGGCTAGGCATTTGTTACTGGTTTTAGAAAGATATGGCAATTATCTACCCATCTGTCCTTGTTTATGAAAAGCAGACTCAAATGAACTCATTGGGTAGGGTAATGATTTACAACACTACCAAGAAAGATTCATTTCTTCTAATAGATGAAGCTATGTCTTAAATGAACAAATGGAGTTCTCTTCTGGAAACTTTTCTAAATCTATAAATTCTGAGAATGAATGCAAAGACTTTGAAGCCATTAATGCAGACATTTCAGCATGATACCTCTTGTTCCTTCTTTAATAAGTACACACAACTTTATAAGGCGTGGGTAACAAATAAGAATACATTAAATTCTATGGTAACAGGCAAATATTGGTTTTTTGGTTTTTTTTTTTTTTTTTTTTTTTTGCTAAACTTTTAAATTTTATGTAAACAAAAGCTAATGGCTACCTGGCAATTTGGGAAACATTTGGTCAATCCTTTGGTCAACATGTCTTTATTTAAATTTTTTTAATTTAAATCTTTATTTATATCATTGAGGTTTATGAAGCATAATTTTAATTACATTTCTAGTGAATGTTGGCTGTGTTCCTTGGCTCTCTGATGCTGACAAAATGCCAGAGATAGACACCAATGAAGAGGAAAGGTCCATTCTGTCTCATAGTTTCAGAGGTTTCAATCCATGGTTGTTGAGGTAGCACCCGCGCTACACTACCCGATCACCATGTCCGAGCGAGGGGCTGTGGATGGAAAAACAGAGACAAGAGACAGCGGGTCATTTGTGCTAGCAGAATGCCAAATGCCGTTTATTGAAGAAGGGAGGAAACCTTAAATACAGGCTTACAGCACAATGGAAGAACCCCTGGAGGGCAGAAGTTCGATATTGATGTTTACAATCTTACATCTAAGCTATTAACGCCCAAATGCAGGATACACAGACAAATAACCTCCAGTGAGCATTCAGGAGGGTGGAGACAGGCAGGGAATCAGCATAGGGAGGACATCAAGGTCAAGGTTGGCAAGCAGGGCCGCAGGTACCCAACTTGGGCGTTCCAGGGCACTACACATGGTCAGTTGGTTCCTTGGTTTGGGGGCCTAGGGTGAGGCAGGAAAAAGTGTGAGAGAATACTGCTCATCTCATGGGGACCAGGAAACAAAGAGAAAGGAAAAAGCTGAATCCCAGTGATGTGACTTCTAACCAACAGGCCTCACATCCTAAAAGATCCCACTACCTTCCAGCAGGACACAAGCTGGTAACTAACTCTTCCATGTATGACTGCCCCACACACACACACATTTTTTTTTTTTTTTTTTTTTTTTTTGGCTAGCTTACCATGCCTGGATGAAATATGGAAACAATAGTTGGATGTAACTAGGCTCACACTGGCTGGAGGGCTTTTCCCGTTACCATAGTATCGGTTTTCAAATCTCAAATAGATGGTTTTCATTTTTTTTCATTCTCTGAAGTGCATTTGTTTCATTAGATTCCCATGGAAGCCTTGGGGACTTGCATCCAGTTATGTCTGGATTGTAGGCACTTCCTCAGCAAGCCAACAGATTTGAGGGGAACACAGGAAGCAAATGTGAGAAAAAAACAAAACAAAACCAACCCACAGCACATTTGGAGACCTATGTGGACAGTGAATTTGCTGAACAACCCCCGAAGTGTTTGTAAGAAGTTCTAACTTGGACACACATTCTTCTACGTTTAGCTTGGTATTGATTGATCAAGTTCAAATGAAGTCTTGTGGTATGAATTAAGTTAGCATTGTGTGGAGGGAGGGTTCCAGCAATGGCACTCCCTGACTCTGTCCCTTCTTGGCAGTGTTAGGGTCCTGGAGAAGCCCACAAAAGACTTTCTGACATGATGCAATCAGCAAGAGCATTTACTGTCTCGAGAAGGTACCAGCATGCTGGGGCCGTGCATGTAACACAAAGGCAAGAATGGCGATCCCAAGAGACTCTTGCAGGCTCTTTTATACACATCTAAAGGAATTCTGAAAGCAGTGAGATCATTCTACCTAGGATTGGCTTACCCAAGTGGCAATCACATTAGTACATTTCTAATTGGTTATGGCTAGCAGGGGTGGGCCTAAGGCGATAGCTTTTCCATTCTTGGGCAGGTCTGGACAGGTCCCAGGCCTTGTCCTTATTTGGTTATTGCCTTGAGGTACCTGGGGTGGGGGAAGGAGGTTGGCCAGGCCTCGCATGTGCAATTTTCCCCATCGTTACTGTCAGGGGTGTTGGTGATTGATTGCCTGTGGTGATTGTCTGTGGACTGAGACCTAGTTTTTAACTGAGTCATTAGGGGCCTGTCATGATATTTGCCTGATCCTCTCAGCTGCTCTGAAATATCCAGAACAATATTTTTCCCTCCGGTTAATTTTTTTTGAGAGGAAGTTCTTGAAAGAAATGTAATTGAATTTTGCTCTCCAAAGTTTCTTGTAGAGTTAAGGAAGTGAATTTGGGGGCTGCTAAGGGTAATGGACGAGGAGCTCATGGGACTCTGCTGATTGATGTAGTTTACTAATGGGACAAAGTCGTACTCTGTAGAGTTAGACTCTGCCCTGTAGAGTTGCTGTGTCTTGTGGTTACAGACTGGGGGCTCTACTTAGGGTCTGAAATATATAGTTGTGCATTGTGTTTTGTTTTCTTTTTCTTTTCTTTTCTTTTTTTTAAAGATTTATTTATTTATGTATACAGTGACTGGTCAGCCTGCAGGCCAGAAGAGGGCACCAGATCTCTTATTGTAGATGGTTGTGAGCCACCATGTGGTTGCTGGGAATTGAACTCAGGACCTCTGGAAGAGCAGCGAGTGCTCTTAACCTCTGAGCCATCTCTCCAGCCCCTGCATTGTGTGTTTTAAACGTACTTCCTCCTCAATAATTCTTTTTAAGAAACAGTATGTGTGGTGAGCCTCCAAACTCGAGGCTGCAGGATGTGTGAACACTTGCCAGTATCCAGTTGCCAGCCCGACTACATCTATATTCTTGGTTGTCAACTTGACTACATCTGGAATTAACTAAAGCCCAAATGACCGGGCACACCTGTGTGGGATTTTTTCTTAATTCAATGATTTCAAGTGGGAAAACCTACTTCTAAACAAGATGTTTGAAGTGGGAAGATTAGCCTTTAACCTGGGCCCACCTTCTGCTGGTAGTCTTTATAAAGGGCAGGGATGAAGGAAGCTTGCTCTCTTTTAGTCTGCTTGCTCTCACCCTCACTGGCAAGAGCACCCCGTCACAGGCACCACAGCCCACTTCTTCATGATTGCAGCATGTACTGAAGACCAGCTGAGACATCCAGCCTCAGACTGAACAACCACTGGATTTTTGTACCTCCTGTTAATAGACAGCCATTGTTGGACTAACTGGACCACAGCCTATAAGCCATTCTAATGAAAACCCCTTTCTATATATCTACATAGATACATAGATTCATTCTGTAAATTCTGTTCTTCTGGAGAACCCTGGCTAACACACCCAGTCTAGAACCGGTCAGTGATTTGCTCTTTCACATCTCCTAGGAACACTAAGCACAGCTGCAGTTCTTGGGAGTCCATTGCTCCATTGGCTTTGAGCCCCTCCACAGGAAGCATCAGACTCCCAAGCTGTGCAGTCTCAGGATAGACCCACTTCTCCTTAGCGTAAACATATGTTCGCACCGCGCCTCAGAGACATACCCAAACAAAGCTGGAGCATTTCTTCAAAAGTTCACATCATAGCATGTGTGCCAGGATCTGTAAGTAGTGGAACTGAATACCCACACTTGCTGCTAAATTGGTCTGGGCCCTTCACACGTTTGCCTACACGATTGTAGCTGGTACATTAATTGGAAGACACCAGCTGCTCTAGCAAGTAGGGAGGTAATCCCTTGTGAGTGTCTGTACTGACTACAGGGTTTACTCTCCTGGCTATAAGGGACCTTAAGTCTTGTCAGGCCCAAAGAAAACTCCCTGTTCTCCCAAATTCTGGCACTTAGACAAAAGCTAGCATTCCTTAAGAACTTGTGAAACCGGTTCCTCTCTACCAAAGGAGCCATTTCCCTATCACTGGCAGAAAGGACAGACCTCTCTGTGGTGCCTATTAGCACACCATGGTGCTTATTAGCACACCAAGGCACGTGCTGGCCTCCAGGCTCCCTCAGGATCACAACACCTGTGATACTGCTGGCACCCTGGCTCTTCTCACCCCCTCCTCTGCTCTTTAAACTTCTTTGGCTCACAGACTTCCCTCTCTACAGCTACTCATTCTCCTTATAACCCTGCTATGCTCACATTTTTTTTTGTCTTCCTGTCTTGATTTCTCTGTTTCCCTTCTCTCCCTCCTCCCCATCTCTCAGCTCTCCTGCATTCCCCCTCTCTCAACATTGCCCCCTCACCACCACCAACACACACTTCTTGGCTTGGCTCCTGCTTCTCCCATGACCAGGTCCGGTCTGCTGGCCATGTTCAGCCGTCTACTTTCTCTCTGTGCTCTGGACCCTTCTAGATGCCCCTGGCTGTTCCTTCTTTCATATCTATAATTAATACCTTCCCCTTAACCATATTACGGAACTGTCATGTTGTCAGTTTATACAAGCCTCACTCTCCAAGGTCCATGATCTCTGATATTCTTCCTTGTTCTTCTGCATTTTTCTCTTACTGCCCTTAGACTTTCTTCAGTGCCTTCTGCTAGAGATAAATGTGTGTCTTTTCTTCTTCAGAACACTGTGCCAGTATTTGTGTGCCTCATTCTACTCAAAAGCTTTCCCCAGAGGGGCTGATGTGCATCTCTGTTGAGAATCTGGGTTCTGAATTATCTGGGTTGGGACTTAACATTGTGTGACCTCTGTCTTACTTTCCTTATCTGTATAATCAGAATAATATTAGGGTCTTCTCATGAGGTTAATTTGGGGGGGGGTATTATTTTGAATGGGAAGAGTCTATAAAGAAAGAGAAGCATAGAGGCAGGCAACTTTGATCTCAGCAGGTTAAAACTGCTTTATTGACAGGGAAGGGCCTTAGCCTTTCCATGGGATGAAGGCTGAATGCATTTAGTGGGGCTGAGAACAAGTATCTATACATACACACACATTTAAGGAGCTACCAGGAAGTGAGTTGCAGCTATTGTTTCATGGCTTTGCTGGAAGCAGGGGTGGGGGTGGAGGGTTGTTTTCAATACCTAGGCATATTGTTTTTGCAGGTAGAGTGGAATGGTCAGGCTGGGGCCAAGCTATTCTTTCCAACTAGGAGCTATTGCTCTGGACAGCCTGACCCAATTCCTCATGACATGAGGCTATTACCCAATGGTGTCTCCTACGTAGATCAAACTGGCATCGACCTTGATCTTCCTGCCTCCACCTCCTGAGTGCTGGGACGTAGTCAAGCACTACCATGTCCAGGGCACAAGATTCGTGAGTGAAGTAAATTGACTTAAGTATGTCAAGTTCTCAGAGAAATGCTTTCTACGGTAATTTTTACACGTATTTACTACAGTGATTTCCATGAATTTATTCTATTACGTTTCTCCCTTCATTCTGATTTTTTCTTAAGAAACTTCCCTCTACCTTAAACATGTGTTCACATCTTTCAGCCTTAAAAACATCAAAACAAAAACCAGAACGTTTCTTTAAACTGAAATATCTCCTTTCTCAATAGACTCCCAGAAAAGCAAGCAAAAACCATGTGCTCTTTTGTCTTCCGGAAACACTCAATCTCCTCTTGATTCTGAAGCTTGACCTTGGATCCATGGCTGCTGGAAGGAGGCTCTGCTGTCGACACCGGTAGACAACCAATCTGATGGGTCTATTTCACAGTTAGGGGTTTAACTGTGATAGGTGGGCTATGAAAACCAGGCAGGTCCAAATAGTATGTTTTCTACAAAGCCTAAGGCTTTCACCATGTATGTCTTCAGTGGTCTGGGGGCAGCATAGTGTGATGGGAATGAACTCAGCTTCATAATTTCACCTCAAATCTTCAAGCCTCTATATTGCTCCCTGAAAATGGTAGACGCTCAGTCAAGACGAGTTTCTTTGCTCAGAAACTCACTGGACTTCTGGGACCACAGAAGCTATCCTGATTTGGTTCAGTGCTGGGAGAGCCTGAACAAGCTAGATATCTAAACCTTTAACCAACGTGTCTTTCTGTAGAAGAAGTCTGGGAGGGATTTCTCTCTGTAGAAAGACTAAGGCAGGGATGTAAAGGGCTCATGAAATGCTGCTGAACCCAGACCTGACCCTCTAGTTAGGAAAGTGGGGTTCTGTAGAAACCGGAAACCATAGCTGTCTTGAAACTAGGCTTGTGTTTCTCAGTATTATCTATTTATCCCTTCTCCCTCTAGCTCTGCCTCAGGCTGCCTTTTCCTCTCAGGAGACTCTTAACTGCTGAATACTTCTTGTCATATGAAAAAGTCCCCAATATTCACAGAATTCTAAACTACATAAAGAAAGAGACATCTTAAGACCTTGATTTTACAAGCAGATCCAGAGCGGAGTGGAGAGTTAAAGCAATAATCACCGAAGGAAAAACGATTTCATCTCTAGGATGAAAATCAAGGTTACTGTTTAGCTGGTTGAAGAGATACTCCCAATGTACCAATGTGGCATCAAAAATTTAAAAATGTCAGAGGACTCAGTTTCCTTTACACGGTGACAAAGAGGGTACTTCACAGGTGGCCGTGCCAGAATACAGTTTCAAAGTGCTGAGAGAACTCTTTTTCTGTTTATTTCCACCATCTCTTTTTTAAAGAGAGTTTTTCAAAACCATTTTCTTCTCCCTGGAAACACAGCTAACAGATCTCTACTGAGTTCACAGCACAGAAAATCGGTTGCACCACAGTGCCGATTGTCCGGTTTACCTTATGCAGAGTAGCTGGTTTGATTGACAGCCCAAGGTGGTAGCCACAGGCTTTGTGCTTCTTGGTGAAATGGTGACTTATTGTTTCTTTAGTATACTAGGTTCTATTTGTTGACGAAAGGTTTCATGTCTACTAGTAGCAGCGGAATTAGGGCAAGTTAGCTTGATGGAACACGTAGATGCAGTCACAGCGTTCAGGAATTTATATTCTGACATGTTTTCCTTCTTTTTCTCAGGGAAGGAAATTCCACTGTTGAATTCAAATTGAAAAATTGAGGGGGAAATGAGATCTCAATCTGCAGAGTGAACAATTTGGCAAAACTGTGTTTAGCGAAACAAAGAAGTAACTTTCAGTAGCTAAATCTGAGTTCGTCTCTGAGTCTTCAAATGACAGATTCAAAGTTTTCCTCACTTAGGCGAATAAGAAATGAAATGACAGTCTACAGCCTGTGTGTATATTTAGCATTAATTTTAACATCTCCATAATACATACATAATAATCTAATAATTCGAGGTACAAAGAATATACTGGAAGTATTCTGTTTGGTTGATAATCTATGGTTTTCAATATCAAGCTAGTGCTGTGAATATCACTCTGTGTAAATAAAGTTCTGATTGGCCAGTGGCCAGGCAGGAAGTATAGGCGGGACAAGAGAGAAGAGAATTCTGGGAGGTGGAAGGTTGGGTGGAAAAAGACACCGCCAGCCGCCGCCATGACAAGATGTAAGTTACTGGTAAGCCACGAGCCATGTGGCAAAGTATAGATTAATAGAAATGGGTTAATTTAAGATAAAAGGAGTAGATAACAAGAAGCCTGCCACAGCCATACAGTTTCTAAACAATGTAAGTTTCTGTGTGTTTACTTGGTTGGTTTTGAGCATCTATGGGCCTGGCGGGTGAGAGAGATTTGTCCTGACTGGGCCAGGCAGAAAAACTCTAACTACAAGCTAGTAATAATATGACTGGGGAACCAGGTATATTATGACGATCCCTTTTTTGATAGGGAGAGAGCCTCTATGGGGAAATTAGCTTGAAGAAATGTCTTATTCTGATTGAATGGGACAGACTTCTGTGTATTAAATCTTACGGTTCCAGGCACACATAGAGATCCAAACCAGAAGCCTTGTTTCCGCTTAGTGAAAAACCCAAAGTTGAGTTTGGATTGTGGATTAGAGCTCATCCCTGTGACTGTTGGTGAAAGGTATATGCTCGGTGCTCACTGAGTGCCCACCAGATGTTAGGGGCCCGACATACTTTGTAACTGATTATGCCTTCTCTCAGGTCAGGTTCGCTCGTCACCCCCGGAACCAACACCCAAACCTTTTGGCTGGTACAAACTACCAACTGACAGAAACTCCTTCTTTCCTCATGGGAAACAGCTGAACATAACCGATTTTTATTTCACCAAATCCAATACTCAGTTGTCATGGCCAGTGCATCATTTTAAAGTAACACGAAAATCATGACAGTACCTCTGTTCTTCGACAACTTTCCCCACACTTATGCCAAAGAGTTAGCATTTTCAATATTTAAAGGTAATATACATTATAGTTAGGAAATTATCGATTCCAACAAGAAAGCAGTACAAATAAAAAGTTTGTAAAGAAAAGAATACCAATTATTAAAATAAAAGATTGACATTTCTTTATTCACTTTAGTCTACCGTATAGCATTCACTGAATAAATTTATATCAAATAAATGAAGGAATTAATTAATAGAGGAAAAGTTCAATAATGGTAGAAGTAAGAAAAAATTAATGAAAATATCTTGCCCATCAAACTAGTATGTCAGTCTAGAAATGATAGAGATTAAATCATCGATTTAACAGGCAAGTTAAATATAAAAGAGTAGCTATAAGAATATACACACTGCTGGGCGATGGTGGTACACACCTTTAATCTCAGCACTCGAGAGGCAGAGGCAGGTAGATCTCTGTGAGTTCGAGGCCAGCCTGATCTACAGAGTGAGTTCCAGGACAGGCACCAAAACTACACAGAGAAACCCTGTCTCCAAAACAAAACAAAACAAAACAAAACAAAACAAAACAAAACCCAAACAAAAACAAAAAAAGAATCTACAAGCTGTGTGGGAAATCTCAATGGTGCCCTAGAGCTAAAGGAGAGTGCCCAACGGGGACGAGCCTCAGTGGAGAAAGTTAATCACATGATACAACAGTGAAATTTGCTAGTTTGTCTAACCTGTTTCCAGTCAGCGGTCACTAGGCAAGCTGGAGACAGCGGGCAGAGTGCAGGACGGGTAAAGTCTTCAGCAAGTATTCTGACCCACCCCTTGGAGACCGGCCCAGCGTCCTGACGTCATCTTATGTTAAAGGCCCCTCAAGAGGAAAATCTCCTTCCTCCTTCCTTCTCCCTCTTCTTGCCAGAGGTAGTGTGCATCTGTCTCTCTGGTCTCTCTGTCTCTGTCTCTCTCTTTTTCTCTCTCCTCTCTCCTCTCTATCCCCCTCCCCTCCCCTCCAACACCAAAATAAACTTGCCAAGTGGACCATGCATCCGCTGTGTGAGTAATTTGCTGCCGCTGTCCACTGCACCCACATGGCATGTCTCACCTCCAGCGAGGCACCTTGGTTCAAAACCTCCCAGAACTTCCCACGCACTGTATCATCACAGCATGGACTTGTGGGGTTGGGAGACCCCCTTAGGCTACAGATCTGAGGTACAGGTGCCTGAATGGTTAGCATGTCCAGGAGTCCTACGATGTTGGTTTCCATATTCAGTGGGCCAGAGAAAGTCCTTTACAGGCTGAGGATACAAAGATGCCTAGGTTGTCTGGGTTTTCTGGTCCCAAGGTTGGGGCAGAGCTCCATAAGTGCTTCACTGCTAATGATGACTCCCAGGCCACAGCAAGGGACCTCGAGAGAGCCTTTTTTACCCTTCAATGTCCCTGCAGTACCTACTTGAAATATTTACTTTTATTTTATGTGTGCAAGTGCTTTGCCAACATGTATGTTTGTGTACCAAGTGCATACAGTATTCGTGGGGGCCAGAAGGCCTCAGATTTTCCAGGACTGGATTTATAGATGGTTGTGAGCCACCATGTAGGTGCTGGGAATTGAACCTGGGTCCTCAGGAAGAGTAGCTAGTGCAGTGTTTTAACTGCTGAGCCACCTCTGCAACCCCATGTAGTGAGTATTTTATGTAGTGGCCCCAGGAGCTCCAAGATCAAGGTGCTCCATTTAGTGTCTGATGATGCAGGTCATCTTGGTGTAACCTCAAGTGGTCATAGAGCAGAGGAGAGGGAACTCTGTCCTCTCTCAGAAAGCCTCATCTCCTGGCATCGTAGCTCTGGGATTACATTTCCTTTGGATCCATATATTAAAGAGAAATGCTATTTCTGCCTTTTGTCACAGAACATTCAAGGATAAATACACTTTGAGCCTGGAGATCATGAACTGATCATTGACAAAGTTAATGACTGTTCAATAAAAAACTATACCCATAAAAAGCTGTGTTGTTCTAAGTAAGGCTGGTAACTACCAAAGAAACAAACAAAAAAGTGATAAATTATTTGCAATAGTCACATGGAAAAACTCTTCCACATAAGCTGAGCCTGTCAGAACATCCCAGAAGCTCAGAGTCAGTGACCTTGGCTACACAAAGGAGAAAACCAAGGCCCACAGAGTCCTTCCTCTGGATTCAGAATCTCCCTCGGCTCCCAGCTGCACTGTGTTATGTGTCTGAAACTTACAACCAGATTAGTACCAGAGGGACCTCAAGGGAAGATTTCTCAGCCAGGGATCTGCAAGTTAGAGAGTTAGGCAACATGAGAGATTGGGTATCGTCACTTATGCCTTTCAACACTTACACATTCCCTGTGGCCTTCTAGATCAGTTTGGTCCCTCAGAGCTGAACGCTCCTTGAAGAAATCATTCTGTCCTGCATCGTCTTCTTCTGTGGCTCTACATGCTATCTTGTCCCCAGTATTTCACTCAAAGCTCTCGTGAATATATTCATAATTAACACAGAATACCCAGGAATCTGCTATGGAACAGAAACCATGCTCTTAACTATCCTCACACACCCTCCCTTAATTCTGAGAGCAACTTGTTGAGAAAGTTGGAGTTAATGGTTCCATCTTTAGTGTCTTGGTCTATTTTACTCTGCTACAAGACAATGCCTGGTAATGGTAATTTATAAAGAACAGACATTTTTTTCCGCAGGGTTCCAGAGGTTGGAGCTCCAAGATGAAAATGCTTTATTGAGCATCTGATGGTGTAGGCCACTCACGTGTCTGAAGGACAGAGGAGTGTGAACTAACTCTGTCTGCTCTCAGAAGGCCCATCTCCCGATACCATAGCACTGGGATTAAGTTTTCTTCGGACCCACATATTAGAGAACAAACTCAAACAGCTCAAGTTCAAATTATTAGTTTAACAGAAACAGCCCCCACCCCTGCTCCTGGTAGGCAAGCTGTCAATCTCACGCCTGCGGTCAAGGAGGAGAATGGGCTATGTTGTTTGAGACTAGCTGGCTTGGAGGTCAGCCATGTGATGGGGTGGGGCTTTAGAAAAAGAATAGAATAAGAAAGCCCCAAACTTTAGGGGGTTTAAAGCATACCTAGGCTCTGGCCAGCATCCGAGAGAAAAGAAAGAAGAAAAGGGAATCATTACACCCTTCTGAGTCAGGATTCAGAAAAGCAAGCCGTCTCCGGTGAACCTCATGGCAGCTGGTGGGGGACTGTACTCGCGGGTGAAAATTCTGGAAGGAAAAGAACATTATGTAAGGTCAATTCGCCTTCCTGGGGTGGTCCCTGAGCCAGGTCCCTGACCTGCCAGGCCGGATTAACTCTAAACTAGCCGACAAGGGCATGGCTCCCTCTAGAGGGGATTCTCTTCGTTACTGGGATTATGGACCTGAGCCAGCACTTGTTGAGAAAACCAGAGGCCCCAGGGATTTCGGAAGTTGTGAATATCCATGTTCAAACCCCAAGATTCGTTTCTCTCCTCCTCCTCCTCCTCCTCCTCCTCCTCCTCCTCCTCCTCCCCCTTCTCCTCCTCCTCCCCCTCCCCCTCCTCCTCCTCCTCCTCCTTCTCCCCTCCCCTCCTCCTCCTCCTCCTCCTCTTTCTCCTCCTCGTCCTTCTTCTCCTTCTATTTGATCAAGTCTTCATTCAAATATACTGTCCCAAATTATTTGATCTTTATGGAAGAAAACAGTTTTAATGGTTTCCTTTCTACTCTTGGCTTCTTGGTATCCACAGCCTTTCCACAAAGGCATCTTTGGTTTCCTCCTCCACAGCCTTCTTTGCTGTCTTCCTTTCCACAGATTTCTTGTCCTTGCTCCCTGCTCTGCAGCCTCCTTCTGATCTGATTTGGCTGCCAGCGTGGCTCACCGCTGTCGCTCTCTTTGCCCCCACTTTCCAGTTTCTGTCCCGATGAGGGTCACGTCTCGCATGATACCCTGTTTTTTTCAGTGGATTCTTCTGGTAGAATCTCTGGAGTGAGCTGAGTACTAACTGGGCTTCTCAAGGTTCTGCTGCCGTCTGTGCAGATCGTCTTGTTCATGGAATGAGCCCAGATGCTCCTGAGGGAAGCAGCTTTACTGCTCACTCTACTGTGAATTCATGGTACAACTCATCTGCCTTCCAAAAACTGCGTTCCACCCAAAGGCCCTAATATCCATATGTCCACCACAGCCTGTCCTAAATGTTCAGCTTGCGTCCATTGAACAGGGTGATCTCAGGAACCCTTCTGAAAGATTCCATGACAATGTTGTCTCTGTTGTAGGTGAAGTGGGGTCCCTCCCTGCCCTGGATATGATGACAACTTATTTTGCCCTTGACGGCTCTCATTCACTGGAAACCATAGACCTTTTGGATGCCATTAAGTCTCCTGAGAGCAAATCAGCTATGGAATGGGAATTCTTTCTATATTGCTTCTGCAAGGAGATGGTAGTTACCATAACTCTGAGCAAGTCGCTACTACATGGCCAAGTGGACCCCAGTCTAATGCAGGACAAAGGCGCAAGCCTTGGCTGGATTAAGCACACACACACACACACACACACAATATATGTATAATATATGTACATATATAGATAGATATGGTTCTTACCTTAGGCAATTTCTTAGAACTTTGATTTTTAAAGCATGTGTGTATATAGTGTTTCTCTTTTCTTCGCTTAATTAGTCTAGAATCTAGGGTGCTATTTACTGGAATATTCTGAAAGACTGTCAGAGGGACAATCATAGTCTTGCTCTTCTAGAAGGAGAAGGAATAAACTATGGACGTGGTTTTTGAGGCAATCTCAGCATGTGTGTGTGTGTGTGTGTGTGTGTGTGTGTGTGTGTGTGTGTGATAGAAAGTACTAGAAGTGGACTCAGAAATGACTCGATGTCACACAGTACGATGTACTAGGCTGGCTCAAACTCCCTGCCTTGTCTGTTTTTCCTGTTACTGTGACAGATGCCCAGCAGATGCAACTTGAGTGAGGAGTAGCGCATGGAGGCTTGCAGTTTCAGAGGACAGCCCACGGCAGGGAGAGCATGCAGCCTGGCATGCTTGGTATTTGCTGCACCGATGCCCATCATGGTTGACCAGAAAGCAGAGCATGGGGCAAAAAGTTGGTGGGCCTCGGCCGCAACCCCCCAAAACCCATTCTTAGTAACCCACCTCTGCTAGCCATGCCTTCTGTCTCAAAGGTTCCACAGTTTTCCAAAGCAATGTCACTAGGTTGGGACCAAGTGTTCAAACCTGAGGGAACCATTTCTGGCCACAGTGTCCACAGTGAGAGAAGTGGCGCCATATGTCTGCTTTTGACACGTGACTTCCCTGAAGGGTTTTGAGGAGATGTTTCATGGAGGGAAGAGAGGAGGGATGAGAGTTTTCAGGTCTCCCTCATCTCCTGTTTTGCACTAGTCAAGGCTAAGTCCAAGGAAAGCTAAGTCCTTGCATTTGGGGGTAATGTCACCTGGCCCTTCCTCAGGTGCTTAGGGAGCAGCTACGGTGCCTCACTGTGGAGCATGTTATTGATTGCACCAGAGTAAAAAATCAACTCAGTGAAGAAAGCAATGGGGGAATCTGATAAAAAAATAAATAAAAAGGTGATTTCCAGTAAAGAGAGTGAGCCATCTTACACTTAATATGACGAGACTCGTGGATAATAGTGTCCTGGACTAGATGGGTCGTTTGTAGGTTTGGCTTTCAGATCACAATAGGATGCAATTAATTTGCCAAAATAGTATGGTTCTAATGATGAGAGCTTCCAGCTCTCAGGAAGACAGTCGTGGCAATATTTTGGGCTCCAACACTCAGCTTAGTGGACAGATGCTTTTGAATATATATTTGGATCAGAGGGAGGGTGTATGGCTGGCCTCACTGGAATTTAAACACTACATCTGGAAACATAAGGATTAAAATGACAAAATTATAGACTCTTCTAAATGCAAAAGATCCGAATCTTCTCATTCTTAATCATGAAGAATTCCACAAAACCTCCTTCTGTTTCCCTCTTCTTCTTCTTCCTGCCTAAGGGGGTAAGCAGGAGAAGTCTATCACTCCAACACTGGCCCACATTCCAGTAAACACGGGCAAATGTCCCAGACAAAACACCAGTGAGAAAATTATTCACCCATGTCTTGTACAAGGTTTGGGGGAATATGCATGTCCAAGCTCTCCCATCTTGGGACATGACTATCTCCCACACTGGTTGGAAATGAACATCGGTAACCAGGCAGAGGGGCCTGTGACCACATCTGTCTACCCTAGACCCTTTCTAACAGCTGACGGAGGGCGCCCCCTAGGGACCTTTTTCTGAATCGGTGAAAATGCAGGTTGCAGACCCATGACCCCGACTCCGGAAGTGATAGCTGGCATTGCTGGGTTTTGTGTCTTGCGACTAGAGTTTCAGGGAATAAGGCACAAAAGGAGGTAGCCTGTCCCCGGTGTGGGGCTTGAGCCTATTCTGCAGGTCTCGGGAAAGTGATGTGGAAGACTCTAGAACATTGTTCAGGGTATGTTTTTGTGTGCTGAGGTCAAAAGCCTGAGTTGTCTGGTGTGTACGTGTGTGTGTGTGTGTGTGTGTGTGTGTGTGTGTGTGTGTGTGTGTGTGTTCTTATGAAAACATTACTCTGTTCTCTCTGTAACCTATGTTCTAATCAGTGACTGGACCTAGGGTGTGGGTAGAGAGAATGGGGTCTTTGAGAGGCCAGCATGGAACACTAGCCTTATGTTTGCATGGGAAAGGAATGGAGGTAGATAATAGGCAGAACTATAATTACCCCAGGCTGGAGGCCAGCTTGAGTAAACCAAACTTTGCTGAAGTCTAATGTTAGGGAGATCAAGAGAGCACAGGTCCCCCACTCTGTGCACATAAGCACAACCACACCTCTAGTTAGAAGGAAAGCAGGAAGCTGGGTGTATTAGTTACTTGTGTTATTGCTGTGAAAAATTAAAAAAACACCCAGCAGAAGAAACCTAAGGAAGGAAAGGCGTATTTGGGGTCGTGTTTAAGAGGGAATGCTGTACAGCTTGGCTACAGGCATGGTGGTGGGAAGGTGAGGCATCTAGGCAGGAAGCTGGTGCTCAGCCCCTTCCCTTATATTTAGTATGGGACCACAACCTGTGGTGTAAGAGGCTCTTTCCTCCTCTGTGGACTCAGAATATCATGGTTCACTTTAGAGAGGTCCTTGTAAGAACCCTGGGCAATGACTATGAGCAGGTAGGCTGCCATTTCCAGTCGGAGATAGTGATACAGCAAGACATTCTGGAAGCCGACAGGCTACATGGCAGTCATAGTTAGACCGCCCTTCAGTCTTGAATGGAGCAGGAGGCTCCTCTGCCAACCAGTACTGGGCATAAAGAAGGATCTAGACATTAAGCTCTGTGCTGTGTCAAACCATTACAATTTGATGATTAAATCAGTCCTGCACTGTAGTCTGTCTGACCCTGGCCAATAGAAGCGCTGTGCCCCACGCTCTGCATTTGGATTCTCTCTCATCATATCTGTTTATTTTAGAGTAAGCCCTGTATCCATCCACAATAGGCTATGTCCTTTTAAAAAAGATCCTGTAGTAGTCTTCTGAGTACAAAGTAATTTATTTTAATACTCCAATCTTGTTCTGCTCTAGCCTCTGCAATCGGCCTCAGCTAATGCAAATGTAGTGTAGAACTTTTTTTTTTTTTTTTTTTTTTTTTGCAAGGGGTGGGGAACACTCCTAAAGTTTCCTGGGAGCCTTCTTTAGAAACTATTGATTCAACCAACATCTGGGGGGGGGGAAATCTCACTATAAAAGGGGTGTGGGGGGCTACCCACCACCCCCACATTTCCCCGAGTGCTCTTGAGTAGGAGCAGCAGGAAATATTAGATAGAAGGGTTTAGATGGGGGAGATAAAGATAGAAAACACAGGGTAGCCTTGAGAGGGCCTGGAACCTCTTCCAACAGGCCCCGACTCTGCCCTAAGTTATTTATAGAAACGCGGAGGGGGTGGAGCAAAAGACCTCCCCAGCACAGCCAAGTGCAGACCATCGCAGACACCTGCACTCAGGTCCGTGGTCCAATCATCCTCTCTATGCAGGCCTGCTGGACAAAGCCAGTAGGAACCCGAAAATGGGCTCCACAAAGGGGGAACAAGAAGATGCCGATTATTATGCTTTCAGAGTGAGCTGTGCTGGAGATGAAGGCTTGGCAATGCCCGATTGCTTTTCTAACTAGTGAGAGCCGGGCAAAAATTACATTTGAAATGTTAGCCTTGATAACTGAACCAAATTCAGGCTGGTTTGCATCACGTTCATGGGGGGGGGGGGGGGAGATGGGGGGGGGGGGGGGGGGGGAGACGGGGAGAGTGTGTGTGTGTGTGTGTGTGCTGGGGCTGTAGCTCAATGGTAAGTGCTCAATGCCCTGGGTTTGAGTCCCAACACCACACACACACACACACACACACACACACACACACACACACACACTTTCTGCTGCAATTTTAAAAAGTATACAGCCCCTTATTATTTTGTCTGGGAAGGCTCACAGTGCCTGTGATATCTAATCTTGCTTGTGAAGTTGGGTGGAGTGAGAAACGCCTCGGCTGATGAAGCATCCCTTTGGATGTGTCTGTGATGGTATGCGCAGACTCTGAGCTAATGATGACATTTGAGCTTGGCTGACGGGAAAGGAGGGTATTGGGCACACGATCACCAGGTGTCTGCTCTACTCAGGTTTGCCGAATCTCACTTTCCTTATCCTCAACACAGTGCTAATAATGTCTGATCCGTGTAGCTGCGGACCCATACGGCTGTTAGAAGGTGAAAAGCAACAACGTCTGGAAAGCACCTAGCCTACGTGCCGCTGGCCGCCGCCACAGCTGCCCTCAGATTATGCTCCTGCAGAGTATCAGGATCCATTAAAGACAAAACTCGTCTCTAAAAGCCTTGAGCATCTCATCCAGATGTGCAAGTGGGCAGCTGGTCCCTCCTCGGTGGCCAGATGGGTAGAAGGTCCTCTTCTGTCTTGATGACAGGCATGTTACGTACACGGTGTGGTGTGGAAACTGGACGGGTCCCAGTTTATATAAACCCGAGAATGGGGATTGTGAAGTTTTGTTTCATTTTCTCTCCTCAATCACTTTATGAAGAGAAATACTAGATTATTATTCAGACACACTATTCACGCTCACTTATTTGTGATCCTGTGCTGTGTACCACAGTAAATGCCTTGCATGTATTTTTTTTCCCAACTCCCACTCAGAAAAATGCATCCATGCACCCCGTTCCTTCAGCCATTGGATGTAGATCCAGGTTCGTGTCACAGATGAGGAATCTGAGGTTTTGGAGAGCTTTAGTACTTTACCACGGGGCCGTTATGACTTGAGCTTAGGACTCCGGCTCTGCTGCCTGCAAATCCTTCATAACGTCTTTTCTTAAAATCTTCCTTTGTGTTTGATTTCATCAGCCTTCGCTCATTAAACGTGGGGCTGGCTGTGAGCAGTGACTGGGTGTTTGTACATTTAAGTGTAAGGAGATAGCAGCAGTGTCAGATACCCCGTTCACGGCGTGCCCTTGGAATCTGGTGTCAGTTCTGCTTAGCGCCAGCAGGTGGCAGGCTTGTATCAGTCAGCACTTCTACAAAGCGCAAGGAATTACTTTAACGGCAAACTGGAAATCATCACTCATCCCCTTTTGGGCCCGTTTTGAAGGACTGACAGCTGACTTAGTTCAGTTACCCTCATGCGAGGAGTGAGAAATGAAATAAGCTGCCTTTGAACTGGCTTCTTACTCCTGAAAATGGCTCCATTAGGAATGTTAGGGCAGCACAGGAAGAGTGGGCACCTATAGTTACCACCTCTACTAAAGTTTATCCTTGCAGTCTCTATGAATTCCCGAAAGTGGCGGCTATAAGCCATGTAGTTTTGAGTCCCTATTGCCTGGCACAATGCTTGGTATGTGTGACCACTCAGCTGATATTTGCAGAATACAACAGTGAACACCAGAATAAGAATAAGATAATCCAGGTTTGAACTTGGACCTGGTGACACTTGAGAAGCTTCTGTAAAGCCATTTAGGGAGCAGTGCTGGGAGCAGTGATGGAGTACATGCCTAGTGTGGTGGTTTGAACATAACTGGCCCCCATAATCTCACAGCGAGTGGCACTATTAGATGTGGTTTTAATGGAGTGCGTATGGCCTTGTTGGAGGAAGTGAGCTTTGAGATTTCCTATGCTCAGGATACCGCCCGGTGTCTCAGTGGACTCCCTGCTGTCTACAAGATGTAAGACTCTCAGGTACTATGCCAGCACCACATCTTCCTGCACGCCGCCGTGCTCCCCGCCATGATGACAATGGACTGAACCTCTGAAACTGTAAGCCACCACCCCAATTAAATGTTTCCCTTTATAAGAGTTGCTGTGGTCATGGTGTCTCTTCACAGCAATAGGAACCCTGTCTAAGACACCTACCATGTGTGAAGCCCTAGGTCAGCACCCCTGAACCTCCATTTCCTGATCTGTAACATAACTGTGGTTGATGATGGTGATGATGATGGTGATGGTGATGGTGATGGTGATGATGGTTCCTATGCTCACTTATAAGGATGAAAGCCGTAAGGGAAGGACTTGGTGTAGAACTTATCCAAGATGGTCATTTTAGACAGACTGGGCCCAAGTTGAAAAACACCTTAGTGTTTGATAGCCCCTGAGAAGGACTACAATGTAAGATGCTCAGGGCTAGAGTTTAGCTAGGTCCCAGGAAACCTTCTCGATTTTTATTGGAATTTCTTGCCCACAGCTTACCTACATGCCTTGTAACCTCTTACAGAAAATCATTGAAAGAATCAGCTTATATTTTACATTCTATGACGCCAGTCTCTAGGGGTGATTTTTCAGGGTAACTTCCTCATGGCCTGACTCCAACTCGGTTTTACTAATGACCACTGCTACTTGTGAGCTAGTGTCCTTGCAGGGAGGGTCTGCCGCAGGCAGCAGGTCCGCTCTTAGAACCCAGGTGACCCATGATTCTCACTTGCCAGCCACGCATGTTCTCAGTTTCTCTTTCTCCAGAAGACTTCTTTCTCCAGCCAGGAGCCACATGTGTTCTCCAGTTCTAAGCATGCTCTGCTAACCCATGCTGTGAGCTTCCTGGCAAGGCAGATCCCCCGATGTTTAAGGGCAGGATCTGGTTTCACTTCGAAATGAAATCTTGACAAGTTGTTTAAACTTTGCATAGGCTTTCACATCCCTGCGATGAGGATAATAATAGTCTCAACCTCATAAGGATACTCTAGGGATTTAAAGAGATAAAGTGTAGAAAGCGCTTGGTACAGAGGATGGGACAAAATAAACACCCAGCACTCAGCAGCTAACATTAGTATCAAACAGATTATGTGATACTTTTTATGGCTTTCAATTATGCCTCTTCTTTCTGAGTGGGTAGTCAAATTTAGGATTCAGTGCTCATGCTTAATGCCTGTTGAAAGTCTTTGCACTGCCTTGTATCGTCTCTAAATATGACAGATACACCATGTTTTTTTTTTAAAAACATATTAACCATTCTTTCTTAGCATTATAAAGTAAAATTCACCTTCAAGATTTTTTTTTTTTTTTAAATAGCAGATCTACCTAGACACTGGCTGAGGGTCACATAGCCATGTGCCAAGAAATGATAAAGCTGTCCATTCACTACTAGTCACTAGACAGGGTTCCATTCAGAGTAGTTTATTGGTGCTAACAGACATTTATTGAGGCAAAATTTTATTTTCTACACTCTGGATATTACAGGCCAGGAAGCAATAAGACAAGCAGAGGAATGCTCAAAAAACAAAATAATGTTGATGGAGAAAAATAGGACATTTGTAAAGTTTTTCGACTGAGGGAATATAACGAACACACATTGGTTCTGAATTCCTCCATTTCCTCCTCCACCCAGCCCTGGCTCACTGTCACGTTAGTGAGCTTTCATGTGGGGTAAGTAACTAAGAGGGAGGCAGTTTAAATTAAGGAGTGAGAAGTAAGCTCCTGGTTTCAGAGGGCTTTGTCTGCATTGGCTTGGCCTCATGCACTTGGCTTGGCTAAACATCATGGTGGTGGAAGATCTTTTTCACTGAGGACAGGGAAAGAGGAAGGAGATCAGGGCAGATACAGTTCCAGAGGACACGCTCTCAGTGGCCTAGTTCCTTTGAGTAGGCCTTACCTTCAACCTTACATTATCACTTGATAATGCTGCTGTATAATGAATCCTTCAAGGGATTCATCTATTGACTACAAGAGAACCCTCATGATCTAAGGGTCCAGAAATGCCATCACAGACACACTCTGTCTGTGTGATGCTTCTCTACCCCGCCTAGGTTTTTCTTGATCCAGTCAGGCTAAACATAAAAATAACATAAAAATAGTAATCACAGATATCAACATTGAATAATTCAGTAAAGAGTGCTCTCTTTCTTCTTCTTCTTCTTCTTCTTCCTCCTCCTCCTCCTCCTCCTCCTCCTCCTCCTCCTCCCTTTAGTTTTCTCTGTTCTCAAAAGAATCAACACAGCTTTCTTCTTCCTGCCAGGGGTGGATATGGTTGCAAATATCTTCTCTACTCCAACAGAAGATGAGGGCACCTGTGATCCCTGGAGACCAGCTGTGTTTCTCAAGTCTTTTGTGTGTGCACTGGGAACCCGGGGGTTAAAATGTCACCTCTCTAATAAAGCAGTGCCTCTTTCACCACACCAAATAGCCTAATCCCACACTTGGTCTGGGCAATGCCCTGGGGTTCCCAGTGGCTGGCCGTGAGAAACAGGAGCAGAAAGCGGTTCTTAAGAAGAAAGCCTGGATTTTGTGGCTGAAAACTGACACCCAGAGAAGCAAGAAGACCCTTGTTCAGTAAAGGAGGAGTCTCAGTTAGGTCATGATGGGAAATGATGAAAGATGCTAGATGTGGTGTTGGAGGCCTGGGACCCCAGCCCTTCGGAGCCAGGGGCAGGAGAACTGAGATTAACCAGCGTGGTAAGGTCTAGGGTGAGAGATGCCTTAGAAATCGCAGAATGGGTGAGTGGAATCAGACTCTGCGCACGCCCACAGATGGAGCATCCTAACTATCTCCAGGACTCTGGCTCCAGCCTCCACTGACTGCTTTCACCCTGTGGAGATCCAGTGCCCAGCCCAGGCTTGTTTGGTTGCTACGTTTAGTGCTTTTGCTCTACCATGGACATCACGAGAGAGCACGTGCCATGGATGGCAATGCCATCGCAGAATAGGTGGTGGAGGGACATATATTATTTTATCTTTGAAAAATGTATACATGTATCTGATGTACTGTAGTCATATCCGCTCCTTACTCCCTTTCTCAAACTCCCTTGGGACACTACCAACCCATCTTCTTCCCAATTTCATGTCATTTTTTTTATTATGAGTAACAGTGTTACTAATAACTTCCTAAGTTCAATTTGCGCCTAAGAATGTGGGGGTAAAGTAGGGCCCAAACAACAACACACTATTGGCTACCTTCCTCCCAAGAAGTGACTCTGTCCCTCAACCACCATCAACTGTCAGGAGCTCGGGTGTCGGGAATGTGTCCTTGTAAGCCGCTCCCTATCCATGCTGGAGTTTTGACTGGCTCGATCTTGTACAGGTCTTGTGTAGGCAGCCGGAACTGCTGTGAGTGGAAGGGGGAGGGGAGGGTTGATGTAGATGACCCGTCTACTGCTGAACTTCCATGGTCACTTCTTCTCAGCACTTAGACCAGGTTTGAGTCTTTGAATCAATTTACTGCCCACTGCAAAGAAAGAAACTTCTCTGACCGAGGTTGAAAGCAGCGCAAATCTATGAGTCTAACTATAAATAATGAGGTGGCAGTTTGACACTTGACCATTTAGAGAAACACGGGTAAGTCCCTCTCTAGAATCTGCGATCTCCCTAGTCATAGGCTTTTGACTAGGTTTCGGTACTAGACACGAAATCCCTCTAATGGAACAGATCTCAAGTCCAATCAGAAAGTGATTGGTTACCCCCATCACTGCTGTGACATTATTGTTCCAGTGGGCACAACTTGCTAGCAGGTTGTTATTATAACACACAGGGTCTAGCATTGGGTAAGACCACTGATGTGTTTTCTTTCTCCCAGCCAGTTATACAACATCCTCTGGCACTATGAAAGCTAGCCAGCAGGGAGAGAATATCCTGATCAGGTTGAGATTGATTTTACAATGAAAGTGGATGGTGTCTTCAGCAATAGAGTTTTTCCATTTAGTTATGTTATCAGCCAGTATCAATGCCAATAGTTTTTGCTGTTTGGGGCACCTCCAGGGCCTCCCCGACTAATAAGTTGATGGGCAAAATTCCATGTCTGTCACTGAAATCTTCAGGGAGGTCTTAAACAAAGAAGTGGGGCCTGAGGTTTCACCAGCAAAAGAAACAGAGAGTGAAAAATGAAAACCAACCACACATGTAGAACCTTCGAACTTTCTCTAGGCTCATTTTCTGTTCAAATGAATTCTGTCCACTATATAGTGATAGTAGAATTACCTACCACCCCAGAGGAGAAATACAACAACAACAACAACAACAACAACAACAACAACAACAACGGTCAAGAGGAGCACTAGGTAGGTCCAGCACTTTGGCTGGAAAAAAGTTACATGCTGAGATTTGGTCATCTAGAGCTGCAATGTACTGTAACAGCCTGTAGGGGTCAGAGGTGCTTCATCTCAGAGAGCATCCAGGCCTTGCCTATACAGCTAGCTCTGTGTCTTTAAGCCAACGTTAACTCTTTTGGAGGTCACATCTCTGACCAGGTAGAAGCAGACACTTGGAGAGAGAGAAGGCATCTGACCTCATGGCCCTTAGCAAGGACATTGGCTTTGACTTCAAAATACTAGGAAAATTCCATGTTTTTGTCCACCCATTCTCTTCTTATCCCACTTTCCTCCAGTGATAAGACCTCTGTAGGTTGCAGATTTAGGGCTTTCATGGACACAGCAGTCATGGACACAGGAAAGTCATCTCCTTGGCTTAGCATGTGAACACCTGGAATTGAGGACTCTAGCCTAACTTCTTGAATCCCTATCTCCTCGATATATACCACTTTCTTTTTCAATCTGTGGCAGTCTGAACACATTGCTTAAGTGATAGGTGTGTATATCATATACATATATACATAAACATCCGGGGCAGAGGCAGCTTGTGAGAGTCAGCTGTATATATCTTATTCTGTAGCCTACCTAAGTGATACCACATGGATGGTTAGACATGAGCCATTGTTAGGATAATCAGTACCGTAAAAATGGGCAAATGCCCATTTCCCCTGTGTTACCAGTTCCCCATTACTACAACAAAATACCTGAGACAATCAAATTTAAAAAGAAGAAAGGTTCACG
Source organism: Onychomys torridus (assembly GCF_903995425.1). Classification (NCBI taxonomy): domain Eukaryota; kingdom Metazoa; phylum Chordata; class Mammalia; order Rodentia; family Cricetidae; genus Onychomys; species Onychomys torridus. The sequence continues at coordinate 35,696,304 of NC_050457.1, read as the reverse complement.
TTGGCTCATGGTGTTGGAGGTGTTAGTTCATGCTGGTTAGGCCTGTTGCATGTGAACTTGTATAGCAAGGCAAGGCAAAAGCATCATGGTGAAGCAAACAGCTGACCACATGGCCAGGATATGTTAGAAGGGGGGGAAGAAGGGACCAGGAGGGCTCCACTCTCTCCTTTGAGGTGTGTCCCCAAGGACTACACAATCTCCTACTAGGTCTCTCCTCCTAAAAGTTTCAACCTCCTCCTAACAATGCCATACTGAGGGTTAAACCTCAGTACATGGGCCTTTGTGGGGGTGGGCATTCCAGATCCAAACTGTAGTGTGACTCCTGAAAGCTGGTTGCAAAACACCTGGGTACGCATTAATGATTGCACACGTCAGCTGCTCAAGCCAGAATGCATCTGTGAAGGAGGAAGGAACAGTCTCTGAGAGCTGAGAGGATCTTCTAGTATGTTCTAGAAAATATAGTTAAGAATCCCAGAAAGTGGCTTTTCTGTCAACGGCAAGGAAGACACCAAGTCAAAACTTCCTACAGAATTTTTAATGGTCGGATGATGATGCTAAGTGGTCCACAAAGCCATGTGCCCTCTTTCCCTTCCTAATCTTGGACCTTGAGAAAAAGTCATACCTCTTTAGAAAGATGTGGTGGTATTGTGTTCCCCAAAATATTGTGCACCCTAACAAATTTATCTGGGGTCAGGGCACAGAACAGCCACTAGATACAGAGGCTAGAAAATGGTGGCACTCACACCTTTAATCCTAGCATTCCAGAGGCAGAAATCCTTCTGGATCTCTGTGAGTTCAAGGCCACATTGGAAACAACCAGGCACAGTGACACAAAATGCCTTTAATCCCAAGTAGTGAGCCTTTTATCCCAGGGAGTGATAGCAGAAAACAGAGATATATAAGGTGTGAAGACCAGAAACTAGAAGCATTTGGCTGGTTAAGCATTCAGGCTTTCGAGCAACATTTCAGCTGAGATTCATTCTGAATGAGGACTCAGAGGCTTCCAGTCTGAGGAAACAGGATCAGCTGAGGAACTGGTGAGGTGAGGTAGCTGTGGCTTATTCTGCTTCTCTGATCTTCCAGCGGTCACCCCAATACCTGGCTCCAGGTTTGATTTTATTAATAAGAACTTTTAAGATTCATGCTACAGAAAGAAGCATTTTATTGTTTCTACAAAGTGTGTGTGGGGGGTGTGGGGGGGTGGGGGTGGAGTGGGGAACACCACTGAAAGGAAACAGTGGCTAACTTTCTCTTTTGTGTCACGTCAGGAATCATTGAATAAAGTGTGTTTGCTCATGTCACATAATTGTACAACTCAAGAATTTAAACCCATAAAGCCAGCTTTGCTTAGGGAAGACAGTTTCACAGGCATAGATGAAAGTACCAGCCAGTCCTTCAAAGTTGCTGGGAGACATGGTTAAAGAGTATCTCAATCGTAACGTTTGGAGCATTTTCTGCACAGGAAGCATTTGGATCTACATTTTTATTGTTGTAATGATGTCATTTGAAAGAGGCTATGGTCCTGATGGTGTTCTAGCTGTTTAGGAAAGATGGCCAAATAAGGATGGCAACTCATTGGGTTTGGAAAATAAGTCCAAACCAGTGGATGAGGGGATGGATGACCCTAAGTCACTGTCACCAAGTGAGGCAAAGGCAGGCTTCTCACTGTAAGAGAAGAGAGTAAGACGTGCAGATGAGGAGAATTCTAGAATAAATCCTGTGTTGGGATTAGAAGTTTTGATTCATCAAAACTTAGAAGAAACTTAGAGCTTTCAACAGGTAGAATTAGATACAGAAATAAAACACTAGTATGTGTATGCATATACCTGTACCTTCATATATATATATATGCAGACACATGTACCAACACACACACTGCTCATGCACTGATTTAAATAGTGGTAAAGGTCACATAATATTGCAAACATATTAATAACTAGTAAGCTATGGTTTTTATTTGGTGTTTTTTTTTTGTTTTGTTTTGTTTTTTGTTTTTTGTTTTTTGTTTTGTTTTTCCGAGACAGGGTTTCTCTGTGTAGCTTTGTGCCTTTCCTGGAACTCACTTGGTAGACCAGGCTGGCCTCAAACTCACAAAGATCCACCTGCCTCTGCCTCCCGAGTGCTGGGAGGGATTAAAGGAGTGCGCCATTACCGCCCGGCTTTTTTTTTTTTTTTGACAGATCTCTTTTTATAGCCCTGATTGGCCTAGAACTCATTATATAGACCAGGCTGTTCTTTAAGTTACCAAGATCCATATGCATCTATCTCCTGAGTGCTGGGATTAAAGGCATGTGCGATGATGCCTGAGCTGTGCACTTTAAAATGATTTATGTGGTTTGAAGTTAGCTTTAGAGAAAAGAAAAAGACAAAAAATCCATTGCCAGTGAGAGCCTGGGGAAACAGAAGTCAGGAGGTGAAGTTAGGAGAACCCTGTTGATCTGAGGATGACCCAGGGCTGAAGGAAGCTCTCTGGCACCACCAGCCTGCTGCTGGCTCCTCAGAGGGGCATGGGAAGGCTGATTCTGGGGTCTCTGAAAGCTGGCTCAGCTCCAGAGTGCTGGGGTCGCACTCACAGGAAGTGCACCAAACAGGAAGGTGGGTCCCTTTCCTTCCTGCTACCTGCCACCGTCACAAAAGGCTCCTGTTGACAGGGTCTCATGGGAAGCCCAGGGCAGCCCTGGTGTGGTCCAGCATGCTAATAGGCAAGGGCCAGAAAGTTAGATTTGGAGTTGAGCAGCCATGAATGAACCATCAGCACACAGGGAAGGTGTGGGCAGTTGACAACCCATCCTGAGCAGGGCAATTCTTTTTATCATATGATTGGGTTCTCCTAAGAGTGGTTTATTATATCTCAAGCTAAATGTTCCTAATGTGGGAGAATTTGTACAAGTAACTTTACAAATCAGAAACTAAAATCCCTTTAGGCATGCTAAAGGCATGAAAAATGTCTTCACCTGACCTGCTTCCCTTGGCCCTCGGTATAGTGGTAGGAATTCTGCTGCCCAATGTGTGTGTGTGTGTGTGTGTGTGTGTGTGTGTGTGTGTGTGTGTGTGTGTCTGTGTGTCTGTGTGTGTGTGTGTGTTCCCACCTTGCCCTTCACTCAGAACAGTGTCTCAACTGGAGACTGCTCTCTCCTCCTCTGGGGCGAAGTTCCATTCTTCAATCATAAAATCTTTTCTGCCATCCGCCTGTTTTCACTCCTCATATGGCAAAAGCCCTAGACTGCCCCTGAAGGCTGACTGCCTTGAGTTATTGGCCAGCTTTCCATATGTATAAATTGTGTGTGTGTGTGTGTGTGTGTGTGTGTGTGTGTGTGTGTGTGTACCTGAAAGAATGCCAAGGCATCACTGTTCCACCCAATTTGAATGAGATTAACTTTTTCTTTTTCAACCTTTATAGACAGTCTATTTAGCCCAGGCTGGTCTTGAACCACAGTATCCTCCTGCCTCAGCCTCGAAAGTGCTGCAGTTTACAGGGTCTGTCACCAGGCCTGGCTGAGCATTCCGTATGTGAGTCTGTGTCTGGTGTATTTCACTTAGCCCGATGACCTCCATTTTCACCTCTGTTGTTGTAAATGACAAGATTTCGTTATCTGTACGGCTGAATTGCTTTTCATCGTGCGCATTTATTCTGCTTTCTCGGCTATTATGAGCAGTGCTGCAGTGCACAGAGGTGTGAAGTTGCTTCTTTGAGGCATTGGTTTCATATCCTTTGGCTATCGATGTAGTAGGATTGCAGGACCATTTTGTAGTCGGTCCTCTTTCTGACTTTCTGATGGGCCCACCACACTGCTTTGCACAGTGTCTTATTGACATTTCTACCCACACGATACACAAGTACTCTTTCTTCCACACCTTCGCGTACCTGTTTGTTATCGTTATCTTTTTGATAAGGACCGTTTTTACTGGGTGAAGTGGTATCTCTGCTTTGTTTGATATTTCCCTCCCGATAAGTGATATTGAACGTTCCCTGCCTATCTGTTCATAATTTGTGTACATTCTTTTGAGAAATGCCTACCTACATGAATCTCAACCCTTACCCTCATTTTTCATGGACTTGCTTATGTGCGTGTGTTTTTAAAGTTCCTGACATATTCTACACACTAGTCCCTTGACAGAAGTATATCTTGCAAATATTTTGCCCCTGTTGTTTTTTTTAAATCTCTGCAATATTAACCATGGCTATTTCGGTACCTTCATGTTACATGCCTGGGGCCATTCTCTTCATTGGCATTCACTATCATTTCCAGCTCTTCATAATTTACTTTATGTGATTGTTTTCTCTCTGAGATACTCAAACTGGAAAGTAACCACTATATATATTCAGGAGAACAAGCAGGTACCACATGAATGAGTGGCCTCAGTGTGAGACACTGGGAACCAAGGAGGTTGTAAAAAACTGAATCCACATTTTATATCAAAAGTCAAATTTGGGGCTGGTGAACATAGCTTGGTTAGTGAGGTGCTTGCTACAGAAGCATGTGGAAGCTTGGTGGTGGAGCATGCCTTTAATCCCAGCACATGGGAGGCAGTAAGTTGAAGGCCAGCCTGGTCTACAGAGCAAGTTCCAGTACAGCCAGGGCTACATAGAGAAATCCCCGTTTCGAAAAACCAAAAGAGTGAAGGAAACAGGCAATGTGTGGACCTGAATTTGATCCCCAGCCCCACAAAACAAATGGTTCAGGCTTGTAACTGTAGCACCCAGGAGGTGGAGACAGACGGATCCCTGGGGCTTACTGGCCAGCCAGCCCAGCCTACTTTGTGAGCTTCAGGTCGCAGGGAGAAAGCCTGTCTCCAGAGGATTCATCTGCTACCATCTTCTGTTGCTTCTGCATCTAATCTTACTCTTCCCTGTTCCTGTATCAACTGCTAATCTGAATTTGGGAAATTATCCTCACGTTCTGCATCTTTGGTCAGAAACCCCTCTTTCCGCCCTCTTTTCTCCTCCGGAACCTAGGAGGAGTCTGAATCCTTTCCAAATTTGTGAACTTTTGGAAAGAATTCCTTGCTATACTGGAGGTTAAAATTCATTCACTATTTGCTTGTGAATTATCACCAGGAACCTATATGGACCAGCATATTCCAGACATTGAAGAGACAACAGAGAATAAAGAAGAGGGGTGTCCCAGCCTTGGCGTGAGGCACCTTCTGCTGATGGGGAGGGAAAACAATCAGTCAGACAGGGAAGTAAATGTACCAGCGGGTAAGTGTGCAGAGTGACAGGTTGGCTGGAGCAGCAGAGCAGCTGTCAGGGTGAGTTCTGAGTGAAACTGGCTGATGTACCCAGTGATTTGATCTAATGCTAACCCGGATGTTGCGGTAAAGGGATTAGCAGATGTGATGCACATCATAATTACTAGACTTTAAATAAAACAGACTTCTCTCCACAGTGTGGTCAGCTCATCAACTGAACAAGCAAACATTGATGTACCCTGAGAAGAACAGATTCTGCACAGAACTACACACACGCATGTGCATATGCACACACATAAATGCACACACATATGTACATATTCCTCCCCCACATGCACACACACACACACACACACACGCACACGCACACGCACACGCACACACACATGCACACACACACATATGCACACACATATGTACATATTCCTCCCCCACATGCACACACACACACATATACACACTCGTCCCCCACATGCACACACTCCCTCCCACACACATGCATTCACACAATACACATATACACACACCACATATTGCCACTTACGTTTCTCTGGAGAACTCTGCCAGTAACAAATTTGGATTCAGAGTCTTTTTGCTAATTTCAAGCCTGCTCAAATGTCTCAGAGAATGCTACTCCGATCACTCCATCAAAAAGGAATGCTGGGAAAAAGGAACATGGCTGCAGCTCAGATGGTAGAGTCTCTGCTAGCATGCACGAGGCCCTGGATTCAACTGCCTGTAGGTGGGTTGAGGAACGACTGTCTGTAAACCCAGCACTCAGGAAGTGGAGGCAGAAAGAGCGGAAGTTCAAGGTCATCCTTGGCTACGTAATAAGTTTGAGGCTAGGCTGAGCTACATGTGATCATTGCACAAAACAAACAAACAAATAAAAATTAAAAAAATAAAGTTATGAAAATTAATCAGCCTCCATTCGGTATTCGAAATCTCCTGATCCTTCTCCAGTTTTCCTAGCAGCCATGTCACGTTTCACAGACTGTGATTATTTGTTTTGTTTATTTTCTCTCTCCTCAAGTACGCACACTTCATGATGGCAGGTGTTTCAGGACAAGTTCCCTGGGAACAGCTCTCGGGGTTGGAGATTTGTGCGCAGCAGGCTTACTGGGAGCAGGGCTGTTCCTGGGGACTGTAGCCAAAAATGTCAGGGCAGAGGAGCTGGCAGCAATGGGAGGTGGACTGTGATGTAACTGACAGGGACTTAGATGCCTAAGAGCCTAAAAGTTTAGACACTGCTTCAGGGGACGACATGAGTTCAGGGAGACAAAGAGGCCCAGGCCTACAGAGGTACAGATCTCTACATCAACCAGGCCTTGGAGGCTGGCTGTCCCAAGAAAAGACATTTCTCCAAGGAATAGAGTTCCCTTTAGCTAAGAACAACTCCTAGGGAGAACTCAGTTGTGAGTCACCAGCCAACAGCATTCCTGTCAGCTGGGGACAGAGTAGCTTGGCCTGGAGCGGGGATGAGGGTAGTGTCCCAAGGCATCGGCCAGTTTTCTCACCTAGTGCTGGGATCTTAACTCTGTAACAGGGCCGAAGATCGTTGAGTAAATGGATGAATGGACAAATGAATGGATTCTTTTCAGAATGGTTGGTAAGCACAAACAGGATGTAGCAACCGTTTTCAAGCAGAATGACTGCCGTGCACTTAGAAGACAGACTAATGTGACCCTCAAAACAAAGCTTTAAAGCAGTTCAGTAAAGCCTGGGACTTGATATAGGGTCGAATAGGAGCTTGGGAACAAGGTTGCGTGCGGCACAGGATATGCTTATCGCTGGCATCGCTGGGAGCTTTGAAGTCTCCCACACAGACGCTGAGCACTTGTGGGACCATGGTGCATTTTCAGGGGCCAGAGCCAGGCCCAGGGTTAAAGAAAGCGTCCTGCTAGTGCAAGGGACAACTGGCTCCCGTGACAGAACCTTTAACCAGCCTTTTCTTTTATCTGTTGACTCAACACAGGCCAGGGAATTCTTTGAAAGACAGGCTGTAAATCAGCAAGCTCTGTGAAGATGCATTCCAGGGTCCCGGAGGAGGAAAAAGGCCTCGCACACAAAAGCTCCTCTTCTAAGTCTTCAGGAATGCTGCCAGTGGCCTTGGAGGTCTTGGGGTTAGATTGTGGGGCTGGGAATGGAAAGTCTACAGAAGAGGCGCACATGGGAGCAGCAGCCGGGGCATCCATGCATGCTTCTTCTAAGAACGATGAGCTCCCGCAAGCCGTGTGCCTGTTGGATGCTAAGCACCCAGTGAACGTGCTGAGTGAAGGACTGTGTCTCTCAGGCTCTTACTCCCTGGCTGTGTGACTTCAAAGGGTGTCTGTTTTTTCCTAGGCCTTGCCCATGCTCTCTGTAAGAAGTTGGGTTTGATCATATGTGGCTGCTGAGAGTGAGTGACCCTTGAAACCTTTGAATTTAAAAGCATTCAAACAGATATCTAGATCTGGAAATGGAGGGACCATCCAGGAAGAAGGAGGTGAGAGGGAGGGAGGGGAAAGACAGGAGGACAAAAGAGGGCAGGAAGGAAGAGAAAGTAACAAACCCAAGGCACGATACAGGCATGTCTGCAAATGCCTCAGGGCACCTATTAATTTGTACAATTACTACATTAACCATAAGGCATTAGCAGAGGCTCCGAAGCTATGGAAAGAAAAATAGAAAAGCCCTGCATGGCAGAAAGAACTCTCCTGTTCCCTGGCTCATGCAGGCACTGGTGCTGGGCAGGGCCTGCTGAGGCAGGTAAGTGATTCCTGCATGTCTGCCCAACCCTGTGGGGGATTTTCAGGGAGTATTGGGACACTTCTGTGCCCATGGATCTTCAGGATGTGCATCTTCCAGAGCTTTCCAAAACACAAAAATACACAGCTCTCTCAATGGGACAGGCTGAGAGAGAAGAGAAGGTAACAGCTTATGCCCCCCCCCCCCACGGGGGGGGGGTTGTCACAGAGTGTCCCCTGAGGCCTCCAGGCAGCAGAACAAAAGTGGGTATCAGTCAGTTGCTTGCCCACCTACACCAGTGGTTTGATGTTGTACAAGAACACCAGGATTCGCCTCAGAGTGTGAAAGTCAAAATTCTAGCCACCACCGTACTTTCGAGATCTGTAAAACAAAATGGGAGGGATTGACCCTGCACTCCAGGTACAAGCAAGTAAGAGATTTGTATCAAAGCAGCACTCCCCGATCTCCCATTGGTCCCTTCTTTTCTTCCTTTTCCTCTTCCCTTCTGTGAATGTCAGCCCAGCTAGCCAGGAGAGAAGGCAAGCAAAGCCTGGAGCCCAATGGCCTGACACCTGTATAGACCAGGGTCCTGGGCAGACACGTGGGTTGTATCCTCACACCTCCTGGTCCCAGAGTGATGGCAGTTTGCCACTGACCAGGATCACTGTGGACAAACACTATTTGTTTAACAAGGATGCCAAGAATTTTCAATTTTCAATCTCTGACTCATCAGGAAGAAGAATTTGGAAAAATGGGGAAGGGGTGGTGGTGGTGAATGGGGGGGGAGAGCGAATGGGGCTAAAACTGAGAGGAAGCAAGGATTGCCACTGTGGTGGTTTGCTATTGTGGGGTGCAGAGGAAGGGGAAAGGAGGTGGTCTTTTTTTCTTGTAGGAGTTCACGTGAGGACCTCAAGAACCCCAGTTCTCCCTTTGTATGCGCTAAAAAGAGTAGGCTACAGAAACTGAGGGGCATCCTTCTTTGACTTTTGTGGAATTTTATTTTAAACTGGACTGGGGATTCCAAGCTCACATATGGACTTTGGATCTCTGCAGAATGGTCATCTCAGGAAGTGAGGTCCCTCAAATCTGTCATTGTTAGGGACCATCATGCAGGAAGCATATCTAAAATCTGTGTCATCGTTAGGCATGGTAACACCATGCCTGAAATTTGGGTTAAATTTGGGTCCTTACCTTTGGTTCAGTTGCAATTTAGACTTACATGACAACCAGAGACAAGAAATGGATCCCCGATTTCTCCAGACCTTCTCTTTTATCCCATGTCTCCACACATGGACTCCAATAGCCTGGCCCGAAGTTCACAGAAGCATTTCTTTTTGGTCTGCTGGGGCTTTTCCTCCCTGTGAGCCAAATCTGACTAGGGAGAGCCTGAGTCATCCTGGGAGTCAGGAGGTTGCGGTTAGTGTTGTGACAGTCCATTTGCTGTCCTTGAACAGATTTATGCTTTCTTTTCCTCCTTCCCCTCTTTCCCCGATCGCTGGACCTTACTGTGCTTCTGTCTTCTGCCATGGTAACAGTGGCCTCGGTCTCCCCTCCCTCCTCTGTTCTTCCTTTCCTGGGCTCTTGCTGCTGCTTCTGCTTCTTCTTCTTTCTTCTTCTTCTTCTTCTTCTTCTTCTTCTTCTTCTTCTTCTTCTTCTTCTCCTTCTCCTTCTCCTTCTCCTCTCCTTCTCCTCCTCCTTCTCCTTCTCCTCCTCCTCCTGCTTCTTCTGCTTCTGCTTTTCCTCCTCCTTCTTCTTCCTCTTCCTCCTCCTCCTTCTTCTTCTTTTTCTTTTTTTTTCCCCCGAGACAGGGTTTCTCTGTGTAGCTTTGCGCCTTTCTTGAAACTCACTCTGTTCTAAGTCTCTCATTTAAGTTACGCCATGATGGTTTCCTCCCCTGCAGTGCCATAGAGGCTCTTGGTACCAGCTCATGCTGTAGTGGCCAGAGAGTCAACCAGCAGAGTGGACAGGGCCATAGTCCTGAAAATTGAGGAGGTCTGAATGAAAGGGAGAAGATCGAAGCCTGTACCACTAATTAGTGGTTATGCTTGGCTTGGGATGGGGGAACCCTGTGCAAACAAGGGAGTCGTTTAAGGCTGCTGGTCCTGAATTTTCAGTGAACAGAGAGACTCTGATCTAGGAGAGTTCCTTTTTTTTTAGGATCAGGAAAATATTAAACTTCTTTAGATGTTTTTTTTTCCTAAATAAAGAAATCCTGGATATAATTAACTACGTTAAAAATACATTAAATTGGGTGTCTTTAAACAGAAACACATATAAAACAAGAGCAGATAGTAACTGGTTGATGACCATTAGGCTTGTTAGAATTTGGCCCTCCCTTCCTCTGGGAACCATGGATCATGATTCACTAATTCAGTGTTTACACTGCTGTCCTGAAAACCAAGAATCCCTATATACTTCTTTTTTAGCTGTCTGCCAGGGTGTCTCCAATTAAGCAGCACTCTCTGTGAGAATAAGCGTTGGCTCAACTTTCCTCATTCCTAGATCTGTGCCATCCCTAGCATATGGCAGATGCAAGAAATGTGTTTTCTCATGTATTCATTTGTTTGTTTGTTTAAATGTGTATAGGTATTTTGCCAGCATGTATGTCTATGTACCACCTACATGCATGGTACCTACATGTGGAGGCTAGGAGAGGGGCATTAGATCCCCTGGAACTGGAGTTAGAGATGTTTGTGAGGCACAGAGGAGGTGCTGGGACTTGAACCTGGGTCCTCTGGAAGAGCAGCCAGTGCTCTTAACTTTTGAGCCATTTCCCCATGTTCTCTTAAATGAATGAATAATGGAGTTAGGAAGGGAATTGTGGAAGTACGGGCTCATGGGAGTCAGAGGAGTTTGGAGCAGGTGTGAGTGGTCATCCACACAGACAAAAGCAGAGGGTAACTGGAGCTCTGGAGTCATAATATGTGGGAGTGGGACACCCAGGGGTCACCTGTGGCGAAAGACAGATGTGGGGGCCTGGTTTCAGGGAATTAAGGAAGGGTAATGAGGAATGGTACACGAGGTTGCGTTTTTGAAAGGTTTGGTGAGGAGAGGACAAAAAGGATTTAGAGGAGCTGAGGAGCCTTCGATCAAAGGCAGGTGATGGTTCAGGCCAGAGGAGGCTGCAGTTAACTCCCAGCCCAGTAGGTAGCTCGAGAGAGAAGCCTGTAGTGTAGCAAAGGAAGGTGGAAAGAGAGGTGTGTGGTTCAAGGCAGAAACTGACTCAGGTCAAGGGGAGGGCCACCTCAGCCTTGCAGATGTGTAAAGGCAAAAATGATGAGTGACAATGTGAATATATTTATGGCGAAGATGGCAGGAAGTCGGAGTCCTTCGGAGTCCTTCCAGACTGACTTGATTTTCCTTATGCATTAGGAGACCGTGGGGGTCGGAATGAGAAGGTCCCCCATAGGCTCAGGCGTTTGAAGACTTATTCCCAGTTGGAGGGGCTGTTGGGTAAGTTTGGGAGGTGTGGCCTTGCTGGAGGATGTATGTTAGTGGGTGTAGGCTCTGAGTTCTCAAAGCTACACACCGTTCCCAGTGTTCAGCTTTCTGTTGGTGGTTCAAGTTGTGAGCTCTCAGCTACAGCTACAGCCATCATGCTTTAACTCTGCTATCATGGAACCATAAGCCCAAATAAACTCATTTTCCTATAAGCTGCCTTGGTCATAGTGTTTTACCACAGCATGAGAAAACTGATTAATATAGAGGTCAAGTGAAAAGCAAAAGTTGGCCCTTGGAAAGAACGAAGTAGGATATGCTGGACACATCAAGGGATTTGTAGACTCACTGGGGACCAAGTTATTATCCATAGCAGCTAGGATTGAAAGAGTAGGTTCAGGTGAAAGACTTTTGTGATCATCTGTAAAGTCAAGGAGAGGGAAAAGTAGACATGGCAGGTTGAGGGTGAAGGATGCCAATGTTCCATGAGGGTCCTCTCCAGGGAGTGAGCAAGCCCAGACTTCCATCATGCATGTGAGTGGTTTGTAAATTTCCTGGTGTCAAAATCCAGGGATTGCAAGATGATGTGGTTGGTCTTACACCAACCGACTTAACCACCTCTGGCATTGATTTAGTTGAATTGATTTTTTGGTACTGATTAAATCATGCTTCAATAAACTTGCTGAAGCATTAGGCCTCAGGCAGATAGCATATGAGTTCATTTCGGTGAGGTGGTTCAGCATCATGTAAAGAGGAAGGCATTAACCTCACAAAGTCAAGCATAAGTAATACAGCCATACTTGTCTCTGCATACCTTGCAAAGTATAATGGAGTGGTTATTTGAAGGAACTATGAAAAAGTTTTGCACTTACGGAAGCAATATGGCTGTAGGAAGAACTTCTGGCCTCAATGTTAACCAAGTTAGCATGCAGTAAGAGGGCCGGGGGTAGCTCAGTAGTGGAGAGCTTGAACTAACCTGAGGAGGGATGATGATTCCAGATGATAGGAAGCTGATGTTATAGATGACTGGACTTCAACCCCCCACCCACCACCACCTCTGCACCTGAACCCTGGCCTCCAAGATTCCATCCCTCCAATTATCCCTTTCCTTTGTAGCTCCTTCTCCACAGAGTGAAAAGTGCCCAACCTGACTGGTTAGAGATCGTCTTCTCCCGACATTCCCTTCTCTTCCCTGCTTCATGACTACTTCTCTGATGATACCGTATTCCTTGAAAGAGGAAGCACACGCTTTCCTGCTCCAGATCAGTTCTTCTGGGACCTTCTTCTTAACGCTGTGCTCAGGTTGGGAACCCTAGCATGCTACCCTTTTCTGGAGGGTCATCAGGGACCCCCTGATGCTCCATAGCCTCTGCTTGTCTTGATTTGGGGATGAGGCACTGGAATTGTGGGCTATCCTTCTGTGGGTTTTTTTTTTTTAAATAAATCACCCACATAGATTTTTCTTTTCTTTTATTTCTTTCTTTTTCTTTTCTTTTAAAGATTTATTTATTTTACATATATGAGAGCTCTATCTGCATGTACAACTTCATGCCAGAAGAGAGCATCAGATTCCAGTATAGATGGTTGTGAGCCACCATGTGGTTGCTGGGAATTGAACTCAGGACCTCTGGAAGAGCAGCCAGTGCTCTTAACCTCTGAGCCATCTCTCCAGCCCTTTCTGTGGATATCATAACTTTACTCCAGAAGCACTCCCTTGAGGGTCTCTGCTGATCCTGTAAGTCCTTCTCTGGCTCTTGAACACATGTGCAGTGGACCCCAAGGGTCTTCCCTTAGCTTTCTCTTCCTTTTCTTTGCCTTTACCCTGGGTGGGCTCCTTCTCAGTTGCCCAGCGTCAATCATTACCTTCTTGTAAGGGATTTAGTTCTGTATCTTCATCTCTGACTTTTGTCCCTTACTTGGGGACTTCTCTGTCAGCACATCAAGTTCAGTGTGGACAAATTTGCCCCCTGTTGCTCCCATTCTGTTCTGCGTTTCTGCCCATTGAGCCACCATTCTCCCTGTCACTAGGAATGCTTCTTCTTCCTCAAATTCAGAGACTTTGGAAACTTGATCAAGACCCCCCTCCCAGAAGTGACATCTCTTAGCAGCAAGTAATATGGCTGTCTTAGTCACTGGCCCATTGCTGTGAAGAGACACCATGACCAAGGCAACTCTTATCAAAGAGAGCATTGAATTGGGGGCTGGCTTACAGTGTCAGAGGGTTAGTCCATGACCATCATGTCAAGGAGCATGGTGGCATGCAGGCAGGCAGGCATGGTGCTGGAGAAGTTGTTGAGAGCTACATCCTGATCTGCAGGAAAAAGGCAGAGAGAGAGAGAGAGAGAGAGAGAGAGAGAGAGAGAGAGAGAGAGAGAGAGAGAGAGAGAGAGACTGGGTCTGGCATGGGCTTTCCAACAATGACACACCTACTCCAACAAGGCCACACCTCTTCATCCTTCCAAACAGCCGGGAGTCCAAGGATGCAAATATATGAGCCTATGGGGGGGGGGGATTCTCATCCAAACGACCACAATGGCTGTGGGTAGTTGTGACTTTTACACCTGAGTCACACTAACTTGCTAAGTAGCCTTTGGAGGGTTCTTTAACTTCTCTATGTCTAAGTCCCATGTCTACATAGTAAAGAAAATGCTTTAATAGTTTATTGCTAGCATTAATTAGATGATATATGAAATATTCTTAACAGGACTTCTGCTATTTATGAAGTACCCAATGAACTTTATATAAAGAGTCTGCTCAATTTTGTTCAGACCAAGTTCCAAGTAGTAAAAGTGACAGAATTGGGCCTGGAAACCAGCTAATGTCACATTCTGTGTGCCTAACTCTTCAAGGCAGTGTGTCTATAAGCTGAGAAAATAGGAACCACAGAGAGCTACAACAATAACAACAAAAGCACGTAAACTTTGTCCTTTTAGAAGTTTATTTTTTCTGGGCGGTAGTGGCGCACGCTTTTAATCCCAGCACTTGGGAGGCAGAGCCAGGTGGATCTCTGTGAGTTCGAGGCCAGCCTGGGCTACCAAGTGAGTCCCAGGAAAGGCGCAGAGCTACACAGAGAAACCCTGTCTTGAAAAACCAAAAAATAAAAACAAACAAAAAAACCAAAAAAGAAGTTTATTTTTAAATTGTAAGTTTCTAGGGGGAAGAACCTTGCCTCTAACCTGAGGTCAAGTCAGTTATTTATGCTAATCACACCAAGGACACTTGGAAAATGAAAGGTATCACCATTCTGTTCTGCATTTCTGTCCATTGAGCCATCATTCTCCCTGTCACTGGGAATGCTTCTCCGGATCACCGAATTCCATTTGAGGAATATTTTCAGCTTCTCCTTCAGATTCCATTTCCTAGCTTGTTAGCAGACACACTCCATATGGGAGCAGTGTGCGGAACGTAGTACCACTGATTTCTAGGTCGGTAAACAGTGCACAGGCAGTTCTTACAGAAGGTTCTGGGGAAGAAAAAGACAGACGAAGAGTGAGGGCATTGTGATATTTTAAAACAGTCAAATGAGAGTCCGTGTTTGCTGTCAATATCTGAAGGAGCCCCAACCCCCCTCCCCTCCATGGAGGACAGGACACTGTACCCTTTTCCGATTGTCCATATTTACTTATCTAGTTAACTTCATTAAACTCAATGGGAAATGGTTTCAGTCTCACGGCTAATTTGCTTTGACATGTCTCGAGAGAGGTATTTTTTTTTTTTTTTTTGAATTGTGCCTGCTGCTTTCTATCAAATCATGCCCCAATTAAAGGGGCATCTGTTATTGGAATGTCTTTCAAAAACAGCCGTGGAGCCTGGACGTCTGGAAGGTTTACAATCGAACCTTCTATTTGGAACCCACATTTGTGGAGGATGCTTCCGTTTATTTGCTTTATTTTTTAAGTCTTCCCAGGCTTTTCAGAAAGTTGTCATGTGTGGTCATGTTTCTTCAGCTGAGCATCATCGATTAAATCTGGCTCAGAGAGGGCCGGGGAAGGAGTCTGCACAGGAGACATGAAGTAAATAGCATGTTTCAGTGATGTGGGGGCTGGTGGGACAGCATGCGAGTTGAATTTTAAAGATGACACTCTCCCTTGGCCTCCCATCCATTTCCACTGGTCTCTGTTTTGGAAGGCCGTAAGCTAAATCGGTCATGTAGCCATAGTTAATGTCCTTTAGATACCACTAGGGTACATTGGCCCCTGGCATTGGGAGGTAAACACGGGGAAGCCTTCTAGTCCTCTTGGTTACAACCCTAGTGCTACAGAGTGTATTGAAGGGAGCTTGGCTCATAGAGCACCCATGATCCCAGTGGCTGAATCAGGAAGATCAAGAGTTCGAGGCCATTCTGGGTATATTGAAGTCATGTCTCAAGACAACTCCCAGACCAAACACAAACAAGCAAACAAATAAAAAGGAGGAGACAACCACAAAGAAAAGACAATTGAATCAAATTTGGGCAGACATATGAATGTTTGTCCATAGGCATAAAAAAAAAAACAAAGACAAAGGTTATTTCAAAAGCGGAGTATGCCAATCTTTCTGCCCCTGGGGTCAAGCTCACTGGAGCCGCTATGGGTCTGAGTTCTGAAGGCGATGGCAAATGGACAGGCTTGCTAGCTTCTTCATGCCAGGCTGTGGGGTGGCGCCATCCTCCTCGCTCACAACCTGTCTCCATCAGAAACCAAGCAGCAAAGCCTCTGGGACAGACCCAGACAAACTTCTGAAGGGCCAAGGAATCACTCCGAAGGTGATGGACTCCTGGTTGGGGTTCCCGATCGCTAATTAACTACGTCTAAAGAGAGAGATTTCTAATTAGGACATGTTGACTGACTGCTACATTCTAGACTGGAGTTAACTCATCAACAGGCTGCATTGTGGTGTTCATGGCCAAGCCCATTAGCGTTGCTTTCTCAGTCTCCCAAGTTAGATCCATTAGGGCTGTGCTTCTCACTGCCAAGTGCCTTGTGCATCAACAGTTCGGACAAGTGGGAGTCATCATCTCTCAGATTTGCTTGTCCCCTTATCTCCAAAAACACTGGCTTGGGTTCAGTCCTTATCAGGAACTCCCTGGGGATGCTGTCACAGCCTTTCCAAGGCTCCCTGCAACCTCTTCCTTCTATTAGTTCAGTGGTTCTCAACCTTCCTAATGCTGTGACCCTTTAACACAGTCCCTCATGTTGTGGTGACCCGCAACCATAGAATTATTTTCACTGCTTCTTCATAACTGTAATTTTGCTACTGTTATGAATTATAATATAAATATCTGAGTTTTCTGATGTTCTTAGGTGATCCCTATAAAAGAGTCATTCAACCCCCAAAGGGGTCTCAATCCACAGGTTGAGAACCACTGCATAAAATCTTCTGAGGACACCTCATGACCTATTGAACAACATCCATCCTCTGTAGATTTTTTTTTTAATAGTGCTGAAGACTGAGCCCAGTACACACTAGATTTACCACTGAGTGATACCCTAGGCTCTCCTTAATGGACCCTAAGGTGCTTCACACAGGGTGTCCTATACTTCAAGTTCAGAAACTTTTTGCAATTTCCCAAATCCTATGACCGGGCTTCTTCCTCAAGTCACTCACTGGTAAACCAGTTCTTCTTGGCTTTGGTTACCTGGCATAGACCACTCCTTGCATTAAGACCTTCTTTATACCCACCTCTCTTCAGTTCAGGTCTTTTTGTTTGAAAATAATTTTCTGTGTATATTCCGGGACAGTAGCTAATTGTGTTGTGTGACTTAGGGCTGTTAGACACATACAAAGTACCCAGTGAAATTGGATTTTCTAAGAAATAATGTTCATTTTTTTTCTTTTTATCATATGCAGGTTTCATGTGGTACTTGGAACTTATTCAGACTAAATAATTGCTCACCTAAATTTCAAACAGAGCTGGTCATCCTGATTTCAGGTGGCTAAACCTGGCAAGCTTGGCTATGCTGAGACTCAGCTGTTGACATGTTGGTTCCATGTCACTGGCAAAGTCTCATAGACGCTCTTTAACAACATCCCAGTGAGGGGTTGGGGATTTAGCTCAGTGGTAGAGGGCTTGCCTAGCAAGCACAAGACCTGGGGTTCAATCCTCAGCTCAAGAAAGAAAGAAAGAAAAACATCCAAGTGAGCAACTAGACTTGCTGTTTCTTGGATAGAGGGAAGAGGAAAGAGAAAGGGATGAACTGTGCTGCGTAAATTGTCTTCCGTGGAAAAAGCCAAAACTAAGAAAGCTAGACTATTTTAACAGGACACAGGAATTCCATTCCCTTCAGCTGGCAATATTTGGGAAGTCAAAAACTGTTTAGGTTGGAAAAACTGAGAGCAGAGTGGAGCTGAAGTTAAGCATCACTGACAGACATAAAGAAAGGCGCGGCAGGGAACTCAAACGAATTATTGTGCACACCTGCCATTGTACCCTAAAGTCACCCCCATTAAACTGTCTTGTGACCCGTAGAACAGGTGGACATTGCCACAGGCTGCCCAGTTTCACCTCCCATTTTAGGGCCATGTTAGCTCCAACTGCTATTGCACCCCGCTTCCAAGGACTGTCTGTGGGAAGCTGACTGCTCTTGGAAGACCTACCTGTAAAAGCAAGGTTTCTGCACAGGATTTGGGCTCAGTCCCGTGCTTCCTGGGAAGCTTGCTTTGCCGGTCAGCGACTCTTAGATTTCTACTTTTGTCTCTCTCAGTCTTGTGGCCATAAAACAGCCTTGACTGAAAGTTTGTTTTAAAAGCTTATGAGTCTGGGATATAAAAGAGATGTTTAAAGAAGGGGGAGGGGAGAGAGCATCCATGGTCCTGTATGGGGTGGGGGTGTTGGCTACAGCTCCCCTCCCCCACTTCCTTTAGTGGAGCACATGGTGGGAGACCATTCAATAAGCCAACAACTCGGGTAACAGCCCTTAAATTGACATTGTTCGGGATGAATGGATCCAATTGGCTTTAAACGTTTTGTTCCCCCATCTAATTCCTATTTTAGGCAGATTGGTTACTATAGAGACTAGAGCTGCCTTCGTTCTGGATGGTCAAGAGACGACAAGCTCGCTGACGGCTAGAGCAGAGGTCTAAGGTCCAAGGTCCTGCTCTCAGCCCAGCCCAGAGTCACTGTGAACCTCGTCACAATGCACCCCAATGCTGCTGTTCTCCTGTCGCTAGACAGGGACGAAAATATGTATGCTGGAGCCTTTGGGACAGTGATACTTGTTTTGTTATTGGTGTTGAGTGAGAAGGAAGGGCTAGGGATGAGGGAGAGGGATTTGAACCCAAAGTAAATAAATTAAAAAAAAAAACAACCCTAAAAAAACAAACCAAACCAAATGAACTTAAGTTCCTAAAGGGCATAGAGAAAGGCTGCAATTTACAAATGATTAATTTATAAGTGGTTTGTTCCTATCCTCCAGAAGAATTTATTTTATTTACTAGTGCACTCTTCATATATGTATTAAAGGTCTTTTAAAAATAAGTGTGCATTAATTGGACAAAGCAACGGCTTATACGGATACAATGTACTTCAGCCACATTCACCCTCTCTGTTGCTCCTTTCCTCTCTTTCTCCTTTCCTCCTAACCTCCTAATAGTCCACCTTCTACTTTCATGCCTTTCCCCCATAAATTCCACAACTGAGAGAAAACATAAGATGCACTGAGCTCTACTTCTACCATTTCCCCACCTTTTGTTCTTCTTTAGGGCTCAATAAAGTTTTATTGAGATGTTTCAGGAACAAAACCAAGATGCTAATGTGAAAGAACGCCTGTTTATCCATTATCTAGTTTCAAGAGCTATCACTATTCTGGCTCTTGTCTTCATCTTATTTGCTTTTTTATTCTTCTACCTTCCGGCCTGTGTAACAGCCAGTCCTAAATATCATACCAGTTTCTTCACAAACTTCTGTGCCTCTCTAACACACGAAGACCATTAGCATACCAACACGCAAGTGGTTCCTTAATATCATCTAGTACCTAATGTATATTCAATTTTCAAAGATTTTTCTCAGGCACATCCTTCTTGATAGTTGGGTTGACCAATGAGGATTCAGTAATAGCCCACATATTATGTTTGCTTGATCGGCCTATACATGATTTTTAAATCAATAACACCTCCCCTTTCTTCTCCTGTCATTTTAGTTAGGAAAATATCAAAGATTTCAAGAAAACCTGCGTGCAGTGAACACCATTTACCTTCATTTTTTTGCACAGTTGCTCCAAGTGTGAGTGTTGGGGACAGTGTACCATCAGCATGACCACCACCATCACCGCCATCAGCATCCTTTTGCTGAGCCATTGAGAGTTTACAAGGGTGTTACAGACATTGTAACATCTTACCTTTGACCACTTCAGTGAGCATCTCCTGAGATCAGGGACATCCAACTACAAAGTCTGTGGTAAATATTACACAGGGAATTTAACACCAAAATAGGACTATGATCCATTATTCAGTCTATACTCAAATGCTGCCAATGGTTGTAACCTGTTATAGGTTCAGGTGGGGGAGGGGAGGAACAAATAAAGAATAAAATACAGTGTCTAATTTTTGCTTTTTTGATGCTTTAACACTCATCCCACCCACCCCCACTCAGAGACCAACCCAGGACTTTATGTGTTAGGCGAGCAAGCACTCTCCCACTGAGCAACATCCCTACCCTTCTCTTGAATTGTCTCAACCCAGAATGTTCTACACAGACAGCTGCTTTTATCTTTCATGATGCTGACATTTTTCATGGCCATATTAGTTTATTTTATAAATTTTTATTACTTAAAACAAATTTAAAATTAAATATATTCTTCCCTTCCCCCAAGTCCTTCTAGATTCTCTCTGCTTCCCTACACACCCAATTTTAAGTTATTTCTCAAAAAACAAACACAAACCCAATACCACAACAAAAACACTCAAAACCAAGAAAACAAAATAAAGCCACACCAAAACAACAACAAAACCCCACCAAACTGTACCTATAACCGTAACAGCACACAAAAAACCCGTGCAGCCCACTGACCTTTGCCTTGGTTGGGGTTTCTACTGCAACAACAAACCACCATGAACCAAAAGCAACTTGGAGAGGAAAGGGTTTATTCAGTTTACATTTCCATATGGCTGTTCATCACCAAAGGAAGTCAGGACAGGAACTCAAGCAGGGCAGGAACCTGGAGGCAGGAGCTGATGCAGAGGCCATGGAGGAGTGCTGCTTACTGACTTGCTTCTGTGGCTTGCTCAGCCCACCTTCTTATAGAACCCAGGACCAGCAGCCCAGGGATGGCACCACCCACCATGGACTGGGCCCTCCCCATTGATCACTAATTGAGAAAATGCCTTACAGCTGGACCTCATGGAGGCATTTCCTCAACTGAGGCTCCTTCCTCTCTGAAGACTCTAGCTTGTGTCAAGTTGACACACAAAACCAGCCAGTCCAATGATTTTTAAAGTGTCTATTTTTTTTTTATTTAAGAAGTTCCTGGGCTGCTCTTTGGTTGGATTTACCTGAGTGTTCTTACTTTTAGGCAAGAAGATCTCAAATTTGAGGCCAGCCTGGTTCCTTTATCTCCCTCCATATATATATATATATAAAAATTATATTAGTATAATCAACAATTATATACAATTAATAATACTAATAATTATACAATATATAAAAATTAAAATAATACATAATTAACATTCATATATAATGTGTATAATTTATATTACATATTATACTATATGTTTTATATATTATGTATCCCTAATATATTATACAGATATACACATATATGTGTATTTGTGTAGATAGATATATATTAGGACTAGCCTAGTTTGCATAATTTAGAGCACAGTTCCCTGATGCTGCCGCTTACTTTTGTTTCTTCTCTGACACTCTTGCACTGATCTTTGTCCTCAGAGATGAATCTGTCTTTATCTTTTGCATCCCCATGTGGAATAAGCCTAACACATACTTTCAGGAACTTCTGCATCCTCTTAAGGACGTACCAGGAGTGTTCAGTCTTATTGGTAGGCACGGTTACTGCGGATACTCTTTCACGGTGCACAGAAAGCAGCCGTGTGTTCCCACCCACCGCTGTGGGAAGAGAAAGAGCTGGGGTCCGTGTTACTATCCTCCCATGGGTAACCTTGCTTCTCCATGGGACAGCTGCGTGGGACCGGTGGCACCTGGATCCCATGTGATTGCCAGCAGCGCCATTTCTGCATCTGCTCTCCAGCCTCACACACACCAGCCTAGCCAAGGCAGCTGGCTTGTGTTGGTCCCTGGTTCCTAGATTTGGTTGTGTGCTTTAGCCATTGGGGAGCTTGCTTTTGGCCACTTAGCCAGTTAGGGCAGCCTGAAAAGCTTACAGAGGCAGACACAAGATCTACCCCAGAAATCTTGATCTCTAACCCCCACCTTTTTCAAAGGGCTTTTGTGACCACGCCAGGAACTTCTTTTCCTCCTTTGCCATGAGTATGGATGCCTCTCTCCACATCAAGAAGCCTGTCTGGATCAACTTCAAGGAATCCAGATGGTCTCTCATGCTTAGCTCCTGCTGCAAGTTCCTTAGTTCTGGACCGTAGAGTTGTGCCTCATCTGAAGGCCGTTTAGTGGAGGATATAGAGAGAAAGTGGTGGAGAAAGAAAAGTGCTTTTGTTTAAAAAAAGAGAAAGAAATCATTGGATGAGCAGCACCCCACGTTCGCACCCACCGTCTTGATTCATATTTTAGACTCAGGCAAACAGTCAGGCAGGAAAGGATTAAACATCCTGTAAGGAAAGCTCCCAAACAGTCATGAGAAGTGGGGTAAAATCTGTTTATGTTTTCAGGTGTTTTATAGAAGAGATGGGAAAGAACTGTAAGTGTGTAACAGTGGTGGACTGGTACCCCTCGTGAAACACGCTTTATCATCCCAATGATCGCGGCTGTCATACAGGATCATTCTGTTTAAATCCCCACTACAGGACAAAGTCAATGTTGCTAGCACCATTTAAAGGTTGATAGGGTTTGTTTGTTGTGGCTGAGACAGCATTTTGCTCTGAAGCCCAGGCTAGCCTCAAATTTGAGATCCTCTTTCAATCTCCCCAGGACTGGGGTTACAAGTGTATGCCACTATGACTCTTAGAAGGCAAGAGTTCTAAAGCTCAGAGATTAAAGGGCTTCCCACAGCCATCCAAATGTAAGCGATGACCTAGGTTTTCAAGTCGGTTCCCTTCTACTTAGAAGCCAATGCTTTTTGCCTCACGGCTCCTTTTGGGGCACTGGACTAGTGTACTTTGATGTCCAGTATGGATTTTCTTTTCCCTCTGTGCCTGATCCTTCCACAACCTTCAATCTCATTCTATCCCAGGAGCTTCATAGCCAAAGGGCTTCCTTAGGGTGTTGAACACTCACAGAAATGCAATACAGGCACTCGCCTGCTATCAATAAAGTCTAGGTAAGAGATATGGCAGAAAAGAATGGGGAGACACAGCCATGCTGGTTCTTAGTAAGAATGCCATGCCTGTGCTTAGCATCAAACGACTCATTTTGAGAGCTGAGTCTGCTGGATAGCGTTAGCTACTGTGTCGCTTCCCCAGAGCATCAGAAGTTGGAAGGAAATGAAATGGGAGGGCGCCCAAGAAAAGAAGGATGTTCCCAAGTACATGGAACTAGCAGAAAGGTCACAACTGCCTCGGTCCCCAGCCTGGTTCAGTGACTCATAGGCCAGCACAGCTTCGGTTCTTAGCTTATATGTGGGAGAAGAAAGCCTGAAGTCTGGCCCGGTCAGAGACTGGACCACTCAGCAGGCTGAAAGGGGAAGCTTGGAGCCTGGGAAGTCTGTTCAGATGGATTTTATCACCAGTTAGGGAAGGGATTTCTCGGGCTCCCCTCCTTCATCTTGGGCCGGGGTCATTCACCTTTAATCTCTATAGCTAAAGGATTAAACACGCCACATGTTGGCATGTCAGAGAACGTTTGGCTCCCAAGTTTCCCCCAAGAATTTTATCTACATGTGACTTCTCAAGACACTCAGATAATTTGAAGTCGGCAACAAAAATAGCAGAAGAGAGCGTCCACTTTCGATCCTTTTCCAAAGGCAGTGCAGGGCGTATCAGAAAAGAGCAGCTGGACTCAATACTGTATCATTTGTTCCTAGATTTTACATTTACAGGCTGTGTGGTGTTGGCCAGATTTCTCAGCCTCTCTGGGCCCCAGCAGCTTCATCCATAAAAGTCCCGCCAGACTGGTGATATGGGACCGAATGAACGCCTCCATCCTCTCTGCAGATACTGGAGTTGGCATCCTTCCCCACTGCCTGCTCACACTCTTCTTTCCTTCTGCGATGCACATGAGAGCACATGAGAAAAGGCTCTTTCTGCCTTTTGGTTCTTCCGACAAGGCTGTGAAAACTGAGCATCTCTGGAATCTAGATAATTATCCCACCTTGATCATCATGTTTATAGGAAATATGCCAAGGAAGGGAAAGTCCTTATCCTTTCCAAACACTTGCTGCAGCTCAGAGCACACATGAACACACAGACTGGGGAAGCCCAGCAACGCTAGTGGAGGCCTAGTGATGTCTCTACTAGGCAGAACCCAGGGCGCGAGTTAGAAGAACCCAGGGCGCGAGTTAGAAAAATAACGTCTGTTTCTCTTGGGGGGTTCATAATACTGACCCCCTCCCCTTCTCCAGGATCTGAAGGTTTGATTGCTGGAGGCAACTCCAAAGGAATTCAGTCAGTGGAAGCAGAAACAAATGAGCAGACAAGCTGGTCCAAATGCTCCCACCAGAGTTCCGTAATTGCCTGAGCTGGATTCAGATCAGACAAGATACCCAAGGAGACTGCAGAAGGCCCTTGATACCCAGAGTGGAGGAAAATTACTCGGCAATTAAGGAGAGCAAATGCAATGCTGTTATTTTTATTGTAGCCCTCGAGTGAATTTTTGTTTTTGTTCTAAAGTTCTATATTTTCCTAAAAACAAACAAAAACCCCAATAATATTTTTATGAGCTGGAATGGCCAATGGGGCAAACATGGGGTAGAAGGATGAGGAGAAATACATTGTGAATCAGAGGTGGGTGTCCTAGATAAATGAAAAGATTTATTATTATTAGTGTGTATGTCTGTGTGTGGTGTGTGTGTGTGTGTGTGTGTGTGTGTGTGTGTGTGTGTGTGTGTGTGTGTGTGTGCACATATGTGGAGGTGCTTGTGGAGGCCAGAAGAAGGTGCTGAATGTCCTGGAGCCAGAGTTAGAGGAGGTTGTGAGGGGCCGATGTAGATGCTGGGAACAGAACTCTGCAAGAACAGTGATCTCTCTCACCTGCTGAGCCTTCTCTTCAGCAAGAAACCTCATGCTCTAGGAAGTGAGTGCTGTAAAGTAGCACAAGTCCTCTGCCTGCCCCCTCCTCTGCCAGTGGCCCACTGAGCTAGCCTGAAGAGACTTCCCAAGAAAGGAACATGAAGGCGGTCTCTGAAGAGCAGCATCCTCCAATTGGAGAGCAGGGTGAAGTCAGAACCAGGCCTTCATCTGAATACATGAGTCCTGGTGTGAAAGCTTAGAGCTTTGAGTTTGAGGTCAGTGAGCATGCTAGAACCTCAAATCCTCTAACTACAGACTATGTGGCTTTGGGCTGGGGGATGGAATGGGATGGGACGGGACGGGACAAGATTCTTGGTCTCTCTGATCTGTAAAATGTGGAAATAATCCTTACTTCACAAGATGGCTTTTGAGGTTTAAAGTAGGTAAGACTTTTCTTGGACACGTTGTTTTATTCAACTAACTGGACCCTTTCCCCTGACCATCTTCCTCCACAGCCCCTTCTTCTAACACCTCCATTCACTCTTCCCATAAGTGTCCACTGGCCATTCTGCCTCCTGAAGCTTCCCTGAATACACAGTGATCATCACATTACACAATACCCAGTAAGTCATGGGGAGATCTCAGGGATGCTGGGATCTGACTGGATCTGGCTTAAGCTGTAACTGTGGTGACGCTGAGCTTTGGCCTTCTGTTGCCTCCTTTATGTGTATGAACTGCTTTCTCTCTGGAATAGGTACTTCTGCGGCCTGCTCAGTGGCCTTCATCCCACATGCCACTCCTAGATCTTGTGGGAGATGGATTTGCCTTATGATTGGGAAGCAAAGCTCCCTCCCCTCAGCTGAGAAGGGTAAGTCTTGGTACTCTGAGTCCAGGAAAAACTTACTCACTTTACCAGTGATTTATTTACGGAGTCGATCCACTTCCCACCAATCAGATGCAAGAAGTCTGCCTGAAACTTCTGCTAAGGATTCTGCTTTCCAGGTAAATCTCATGGGTGTGGCCTGCAGGCTGTTTTCTCTTCCTTCCATTTTCTCTCCCTCCCTCTCATCCTTCCTTCTCTTTTTAGAGATTTTTTTTTTTCAAAAAGGAATTATTTTTGTGGGTCTGTATGACTTTATAGGCACCATGTGCAGGCAGATACCCACGGAGGCATCAGATAACTCTGGAACCGGAATTCTAAGAGGCTGTAAACTGCCTAATGTGGGTGCTGGGAACTGAACCTGGGTCCTCTGCAAGAGCAGTGAGCTCTTTTAATCTTTGAGCCATCTCTGTAGCCCCAAGATGCGTTTTCTGGAATGGAATCTCACTCTGTAGCCCAGATTGGTCTTTAACTCAGGATCCCCATGCATCCCCAGCACTGGGATGACCCAGTGTGCTAAGCACCATCACACCCAGACTTCCTTTCATTTTCAAAGTGGAAACAATACCGGAAGCTTCACCAATCATTTTGGGGTCATGAGGCAATAAGCTCCAGTGTAAAAAGCCAATCACTAAAGACTGTGACGATCTTAACAGAGTCCTGAGCTGCTGGATTTCCCATTAGTTGAGATGAGTACCTGTCTATATTGATTAAATCATTCTTAATTAGATTTTCTATTGCTTGGGACTGAAAAGGTTCCTATCCGATACCCCTCTTCCTTCCAGTCAAAATTCCTTCCTGAAGTATTGTGCTGCCGCCTTCTTCATAGCACAAATGTTATCTTTGGATCAGGATGGCTCCCGCAGCTTCCCAGCTAAGATTGTTGAAGATCACCAGTGCTTCAGAAACGATCCTTAAAGACCATGTGCAGTTTTAACAGGCATCTTCCCTAGAGAGGAAGATGTAAAGCCACTGTGATGGAATGGGGGATCTTGCAGTCGATACTTTGCAGAGGGCCAGACTTTGATTTTTTTGCTCCTTCAGTCTCAGTGTAGAAGCGATCATCTGCTCTACCTATACCTCCCTCTGAGCCTGCTACTCAAAGTGGGGCCCAGCAGCAGGGCTTGCTTCTACTTTTTAAAATGGTCAAGTCTTCTGTCCCTGCCCGGAGCTACTGAATCAGAAGATGAGCTTGAAGCAAGATCTCCAAGTTCCTCAAATGCAGATTAGGATCAACAGGCCTGGCCGGAGAGGCTACAGAGTGGCTGGGGCTGGAGAGAGCAAGGGTTTCCAATACCAGGTCAAGGGCAAGGCACAATGTCATGAGAAGTTCTCATCTGTCTCTGTGTCTGGTTATGGAGATCTGGGGTAAAGCCGAAATGCTAAATAAATAAACACAATTCTTTCTGAGTCATTTGGACAGGGAGAGCAGAACCAGCCAGCACCATTGCTTGGTCCAAGATTCTGTCTTCTTTCTACAAGAGACAAGAGTTTGGCAGACTTTGAGGGGTTGAAATGAAATGGAAATAGCAGTGGTACAGTGTGGGGAGAGCCTGATGGAGGATCTGCTCATGCCCTGTAAGACCCAGGGGCACATTATTGACAGCACCTAGATTTCAGGCAATGTGGGTTATCTGTGCCAGTGAAAATAAACATGTTTGCATGAGATTTGTGAATGTCAAAACATTAATTTCCATGAAATATACTGCTATGACATAGACAAGAAGTCCCAGAGAATTTCTGCCCCGCCCCACAAAGTTTCATGGGAATCCAAAATATAATCAGAAGTTATTTCATTCAACTGTCAGGAGACATCTCTAACTTGACCAAAACTCTCTCTGTCCATGTGCAGACACGTGGTTTGAGTGTGTGTGTGTGTGTGTGTGTGTGTGTGTGTGCAGACATGTGGTTTGTGTGTATGTGTGTGTCCACAAATATTGGCTCCTGTGTGGACAGGTCAGACATCAATTCCTACCTTGGTTTTTTTTGTTTTTTGTTTTGTTTTGTTTTTTTGTTTTTTTTGTATTTGGGGTTTTAACATTGAAACAGGGGCTCTCAGTGGCCAGCAGCTCACTGATTCAGTGAGGCTGCCTGGCCATCCCATCCCAGGGATCTTCCTGTCTCTGCTCCTGCAGTACTGGGATTAGGAATGTGTCCTGCCATGGCCAGCTTTTTAAATGTGGGTTCAGAGAATTGAACTGAAGTCCTTGTGCTCACAAGGCAAGCATTTGATTATGTATGTATGTATGTATGTATGTATGTATGTATGTATGTATTGTTTTGACATCTGGACCAGTTTCCCCTCCCTCGCCTCCTATTAGTCCCCTCCCTCTGTTCTTCCCCTCCCCATGCACATCTCCTCCGAAAGGGCAGGCCTCCCATGCATATGAACCAGCCATGGCATATCAAGCTGCAGTTAGACCGGGTACCTCCTCTCCTATTAAGACTGGATGAGGCAACCCAGTATGAGGAATAGGGTCCCCAAAACAGGCAACAGAGTCAGAGACAGCCCCTGCTCCCACTGTTAGGAGTACCACAAGAAGACCAAGCCACACAACAGTAACATAAACGCAGAGGGCCTCGGTCAGCCCCATGCAGGCTCCCTGGTTGTTGGTTCAGTGTCTATGAGCCCCTGTGAGCCCAGGTTAGTTGATTCTGTGGGCTTTCTTGAGGTGTCCTTTTGGCTCCTACACTCCTTCCCCCACCTCTTCTCTAGGACTCCCAGAGCTCAGCCTAAATGTCCGGCTGTGGATCTCTGCATCTGTTTCCATCAGTTGCTGGATGAAGTCTCTGTGACGACAATTGGGCCAGACACCAATCGATGAGTAGAGCAGAATATCATTAGGAACCATTTCATTGACTTTTTTTGCTGATTGTGTTTGCTTCTATCCCATGTCTCTGGACTGTCCTGCTTCTGGGTCCTGACCCTCCAGGCAGTGTCAGTCAGGGGTGGGCTGCCTCTCATGATATGGGTCTCTTTGGTTGGCCACTCCCACAATTTCTGTGACTAGGCAAGGTTTTATCAAGTGATCTGCCTTCCCAGTC
Source organism: Onychomys torridus (assembly GCF_903995425.1). Taxonomy (NCBI): domain Eukaryota; kingdom Metazoa; phylum Chordata; class Mammalia; order Rodentia; family Cricetidae; genus Onychomys; species Onychomys torridus. The sequence goes on along the minus strand of NC_050457.1, from coordinate 35,667,788 downwards.
CTTGGGGACCTGTACTCTTAAAAAAAAATAATTTATTGATTGTGTATGTGATGCCAAGGATCAAATCTAGAGACTCACATGCTAGGCAAAAACCCTACCAATGAGCTGCACCTCAACTTTATCTCCAAGTTCTTACCAGACACCTCAAGTTCACTCTCAAGTGCTAGTGCATAGACTTATAAGACTCAGTCTCCATTCTGCTTACTGCTGTTGATAACGCTCCCATAAAATTTTGTGAGAAATTTGATTTTGCCATCACTGATGGATTATTAGGGCTAGCATAGTAGAGCAATATGAAGTGTGTGGTGCAATCAACAAGATTTGATAATTTTTGATAATCTCATGATTCTGGAGGCTAGATGTGAAGGCCAAAGCATGCACATTGAATTTCCCCCAGAGACCTCTCCCCTCAGCTTGTAGATGGTGGCATCTTCCTCTATTTTCATGTCACCTCCTTTGTATGTTTCTGTGTCTCCCTGCTTTTCTATAAGGACACAGGCCATTGGCTCTGGATCTGTGGAAATGACTCCATTTTGATTTAATGCCCCTTTAATAGTTCAGTTTCTAAATCTGGTCATATTCTGAGTTACTGGGGGTTAGGACTTCAGCATATGGATTTTGAGAGGACTTCCAGTTAGTTCAGTGGCCAGTAGCACTGAATGAGTCTTTGAATAGCTTAGCTCTACAGAGCAAAAATGATAGAACAACTATTGTTTCTAATTACATTAATAGCTCACAAGCCCCTTAAAAAGTTATTTTATCTTATACTGTCCTTTGACAGATTAAGAAACTAGGCCCCAAAGATGCAATGTGACATGCCTAATACGGTCAACTAACATTATCTGTGATACACAATGATAGGGAGAGTGAGGTGTACAATTTCATCAGAAACAAAATACTTTGCTTGAATACTGTTGTATATCACATCAACATAAAAGATACTGAGCTTGGGGCTGAAGAGAGGGCATCGGGTTAAGAGCATGGACTGCTTTTGTAGAGGACTAGAGTTTGGTTCCCAGCACCCATGTCAAGCAGCTCACAACCTCCTATAACTTCCACTCTAGGGGATCTGATACCTCTGGCTTCTGAGGGCATCTGTACTTGTATGTACATATCCCCCATGTGTATGCACGAGCCCCCCAATAATAAAAATAATTTAAAAAAATGACATCTTTCTTGTGGCTAGGAAACATCCCCAGAAGAGTGAGCCTAGGTATGGGCCTGCACGCTGGTAGCTTACCTCTGATGACTCTCTGCCTGAGTCCTGCAGCTCCCACTCAGGATGCTGCTAGGTAACATCTCCAACATTGTTGTAACTTTCAGCTGAGATGCTTGCAGCCTGTTCCAGAACCTCCAGCAGCTTCCTGATGCTGCCTTCCTGGTCTTTGATTGGCATTTACACCTGCCTTTGATATCTGTAAAGCCAGCGACAGTATCCCAGCATGCTGAGTTCAACTGCCACAGCTATTCTGCTCTCTGTCTACAACCTACTTGCTGGTGGAAACAGCCCCAAGGAGAGAGCTTCAGCCTTAACTTGTTCAGCCCTTGCCGTCATATGTCAAGAATGGTAGAATTCAGTTTGCCTCTAGAACCCTTAATACCAAGAAAGTCTGGGTAATGTGTTCTTCAGATCACTAGGCTCTGCAGTACAGGAATGCACACAAAAAGAGGTAGTAGGAATAGAAAGTGTCAACTCACTGGCACCAGCAATTATACTTTTGGTTGTATGTATTTTAATCTGTAGAAGTCATCAGCCAAAGATCACTGGAGATACTGAAAAAAGAATTTGGTTCCTTACTTTCTTTGTAAGTAGTCTTACTGGAACATAGTGATGTTCATGTTTTTATATATTGACTGTGACTTCTCTTATGTGTCAAGTGGCTGAGTAATCATGACAGAGACAATGTAGCATCCCAAGCTGAAAATACTATGTGGCTCTTTATGGAGAATGTTTTCTGACCTTTTAGCTAAATCCTGCAGTGTCCAGCCTCCCTTGAAGCTATGAGAAGGACATATGAGTGATTGTGATATATACACTTATGTCTTGTTATTAAATTTTTACCTCTCCCTTCCTGTTTCTGGAAGGCATGGCAATCTTTTTCTGTAGTGGTAGATAGTAAATATTTTAGATCATAATTTATGGACCATGGAATCTCTGTTGACTCTGTCCTTGTAGCAGAAAGGCAGCCTGTGACAAAACTGCCCCCCGCCCCCAAACAAAACCTGGCTGCATTCCAACAAGACTTCATTTGAAAATACATGGGCTGGAGAGATGGCTTGGTTGGAAAGGTCCTTGTGATACAATCTAAAAGACCTGAATTCAGTACTCTGGAATCCATGTTAGTATGTACAGGCACAGAAGTATGTGCCTGTAATCCTAGCACTGGGCAGCAGGGACAGAAGGATCCTGGGGGCTCCAGGTTCAGGAAGAGACCCCACCTCAAAAAAGGTGAGGTGTGACTGAGGAAGACATCCCAATATTGACCAGTGGCCTCTATCCCTCCCTTCCAAATACATACAGTAAATAAATAAAATTTAAGTCAGGGAAAGGAAAAAGAGTATGTGGTGGCAAAGTCCAGAAACCAGGACAATGCTCCCTGCTGTTCCTTCCCAGTGGAGTCACACAGGGACACAGACACTTTGTCTTCCAGCAATGAGGTGTTCACATGAGAAATGTTCTCAACCAGGCAAGTTCCCAGCTTTGGTATCCAAGGTTTTTATTAGAGGTCTGTTACATGGACACCAGCATCATAGTGCCTGACCCCAGCCTCTCAGTCTCCAGCTCTCCAGAGCAAAACCAGACATTTGCTATAAATCACACTTTTAGCAGAAACTTATCTAGTCCTATTGGTAAGGCCCGAGGCACACAAACACACTGACCAGGCAGAATATTCCAAGGGCTCAGGGGTAACTTTCAAGGCCAAAGACCAGTCTGGGAAGTCAGCTTTTCTTTGAAATTCGGAGCCTTTGAACAACCAAGGACCCTTGAGTTAATCTTCTCACTTGTGCCTTTTACTGTAAATTGGACTACTTGGGGTTTTCCTTCTCTTGTTTCTTGATATCCTTTCTGGAGAGCAGTTAAGTTACAGCTTTTATGGGGACCCTAGCATAAGGATGCAAACATCATGGGTTTATCATCCATCAGGAATGTGAAAAGGGTTGGGAACTGCTCATATGCTGGCAGGGACAAACCAGGAACACATAAAAACACCAGAGACATACAGAGGTCCTACACAGCTGGGAGGGGCTCTCCAGCTGTTGGAACGTTAGGAAGGATTTCAGAAGAGAGAGCTTGGAGATGAGCTTGGGACCCCAGAAGCAAGAGTTGAGTACTATTGAGAAATATTTTGGGGCACTGCAGGATGACTATGTGATATCAAGATAGCATAACACCAAAGCATTGAAGCATGAAAGCTCCAGTGTAAGTTAGTTCAGGGGACAATGGCTGTCCCATTTGGCTTTCGTGGGAAAAGATACTGGAAGTACATGTGGGAGTTGTTTCTTGGAATGCTTCACTTCCATAGGTTTCAGGACCCTCCAACCTCATTGCCCACCCTTGAGAGAGTTGGCAAGTTGGGGATATAGCTCAGTGGTAGAGTGCTTGCCTAGCAAGCACAAGGCCATGGGTTTGGTCCTCAGCTCCTGAAAAGAGAGAGAGAGGGGGGGGAGAGAGAGAGAGAGTTGGTAAAACTGAATTAACTGACTTGACTTTACGGCATAGAGACATTTGTGTATGGACTTAAGATTTTTGTTGTTGTTGTTGAAATCAACACCCTATGGAAGCCGTTGGCTTTTAGAAACTGTTTTGCTGTAGAATATTTTTTTTTAAAAGATTTATTTATTTATTATGTATACAGAAGAGGGCACCAGATCTCATTACAGATAGTTGTGAGCCACCATGTGGTTGCTGGGAATTCAACTCAGGAAGAACAGTCTGTGCTCTTAACCTCTGAGCCATCTCTCCAGCCCCTGCCGTAGAATATTTTTTAATCTATTGTTGCTGGGAAATTTTCCACACAAATTTGATAAATTCAAGTTTTAAATAGAACCACCAATAACAAAGGTATTATGAGACAGAAGAAGAGCAAAGACCTGACCTATAATTGTGGGTATAAATCAGAGAAGAAATGAGAAATAATTCAGATACAGAACCCATAGGGTGGAATTCTGGGAACCTGGTAGTGGCACATTGGCGAGACTGGATCCATAGCTCCTTCCAAGGTTTAAAGTAGTTATAATTTATACTGTTACTATAAGAATGGAAAGATTGAGCTGGGCGGTGGTGGTAGCCCATGCCTTTAATCCCAGCACTCGGGAGGCAGAGACAGGCGGATCTCTGTGAGTTTGAGGCCAGCCTGGGCTACCAAGTGAGTTCCAGGAAAGGCACAAAGCTACACAGAGAAACCCTGTCTCAAAAAACTAAAAAAAAAAAAAAAAAAAAAAAAGAATGGAAAGATTGAAACTAAGTGCCAAAGCCTATTAAAATAGGGGTTAGGTAGAAAGGGAGCAGGGACAATCCATTAGGTTTGGAAATGGTGAATGTAAGATAACCATGAAAACTTCCAAATGATGTTCAGGAATCTTCATCCAGGGAGACGGTTCAATGGGCAAAGAGCTTGCTGTACAAGCCTGAGTTCACATCCCCAGTACCTGTGAAGAAAGCTGAGCACACTGGCACATGTCTATAATCCAAAATGCTGGGAGGGAGAGACAGGCAGTTCTCTGTCTCTCCCGTTTATCCAATCAGTAATTGAGGTTCAGGGAGAGACCCTGTCTCAAAAATAAGGTGGAGAGCAATAAAGGAAGACATATGATGGTATCTCTGACCAGTGTGTGTGTGTGTGTGTGTGTGTGTGTGTGTGTGTGTGTGTGTGTATGTGTGTTTGTACTCACCCACCACCCCCACACACATTCACCCTAGACTGTAATTTGGGAGAGGACTACAGTTCTGAGCATCCTTGGCATCAAGGTTCTGTAAAAATAAATAACATTATCAAGAAAGAATGTAGAGAGCAGACGAAACAGCCTTGAGGAGAAGTTGGAAAACGCCAGACTCTAAGTTAAGCATGAGACACCAGAGAAAGTTAGAGAGTGGCAGGGAGGATGGGGTTGGAAGCTAAGAGAGAAGAGGTACTCTGCAGTGTGACGTCCTCAGAGGGCAGAGCAGGATGGCACCAAAGAAAGGCAACAGTGCTTGATCTTAAAGGGGGTACTGGTGGAACTTCAGGGGCCAGGGCACAAGTGAAGTGAGAACTGGGAATGTAGTGGAGAAACTCTCTTGTTTGGGGGAGCAACAGGGACTTGTGGATTAGTGGATAGGTGGGATGAGTATAGGTTTGCCACAAGCATAGGCCAAGGAAAGAAACATGAGAACAGAGGCACCCCCAAATTCTCAAAACAAATGTAGAAAAACAAGCCCTCCAAAGCTCCAACTCCCTTTTTTAAAAAAATAAGAACCTGGGACAGGGTCTTTCTAAGTCCCTTTTCAAACTGCAGACACTGTGAATGCCCCTCAGAAAGGACAGAGAGAATGATCCCCCAGTCCGTTTCCATCGGGCTACCCCAGTCATCAAGGAATTTGGCAAGTCTGGGGCTGCTGCCTCCCAGCCCGGGATCTCCACTCTTCAGATTAAGGAGCTGTTCTAACACTGTTTACTTTAGAAAAAGATTAATGGTTCCCCCTCCTCGTTTCTCAGGGACAGACTCGAGTCTGTCTAGAGTGAGTCATTAAATGTATCTACTCCGTGGCTCTAGCTACAAGATTACAGATGTAAAATCATCTGATTTTGACAAAAAGCAGATGTGATTTTTCTTCTTATTTTGAATACCCAGTTATATGCTCTGTGTGTGTGTGTGTGTGTGTGTGTGTGTGTGTGTGTGTGTGTGAGAGAGAGAGAGAGAGAGAGAGAGAGAGAGAGAGAGGAGGGGGGAGGTGGTGAAGGTTCCGAGATAATCGGACACTGCTCTTCACTCTAATACAAAGCCTTCCTAAGAGCTTCCAACTTGTCACCCTCTCCAAGGTGACTCAGTGACTTAACATGAAAGCAGTTGAGTCCTACCAACTCTCATAAGTCACTCCCAGGAACATGGAAAATGTAAACGAACCCAAAATAATATTCATCTTTAAGTTTACAACACACTGAAGGTGAGTTAAACCCCTAAGAACCTAGGCTTACTGTGTCAAGAGCTATGGTAGGGGTGTCTACAGCTAGACAGCTCACACCCAGCCAAGACTTTCTGGTGGAGGCAGGATGGACACTGATCTTGGAGGGCCCTGATCACCTATGTGAATACACATCTGTGTGTAGGGGTTAACTGGTGGCAAGATGATGCCTTCCAGGAAAAGATGATGAGCAGTGTGCTGGTTTGTATGATAAATGTCCCCCATAGTCTCAGGACATTTGAATGCTTGGTCTCCAGTTGGCGGCGTTATTTGCGGAGGTTTAAGAGCTGCTGCCTTGCTGGAGGGTGTATATTGTGGTGGTATTTTGTGTATGCTCTAACAAATAAAGCTTGCCTGAAGATCAGAGGGCAAAGCCAGCTATCAGTGAGCCACAGAGGCCAGGCAGTGGTGGCACACACCTTTAACCCCAGCACTTGGGATCTCATGTCTTTGCTCTGGTCTTGGGAGGCACACACACCTTTAATCCCAGCCCTAGGGAGGTTGAGACAGGAAGTGATATGGCTGGGTGGAGAAAAGGAATATAAGGCGGAAGGAAACAGGAGCTCAGTTCTTTTTGGCTGAGGAGTTGGTGAGGTGAGAGGTGGCTGTGGCTTGTTCCTTTGTCTTTCTGATCTTTTAGCATTTACCCCGATATCTGGCTCCAGGTTTTTATTAAGACCAATTAGGATTCATGCCACAGTATGTCATTTGGGGTGGGGCTTTAAGATTAAAAGCTTCACGGCACTTCCGGTTTGCTCTCTCTGCTTCCTGTTTCTGTTTGAAGATAGGAGCTCTCAGCTTCCTGTCCCATGCTGGCCACTTGTTTCTGTGCCTCTCCACAGTGATGGACCTTAAGCCCAAATGACCTCTTCCTTCTTTAAATTGGTTCTGGGCATGATTTTTTTTTTTTTAAATTACAAAAACCAGAAAGGTAACTAAGAAATAAAATAAGGAAGCACAAAGAGAACAATATTTCCAGTGCACAGGTCAAGTGGGAAATGAGAAGTAAAGGGATTTGTAGGTCCTGCTGTGGACAAACTTTGATGTCTTAGGTCCATCTGGTCAACTTCTGAATGATTCATCAGCTCAGGCTTTACCTGAGGATTTTTCAAGCCAGACTGCTGGGACCCTGCTTAGTAACAGGTCAGGGTCTTCTGCTTGTGAATGAGAACTGGCTAGCTGGAAGGCCTAGTTTCATGAACGAACAAGGGTTTTGCTTTTGTTTTTATTTTCCTAAAGAAGACTTGTGAAGGGAATTATGCAAGAGAACACTTGAAAAGAGTAGCTTGACCACAAATTATGTAAGGCTTGGAAGAGAAGTAGGGCAACAGGACTTCCCTTCCTATGGTTCTGGAGGTTGAATGCAGTAGGGCCTTGTACACACGAGGCAATCACTGAGCTACAACCCCTGTAGGGAACCAGTGAGGTCCCGAATGAATGTGCATTGTTTGCCATAGTCCAGGCCATGTCAAAGACTCCAGTGCTTTGGACCCATGGGCATGCCAAAGCCTTCCTCTGGTCCATCTGTGGATGTTGATAGCATGTGCAGAAGGTGTTCACGGTAGCTTTCCATCTCACACCACCATTCCCCTGTCTTCCCCTGAGTATCTGAGGCCTGAAGACTGATCCATGACAGAGATGTCTCCTATTGCGACTAGCTAATCCTGCCTCCTTGTTCAGCTGTTGCAATAACTCCATCCCTCTGCTCAACTGTACACAGCATCTCTACCACAGAGCCCAGTCCACTCAACCCCAGCTTTCCCATGCATCCCTGTGTCTGTCTTTTCTTAATTATCTCACTTCCCCAGTCAGGTCAACCCCTGGAGCCATGTTGAGTATGGAAACCCCTTTAACTGCTTTTTTCTTTCTATTGGCATACAGAATCATTGAAAGTTATGGAAAAGAAATGATGCAATCTAGGATCTATATCATCTTCGTAGCCAGCTAGGCTCTCCACCTGCATCTGAATCAGGGTCTCCCATAAGTCCATAAAGGTAGAGTTTCCCCCGCTTTATAGAAATAGTAAAATGTCCCAAGGAATCCCCACTTCACTGAGCATCTTCAGAACATCCTTGTGACACCCAGGAATGCAGAGTGGGTGAGTAGAGTCCAAATGTTCACCTGGCTCTTGGCCCAAGGATGGCCCATGGCCAGCCTTCCCCTATATCCCATGGACTCCACCTCCATGGCAGGAGTCTCAGCCCAAGTCTCTACTTGAGGATAAAGGGAATGAGTCATGCATGGCAAGGAGATTCCCCTTGGCTGGAAGAGCAAGTCAGGAGCCTGGTTTGAGTCTGCAGCTCAGTAGCTTGCCAGGCAGTGGAGTGTATTAGTTACTTTTCTTTCTGCTATGATGATTTGCCTGGCATGAAAGTAATTTCAACGAGGAAGGGCTTCTTTTGCCTCAGAGCTTCACAAGGGACGCAGTCCATCATGGAGGAGAAGGCCTTGCAGCAGAAGTGTGAGCCGGTGATCCTAGTAATTCCTCAGTCTCCAGGGAGAGACGACAGACAGCGGGGTCAGACCGTGAAACAATGATCAGCAGCTAGTGACTCTTTCCCTCAGAAATACTTCACCCCTTCAGAAATCCCAGGACCTTCTAAAGTGACACCATTGCCTGGGGACCGAGTGCTGAAACACGCAGGCTCACCAGGGATGTTTTCCACAGTCAGAGGACGTGGAACTCCGATGTCCCTGGAGAACTTGTGGCTGTTTAGGGCTGTCGCTTATTGCAAGGTGAGGGGGCAGGGCGAGGAAGACACTTGGACCCATCACTGTTTAAGGATGATGCCGGCATTGGGAAGACCACTTCCCAAGCCTGAGTAGCAGCTCCTCAAGCAGACAGAGGTCACCCGGACCCAGGTCACCTGTGTCCTCCACAAAATTCCCCCCGACTTTATTGTATCATTACTTCTCCTTCTTCTCATCTTCTGGGGAGTAAAACGTTTTCAACTGGAAGATTAAACACAGACACCCTAAATGGAAGTGCTTCTTACAGGAAGAAGCTCAAGATTGTAATTAAAACGTTGGCAGCACTATGGGCTGTCAGAGAAACTATCACCTTGGAACAAAGATTGTGCTAAAATAACCCAGAATGGGGAGAATCTTTTTAAAGAGTGAGCTGCACCATATTTAAGTTCATCTGTGCTTTGAATGCCAGGCAGAAGGTCAGAGGTGACATGCCTTGCATTGACTCTGTGCTCAAATACAGTGTTTCGTGTTGAGGATGCTCTTGCAATTTGGCAGTCCTTGCAGAATTGTTGCACTGTGCTAGCTGTCCACATCCCCGGCACCTCCCTGAAAATGCCAACAACGCTCCTTAGTCATTGTGAAGCTGAACTATGTCTTGAGAAACACTCCTGTGTGTTTCAGAGAGCCTGCCTATGTTATCTCTTGAATCAGCATCATGACTCAACATGTTTGAACATCTTCACTCTCCAGGTGGTGAGCTGAGTCTGAGATAAATTTCTGACTTATTCATGTGCTGCATCAAGGACGCTGCAGGGTTTCATCCCCAGTATGCTATCTCCTAATTCAATTCCTTTTAAAAAACGTTGTACCACCTTTCAGTAGAGGCAGACTTACATTCCATCTCAATCTACCAATAAATAGATGGACCTGGGATTCTGTTATTATATTGCTAGAGCTCTTCAAAGGAACATAGATTTTATTGAGTAGAGGTCTTGTTGAGGTTCTTGAGGGATCTGTCACATAGGAGCTAAGGAGAACTGGTCTCATGGGACTAACACAGGGGGAAGATCTTGGGGTTCCCATGGACAATAAGGAAGGGAGGTGAAGAAAAGAGAGAGCCAAGAAGGTTTTGAGAAACCTTGAACTATATTGCATGATCCACCCCTGTAGATCCTTTAATATAATGTATCATTGCATTGCAACCTTTAATATAATGTATTGCTCATGAAAAACTTAGAGTGGATGTTTTGTATAAGATTCGAAAGGGCTGAGATGACACTTGGGTTGGGAAAGACTGATGTAGAGATAGTCAGGTGGACCCAAAGGCCAGAGGCAGAAGGAACCATGAGTAAACCACTTAAGAACATCAAGGGCAGGGCTTGGGATGTGCACACAGCTGGAGTCTGTAGATTCACCCAGATGTCTGAGACGCCAATTGTCCTGGTTCACAGCTGAGTCACAGAATTCAGTGGAGGCTGAAGTTCTGCTGGAGTCTATAGCACTTTCCAGGAATTATAGCAGGGCTATCCAACTGATGCCAGAAACAGACTAGCACTAAACAGTCCCAAGGCAATCAATTCGAAGATCTGTATCATCTGTGGTTTTTGTATGAACATTTCATGTATGTGTTCAAATGTGTATGCGGGTGCATGTGGAAGACAGAGGTTGACTTTGGGTGTCTACCTCAGTTGCTTACCGCCTTAATTTTTGAGACATAGTCTCTCACTGAACCTGGAGCTTATCAGTTTGGCTAACCTGGCTGGTCAGTAAGTCGTAGGGATGCTTTGTCTTTACCCCCATGGCGTTAGGGTTATGGGTACACACTGCCATGTCCTGCTTTTTCTAGATGGGCTCTGGGGAGGGTGGAGGAATGAGACTCAGGTCCTCATGTTTGTGTAAGAACTTTACTGACTGGGCCATATCCGCGGCCTGATTTGTGTTATTAAGGACAATTAAAAATATTTGAAATGATTAATTATTTACCCCTTAACCTGGAGTTAAAATTGGTAGGAATGAGGTATGGGGTAGACCCAGTCACAAACACCCCCACCTCCCTGTACATGCCTTGTTTAGCTAGCACCCCAGCACTGCCACTTCTAAGCAGGAAGTCAATTATGGGACATGGGATGATTAGGGAATTTCAGATTCTGTAAAATGACCAAACAGCAGAGAATGGAATGAAGTCCATATATAGAGTGAAGATAAGACCCTAAGTTTAATTATCATCTAGTTATGCTCACTGAATTCTGGGATTCACACAGAAAGATCTAGCTTATTTGTAGCATGGCCATGCTGAAGCCTGTCCTTTGAACAAGCCAATCTGTTCTCTTTTCAAGCTAGCTTGTCTGCTCTGGTTTGCTGCTTTCTTGTGTTTAAGACCCTATTGCCCCAGGGAAAACGTGTCTTATCTTTGTGTATGTTAAAGTTTGTGAAACATGAAATAGCGCCCCTACGTGCCCGCAAAGCCTGCCACTGGAAATCTTTCTGAGACCTGTGCCAAAGTGCCGCCTCTTAGGGATTCTCCGCTGTACTGCCCTATGGCTTTGGGGAGGGCACCTCACCAGTCTGGGCCAATGGTCTCTGTCAAGTCAGCCAATGCTTAGGTCATTTCTGAGGGGAGAATAAGGAAATAGCATTTGATTTGGAGTTTGATGCCTTCTTTTCCCCTGATGCGTCCACAAGAGGGAGGACCCTCAGTTGTCCCTTTAGGTCCCAATTATCTTGTCTAACTTCTTGCTCTAAGGCAGCCTTTGGCCTGACATAGTCTAGACACAATTACTTAGTGGCCGACTCTTATTTAAATAATTACCATAATAGACCCAGAAAGCATTTTTGTTCTTTGAACGTGGATGTGAGAAGCATGAGATCCCAGAGGAACTCCTGTAGGCAGGAAGTCTAGAGTTCCTCACTGGTTCTCTGGGCAGATTATCTGTCAAAGCCAACGTGGGAGGAGGAAAAGGTTTTCCCAAGTTTTCACTCTTCCCTCGGAAACTCCAGGTTTCGATTGAAATCAATTTTGAGACTATTATCTTATGGAAAAATCTCTCAGAAGAACGTGGCTAATTCCCAAAGCAGGCTAAAATCAGGGTCTCAGAACTTAAAGTTAAAAACAAACAAACAAACAAACAAACAAACAAACATTCTAGAAGCCACAGTAACAGGATGGAGTCTTGGGTGCTGGACTGAGGCTGGGTCATGCTCTGTGGGACTAAGACCCACAGTGGAAGCACACCTGTGGCTATGTCTGTGAGTATGCTCTGTGGGACTAAGACCCACAATGGAAGCACACTTGTGGCTGTGTCCATGAGGATGCTCATAGAGAGGTTTAACCAGGCAGGGAAGACACACCCTGAAGCAGACAGCTCCATCTCATGGGCTAGGGTCCCAGACTGAAGAAAAAGGAGAAAGCAAGCTGAGCCCCAGCCTTCACCCTGCTCTGCTTCCTGACACGCAGATCTTACGGCCCTGCCACCGGATCTTTCCCACCGTCGATGGACTCCATTCTCACCGTCGATGGACTCCATTCTCACCCTGAGAACCAGAAGAAACTCTTGCTTTCTTGGATTGTTTTGTCATGTGTTTTTGCCACAGCAGTAAGAAAGTAACTAACATGAAGGGTGTTCAGAGACCAGCATAAGTCCCATCAAACATTTCCAACTACACATTTCTCTTAATTATATAAAGAATATTTACAGAAGGCAGCCACAGTTCTAAATTTCTAAGAAAAATAGACATGACCCTAAACCAAAACGTTTCATGAAATCTTCTGTATTTGGTGGCTCTTTTTCCAAATAGTGAGGCATGAACTTGGAATTTGCTGAGTCAGATACAGAGCACTTTACGGAGTGAAGAGTGGAAGCTGCTTGGAGGTCTAGACTGAAGGGTTAAACCATTCCTGTTATGAAAGCACAGCTTGCCTCAGGCTCATCCTTCATTCACAAACAGGTAGGGGCTCTTAGAATGTTACTAACATACTTGCTTTTGAATAATATTCATTTTACTAACTAGAAACTATTTTTAATATTTTTCATGTTGATTAGTGAGTCTCTAGAAAGAGAGATGGCTTAGCAGTTAAGAAGAGCACTTGCTGCTCTTCGAGAGGACCAGAGTGTTGGGGAGTATTATTTTAAGGTGTGTTACTTTTGTTTATGTTGCATTTGTTAAACTCTGTGAAGCTGTGTTACTGTGCCTGTCTAAAACACCTGATGGTCTAATAAAGAACTAAACAGCCAATAGCAAGACAGGAGAAAGGATAGGCAGGGCTGGCAGGCAGAGAGAATAAATAGAAGGAGAAATCTGGGAGGAGAAGGGAGAAGTAGCCAGAGGAGGAGGACTCCAGGGACTGGCCACCCAGCTACATAGCAAGCCACAGAGCAAGAGTAAGATTTACAGAAGTAAGAGAATGGGAAAAGCCCAGAGGCAAAAGGTAGATGGGATAAGATAAGTTAAGGAAAGCTGGTAAGAAACAAGCCAAGCTAAGGCCAGGCATTTATAATTAAGAATAAACCTCTGTGTGTGCTTTATTTGGGAGCTGGGTAGTGGGCCCCTCAAAAGCGGGAAAAAAAAAAACAAACAACCAACAACACTAGAGTTTGTTTCCTAACACCTACATAGTAACTCCAGGGTCCTGGCACTCTCTTCTGATCTCCATAGGCACTTTATGTCTGTGATGCACAGACATACATGCCAGCAAAGCACTCATATGCATAAAATTCTAAAAACAAAAAACATATTTATGAAGATGTTCATTCTGATTAGGGCACTTGAAGTGGTTAAGCATTTCTGGAGGTAAGGTCCTCCAAAGAGGATATGCTGCCTTGAAAGGATGGAGTAGTTTTAACTTGTATGTAGCACAACAGCACAGTGTTACTATTATTATGTTTAAATAAAGTATCATAGATGTATATTGCAGGGAGCAGTGGGGAGGCAGCAGGAAGCACGGCAGAGCTGGAGACTGGATCAGCTGATTTCTGTCTCCTTCTCAGGAGCATGCACCTGGCTTCAGCAGAAGCTGGGTCTCACACAAGGGCAGACTCTCTTGCCCAGCATGGATTGATGATGTTACAAGAAATAAAGCTTGATTGTACTGTTTCAAAATTATGTTTTGAGACTTGGAAAAATCCCTGGCTCAAATGCACCTTGAATAAATCAGACAACAGTTTTGGGATTTTTTTTTAAAGGACCTTCAAAAGGGAATTAAGGCAAGGGCCACAGAAACAAATTTGTTCACATCTCTGTTCTCTTACGTTGCAAAGCACTGAAAAACAAAACAAAACAAAACAAAACAAAACAAAACAAAACAAAACAAAATGCACCTGTAGTAGTGGAACATTTAAGTGAAGAAGTAGATGTCACCTGTGTCACCAAAATCCCACTGCCAGAAAAGTGACAAGGGAGTGGATCCATGCTAAAAGGTAATTCTGCCCACATTTTAGATATGTTCTTTAACCTGCAAAACTCTAGCATCCAATGTCCTAAAACCTTTACGGAATAATGTAGAATATAAATGACACAGAACCACACTCTGGCATTATTCCCATTGATGCTGTATTTTTAAAGATTTATTTTCTTTTTAATTATGTGTATATGTTTGTGCAAGTGTAAGTGTGTGTGTGTGTGTGGGGGGGGTAATGCACTTGAGTGCAGGTGCAACAAGGGCCAGAAGGGGGCGCTGAATCCCCTAAGGCAGGAGGAGTTACAGGCGGTTGTGAGGCACCAGACCTGGGTGCTGAGGATGGAACTCAGATTCTCCCAAGAGCAGTATAAGCATTCAGCCACTGAGTCATCTTCCCAGCGCCCTCTTCCTTCAAAGTTAATTTTAATATGAAGTTTAAAATTAAGATTGTATAATTCAAATCTTGAAATAATTTATATTTATTTCACCTTTTATATTTATATTAATATTTGCATATTAATGTCTTATTTATATCTATTTTAATTTATATTTCACCTTGAAAGTTTTGAAACAATGTCACCCAAGCAAACACCAATTAACCTAAACGTTGATCTGAGATCTTGTATTCCTTCCTTTTCTCTTTTCAAACACATAGACAGCAAAGGGCATTAGTTACTTTTCTCAATACTGTGGTAGATTACAGCGGAAGGAATGGGTTCTTCTGGGTGGGGTCCCCAATTGGGTGCTTACAAAAGGATTTCAGAAGCTGGAGGATTCAGACCTCTCAGCCTTCAATAGTGGGAATCAGGGTTGTTAGTGGCTCAGTCTCCCGGGGCCCGCTGTTTCCTGCTTTAGTTTATCACAGTATGTAGTGAAATCATTATCATTTTCTATGTGTGCCAAGCCTGGAAAAAAAAAATGTTAGGGTGCACCAGGTGAAGACATCATCTTTTGATGGAGGTTATCACCCAAAATTATTACCAGTCATTGCCACCTCAGCAGGAATTTTTCTAATGAACTTTGCCAGTTATCTATGGGAAGGACGTTTGTCTGGCGAGTCTTGGAAGGAGAGCTGGTGGGAAGATGGACACAAGCCAGCCCATGTAGAAAGGGCAGATAGAGCGGTAAGCCTGGAGCTGTGGCCGCCAGAGACAACTTTCCTATGACCTGGAGAGAAAGGCAGACACTGTGGCAAGGACTCTAGAGAGAAAGGAGAGGACACTGAAATCCTGGCTGTGTCTCAAGGCGGTGGCCTTGGTGTTTCAGGCAGCCCCTGTCAGGGTGGCACACAAAACCATAGATGATGATGATGATGATGATGAAGATGATGATGATGATGATTATACTTCTGAAAGAGGTTTCTCACAAGGTCACCTCTCATTTGCGAGACCAAGAATAGATTCTTCACCTGGAAGAAGACAGACTTGAGTTTTGAAAACATGGGTGAGTAATGCCAAGCGGGGACCCATCAAGGAAGGAGACAGGCCGTGACAGACCCAGAATGAAGAAACAAAGCGGCCTCCCACCTCCTCCCGCCCCCACGTCCTTGTCCTCTGTTTCTCAACCTCTTCTTCCCATCGCTCTGACTCACAAGCGTCAGCCACCGGGGTGCTCCTCATTTCTCAGCCCTCAGAGACCTCCCTGAGGGCCTTTTCTTCTCATCCCCATCCACAGCGCTGGGCAGGAGTCCAGACACATCCACTTTTCCAAAGGCTCCCACAGAGGGGCAGCTTCCTGGCAGGCACCTTCCCCAGGCAAAAATGATTTGCCTCCTAGGATGATGCGCCAGACGGACAAGCCGAGGCTCATGGTTTTCCACCAAGGGGTTTCACAAAGCCTTGCCAATTCTTTACCAATCCCCCCTTTGCCATTGGCCAGTTTCCTTTCATAACTCCCTCTCTGTCTATCATCTGCTCTGTCAGCCAAATCCATTTTCATTTTTCTCAGCTTCATCTTGGATTCAGGCCTAGTAAAGCTTGTCAAGAAGATTCCTGACGCACTGAGTTGCACGTTCCTTCCACTGCCACCCTGAGTGGCTCCGCTTGTACCTCACCTCGGTGATGCGTTTCAGAGAAGGGAGTTCTCACATCTAAAGTGGGGAGAATTTGACCAAGCTACCAGGGAAATGATAACGCCATTGGTTAGCTCCAAATGGGCATTTAAATATAAAGACGTAATGAAACCATGTAAGTAGATTCCTCTGAAGAGAATTGAAGGGGATAGGGGGATGGGTGTGGAGAAAAACCAAACCAGAAACTGTCCTTGTAAACAACTGAGAACCTTTCAGGGACAGTCAAAAATAATCCCACCAAAAATCTTACAGATGCTTTGGAATCAGTTTGATTCGTGCTTAAATCCATGTAGCATCAGAGCTCTGTAAACATTCTGGCTCTGCCCATGACTTAGTAGCTCATCTTCTCCTCATCAGTGTGGAAACCACTCCTCAATAACTCTCAGTGTGATCAATCACTCAGCGTTACCAGGTGTACCACTCTGCTATTCCTGCCTGGGCCATCATTGTACACCTGAAGATAAAGGCAGGCAGGGCCCCTGGAGCTGAGAAACTTCAACAGAATTGAACAGAAGTCTCTCTCAGGTCTGTCAGGCCTCACAGCAGCCTCCAAGTCTTCCTCTTTTGTTGAATGAATTTAATGTTAGCAAATTCAATGTACTATGGAGTCTAATAATTGGTATCCATCCTCCAGGACATTGGGATCATCTGTCTCCTTTTCTTTGTCTTTTAGCAATGTTGGGGGCCACAGTTTGTTTTGTTTTGTTTTCTGGAGAGGCTCTTAGGAATCTCCAAATGGCTGTGGGGTTTGGGATGCTTTTATTCTCAGCCGCTCTACAGCCCGTTGGCACCAGATCTCTGACCTGTGGTATTACAGTTTAGCTCCGTCCTGGTTCTGACTCCTTTGCATTCATCTGCATTCCCAAGGGAGGCAGAGAGTATAAACCGGACACTAGAGCGAGCCTGGGAAGGTCCCGAAGCTTTGAAAGGGGCTGGCTAGCTGGGCACTTGGGAGTGATTCTCTTTCCCTCTTTGGTGTCTTTCATCTGGCTCCAGTTGGCTTCAGAAAGGCAGCTTGCTCCAGCCTCCCATCCCGGCATGGGCAGCAGCGGGCAGGGGCAGGGGCAGGGGCAGGGGCAGGAGCATGCAACCTTCTCACCGTTTTTATCTTGCTCTGGCCATGTCCATCACAGTGGCCTTTGCTTTCCCTAGGCTAGCCTGTATAAGGTCCTTCCTTCCATTTATTTGTTTATTTTTGCTGTTGCTGTTTTATTATTTCCTCTGTAGCTCAGGTTGTCCTCAAATTCACAGTAATCTTTCTGTCTCTGCTGCTCCTTGAATGCTGGAATTATATGCATGAGGCACCACACCCAGCTAGGATTTTCTTTCCTCCTTTCTCTTTTTAAAACAGTTAATCATTAGATAGTTAATTAATTGTGTAGGGGTGTTTGTATTTATCTGTATGTTTATGGGTGTGGTGCATACACATCACTTCTCAACACAGTCAACTAACTCATTTTCTCCAAATAAGATTTTATCTCACACTTGAAGGGAACACAAATTCCCAAGCGTCACAGCTCAGGTTTGGAGCCTCTGCCAGGTTGTCTCTATCACTGGAATGTTCTGCAGCATCAGCATCAGCATCCAACAGCCTGTCAGTCCGTCTCTTACAGCTCTTCCCACACAGTGGTTAAAGGCACAGAGTCCAGAGCGGAGCTTCGATTTCCCCTTGGGAGGATGCTTGTGCTAATGAACTTAAATTCAGCAACATTCGGAGACTGGGCTTTTATCTATTGGAGGGATGTTTGTTTTCTAGGGTGAGATGAAAGTTGGGGATGCTGGACAAGTTCTCGGGAGAACAGAGTTCAATGCAGGTAGAAGACACCCTGGAGCTCCACCCTCGCCATGCCGCCTGCTTAAACTATAGTGACACGGCTCAGGGACTTGGTCTGAACATCATCCTATTTGGCGACAGTTTGTTCCAACGCCCGTCCTTTTCAAAGTCCTGCTTTCTATGAAAACTTGCCTACTTAATACTACATTAGCCCACAGTCTGCAGGACTGTTCCATGTACTCAATAGAGAGACCCGACTTGTAGAATCAACAGGCTCAAAAGACTTCAGAGTCAAACAGAAACTCAAAGATTTATTTTTAAATTTCCCTGTGGGGTGTGTGTATGTGTGTGTGTGTGTGTGTGTGTGTGTGTGTGTGTGTGTGTGTGTGTGTGTAAAGAGAGAGAGAGAGAGAGAGAGAGAGAGAGAGAGAGAGAGAGAAAGTTCAATCTTTCCTTCCACCATGTGGGTTCTGGGAACTGAACTCAGATTGTCAGGCTTGACAGCAAGTACCTTAGCTCACTGAGCCATCTCACCAGCCCTGTGAAAGAGGTGTAAATAATGTTTTTTTTTCTTCATTGTATTTAGTGTTTATCTTTTGCCTATATACATTATTGATTGCTGATTTCAGAAAACTGACTGGCAACGGGTACATGGATGGTTCCAGTGTCTCTTCCAGAAGAGAAAGTCCATTCTCTCTTCATCCAAATCTCATTCTTTAATAAAATACACAGTGAAATGAAAGGACTTAGTGTTAGTCATAGTGTCAAGGAAGAACTGTGTCCCAGTTAGTGCTTTGTTAACTTGACATAAGCTGAGTCATCTGGGAAGAGGAACCTCAATTGAGAAAATGCCTCCATCAGACTGCCTGAAGGTAAGTCTGTGGGACACCGTCTTGACTAATGATTGATGTGGGAGGTGCCACTCCTGGATGGCATAAAAAGGTGGGGTGAGCAAGCCTGTAATCAGTATTCCTCCATGGCCTCTGTTTCAGTGCCCGCTTCCTGGTCACTGCCCTGCTTGAGTTCCTGCCTTGGCGACTCTCAACGATGGATTATGATAGGACATGTACTCCAAATAAAGCCTTTCCTTCCCAAGTTGCTTACGGTCATGGTGTTTCTTACAGTAATAGGAAACGTACTAAGACAAATTGTGACCAATATTTCTGTAGTGTAGATGCTACTCTATGCACTTTGCATATAATGAAGTCATTTGACCCTTGCAATGTCCTCTGAGACAGGGCATTGCTATCATTGTATTATAGGGAGGTAATTGATAGCAATTCCAACCTCGTCCCCATGGTCATGCGTGCCTGGTGGGACACTTAAAGTCATCTCTGCCTAGTCATTTCCGGGTCATACGTCCTGCGTGACCCATGCCCCATGGTTACTGTAGTCACGTAGATGGACATGACCACGTGATCTATGTGCATGCGTGGAACAGCCACATGAAGAAATGGTGACAGACACCGGAAGCTGGAACAGGCAAAGGACGCATTCACCCTTGATTTTTTTCACTGGTGAGAATGGGCCTCCCGGAGTCCAGGGTCCTAGGCTTGGGAACTTTGGGAGAGTTAAACCTGTGATTTTAAGCCATCCAGTTTGTGATAGTTCCTATTTGAGCATGAGGAAGCTAATACAAATCTATCTGAACAGTACTTCACAGTTTTCAAACCAAAATCATTAACTCCCCCAAACAGTTTAATATGGAGATCTAGATCTATAAGAAATGACTGTGAGATCCAATCACCAGTGGCTCTGGGCTCTATCTCTTTATCTATAAAATAAGGCAAATGTCTTCCCTTTGTCACTCACCAAGATATTGTGAGGCTCAAATGGAGACCCATATCCCATGTGTATGATGAATAACTGATTTTTTGCATACCACACTCTTCCTTCCTTCCTTCCTTCCTTCCTTCCTTCCTTCCTCTCTCTCATTTCTTTTTCTCTTTTCTTCTTCTTCTTCTTCTTCTTCTTCTTCTTCTTCTTCTTCTTCTTCTTCTTCTTCTTCTTCTTCTTCTTCTACTTCTCCTCCTCCTCTTTCTTCTTCCTCCTCCTCCTCCTTTTCTTCTTCCCCTTCACCACCCCCCCACCTTCTGAGACAGGGACTCTGTAGATAGTCCTGGCTGTCCTGGAATTAGTCTGCTGTGTAGACTAGGCTGGCCTGGAACTCACAGAGATCCACCTGGACTGTTGGGATTAAAGGCATTGTGCCGTCACTCCGGGCTTGCACTTTTTACACTGACTGTACTTTCTCTACAGTATTTTCTCTTCTGAAAGCTTGCCTTTGACCTTGAGCTATTTTTCTTACTTAGCTTTGGGGGGAGCTAAGTCAGTGCCTAGCTGAGGGCTCAGCTGCCACAGACACACACTGGAGGTACTATCTCTTTCAGGGTCTGTCAACACTGAAGGTAAAATGTGGTGTGCAGAGAGCGAGCATGCTTGGGAGGGAAGTTACTCACACTGAGCTCTGCCATGACCACAGCCATAGCCTGAGCTGAGGACTGGGGTCCCAAGGCTGACTCCTCCAAGAAACATCTGCTCTAGAAACAGAAAGACAAACAGGTCTGCTTCCCATTAGCCCCTAATGCGAGCATGATCAGAAACCAGGGAACACCCTGAGGAGAGCAAGCAGAAGTTTGTTTCCCTGCTGCCCTTTCAGTCCTGTGCCTAGGGTAATGAAAACTCTCAAAGGTGGTAATTAGTGCCAGTCAGAGTGAGGCTTTGTGCAGCTGACCCCTATCCATTAGGAAATGGACTGAGGCCAGTGGACCAGCCACTTAACCAGGGCACAGAAAGCTAAAAATTCAATGCCTGGCCAACTCCTGCACAATTAGTGTGCTTCTCCAACCATGCTCCAATGCACAGTGGGAGCCCTTCAGGGATGGGAAAGGGCAGGCCAAGGTTGAATGCCACCCTATGCCTTGAAGCAGAGATATACAAACAGTGGCATCCTAGAGGAGGTGCAGTGGGGAGTAGAAGGGGAGAGGATAACTCTGGCTTTTGTGGGGAGTGGAGTAAATCTAGGAGGAAGAGAGTAGTGTGTATTCAAGCCAAGGGGACCTTGCATCTAAATTCTGGATAAAGCATGTCCCCCCGACTTTAAGTGAGGCCTGGCACACTTGCATTCTATCAAATTTCTCCCCTATTCCAGTTAGCTTTCCACGCTACCCAGAATTCTGCAGATATTTTGCATCATGAAGAAACAGAACCTTCACTCAGAGTCTTTAAACAGCTTTGTAATTGCTCTTTCTGTGCCCCATCCAAATCACTCCCTACGTTTAAACCCAGTGGGTTTTCCCCTCAATTTTTAACGGTAAGCTCTGAATGTGTGGAGCCCCATGACTAAACTCTTCAATGGCTACTGTTGTCCTTTAGATAAAAACCCTTAGCTTGACTTGTCACTTGCTCTGGCTTCCTGCTGACCTCCCCAAAGGCAGTAACCCCCCCCCCCCATCTTCTCAGTCTCCATCCTTCTTTTCCATCTTGGGTTCTTCAAACAAATCATTTGTTTATGCTGTAGGAGACCAGTTCCCACCTTTTTAATGGTTCTTTTTTTTTTTTTTTTAACATTTATTTATTTATTATGTATACAGAAGAGGGTGCCAGATCTCATTACAGATGGTTGTGAGCCATCATGTGGTTGTTGGGAATTTAACTCAGGACTCTGGAAGAGCAGTAGGTACTCTTAACCTCTGAACCATCTCTCCAGCCCCATTAACCTCTGAGCCATCTCTCCAGCCCCATTAAGGGTTCTTATGAGGAGGAGAGAGAGCTAAGAAAATATTAGATAGAAAGAGAGACCTAGCTGATGAGAAGAAAGACAGAAACCCAGGTTAGCTTCAGGAGGACCTGGGTCAATACCCACTGGCCCTTTCTGTTTATTCAAAAGGGCTTTTTATAACAATGCCAAGGGGCGGGGCAAAAGACCTCCCCTTTACAAGATCAAAGCATCTCACACAGCCAAGTGTAGACCCTTCCAAACACCTGGCAACCACACCCGTGGTCAAATCATCCCAGTATGCAGCCCTGCTGGGTAAAGCAAGCTCAGATTCTCTGACCCTGAGTAATTTGGGCTTCCACACTATGCATCCATAAGAGTATAAGCATGCATGCATATGTGGACACATTAACCACTTCTCTGTTGCTGTGATAAGAGAGCTTGCTTTGGCTTCTGGTTCCAGGGGGATAAGAACCTGTGATGCTGACGCAGAGGCATGACAACAGGGTCAAACAGGAAGGTGAAAACTCACAGCTGGAAATGCAAGCAAGAAAAAGGAGCTTGAACTGCAAGGCCTCACAGCCAGCACCCAGCGGCATACTTCCTCCAGCAAGGCTTGCTGAGGACCAAGCAGTCGAAAGCCCAAGACTGTGGGGACCCTCCTCATTCAAATCACCACAGTGGACATGTATGACAACTGACTGCCATGTTCCTCTCATTGTTTTCGTAACTCACACGACGTTTTTCTTTCCCTCGGTGTCTCTTACCACAAGCTGTATATACACAGCCATCCCTTAGGACCTGGCAGGTGTTGGTTCCAAGGATATCTTGTGGATCCAAAAAATCCTCAGATTTCTCAAACCTGCATAAAATGGTGTAGTATTTGTATATAGCCAATCATGTCTTCCTCTATACTTTAAATCATCACTAGATGCATGTTTATATTTAGAATATAGTTATAATACTTATACCATGTAAATGCCATGCAAATAGGTCTTATACTGTTCGGATAACAATGGCGAGAAGGAATTCAGTACAACCTCAATTTCTTCCTGGCTATTTTTAGTCTATGATTTCTTGAGCTCATGCACATAGAAGCTACAGTATGAGAGTATGTAGATATTTATATGAATCAATTAGCTTCTCTTTACATTTTTTCCCAGTCCTGCTGACTTGTTAGCTCTGTGCAAGAGGGTGACTGGTGTTTTGTTCCCTACAATTAGTCTGGTGCTCTGACCCCAGGCGTTCCATGATCCTAAGCAGGAATGGGGTAATGCTTTGTTACTGGCCTTTTGCTAAAGCTCCTCAAGCAATTCTAATGTACAGCCAGGAAGGATGTTTGCCCAGGCTACCCTCTTCTTTAGGAAGGTCCGAGGTTTAGAGAAGTCTCCTGACAATGTCAAAGCCTTGGGCCTGGCTTGGCTATCAGGATGTTGAGACAAGGGCTCAGCTCCGACAGAGCTCGGCTTTCTTCCTCACTGTTTTGACCTTCATCCAATTGGAGACATGTTTGCTACTGAGCAGAGGTAGGGCCCTTACAGACAGTTGCATTCCTACTCAGATGTGCTGGCCCAGGGCTTTCTCTATCCCTAGACCCAGGACCTGGGCCCGAGGGTCACTGACATCATTTGTGCACTCAGAGTCCGGGCTAGGTAAAGGGAGCAGTTCAGAGAGGTTGAAGGTCCAGGTTCTGAAGCTAGACTCTGCTGGGTTTAAATTCTGATTTGATAGCCGAACTTAAGCAACTGTTAGGATCTCTGTTTGTAACTGGAGGAAACTTACACTTGGTGCTTCAAGCAGTTGCTGTACAGGCAAAGAGAGCCAGTGTGCTCTGTGAAGAACTCAGCGTCAAGCCTGGCTCACATCAAGATGCTTCAGTCTGTGGAGCCCTGTACCTCGGCTAGGCAACCACTTACACACTCTTCCTTTCTCCCACCTTCTCCTCTTCCCTTTTGTATTGAAGGTTTTTCTTTTCTTCGTGAGGTATAAATAGAAAATAGAGATGTGTTTCAGAAAGTCTAGCTATTAAGCACTAAAACACCCTTCAAAACCAAAAGCCCCCTTATTACAACCTGTCAACTCTACAGGCCACCCCATCATCTCTAGGTCATGTAACCGCACTCTGCAAAGTGAAAGCATCTCGTGGAGCTCAGTCGCTAAGCAACTGCTTAAGACAGCGTGCAGGGATTCTGCATCCCTTGGTCATTCCAACTTATGACTGTCTGACTGCCTATCTCTTGAACTCCAGCCACATTTTAAATATTATATGCCAGACTAACCATTTGTTTCCCTAAGGCAACGCTGACTAAATCTGATCCCTGAAAAATCACAAAATATTAGTGATGTAGGTCTTAAGTGGTGCATATCTATTGGATTATTTCTTTGTCTACTTTTTGTATTCTCTTTGTTTTATGCACAGGGCAAACTAAAGGTGAATTTCAGGCTAGACGCAAACATGACAAGGAGGTGTTCATTCTTTGTCTTGCCCTGCTGGGATGGGACATCTGTAGCAGTCATCTGTTAGTAGGAATGCAAACTAATCAGAGGGTCTGAGATGTGGCTTTGAGGGTGATCCCGTCCAGTCCCCTGGAGGAGTATCGCTCACTCACTCACTTCTTCGTTAATGTAACACTTTGCAGTCCCCCAGGATACGCTCTAGCATCTTACCTGCTCTGACAAGAGGATTTGGGAGAGGAAAGCAGCTATTCAAAAGTGGGAGAGCAATGGGCATTGAGGAGGCAGTCACTGTGGTGAGATGCCAGAGAGAGGCTTAGCCAGGGCACAGCCCAGAGAGATGGACAATCAATACTAGCCTGTTTTTAATATTTTATTATTGGTGTGTGTGTGTGTGTGTGTGTGTGTGTGTGTGTGTGTGTGTGTGTGTGCAAGCTGTAGTTCACACGTGGAGTTCAGAGAACAACTTTTGTGGCACTGGTTCTCTCTTTTCACTTTTGTGTGGATTTGGGGGATTGGATCCAGTTCGCAAGATCTGTGAGGAAAGTGCCTTTACCAACAGAGTCATCGCGCTGTTCCATAAAATCTTGCGACTCTGCTAGCTAAAAAGAACTGCTGATATACACTGAGCAGGGAAGAGTTAAAGTGATTATTGCTGAGAGAATAAAGCGCACAAAAAGATGCGCGTTCTGTTCATGTAGAAGTCAAGAAAACGTATCTGTAGAGACAGAATGTAGATCAGTGGCTGCCCCTGCTGCCTCGCCACTGCCCACCAACACCTCACGCCAGCAGCTCAGTGTCACCCCTAAATTCCCCTTCTTACTTTACTTCTCTTCCCACATTGGCCTGTAGATCCTGTTCATCCTAAAGTCCTCCATAATCCCTGCCTCACAGCCCCCTTCTCAGGGCAAGTCTGCCCGCATAGAAGCCACTCACTTCCTCCTTTCCTCTATTTCCTGCCTGTCTTTACACACCCCCCATCCCGCTGTCGGTATAATCACCATCATCTATTTTAATATAAAAAAAAGTCTGCCACAGAAAATAGTTTAAGATCATTTTCAGGGAACACAGAATTACAAACACTTGAGCGTCCATCTCCCAGAATTAAGAACTATCTATGCCAATGTGGTGGTACCAAATGACAGCATTTGGGAGGTTGAGGCAGGAGGACCATGCATTTGAGACACCCAGAGCTATATAAGTAGACCCTGTTGTGCTTTTTCTCATCTATTGAAATAGTGTCTTTCTTTCTTTTACAAAAGAAAACATAGTGAAACCATTTTTGATTTTCTCCCCAACTTCTGTACTAGCAATATTTTCCAATCTGTAACCAAGTTATGTCTTTATACCTTCAGCTCATGTAGTATCATATTGTAAATGCCATTATGCAACTTTTCTTTATTAAAATATTGTAGCTTCAAATACAAAATTGACTCCATAGTCATACACAATATCCTATCATATGGTTCATAATGCTTCATTTATTATCTTATGGATGAACCACTTACATTGGTTGAGTTTTGACTGTTAATAGCCATGATTAATCAATATCATTGTATGATGACTCCAAAGATATGTCTATGACAGAATCCTGACATCTGTGAATATTACCATATATGGCAAAATAGATAATTTGAGAGGAGGAACTTGTCTTGGATTCTAAATATAATTACACATATCCTTATAGACAGGCAGGGGGAATTCGCTCCATACTTTCAAAAGGGAAGGCCATATGTGGAAGTAAGGGAGAGGAGATGAGTCTGTGAGTGAAGCCCAGGGAGATCCAGCTAGCAGGAAGCTGGAAGAGGAAGGGGATCCATTTCACCCTGTGGCCTTGGGAGGGAGGGCACTCCATCCTGTTTACCCCTTCACTGAGGATGTCAGAACTAGGGGAGAATCAAGTTCTGTAATTTTAAGCTGGGAAGTCTGTGGGTGACTTGTTGTGACAGGAAGCAAACAGCTCCCCATTCACTGTGTGATCCCCTTTGTTTTGAAAAGGACTGACGTTCTGGTGGGCAGGGTATGTGCATCTTCCACTTTGTGTAGATTAGAAGGTCCTAGGTCGCAGTCACCTAAGCAGTGAGTCTTGCCCACATCCTTGACAGTTGTTGGTGGTGTTAGATTTTAAACTCCACCAGTGCTGGCTAGTTCAATGGTAGATCACTTGCTTAGTTTGTGTAAAGGCCCTAGGCTTGATCCTACTCCAGCGCACGCACGCACGCACGCACGCACAAACACACACACACACACACACACACACACACACACTTACATGCAGGTATACACATGCATACACACACACACACAGTTGCTGGCAAATCGCCATCAGGCAACACCAGAGAACCTCTGCCATGTGGCCATGCTTCTCTTTTGAATCTTAATCCAAAAAAAAAAACTATAAAAATAATCTCTTCCTTTCCCCTTTTTCTATCTCTTTCTTTCGGATACTGAGCATGGCCTGGGCCTGCTTTTCTTGACTAGCTGGGATTTCTCTTCTTCTTTTTTCTTGAATTGAAAATTGATTTTTTTCATACACCATCTCCTGACGATGGTTCCCTTCCTCTACTCCCTCCAGCTCCTCTCCACCTCCTCTCCACCTCTCCTTCTACCCACATTTACCCCCTTTCTGGTTCATTGGGAAACAAACAAACATGTAAGGGATAGTGATAAACAAAACAAACACGTTAGAATAGGACAAAACAAAGAAACAGAAGAAGGAAAAGTGCCCAAGAAAAGGCACAGGAAACAGAGACCCACTTGCTCACAATCTCAGGAATCCTACAAAAACACAAAACCAAAAGCTGTAACATATATGCAAAGGATCTGTAGGTTAAAAAATAAAACAAGAAATAAAAAAATAAAGATAAAATTAAAAAAGAAAAAGCCCTGACATGACTTTATGAGACAAGGAAACTCCAAAGATGCCGTCGACTTTGTTTTCTCTTGGTCATCCACTGCTGGGCATGCAGACTACCCTTAAGAGTAGTTTGTTTCCCCAGGGAGACTCCCTTGGAGAAAATTAAATTTTCATTTACAAGCGGTTATTTGTTGGAGCTACTTCTGGCTTAGGGAAGGGGGCTTGTGTCTACTTTTCCTTTCTGAGGTCTCTTACTTTCTACATATTGTCTAGGTGTGGCTCTCTACTCCCATCTGCTGCAGGAGGATGCTTCTTTGATGGTGGCTGAGCAAGGAAGGCATTGATCTGTGAATATAGCAGAATGTCATTAGAAGTCATTTTATCGCTGTATTCCTTCAGTAGAACAGTAGTACTTGGTTTTACCCTAGGCCCCTGGGTACAACACTCAGGTTCTTGGTCACCAGGGCAGCGTATGGGTTCCACCTTGTGGAGTGGAATTTCTTTTCTGAAGTTCCACCTCATCCCCACCCTTCGCCTTGCCACGTGGCCTCCTAACATGCCAGCCTAACTTGAAAGGCATGGCTTTCTCTCCCACTCTCCACACCCTCCTCCCTGCACCTACTGAGATTTGTAGCTTGTCTGCCCTATTTTATTTTGTTTTGTCTTTTCTTGAACTCTAAGAAAAATGTTTTTGTGTCTAAAAAACAACAAGTGAAGAAACAAATTTTTGCAAATCCAAATTTTGTCTGCTTCTCCTTGATTACTTGTGAAGTTGAGAATATTCTGTATGATTCTTGACTGTGTATGTTTCTCCCTTAGTGACAGACCTCACAGAGCCTTCACCCATGGTAACGAGTAAATTACATTTTAAAAAAATTATTTCACTAGTTACTTATGTTTGCAAATCCTAATGCTTTATACTTGGATACACTCACAGTGTGCCTTGCAGAAAAAAAACATTGAGGAAATAGTCTTTCAGTGTTCACCAGTTACTGTCTTGTCTGGCTCAGCAAAGACATCATTTCCTGGCAAATTTCAAACACACAACTCAGTTTCACTTGTCTACTTGAATAAAAATCCATCAACCCACAGTCGTATCTAAAGTATACTCATTCATCAGTGGTAACAATAAACAGATTAACTACAGACACAAACATTCAACAAAAGTATCAACAGTGCTCTATGACTATCTTTTGCCATTGTTCAATTTACAATGCAATATTTGCATATCCCATTACTATTTGAAAGTTTTGTTACATATTCTTAATACTAGTAAAATATGTATATATATATATATATATATATATATATCCATTACATTAGTAATGTATATGTATATTCTTGTAACAGATATTTATCTCTCTCCTCCATGGAAATCTGGCTGTATATTTATTAGTACAGCCCTGGCTCTAGCCAGTGTCCCCAAGTACTGCCTGAGATTTGCTGTAGCCCATCATACCTTTCATTATTGGTCCCCCTTGATTTGGTCAAAAGTATTTACAAGGCTAGACCATAGAGGGGGTTTGGGGAGATGGTTAACTTGGAGAGAGTTGATTTCATCTTAACTAATGGTATTTGCAGGGATCCTGTTATTCGAAGAAGGTCACATTTGGAGTATTATGGGTATACTTCTTAGCAGATTGCTTGGGGGAGATAATTTGACTTTTATATGATATTCTAGATAGCTGACATCTGCAATCAACTTGACTGGACTTAGAATCATCGTGGAAGCATTATCTCTGGTATATTTGTTAGGGTGTTTCCAGAAAGGTTTAGCTGAGGAAAAAAGACCCATCTTGAATGTGGGTGGCCCTATTCCAAGGTTTGGGGTCCTGGGCTGATTAAAAAGGAGAAGGTAAACTGAGAACTGGCCTTCCCCTGTCTCTGTTTTCTAACTGCAGACACCCTGTGACCAGCCGTTTCCCACAGCCTTGTCACCTCCGTTCTGATAGACTGTACTGTAGTTAGAGTTTTCCTGCCTGGCCCACAGTCAGGACAGATCTCTCTCACCCGCCAGGCCCACAGTCGCTCAGACCCAACCAAGCTCTTCTATCTTAAATTAACCCATTTCTGTTAGTTTATAAATTACCATGTGGCTCGTGGCTTACCAGTACCTTACATCTTATCATGGCGGCGGTTGGCAGTGTCTCTCTACCCAGCCTTCCACTTCCCACCATTCTCCTCCTCCTTGTCCCGCCTACCCTATCCTTCCTGCCTGGCTACTGGCCAATCAGCACTTTATTTATTTTAACCAATCAGAGCAACACATTTGACATACAGACCATCCCCCAGCACTGTACCTCCTCAAACTGTGAGCCGAAGCCAATCTTCCCTTACTTAGGTAGTTTGTAGCAGCTAGCTTGTCATAGTAATGAGAAAAGTAACGAGGTAACACCCAAAGGGGACAGGCCTGCTGGCTGCTCATGCCAGGGGAAACGGAAAGAGATTAGTGGGCAATCAGAGATGGCTGACACAGGCTGGAGCCATGCTCACTTGGAGAGGAAGAACGAGGCTTGCGTGAGTGCCCCCTGGACCAGCCTGTGGGGGCTGGCTGGTGTTCAGTTCAACATGGTTTTTCAGGACATTGGCACTCTAGACAGGAAAGCTAAAGCTGATGCTGGATTCCTTGTGGGGTCAGAAAAAAATATAAGTGAGCATCAGAATGGTGATGCATCTGTCTGAATTAAAAAAAAAACAGAAAGGGATACCAAGGGGCTATGTTGCCAAGGAGTTATTGTACCCCAGGTACAAATGCCCCAGGAGACTCCATTTTAAGTCCTCGATGAACCAACAGCGTAGGTGCTCCCTGGGCTTTTGAGGGTGACTGTTGCTTCTACATCTCCCGTCTCCCACACCTCCTTCAATCCTGGCTGAACAGAAACAGTAACCAGCAAATGGGGGAGGGGCCAGGAAGCAGGAAGAGCTGGAGTCAAAGGTCAGTAATCACACTGGCATCTCCAGACGCAGGCTTCTGGCAACCAGACTTCAGCATGGAGGGGGTCGAGAAGAATCCACTTTCCCATGAGGTTAAAAGCTCTCAGAGGTTCTTGAATGAGCCATTCTAAAGAGACTGCCTTTGGGAACTTACGTGTGGTTTTGGTTTTGGCTGTAAGCCATTGAGGGTGAAGCCCTGTAGACCCACACAAATAGAACATGTGTAGGGAGTCCACCTCTGAATTGTGCTGGGTTATTCCTCCCATAAAGGGACTCATACAGGTTATCAGTTGTTGCCAAGATACTTCGGAGGTTGGGTGGGAGGCAGAAAGGCAGATTTTTGTCGACTTGCGCCTGAGACAGAGTGACTGGACGCAGAAAGTTGTGTCTCTTCTGGGTTCCTAGACAGACGCTCAAGTCATTCTATCTGTTTATTTTTTCAAATTAACTAATTGATTAATTTGTGAGCATGTGTGTTCATATGTGTGTGTGGATGTACGCCACATGTGTGGGGTCCCCATGGGGGCCAGAAGAGGCCATTGGCTCCTCAGAAGCTGGAGTCACAGGAGCTTGTGAGTTGTCCAACATGGGTGCTCGGAACTGAACTCTGTCCTCTGGAAGAGCAGCAAGCGCTCCTAATGCCTGAGCCATGTCTCCAGCCCCTAAAGTCATGTTGACTAAAGAAAACTGAATTCAATGGGTAGCAGGCCTTCACTTGGCATACCACTGACGTAGTGAGGAAAGAATGCTGAGTCCCAAAGGAGCAGCAAACAGCCTTGACCGAAATTTGACACAGGAAAATCCATTAATGTGAAAAATGCAAAGAGAGGCGTGGAAAGATAGCAGTCTGTACACACACACACACACACACACACACACACACACACACACACGGCGGGTAAGAGGGGAAGGAGGGAGAGAGAGAGGGAGAGTATTTGTGTCAGCATCCCTCACTACTTCACACCACTAAGCACTAAATTCTTGGCTTTCTTCCCCTATACATGATCATGATCATAAGTTTATAACAAAATGTAGCCGAAATAAAACGTGACGAAAGACAAACGGATGCGTTTCTTTACAGTAGCTGTACCTAGATTGTTTATATTGCACAGTGGGCCATTTCTCATCTTGAAAGGGGCTAAATTTGTCCACATAAAACATGATCCCATTCACTGTTTCCTGTGGAGTCACAGCTATTGGAAATGCTTTGTCTTCTTTTGGTTCTTTCAGATTTGACCTCTAAACTCTGTGTGTTGGATGCTGGGTATTCATAGTCAGCTTATTGTTGGTCCTACAGAGAGGTGAACTACTTCCAACCAGGATAATCTTAGCTCCTGGAAGACTCACTGTGCCACACATTTTAGGAAAACTCTTGGAGTCTTCATTTGAGGCCTTGACATGAAGCAGAGAATAATGTATTTGGGGTCTGAAGATGAGAAGCAGAGCTTTTTAAAAGATTTCTGCCCCTCCCTAAAGTGATGGAATTGAACCACCTCTGAAACTGGCTTTCTGCTCTTTTCTGGGCTGTTCTTCCTCAAGTTGAGGCCCAGTGAGGAGACTTTGCTTGATTCCACCCTGACAGCATCCCCCACTTCTAACCACTCCATCCTTCTCCAAGGGAAGACATTTTTCATATTTGGTATTTTCCTTCTTACTCATGTGCATCGCCTTTGGTAGGCGTCAGACGATCCTTGCTAGGGGAGTAAGCTTTACAGCAAACATCTTAGTCATCATTATCTACTTCACTTTCATAGTAGTGATTAAAATGGGGAACAGGTTTTTAACATCTTTTACTGAATTTATGGAGTTCCTGGTGGTTTCTAAAGAATTTTATGGGTGTCTCGTTAATCGGACACCACCATTTTCATCTTGTGCACAAGAAGGCTGGATCTTGGGAGGCTAAAATGACATGTCCAATCTCTCACGAGATACAATTGGCAGAATGACTCCAGATTCTTCACCACTGCATTGTGGGTCAGAATCAAGACCAAGGGCTCATAACTGTTGATGACATTTTGTTTTGTTCGTGCTGTGAGGCTCAGGCTGGCTTGGAAATGATGATCTTCCTGCCTCTGCCTCTTGAGTGCTGAGATTATGGGCATGTACAACTGTTTATTTATTACTTTTTACTTGGGAAATTTGGTGGCAACAGTTTAATCCCTGAGCTAATCTGATGACCACCTAAAGTGTCTACATCTCCTACAAACCCCTCTTAAGGATGTCCTAGACAGAATATATTAGATGGCAATTTTCTTGATTATTTCAAGCAAGTCTTCCAAAACTAATTATAGAGTCATTTCCCACTCCCTGTGGAGTGTGGAGAGCTGAGAAATCGTGATTCTAATTCTGCAGTTTCTGTCCTTAGGCTTGCTTTGCCACAAGCCTCATACGGAAGCACTAGACTGAAGAGGCAAAAATCAAGTTAATTTTAACCCAAAATGGCTCAGATTGATTTTTTAAATGCTACTCTCTCTCAATTTTTAGCCTTACTTAGTAGCCAAATGTTGTATTCTTGATAATAAGGAATAAATTGTAAATCCCCGTACTTCTTAAAATAGATTTTACTGAATCTTCACTAATCTCGTTGAGTCCATTTATAATAACACAAAGCTATATGAACTTAATGAAAAGTACAATGCTTGCATACTAAAAATAGCAAACTATTGCTGAGTCAAAAAAAAAAAAGAGGAAGAGTTAAAATCAATACAGGAGTGTATCATGTTTGTATATTGGAAGGGTCAAAATGTGAGGGTGTAGATGCAAGATGATCTGTAACAGAAGCCAAAAAACTGTGGCCTGAGTCAAATCCAGCCTACTGTCTGCTTCTGTGAATAAATGTTTATCAAACACACCCACACTGCTCATTTGCCTATTGCCTATGGCTGTATGCCTATAAAACTTCTCACAGTTTAGAAAAAAGCTTTGCCAACTTCAGACTTACCTGTTAACACAATCTCAGTTAAAATCCAGTTGGTTGTGAGTATATGCGTGTGTGTGTGTGTGTGTGTGTGTGTGTGTGTGTGTGTGTGTGTGTGTGTAGAAACTGAGTTGAGTCTAAATTTGTATGGACCTTCAGCAGAAGACCTGGAAGAGTTTATAACATTGGAAAATAACATCCCTAATGCAATTTCATGTGATGTTTAGGGTTAACCTGGACCGCGGGGTCCTGCCACCCGGTTGGTATCTCTTCTAAATTTTGAGTCTTCTCTTGTTTCTGTCCTCTGCAGAAGGACCTCTCTAGATGATGCAACTCTTTGATGTGCATAGGAAGAGCTGGGGGGTGTCTCTGTTCCTTAGCTCCCACGATGCAGTTCAGTTCTGATGAAGGGCTGAGCGTAGGCGAAAAGGGGAACACGTTGTCTCACTCAGTTCCCCCGAGGTCTGTGCAGATTAGATCTCCAGAGGGTAAAGCTTTCAGTGGGATGCGGGTCACACTGTCCCTGGGTTGAACCTCTCCCTCCCACTGGGATTCTCCTATTTGCACCTCCTCTGCTACAGCCATGCCAAGCCCACTGTTTCTCTTTCCCTGCTAGGGGTCAGGTGTGGCAAACTGCAAACCCCTTCCCTTTCTTGGTCCACTCACATCTAGCTCCATCCAAGGATGCTCCACCCACATAAATGACCCCCTTCAACTTGTGCTAAGAATTGGTACACAGTGACTTAAAAACAAAACTTTTCATAATTCAGTCTCCAGATATCCTAAGGACTTCTCTCAGGGACTGTTTGAAGAGACTAGCCTGGTTGTGTGTGATGGAAAGCCACGTCGTAGCCAGTGGTAGCTGCCATGTTCCACCCCACCTGGTCTTGTCAGTATGGTACAGCAGTTAAGATGAAATAGCTCTGCAGTCAGTCAGCCTGGGTTTACCCTCACCTTTTCCAGCTCTATAACGTTATGTATAATGCTTAACTTCTCCATGACCTTAGCTGTCTCAGCAACAAAATAAAGGTAGTAAAAACCACACTCACCGTGTACTTCCTTATAGGGTCATGCTGAGTATCTACTGGGAGGAAAAACAAAATGAAGGCAGCAACCAAGAAATGGCCATCATTCTTCTAGTTCTTATACATCCTTTCCAGGACAAGGACTTTCTGCCCACTTCTGAGTTAACACTGGATAGACGAGAAGAAATGTCCCTTCCAAGAACACTCAACTATCCAGGGAGAGGAGTTTTTCTATAAGTAGAGAGCCATCAAACTCAGGAGGTGGCCATCTTGACAAACGTAGAGCAGTGTGATCACACAGCCAAAGACAACCTCTTTAGAGACAGGGAAGGATAACTTCATATGCTCCCTGGCACTCTACCTAATTGTGTAGCTCAAATCTCCAGAGAGTACAAATTATGGCCAGGTGGCACAGGCCTTTAATCCCAGCACTCGGAGGCAGAGACAGGTGGATCTCTGTGAGTTCAAGGCCAGCTTGGGCTACACTGAGTTCCAGAATAGTCAGAGCTACACAGAGAAGCCCGACCCTGTCTTGAAAAATGAAAATCAAAAAGCATACAAGTTATATCCTTTTTCTTTGACCCTTACTGCCCTATCCTCCATAAAGGGACACTAAGCTCTTTATTTTAGCCACTTGGAAACTGTGGCTTGGGTGTTTTATAAAACTTGTGCTTCTCTATCTGTGAATATTGCATTTTTGTC
Source organism: Onychomys torridus (assembly GCF_903995425.1). NCBI lineage: Eukaryota > Metazoa > Chordata > Mammalia > Rodentia > Cricetidae > Onychomys > Onychomys torridus. Next base: position 35,633,087 of record NC_050457.1, on the reverse strand, counting down.
GGTTCTATGAATCACAGTAGACTTGATACCATAGTAGTCAGTGGACTTAGGGAAATAGGGATAAGAATAATTTACTGCTTCCAGTGGTTCATATCAATTGTTAACTTGATAGCAACTAGAATCACCTAGGAAAGGCACCGCCAGCCCTACCTGTAAGTGGTTGTTATCTTCATTAGATTAACTGATATTGGAGGATTTTCTCTGAAAGTGGGCAGCCTGATTCCCTAGGCCTGGGAAATTCCTGGTACATTAGTCACTTTTTTATAGCTGTGATAAAACATGACCAAGTCAACTTATAGAGTCAAGGTTTATATGTGGCTTTACAGTTCCAGAGAGGTAAGAGGCCATTGCTATCATGGCTGAGAAACGTAACAGCAGGCAGACATGATGGCTGCAGCAGCAAGCTGAGTGTTCACCTCTTAAACCGCAAACAGGATCCGAGGCAAACTGGGGGTGGTGGGAGGCTTTATAACCCCAAACCCCGCCCCCAATGACACATTTCCTTCAGCAAGGCCATACCTCATAAGCCTCCCCAAACGGCACCTCCAACTGGGAACCAAATATTCAAGTGTTCAGGACTAGGGAGGATGTATTCAAAGCATCACACCTGCGCTGTATGATGAGGATGAAGTCAGCTGAACACCAGCATCCGTTGCTCTCTGTTTCCTGACTGTGGATATAATACAACCAGCTGTCTTGCATCCCTGACACCGTGACTTCCTGATCATGATGGGCTGTAACTGTGACCTGCAAGTCAGAAGAAACCTGTCCTTAGGTTGTGTTTGTCTTAGAATTTCAACCCAGCAAAATTATTAATAGAGCGCTCGATGCTACTCTTTTTGCAATTTATTTAATGCCTGTCTAATTACAAATTGAATCACTACTGAGATTCACTTTATTTTCTGATTCTACAAGTACATCTTAGGTATACATGTCATGGCTAGCATATTAATTCACTTGGATGACATTCATATAAAAGCCACTTAGCTATGTTTAGTAATTTCCCTATGTTCCAGTGGACTTGCCCACTCTCCAGAACAGGATTCTGCCCTCTGACTGTAAGCCAAAGGGATCAAAAACTACTTTCTGCAGAATTATCCAAATTTACTCTCCATGCACGTCTTACTGATTTAGAAATTATTCGAGTTTCCAGCAGAGGAAATTATTTAAACTGAATGTTTAAAGTATTTTAATGCACTGTTTCCACTGGGGAATGAATGTGATAAATAGGAGTTTAAAGACTCTGAGAGTTATAGATGCACATTACAAACGAGTTGAAGTGTGGGAGAGAGAATGGAAACACTGTGACTTCCACTCAACATCCAGGCACTTAGGCTACTGAGAAGGGATGGGATCTGGGGTCCTCCCCCAACAGAAAAGACTGTTGATGGAGACAAGCATGTGACTGATGCCCAGGCATCTCTAACTTGCCCTGCACAAAGCAGTGAGAGTGCCTTGCACCAGGCAACACTTCTTTTCTCTAGCAGTAGCATTGTTTATTGAAAATAATTTGGGGATGATGATATCAGTAAAATTTCTTTTTTAATTACATCAGCCTGAGGAAAACATCATTTTCCCTTATTTTTGAAGTTTCTGTACCCACAAACATTGTTCATATATGAGGAGGAGAAAGTCCTAACGCTGCACAATTCCAGTTCAGCTAATAGTTGTAGACAAAGGTTCCCCACATCTCAGAGGATTTTCATCTCTCATCAGAGTGCATTTTGAGGCTCTGTGTGGTGTGTTTTGGGGGTTCTCCTCCAAATCCTTCCAACTTCAGATTTCCTGGGCTGGCAGAGAGGAGCACCAGGGGGAAATGGAGAAGGAGCTTGGCTGTGGGGTCTAGGTGGCTGGCAGAGGTCCAGGGTCTCTGGCTTCTATCAGTGATCTCTTGGTCTAACTGCAAGTTAGCATGAGACATAATTCAGCTGCCTGATCAAAGAGAAGAGGATACAAGTTGTATGAGCCAGACTGTCATGTAATTTACACAAAGGGCCATGTTAGCTTCAGGCAAACTGCATGATACCCCACATGGTTTTCCTTTTGGTCTACACTGACTGCTTTGAAAATTCTTATTAGTTCAAAGTTTTGAATATTGAATCACTTTACTACCAAAGAAGGAGATCTACTATTTTTGGTTTTTCTCAGTAGTCTGTGATATTTTCTGTTTCTGTGTTTCCTTTTGGCTCAAATGGTCCAGACTGAGTAGTGGCTGCTCCAGAACTTAGACATAGAGTCTCCAGGATGCCTCACAGCCCATTGCACTCCCGATTGGCCTGATCCTCAAAGATGCCAAGTCCACAGTGGGAAAAACAAAGGATGAACAATGAAAGGACACACAGAAATAGACTCATCGGGAGTAAGCAGACGTCAAGACTAGGCTTTTGAGGCCACCCAATGACTCTTGACTGAAGGGAAGTCTCTACAGGTTCAGGACAAAGCAGACTGAGAGATGGGGCAATTCTTTTCCTCTCTGGCTCCCAGAGATTGAGTCCCAGAGTAGGGGTCTTAACTGGGGGCGTTTTAGTCCCAGAATAACAGACACTGGACAGATTCCAACAGAGCAATAGCAACAATAAAGGAACAGAGATATAGCTGTTGGAAGGTGCTGTGGGATATTGTTCTGTGTGCTATGAATGTGGGTTGCTCTGATTAGTTGATAAATAAAATATTGATTGGCCAGTAGCCAGGCAGAAAGTATAGGCAGGGTAAGCAGATGAGGGGAATTCTGGGAAGAGGAAGGGCTGAGTCAGGAGTCGCCAGCCAGACACAGAGGAAGCAAGATGACAAGACAGACTGAGAAAAGGTACCAAGCCACATGGCTAATTATAAATAAGAATTATGGGTTAATTAAGTGTAAGAGGCAGTCAGTAATAAGCCTGAGCTAACAGCCAAGCAGTTATAATTAATAGAAGCCTCTGTGTGTTTACTTGGGGGACGCAAGTAGGAGAGATTTGTCCTGACCGCTGGCCAGCCAGGACACATGTACTCCAGGAAGGATGTACAAACCCAAGCCTGCTAGCCAGCTTGAACCAGGAGGCAAGGATCACAGCGGGCATCTTTGAAGTGCATATCCACCCAGCAGGATTGATTAGCCTGCAGTGAGGGGAGACTTAGGAGTTCAAAGTGATGAAACATGGATGAGAAACTTCCAAACTGATAGCAGAAACTGCTTTTGGAAGGGTTACAGGGCACTCCTTTGAGGGTTCAGCGATTCTCACCCTCCTGGGCTCCCCCATGTTCTGAGAGTTCCCCAGCACCAAACAACTACAGCAGGTGGTTCAGACCCCGCATACCCCTGGTGATGTTGATCCCAGGAAAAACTGGCCAGAAGATCCAAAAGGGCAAGGTGACTCACTCTTCCTGCCTGGGCCATGTCCATGAGTCATGCACTTTAATCTCGTCCTAGCGATGGGGAGGGGAACATCAAAATGACTGTCTATGGTCTTTTTTTTAATCAACACTTGATGAAAAACACAAAAATCCCCTTTCACAGAATCCTCTCAGAACGTGTTTATCTGGCCTTTTCATTCTGTTACCATATCTTTCCCAGTTCTAAATGGAGGAAGGAGAAGGAAGTTCTCAGAAACTCAAAGAGAGGCTAAGATGGCTTAGCCACCGCTGCCTCGGGACAGGGATCTCAGCCTGGAAGGAACGCTCTCCCTGGAATAATCAAGACTTCTTCTCATGGAATGCTTTTCAGCTTTGTTTATAAGAGTGTGCTGTTCAGATCTCCTTGGCTGGAAGAGCAGAGGAAGTGGTGGATGATTCGAATCTTAGACTTTGGTGTCAGGTGGATGGATCTGGAGCTGAATCCTGAACTTAGCACTGTTCAGCTGTGTAACTTCAGGCAAGATCCTTGAATGGGTTTAAATTCAGTGTTTAGATCCATAAAACAACTGTTAAAAAAAAAAAAGAGTCCATATAGTGCTCCCATACCCGTCATTGATTAAGCTTCTAGTCTGTGCCAGATGTTGATTTATGGACTTGGCATGTAATGCCTCATTTGACCCCACTGCAGTCTCAGACATGAGTAGCATGACTGGGCCTGTTCTACAGATGTAGAACCTGATACACAGAGTGAGGAGAATGTGCCCAGGGTCATGAGATTAGAAAGCGGTAGAAACAGCATAAGATCCTCCTCCAGTTGTTAGGAAGTCTGTGAATAAGCTGAAGGATTGGTCCCTGTAGGTGCACAACCTGTACTATATTTTAAAGTAAAAGAGAAAAAGGGAAGGAATTCCCTTCCAACTGTTCCAATCGCTAGTTCCTTCTGTTTCAAAAAACGAACAATTCTGTCATCAGCCCACAACGTGAGAGTAATTCATAGTATGCCCTACCTTTTGGTTCAAGTTACCCAAAGTCATGGAGCATCTTCATGAAAAAGCTGTGGGCATCACCTGATGCCAGGACAGGACACATTTTATTCAAGAAACTGCTCCATTCATTTTTTTTTTCAACTGACTGAAACAAAGCCTTCAAGCTACTGAAAACCTGCTTTCCACAAATATGCTACAAACCTAGGCGTGAACTTCAGAGCAAAACACAAGCTTTTTCCTCCACCTGTGCTTTACAGACATGTGTATCACACATACATGTGTTTGCACACACACGTGTGCGCACAAGCACATGCACATGCACGCTCATACACACGTGCATGCACAAGCATGCACGCATAAGCATGCACGCACACACACCTACTTGGCCACTCAAGACCACTTTAGAAGTGATTCTGCTTCATGCCTTCCTGTCGGCCATGCTGTTCTTCACGGCGGCCAGTGTGTCAGACTGTTTGGGATGTCATAGTCAACCAAAGCTACAGAAATTAGGTTTTCACTGTTCTGGTGGTGTCCGGGAGACCAAGATCAACGCCTGATGCAGTTTTTGATGACGCTTCTCTCCATGGCTTGCAAACTGCCATCTCCCTGAATCCTCACTTGGCTTTTCTCGGCATGCACTTGCCGAGTCGACCTTTCTCTCTCCTCTTCCTTCTCCTCGTTTCCTCCTCTTCCTCTTTTCCCCTTTATCCAGTGCTTCTTTATTAGAACTCCACCCTGACGACTTCCTCAACTTGTATTGCCCAATTCGGGCTCTCTAAATGCTTTCTCGCTGGGGATTATGGACTTAACATGGGAATCTGAGGAGGAGGATTCAGTCCATAAAGACCAGCTGAGGTTGGGGCCCATGTATTTCAGAAAGCTGCTCACAAATTATCCTCATTTTCCATGGGTGGAGGTCATCTGGTCACCAATCATTAGGAAAGGCTGTAAATGGGGCCTTTATTGTACACAGCCCATGGGCTACACCGAGCAGACCAGTCCTCCCCTCCCCTCCCCTCCCTTCTCCTCCCTCCCCTCCCCTTTCCCCTCCTCTCCTCTCCTCTCTCTACTCCTCTTCTTTTTCCTTCCTTCCTCCCCTCCCCTCCCTCCCTCCATCCCTCCTCCCCTCCCTCCCTCCCTTCCTTCCTTTTTTCCTTCCTTTCTTTCTTTTTATGGAGCAGAGTGAAATAATTACTGGAATATGGAGTGGCAGTAGTCTCCAGATTAAGTCTTGGTGGATACTGAACTCCTAATGAGGAAGAGCACGTGAGAACGTAGTCAAGTTAAGGGTTAAATACAAAGTGGAAAGGGCCATACTGCAGAGGAATACATGTCTTCAAATGGCTTGCCTTATTTCCTACGTTGCTCTCATGTTAAAGAAGCAGACAATTGGATGTCCTGACTAAGCATGGGCATGTTTCCATATAGCCTCAGAAATCTCAATAGCGCCACTTTGGTTAATTTAGGAAGATTCATTAATTCTTTTCAGGCCTTATTTAAAACTTCTGCATATGTGGAGGTGCTGTTTTCTCACTTTCTGACTTTATTAGCTCCCCCCTTGGCCATAGTATACTCATGTATATGCATGTGTTTATGTAGATAGGGTGCAGGCACAACCAGATGCCACAGCTAGAAAAAAAAAAAACAAACCTAGAGATTTCCATTTGTGAAAGCCCAGAAAATATTGTTTCTAATGTTCAAAATCAGATCTATTTATAAGGCTGTTGTCTTGAGAGTAAATTTTCTAGAAAAATAAATAAATTTCTTCTAGAAATGAGGTACTAAGAACCATGCACCCCATTGGTTCTTCTCACAAGACAGCCAGACGACCCTGGAACCAGACTGCTTTATGGGTGTGTGTGTGGATGTGACAGGAAGCACCTGGTCAAAGAAGGAGAGCCTTGCTGTCCTGAGATGCGTGTGCGCGCTTGTGCACACACACATATGTTTGTTTGTAGCATCATGAAGGAGCACAGCAGAGCCACATATTTGTGCCTTCGAGGTCTTTGAACAGGTGGAGGGAATATCCAAAAAGAAAATAACTATTAAGCCCATCTGCCAGGGGGCCTGGGCAGTCATAGGGAGCACTGAGGTTTTGTGCCTTGTTTTCTGAGGAGGAAGTGCCTCTGGGGGTCACAGGGACTCTGGCAGTAGAGGCCAGGCTTGAATGGCAGATGCTATAGACACCCATGAGTCTGTGTGTGGGAGAGAGGAGGGGAAGGAGGCAGGGAGCTAGTTAAACACAGCTGGTGGACAGGGACTTGTAGGCCTGGCCTCCCCTTCCTGCCATTTCCCACCGGAAGCTACGTCATCATTCACATCTCAAAGTCCTGTGAGCTGTGGTCATTGCCACTTCTTCTTCCCATTCACCAGTTAGGAGGGGAAGAAAAGAGTGACAGGAAAGACAGCAGGGCAGAAGGGAAGGGGGAAGCTTCCAGGAGTTTGAGAATTTGTCCTTGAGAACAGCCAAGTATTATTCAAAGGCACTCTACAACGAGAGACTCATGACTGGTTTCCATAGAAGTGCTTTAATTTTCTGATTCCACACCTTGAAACACATCTCTATCTTCCTCCAGATTTTATCCATCACTAGGTGTAAATTCCCCCATAAAGAGAATCGTCATCAGACACTATTCCCTGACTAACAAAGACTCATCAATATTTTAATAAGGCTCCTCTTCAGAATGTATAAATTTCCAATTAGATAATGCATTATAAATACAGGCTATCCAGAGAAGAGACATCCGAGTCAAACACTTTGTCTGGATCTGGCAAGCACTCCCACAGGTAAGAGTAGATTTTTTTATTCAGGAAAACCCTTGCCCTGAGTGTTTCCAGCCAAATGCTGACAGCAGTGAGCTTTTCACAGAAGTCAAGGGTTTTGTTTGGGGGTGTCAGCTTCACAGATCACTTTTTTTCCCCTTGACCCTGAGTATCCACATATTTGAATCTGAAGCACGCCATGTATAGAAACACTTCCTGGCTATGATGCCCATCTTGTCCCCCGGTTCAGTGTGTGGGTCTGAGTCATTCTTTAAATCCCAGCTCCTAGAGTCCCTTCTTCATGAATTCCTCCACAGTCCCTTAGTACAGAGATACTTTTATAAATGTCTGCACATTCCAGAAATTAATGCTGAATCAATAAAGGTGTTTTGACTTTCTCACGAAGATAATCCCAGGATTGAGTTGATTCAAAAGGAAGAACAGCTCACAGGAATGCTTACTGTGTTTCTATTTCTTTCTAGTGGAAAGTCCCAGCCAGTTATCAATTAATAGTGGGTATCAACAAGTGTTTATCTAGCCCTATCAGAGAGCATGTCTGGAGATAACTCCATAGACTAAGCCTATTGTGAAACCACCTGGATTCTGACCAGTTTACTCCCTCTCTGGCATCAGACCAATCACTTAACACTTGAGGTGCCATAGGTGGGAAACAGACTCTGCTATCAGTCCATCTGGGCTTTGAGAATCCTGTTACGGTGTTCCAGAAGTCAGCAGGCTGACAGCAGAGTACCTGAGCTCCTGTTGTTGTGAGTTTACGCATTTAAGGCTCTTTGGATGGAAAGCAACGATGTGAACACAAAGGAGCCGTTCTAAGAGTCTCCGTGTTTACGTTCCGGGCTTGTATCGGGGTTGAAGGAAAGTCAGACAAGGGCAGGGCTTGGACAAGTGACAAGACAGAGTGGCAGCAACAGTGCTGGGTGAGCCATTGTCTGTGCCAAGTGCCAAGTCTTGCTGCCATCTTAGAGCACTTTGTCCCTTTTAAGCAAAAATAGATTGCTAGCACTTCATGGAGGTCCTATGAGTGTTGTGTCCGTGGGGGAAACACTAGCCACCCTCACGGTCATTTGTGGCTCAGTATTTGACAAATTAGATTTAGAAACCAGGAGTCGCTTTGCTTAATAGCTTGGTGGGGAGGAGGGGACAGACAATTATGGGGAGTCCCACAATGACAGATTTTCTGGTGCCTGAATGGAAACCTTGCAGAAGCCATATTCTTTTGATGATTTGAATGGCCAAGCCTGGTACCTTCTCATAGGCATATGGCAGGTGTCAGCTCTCCGTGTTAGTGACTACTCTTTCCCAAAGCCCATTAAGTGAGAGCATGATTTTAGGGCAGAACCTAAGAATATTAACATTTTATTGAACTGGTCAAGGGACTGTCTTGGTTAGAAGTTTTAGGGAGAGGTTTCTAAGTCTCAAGACTGTCAAGTATTATGAGGAAAGATGCCTCTCTTACCCAGGAGATTGAAAATGAACTATGTTCCCCCCCACCACCAGGGGCATTTTAAGTTTAGAAAGGGTGTCAGATTAGAAAAACAAATTAAATGCTGTCTTTGAAATTCCTAATTCAGGAAACAGATGATTGGATAGTCAGGGAAATTTTTCACAAATAGTCCTTGAACTGAGTGTTCTACAAACAGCTGCCTGCATAAGGTGGAGCAGGGGTGTGAGGAGGAGAGGGGAAGAAAGGGGAGGAAAGGGGTCTGTATCGGAGGAATGGGCCTCAGGATGCTCAGACAGATTGCTCTGAAGGAAGAATCTGACAGAAAACTGAAGGACTGAACTCAGTCTCTGGGGATGCCTGAGCCAAAACAAGGCTCAGGGCTTTGATGATGGGGGGGGGGGGGATGGATTATGAATTTTAAGATAATGAACATCAAAGCCACACCATTTGGAGGAAGAGAACATTGCTGTCATGTTTCAAGTTTGGGAAAATAAATGATAGAATGAATTTTGGCTCATTGGGCTGAAAGTGGATAGTTGAATGCCTCAAAAGAAAAGAAAAGGAAAAAAAAAACTCATACACAGGAAATTCATCATGATAATGTAGCAAAAGTACATTTTTATTATATGAAATAAAATTAAAGTAGGAATAAGTCATAGTCTACTGTTAATGAAACAACCATTGTAAATGTGAATCTTTATCCATTGTGTAGAAATCCATAATCAGGTTTTTAAAAGTCACATTTATGGATACTATTTTTTTCACAATTTACCTAAAAATTCCTACTATATTACCTATTATTTAAGTCTGTTCACTTTATTCCTATATAGAAAGGTAGTGGAGAGTGAGCTGTAGTTCATGGCAAGGTTCAATGAGGCAGAGAGTGTATCCTGGGCACTGAACTTTGCAGTCTGTGGATTGTCCAAGAAGAAGTCTTTGAAATCATTGATCTTACCAACAAATAGATGTCAGACTGGAACTTGAAAGAGCCTCCAAGTGCAAAAAGGGGCAAGAAATGCCACTGTCACCTGTGCGCATGTCTTCTCCAGGCTGCCTTTGGGAGATGCAGATGAACCATGAATCGCAAGTGAGCTGGGAGAGGAAGCGCACCCATGCATTGTCTGCTGGATGCCTCCCCAGTAGGGTTTCCAGGGGATAGGATGGAGGCTTTCCATGCTGGTGGAGAACAACCCCCATGCCAGAGCCAGCAGGCCAAGCCACTGCTTGCCTTTCCCAAGGAGCCCAGGACCCTAGGAATGCTACTCTGTTTGGTGAGGAGAAGTTCTTTCCAAAGTAGGGGTGAGTACAGAAAAAGAGACTAAGTCAATCTTCTTGGGGAGCTTCTTTGATTTCACCTGGGTCTGGGATAAGGAGGATATTGTAGCATCAGGCCTAGGGAGAGACTATGCCAGGATTTGGAAGACATGCTTGGCCATGAAGTTATACAAACTTCCATGAAATGAAGAGTGGGACTGAATGGTTTCCTTCCACCCTACTGTGCTATTGTTTCATGAAGCCTGTTTTAACATGGCATCTAGAATGATCCTCAACCCATCTGGAAGGCAGTGGCCTTCTGAGTCTGGGGTACTGAGGTGTTGACCACAACCGCTGGCGATGGCCCTTGTGGGCTGCAGGTTCCTATAGTTACTGCAGGCTCTGTGGAGCTGCACAAGCCACAGGAAGGACGCTGGTGAAGAGTAATCCAGGAGTGAGGCTCTTTCTTCATTCTTGTTTCAGTCCGAAACTGGGCTCCTATTGTAGGAATGAGACCTTTGAGCAATGTTCCACGTGTTTACTCTGCTTGTATCAAAGAGACTTTCATCTCCCCAGGGCAAATTATTAACACATTCCTCCAAAGATGGGAGGGTGGAGGCCTGGCCTTGGAGAAAAAAAAAAATCAGCATTATAGTAAAGAGCTGCCTGAGATGCAAAGTTAGTAGACACTAACATAAAAGCCCCCAGTTCTACTAACAGTGGTTGGCTGAACATCAAGGTCTTTGTGCCCAGGGGAGCCTATCTAGGTGATTTTTTTTTTTTTTTTTGGTCTGGAAGCTGAGGAATTTTCCACTAGAAAGCTGGTGGTGTTGGAGGTGGAGACCTTTGAGGGCACCCACAGCCCGTCACCCTCAACCTCAGTGGGACACTAGTGTTGGCTGATTGAACAGCGACTCTAGGTTCCAGGCTGTACATTTTTGTCTTTCAAGATTATTGGTTGAAGAGAGGAGTGAGAGAGTGGGAGGGTGGAAGTGGGGTATGGGAGTGGGGGAGGAGGGGAGACCAACCAACCACACTTAGATATAGTTAAGACTTGGATACAGCCACGGGAGGTACCAGACGTGAAATAGGCAGAACACCATTTGGCTTTCACTAATGGATCACTCCCCAAGGCCAAGGCTTGTGGGGGAATTGTTTCTAGACTGATTGTGCTGTTTTCTAAAGAATGTTCGCCTGACACTTCGTGTATGCGATATGTCTGTTTCCCTCTCCAAGATCCTTTCTCTACACCTGTGGTTCTCAGGAAGAGAGATATTATTTTAGCACTCCAGGTCAAGGCTGGTAACGTCTGGAGACAGTCCTGGCTGCTGTAAGTCTGGGAGAAGATTCCTTTGGTATCTAGTGGGTTTGCAGGGTACTGATCATCCTAAAATGCACTGAGTGGCCCCCACAAATAGTTACTGGTGGAAGCATGTGATAGAAACTGACTGGGCAGTTTCAGGGTCAGGAACCCTGAAAGTAAACAGTCTTTACAAGGCTGAAAGCTGGAACTGTCCCAAGGTTTGTTGGAAGTTCTGTCCTTGACAAAGGCCAGGGATGCCAGAGATATTTCAACCAAAATGTCTTTGGTTGTGCCCTGGCTGGAAGCCAGGATGCCAGGTGGGAGGTTTCTGGTTTCTCATTATCTCTATTTCTCCTGGAAGCAATATGCAACAACATGAGCCAGACCCAGAGGAGGCACCTGGACACCTCATGGCTGGACCAACGGAACTGAGCGGCTCCGTGCCCTCTCCATGTCTTACTGCAATTTCTGCTAAAAGTCTATTAAAAGCCCCAGCCTAATTGTTCCATGCCATCCCATCTCCCAGGACTTGTTGCTGCTATGTAGGAGCTCTGCCTTCTTTCCTGTAAGTGCCCATCCGTGAAATTCCTTTCTAAACTCATCCTCTGTCTGACCATGAGTTCATCCTTTGAATTTGACAGACAAGAACTCAGAGGCCACTGACTTGGTGGAAGTTGAGTGTGACTACAATGTCTGTCTCCCTAACTCCTGAATTAAAGCCCATTTGGAGTGAGGAAGAAATCTTCCTTCAAACTAAAAAAAAATCCTCCTTTCCTCATGTCATTATCTATCTCCAAATGTCAGTAGCACCCAGGCTGAGAAACCTAGCTACACATATTCTTGTGTTGGGGGTCCTTTTTACTTGATCTGTGTAGTGGTTTGAATAAGAAGGGCCCCCATAGGAAGGACAGCTAAAACAAAGGAACATTGAGGGGTAGTATGGAAGCCTAATACAGTAGAAGCTTCCTAAAATATATAAATATATGAAGGCTATCTAAATGAAACCGCCAAATACTACAGGAGACAGAGCCCCAGTAGATACCTTTTGTCACTAAATAAAGCTTCCAGTGCTGGGAATGGGTTACATCGAATTGAGTTGTTAACCTAAAGGAGTCTCATGGGAACCCCCAACAATCCAGGTTGTTGCCAAGGCTGTGGGTTGCCCTCCACACACTAATGTTGAAGACAGTACCTACACAACTCATTGAACCCGGGGACGTTGATGGGCCTACATAGACCTTCACGCCTACTATCTAGAGTCCTTGGTTCCAGACAGTACTCTGAATGCTACCAAAGGAGAAATGTAAATACCAAAGCAGGTACAGAACCTTCCATTTACAATGGTGTCCTGCTTGCAAGACAGGCTAGTGCAATGGTGGTACAAAGCTTGTGGAAGTAACCAACCAATATCTGATTTGACTTAAGACCAGCTCCACGAGACGGAACTCATACCTGACACTGAAATAGTGACCAAGAACACGAGACTAGATAAGCCATGGGCCCAGAGGAAACCCAAATAGCAAACTATTGTTCCGCCAAAGGAACACAGCAATAAAATGACTCCTAATGGCATTCTGTTACACCCAAAGATCAGTGTCTCACTCATCCATCACCCGAGAAGCTTCTCTTGAAGTAGATGGGAACTAATATAGTCTATAGCCAGATAATGTGCGGAGATACAAAACAAACTCAGTGGTGGTGTTGTAGATGTTTTCTTTCATATTGCTTTGTGCATTCAAAATTCTTACCAGTCTTTTGCTTGTATATTATGGTTTGTGGTGTGTGTGTGTGTGTGTGTGTGTGTGTGTGTGTGTGTGTGTTTCTTGTCCTTTCTCAATGTTTTTGTTTTTTTGGTTGGTTGGTTGGTTGGTTTGATTTTTAAATTGTTTTTTTTATTTGATTTAATTTGTCTGTTTGGTTTCTAAATAAAGAGAGAAGTAAGGCCTGGAGTTGGATTGGTGGGGAGTTGGGGGGGTCTGGAAAGAGATGAAGGAGGGGAAATCATAGCCATAATATATTTTATGAATTTTCAATAAAGAAAAAAAAGAACACTGGATACCCTTATTACCAACCACCTAACAGAGACTTACCTGCTTGTCATGTAGGAAAAAAAAAAAAGAAAATCTCTACTTCCCTGTTTATTGTGGTTGTCATTTTTTTAGACTGTATCTCACTATGAAGCCCAGAGAGGCCTAGAACTCATTATGAAGCCTAGAGTGGTCTAGAACTCATTATAAAGCCCAGGCTGGTCTAGAACTCATTATGAAGCCGAGACTGGCCTAGAACTCAGTATGAAGCCCAGGCTGGTCTAGAACTCATTATAAAGCCCAGGCTGGTCTAGAACTCATTATGAAGCCGAGACTGGCCTAGAACTCAGTATGAAGCCCAGGCTGGTCTAGAACTCACTATGAAGCCCAGGCTGGTCTAGAACTCAGTATGAAGACCAGGTTAGTCTAGAAGTCACTTTGTAGCCTAGGCTGGCCAGCAATTTATAATCCTTCTGCTTCAGATTTCTGGGTGCTGGGGTTATAGGCAGGCATCATTTCTGTTTTGAACTCATTATTGGCTCCACCATCTAGAGTTTTTTTTTTTTATGATAGAATCACAGCTGTTATGTCTGATTATTCCTCCCAGCTTTAGCTTGGATAAGAAGGGGCCCCAAGTCCCCCAAATTCATGTGCTAAAGGTTTAGTCTCCAACTTGAGAGGAAGTAGTACAAATTCTTTTTTACTTCTCTCCTCCTGGAATGTTCTGGGGGCTTTCCCCATTTCTTTGCCATTGAAAATGTTTCCCTTCACCCCCAATTCTCTTTTATTTTTCCTTCTCCGGTCACTCAGATAACAGTTATTCAGGGCAGGATTGTGTTCCATTGATTGACTTTTAAGTCTCTAGTCCTGGACCTCTCTTATAATAGCTACTCAAATCTCTGCTAAATTAAAGATGGACCTTTCTCTTTTTACTACTTCCAAAGAAAAGTTGCTTTGAGATTATTCTGCCTTGAAAGCAGCCCTCAGGATCAGAAGTGAATGTTTTCATACATGTATGTATAGGGATAAACTCTCCAGCACATGTCAACTCCGTGATGCATGCACAGCGCTGACTGCGTGAGTACCATCGACATATGTTGTATCAACCATAAGTTCAAAGAAGTGACACTCGCCGTTTTCTGCCCCGAATCTAGGTCTTGATTTGGAAATCGACCTCTTCCATGTGGCCTGGCTGGGGTGAGGAAGTGTTACAACAAAATGGTTTGTTTCGAATACCCCATTTTGGAGACTAGAAGAAGTTCAGGAGATGTTGTGCTGGAGGCTGATCTCACATTCGTGTTATTTTAACAACTTGCCTCTCACTCGGCTCTACCCCCTGGCACCAAATGAAGTTGAAGTAAAAACACCGGCTGGTGCAAGATTTAAAGTAATTCTATTTTCTATTTCTAGCTGCACTGCCATGAGGCATGCAAAAAGACAGACCCTTCCTGGCAAGCATTTTTGTCATCAGCAGAAAGAGAAAATAGAAACACAGAGACATTCCTTTGGAAAAATCATGCAGTTAAATACTGGAAAGCAGGAGCAGAAACTAGAGATAGTTAAGTAACGTCTGAAACTAAAGGACGGAGCTGTGTAGAAGTGTGGATTAAATGGGACCCCAGACATGACAGTGCCCTGTCCAGAGGACGTAAGAGTGGAAATGGTTACTGCAGCGGCTACTCTTTGGAAGATGCAGTATATATGTGTATACATACATACATACATATATACATACATACATACATACATACATACATACATACATATATGTGTGTGTGTATGTATGTATGTATATATAATACAGAATTCAGTTTTTTTGAACTATTTTAATAATTTGAAGGTCAAATCCTGATTTTTTGTTAGCATGACATTCCCCATCTCTTTGGCCAGTGTGCTGGCTAGTTTTATGCCAACTTAACACAAGCTAGTGTCATTGGAGAGGAGGGAGCCTCCGTTGAGAAAATGCCTTCATAAGATAGGTCTGTACACAAGCCTGCAGGGTATTTTCTTAAGTAATATTTGATGTGCAAGGGTGCAGTCTATTGTGGGTGGTGCCATTCCTGGGTTGGTGGTCCTGGGTTCTATAAGAAAGCAACTTGAGCAAGCCATGAGAAGCAAGCCAGTAAGCAGCTCCCCTCCATGGCTTCTGCATCAGCTCTTGCTTCCAGGCCCCTCCCTGCCCTGAGTTCCTGTCCTGACTTCCTTCAGTGATGAACAATAATGCGGAAGCAGAAGCCAAATAAACCCTTTCCTCCCGAGTTGCTTTTGGTCATGGTGTTTCATCACAGCATAACCCTCAGTAAGACAGCTACCGAATGAGGCCAGTCAGTGTTAAGGACGAACACATTTTTCTTTATCAGGTCCAGCATCCTTCTCTGTTAAGTGTCTGAAACAAAGATGGCATTGTGCTCATGAGTCATCTTTGAGAAGAGGCCTGAGGTGTGGAGAAAGCTAGCATCAGTCACAGCGCTTCATGCACAAAACCACATCGACCTTGGTAGTGCAAGACCCACTTATTTGACTGTCTGTGCATCCATCAGTGAGATGGTACAGTTCTAGCTGATGGTGTGTTTTCTTTTGGAGATGTTTCCCATGGCATGGCCTGTGAAGTATGGAAAGCAGTGAGTGAATACTTTACCCAGTGCCTGTCCGCTCGAGTTGCTATAACAAATGGACAGATCTCTCACAGTTTTGGAGGATGGGAGTTCTAACTACAGCCCTCTTATGGGTTGCAAATTGCTTGCGTGTTTACTCATGTGGCAGAGAGAGAGAGGGGGTGGGGATACAGAGACAGACAGACCTTTATAATACTTTCCCATCAGGTGTCAGGATTTCAGCAAGTGGATTTGGGGTACTCTATTATCACAGTACGTAAATCTTGGGTATCCTCCCTTCCTCAGTCCACAAGTTGTAAATGGCTACAGAGGCTGGTGTTGGCTTCCTAATGCCAGAACTCCTCATGTTAACATCTCTCTCCAGCTGCTATTGCACTGCTAGGGATGCTTTCACTCAGCTTTTCTGCTGGTCACTTCATGTGTTTCCTTTGCTTCAAGCTCAGTGTAAAAACCACTGTTGGGGGCTAAACAGGTGGACTAGGTTGAGGGTTGTGGTTAGACAATCTATCATTAATTCTGGCTAAATATTAGAACCATTGATAAGAGGGGTCTAAAGTTACTAATAGCAGCCTGACACTAAATGAAACAGACTCTCCGAGGAGACGTTGAGCATCACTACATTAGAAGCATCCCTGGAGATCTGGATGTGCAGCCAGCAGCCAGCAGCTGCATTCCCGGACATGATTTCTTGCCATCTCCACAGCGAATGCTGGGTTTCTTTCTATCTTCATCAGTGAGTCATATTAAAGTGGAGAATTCTCCTCCCTAGAAAATGGCCGTCTGAATTCTCCTCAGGAAGGAAGAGAGAAAACCCATTTTTCAGCATGCTGCCCCTCACCCCCAGGAGCACAGGGGAAGGACTGGTGAAGCGCGGTGCTTTCTAGCTCATGTAATCACTAAATTCCTGCACCTGGAGGCTGAAAAGATGCCGAGGTCGAAAATCCAAATTGGGCTTCTTATCCACCCCTCCCAACCCTTCTCCCACAATGGGTTTCTTCACCTCAATTGCTCATTCCCAGGGCCCCCGGAATCTTCTTTAATGCCTTCCCCTCCCCCTCCTCTCCCCTTTCCTTCCCTCCTCCAATCCATTGGTCTGTTCTCTAGCTTCATCTGACTCTGGTCTAAGCTACTGTGGTCTCTTCCACAATCCTGCAACAGAACCCACCTCCACCATTAGTCTTCCTGTCTCTGTCCCTTTCAGGGTCCTGAAGACACAGTGATCTGGTTAAAACATAATTCAGAGGCCAGTGAGCTGGCTCAGTGGGTAAGGATGCTTGTCACCAAGTCTGCTGACCTGAGTTCAGTCCCCAGGAGCTACGTGATTGATAGAACTGACTTTTGTGAACTGTCTTCAGTTGCTGTGGTAGATACATATCCATACACATGTATATACATGTGCATACACACACACAAAGTAAATAAAATGTAATAAAAAATATAAGTCATACTATTCCACTTAGAAGCCCCCCAGTGTTTTCTATTTCATGGAGCAGATTCCAAGCACCTTCTGAAGCTTTGGATGCCCACACATCTGAGCCTTTTCCTACACATTTCCATCTTTACCTACTACCAGATTCCCCTTAGTGCCCTGGGCCTGACTTAGCCACTTCAGTCTCCTTGTTCATCTTCAAATGTCTGTTTCAGGGTCTCTGCACTTCCTTCCACCTGGAAATCTCTGTCTCCATGTGTCCACCCAACATGCTTCCTTACCTCTTTTGAAGATTCCTGAAATACCACCTTCTCAGTCAGATCTACCTTGACAACTGTACTTAAAACAGGGCAGTTCCCCAACAGCCATTGCACTATCCATTTGATTGGTTGTGTTTAATTTCTACCTCTCCCAATTATAGTTTGATCAACGAGGGGAGAGGTTTTGCTTGACTTTTTTTTTCTGCAGTATTATCGGGGACTCAGAAGGCTCTTGAAGATACCTCTGGACAAGACTGACGACATGAGAAGCAGCAGGTTCTGTCTTGTCCAGCCGTATAAGAGGCGGTGGCAAGGCGTGCTCTCCCTCACTCTGTGTCCGTCTCTGTCTCAGCTTACACTGGCCATCTATTTCTTAAGCCCATTGCTTAAGAGGTCATTTAGAAGTGGCTTGGCTAGTGGGCACATCCCAGCTGCTCATGGACTGGAAAGCGTCCAACAGGGAAGAATGGTGTGCTTCATTAGTGGGGAATACACTCTACCTCTTCCTGGGTCTCCAGAAATCACAGTGGGTAGTGCTTTGTGTTCACACGATGGTTTTCCTCAGTGGGCAGTCATGACTGAGATGTGGGATTTGATATTGTGGAAGTCTGAGACAGACACCTTAATCAATCCATCTCTACTTTTAAAGCATTCTTAAACCTGTGCATCTGTAAAGCATGGTGATCATAATGCAGGTGTGTAGACATCAAAGATAGTCTTCTTGTAAAGTGGTATATTATATTCTCCTCCTCTTGCTTGGATGATGGTGAGAGATGAAGAAAACAGAGAGAGTGACTAAAGTGGGTTACCTAAAGTTCTGAAGGAAAGAGAATGGAGATGAATCACATACAGGGAATCAGAATCCCAAGAAAAAATCCAGCCCATCACAACAGCCCGGCAATAGCCTAAGGGCACAAAATGTCAATCACAGAACATGTGACTCACACTCGTAAAGCACTGTACAGATGTCATAGGCTAGCCTATGAATGGAGGAAACTGAGGTTTTGATGGGGCAATGGCTGGACAGCAAGATAGGTAACTACTTCCAACCTCCTGGCCAGAGTAGAGGCATCCTGATGCTCAGGGAAGCTTCAGGTCTACAAATGGTGTCTGGGAAGAGCTGTGGAAGCCCCACTAAACTCTGCAGAAAGGACAGACCCATATTCTGAGGGCTCTGTGTGTGTCTTCTGTAGGTGGAGCCGTCAGGCTGTACCCTGGGTCAAGACTGAGGAGGGGTCAGTGACGGTGCAGTTATCCTGTGGGAAAGCCAAGGATGGACTTGGCGGAGACTCTCCCAACATGAAAGTTGATTGTGTCCGTGTTTCTGCTGAGGCTGGGCTGGACCGTGGTCCTGAGGTCCTAAGGGCTGAAGGAGGTGATTTCTTTCTGCACACTAACTCTGATAACAGCACTCTTCTAAAATATGTTGGACACCATCACTGTTTCTCACACATTAGCATTCTTGAATTTCTATTTTTGGTGACCTTCAGTCAACAGCGAGTACTTCCATTTCTACACAATTACCTCTTGGCTTGGGTTGCAGTCCAAAATAGTTTAGGTAGGGGGTGGAGGCTCGCTTCACAGAGCTAATTTTCTCTGTTTGCAGCTTCCTTCTTGTCCTCTCTCTGGCTTGCTTCCCTGATGCTCCAATCTCCAGCCCAGCACACTGTTTTATCCTGTGGTCTCTGCCAACAAGGGGCAAGGATAATGATTCTGCAGCCTTACAAATGACAGCCAAACCTTTATTGAGAGCGCACTGGTCCAGGTCTCCTTGGCTTACCACTCCCCTTTACAGCCCAATGGCTCCCAGAGCCCAGGGCCATCAACAAGAAGGTCATGAAGGTGGGCCTTTGATTCTGGTGCTTGAAAGCCTGAGGCAGGAGGGTTGTGAGTTTAAGGTCAGCCTGGGCTACATAGGAAGACTCTAATAAAAGGGAAGAAGGGAAGGGATGGGGGACTTGAAGCTTGCCCTGAATGTCAAAGCAAGCCTGTGCAATCCTAAGATAAGCCCACTTCTATCTCATAGGCTCATGTTGTTTCTTTAGTAACAATGGTATCTGAGATGAATTTGCTAGAACTCACCTCATCTTATCTTTATCTTCAAAGACCTTGCATTCAGGAAACATGGCTTTGAAGCAGCGGACCCTGATAGTAGGCTCCTGTGTATACTGGGGGAATAGATAGAGATCCCCAGTAGGCAGGCAGGGAGAGGATTCTCTAGGTAGATTAATGTGCTTTTCATTTAAACATTTAAGATTCTCTCCCTCTCCAAGACAAAGACATGGAAGTTGAGAGTACAAAGCAAAGAGCAGAGAACAAAGTGGACGTGGGGGCCAGGCTGTAACTCAAAGCCTGTTCCCAAGCGACACACTTTCAACAGTGTGGCACCACCTCCTAAAGGGTCCATGACATAGCCAATCAGGACCACCAGCCAGTGGCTGAGTGTTCAGTGGTGTGTGCCTGTGGGGGACAGTTCTCATTCATATCACTACAGGGTTTGTTTTAGCTTACGGTTCCAGGGGCATAATATCCATCATGTCAGAAGAGGTACAGCAACAGTCAAGGAGAGCACGGTGACAGGAACAGGAATTGACCAATCACATTTTGATTCACACACAGGAAGCAGAGAGTGAGTACAGGAAGTAGGACAGACAAAGGCTATAAACCCTCAAAGCCCACCTCCAGTGATGAACTTCCTCCATCAAGGTTCCACCTCATAAAAGTTCCATGGCCTCCCATGGAAGGACCAAAGAAGACCACAGCTGTGAGTCCAGTGTCCAGGTACATCAACCTATGAAGGACATTTCTCCTTCAAACCCCGACATAATCAAGACAGTGGGGTACTGGGACAAGGAGAACCATATGACCAGAATGGAGAGTGAAGAAATAAACCTTTACACTTGTAATACAGGTTCGAGCGCATCTATTTAGACATTTGGATTATTTCTAGTGCTTGGCTATTGCATACGTGGCCATTGTGAATCTCTTTAAAAAGTGTTGTGTGGACATGTTATCTCATTTCACATGAATAAATACATGTGAGTGGAATGGCCTTGTCATATGATAGTTTAATGTTTTGTTCTCCATTGTGGAATAACCACAGAGCACAAAAGGTACCACTGTAGCTATCTTAAATGAGCATTTAGCCATATTAAAGTATATTAACATTGTTGTGAAGTAGATCTCCACCTTGCCAGTTTGAAATTCAATACCTGCAAAACAGCTCTCTCCTCCCTCCTTTCTCCAGCCCTTGCTAACCAATAGTCTGCTTTCTGTTCCTATGAATCAGCCTATTTAAAAAACTCACATAAATCATATTTGTTGTTGTTGTTGTTGTTGGTGGTGGTGGTGGTGGTGGTGATGTGTGTGTGTGTGTGTGTGTGTGTGTGTGTGTGTGTGTGTGTGTGTGTGATTGGCTTATTTCACTTAGCACACTATCCTCAAGGTTCCTCCATACAGTGTTAGGCAGGACAGGGCTTCCTTTCTTCTCAGTACTAAATAATATTTCAATGGATGAGTGAATTTTATTTAATCTGTTTTTTAAAAGATTGGTTTAGTTTTATTTTACATGTATGGGTGTGTTGCTTCCATGTATGTCTGTGCATATGTAAGCCAGAAGAGGGCATCCATACCCTTTGAAACTAAATTACAGCTGGTTGTGAGCTGTCATGTAGATGCTAGGAATTGAACCCAGTCCCTCCCCACCCCCTAGAATAGCTGTGAGTGCTCATAACTGCTGAGCCATCTCTTCAGCTCCCTTGGTTAGTCTTTTATACACTGATAGAAATGTGGGTTGATTCTACCTTTTGGCTGTCGAATCCTGCTGTTAAGAACCTGTGTGTACTAGCATTTCTTAATATAAGTTCAAGTTTTCCAGAAACTGCTGCTCTTGTTCCTGAAGTGGTTGTACTAACTTACACTGCCACCATAAATATATAGAAATGTCATTTGTATCCTCATCCACTTTGTGTTGATAATTTCTGGCTATTCTAATAAATTTGACTTTAATTCTCACTTCCCCAGTCACTTGAACGTCTATTCTGACTATTTTCTCTGAGAAGTCAAGGGCCTCCTGTGAAGCAATGGGCAGGGTGGAGACTCTCCTAGCATCCAAGCTGCTTGTGTTAGTGCTCCTGCTGAAGCTGGGCTGGACCATGGTCCTAAGGGCTGATAGCAGGCATGTTCCTTCTTCAAGCTGACCATCACAATGTCTTTCTCTCCAAATGTAGTCTGTGCTGTGTATTCACATCTTTGTGCTTACTTGAAATTAATTTGTATATTAAGTTGTATTTGAACTCCTTTTGAGTTCAAGAATTGTTGCTGTATTTCTGAATCACGTCCTTTATCAGAGATATGACACATGATATGATTTCAATTATTTTATCTTGCGCTGTTGTCATTATAGTGGTGTATTTAAAGGAACATGTTTAGTTTTAATGATGTTAAAATTACTAAATTTTGTCTTTCATGACTGGTATGTTTCATGTTGTATCTAAGAACACAAAGTCATAAAGAATTTTTCTGTGTTCTTTTGTAGGGGTCTGGTGCTATAGATGAGCTCAACTTTAGGTCTATGATCCATCTGAGTCACCTTCTGTATTTTCTGCAAGACATGGATCAAAGTTTATAATTTTGTATATCAGCATTTAATTACTCTTGCATACATTATTGAAAGTAAACTATTTTGGCCATAGAACTGTCTTTGTCAAATGTCAGTTATCCACATGTCTACAAGTCTATTTCTGAACTTACCCGCTCTGTTCTGGTCTACTCATGTATCTTTATACTATTTGCCTCACATTATCTTAATTATTATAGTTTTATGTTGTAAAATTAAGTTCCATTGGTCATTTATTGCTCTTTATTTTTAAAGTTTCTGAAAGTTGTATTGTACAAATTCATGTCAGGAAAAAAAAAAAACCGAGATCCTTGGTTCACTTGTGTGTTAACAAACCCCACTGAGGCTGAGGCCCTGGCACCGAAGGTCATAGAGCCGGCTGGTAGGAAATGGGACACAGACCCAATGGCCCTGCTACAGGGCCGTCAGTTCACAATCGATGGTACACCATGCATTCATGATGACAGCTTAGAGTACCCGTCAGCCCCAGGGCAGGCTGAGTAGCTTACTGAGTGTGTTTTATTTTCAAGCATGATCACTTCAAATAGCACCATCAATGCTGTAGTGAAGAATGGAAAAGTCACATTGAGAGACAGGCAGAGAGGATTCAAAATATTTGTGTTGGTTCAGGGACTGAGTCAACAGTAGAGGGCTTAGAGGGAACAGATACGTTTCAATCCCAAGATAACCTGATTCAAGAAGGTCGGGGGTGGGTATTATGTTGAATGGATTGTTTGGCAGTTTGAGGAGATAGTTGATTACCATGCACGTGATAGATTAGAGGTGACCTTAGGAATCTTAACTGCCAATTTCAATAAAAGGGTGTATTTTCCAAAATTCATCTTAGTTTAGCTAGTTTTTACTATCAGCTTGACACAGCCTAGAGTCATCAGAAAGAGAGAGAGAGAGAGAGAGAGAGAGAGAGAGAGAGAGAGAGAGAGAGGAGTTGCTTGGATCAGATTGACATGTAAGACTATTTGTAGTGGATTGTCTTGATTGTTAATGTGTGTAGGAGTGTCTAGCCTACTGTGGGCAGTGACATTTCCCAGGCAGATTGTCTTAGGCTGTGTAAGAAAGATAACCAAGCATGAACTTGCCTCAGTCAGCTAGTAGGCAGCCACTTCCACGGTTCCTGCTATCCCTCTCAAACTGTGAAGGAGCAGGACGAGCAGAGGTAATGCTGTGTGGAACAATTAGTAGGCTTGCCTTCAAGTTTCTGTTTGAGTTTGCTCTGACATTCATCAGTGATGGACTGTAGCTCGGAAGTTGAAATAAGCCCTTTCTTCCTTGAAGTTTCTTTTGGCTGCATTATTTGTCACAGGAGGAGAATGAAACCAGAATACATTTCACCCGCAGCCTGCTAAAAGCCAGAGCGCATTGAGGTAGTCTTGCTAATGCCACTGGTAGAGGGACGACCTAAAAAACGGTTTAGATAATAAGCTAAAACCTTCACTTTGGGCACCACTAGCTTTTGTAGACCCCTAGAATCAGGACTAGATCTTCAATTGGGTTTATGGTGTTAACTTGGTGTGGATTTCAGGAGTGATGGAGATGCATCCGTGTTTCTGGCCCACTATGTGCACCTTTCAACTGGTAGTACACCTAACAACGGGATGCTATTTAGCACTAAAGAAATGAACTGTCACCCATGAGGGTGTAATTTTTTGAGACAAATCTTTTCATGTGGCTCAGGTTGGTCTGGAACATCCTGTGTAGTCCAGGTTATCTTCGAACTCACAGTCCTCCTACCTCAGCCTCCTGAGTGATAGGATTGCAAAGGGATGTAATGAGGGAAGCTTAAATTCATATAACTAAGTAAAAATAAGGCAAATTTGAAAAATGAGGCATACAGTTCTAATGGTACAACCAACTGTCTGGAAAGGGCGAAAGTATGGGGGCAGTAAGAAAGACAAATGATGGCCTGCAGCTGGAGGAAGAGAAGGATAGCTGAAGCATGGAAGTGTTTTAAGGAAGTGACATTGTTCTGTAGGATATCAAAAAAAGTAATTTATGTCCTCACATTCGTCAAAATCCATAGAACATATAAGACCTTAACGCCAACTATGGGCCTTAAGTGATGCTGGTGTATCAGCACAGGTTGACTGACAGGAACAAATGCAGAATTCTGGTGCCAGATTTATTTTTTAATTTTAAATTTTATGGTACAGTGTTTTGCCTATATGTATACTCATGTACCCTGTATGTGGAGGCCAGAATATAACTGATTTCCCTGGAACTGGGGTTACAAATTACTGTAAGCTATTATGTAGGTTCTTGGGATAGAAGCTGGGTTCTCTACAAAGCAGCCAGGGCTCTTAACTGCTGAACCATCTCTCAAGCTCTTGCTCCCCTAGAATGTTTATCCAAGATTCTTGGTCTCTAGCTCTCAGTTAGTAGAGTCCATTCTTAGGAGCGAGGTCTCATGTACTTTATAGTTTGCTGACCTCCATGCTATTTTTTAGATTATAGGCCCTTTAACTATGGAACCCATGTATCTTGTAAAGGAGTTTCTAAGCAGTTATATTTTAAGCTTTATTGTGCACCTGAAATTGGAATGATCGTTGCCTGGAAATTTTTCCACAAATTGTGCAGACAATGAAACTCCACACATCTGATCCAGGCTGATGAAGTTGATTTGAATTGAGATTTTATTCTCACCTCTTCATGGTTCTCTTCCCTGCCTGGACACCATGAAAATCAGAGTATCAAGTCATAGCCAACACAACAGACTGAATCTGATGAAAGTTTTTTAAAGTCATGCAACTGATTTTTTTTTTTTAAAGATGAGAGAAAGCATATTTCACCATTGGGGATGTACAGAGTAATTAGCACCAAACTTGGGCCATTATGCAGATCTCACCATAACCAAGCATTTCTCATGAAGTTTCTCTATCAATAATACTCATCAATAAGCAAACGAAAATGAAAGTTAAAGTCATAAGGTTACAAATTTTAAAAGACTGGAACAAAAATTAAAATAAGACAAAGATTTGAAAAGAAGAGCAATGAAAAGATCTTACTGACTCATTAAGTAATCTAAAGTGATATTCTCTATTTAAGTGATGTCTTAGGGTTTCTATTGCTATGAAGAGACACCATGACCACAGCAACTCTTATAAAGGACTGGGGCGGTTTACAGTTCAGATGTTGAGTTCATTATCATCATGATGAGACATGTCAACATGCAAACAGACATGGTGCTGGAGAAGGAGCTGAGAGGCCTACATCTTGATCCACAGGCAACAGGAAGTGAACTGTGACACTGGGAATAGCTTGAGCATAGGAGACCTTAAAAGCCCACCCCCTCAATGACACACTTCCTCTAATAAGGCCACACCTACTCCAACAAAGCCATATCTCCTAGTAGTGCCACTTCCTATGAGCTTATGGGGAGCCAATTACATTCAAATTACCACAAATGGTAAAAGTAAAGAATATGATTTAAACCAGGAAACAAGGAGAAAGGAGAGTAAGACAAGAGGCTGGAGAACCATGTCTCACAGCTCTACTGCCTCCGGGGCAGTCCTGTCAGATGTCCAGTGGTGATTTCATAGAAACATCACTTTGCAGAACACTTTTCAAGTTGAGATTGTTTGAAATGGTGAGCCTAGACTTCGAATCCCTGTGAGGGATTAGTGAACAAATGCAGGAAGCCATTCCCTGGGGATTCTCCCAAGTCTTTAAAGTGATGAGCCCAAACTCCAATTTCTCAATTTATCCACAGCATCCTTATCCTGTGTAAATATAAGATACACAGATGAACTATTCCTCCCACTCACCTCTAAGAAATGGCACTTTACTCTAATGTCTTAGAGATTCCCTTCACCCTCATCTCAAGGTTATAGTGTACAGAAGCAATGGAGGATGTTGGGCAGAACAGGCCACTCTCCTCACCTGAAGGCCAGTGCATTGAGCACAGACAGAGCTCCTTCAGTGCTCCTCCCTGTCTGTTGCTGCTCTCCTGCAATAAATCCCTCCTCTTTCCTCACCTCCACCTTCTACCTCCTGGTCCTTTTTCTCCCTTTCCTCCTAGTCCTCATCCTCTCCTCCTTCTCCTCTTCTTCTCCTTCTCCTCTTTCTTCTTGTTTTTCCATTAGCTTATGTCCAAATTATTCCAGCCTAAAGGACTTAAAGGTATCTTTCCCTGTGAAGAAAAGAGTACATAAAGTAAAAAAGATACATAAAGTAAAGCATATGACCTACTTCTACATATAAAGTCTAAAAAAATTCCAGAATGTCACACAGTTGTTGAAAACACTGTGACAATAGCACAAAATCAGATTTCAATTATCAGGGAGGCAGTCCACTATCTGCCTTTAGATTTACCTAGCCATGGTGTCTTGCTCTTATTGACATTCACCAGCCAGTGACCTTCACTGAAGGGCGCTGGGTTTTGTGGATGCTGGTTCCCATTTAAGCTGAAGCAGACAGGTCAATCCCCAGCTCGACGGACGGTACTGGTTACTGAGTTACCCAAACCCGAGTTTCTTTCTTATGTAGAAAGGCCCCCATTTTTATCAACTGTGGTTTGGAAGTCTCTCCACATCTACACTCATCACATGAGCTCTAAACCAAGAAATCCAGCAAGAGGACTCCTGTATATGCCCTGTCCCAGCCTGCCTAGCATTGCATGAATGTGAAGAACTGGAGACTGACATTCTTCCAGAGGGAACTAGATCCAGCCAGTCTGCAAAGAAATTCTTCTGGTCTTTCTAGAACCTTTTCATATATAATGCACTCACTCACACCTCTGTATATAACTCAATATTACTATTAACCCCATAGAAACATGCTTGTTTGATTTTTAGATAATTTAATGGGACATGTGAGAGCCCAAAAGGATCCTGGGAAAGCCTCTATGTTTTCCTTTAAGTTGTAAGCAGTTTGCTTAGAGAAATGTGCTTCCAAAGCAAAATAGAACACTTCAAGAGACACACAGGATGGTTCTTGGGAGGACCAGACAGAGGTCTATAAACACAGCAATGTGTGCTCGCCCTTTCTCCCCAGTTAGTCTCCGGAGGAAAAACTACATCAGTCAGTACCATTGTTTGTGTTTGTTGAAGGAAGGAGTGGCAACATCCAGGATGGACAGAAAACCTCATGATTCCCGGGGCATCTCAAGGCTGCTATTGACAAGAGTTGCAACTGTGGTGACTCCAAAGAGGCAAACAATCCCAGAGCTGCTTTGGAGCTAGCTTTCTTGGGCTGGACAAAGAATACTCACCATACCCTAAGCCAGGATGACTGGTGGAGCTCCTTTTCTGCTTCTGAGTCCCTCACCATCCAGGGTTCTCAGGATCATTCCATCCTTTCCTGGCAAAGTCTAAATTTAGAAAAGAACCTGTTGACTCAGTCTCCCAAGTCTTGGAAAGTGATACTACTCTTATTGTAATATACTAACCTGTTTTTCAGTTGATAAAAAAAATAGTAATAGTTATTTGTGTATTTGCCCCCCCTCCTTGGACACTTTTTTTTGGTTGTTGTTTTTGGTGCATGTGCACACATGTGCAGATGCACATGTAGCTTTAAGGTCAATGTCAATGTCTTCTTTTATCGCTCTCTCACCTACGTGTTGAGGCAGGCTTCCTCAGCTGAACCCAGAGGACACTGAGAGTCTAGCTGGTCAGTGTGCTCAGTGGATCCGGTTCCACCTTCTATGCTCTGGGATCACAGGCAAGCTGCCTCACCCATCCTTCATTTACAATGATACTGGGGATTTGATCACTGATCCTCATGCTTATATAGTGAGCTCTTCATCCTGAGTCATCAACCCAGTCCTTAGGTGAACCTTCTCTTCTCTTCTCTTCTCTTCTCTTCTCTTCTCTTCTCTTCTCTTCTCTTCTCTTCTCTTCTCCTCTCCTCTCCTCTCCTCTCCTCTCCTCTCCTCTCCTCTCCTCTTCTCTTCTCTCTCTCTCTTTCTGTTTGTTTTTTTTTCCCCTGAGACAGAGTTTCTCTGTGTAGTCCCAGCTGTCCTGGAACCCACTCTGTAGACCAGGTTAGTCTCAAAGTCACAGAGATCGGCTTGCCTCTGCCTCCCAAGTGCTGGGATCAAAGGCGTGCGCTGCTGCCCAGCTATGTACTTTTTCATAGAGACCAATGTTTTTGCCTAGGTGATAGGTTCCTAATTGTAGAATTTAAAGACACCAATTAGATTGTAAGACAAAAAGATAGTTGCTAATAAAATTAGGATATGTGTTTATCTATTTTGCCTACTTTTAAAGGCTGGTAGTTGACCATCCACTAGCATTCTGGCCTTCCTACATATTAAGAATAGGACTTAGTAGTGAAGCCAGGGGGTGAGCAGGCTTCTGTAGACCCTCAAATTCCACTGCAAATCTCTCAGTAGCTTTCTTGGGGACCCCACCAAGCCAGATACACAATCTCCATTCCTGAAGAGGTGAAGCTGAAAGGTTGGGTTTTTGGAATGAACATTGTCTTTCCTCATTCATAGGACTGAAAAGAATTTTTATTTTAACTATGAAGTTCTGTAAACTGTGGTAATGATACTGTTTTCTCCTTACCATTTCCACAAAATCACTACCTTTTGGAATCAAAAAGGTCTTTTGTACTTTCTAGGCTGTTTGAGGACACATTTTCTCAGCTTCCCCTTCCCATCCCTATCCAAATGGCTTGTTTCTAAGCAATTTACTATGCTGTCATTAGATGTTTAATTCATTTTAAGATGTGTCCAGAACTGTTTGTGTGAGACTCAGGCTGGTCCCTTGAATCTTGCAAGCTGGCTGCCTTCCTGCAATCTCCCTTCTGTCCATACTGTACTCAGACTCTGTGGTAGACTACAAGTTATTTACACACAACCACATTTGCCTCATTGTGTTTTAGATCCAAAATTCCCAACAGAACAGAACCATACAGTAATCGGTCTCAGGGGCTTGTTTATCTTTCCTTCATAAACCCCTCCTTAGCAGAAAGCATGCAAGGCTAGGTTAGGTCAACAACGGAGTCTAGGTCAACCATGGAAGAGTGACATGGGAAAGTGTTAAGATATCAATAGCGTGGACCAGCTTCAACCTTAGTCACCCCAGGTACCTGGGCACGTGACATGCTTTGTTTCCCTTTTCTATCCACATGGGAGAGTTTTGGGCTTTAAACCACCCATTGGCCACTGCAGACAGCTCTGTGAGTGGCTTGTGGAAGGTTCATAAACATACCCGCTGAACTATAAAACAACAAACAGTTCACAGAATGGTTTCCCAGTCCCCTGGGAAGCCCAGTCAAGCCACATAGCAAGTCTCAGATGAAACCGAATGGACCTTCTGCTTCAGGCGTAGAGCATTGGCAGACTGGTAAGATTTTTTCATTGACATGTGAGATTTACTTTGGCTCTCTCAAAACCCTACATCTCAGTGAAACACGGCTCTAAGTTTGTGTGACCTGGGTTAACTGTGAAGGAAAGGGATGGGGTAAGCTTGAGGGGCTACAGCCTGTATTAGCAATATATCCATATTTCGTGTTGGCGTTCTATCACTATCACATAATACCTGAGGTAATCAGATTATAAACAAACAACAGCATTCAAGGCTTGTTTGTGACCAGGTTTAGTGCCCCCGGCCCATGATCCGTTGGCTATGTGGCCAAATCATGTAAGAGAATGGGGTGTAGCCAACTTGTCTACCTTGTGGTCAGGAAGCAAGAGAAGAGGAGAGGACTGGGGCTCCATGATCTCCACTGAAGGCCTGAAGCCAATGACACAAAACCTCTAACCAAAGGGTCCATCTTCCAGGAGCACCACCCAGTGGGTAAATCTTTCACATAGGAGCCTTTGGGGAGCACTCAATACCCAGCACCTAAAGTACAGCTGAGCAGACCTCATCTTCTACTCCAGGTCTACTCCTATGCTTGACTGAATGGCACTATTGGGTGTGACATGGTCTTGTGTGAACAGGCACGCTCTCACTTTCCATGATTTCCTGCTTAGAGTTCTTCAGGTTAAATGTAAATGAATTCCAGTACTTCCAAAACAAGAAGAACGTACAGTTAGACCATACTGAGAACTGTTTGGCTGAAGAAAAAGGCACACAGTTGCACTAAACAAATGTGCGAATGTCCATTGCAGATCGTCAAGAGTGGAAAAGCACATCCCAGTGATCTGTGGCCTTGGAAGACCTTTCCTTATTTAGAGATGCTCTCAATATCTATTCTGCAAGAAGGCAGACCACAGTCAGGTTTCAGCTTCAAGCTTGCCTCAGTCCCTCACACCCACTCCATCACAAACCAGCAGCAAGATCCTGCTGACTTGGTTGCATTCCATCTGCTGTATCACTGTGGACCAGAGCCAAGGCCAGCTGTAACGTCCTAGCACTGAAAGGCTGCCCCTGGTCCGTGGAGAGACGGTATGCACGTGCGCTTTATAGAAAACAGAGCCATGAAGTAATCTTAGAAGAATTGCTAGTTGGCTGTTGAGAGTGTCATCATGCCATAGTAGAACTAGAGTCATGTAAGAAAAAGGAGCCTATGACAGAATGTAAAAGCTGACAAGATCCTTGAAATATCAAGAATACAGGCTGGCTTCTCTGAAGGCTGGCTTGCCTTCCTTCCTTCCTTCCTTCCTTCCTTCCTTCCTTCCTTCCTTCCTTCCTTCTTTCCTCCCTCTCTTCTTTTCTTTTAATTAATTAATTAGTTAATTTTACATCCTGGCCAAAGTTTCCCCTCCATTCTCTCCTCCCAGTCCCTCCCCCCTCTCCCCTCTCTCTCCTCCCATCCACTCCTCCTCCATTTCAGAAAAGAGCAGGCTTTCCATGGATATCAACAAAACACGGCATTTCAAGTTGCAGTAAGACTAAGCACCTCCCCATGTATTAAGGCTGGGCAAGGACTAGGTTTCTTATGAATCTATCATTGAGGAATTTCCCCAGGCTTTATTATATCATATTTTATTTTATTTTTGAGTGGGAGGTGAAAATCATGGGAATATCATAGTGTTGATGCCTTGATGTTAAAGTATTTCATTTATTTGAACAGAAATAGTATTCCCCTTAGTGTATTTGGGCTGCTACAGCAACAACTTTTATTTTTGCTCAGTGATCAGCTAATGGCACAAGTTTATTGCTCACAGTTCTTGAAGCTACAGTCTAAAGTCAAGGCATGGGCAGAGTCAGTGTCTGGTGGATGCTTGTTGTGTGTTCCATAGATGGTCCCCCATTACTGTGCTAGCACATGGTGGAAGGGGCCAAGAGGCTCCCTCAGCCTCTTCTATAGGATACTGTCCTACTCATGAGTAATAGAACTCATGACACAAACACTCTACTCTCTAATACCAGAAACGAGGAAATGGAAACCTGTGTTTTTATTTTTTTATTTTTTGCGATTTTAAATCGAAAATGCAATTATACCATTTTCATCTTCTCCTCCCTCCAACCCTTCCCATACCCCCACCCCCAATTCACGATGAGGTCTACTTTTTGATGTATAAATTTTGGGAGGGCATGCCTATTCAAATTACAGTAGTATTGTTTTAAGTTAGCATACAAAACAGCAGCTTAACTGTGGTGTTTTCATGTGTACGTTATTCATATTTGCCCCTCCTCCAATTCCCTCCCCCAAACCCTTGCATTCCTGCTTTCACATCACATGTATTCTATGATCCTTTTCCCCACCCCTGTCCCTCCGATAATATGTCCTTACCCTCCCATGGTTCCTTTTCTGATTTTTCACACACACACACACACACACACACACACACACACACACACACGCACGCGTGCACACTCTGCACATGCATGCAAGCACACATTTACACAAGCACAGGCACACACACAGGTGAGCACACACTCACACATAACAAATAAACTTTTAAGTCCTATTTACACATGAGAAAAACCCGGTATTTTTCTTTCTTATTTCACTTAACATAATAATACTTTCCAATCCTACCCATTATCACGCAGATTTTATAATTTCATTTTTCCTTATTGATCAATAAAATTCCCTTGTATATATGCATCCAATTTTCTTTATCCATTAACCTATTGACGCACATCTACAAGTGTCTGTGTGCCAGGACTTAAGAGTCCTTTAGATATGTAATCAGGAATGATATTATCTGGTGTGGTGATTTGAAGGAGACGTTCCCCACCAAGCTGGAGCATTTGAACACTTGGTCCCCAGTTAGTGTCTGGGGACAGTTAGGAGGTGTGGACCTGTTGAAGGACTTACTCCAATGGGGGCAGGCTTTGGGGTATTAAAAGACTAGCACCATTTTGAGTGTACTCTTTCTGAGTCCTGTTTATGATTTGGGATGTGAGCTCGTAGCTCCTGCTTCAGCCTCTGGCTCAGGTTCAAGGCCTCTGACCACTGGCACACCATCATCACTGGACCCTCACCAAAACTCTTCCTGGATATCCTGCGGTCATGGAGATCCTGCGACTTCCACAAGACCAGTCCCTTCAGGTGCTCTAGAGGGTTATAGATAGAGCAGATGCTGAGATAGACCAACTCAAAGGCCTGAATGGGTGCCTAGGTGGTTAGTCTGGGCCCCTGGGACCACCTCTTCAGGTGAGGGGCAGAACCAGCTCTCTCACCTTGGTGAGGGTCAGAGTCAGCTCTCTGGTTGCTGGGTGGGGGTAGGTGGTAGTGGTGGTGGGGTGTTTTCACCAGGCCAGTGATAGGCGAGACCAGCTCAGCATGGTCCTTGTACTCTTCAACACATAGCTAAACATGGTTTGCATGGGCTCCTTTGGTAACACGGACAACGGACATCAATACCACCAACCCCAGCTGTAGCAGAACCATGGTCCCAGACACTACCATCAGCAGCAGCTTGGGCCCATATATCACCATAAAGAGCAATCTCTTAATCCAGCAATTCTTTGCGTTAATCTCCTTGTCCCATCACTATGAGGTCTGCGGAGAAAAACTGCAGTGGAGAACCCTGCTAAGCAGAGGACAGAGCGGTCGGAATAACTGCTCCACAGGCCTAGAAAATGCAGCTGCATTTTGTTGCTGTTACAGTTGTGGCATAGAGTGCACTTCCTCCTTGAGGCATCACAGCCTTGCAAATGAATTGTTTGCTCAGCAAAAGATTTTAGGGAGCAGTGGTGGAAAACATTTCAAATGTGCCAAAAAA
The DNA here is from genome assembly GCF_903995425.1 of Onychomys torridus. Taxonomy (NCBI): domain Eukaryota; kingdom Metazoa; phylum Chordata; class Mammalia; order Rodentia; family Cricetidae; genus Onychomys; species Onychomys torridus. The sequence continues at coordinate 35,599,951 of NC_050457.1, read as the reverse complement.
CTACACCAAGAAACTGGGATTTGGGCAACTCATGCAAGATCAAAGAAGACACATGGTTCCCCTGCTTTACCTTGATTGGAAGACTCAGAGCATCATCTGAGGATGATGGACAGACTTATATTCAGAGACAGGAAGTAGAAAAATGGTTGCCAGGAACTGGAGGAGATGGGTTGGTGGGGTTAGTGGGCATGACATTTTTAGTTTGGAAATATTAAAAATTTTGGATGGTGGTTCCATTTCTATAACAATATGAGCATACATGATGATATTGATCAGAGGTTAATATTGCTCTCAGACCCTAGTAATCCCTGCATCCTTGTCTACAGCATCCTTTAGGTTAATCTCAGACAGTATAAATATAGAGAATCAAATGTGTCTTGAATGGAGATAAAGAGAGCTAAGCAAAAGATAATAAAACTGAACATCTCAGCATGATGGCACAGGTTTATAATCCTATCTGCTAGGGAGATTCACAAAGGGTTGGAAGTTTAAGGACAGGCTAGGCCACTGAAAGAGTTTAAGACTTTCTTGGGCTACTTAACAAAATCTTGTCTCCAAATGAAAAGTCGCTAACAGTATACTCACACAGCATTTGTGCGACCTTAGATTCAACCCCCAGCATTAGAACACACAAACCTAAATATATTAACATTGATATCTGGGTATTTACACTAAAATATAACTTGCAGTCTATCAAACCCGAGACTTAACAGGCACTTGCTGCTCTAATTCTTAGAATTCTTTTGAAGTCCTTTTCAGTGGACCTGATTAATCTGCTTCTGAATTGCCAGATATAGATTGATGAGTCCGAGCAGCTGTTGGTTGGGAAACAGATACAACCCTTCCTTGTAGCTAATTTTCAAAGACTTTGTAAATCCTAAGAGTCCTTGAGAGAAAGACATTTTTCTCCTGTACCTGAAAGTCAATTGATGGACCCTTGTTTGGAAAATTAAAGCCTTCCTTCAGACAGACAACTGCACAGTGTCAAACCTCTACTGCAGAAGGTACCGTCATCTTTCTAATAGGGGGAAATAAAAATTTAAATTATAATCATAGCTAAAATACCGGGTTTAAATTATTTTTTTTAAGTTCTTGTAATTCTGTAGAGCTTCCTCCCATTGCAGGAATATGCCCAACATCTTTGCTTGAGAAATATTTCTAGCAGAAAGTTCTGGAAACCTCTTACAGCAGGGGTTTATAAGGAAAAAGTGAGAAAGGACAAGGATTTTGGTGCTACTGAATACGTGGGGCCAGGGAGGCAGCTCACTCAGTAGAGCACTTTCCATGTAAGAACAAGAACCCCAGTTTCATCCCCTGGACCCATATAAAGATGTGGGGGTGTGTGGCAGACAGGACCTATAATTGACATGCTGGGGTGGCAGACACAGGAAAGTTCCTGGGGCTTCTGGCCGGTCTGTCTAGACTAATTGACAAGGAATCCCAGGGACCCCTGTCTCAAAAGAGGAGAAAGAGAGAGCTTCCAAGGAATGATACCTGGATACTTGAGTTGACCTCTGGCTTCCATGTACTTTCTTATGTGGTGGTATTGTGTTCCCCAAAATATAGTGCACCCTAATAAACTTATCTGGGGTCAGAGACAGAACAGCCACAATATTAAACATAGAGGTTAGGCAGTGGTAGCACACGCCTTTAATCCTAGCATTCCAGAGGCAGAAATCCTTCTGTTCAAGGATACAGCCAAGCATGGTGACTCACACCTTTAATCCCAGGGAGCGATGGTAGAAAACAGAAAGGAATATAAGGTGTGAGGACCAGAAACTAGAAGCTTTTGGTTGGTTAATCATTTGGCTGGTTAAGTATTTTGGCTGGTTAAACTTTTAGGCTTTGGGCAGCACAGTTCAGCTGAGATCCATTCAGATGAGGACTGAGAGGCTTCCAGTCTGAGGAAACAGGATCAGCTGAGGAACTGGCGAGGTGAGGTAGCTGTGGCTTGTTCTGCTTCTCTGATCTTCCAGCATTCACCCCAATAACTGGCCTCAGGTTTGATTTTATTAATAAGAACTTTTTAAGATTCCGGCTACATTCTTACATACATGTATAGATACACATGAGTACATATTTGCACACGCAGAGACATACACACACACACACACACACACACACACACACACACACACACAGAGAGAGAGACAGAGAGAGACAGAGAGAGACAGAGAGACAGAGAGACAGAGACAGAGACAGAGAGAGACAGAGAGGGAGAGCGCAACAAAATGAGTGTACTTCCTACAATAGGAAGTAGAGTTAGGAATCAAGGATTTGTCTAGAGAAAATAATGTTCAAGGGGTATTTTGATTTCAGTAGGTGGAAGGTGACTTGTTGGCACATTAGCTCTTTCAGAAGCCGGTGTCTAGAGAAGCTATTCTTCGGCAACAAAACCTGGGTGCCTTCCTTTCTGCACCCCCATTCTCCTCGGGCAATTGGATTCGAAACAACTTGTTTTAGAAGTTTAGCCAACACCGCTCTGAGTACTGACATAGGCAGATCTTGTTTTCCTGAGGGGCTGTACAGCTGCCAGCCGTTTAGTGCCTGCCTGGTACATGGGTGGGTTTTTTCCCTTTATCCCTTTCCCCTCCTGGTTTCTGCAATCGAAATGGCCATTTTGGAAAATGGGAAGGAACCCTCCTTCTCAGAATCTCAGCCCCAGATCTGCTTTTAATTCTGCATGCTTCGTTTTGCTCCCCGCAGGAGAATTTGAAGATTTGAGTAATTAACCCAAGACTCCTAGGACGCCGTCTCTTGGAAGGGAGTGATTTTGCTGTGGTGGAGTCGGCCGCTGTCAAGCACTAACTTCTTAATAATGAAGCCTTTCAGACCCTCCGCCATTGGCACAATGCTGTAGTTCAGGCTGGTGGTTTGGCAGAGTGTATGCGGACCGCTTCTATTCTTCCCTTATACAAAATAGTCCCCTTGATCTCTGGGTTGGAGCTATTTTTATTTTACTTTGGTTCTTTCCTGCTTTTTCACTTGGTGGGCAAGCAAGCCTTTCTCTTATATTTTGATCTGCTGTTTAATCTGTTGCCTTGCCCTCCTCCCCCACAAGGCACGCAAGAAGAATCCCTCCCCAAGATCAGCAACTCGTCCCCCTGTCCTGCTTTCAGTATCTTTAGAATCCTGCCTTTGAGAAAGGCCGGGGTCTCAGCTGCTGGAGGAACTGGGAGCTTGCTTCTCTGATCCCAGTACACTTCCTGCTATTAACATGGTAATGTCCCTGGCACAGCTCTGGGGACAGTCACACCTGCAATTAAAAGCCAAATTAGGACATATCTTTTCCTGGCAAATGGGATCCACAGAAATGTGAGGACTGCTGCAGCTCCTCCCACGACTCCCCACCTGCCCTTTAATGCCCAGCCCCAAACCCTCAGCAAAGAAAGGAACTATACACTTCTGCTTTTTTGTTTGTTTGCTTGCTTGCTTGCTTTGTTTTTTTAATTTGATGAATTGGTAAAGTTTAAATGATCCAGCAAACGTCTGGCGCTTTCACTGAGACACACAGAGGTCACTTTCACCTGCACCATGGGTGCCACACCCAGGATTCAAGAGGATTATGAAGATACAATACCTAACTATAGGTACATAGAAGATCTATAATAATTGTATATACTCATAAATAACAACCTGCAAACAAAGGCCATAGACAGTTAAATGACAGCTTCCTTAAAAGGCAAGAAAACCCATGGCATTTAGAAATGATGGACAGCTAAATTTTCTCTCATTTCAAGGATTTCAAAAATCCCCCTTACTTTTGCCTCACTTGTAAGCAGAGTTAGTTTTTCATTGCTAAATCATTTCAAAAGTACATGTATTCAAATAAAAACAAAACATGCCTCAAACAGTATAGGAAGGGCTTAGTATGCCGCTTAATGATGGAGCACTTGCCCAGCTTACACAGTGCTTGGGTTTGATCCCAAGTTCCAAAATGATGAAGTATATGAATAAATAAAAGTTAACACGAGCTGCTTTACACAACAGGGGCTTCTGAAGCCTTAAAACCACCCAGTTGGAAGAACTAATGGATGTCACAAGAGGCCACAGCTACTCCGATGCTTTCAGTCCAGACTGGGCAGACAAGGCCACCCATAACGCTGGCCGACCACGGCTCTTCATTGGCTGCTATTAAGTGCACACTGTTCCCAGCTGTCTCCTGCTATCTCGGCAGCTTGTTACCCATGGAAGTCTTCGTGAAGACAGCTCTTCATGCTAACTACCAAGTCTTCTCTTCTCTGCTTTTTCCAACCCTTGTTTCCTTGTGGGTTTTTCTGGTCATTTTCTTTTCATTGTACCTGTTTTCTGTCTTTTACCTCCAAAGGAAAGTCCCACCCCAGATGCAGTTTAGTAAGTTCGAAGTAAGTGGGAACTTTGCCATGCCTGTGGAGTTTTAGCCTTTTATCAGTACAGCTATATCATGCTGTAAGTATTAGACTTACAAGATGGTTCAGTAGTTCAGGGTACTTGCCACCAAGGCCTACAACCTTAGTTTTAAGTCCCAGAACCAGTGAGATGGAAAGAGAGGACTGAGCCCACAAAATTGTCCTCTGCACATGTGTACACACATGTACACACATGTACACACACACACACACACACACACACGTACTAAATAAGTAAATATTTGTAATAGTAAGAAGTTTATCCTCAAAAGCATCCATATGTCTTTTTCCTATCAATGATGCAGAGTGGACGACCCTCAGTGGCACTTGCCAAGGGGCCTTTCTGAATGTCTTGGTGTCTGTTTATATTTTAAAGTATCGGTGGGGCTTTTTTGCATCTTTTGTTTGTTTTTAGACAGGATCTCAATATGTGGTTCAGCTGATGAAGAACTCACTATGTAGACAAGGCCTCAATTCACTTTCCTCAAACTCACAAAGGTCTCCCTGCCTCTGCCTCTGGCATGCCAGGATTAAAGATAAGCACCTCTACACCTGGCTAGATATAACTTTATCCACCACTGCCCACCACTCCAACTAGAGCAAAACCCAAACAAAATATCATTTTGGTTATCATAGTATTCCTCCTAGCTATGTGCCATCCAAACTTTGACACGTTTGCTTTGCACGTAGGAGAGGACAGAGGTGGACAAGTACAGAAGTGGGGACTGAGGGGACAGTGTAAAGTCACATGCACCAATGGCTGTGGGTAGCACCTTTCATTTACCCCAATATCCAACAACAGTACATGTCATTTATTTGTCAGTGGAACCCACTATAAGAGTTTTTATTAGGGAAGGGAAAGGTGTAGATGAATCTCTAAATCGTCTTATTAAATAAAAAACACGGAGCCAGATGTAGGGGTGAAAGCCTGAGAAAGATCAGAGGAATAGGAACAGCCACATGCTAACCTCACCCCACCAACTCCGCAGCTTCCAAAGACGAGACTTCCTGTCTACCCATGCCTATATGCCTTGCTGTTCTGCCATCTGATTTGCTCTCTCTCTCTCGCTACATCACTTCTTCTTCCTGCCCAGCTCTGTCACTTCCTGTCTGTCTGTACAGATCTCCAGACCTCCACGGTTAACTAGTGTTGGAATTTAAGGAGTATGCCACCACACCTGGCTCTGTTCCCAGTATGGCCTTGAACTCACTGAGATCCAGACAGATCCCTACCTGCCCAGTGATAGGATTAAAGGCATGTGCTACCATTGCCTGACTTCTATAGAGTGGCTGGCTATTTCCTCTGATCTCCAGGCAAGTTTTATTGGGAGACACAGTATACTGGGGGACACAATACATCACCACAGAGAGGCACAGAAGAGAGCAGGAAGTGGGTGGAGCCTGCTTTTATAGGTCACCTCATGCATGTGCATATGGGCTTACGTAGCTACACCACACATGCACATAGATTATGTGACCTGTAAGGCCCCAGAGAGACTAAGCATTTTGCCTGACAGCTGATAGTGCGTACGCGGTCATGCGACTCCAGAAATTGCTCGGAATAATAACAGTAACAGACCCCTATTCTATTAATGGAGTCACTGAAAATGATTCTGTTAATGCCATGTTGACCTTGACATTCTGGTTTTCAGACCAGATCCAGACAAGGATAGTGATTGGGTGGCTTCCACTTGTGGTGTAATATTATACGTCACTTGAAAGTTGAACATGGCATGACCAGGACTCACGTGTCTGCACTAACTCGTTGTGATAGTCTTCTCTTTTGTTGTTTTTTTAGGGATGAGACCTCTGGGTCTGAGATGATGAAGTCAAGTTCATGTGACACCAAAGAATCGTAAACACAATTGCAGAGCTGTGAGTACAAACTAGAGATGAGACCTGAAGGCGTCATTTTGTTGACCCTCCATGTCCAGTTCAGCTGTGCCATAGAGTGTCATCTACCTGTCTCTGTCAAAGTACTACATGATTGACACTTTCGGAGTTGGTATATGATGTACACAGTGGCATTTTTGAAGGTTTAGGGACAGTACCCCAGTCAATGTTCCTTGCTTGGCTTTGCCATTGAGCCTAGCTCTCAAATAATTGAACCTCTAATAAGCACTTCATGGTCTTAGGGACATAAAAAACAGAGTGCTGGTCTTGCTGTGGGTTCAAGGGCTCAGGAACCCTGGAAAGGCGCCATATTTCCTGGCCGTGTTAATTAGCCCATCACAAAAAAGCCCCCAGAGATGCTTTATAGAGATCACAGAGTGGTTTGCCAAACCCAGAGTCGGGGTGAGGAGCTACACACAGGCTTTAGGAACCTCTCTGAAGGCACTCAGTTTTCCTCACCCAGTCATTCTCCACATAATTTAGATTTGCTTTAAACCAGAACAACAGATACAGAAATAAAATCTCTCAAAGTGAATAATGGAAGGGCATTCCTCTTTCCGGCTTGGGTAATTCAACTCAGTGTTCTCAGCCTTCAACAAAACCTTACTATTATTAGCTGAAAGCATGAGTTTGTATGTAATCTTTTTTTCTTAATTTTGTGCACCTAATCCACAGAATTTATTTGCTCTTCGATACTATCCTTATTCCTTTTTACATCTAGACACTAAATAATGAGCCATCAACAGGAAATTTGTTGCCTCCAATTCATAGCCCTAGACTACGGTTCTCTCTCTCTCTCTCTCCAAGACAAGCACTTAGAAACAGAATACTTTAAAAGGAAAAGATCAGAACTTGTTTTTCAATGAGTGGAGAACAACAGACACTATTGTACCCTAAAGCTAGGGTCTTATTCACAGTTCAGGGGACAAAAACCCATAACAGATCATTATATGTAAGATTTAGATTAAATGTTCTTAGGTTCCAGATGAATTTTAATTTCCATTTTAATGTGTGTATCTACTTCCATTTTAAGCCTGATTTTTAAAAAAAGACCTCAGTGTTGTGATAAACTAATACACACACACACACACACACACACACACACACACACACACACACACACACAAATATAAATCACCTTAACTAAGAATAGGGTACATTGATCTGTGGCCTAATTGGCACCATACAGCAAATTCTTTCTAGCATTCTATATGTTGGGGAGAATGGGACATGATCTAGTTTTATCAAAAGACTTACATGTCTAGCCCATCATAAAAGAGCAACATGAATCTGGGCTCAGTATGATGCCTATATCAAAAGACAGGGGCTCCTGACATATCGTCATTAATCTTGTAAGCATCTCAGAGGCACAGATGATTGAATTCCTACTATGCCCGGCTTCCCTGGAGGCCACGTTTGGAAATACTCTACAGTCTTTCTCTTTTCAGGGGACCAGAAATGCTATAAGGGTAATATCTAACTTTAGGGAAGGGGACATTTATTTTATAACAGGCATAGTTCCCAATAATGCTTTACATATATGAATGTATCTATTTCTAACAATATCAAGAAAGGACATGAATAGCCTTAGTTTAGCTCACCGCAGAGACCAGTCACAAAAAATTAATCTATTTCCCACAAGTGAGCAATGAATTTGAACACTTGAACACGGTGTGTGTGTGTGTGTGTGTGTCTAATTTGAGATGTCATTAGCCCTGTGTTTTTAGAGATGCATATACCATTTGAAATTGTCTGGTAACAACATTTAAAAAAAATAAAACTAAAATGTTGAACTGGATTTTAATGATTTATTTTCTTTAGTTCAACATTTCCCAAACATTATCACTTCAACATATAACACTATAAGATTATTGATGAAACATTTTTCATTTAAATATTGTTAAACCAAATCTGAAGCCTTCTATATAGTTTGTGTTTCCATTATATCTCAATTTGGATAGCTTTAGGCCACATGGAACTTGCATTAACCCATCTTGAATAATGTCTAGGTTTTGCTAGAAATGAAGATGCCCCTTGCCCTGCAATTATATAGCATTTAAAGTTCAGAATTGTAGTAGAGAAGGAATTTAGGATGCAGTTCCTGGGATAAATGAGAGATCTGGACCCTCGGATCGTTTGGAGCCTTTGTGTATGGTAAAGGAGGGATAGTGTGGAGCGCCTGGGCTCTCAGGACGGCAGAAGCTAGCATAGATTACAGCATCTCTTCCAAACCTACTCATCTTCCTTCTCAAGCTCTGTGGCCTCCCTATGGGTCAAGAGATATGGACAGTCTGGCCTGACTGGAAGTTCTTTGAGTATGTGGCTCCTCAGAGCATGCTACACAGTTCTGTTCCTGGTGTCTGTGTCAAGAATGAAGCAAGGGCCCGACCTTCAGAGGGCTCGTTGTGGGATTGTTCTGTGCCAACAAGCAACTGCTGTATATAACCTGAGAGGCCTCACCATCACCTGCAGTGAGCTCACCTGGATCCCTGAGCCAGCCCTACTGGCACTGTCAATTACATATATTTCCTCTGCTTGTCTCTTTTTCTCCCCTGAAAACAGTCCTTTCTGGTCTCTCTTGCATGCCATTCCCTTTTCCTTCAGGACAAAGTCGGTCCTTTCTAAGGGGCTGTGAGTTGTTTGTCCTGCTGCCAGAGATCTCTCTGGACAGACATAACTTTAATGACCAGGTGGACGTCAAAACAAGCCGCTGATAGTGACCAGGGGGTGGGGTGGGGGGTGGGGGTGGGCAGGAGTCAGTGGGAACAAAGAAGGGCAGGTAGGTTAAGAGAGTCCTTCCGACATTGAAATCAGGACCTTCCATGACAGAGGTCCTTCTGACACTGAGAGCAGGACCCTCCATGAAAGGGAAGCCAGTCTGTTTGAGATTTATCAGAAATCGCTTCTCTGATAGCAGTTCAGACCTAGCTTCACCCCCATCCTGCTCAGTCGTCTTGCTCAGTGTTGGAGATGGTGGTGGGAAGAATGGAGGATGATAGAGTATATAACGTAGATAGGCAGCTCTGTATTTCTATGTGGCAGATCACATCTTCCTTCAGGTTTTCTATAAGTCAGTATATTTCAAACTTCGAACTGCCATTCACAGAAAGAAAAAACAAACAAACACATTTTAACCACTGGTTTATTTGAAGTTTTTAACTACTTTGAAAAACATTGGTAATATCTACTAATGATGAACTCCCACATGCCCAATAACCCAGCAATTCTACGCCCATATGTATGTGTATGAATGTTTGCTTGAAGGCAAATACTAGAATGTTCATAGAGTGTACAGTAGCTTTTAAAGAATGGAAACAGCCTCAATGTCATCCACAGGAGACTTGTTTAAAAGGTATGAAGTCATAGGACGCATGATCTGTGTATTGTATACACACGGAGCACAGCACACAAAGGAACACATGGCAATACCCATGTTGGTTCTTTAAAAAAAATAATGCTGACTGAAAACAGCCAGACACCAGAGAGCATGCACCACCCAGATTCCTTCACCCAGAGTTCAAAGCCAGATAAAAATCCATCTCATTCTGCATCAGGTTGATGCGTTTTACACTGCAGACCATGGTACACAACCTTTGTAGTACTGGACTGAAAGCATAACAAAGCAGTTCTCATCCATACTGTCTGTCCTGGTTCTTCTACTCTGGTAAAAGCCTATCAGTGGCCAGTAAGTGGATTTACAGTAATTAGTGGATTATGTCCTATAATTTGAAAAACACTGATATTCACGCTGGCCAGGCTTCCAGAGTAGCTCATAGGGTAGCAGATCTCCCTAAGCCTCAGTGCCCTCTCCATAAACACAGGGATGGAAGGGTGCCATTTGCCAAGAGTGTTGTGGAATTAGATCGGTTCAGAAACATTAAGCTTTTAGCGTATTGACTAGAGAGTGAGTGTGTGCCTTACACATATGTACAGACACACAGGCACATACAGGCACACACACCCCCACATGCATACATACACACATACATACACATTTTTATTAGGTGCTTTATTTCCAAATATATCCAGGTCTTTCTTCCAGAAAATAAACCTTCCAAATCCTTGTTCTCAATTTGTGCTGATAATGTGAACTGATCTCTCCAAGGAGACTTAGATGTGACTCTAGGGATGTGGCTCTAGGGAAGCCAAGCTCTTTGCTGGAGACCATCTGGGGTTTCCACCTCCTCGGGGTGGGCTCCTTTAAGCTGTTCCTCTGTTCCCACACCATGCTCCACTGGGCTGTTTCCTTGTCTGCTCTGTCCTCTTTGGCAGGACCCGACTTCATTTGGCCATGTACAGTGAAACTGTACTTGTACGATCTCTGTGTTTTAAAAAAGTCATCTTAGCTTGGGAAATGTTGGCCACGGCTAAGAGCGAGCCCTCCTACTTGGCCATGGGGTCTGACCAGCCCCCATCGCTTCCTCCAACAACAGAGGCTTTATGCTCTCATGCAAAAGACCAGCTGTCAGCTTCGATTGCCCTAATCCAGCCAGATCCCAACTCGGCCAAGCAACAGCCGAGATCGGGAAAGCCCATCTGTGAGATGCAGTAGTGCCCTTACCAGAATGACATGTCATAAAAATTAGTCTGGGCACTAATCTAAAGAGGCTTTGTGCTGACTCGAGGGACTGCAAGGTCCCGGTTGGTGTTCTTCTCTTTGCCAACGAGCTGGACCAAACTGGCGGAGCAGAACATGAAAACATGCTCCACACCTTGCTGTCACTCCCAACCTGGAGCCCACGGCCTCCTTACCTTACTCCCCAGAATCCCCTCCACCAGGAAGCTGCTTGCTCGGTCACCTGGGGAGGCCGAAAGGGTGGATGGGTGGAAAGAAGTACATTGCTGTTTAGTGTGTAGTGATGCTTGTAGGCGAAGGCCATGGAGGTCCTTTAAATGTTGGTTAATAATAATGATAACAACTTAAGAGTTTGGTTTGTTTAGAAGATAATGAGATCGTTCTTAAGATTCTTCTCAATGACTTTTCCCTCCTGCCCTGGGAAGAATATATGCTCCGCAAACATGTATTCCAACTTACTAAGGAAAGCCCCGACTGCAGATGGACATTTGCTTGGATGGCATGGCTGCCGTGGCTTATCCTCAGACTCCTCCTCTCGCTGACGCTTCACTTCCTTTTACTGCATCCCAGTCAGTACGCTGGTTGCATCACACACCTCACTTTCCCCACCTGAATTCTTTTAACCTTCCAGTCCAGGACTACGAAGAGACTCCAAAGGATGGACAGCCAGCAATAAACCAATCGGGCCTCCCCAGTGCCTACTCTCCTGCCCATCTTGTGGACCATGGCAGGACTCATTATGAGGCTTAAAAATCACTTCAAGGGTCTTGACAAGAGGAAATGATCTGTCCACACATAAAGACTACTACCTCTGCTTACCCCTGGCCCTGGCAAGATATAGAGCTAGCTGTGGAGAGAAGGTACCAACCCAGCAAAGCAATCCCTCCCGGGCAATCCAGGTCCTATCATGCCTCCATGTCCGAGTCCATTTATTCACCGCACAGTGACTTTTATTGAGGAGCCACTATGGGGTCTCATTGTTCTAGGGTGGTAAGAATGCATTATGCATTTATTTCGTCAAAGACAGTTTCTACTCAGACTGTCCGGAAGTGGGCACCAGGCTGAAATAAAAATTTTAGAAAGCTGATTAATGACAATAATTAAAAGGTAAATTTCATAGAAATACCCTGAAGGGAACAAGGGTGGCAGGTGGGTCCTCTTTGAACCCTTAACTGACTCTATAGTGTGCTTAATTTGTGGCGCTTAAAAAAGTCACTATGCCAGTAGCTCCTCGGCTAGGGCTGAGACTGCCTTACCACCACCACCACCCCACCACCACCACCACCACCCCCCCACCACCCCACCACCATCACCACCACCACCACCACCACCATCACCCCCACCATCACCACCAGCACCACCCCACCACCCCACCACCACCACCATCACCACCACCATCACCATCACCACCACCACCATCACCACCACCACCACTACCACCACCCCACCACCACCCCCACCACCCCCACATCACCACCACCACCACCACCACTACCACCACACCACCACCACCACCACCACCACCACCACCACCACCACCACCACCACCACCACCACCACCACCACCATCACCACCACCACTATCACCCCACCACCACCCCACTGCTGCCTCCATACTGGGATTTTGTTTGGTTTGTTCTTGTACAGCTCTAATACATACTAATGGTCCTGTACCCATGCACATATTGGCTACACTAAGTAGAATCCATGGGGGGGATGGGGGGGTTACAGGGGGAGGGGCACATGAAACTAGGAGGAAATACAGTGGTGGCAGGGGATGAAGAGGAATTGAAAAGACGGAAAGAGTTGGTCAAAACATACTATATGCATGTGTTAAATTGTCAATCGTGTGTGTGTGTGTGTGTGTGTGTGTGTGTGTGTGTGTGTGTTCATATATATCCACTGTGCCATGGAATCAGCTTATGAACTGCGTTTCAGATAATCACATGGGTATTTTCAAACCTGCTCATTTTCATAAAATTTCTCATTTAAAGAGCTTTTGGAGTTTTTCCTGGATGCATAGGTATTAGAAGCTTCGGAGTATGCATTCTTATAGTGAAATTCAGAAGAAAAAGTGTACCACTTTAAAAATACTTTTTTTAAAAGAAGCATTTTCTTTGAACTAAGTAGGAGTATTTTCTGACTTTTTTATTTCTTTTGTTTTTGTGGTTGCTGTTTCTTAAACAGTCTTTGGAATAACTCATGGTTTCGGCCACACCTTTATTGTAAAGCAACCTCATTAATCAGATCACCATCTTCAAACCAGCCTAAACGCTGAGGGCCCATTTTGTACCTTGAGGAATCTAGAGAGTGTTTTCTGTGGACTTTCTCCATCATAATGAGGTTGGACAAGAAAAAAAGATCTCAGTTGGTTAAAACCATGTTCGTGGCATTGTATGTGAAGAGCTTTGTGTGTTTTGTCGTTTAACATGAAACATTCTCAGGCTGTTACTGAAAAAGATTACACAAGGCTGAAAGTAATTAAAACCACGGGAGAACTTTGAAAACATTGTGTTCATTAATTCATTACTGACCTGTTTGCTTAGTCGGACTTATCAGCACCTTTCCCAAACACTGTCAACCAAATGGCTGCTATTCCTTCACATTCCAGGGCCCCTTGTAATTCTCTCTTCCAGTCTCTTTCCCCAGTGTAAGTGATGCTCCTGTGCTACCTGCAGACTCTTGGGGTGAGTGCAGCATGACACTGAGGGGATGAGACAATGGGCCACTTCTTAGAGCACACTGAGATTTAAGTTTAGAATAACATTTAGGAGACAATAAAACAAGGAGGGGGGGGGGCGGCAAGATGTTCCAAGTGAGTGGAAAGACCTGCTCAGAAAGGGCCCAGCCTAGTATGCCTTGCACCAAAGGTATCTTCATTTTAATTGTTTCACTGGCTTGATTGATATAGACCTGTAATTCCCAGCCTTCCTAAGGTTGTGGCCCTTTAATACAGTTCCTCATCTTGGAATGACCCCCCCCCCCCCCCCCCCCCCGACCAACCACAAGATTATTTTGTTGCTACTTCGTAACTGTAATTTTTTTCTACTGTTGTGAATTGTAATGTAAATATCTGATATGCACGATGTCTGATATGTGATCCCCCAAGGGGTTGCGACCCATAGGTTGAGAACCACTGGTATACATGTGATTTAGCACTGTCTTAAAAAAAATAATAAAAGGGAGTTGGTGTATTCTGCAGTTCTTCCGCCTTTCTTTATTCTATTTTATTTTAGGCTCACTCCAGGGCACCAGCTCTACTGCCCCTCTTGCCCTGTGCCCAGACCATAAAGGAAGTAGCAGGTTATGAGAATTTCAGCTCCAGTTAATGCATTTGTGACTGTCCTAGTGTGAACTGAGAAACGAAAAGACGGAGTTGGGTCTGGTGGCACAAGCCTGTAAGACTTGGGAGTCACTTGCGAGTCAGAAGTAAAAACATTTCAAGTCCTGGGCTAGAGTGAATTCAAGGCTAAGCCATGAGACGTCTCAAAATAAAATAAAATAAAAAATATAGTTTGGGTGTCATTTGTCTAGCACACATGAAGCCCTTGAGTTTGGTCCCAGTACTGAGAAGGGGGGAGGGGGAGGAGAGAGAGAGAGGGGCCAACATGTGGCACATATTGGGGAAGCAGAGACAGGGGAACCCTGGGGTTTGCTGGCCAGCCTGCTGACTCTACTGGTGAGTTCCAGGCTAATGAGGGACCCCCGTCTAAAATGAATAAATAAATAAAGTAGATGGCACCTAAGCAATGGTACCTGAGGTTGACCTCTGACTCACCCCACACACATACACATGAATACCCACAATTATCAAGTCAGTAAGTATCAGTTTCTCTTGGTTCTAATACAGTGTAAGTATAACCATATCATCAGAAGTTAAAATCAATAGACCCAAAATCTACAACATCAATATGCAATGTGGGTAAGTGAAGGAGTTAGCCTGGGGCCCAGAAGGGCTTCGGCATGTGTGGTCAGAGTGGTAGCAGATGTACTGGGAAGGCACAGTGTCCGACGGCTGAAGCTGCGTTTGTGTGGTTCCAACTGACGTTAGGATTGTCATCAGGAGATCCTGAGGGTGCTCTGAGCTGGGAGAGTGGCTTTGTTTGGCTTCCTGTTTTATTTTATCTGAGTTGACTTTGGTGCATCTGCATTGAGGCAGTTACGGTGAAGCAACAGAGTTCTCAGCATAGTTGATACAGGCCTTGTCCTAAATCTCTGTGATGAAGATACAGACTCGGGTCAGATGAACAAAAAGAACACTAGACTTTGGCTGCAGAATTCTGGCCTTTTCTACAAGTTTCTCTTAGATTCCTTAAGAAGCGTGCCCTGAAAGTAGAAGAGGAACTGGGTAGGGGGGCACCCATGGGAGGGGAGGGCAAGGGAGGGGGGCACCCATGGGAGGGGAGGGCAAGGGAGGGGGGAACCCATGGGAGGGGAGGGCAAGGGAGGGGGGAACCCATGGGAGGGGAGGGCAAGCGAGGGGGGAACCCATGGGAGGGGAGGGCAAGGGAGGGGGAACCCATGGGAGGGGAGGGCAAGCGAGGGGGGAACCCATGGGAGGGGAGGGCAAGGGAGGGGGAACCCATGGGAGGGGAGGGCAAGGGAGGGGGGAACCCATGGGAGGGGAGGAAAAGGGAGGGGGGCACCCATGGGAGGGGGAGGACAAGGGAAATACAAGCCAAGTACAGTGATTTATATGTATGAAAATGACATAATGATACCTATCATTTAATATTCTAAAACAAAACAAAACAAAACATTAAAAGTAAAAGAAAACCAGCCAGGTATAATAGCTCACACCCTTAATCTCTGTACTTTGTTGAGGCAGGAGGATTGTTGTGAGTTCCAGGCAAGCCTGAGATACAGAGTGAATCTGTATTTAGGAATGCTGTCTTACCACAAGAACACAGCCCGGGCTAACCAGGGCTCACAGGGGCTCCCCGAGACTGAAGCAGCAATCACAGAGCCTGCAGGGTCTGCACTAGGTGCCCTGCATGTCCATTACGGTCGTGTAGCTCGACGCTCTTGTGGGACCCCTACACGTGGGAGTGGGGGTGTCTCTGACCCTTTTGCCTGCTCTTGATCCCCTTTCTGCATATTGGGTTGCCTTGTCTAGCCTTGATGTGAGGGTTTGTGCCTAGCCTTATTGTAACATGTTATGTTGTGTTTGCTTGATATTTCTAGGAGGCCTGCTCTTTTCTGAAGGGCAACAGGAGTGGATGGTGAGGAGAGGGGAGGGGGAACTGGGAGGAGAGGAGGGAGGGAAAATTATGGTTGGGCTATTAGGCATGAGAGAAGAACACACACACACACACACACACACACACACACACACACACGAATGGTGTCTTAAAGAACAAAACAGAAAAACAACCGGTTATATAGAATTTACAATGAAAATCACTGCATATTCTGCTATAATTTCAAGAAGAAATATGACCCAAATCATGGAAATGAGGAAAAAAGACTCCTGCACACTGTTTTTAACATGCTGCCATGTTGAAAAAGATCAATTGCAAATTATTTCTGTTGAAAACCAAACGAAAAAACATAATGAGGGATAACCTCAATTGTTCTGCATTTATTATCCTGCCAGACTCCAATTAGCTTTGTGTCTAAACATGCAACCTTATTTAGATTCGTTCTTTCTACAAGAGTGTGTGAGTGCATGGGCGTGTATGCATTCATTCATTCATTCATGTGCATACATTCATCCATTCATAGTGTGTGTGTGTGTGTGTGTGTGTGCACACGTGTGTGCGATACTCTTTACTCCTGGGGTGTCCGCCACCCAGCTCCCAAATAATCACATGGAGACTTATTCTTTCTTATGAATGCCTAGCCTTAGCTTGGCTTATTTCCAGCCAGCTTTTCTGAACTTAAATTAGCCCATCTACTTTTACCTCTGAGCTTTTATCTTTCTGTATCCTTCCTTCCTTTCTTTCTTTCTTTCTTTCTTACTCCAATGCTGGTTGTGTAGCTGGGTGGCTGGCCCCTGATGTCCTCTCTCCTTTTCTTGCTTTTCCCTTTCACATTCTTCTCCTTCTATTTATCCTCTCTGCCAGCCCCACCTATCCTTTCTCCTACCTCGTTATTGGCCATTCAGTTCCTTATTAGACCAATCAGGTGATTTAGTCAGGCACAGTAGCACAGCTTCACAGAGTTCAACAAATGCAACATAAAAGAATGCAACACACCTTTACATCACTAAGCAAATATTCCACCACATAAAAGAATGTAACACATCTTTGACTAAGATTCCACAATAGCTGGCTTCATCACTCTGTTCTTTTTTCATTGGTACATCTAAGAAAGCTTGGACAGATGTTCCCTTTATGTTTATATGAACTCAATTTTTAGGTTTTTTAAAATCATCGCTTTACAAACCTTACAATTCTGACTTGGTGTGACTGTGTCATATGCCTCTGGTAACAGCAGATACCTTAGACTAATGCGACCAGCACCTGTAATTTAATGCAGTTATTTTGTGCCTTTCTACCCACAGATTCAAGGAGAGGACAGCACCAAAGGAACCAGCATTCTGTAAAACCCTGAAGCAAGCCACGAATAGGGTCAGCAGCAGGGAACAGAACTAACCAACTTTCTAATTTCCAAGGAATATTCTACTCTCCTTCACAGCTGGTCTTCCTTACAGCACAAGCATGTGAAATTCTTGCAAACCTGTGAGTGTGCAAGGGGACTTAGAGAAAGGGGAACTTAGGAGAAATGTATTCATGGGGACAGGTGTTTCCCTTCTCTCTATCATGGAGGACAGGACACTTGGGCTGCTTTGTGGCATTATTAGTGTTTATTATTATTATTTTTTATTTTTTAAAATCATAATTAGAAATTTAAACTTCACTGGAATATAGGGGCAAATGCATGTTTTTTGGTGTTTCCTTGCTAATTAGCTTCCAGTGTTCAAGGTACACAAGTATCTATTTTGTGAGGGTTCTGAAAAACCTGAGTCAAATTTTTCCTAAAGAAATCTTGAAATCAGCCAACATATCAACTCCAATTGTTCTAAGGGATCTATCAGGGAACAGAGGCAGGTTTATATAAACATTTTCCTATTTCCAGTGATCATTTCTTTACACACAGTGTAGAACAGCTCTCAGGGGATGAATCAATCCATGACATGAATTTGATTTAGCCACATACACACACCAGGTAAATATTATCATGTTCCTACTGTACACAAAACACTGGGTACAAATATCTGAAATAGTCTTCTGCAAAGACTTACAGTCTAGTTGGAGAGACAATGACTAAATAATATTCCTTTGTAAAGAGAACACAAAGATGCAGTAAGTATTTTTTAATAATGTATTTAACTTTATTTTATATGCATTGGTGTGAAGGTGTCAGATCTCCTGGTACTGGAATTACAGAGAGTTGTGAGCTGCCGTGTGGATGCTGGGAACTGAACCCACATGAACCCAGGTCCTCTGGAAGAGTAGCCAGTGCTTTTAACTACTGAGCCATCTCTCCAGCCCCACAGTGTTTTTATTATACCTATTTATTTATTCACTCTGTCTCTCTCTCTCTCTCTCTCTCTGTTATTTATTTATTTATTTATTTATTTAGTGTGTGAGTGTGTGTGTGTGTGTGTGTGTGTGTGTGTGTGTGTGTGTGTGTGTGTGTGTCCTACATGTGTGGTAGGTGCCTGCAGAGGCCAGGGGAGGGTGTAAGATCTCCTAGAGCTTAAGGTACAGTTGTGAGCCATCCTACAGTTCTGGGAACCAAATTCCGTTCCCATGAATGAGCAGCAAGCACTCTTAATCACTAGGCTCTCTCTCTAACTCCCAGACTCAAGTCTAGAACTTTGTAAAGTTTTATTGTTTTGCACCTATTTTCTCTCTTTCTTTCTCTTTTTCTCTCTCCTTCCTTCCTTCCTTCCTTCCTTCCTTCCTTCCTTCCTTCCTTCCTTCTTTCCTTCCTTCCTTCCTCTCTCTCTCTAATCTCTCTATTTCTGTCTCTTCTTTCTTTTTTTGTTTGCTTTTCGAGACAAGCTTTCTCTGTGTAACAGCCCTGGCTGTCCTCAAACTTGCTCTATAGATCAGGCTAGCCTCAAACTCAGAGATCCAACCACCTCTGCCTCCCAAGTGCTGGGATTAAAGGCATACGCCACCACTGCCCGGCTGCAAAAGTTTTTCTTAATTCACCTAATTATACTATATTTTTCTAGGATGTAGGAAACTGGAAATTGGTGATCAGAAATGATTACAAGTGTGCCAGTGGTCACTCCAGCAATTGTGCCTAAACTGAGTTCCCTTGAACCCACATCAGTGGTGAGCAAGCTCAGCCTCCCTATGAGCGACTCTTAGTGGCACGACGCCTGGATTTTATTGCTATTATCTTTCATTTAAATATCTCTTTAGCTCTATTCTTTGAGCTAATTAAATGCCTCCATGACCCTGGGTTGCTTCTATAATTGTGCACATAAGAGAAAGCAAATTGACTTAGAAACTAAAACTTAGGTTTTTGTATTTAAAGGTGGAAGGAAACATAAAAGAAAAGAAATATTGGAGGTATTTTCCTTTAAAGGAGGAGTCAATGGAAAAATGATCTTTTAGAGGTTCTAAAGGTTTGGCAAGCTCACACTGTGTCCCATAAGGTCTTTAGTTGGTACATGACACTGGTAAAGGAATTGGGAAAGTCTTAGGTTGTTCCCGTGAGAGTAAAGTCCCAGGAGAGCAGGGAAGCCAAGAGACAGCATGGATGCATGCTTCCTGCTCACTCCTCACCCCTTTGCAGTTCGTTCCTCAAATCCCACAGACCTTCTCTCATCCAGTAACAACTCAAGTGCATGCTATGTGGCAAGGACTGGTAGTCAGGTCTGGGGACCGCCTGGAGCTGGGGGGGTCCAGGTTTATATTTTACATTGTTTCTTCCTCATTGTCCTTGATTATCTAGAAATATTTTCTCAGACCCAATTCGTAAACTATCTGGAATTTTGTTGCTTTAATAGCTAGTTCCTAAGTTCATCTAGCCATACCGTACACTGCTAAGAAGGCCCCACAGACTCCCAGGACTCTTATGTATAGGAGGAAAGACTAGAAAATAGGTTTTTGATCAATAAAGAGATGTTTTTGTTTTGTCTTCACTATGGTATCTTAAACACCTTACTATTTATTTGCCTCAGGTTTTTAGAGGTCACAAAGGACTTAGGTGAGCATTCTGCTTTAGTTAAAAATCCACTTTTAAGATCTGGCTAGTTTACACTGGGCTTTCTCACTGTGGAATCATTGAGGGTGGAGACTGTTTTGTCAATGTTCACAAATCTAAAATCTGGCCTGTGGCCAGGCACAACACTGGCTGTCAGAGAGTGATTTTGTCTCCCAGGCTTTCAATCTTATGTGTACGTGTTGTTCCCTTACTGGTTTGTAGCCGGGGCCTCTTTCTGCATCTCCTGCTTCCCATGCACCCAGCACTGTCTGCCTCAGTCAAGACTCATGGGCGGAACCTCACCCAGCAAAATCATCAGGCTGGACTCACAGCGTGCGCGGGGAGCATGCTGTACCAGCTGAGCCACGTTGCCACTCCTTGACGTTATAATGGAGGAAGTTTACTCCATTCTCTATAAAATGAGAAGTTTACTAAAGACACAATGTCATGAAGAAAGGGGAAATAAACTGAGCGGACTTCAGGAAGGTGGGGGCGGGGGGTAGGTTCATGACAAAGACTATGATTTCAGAAATACCAAGACAGTTAAACCAGTGGCAAAATCGTACCTGAAGCAAGTAGGCCATCCATACGCCTTGTGTAGTTCTGTCCTCCACAGGGGACTTGGGAGCGGATTTCCCCTTGTGTGTGCCACCTGCAGGGACTAGCCCTGAAGCACAACAAGCCATCTGATGGGCAGCGTGTAGGGAATGTCAGGAGTGACTGCATGGCATTTCGATGTGTGCAGGACCATGAGGCAAGTTTCCGTGCTGGAAATCGTCAAGACCCTGATGTCTAACTGTTCTGTTTCCTGTGGAAGTGTCCTTAGGTGGCAGCTCCAGACTTGGAGCTCCAAAGGTGGGAGGAATGTCGGTGGAACAACACTGGAGACCATGCACAGTAGATTCCAGAACCTAGATTCGCTCCTGTGAGATCTCAACATGTCTGGTATGGATGTCTTTGAAAGAGTCACACAACTTCTCCAAGTCTTGGTTTTCCAACTTACAATACGATGGAACTGCCCACTTACCTTTTCATGTGGAGAATTGGGAAAACATTGTTGAACACATGTGAGACCTTTAGAAACATGAGGAGATTTTTTTCAAGTACACTATCTCAATTAGATGGTCTGCTTTTGCACTTTTGACCGACCTCAACTCAGCTATGAGTAGGAAAAGTCTCCAATAAGAAAGGACTGCAAAGCCAGGTGATGGTGGCACACACCTGGAATCCCAACTCTTAGGAGGCAGACCTCCGTGAGTTCAAGGCTAGTCTGGTCTATAGAGCTAGTTCTACACACACACACACACACACACACACACACACACACACACACACCTCTGTTTATAGATTAGAAAGAAGAGTGAGTTCAGGCAGGGAGTCTGGAGAAACTAGTCTCCCACCCCCTGCTTCCTAGTTCCACCTCTATGTGAGGTCTATGCACATCTGTGTGGCTGGGGTAGCCTGGACATCTGTGTGGCTGGGGTAGCCTGGCATGTGCACTTGTGGTGAAGATATTGTGTTGGTTTACCCAGACAACCTGAGAAAGAAGAAGTATAGAAGAGCATGGGGAGTCAGTTCCTTCAGAAAATGTGGCCTGGGCCAGTGGAATTTTGAGGGGGCATAGAGATTTCCCAACCCTTCGGTGTCTATTACACAATCAGCCATGCCCTTAGCCCGAATTCTTCAGCTTTGACACTGGTTTTCAGCCTCGTTACTTCTACTTGGTCCATGTAATGTTCCCATTTTACGACCATGATTGACACAAAGCAATGTCTTAAAATATGTTTGTTGAATGCAGTGAGCAAGTGCATGTGTGTACATATAACAATAGTCAAAGCAGAGGAGGCGTGAATTTGAGAGCAGAGGTAAACCCGGGAAGAGTGGGAGGGGAAATGGGAAAGGGGGAAATGATGTCATTACGCTTAAATCAAAAACATTTTAAATTAGTTGATTTTGCTGCTCTCTTAACATTTGGGGGTGACCACTCTTGCAAAGTTCAGTTTATTGAAAGTTAGCATCTTCTCTGAATCTTTGTTTTTTTTTTTTTCCAAGACAGTTTCTCTATGTAGCCCTGGCTGCCTTGGAAATTGCTTTGTAGACCAAGCTAGCCTCACATAGATCCACCTGCCTTTGCCTCCCAAGTGTTGGGACTAAGGGCATGCACCACCATGCGTGGCAATTATTATTATTATTTTTAATATAGAGTAGTCAGGCTAGCCTCAAAGTCCTGGGATTTTAAGGGCCTGCAATTACATTCGGTTTTCACCGAGTCTTAATAACTTAGATACTAGCAGGTCAGCTACTTTCATTTGAAAGAATGCAAATAAAAACTTACTTTGGGGCCAGCTGATTTTTACAAAATAGGATTATTGAGTTTTTCTTTCTTTTTCTCCTTTTTCCTTTTTTAAAAAACTCTTTTTACTTGGCCACTTCCCTCTGGAAGCTCACAGAAGGTCTAGGGCCACAAGCATATGAACATCAAGACACTTTGCTCAGCGGTGCAGAACTAGAACAAGAATAATAAACCAATGTGTCCCCTGGTGAATGATTCAAATAAAGCCAGATTGTCTTTGGGTTCAGTTTCATCCCTGGGCAGAAAATAAATCATTCCACTGGCAAGGCACGGAATATGCCCCTTGGAACAGATTACATGTAATTTAAATTCCATCTCTCCAGAGAATGGCTCTGGCAAGGCTTCCTACCCACACAGGTGAAAGGGGGTTTTCACACACAAAAAGCAAGCGAAGAAGACCGCTTTACCGCAAAGGACCATCACAGATTGCAGGAATCCTGGCATCTAACAGCTAACGCTCAACAAAAGGGCGAAAAGCACATATCTCAAGGAGCCCATCAAATGCTCTTAACACAGACAGAATAACAAGGCAAGTCTGCGGAACAAGAAAAAACAGTGACGTTTCCCAGAAAGTCCCAGACTCTGGCAGAAGGTGGAGGAGACGAACACCTCTTGGAAGGAGAATTAGACACAAAGATCGCGGTGTCTTATCCGTGTTTATTACTGTGGCCAATCACAATGGGACCCCCTGCCCTGAGGGCATTTCCATCGCAGGCCGTAGCTGAGCAGCACTGACGTGTGTTACAATCCACAGGTGCGTGTCGGCACACGGACACACTCAGAGGACTCTGCGCTTTCGTTTTTTCCAGCAGCGACAGACTT
The DNA here is from genome assembly GCF_903995425.1 of Onychomys torridus. NCBI lineage: Eukaryota > Metazoa > Chordata > Mammalia > Rodentia > Cricetidae > Onychomys > Onychomys torridus. Next base: position 35,576,751 of record NC_050457.1, on the reverse strand, counting down.
TCATACCCAGCCTGGAGTTTTCCGATTTTACAAACAGAAAAAGAATTGTTGCTTCAGTTAAGGAGGGCTGCTGAAGGGCTGGGTGGGGACTTAACTGGATCACTGCTCTGGGCTTGCGATCTGCTGACCTTTCCGATCTTGGCTAAAGCGGGGTAGCGGCGCTGTTTCGCTGCCCCTCCCTCCCTGCCAACTGTAATAGGAGCTTTCATCTCCTACTGCTGTACAAAGTTGATTTCTTTTCGCCCTTGACGAGAGGCCTTTATTAGTCTCTGCTGACTGGAGGAGCTGGCCCGCTTAAGGTCCACTGGGAAAGAGTGCCCAAACTGGAATTACCGCTTTGGAACCTTTGGAACAACTCCCGGGCACTGGCTGCTGAGGACACAGTGCTTGGGTTTGGTTTATCCTGCTTTGCGGCTTCAGTCAATTCATGGCGACCACGTGGTTGTTGTTGTTGTTTATTTGTGTCCTCCCCCCGACACACACACACACACACACACACACACACACACACACACACACACACACACACACACACACACACTCCTCAGGCTGTGAGTTATGATTTTGGCCCACGTAAACTGGATATAACCACATCTATGGCATTTTGATATTTCCAAATGTTGACTTCTGACCAAAGTTACCGAAGGAATCTGTGCCAGGCTCTGCACGTGCTAGGCCTTACAAAAGTTAGATAGAGAAATTCCACTCCTGTGAGTGGGTCACTGACAATGTCTCACACAGGCCTACCAACTGTGATTGTACAAGTGTACACATGGGTTTTCCTACAGTGAGGAGTAGAATGCAACAGTCCTTTTTTTTCTTTATTATGAAACTTTGAGGTTTTCAGTTTTTCATGTTCACATGAAAACAAAATATGAACATAATTCTGGGTTGGGGATGTAACTTAGTAGAGTCCTTACCTAGAACGCAAGAAACCCTAGGTTCAGTCCCCAAGGCCACGTACACTGGGCATGGTGGCAAACCCCTTTAATCTCCACACTTGGGAAGTGGAGGCTGGAGGGTCGAATCAAGGTCATTCTTGGCTATGTGCTGTGTGTGCCTGCTCCATGCCTCCTCAGGTACGTCCCAGCTGCTCTAGCCTGGCTCCCTCCTTACCCACAGTGGGAACTGACTGGCTTAGATATTTTCTTGGTTGCTGTGCCTTAACCAGATCTCTTCCCAAGACCCTCAGCAACATGTCCTGGCCTCACCTCTCAAATGGCTAAGGAAATCCTGTCTGCCCCAAGGGCTGCTTCAGAACCGACAGCTGGAGGGTCAACCGTGATGGGGGAACAGCTTGAAAACCCACCTTACTACCTACAAATGTTTTAGAAGAACCTTAAAAACACTGGACAAAAGGGGATTCATGCTCTCATGAAGCTCCCAGACTAAGGCTCCATATTCCCAGGAGGAAGAAAAATTACTAAGTATTTTCTGCAAGGTAATACTCAGAATAGAATGGTTCATATGAAATTGCTCATACATGGTCATTTCGACTTGTAAACATATCAATTTCATATGAGTTAAATCTAATCTGGGGCCGTTTTCCTTGGGATTTGAGTTTCTATTTAATGAAGTACCACATTCTTGCCAAGTGGCAGAAGGAACCACATGTTTGGCAGAGGCTGGGGCTATGCCCAATATCCCAGATGCCTGCACACTAGGGAAAGCGGGGAGCCTGTGCTCCAGGCATGAGTTTCAGAGTAGACTACATTGTTCATCTCATTCCCCAGGAAGTAGAACTGGATCCCATAGCTCCTGAAATGTCAGCTTTATTCCAGTCAGCTGTGTCCCGCTTTAATAAAGGATACTTCCACACCGAATAGGGGGCAAATGAGAAAACAGCCTCACTGTCTTCTAAAGTAGACAATTTGCAAGTTCTTACCAATAAGGAAGCAAATGACTGGGAAGAAGATGGGGTTCCCAATGAGCTCAGGGTCAAATATTTACTGTTATTCAGATCTCAGACTCAAAGGAAAGGATTTGGGATCCTTCCCAGGTTTTATAGGTTTGTGTTGTCCCTCAGGACAAGAGGGCTGCCTGCACCCATGGTTTTACTCCCTAACATAGCACCAGCATCACTCACACTGGGGTGGCTCTTAATTTCCCTTCAAATTCATTCCAGAAGGTTCTTAAGAACCAACCCATTCCTGCCAGACAATAGTGGCACACACCTTTAATACCAGCACTTGGGAGGGGCAGGCAGATCTCTGTGAGTTCAAGGCCAGTCTGGTCTATAAAATGAATTCCAGGACAGCCAGGGCTGTTGCACAGCAAAACCCTATTAGAACAGCCCCCCAAAACAAACAAACAAACAAACAAACAAACAAATCAACCCATTCCTTTCCCCATGTTGGTCCTCATTTAATTGTAGTTGATATCCTTCATTTAAGTTATATGGTGTGTGTGTGTGTGTGTGTGTGTGTGTGTGTGTGTGTGTGTGTGTAGGTGCCTTCACCAAGCATACTTGTGATGAGACCAGAGGCTGATGTTGCATATTTCATGCTTTCCTCCATCAGCCCTCCTCCTACTCTTTGAGACGGGGTTTCCCACTGAACTTGGAATTCACTGCTTTGGTAGATCAGCTCCTACCAAGCTCCAGTGACCCCTCTGACTTTGTGCCCACTAGAGTTGCAGACGTCTACCACTATGCCTACTCTTATATTGGTGCTGGCATTCTGAACTCAGGTTCTCATGCTTTCTGAAATTATGTTTTCTCCTATGTTTTGTTGTTTTCTTCGTGTATGTGTTTTTAAATTTACTTAAATTTTGCTGTGCAAGGGTAATTTTATTGTAATGACTTAACAGTGGGTTAACATGGAGACTATATGAAGGCGCACTTATATTAGAAATCAGAAAATTCAAGAAAAAAAGACAAGGGTTTTGTTGTTGTTGTTGTTGTTGTTGTTTTAAAGGCAAGTCAAGAGTCACAGGAGAGAAAATCCAAATGGCTGCCTTGTGTAGAAAGACACTGAAAAACAAAGAATCCAGAGAAATACACAGTAAATAGATACTGCTTTATTCTCACAAAACTTATTCTCTCTCTCTCTGCACTCCACTTATTTGTCTTAAACTAGTTGCATATTTTCCTAACTTTTATTTTTTGTTATTATTATGTGTATAGGAGACACACAAGGTGAGGGTGTTGAGGTATAACACATTCACACCTGGGAGCACATGTATTGCCAGTGGCCCATGTCAGAGGAACGGCAGGTGGCAATTGAGCTTCAGGAGGCTGGTCCTCCAGGAAGCAAGGCACTGATGGGTAAATCTCAGATAGGCAAGACCCCGAGGGCTTCGGCTCCAGAATGTCTTGCTACTGCTGTGCCTTCACATGTTTGCCGCTGTCATCTTTCTCTAGTATCTGGCATGGTGTGAATGGGTGTGGGGAGACCCCTACTGCCTGTAATGTAGTGTGATTAGCTCATGGAAATAACCCATTCTATGGGGCATTTTTACCTGTGGATTATTATGAGGATGGTTTCCTCTTAAGCTGTACTGTTTAACTGAAGTAATGATTTTATACAAAAATAGTGTTAGTTTAAATAGAATTTTGATGATCGAGGGTTTTTAATAAATATAGCGAGGGATTGTGATAGAGATTAATTTGGTGGGAAAATTAATATAGGTAAAGGCAGGATACGGTGTTGTTCCCACCCCTGATAAAGCAGGGGCTGCAGAGGCTAGAAAATAGGACCAAGGAAGTGTCACATAACTAGGACTTAAGAGTTTCTCTTGAAGAGCCGTATAGACTATGGCTTAAGTTAATGATTAAAACAACAACAACAACAACAACAACAACAACAATTGAGTCCTAGGAGCTAAGATTGCTCAAGTTCTTTTAATCTTTTAAAAAAAATTATTTATTCTTATTTTATGTACATTGGTGTTTTGCCTGCATATACATCTGTATGAGTGTGTCAGATCTTAGAGTTACAAACAGTTGTTAGCTGGGTACTGGGAATTGAACCTGAGTCCTCTCAAAGAGCAATCAGTGCTCTTAACTGCTAAGCATCTCTCCAGGCCCCAAGTTCTTTTAATCTTAATGTTGGGAGATGTAGTCATTGGTTTTGATGTGCATCATAGCTAAAACAAAGCTTTAAATAATGACTTAAGGTTAGTTTAAGATGTTTTTGTTAGTGACTTGGAGGTAGAAAGTCTTGGGGAACCATTTAAAGTTCATAAATACACACTTTTAGTGGTTGAACAGGAGACTCATTGAGGTCAGGGAGCAGGAAGAATGGCAGCCTGGCTATTGCTGGCTGATGTACCTTTCTTTCTAGGATGGGTTGGTGATCAAGGGTGATGATTAATTCCTTGTACCCACTTTTGCCCTCCACTTCCTGCTGTGGATATCGCTCTGTGTAAATAAAGTTCTGATTGGCCAATGGCCAGGCAGGAAGTATAGGCGGGACAAGAGAGAAGAGAATTCTGGGAAGTAGGAGGCTGGGGAGAGACACCGCCAGCCGCCGCCATGAGAAGCAACATGTAAAGACACTGGTAAGCCACAAGCCATGTGGCAAAGTATAGACTAACAGAAATGGGTTAATTTAAGATAGAAGTAGTAGATAACAAGAAGCCTGCCACAGCCATACAGTTTCTAAACAATGTAAGTTTCTGTGTGCTTTCTTGGTTGGGTCTGAGCGACTGTGGGACTGGCGGGTAAGAGAGATTTGTCCTGACTAGGCCAGACAGGAAAACTCCAACTACAACTTCCTGATATAAAAAACTGTTGATTAGTGGGTGTGCACCCTGAGGAATTAAAGTAGATCTGACTGACTGTTTTTCATGTATAAAAGTTTAGATTGGTGATTAAATAATAAAGTGATTGACCCTTTCTTTGTAACTACAAAACACAGCCTGCCAGCAAAAGAACTGGCTGAGAAAAACACCTTGCTTGCTTACACTCTGTTAATCTATAGCAAGTTGCTTGGGTATGACTGTATGTGGGTTCATGGGACAACTTGTTTATCACCTCTAACACATAACATGTTTAATCATGTTAGAGATATGAAAAACATGCTGTTTTTTAAGTGTATTCATTGTAATATTCACTTAAAAATAGAATGAAACCACATTATAATTTTAATACTGCTTGAGAGATTTTGCTGAGGTATAGAAGCTGTAAGGAAAAATTAATATGCAGAAGGGAAATATCAGGGTAGAAGAACAAAATTGAAAAATAAGAGAGTAGAACAAGCAACAGAAAGAATAATAAAAGGAAAAACTAAGCTTTGGCCCTCAGAAAAGCCCTCATGTGTCTGTCTGTCCAGTAGTTCACTTACTCTGCATATCCTCTTCAGTTTCTCTGGCCTGCTGAAGCCTTGCCATTCATCAGCACCCAAGGTGAGATCCTGACATGCTGGAGATGTGTGTGTATGTGTGTGTGTGTGTGTGTTTCCCTTTTTGTAAGCCCAAGAATATTAGACCCCCCCCCCCTTGCTGGTATAGGCAGATGTTTCTGTCCTGCCTGGCCCCACAGCCATTCAGTCCCAAATAAACACACAGAGGCTTATGTTAATTACAAACTGTTTGGCCCATGGCTCAGGCTTACCATTACTAGCTCTTACAACTTAATTCAACCCATTTTTATTCATCTATGTTTTGCCACATGTCTTTGTGGCATTACCTGTGTTCTGTCACATCTTGCTCCCCCGGCAGTGCTCAGCATTTCCCCTGACTCTGCCTTTCTTCTCCTTGTTCCTCTGTTTGGATTCTCTGCGTGGCTCTATTCTGCCTTGCCATAGGCCATAGCAGCTCCTGTATTAACCAATGGTAGCAACACATAGTCACAGTGTACAGAAAGGCTACCCCACAGCACTTCCCCTTTTCTGTCCAATCAAAAAGGAAAGTTTTCATTTTAACATAGTGAAATTACATATAACAAAGCAGTTATCAAGCAAGAATTATGGTTACAATGTCTAGTCTATTTGTATTTGGCAAAATTAAAGAACATATTCTATCATGTAACCTATCTTTGTGAGTCTAAAGTCTTATATCTAATTTATCTTTTATCATGTCTAAGGAAAACTATAATTATAACTCTTCAGTCTTCAACTCCATCAAAGACCCCAGAAAGAAATAATATTACCTAAGTAAATAGGAAGTGCATTATAAATAACTTCCAAAATTCTAGAAATGACAGAGACATCTGGCTGCCTGGACAGTCACCCAAAGTTCCTCTATAACATTGGGGCATCTATCTTCAGCCTACAGACCTAGAGTCTCTCCCATACTTTTTGGTGAAGCAGGAAATTTGAAGGACCGTTTTGCCTATTTTGGCAAAGTTTGTCAGTCGCTTTTCTCTGTGTCCTGAAGAATATCTGGCAGTTTCTTTCTGATAAGCAGGAACCTGAAAGACATACAGAAATATAACTGAACTTGTCTGGAAAATTCAGGATTTGAAAGGAGATTCTCTGGTGTAAGGTGAAGAAAATGGAAACCGGAAGTAAATGAATGCTCCCAGAATTTGTCCTTGACCTGAAGGGTGATGATGTCTCTTGTGCCGGTCAGTACCCAGCATCCACCTAGATAAGCAATGTGTTTCTAGTCTCTAATTCTTCTTTCTCTTTGTCCACAGATATACTCACACTTATTTCATAAAAGATTTAGGAAACCTTACAAAATCAGCTAATGGAGCAAATATAACAACACCAAACCCTGTAAGAAAACTGCAGCAAGGAAAAGACCAAGGTTGTGCCTTGATTCCTTTGGAACCTAACTTCGTTTACTAATGCCTCAGCCCACCCTGACTTTCCATTTGACTGTTCTCTGTCCTGGCTGTCATCAATTCATTCGACCTTTTCGTTTCCTCCTTATGACACTTAGGAGAGAACACAAAGCTCCCAAAGCCCTGAATTTTATGAGTCTGTAAGAAGGAAGAGGTCTGTGTTGGGGAGTAAAGTGGGGGTTCCCAGACTCTGTGTGGCTTCCTGATACAAACTCTGTTGTGGGGGCAGAACTGAGCTTGCTTTACCCAGCAGGGCTGCATTAGAGGATTGTTTGACCACAGGTGTGTTTTCTAGGTGATTGGAAGGGTCTGCCCTTGGCTGTGCTAGGAAGAGGTCTTTTGCTCCACCTCTTGGCATTCCTATAAAAGGCCCTTTAGAAGATACAGGAGAAGCTGGTGGATAAGGGTCCAGGTGCTCCCAAGGCAATCCTGTATTTCTGTTTTCTCCCCTCTCTCCTTCTACCTAAATATTTCTCCCTCCTCCCTCCTCAAGAGTACCCTGGGGAAAAAGTGGGAGCTACCCCCCACAGAGAAATGGGTAGGCCTCCTATGCTCTGTCTGTAGAAGGAACAGTGTCAGAGACTCATGGAACTAGGCTCTTGTCCCTCTCTGCCACAGATAGGCCCTGACCTTCACTTGAACACATATCTCTATTCTGTCCACTTCAGTGGCCAGGGAGGAGGTTATGCTCCAGGGTCTCAAGGCCCCAAGGTTCAGTTCAGTGCCAACATTCTCAGATTCTGTTTTCTTCCCTCTCTGAGGCATCCATCACTCACTGGCTTCCTCTAGAAACATTGTGACTGATGTGCATAAAGGGCTAGCTGTTAGTGTCTTAATACAGAAAAGTCATTCCAGAGGCCTGATTAACCTCCCGCTGTCTTAGAATAATGACTCCACAATCACCACATGACTTTATTACTCCTGGGAACACCCTCTACTATGGAGGGTTTAACTATCTTCGTTCACATGAAAGAGACCAATATATGTACTTCACAGCCAAGAGGTAATGTGCCCCAAACTATATCTTCTGGCAAATATAAAAAAGAAGGTCACAAAATCCAAGAAACAAAAATGCTGTCACTCAACCATCCTCGAGCTCTTCAGTCTTCAGCTACCACCCTTATGAAAACATGGTCCATCTGGAGTCAACCACCACAAATAGTTGCCTCTGGCTATGCCATTGGCATTGCCTTCTGACATCATCACCCTAGCTTCTGCCCTGGTTCTTTAGTGACCACAGCCATTCTGCTGCCTGGCCTCACTGGTGACTTTGCTTGGAGCAATCTCAGTTCCTGATAGATAATAATACGATCTTACCAATGGCTGGGCCCCAGGGGGAAGTTATTACCCAGCACAGAAAACAACTCAGAGAGAGATTCAAGCCTAGAATTCTTTTTCTTTTAATAACCCATACATAGGTCAAACATCCTCATGGTAACTCCCTATCTCTTTCCTTGGCCTACATCAGATTGATTGCATCTCAGAAGAGAGCCCTTCCTGCCACTCTGGTCTCTGCTTTGCTCAATATGGCTTCTTTATGTTGTTGTGGTTTATGGACAAAGTCTTATTCAGTAGCCCACACTGTCCTAGAATCCAGTTTTGGAACCCAGACTAATGCTGAATTCAGAGCAATCCTCCTGTCTCAGCTGAGATAACAGGCTTGAGTCACCACACCCAGCATGCTGTGGCTCCTATCCCTGATGTCCTCAATCTTCATTTTCTTTTTTTTCCCTCCAAGCACCCTGACCATAGGTTCCTAGCTAAGCTCCTGGCCTCCTCCTACACAAGACATATGCATGCCCTGCTCACATAACATTCCACACCCTCCTCCTCCTCTGCCTATCCAGACAGGCTTGATTCTGCTTCCTTCAGTTATCAATTCAGATAAGAAGCCTCTTAGTTCTTCATGTTTGGAGCCATGATCCATACACACACACACACACACACACACACACACACACACACACACACACACTGATATGTGATATGTGTGTGTGCATGTATATATGTGTATATGTATGTACATATATACCCTTTTATATATTTTTGCTCAGAAAACCAATTTAAAAAATTGAAAACATTTTCTTCAATGATTTCAAAGTTCTTGGTTTAAACAGAACTTTGACTTGGAACCTGGGGCTGGAGATGTGACTCAGCTGGCAGAGAGCATGCCGACCATGCATGGAGCCCTGGGGAACCTCAGCCCACCATAAACTAGGTATGGTGGAACATACCTATAACCCAGAACTCAGGAGATGGAAACAGAAAGACTGGAAGTTCAAGGCTTTCCTTGGGCTCATAGCAAATTTGAGGCCAATCTGGGTTACATGGGTTCCTGTTTCCAAACAATAGGGACTTTTCTGAGGCAGGGGACACCTTTTGGGTGTCTGAATTCCAAAGCTGGAGAATTAACTCTTTGGCTTAAGCTTTTGTCTCTTGGAATTTCAAGATATACCTAAGAGCAGCTGATAGGAATTGCTACCACGCCCCCATAGTGTACATGCCCAGCGGGACACTTAGTCATTTCCACCTAGTCATTTCTGGGTCATACATCCTGTGTGACCCATGACCCCATGGCTTTGTGGTTGCGCAAAGCTCGAAGTTTAATCACGTGATCTATGCGCATGCGTGGAATAGCCATGTGGGCCTGTGTGCGTAGGTGCGGCTTGGCCTTTAAAAGCCAGGCCCCATGTTCCCCCACCCCCCCTTCACATACATGTCCTTTCAGCAAGCCTGATCACACATATCCTTTTCTCCTCATCTTAATAAAACTCTTGTTAGTGGATTCTGTTGTGTTTTGTGACTTCTCCTTGCAGGGTAAGAGCACCGCTAAAAACCAACAGCAGCAACACTGGTTTTTAAAATGTTGTGGGTTTTTTTTTTTTCCTCCACCATCCCCCATTATTTAAAAGAGAACCAGGAATCTGAAGAAAGATGTATGAAAGTGGAAATGAAGAGTGTATGAGCTGAGAACATGAATGCTCCAAGGTACAGAGAAGCTGAAGGTTTTTGTTGATTTTTTTTTATAGGTATGAGGGAGAAAACAGCCAGAGGCATCTGGAAGACAGAAGAGCAGAGGAGAAAGTAATAGACTAAATACGGCCAGCAGGTTGGACTTGACCATGGCGGTGGGGGAGTGGTGGAGGGGTGTGGGGGTGTGTGTGAAGCAAGAAAGGAAGACAGAGGGAGGATTGACAGAGAGGAACAAAAGAGAAAGCATGGCTGAAGTAGAAGGGTTAGAAGCAGAATGAGTAAGTAGCCCAGGAGGGAAGCTCCGGAGCTGGAGAAGTTTGGGGGTGGGGAGGGTAAGGTGGGATGGGTGGTTGGAAGAGGGTGAGAAGAGCTGGGAAGAGCCAGGGTGCCAGCACCTATCACAGGTGCTGAGATCCTGAGGGAGCCTGGAGGCCAGCATGTGCCTTGGTGTGCTAATAAGCACCACAGGTAGCCGTCTGTCCTTTCTGCCAGTGATAGGGAAAAATGGCTCCTTTGGTAGAGAGAGGAACCGGCTTCCCAAGCTCCTCAGGAATGCTGGCTTTTGTCTAAGTGCCAGAATTTGGGCAAAAGGGACTTGACAAGAGATGGTCCCAGAAAGGACTTTAGGGACACATGTGTGATTCACATTTTAACTCAAGATCTCCTCTGAGCTGATGGAAAGAAACCATGTGTTTTATCCTACCATTCTGTCTTCAGTTTGCTTTTCTCCACTCCCCCCCCCCTCAAAAAAAAAAGGTTTATGGAAAATTGGGACACCCTCCCAGGGGGTATGGGAGTTTAAGGACCCCATTGGCCTCTCCAGTATGGAAATCGAATAGTAGTGGTCAGGAGAGACCCCATCCTGCTATTTATAGTGCTCTCAAATAACCCCTCAGGGCAGCCGTGCCAGAAGAGAAGCCCTCTGCATTCCAGTCCCGAAATTAGAAATGCTAATTGTGAAAAAATGTAAACACAAATTAGTCAAGGGAGAAGGACGGTGGCGAGAAGGTGCAGGATAGCATCTCTAAATGGCCGGCTACTTCATCCCCTCACATACTTCACCAAACTGGTTCCTTCCTTTTTATCTGCGGATCGAACTTCCTGTCATATCCTTTCATTTCCCACGGAATCAGTCCTGTGCTCTGGCTGCTTCCTAGGCCTCCTGGTCCGCCAAGAGTTTCAGTCTCCAGGTCTCTTTCTGAACGCATCACTGCAGGCAAGCAGAACTACAGAAGAGACATAGTTCAGCCTATGTGGATGAGAATGGTGTTGAGGACTATGTACGCAAACGCAAAATTTCACTTAATATTTGAATAGCAGCTCTCCATCTTTGGCAAGCAAAGACATTCTGACCTTGGATTAGCCTCTTCCTTTTCAGAGCATCACTAGATTTCCCACCATGTCCAGTTAGCAACATAGACAGAGGAGACACAGGCCTGAGCCCCTGCTGACACTGCCTTGGGGAAGCTACTGCAAAGCGTGGCGTTACAGATGGGATTCTTGGAATGTGTATTCAAGAAATCTCACAGGAGGGGTGGCCCACAGTTCCTGCAAAGGAGGAAGAGGTGACATCATCGGGAGCCAGTAGCTATGGTGAGGAGTGGCGACTGAAATTGTGGGCGGAGTTACCTAAGATGGCTTCCTGTCGGGAGAACGAGTGGGAAAGGAGGGCTCAAGCTGAGACAGGTCATGGCTGGCTAAAGGCAAAGAAGACACAGGAGAACACAGTGCTCCTCCCAGACAGATAGACAGAAACTCCAGAGGGGCTTTCCCAAGAAGAGCCCAGCACAGTGGGGGGCACACAAGAGGGTCAGCACAAGACAGCCCAAGAGCTAACGTTGAGGATCAGTGGGAATAAAGTAGCATTTGTAAATACAGCCTGCAAAAACATTTCTCATTCAACCGCTTGTGAAAAAGTATCTGACTTTTCTCAGCGGCTCTGCCTATTTATGAAGCAAAACGTCAAGATGTTTGGAAGCAGAGGTAAAATTTGAAAACAAAGGTTAATGCCTATCGATGATTCTGTGGCTGCATGACGCTGTACTACACAAGGTAAACAAACCCACACTCTCCCTAGAGGGAGAGAGGGATGGGGTAGTGAGGGACCCCAGGAGGGAAGGAGAGCCCACCTTATACTCTCCTGCATCCCTCCCTGCTCAGCCTGCTCTCTGGCTCTAATTAGAGAAATTCTTTCATAGATCTACTTTTTAAAGGAACATAAACAATACTTCCCAAGCCCCCCATGGCTTGTACACATTTTTTTTTTCCTTTTTAAAGCTGAAAACACACTAAACTCTGAGAAAAACATAAAGAGAACCATGGTTTGGTCCAAAACCAAACTATTCCAACCCAGTGCTAAGATGTTTCTAAATGCTCCTGGATTCCCTCCTCCCCGGAGGAAATGCTACTAAAGTGTGTGTCTCTGCAGTGCATGCGGGAGGTTTACTGGAGGTCTACGCTGTGCTGGAGCTTTGGGTCCTTAACTACACCTGGGGGCACGGGTTCGAGGCAAGAGAGCAAGAACTGGCTCTTCAATAAACAGTCTCTGTGACAACTTCCTAGTTAATAGTCACCGAGGGAACGGACATCCGGAGGGCTGGTCCAGGAGCCGTTTGTTTTGCCCACAACTAGGAGTTTTTTCGGTTTCTTTCAATATGGGGTTCCAGGTCAGTGGGCTTTCTCCAGGAAGTGGCTTAGAGGGTTTCAGGGAGCAAGGGTTGTAGTGGTGAAGAACTGAGAGGAAGGTCAGAACTCGCCCACTTCCTGACATACTCCTCCCCGGCCCAGGAGACCTTCCATCTCCAGACAGTGGGAGTCAAGGAATCCAAGACAAAATGGAGAAGGCAGCTGGTTTGGAAGCTGTCTTACCTTTCCGGGCCTTCCTTCCTCAATTACAAAGTAAGTTCCTTCCAGCTCCACCCCACTATTCTGTGAGCACGAGGCACAGCCCAACGCTCCCGACAATAGTAGGCCCCAACTCTTGTCAGGTACAAAGGAAACTCCATGTCCCCAGATTCTGGTGGTTAGACAGAAGCCGACATTCCTCAGGAACTTGTGAAGCCCGTTCCCAACTACCAAAAGGAGCCATTTCCCTTATCACCTGCAGAAGGGACCAATGGCTATCTGTGGTGCCTGCTAGCACACCAAAGCCCCTGCTGACCTCCAGGGTCCCTCAGGATCACAAGTACCTGTTACACATTTCAGAGCCTACGCTAGCCTTCAAGATCTTCTCATCCCCCACCCCGACGGGTCCAGCTCATGGGTTTCCCTCCTCCCAGCTTCCCGGTCTCCTTATAACCCTGTTTATTTAGGCTTTGTTTGCTCTTTGGTCCTCTCTTCCCCTCTATGCCCCACCCCCTCCACTCTCCTGTTTCTCTCATGGCCAGGTCCAGTCTGCTGGCCGTGTTCAATCTACTTCTTTCTCTCCCTGCTCTGGACTCTTCCAGATGCCTCTGGCTGTTCTCTCTCTCATATCCACAATGGAAGCCTTCCCTAAACCCTGCCATGGAGCTATCATTTTACACAGTGTCTGTCATGGGTGTGCTCACTGAGTCCGAGCACACGTACTTAGGTAGACACGTTTTCAGACAGTGGATGGAGAGGAGGCTCTGAAGGATTTGCAGAGCAGTACCAGGTGGGGAAAGCTCAAGAATACCCACCCACGAGATGCCCTTTGTTTGCTAATGAAGCAGTCATCAAGGCACCCTGCATAGAACTCATGCTCCCTTAGCGTCATGAAAGATGCCTCTGTTCCTCCCAGACATGTTATTTTCCCAAAATGCTACGAAAGTCTTCCACCTCCTCCCGAGGCCCTGACGTTGTTCTAACAAGGCTACTCTTTCCTAAATCACTCCCTGGGTGTCTCTGAAAGCCAGGAAAGTACTTAAAACCCAGGGTCTGAAAGGGCAACTGTCACTCGGCTGTCATGCTAAGACCTCAACCCCATTTAATTTAGATTAAAATGGGGCAATCATTTTCATCAATCATCAGGCTGAGTAAAAAGGAGTCTACCTTCTCTCCCTAATTGCTCAGGAAACATTAGAGGTAAATGGATTAAACCATAAACCCAGGCAAACTCCCCTGACTCACCCATCCTTTTCTTATTTAACCCTTGGAAACGTACTGTCTGTTCAAATAAGGCCCCAGGACCAGACCCACACTGTTTGAGGGCAGGGAAGCTACTTGCCTTTTCTCGGGGCTACACGTTCTCTGAATATGAAACCTAGTGAAAGATCTGAGTGAGCCACACAGACACAGGTGTGCTTGCATCCAAAGGTTACGTGTGTGTGAGATGTTGGGAGTGGCCTGGAAATAATTCTCCTTTGATCAATTCTTAAAATAACTAGGGCTTGGCTATGTTTTCTGTTTGCCTATAGTAGCCAGCCATGAAGACTCACCACTCTAATGGCAGCTGGGAGGATAGTAGTGGGTGGATGCTGGGATGCCTTTGTAGAAATTAATAAAGGTCACGGGTACTTAGAATGCTTCCTTATTGTCCCCAGCACAGCCTATTTCCCCATTAATTCCTTCCCTGGAAATTCTGTTTCTTCTCACAACACAGTTACATTCAGGATGGCCTTGAACATGCATTTTGAACAGGGGCCAATTCAAGAAAAACTAAGCTGCTCTGAGTCAACTATAAAAAGAACCTTTGAAAATAAGCAAGAAATTCAGTGGCTGCAACTCTATTCAAACACTTACAGGTTTCATTTGCAGCTAAAACATTGTATGATCAATTTAAACCGCAGAATCTGATTACAATGTCATAATTTTGAATAACTTTGATCCCGAGGGTATTTTTAGAAGCTGTTTATTTTGCCTTTCCTTCACTGACCCTCCCCATAAAGCTACTTATCTTCTCTCTTTATGCCCCTCGATTTTGCTGCATTTAGTCATTACATGCAAGTGACCACATAGCAACCTCTTCACATCCAAATAGTCCTTCTCCCAGCCACTCACTCTGAAGCAATAATTTGAGTTAGGCGCTTTTCTTCTCAGCAGCCACAGCATGTATTTTAAAAGTTGTTCAGCACACAGCCCTTCCCATTCAGGTGAATACTGCTATGGCTTTTCTGTTTCTCACGTTCACGTGGGTTTCTCAAGTCCAACCCAACTAATGAACTGGTCGTCTTTCATTTGCCAGAGACAGACACGACAGAGTTTTGAAACAGCTGATCATCTTATATCATAGGTAGAAGTTGAGACCTGGAATGGTGGGCCCATTTTTCTCTTTGTAAGGTGAGGACATGAAGGCAGGTGCTGCATTATGGCTCACTTGGCAGGGTTCTGTCAAGTTCACTGCTTCTTTCTGCAGTCAACAAGAACAGGATGAGGCCATTTGCCACCAACAGGATTTCTAAGAGGGGAGGGAAGAGAACAGGTGTCTTCAAACCTCCCAGGGAAGAAGGAGGGGCAAGGGACACAGCTAGACCTAACATGACCTTGAGGATAATGTAGGATGGAATGGAAACACTTCACTTTCTACTGTCTGAAAATCTCCAATATGGCCAGTTAAATAGAGCCCCCCCCCCATTTGTCTTTGCTAGTAATTCATTATTAAATCTAACCATATTGGTGTAAGCTCATATGAAATGGCAGAGACTTTATTCCCTGACTGAGCCCTGAGAACATGCACAGATGAGGAGCCTAGAAATGCAAAGAGCAGGAAGAGATCCATCCTTTGATGTCCAAGAGCATAAATATCACTTGTGGTTCCATGAAAAATGACACAGTAAAAACAAAAGGCCCATAACCCATAATTCCACCACTGATGCACAGTCAGTATGAACAACAGATGCTCAATAGCACAAGTCACAGGGACATTCAGGTCAGTTTCACCTATCTGGAAATTGCTGCAAAACCTCAGTTATTCAGACCTTACTTACTACTGAGAGATTGGAAGACACTCAAGCAGGGGTATCCTGTTCTTCCCAGATTATCAGAGCACACATTGATAGAGATGAAATATTTCTATGCAGTCTTAAAAAAAATACAAATGGCTGACAAGTCAGTAAAATGGCTTCCAGTATATGGGATTCACCACTTTCCACACTGTGGGAGCATAGTTGGGAGCTAGAACAGAGAGCTGAAGATCAGAATCAACCACAGTCAGTTGCAACACTCAACAGGAGGCCCAGCGTCACAGGGCTGGCTGTTCCACTTTGGCTTTAGTCTGGATCTTCTCACTGGTTCCCTCTCAAGGAACTGTCTCTGTGCCCAAACTCAGTCTTTTGTGGGAGGAAGGAGAAGGTGAACATCTGTGTCCTAGATGCTCCTACCAAAGAGAAGTGGGGTAGAACGGCACATATTCAGAAGTAAATATTGTCAGTATTCTACCTCATTCCTGACCTTTCAGCCAAAGCAGCCACCCAGGCTTAACTCTGCCTCCAACCCCTGACATCTATTAAGACACGAAGGAGGTTAGTATGTATTGAAATATTTTCAGGAACTATGAGGTCCCAGATGCAGGATATGTGAATTGTACTTTACAGTGCACAGACACACAAACGAAGGATAAACTAAATCAAGAAATGGTTCTGGAAAATTGTTTATATTGTCTGAAACTAGACTTCCTACACTGACACTCAAATTCCAAGAACTATAGGATAAAGTATAACCACAATCCTTTGAAATGCAACTTTCAAGAAATACAGGGGAACTCTTGGTGCCTGGAAGCTGGAGGGAACTGAAAGTCAGACCAGAGGCTCTCAGAGTGTGTGTGGTCCATTGGCTGTGGAGTGGAGGTGGGGTGAGAAGACAGAGATTTGGACTTGTGGTTCATAGTAATCTTAGAGCTTGAATGTGAACGCCTATGAGGAAACAGCAGGTTCAAAGCCTTCGTAATGGAAGGAAAATGGAACCCGAGGCCTTTCTGCTAGCCTGGCACTCTAAAGGCACTGAACTTGGTTGGAAACAGTAAAGAAAAAGCCCAGTCCAGAGCACTTGTCTGTCTCTCAGTGTTCCACTCCACAAGTTTCAGGTTGACTACTTCTATGCATCTGTGCTCTTAGAAACCCAAACTGAGAAATTCTGTTAGAAGGTTTTTGTTGGAGACTATGATGTACCCAGCAGAAGTGAAAACCAAGTCTGTGTAAGGCCCACAAATGAAGTCCTGTTTAAGACAAACTCAGTCTAAAATTATAAACATTCCTTAAAGAAATAAAATAACACATAAAAGCAAGATTAGAGTCTAGTAAATTAAATTCCTGGTTACTAGTCTGGCTACTGTTAATGATTTAATGGACAAGGATATAAGGGATGAATTCAAACCACAGTCAAAAAAAATTTAAAGGGAACAGAATAGAAAGATAAAACCAGATTCACATCTTACTCCATATATTAAGTAAATCCAGAGACAGTAAGATCTAAGTGTGAAAGGAAAATTTTAACTTTATAAAGAAAATATAGAAGGATATGGTTATGATATAGATAGGGAGTGTTTTTTTGTACTGGACACAAAAATCATAAAACATAAAGGAAAAGACTGATAAACAGGAGTTTTCTTAAAACTGTGTGAAAAACAAAAATACCACAAAGATAAAAGGAAAAACAAAACCACATTTTAGGAGAAGATATTTGCACACTGTACAAAAGAAAATCTTGTAAATTCACAAGAAAAAGACAGCAAGTAGTATTAATACCTTACAGAGGATACAAGGCTATTGCTTAGTAAGCACATGAAGAGCGCTCCAGTCCTGAGTCGTGAGAGCGTTGTAGCCAGGAGCAAAGCTGGTACATCTGTCAGGAGGCAGAAGCACTGATGCATTGTGGGGTGGGAGCATATGTGGGAACCACTATGTAGGGAAACATTAGACAACATCAATGATGCTCAAGCTGTGCATGCCATCTCTCTCTCTCTCTCTCTCTCTCTCTCTCTCTCTCTCTCTCTCATGTTCGCAGGGAGACAAGATCATGGACACACATAATTACTGCCCTGTCTGTGACAGTCAACCTGGGAAGGTGCCAAAGTCCACTAAGGAACAATAAAAATATGTGCAACACAAGACAGTGGGTTGTATGCAGTCATAGGACCATACATGGAATGCCACACATTTACTTCAAAATCAGGGTTCTCTTAGAAAAGTAAAAGGAATGTGTTTATATTTTGAGTGGCATTTGAATTGCTTCATTTCTTACACAACTATTTGGAACAAGTTGGGCAATATATTGAGGTAGCATTTTATCCTTTCAATAGCGAGTGCATGGGTATCTGGTAGGTTACTGTTTGTGTGTTTGAACTATTTCATCACTGACAACAACTTAGGAAAAGGTTGCATCTAAGCAGTGATTGTTCTAAGTAAAACCTACACAAACACAGCTCTGAGCCTTCAACATCATTAGAGTAGGTTCACCAACTTAATAAGTATTTACTAATTTATTGTATAGCTGGGACAGATTCACATGACATTAGTTGAACCTTGCTCTAAGGTACCAGTCTGGCCATAGTATGTCTAACAATGACTGAAGAGGTCCTTGGGCACCAAACTTGTTGTGCAATATCTTGATTGTGTTCTGACAAATAAAGTTTGCTTGAAGTCAGAGGGTGATGTTAGCCACTAGCTGACCTAAATTAACCATAGAGGTTTGGAGGACTGGAGACAGGGAGGAGACAGGAAGTAGTTAGGTGGGGAAGAGAGAGGATCTCGGCCCTTTGGATAGAGGGACAATAGAGGTAGGAGGCAATTGGTAGCTGCTCCCTGCTCCTCTGATCTTCAGATTCTTACACTGATATCTGACTCCCATTTTTTTTTATTGATAAAGATTAATTAGATTAACATGTCCCCTGGTGTCCAACTTTTGAAGCATGAATTCACCAGACAGCTGCTTGCCTGTGGCTTTGCATCCACCGGCACCCAGTGAAGCTACACTCAGAGCTATACCTGCAGGAGTCACTGTACCACCAACTGGCTTTTCCTTTTCTTCCCCAAGCCCTCTGAGCGAGGCTGGGATTTTCCTGTTGTAGCCTCTCTACAGCAGTCTCCACAAGTCTTCACAGAGCAATTAAAGGACCTAATGCCTACTATAAAAACCATACTGTTCTGGATGATGTAACAGCTTTAGAATATAAAACAAAAATTTCAGGAGAAACCATATAGCAGATATTTTGGCAAACTTCTATAAATGATTTTTAAAAAACTCCAAAAACAAAAAATAACAAAGTTAAAAATATGAGCCTGGCAGTGGTGGTGCACGCCTATAATCCCAGCACTCAGGAAGCAGAGGCAGGAGGCTCCAAAGATACACAGGGAAACCCTGTTACAAATAAAACAAAGCAAAACAAGTTAAAAATACGAATAAATTACATTGTATTTGAGGGTTTGGTAGACATAGGGGCAGATGTAACAATAATTGTGCCAGAATCTTGGTATCCAATTTGGCCTCTTCAGGAGGTAAATGTTCAGCTTTTAGGGATTCAGACTTTATCTCAGATAAAACAAAGCACAAGATGGGTCAAATGTATAGGACCAGAAGGACAGAGAGGAAAACTAAAGCCATATGTGGCTAACACAGCAATGAATTCATGAGGACATGATTTGCTACATTAACATTCCTCCAATCTCAGAAATAAACCATGAACTAACATATGTTTCTGAGAAAAAAAATACTAAAAAGTATTATAAGGAACAGTCACCAAACATTCAGGTTGTACATAAACAGAGCACATCAGCTGCTAATCTTTCAAAGGTACCAACAGCCCTACCTTTAAAATGGCTAACTGACAAACCTATCTGGGTAGAACAAAATGGCCTTTGATATCCGATATCAAAAAAGTTACAAGCCTTAGAACAGCTGGTACAGGAGCAGCTAAATGCTCAACATATTGGAAAATTGACCAGTCCTTAGAATTCTATATTTGTCATTAAAAAGAAATCTGGTGCCGGACAGTGGTGGCACATGCCTTTAATCCCAGCACTCAGGAGGCAGAGCCAGGTTGATCTCTGTGAGTTTGAGGCCAGCATGGTCTACAAGAGTGAGATCCAGGACAGGCACCAAAATTACACAGAGAAACTCTGTGTCAAAACAAACAAACAAACAAACAAAAAATCTGGAAAATGGATAATGTTAACATATTTGAGAGCCATAAATAAAGTAATTCAGTTGATGGGCTCTCTACAGCCTGAAATTCCTCTGCCTTCTCTAGTAGCTGAAGGATGGTCTATTATAGTGATTGGTTTAAAAGACTGTTTCTTCACTATACCTTTATAAGAACAGGATAAGAAAAACTTTGCCTTCATGGAGCTTACTTATAATTCTCAGCCCCTTAAAACATATCAGTGAAAAATTCTCCTACAAGAGATGTTAAACAGCCCCACCCCATACCAATGTTTTATACAACAGCCATTGGAAATAATTCATAAACAGTTTCCGTAATCTATAATTTACCATTACATGGACGATATCTCATCAGCTGATTCAAATGTAGATACCTTAGAGAAAACGTTTGAAGAAGTAAAGAAAATTTTGCCTTGTTGGAGATTACAAATCGCTCCTGAAAAAATACAAGGAGGAGATTCTTTTAATTACCTGAGATATAAAATAGGTTTACAAAACATCCAACCCCAAAAGGTACAAATCAGGAGAGATCAATTACAGACTCTTAATGACTTTCAAAATTTGCTGGGAGACATTAACGGGCTACAGCCCACAACTGGATTAACAACTCAAGAACTAAGTAATTTATTTCAAACCTTACCAGTTGACAAGGACTTAAATAGTCCAAGAAAATTATCAGCTGAAGCTGAGAGAGAATTGACTCTGGTAGAAAAGAAATTACAGGAGGCACATCCAGAGCTTGATTTCGTTCTGGTTATTTTACCTTCTACACATTCCACTACAGGAATTCTATTGCGGAGAGAAGATAACATCTTATAATGGATATTTCTTTTACCACACAAGCAGAGTAAAAAGTTAAAGGTCTACGTAAAAAAGGTTTCTGAGTTGATTCTAAAAGGAAAATGGAGACTTCTTCAATTAGCAGGAATGGACCCCACAGAACTTATAGTACCTTTTACTAATGCTGAAATTTCCTCTTTATGGGCAGAAAATGAACATTGGTAATGAGCTTGTAGTAATTTTTTTGGGAGAGATTAGCAACTAATATTCCAAAAGCAAGAGAGTGCAGTTTATAAAGAGAATTAACTGGATCCTTCCTCACATTTTACAGGGAACACTAATTTCTGGAGCCCCTACATTCTATACTGATGCAAACAAATCAGAAAAGGCAGGTTAAAAATCAGGAAATTTAAGTAAAGTGGCTCAAAGCCCTTATGATTCTGTTCAAAAGTCAGAATTATATCCTATTCTCGTTTTGTATGAGATTTTCCAGAACCTCTTAATAATATAGTTACTGACTATCAATATGCATAAAGTATTGTTTTACATATTGAATCTGCTGAATTTATTACAAGAAATAATCAGAAATAGAAATCATCCCTTACATATAAAACACATATCATATCCTATATGGGTCTACCAGACCATCTAGCACAAGGTAATGATGAAAATGATCAACTATTAGTAGGAAATGTGCTAGAAACCTGAGAATTTCATAAGAAACACCATGCTAATAGCAAGGGTTTGAAAAGATTTTTCCATCACTTGATAACTAGCCAAAGAAATTACAAAGAAATGTCCTACTTGTTTTTTGTAAAACCAAACTCCACTAACTGCAGGAAGTTACCTAACAGGTACTCAAAGAAATGGAATTTGACAAATGGATGTTTCATTTTGCAGAACTTAGAAAATTAAAATACATACACCATACCATAGATACATATTAAGGATTTCAATGGACAACTGCTTTGAGTTCTGAAAAGGCTGATTCTGTAACTACACATTTGTTAGTTTTATGGCCATTGTGGAGATACCTGTGCAATTAAGACTGACAATGCTCCAGCATATGTCTCTAGTAAAGTGAAACATGTCTTTTTTGTGTGTATATTATAACATAAAGCATATTAAAGGTATACCACACAATCCTACAGGACAAGCAGTTATAAAAAGTTCTAATCAAACTCTAAAAGATATGCTTAATAAACATAAAGGGGTAATAAAGACCCCCAGAGATAGAATGCACAATGCTTTATTAACTTTAAACTTTCTAAATGCTAATGAGAAAGGAAGGACAGCTGTGGAGAGACATTGGATAATAGAAAAACTGCTGAATTAAATCAGCCTGTGTACTTTAAAGATGTGTTGACCTCAGAATGGAAACCAGAATATATGTTACACTGGGGAAGAGGTTTTGCCTTTGGTTCCACAGGAGAAGGAAAGCTATAGATACCATCAAAATTGATAAAAATTACATTCAAACAAGAGAGACATCTTGATTAAAAAAGGTGATAGTTTATCAAACAGTGTAACTATTCAATCTAAACTAACTTTTATAACTTATGTCTAACAAATGCTTTTCATTTGATCAGATATAATTTGCCAAAAAGGAAACTCTCCAAAGTTAGGGCTGGGGCAAGTTTTTGTTTTTGTCTTTCCAGGTGAATGAAGGCATCCAACTAAGAAATCTGAAGACCACTGGACAAACAAGACAACCAGAAGAAAAAGGAAAAATCATCCAGAGAAAATGTCCCAAGAAAAAGATTAAATTGGCCTATTGGTATATCACATTTCCAATAGGATAAAATTTCATAAATTTTCCCAAATGTTTGATTCTTCTGTTCTCTACAGACAGATAAAACAAATGGTCTTTTTTGCAGTTCCAGTTCAATTAAAAATTAAAGCTGGCTTTGTAGTTAGAGCATGGCTTTCTCCTTCTCTAAATCCAAGCATGATTGTAAAGGAAAATCCAAAATCCCTGTCTCGTGTAAGAAGAGTCATCTAATATGGGACAGAAGAAAAACCAAAATTAAGGGACTATTCTATTGCCACTAATCTCATAATTCTTTGGTTTTATTTTGACTCTTTCAAACTTTTGCTAAGGTATAAATTTCTGTGGGATATCTTTCTGTACATTGTAAATATGTATTGCTCTGATTGGTTGATAAATAAAGCTACATTGGCCTATGGCAGGGCAGGATAAGGTTAGGCGGTACATTCAAACTAAAGATGACAGGAAGAAGGATTAAGTTGAGGAGACAACAGCCCACTGCCAAAGGCAACAAGATGCCAGCAGACCTAGAATGCCATGGCCATGTGGAAACATACAGATTAATAGAGATTTGTTGAGTTAAGAGAGTTGAGTTAAATAGGTTAGTTATAAGAGGTAGCTAGCAAGAAGCCTGACCCATAGGCCATATAATTTGCATTTAATATTAAGCCTCTGAGTGATTATTTTATAAGCGGCTGTGGGACCACAGGGCCTGGCAGGACCAGAGAAGCTTACAGCTACAATAAATATTACCTCAAAATTTATAAAATTAATATACATATTTTTAACTTTTATCATGATATTAATGGTCATGTAGAGTAATAACTTATTCTAGAAAAAGGCTTCATCTAGTTTCCTGTACATGATTTCAGGTTTGAGTCTCTATCAGGTAACTAGGAATTAAATTTTTGTACTCTGGATGTACATAACAAATTATAGTCCTTTAACCTCTTCAAGGTCTGCCACATATGACATTTAAAATGTTTAAGTTTTCTGTAGTGAACCATGACCATGCCTAACAGTGACCTTTGAAGTCTCCAAAAGGGGGATGGGGCCCCACAATGACAATTCCATCTGCATTGTGGTAATGCCACTAAGCTGACAAACACCACCAAAAGGTTGGCTTTAGACTACAAACTGTTGAGGATAATTTCAAGGTGGCTAGCTGAGATGATCCAGACTACTCTAGCCAGGCCTTGAGACAAGCCCTGCACTTTCCCATTACATAGAGACTGGACAACAAATGATACAGCTACTTCTCCCAGGACTTGACAATTATCCCAATTTTTTTCAGGGTCCCCTAAAGATGCTGTTGCCCCCAGACAGCAGGAAATAATTTTAAAAACATAACACCCACATTCCCAAGAGGTGAAGTAGTCAGTTTTTGGTTGTTCTGTGGGTTATGGATATTTGTCATCATTTATGGGGGTTAATTACAAATTGTTATTGGTAATGGTCAGGAAAAAAGCTAAACAAAGGAGATTAGATTAGGGACTGTTTCTGAAAAGAAAAAGGGGAGGATATAGAAATGATAGGATAAAAGGGTAGATTATTGAATCTACTTTTAAACCAAAGTAGCAACTACTAGTCTTAAATATTTTACATTGGTATAGGTTTTTATATATTGATGCAAATTTGAGGTTATTTTTGTTATAGTGTAAATATGTTTCTATTCTTGTTTAATATATTTTTGTATATTGATGCAAATTTAAGGTTATTTTTGTTAGAACATACTGTACATACATTTCTACTCTTGTTTAAGGTATTGTACCTTTGCAGCTCATTTAACAATGTAAATTTCTAGTCCTTGAAAGTTATTATTATAAACTTTTTAGGATAATAAAGAAACACAGCTTAGTAATTAGTCATCTATTACAATCAAACTTTTATTCATGCTAGGTATGTTTTCAAAGTCAAACAGATATGTTTATATAGTCAGGTGGTCTTCAAACACTTCAGAGATCTACAGAATATGGTATTTAAGATGTTTTAATAACATAAGGTTTTTTGTGACAATGAGACATGTCTGCTTGTGGCAGTACCAATCTACTTCAGAGAAGATGATGGGCATGGAAGAAACTCCATATAGAGTTTACTTTTTGTGGCAAAAGTTAGCCACTGGGCAAGAAAATGCACTTGCCTTGACTGCTGACATTATGCTGTCCAAATTGGACAAGCAGGTTTGAAAAGAGATTGCCAAACTTTGCCAAGATGAGGCAAGACAGTCCTTCAACAATCCTGCTTCACAGAAAAGTCTGTCATATATTGTAGGCCTGCAGACCAAAGATAGGTGCCTCAGCATTATAGAAAAACCTTGGAGGACTGTCCAGGCAGCTAGCTGTTTTTATCTTTTCTTAGTTTTAGAAATTGTTTGCAATATACTTCCTGTTTATTCAGATAGCATTATATCCTTCTCAGGTCTCTGATGGGGTTGAAGACTAGGTGGTTATATAGTTATTTAGTTTTCCTTATTATCAAATTCAGAAAAGAAACTCACAAAATAGGAATAAAATGTATAAGGTTGAAAGAAATAAAAAGATAGTTTGGGTTGGTAGTGCAAGTTAGGATAGAAAGTGAATTAGGTACAAAACTTTGGACTCATCAAGATAGGATAGATGATGGAGTATTTTCTCTGAACTTGTCAAATGCAAGTGGACTGACACTGTTAATGTAATTCTTGCCAGTATATATTTGTATAGAGTTATTGTACTTATTGTATATAGTTTTTCTATGTTAATTAAAGCCTTTGCTTTTTATTTAGACAAAGAGGGGGAAATGTGTGATATTTTGATTGTGTTCTGACAAATAAAGCTTGCTTGGAGTCAGAAGGCAGAGATAGCCACTAGCTGACCTAAATTAGCCATAGAGGTTTGGAGGACCATAGACGTTTGGATAGACAGAGAGGAGACAGGAAGTAGTGAGGCAGGGCAGAGAGAGGATCTCAACCCTTTTGGACAGAGGAATAGTAGAGATAGGAAGCAACTGGTGGCTGCCCCCTGCTTTCTGATCTTTCAGTTTCTTATCCTGATATCTGACTCTTGATTTGTATTGATAGAGATTAATTAGATTAATGCTTCACAGGCTAGTGGTACTTTATGATGAATTCTGCTCTTGGCCATTTTATAGGAGCTTCCAATTACATTCTTCCTGATGTAAGGTAGGAAGAACACATCATAATAACCAATATAATCATAACATCATAACAATAGCATCATAATAACATAATATCATGTGATGCTGCCTGCACCACTCCAGACAGAGCTCTAAGGCTTTGAGCATGTTATATGCTTTGATGCTGACTGCAGCCCTTCATGAGCCCAGTATTAGTATTACCCCATCTTATAGATCAAAGACAAATGGCTTCACTGCTGTTTTGTGAATGCATTTCCCTAAAGCACATGTTAGAAATGTAACCCCCAGTGAAAGTGTTGCTGTAGAGGGGATTGGAGGAAGATAGTTCATGAAGGTTCCACCTTCATGGATGGCTTAGTGGTAACTATTGAAGAGCTTGAGTCTTTGAGGCTGAGCTCTCTCTCTCTCTCTCTCTCTCTCTCTCTCTCTCTCTCTCTCTCTCTGTCTCCCTCTCTCCCTTCCTCCCTCCCTCTAGGATCTGCTCTCTTCCTTTCTGCCTCCTACCACTGTATGACATAGGGCAAAGGCTCTCAACAGATGTGGACTCTTGACCTGGGATTTGGATTTCCCAGATTTTAGAGCCAGAGGGAGCACATCTCTTTTTTTCACAAGTTGCCCAATCTCAGCTCCTTTTTCTGTTCCTTTTCCTTTTATGCCTAAGGAGATAAAACCCAAGGCCTCACATATGCAGGGCAAACACTGCCACTGAGCTACACCACAGTCTACCCTCCACTATTCTGTCAGCATAGCACAAGGAAACAAACAAAAATCAGAAACAGAACAGCAAGTTAGGTTTAACAACAATGACAGTGTCAAAGCAATGAATCTGAGCTTCATCGGTAAAACACACCCCTTAGAGGTTCTCTGATGGTCAGTCTGTTCTGTTTGCAGTTACAACTGGACATTTCACTTTATGGATAAAAACTTCTCTGGGCATGCTCAGGACAACTGCTCCATGTGTCTTGGAGATGCAGGATGCTGGATCTGATAGGAAGTCTTGGTGATTACCAGGTTCACTGGGATGGTACAGTTAAACTCCACAAGGACACGAGATATCATTGCTGCCAGGTCCTCTGAACCCCAAACAGTTGCATCCTAGGAGCACAGTGGATATCTATTGAAAAGAGACTGTTGAATAATTTTCCTCTTCCTTTTTGAAATCTTTCTTCAAAAAGTCCGGTAGCACCCAGATCAAAGCAGAGACACTCTGGTTGAGGCTTTGAAGTAGAGGTGGGGCTGCTTGAATTGCACTCATGGATCCATAGTCCTGGAACCAGGATGGCAGACTCTGATAGGCAGGGAGGCCCAGGAAATGAGCTGGAGCTTCTGATTTGCAGTCCTGATTTTGTTCCTTCATCACAAGGTAAGATGGTGTGACCTAGTCCTGGGACTGCTCACAAGTGAGAATGCCTTTCTAGGAAAAAGACAGCTGCTTGGTAATTAGGCAGATGTGTAATTAAAGTTACTCCAGGACACCTTAATTCAAGTTGAGTGAGCTAAATGATGATTTGTAGCTTTATAAACTGAAAATTTAGCAAGTGCATTGTTAGTGGCCACATCCTGCAAAGTGCTGCTAAACATAGAGCGTGCTCATCTGCTGGTTTAAAAGGTGTTACTGAGATGGTTTTATTACCTATTTAAGGATTATTTGTTTGATCATAGAAGAGGACTTTCATATTTATTTTGACATCCTTTGGCCTTTCTGCCCGAGTTCCAAGAACCTTCTACACCTCTTACCTAATTATGATCGAAAAGGTAAGTCTGTTAGTAGAACATTTACCATGCATGCAGGAAGCCTTGGGTTCACTACTTGGCACTAAATACATAACCCCCTCCTGGTGGCCTATACCAGCCCTCCAGAGAAACACAATGATCATAACTTCAAGGACATCCATGTCTACCTAATGAGATCAGGACCAGCCTGGACCACTTGGAACTTCATTTCCAAAAAGGAGGGCAAGAGGATGTTAGCCCTCCATCTCCACGGTGGAGCGCTTGTCCAGCAAGCAAAGGTCCCAAGTACAGGCTCCAGCATACGGAAAGGAATTCCAGGATGTCATGGCAAGTTGGGTATGCTGCCAAACACCCCAGTACTTAGGAAACAGAGGATTGTCATTGTTGAGGCTAGCCTGGGTTAGGAAGAAAGACCCTGTCACAAACAGATAAGCAGACGTTACAAGAAACTCTCAGCTGGGGTTGTCTAGGAGGTGGAGACCCATGGCAGAGTCTGGGTAGGAGGTGAATGCAGCAGGGACGCCCATGCAATTATCCTTCCTGGAGGTGTACTCTGTGTTCTTTCAGGAACATCTTAATCATTTTTACGCTATCCTGACTCCTAATCACAGGCGTACCCAGTGTTGTCAAAACAGTGCCTGCCTGCATCTGTGTTCTGCGACTGGCCTGGCTTCCAGGGAGCATCTGTGAGAGAATGGAGAGCAAGTGATTGACAGTCTATGTTGACATTTTGTGGCTGTTTGGAAATAGGAACAATCTGGGTCTGATGTTGTAATTCCTCCTTTTATGGGCAAAAGCCAATGCCTCAGCATGAATGAGCATTATCTTAAGCTCTGTAGACACGCCATGTCCTTCAGCACGCCCACTGTGCAGCAAGAGACAGACCAGGACCTTTTCCATCTCCATTTCTAAGTCTCCATCCCTAATGAAATCGAGTAAAACAGCAGACTTGAAGAGAAACAAAATTCTGATATAATTTTCCTTTCCTTTTGTTTCAACCACACGCCTCATCGTAACTCATTGTAATATTTTTAATTACACAAGTAATAGATTCTCATTGATAATTAAAACAGCATAGGTAGAAAAAAACTCTCCTCTTCCCCAATCCTGTGTTGTTCCCTTCTGAGTAACCTTATTATTCATCGACCACTTATCATTTCAGAACGTGCATATTTTCCACAAGTATATACATTCATAGGTGTGTATGTGTGTGTGTGACTTGTGTATGTGTGTGTAATATGTAGAAATTTATATGCATCTATATTTCCACATACAGAAATGCATGTGTTTGTTGGTAAAGGGTGTTGTTCAAAGCACACACTGTATCAAATCGTACATAATACACTGCGCACAGTACACTGTTCATAGTGTCCTGCTTATCTCATTTATTGTGTGCTGAACATGTTTTCACATCAAGAAATATTGATTGATCTCATTTGTTTTAGGGGAGACACAGTTTTTCATAGACACATTTATTATGCAGACATAGCACTTTGGATCATTTTCAGTTACAAGTATTTTCACAGTTACAAGTAATGCCATTATAAATCTCATAGATTCACTGCAGGTGTGTCCCACCTGCAGCCCACAGGCCACATGTGCCTCAGGATGGACATGAATGCAACTCAACACAAAGCCGTCAGCTTACTTAAAACATGAAGAAATTCTTCTGTGGTTTTTTTAAACCATTCTCCAACCTGAACTTTGCAGATGGCAGTGTCTGTTGCAATGTCGAGAGGTTACATCCCTGCAAGGCCACACTTGCTCCTTGAAGAACAATAAGGACTGTTATTTAACTGACTTTGCTTGTGCCACCATCCCAGAATACTACTGACTGATAGATGACAGGCATTGATTTCTCACAGTTCTGGAGGTCAGGAAACCCAAAACCCAGAAGCTGATGGATTCAGTTCCTGGTGAGGGACTCCTCCTGGATTGCAGATGGCTACCTTCTTACTGTGTCCTCACCTCTTAGAATAAATTTAAAAAATAAAAGAGAGAGTGCACTCTGTTTTCTCTTTTTATAAGGGCTCTAATTATGCCATGAAAGCCCCACCCTTGTGATTTCATTTAAGCTAAATAACATGCTACAAAATAGACTGCATCACACATAGAACTGTGGGGGACTCAAACTTTCAGTTCATAACATTCCACCTCTGGCATCCACCTACCCCATTCATATCCTTCCTGCATGGAAACACACCCATTCATCCCACTGATTAAAAACTCCTAACTCATTCGAGAACTAATTTTATAACCGACTGCATTTAAATATTATCTTAATTAGATGTGAATGAGATTCAAGTTGTCATTAACCCAAAGCAGAAATCTCCAGCTGTGAGAGAATGAAACCAGATGTTGTATGCTTTCAAAACACAATTATTGGGAAGGCATAAGATAAGGAATCTCATTTTAAAGTGGAGAAATTGGAAGGAAGAGATTTGTGGTAAGTCCCAAGTAATTCCACATCCTAGCAAGGGAAATGCCATTGGAACTAAGGCTCAAGTATCTGGGATTAACTCTGAATTAGAACCAAGCATCCTCACTAACCTGATGCTTTCCACACTCAGGAGCAACTCCCAACCCCTTCTGCTACTCTGTTAGGTGGGGTCCTCCACACAGGCTCTGGGCAGCTGCTTTCTGACTTACTGAAACCAAGGTCCACTCTACAGAAAAGGCCCTGGGGTAATGCTGAAGCCCTCTGAATCATTCTTAAACAAGAGAGCACCTTTGCCAATGAAGTATCTGAGAAGTGTGGCAACCTCTGCTCACATGTCCCACGGCCATCCCTTTATTATGAACTGGCAATGTTTCTGCCGAGGTGGCTGGTTTACAAAATACTCCTCTAAGTCCTCTGTAGTAAAATCAAAAGATTTTGCCCCACTTCAAATAGAAACTACCAAGACTGGTCCTCTTTTCTGGTTTCTTGTCCTAAGGTCTTTAACTGTTTTTAAGATTTAAGCTCATTGTTATGCCTGGAAGGAAGGACGGGGAGGGGAGGGGATGCCATTTTGTCCATACAATTAAAAAATGTTTTCAAATAGTTGAATAGATAAGTCACTTGTGGTTCAGTTCTTCTATAATTTACCAATCAATCCAGCTGTGGTCGTGTGAAGCTGTAATCTCAGCTACTGAGGAGGCTGAGGCAGGAGGGTCAGGAGTTTAAAGCTAGAACGAGTGAGGCCTTGCTTCAGAACAAACACACAAGGATGCTATCTTCAATAACTGTCTAAACTATCAATCGTCTAGGACAGGAACCTCTGGGCACATCTGTGAGGGAGTCTCCAGACGGTGTTAGTTGAGGTGGGAAGACCCATCCTCTGTAGGGTGGCACACCCCATAGGGTGGAGCACCAGCTGAATGAAAGCGAGACACGGAGCCAAACACTGGCATTCATTCATTCATTCATTCATTCATTCATTCATTCATTCAGCTCTCCGCTTCCGGATGGCAGATGCTCTGTGACCAGCTGGTCCTGTACTCCAGCCACTGTTACTTTGTCCACCGTGAGGAAGGGTTGCCACGACAGACTGTCCCCCGGGGGCCACAGAACCTTTCCTCCTCAAGATGCTTTTCATCGGGTATTTCGGCACAAAAATGAGAAAAGTAACGGATACAGTCGCCAGTCTTCCATTATTTGATTGAAAATTGCTGCTGCCTTTCCAGACGTAATACCCAAAGGGGAGTCCTAGACCTTCCTAAAAGAAGGCCTTTCCCCCTACACACACATCTTGGAGAACTTCCAGGGTCAGCAATGGTGGAAAGGCAATCTTTTCCTGTCTGCTGGGTGGGCCAGTGGTGTTCTGTCTAGACAGTTCCCACACCTCCGAGTGAATTACACCCAGAGCCAATGCACCCTTAACCTGAACCCTAGCTAGTTAAACCCTACACACTGTCTAGTTTACGACTCTGGCTTTTCCTGGGCGGGCGGGGGAGAGTGAAGAAAGGAGGGAGGGAAGAAAGGAGGAGGGGAATTAGAATCTTCCTCAGTCACTCAGCCTTGGGAATTCAGCGTGCTGGAAGAAGAGAGTTGCGTCTCAAGTGCTGCCATGCTGGAGTCCCATGTGACCGCGGTTCCTGCCATTGTCACATTTCTCTTGTAAGAAAGGGTAGATGTGAAGCTGCCTGCCCTACAGGACTGTCCTGGTGACTGACGCCGTGGCTCGGCTGTCTCTTACAGTAGGGCTTTTCATTACAAGATAGCCCGTTGTGCTGCTGTTGGGGATGCAAGTTGGCATGAGCACAGACGGTCCATACAGCCACCCACAACTTGATCTACTAGTTGTGAACGGAAACTTTTGAACACGTTCCACTAGCCACACAATGGTCCCGTTTGTGACTCTCTTCTCAGGAGGAAACATTTGCTGTGTGAATAATACCAGGCACTTATGTAAGCCTCTTCACTTCCAGGGAGCTTTACGGGTGTCAGCAAATTCACACAACACCCTGGTAAGATATCGAAGGCATTGTTACCTTTCCTTTGCAGAGAGAGAAACCAGATCACTCCATTAGATTTTCCCAAGGCCACACGGACAATAAGCAGCATGGGTTCCTTTCCAGAGAGACCCGCACCGCTCTGCTGCTGAGCATTGTGTCTTACTCACAGAAAGCTCTGATATGGTTCTCTCCCAGACCTCACAGCTGCAGGTTGCTACTCTACCTCGACACATGTGTTAGGGTTGACTTACCTCTGGGTTGGTCCAGCTGGGACAAGGCAGGGCCACTTGTATGTGCAGCTAATTTTATAGCCAATAATCACAGGACCATGGGGGGCAGGGGGGAAACAAAGCTAAGGGTCCACTAAGTTCCACGAGGAATACGTCCTTCCCACGAAGTGGAATCGATTTGTTGATTTTACTTGCAGCTTGGGGATAGAAAAAAGGCTTTGTCTATCAGCTTTAGTACTATACTAACACTTTTGGTAGCAGATTAGATTGCGGTCTCCAAAAAGATATGTCCAAGTCCTGGTTCCCAATATTTTCACTGTGACCTCATTTAGCTAACACATCTTTGCAGATGTGATTAAGAGTCTACAGAGATTACCCTGGGTTTAGAGGGTGTTTCAGCCCAAAGGCCGGTGTCCTTATACAACAGCAATGGGAGATTTAAGACATAGAGACAAGGGGGAGAAGAATGTGAGAGAGGAGAGGCACAGACTGGAGCCACTCAGTAACAAGCCAAGGAGCTCCAAAGCTTTCTAACAGCTGAAAAAATCCAGGGCAGAGGTATATTCCCCCTCTTACAGCTCCCAGAAGGATCCAACTCTACCAACACCCTGATCTCAGGCTGCTGGTCTAACTCTGTCTGCCTCTGTCTGTCTCTGTCTGTTTTTGTCTGTCAGTAGCATGAATCTTAAAGGTACTTACTAATAAAAACACACCTGGAGCTAGGTATTGGGTTAAATGCTGGAAAATCAGAGAAGCAGAACAAGCCACAGCCACCTCACCTTGCCATTTCCTCAGCTGATCCTGTTTCCTCAGACTGGAAGCCTCTGAGTCTTTATCCAGATGGATCTCAGCTGAACTGCTCTGCTCAAAAACCTAAAAGCTTAACCAGCAAAGTGCTTCTAGTTTCTGGTCCTCACACCTTATATACCTTTCTGCTTTCTGCCATCACTTCCTGGGATTAAAGGCGTATGTCACCATGCCTGGCTGTTTCCAATGTGGCTTTGAACTCACAGAGATCAGGATTGATCTCTGCCTCCTAAGTGATAGGATTAAAGGTGTGTGTGTGCCACCATTTTCTGGCCTCTGTATCTAGTGGCTGTTCTGTTCTCTGACCCCCAGATAAGTTTATTAGGGTGCACAATATTTTGGGGAACACAATACTACCACAGAGTGTCTGTCTGTGTGTGTGTCTATCCCTATGTGTGTGTGTCTCTCCCTATGTGTGTGTAATGTATACGCATGCCTGTGTGTGCATGCTTGTTAAGGCTAGATGTTGACATTTGGTATGCTCCACCGTATTTTTTTGAGGCAGCATCTCTCACTGAACCCAGCACCCACCAATTAGCTAGACCAGCTGTCTAGCAAGCTCCAGGGATCTACTTGTCTCTCTCCACTACCACCCAGGGCAAGGGCTCCTGCCCCTCCACACCCAGCTTTTACATGGGTCCTGGAGATCAGAACATCAGATCCTCATGCTTGAGAAGCAGCCATTTTACTGACTGAGATAGTTCCTTAGACCTGTTATTTAAAATATTTTTGTTCCATTTATTTATTTTGTGTGTTGGAATGGAGGCCAGAGGATAGCTTTCTAGTATTGATTTTTTCTCCTTCTACCATACCGTGTGGTTCTGGGGATTCAACTGAGGTCATCAGGCTTGGTGGCAAGTGACCTTATCCACTTTTCTCCCCTGTTCTCTTGGCCCACGAGTACTTCTAAACATTTTGTAAACATGATTCATCCTGCCATCTTAACCTAAGCCAGCCATGGAGATTAGATTGAGCCCTGTCAAGTGTCCTCTTTGAAGCCCCACTTTCAAGGTTATTTCCAGCAGAAATGGTTTGTCGTGCCTCAATTTCTTTGAGAGCAGTGGACTTTTTGTATCCCAGATATGAAATTCTACTATAACACAAAATATGCATTTTAAAAGATTTCATGCTGATATGAATCCTTAGGAACTTTCCTTCTTTAATTAGAGAAACCAATCCAATTAGACACCAGAGCAGTCAACGGGAAGGTATGGAGGCCACAGGAAGAATCGTGGGGACCAGAGAGAGCTGTAGAGTCCTACTGTGAACTAACAGGCGTTTCAAGTCCAACTCTGGCTTTTGGAAAGAGGCATGAGTCCTATCTCCACATAGACCCTGCACAGGTCTATGTCAAGGTGTCCATTTACAAAATGAAAAGCGAAAAGTGTCTCTCTTCACCCCATGGAAAAGTACTACTTTGTAGCTTTCTTGCGTCTCATGCTATGAGTTTACTATGACTCTCCCCACCATCAATGGGCCAACTTTATCATTTGCTGTTTGAAGGTCTTTCAGAAGTAATATGGAAACCTCTGGTGCAGAAGCCCGACTACAGTCTACATTACTTGTCCTCTACCAGGGCAGGAAAGGACTTGTGTGGTTATGCATTTTTCCTTTTCTGTTTTTGACATGGGTTCTCAACCAGGTAGCGCAAGTTTGTGGTTGGTCTTGAACTTGCCATCCTCCTGCTTCAGCCATCGGAGTTCTCCCATTACAGGCATGCATTACCATGTCAGTTTGGCTGTATGCTTTGATATAAGGATTGTGACTGCTAGAACTTTCTAGAAAAATAGAGGTCACTGCTTTGGAGGGCTATTCTCTGAACTTCATTCTTTCAAATCCTTGTCTCTCCCTGAGTGATAGCAAGTCTGGAGAGACTTGCCTTTACTCTTGAGAGTAAGGGAACTCGTGAGCCTCACATGTTTCCAGTTTAACTCAGCAGGGAAAGAACATAACAACCCCACGGACTACTGGAGACAAGACCAGTCCTCAGACCTGGCGCCTCAGCACAGCTCTGGCTGCCAGACTACTGTTTGCCTTGTTTACAGTGACATTGCCTGGTCCCATAGAACTGAACTGGCCCTTCAGAGACCACTGTTGTGGCCGCGGCTGTGCTGAGGGACTGATCTGAAGAAAGGGTGCAAGGGAGAGATGGCATCAACGGCTCTTTCTAGTTCAATAGGATTCAGTGAAGAAAGGGCAGTCATGTTTTAATGGCCCACCCTCAACCCTCAGTGCATATGTAGGATATTCAGTGTTAGGTAATAAGTAGTATTGGACTCACCATGTAATTATTTTATCAGTTAGACAACATAAAAGCTGAAGGAGCCACCTGCATTAAAATCTAGGGAGCCAGGAGGCTGGAGAAATGGCACAGAGGTTAAGGGCACTGGCTATTCTTTCAGAGGACCTGGGTTCAATTCCCAGCACCCACACGGCATCTTACCACTGTCTGTAACTTCAGTTCCAGGGGATCCAACACCCTCACACAGACATAAATTCAGCCAAACACCAACACACATAAAAAGGAATACATTTTAAAACTCTAGAAAGCCTTCCTCAGCCCCCAAATGGACACTAACTTTTAGTTTACTCCTGGTGAGGAGAAATAAATGCTTCTACACAGCGTCCCACATTCTTAGAAGAATCGGAGATAAGAGGTTGCAGCCAGCGACTCTAGTGTCTCTGGCCCAGTTTGGAGATCTGTGCCTTGGCAATGCTCCCACTGATGGGAGAGAGGAATCTTTGGGAGATCAGAGCCCATTGGAAAGGCGAGCATTACTTATAAATGACCACCAGATGCCCTGGTTCTTATAGTTCCCGCTGCATTCAGGTTGTGCAGTGGCGGTTTTAACCTTGGACTGTCTAAGCCGGCTTGGTCTATGCTGGGGGTGTTTTTTGAGACTCCAGGTGACAAAGGGACAGCAAATGTGCACCTTCTGGGACCGCCCTGGGAGAACGGCTGTCGTTCCTGGAGGCTGAGTTCATCTGTTTCTATTCCACTTCCAGGTTCACAAAGCCCCTTGCTCAGAATCACACGATCTCCTCCCTTGTATCTGGGAGGAGCTTCTGGAAATCATCCAGCCAAAGTGAATATTTAATTGACTTTTAGAGCATCGTGCATACATTATATATTACATGTATTTAAAGCACAGGTTAGTTATTAGAGCCTCACTCATATCTCTCAAGCACTTCATTTCATCACGAGGTGATGTGTTATTTACCCCTCTCCCTTCCTTGCTCTCTTCACTCCAGTCTTCCACAGGCTCTTAGATTCTTTTTTTTTATCTGCAGTTAAGGTTTATGGAGATCTCACTATATGGAAGGCGTGAGACTGGGTGCTGATCTAAGATCAAAACACATTCCCTAAAGCTGGCAGCTGCAAGAAGAGAGTAAACCTAAGTTCTTCTCCGTAAGAACTTTCTAGAACCTCTTAAACACTAGCCTTTGATGGTGCACATATACAAAGCAGGGGAAATCCTTGCCATCTATATTCGCTAGTGTGTGTGTGTGTGTGTGTGTGTGTGTGTGTGTGTGTGAACAGTATCTGAGAGAAACATGGGAATTAAGGTTTAATTTGACTCGTGGTTTTAGAGCTTCTGATCTATGGTTACTTTGGCCCATGTATTGGGTACCACATCATGGAGACAGGAACACGTGCCAGAGGAGGACTATCCAAATGATGACCAACACGGAAATAGAACAAACCAGAAAACAGAGATAATTACCATCAAGAAACTCTTCACTGTGACCTGTCTCCTCCAACATTCAAAATACGAGCCTGTGAGAGGCTATTCATATCCAAACTACAATGTCATACTCATTTCTACCATAAGTATAAGTCCATGGTGAAAGGTTACCTGCCCAAGGTTGGAAGATCGTGCATGCAGCATATGTGTATCTATGTGTGCGTGCGTGTGTGTGTGTGTGTGTGTGTGTGTGTGTGTGTGTGTGTGTCTGTCTGTCTGTCTGTGTAGTGGGGGGGCATTGTATGTGTGCCTGTGTGTGTATCTGTCTGTCTGTTTGTCAGGCGAAAGGTTACCTGCCCAAGGTTGTAAAATTATACATGCAGTGTGTGTGTGTGTGTGTGTGTGTGTGTGTGTGTGTGCAGTGTGTATACCTCTGTAAGTGTGTGTGTGTGTGTGTGTGTGCATGTGTCTGTGTCAGTGTGTCTAGTGTATCTGTGTGTGCCTGTGTGTATGTGTTGTCTGTCTGTGTGTGTACAGTGTGTATGTCTCTGTAAGTGTGTGTGTGTGTGTGTGTGTGTGTGTGTGTGTGTGTTGGTAGTAGGGGCTCTCTTTGCCTATAGCTAACACTGAATTGCTGTAATCAGGCAACCCTAGAACTTCTCGATGACAGGACTTCTTTTTAATTTTTCATATTAAATAGCCTTTTATCAATTTTTGGATATTGTTAATTGAATTTTCCTCCATTGATCCTACCAGGAAATTTGAAATTCCCTTTTATATTATCTCTTGGCTAGTTTTTTTGTCAACCAGACACACGCTAGAGTCATTTAAAAAGAAGAAACCTCAGTTGAGAAAATATCCTACTGGATTGCCTGTGGGCAAGCCTGTCAGGCATTTTCTTGATGAAAAATTAATGTGGGAGTGCCCAGCCCACTCTGATCAGTGCCACCCTTGAGCAAGTGGTCCTGGGTAGTATAAGAAATCTGGCTGAGGAAGCTGTGGAGAGCAAGCCAGTAAGTAGCATTCCTCCAAGGCCTCTGTTCAGTTCCTGCCTTGAGGTTCCTGCCCTGGTAGAGTTTCTGTCTTGACTTCCCTTAGAGATAGAGTATGGCCTGAGAGTTGTAGAAAGAAACACCTTTCCTCCTCAGTCAGCCCTAGTTTTGAACATGAAGCTTTATCACAACAATAGAAATGCTGAGACATTTCCAGTCTCATTACTAAGAGAATTTAGAAATAGACTCAAGGACAACTTTATCCTAGTGTAAGTGAAAACAACTGGGTGAGCAAGCTTTATAGTCGTGGCACCAGCTTGGCGGGGTAGGGGGATGGGAAAGGAGAAGAGATTAAAACATGCCTTTCAAGTTAGGGTTCAAGAAAGCAGGCGGGTTCTGCAATGGAGGTCCACAAGCAGCTGCATGGCAGAAGAGGCAGAGTAAGCTGCAGAGATGGGGGAGAGAGCCAAGGGTTTCTGGAAGAGCACACTGGGGCTTTTGGCTAATACCTGAAAGAACAAGAGATACATAGAAATAAGGAAAAGTTACTCAGAAAAGTGGTCAGGGGCATTGGACGAAACTCTGTAAGTGGCTTCATGGAAAGGGGTTTCTAGAAGTATGAGAACATTAACTTCTTGAGGGAATAATTATTCCTCCCATCTCTTTAGCATGGCTTGGGGAAATCATCCTTCTTGGCCAGGTGATTGACAGATGCAGTTGAATTAAGGGAGGAGACAGTACTATGTAATGTTTTAATCTTAGAGCAGATCAGAGTGCCATGCCTTCACCCAGGGCCAGAAATAGTCCATTCTTTTGACCAGAAGGCCTAATCAGGAGCAAAACTGATGTTTACCTTCCTAGTGTTACCAGGGAAACAGTAGGTAGGATCTAATGCTAACCATGAGGAAAGGGTACATTCTCAATGGCCTCTAAGACCCTGATCTCTGTCTGGCTACCTATCATTTGCCCTTAATGTCATTTAGGAGATGGGCTGAAATTGAAGAATAGATATAATGCATTTCCATCATGAAAATTCAGACATCCAGTTTCAAAGCTGTTGTCCAGAAAGGATTGGCGTTGTGGTCATACCCTCACATAGGCAGGTTATGGTTTGGAGAAATAGCGATAATGAGAAGCCACACCTTCCTCTTGGTATGACTGGCCTCTAAATGTGACCTGACCGGCTCCTATCTCTTGCTCACACCACTTCCAGCTAAATGTGACATCAAATGCATGCATGCATACATCGGATGAATTATGCTATAATTCAAATGTTGGCAAATCGCATGCCTATGTATAGCTGCCCATTTTGAAATAACATTTTATTGGAACACCACATTGCTCATCGCTTTAAGCTGTCCTTGGCTGCTTTTGGAGGACAGTGACAAGGATGAGCAAATGTGATGAAAGCAAACAGGGCATACAAGCCTACATCTATGTTGTCAGACCCCATAAGAAAACGTTTGCACACATGTGCCCCTCTTGACTCCAACTGTTGCCTTTCCTATTGGGTAGCACTTTCCTAGCTTCTCCAACCTGCATTCTTATAAGTGAGTTTTCACACCTGCCACATAGATTCCTGAGTAAATGTTATGCACAGAGAAACAATCCAATAAGAAAATAGATGACGCAATCCTGGAAATGGTTTATGATCATCTCCAAGTATCATCTGATGTGGTTAAACATGTGAGGCTGCATTTTCCACATGTAAATAAGTACAGGTAATTATAATATCTAACTCAAAACGGAAACCTAATCCAGAGGAAGAACAAGAAAAATAGCTTTATTTTCCCCATTTTAGAGTACCACCAGCCAAAACAAACTTCCTCTCTGGCTAAAGATGTTGGTGGAGCTCACATCACAGTGAATATTATTACAGCTGAAGGAGAAAGAAGCTGAACTGAGTTCCAGGGGTCAGTGTGAGGGCCCGATAGCCTGGTGTTGATGTTGGTATTATTCAGTAAATAAGGCAGGACTCTGTTGGTCTTGTAAACAGAGCCAATTGTACATTTAATTGATGTTTTGACTCATGGCCACATTCTCTCCTTTTAAAGAAGGAGACACCCTTTGTTTTTAGAAAGCTCCATAGGGGAGCTGGGCAGTACCTTCCCTTAAACTCTCTGCATGGCAGCACTCCTGTAGTTAAGTCCTGGCTTCATGAGAGCAGGTAGCTGCATCTAGTCACTGACTAAATGACTGTGTGAACTTTGTGGGAACCTCGGGACACAGCTGCCCCAGGAAACATTTCTACTGGCCTCTTTGGAAGCTGTTATGGCTCTTTCTCTGAGGGCCCGAGGAATGAGATGCCCATGTCTCTTCAAGTTTCCCTGGGGTCTTCCAGATCACCCCAGGGCCAAAACCCAACCCAAGCGGGGAGGTGCACACTGAGGGGGACAATCTGTGTGGGTGAGCTGTCTTTCTGCTTCTGTCAGGAGACATCGTGTCTTCAGAGGAGTCTGGCATCCTGGACAGAGTCCAGAGTAAACAGCCCCTGGAGGCAATGCTCCTTAAATGCCCAGGCTCTGGAGGGGCTCTCGGTACACACACAATGCCAAGTGCAACAAAAACACCACCGCTGAACCACCCTCAGGAAAGCTATTGGCTGCAGTGTGCCAGCCTGGGAGTCTGGGCAATTAGAGACCGAAAGTTTCAACTTCATGAATATTCAACACGAATCAATACAAGTGCTTTTGGAAAGTTCCCATCTAGAACTTGCAGCTCACGCCACAGCGACCTTCCTTCCAAAACATCTGATAGGACGGCCTCCCTTTTCCTTTCCCAAGAATGTTGGAAATGGGCTAGGTTTTCCATATAAACCTGCAAAACAATGACTTTTCCACCCCCATGCCCACCCTCAGCCTTAACTAAGGCAGATAGTAACTTCTGCCAGAGATAAAGTGTTGGTTTTCAACTCTAGATATTTAAGGTAGCTGTAACAATTCAGGATTAATGGAAGTGAGTAAATGTTTTGACTCAAAAAGTTAGAAAAAGAATAATTATAATTTGAATGCCCCCCCCCCTTTATTTTTTTAACTTGGAAGGGTTTAATGCATGCTATCTGCTCTCCTGTTTGAATTTTGACACACTTAAAATATGAGCCGGGATAAGTACTACTCATTTCACAGCAAGTGAAGATTGGACTGATTTAGCAGCTGGTTAGAGTTACATGGCGTCTTGTTAACCATGTTAATGATTATTACTACTAGTCTGTTTACTGAATATTTCAGAAGCATAGAAATTTACTGTCTCAGAATAGGAAGTGGAGCCTGAACCAAACAAGGCAAAGACTAGGAGTTGACAGGAAGGTGCATCTGGTCATCAGAGGGGTCTTCACGGCCAGCAGGTGCTTCAGGAGAGTCGTCTGGACTTAGAACCCACTTCCTGGTCCATGAAATTGAAAGATAATACCCACTACAAGGCTTTTGTGAGATTAGGGAGAAAAATCCTGGGAGCTAAGGGGAGGAAGCATCTTCTCCCTCTGAAGACCTGACTAGTGAACTAATGAAGACAGATTACCAGGAGAAAAAGATCTGCAGATGTATGTAACCTGCAAAGAGAGTGAGTTCCCAACACCCAGTGTCTTTTCCATGTTTCCACTGTTCTTCATGGGTGGGAATAGAGGCAACTTAGAAGGGGTAGAAAGTGATTTGGAGGAAGATGAATGGATATTAGCTTACAGCTTACTCCCTTTGGAATCCAAGTCCAACCATATACAGTTACATTCCTCTCTACCACCATAGATAATGTAACTTCAGGGAGGCCACGGAAGGCCATTGTGTTCTCTTTGGCAACAGGTTTGGTTTTTTAGGCAAGTGCCAAGGTAAACCTGCAGGCAGCAGGTGGTGACCTCCAAAGACTTAATTTAAAATAACCAACCTACCAGGATGATATATACGGTAGTGAAACTGTGGGGCTTCTTCTTTTTTTTTTTTCCCCTTCATTGTTGAGGCCCTATTTTTTCTATAGATTGGGAGGAATTAATTATTTACATGAAAAATGCTAAGCTTGCCAAGAGACCCCGGCACTTTAATGGGCAAGTACAAACCAGACAGAAATAAAAGTGACTTCAGTAAAACGATCCCCATGATTTCTTGGAACTTCCTAAGGATGTAGGGAATCCAGAAATGGAGGAAAGGGGAATAGCAGAGGGTCTCTGACCTGTGTTGGATGTTCCATTGGGCCATTCTTTCGTACACCAGTTACTAACTGCTGCAAGAAGATTGAAAGGAAGCAAGAGGGCAGAGTCTCCACCTGTGAGGAGCATTTCCTCTGCATGCTTAGGGGAAGTTGAAATGGCCCAGTGTCAACATGCTGTGTTGCTCCACTGACATCTGATTGGAATCTCACTTCCTGTGTTTTCGTTTCTTTTCTTCACTTTAATTTTGATGGCTGATTCCCTCCGCCAATGATTCATGGTGTAGAATGCCCCATGAGTTATCACTGGAAGACAGGGAGACTCAGAATGGCATACTTTGCCGTCTGTGAGTGAATTCATTGACAGGTACGAGGTGACCGGCCTTGGAGAAACTTTGTGAGATGAGATGCATTTGGTCACCAACACACATACAAGGTGATTTATGAAGAGAAGAGCGAGCAGTCTCGAGTTCATGTATCTTACAAGTCACTCACAGTTCCGAGCCCACACTGATTGAAATTCAAACTGTTTTGCTTCTGTTTAATAGCTCAACTGTCATGACTGAAATTGGTACACAATGAAAGCCAGCCAAGGAAGGGCCTTCTGCTTCTTGGCACATAATCTTGTGCAACTAAGACAGTGAAATGATAGCACAGCTTGAAGAAGGGAACACTGGAGCGCACATTTAGAGACGGTAATGCAGACGGATTTCGCCAAGTTGGTTTTTTCCCTTGTGTGAAACTGCAGGGTGTGGCCACAGAACACTATTGTTAATTGCTCATTGAAAATCCAGCCCACACATCTCTCCTCACCCAATGGCCCTGCTCTTTTAGGATAATTCTTTGTGAACCCAGTTCACAAAGCAGTAGTGAAGATATTTCCTGTCTTCATGGAAAACACTTCCACCCCCTTGCTGCCTGGGGAGGAAGTGGAAAGAGAATGAGTATCCCACACAACAGGATACAGAGCTCGGGCCTAGGGCCTACTGATTATCTCTGATTTCATGAGCCGTTGGAACCCAGGCACAGCTCTAAGCACTATGCCATATGTGCAGTCCCCACAGGGAACCAGAACAAGTTGAAGGAAGCCAGGCAGGATAGCAAGCCTCAAACACAACATCCCACATCTTTGTGGTTTGCCTTTCTTGGGTTTCTGTGTATATTTGTGTGTGCATGTATGTGTATGCGTCTGTGTTCGGGGACTAGATATGGAGGGCACAAAAGCCTGCATCTGATCCATTCTTGTGTGTGTGTGTGTGTGTGTGTGTGTGTGTGTGTGTGTGTGTGTTTGGTTTGTTTGTTTGTTTTTTGTTCTTTTGTGTGTGAAGGTGGAAGAAGACATTGAAAAGAAGCAGTACATGGAAAAGGAAGAGGGAGGGCAGGCATTCAGAGTGCATCCTAACATCATTATAACCAAAGAAGGGTGCAGCAAGGGCCACAGTGTTTTAGCACAGACTTCCCAGAACCCGATACTGAATATCCATCTGTAGTTGGGATGGTGATCCCAGGAGGTCAGGAATGTCGGGGAAATGAACCATGGAAAATGAAGAAGCAGTACAGGATGTGCCAATGACCATTGCTAATAGTGACATTTGGAGGTCAGGCATTTTGGAAACCCCTATGGAATGATGTAAAACATGTCTCTGACTGGCTCACCCAAGAGACAAGACAGGTGAAGTATTTGTATATCGAGTCTTATTCTGGTTAAGGGTTGTTTGTTGTCTATTAACCTGTGACCAGCCCTGCATGCAAAGTGTTCCCCTAGGAGGCTAGACCACCATAAAAACAGATTTCTTCCCATATAAAGCCACCAGGAATCCATGGAATTGTGGGATAACAAGGAATGTGGCTAGAGCTAGCAACTGCTATGTGTTCCAACTTTGGTCTAGGCCCTGTTTAAGTACTTTATCTGTACTTTTTGAGGATTACCATGTAGCTCTTGAAGAGCTCCACTTCTCATTGAACTGAAGAATATTAATCAGAACAGGGCACCGTATTCTCAACAGTATAAAGTACTCAGCAAACACTTAGTCAACATACTACTCTCAAGAACCTCATTGCAGTGGTACCATCCGCATACTAATGAACACACTGGCTATTGCTGGAGTGTCTGTTGCAGCTCTTGACAATAAAACCAGGCAAGGAAGCGCAGACCAAGCTCTGCTACCACGCTGAGACCTCAGGCAAAAGGTGCTGAGTCAGCATCTCGGGTCCCTAGCCCACCTTGGCGGTGGCAAGCTTCTTCCCCAGCTTTGACCAAAGGAGGGCTCCACCTCTTCTAGAATTTGCTTTCCTTGTGAAGGGAGCGTCTACAAGAAGCAACATGATTGAACCCTCCCTGGCTCTCCTGCATGTCACTGCCTGATTTCTAGTCTGCCTCACCCAACCAGTCGTGAGGTCTCAGTGCCCAGAGCTATCAGCAAACCTCTCTCCCACTCCTTGTTTGTATTGGCTTGTGTCCCTGTGCCACACTGAAGGTGTCGGCTAAAGCTGTTTGCTGACTTCATTTGAAAACACCTCGAGGTGTTCTCAAAATTCTGTTTCGAGC
Organism: Onychomys torridus; assembly: GCF_903995425.1. Taxonomy (NCBI): domain Eukaryota; kingdom Metazoa; phylum Chordata; class Mammalia; order Rodentia; family Cricetidae; genus Onychomys; species Onychomys torridus. The sequence goes on along the minus strand of NC_050457.1, from coordinate 35,532,747 downwards.
TGCAATGTGGACAGGCACGGCAGGGCGGCAAGAAATCAGAGGCGATAACTAAACAAAATGGCCATGGGAGAGCCAAGAGGAACTTCTGCAGAAGTAGCTTGTTATTTAAGCGCACTGTTGTTCTTACATTTATGTGCACCCATGATTTCAGAAAACCTTACTGTCCGTTTACACGTACAGAGGTTAGGGTAAGTCCAGCCTGAAGGAATAAAGAATAGGATTAAATATCACTTTCATATGCTTAAAAAATAATCACACAAAAATCATACTTCAGTAGCTAATGCTACCATACAGCTTCCTTGCTGACTCTGTGCACGCGCACGTGTGTGTGTGTGTGTGTGTGTGTGTGTGTGTGTGTGTGTGTGTGTGTATAGGGGGTCAGAAACTATATGATGCTAAAACATTGGTAGAACTAGATTACATAAAGGCCTAAATCATCTCCTGTAGAATTACCAGCTTCCAAACTAAAATGAAAACCAAGGAGAAGACGACTTGTCCCCACTCAAGCAAACAAACACTCAAATTAGAGCTCTGAGAGCCAGAGCCCACTTCCTGTCTTAAGCTCTCCCTCCATACTTCCCCTGGGTTAGAACTCTGGCTTCGTTCTCACACACTACACCTCTGTTTTTAGAAGAAAACTCCTAAGACTTTCAATCCCTCGGTCCTTGCCGCCTGTGTCCCAGAGCCATGCTGCCTCGCCGCCTGCCTTACCCAGGCCTGACCCACAGGACCTGGCCACCTGCCTTGGCTCTGATACAGATGGGGATTAGTCAGAAGGGAAAGTGAAGAAGGAACCAGGAGGGGAGTGGGTGAGCAATTTTGCAAATAGGGAGCTCAAGGAACAATGGCAGAAGAATCTCAGCACTGCCTTCTTCCTTCCCCTCAGCCTCCCAAGAATAACATCCAGACATCACCATCACTGCCTCCCACGTGCTGACATAATCCCCCTTTGTCTTGCATTGAACCTTTGAACAGGACAAAACCCAAATTCTGTTTTCTTTCCCTCCTTGATTTAAGAATGACTTCAAAAAGTTGTCTGAAGCTTAGCCTGTGAACCCTGACCAAAGAATCTTGCTGGGTTTTCCTCTCTGGGGTATCTCTGAAGAGAGGAACTTTGATGGAACCAAAGTAGAAACAGTCCTCAGACTTGAAGACCCACAGTTCCTTGTCAGAGTCCTGCACAGAAAGCCAGAACTAATGGGGCAGGAGGTCCCCCAACCTGGAGAGGCCTCGGCCTGGTTGGACGAGGAAAAGGCAGGGGTTTTGGCCTCACTCACTCTGCAGGTTATTTCCTCAGAGATGGGGTCTTTTACTGAATCTGGAGCTCTTCAGATGGGTTGAATAGGCTGGACAGCAAGGCCCAGGGATCTGTCTGTTTCTGCCTTTCCAGGCTTGGGATTACTGACACCACCATACCCAAATTTTAGGTGGGTGCCGGAATCTGGACTTAAATCTGCTGTGTTGCCAGTACTTAACCAGCTAGGCCATCTCCTCAGCCACAGAGCAGCATTTCTTTTATATAAAAATGTATTAATTTAAGCCGGGCGGTGGTGGTGCATGCCTTTAATCCCAGCACTCAGGAAGCAGAGCCAGGTGGATCTCTGTGAGTTCGAGGCCAGCCTGATCTACAGAACGAGTTCCAGGATAGGCACCAAAACTACACAGAGAAACCCTGTCTCGAAAGCCCCCCCAAATGTATTAATTTTTAAAAATTTTGCCAGGCGGTGGTGGCATATGCCTGTAATCCTAGCACTCAGGAGGCAGAGGCAGGTGGATCTCTGTGAGTTCGAGGTTAGCCTGGTCTACAGAGCTAGTCCAGGACAGGCTCCAAAACTACAGAGAAACCCTGTCTCAAAAAACAAAAAAAAAAAGTATTAATTTTTAAAATTTTTATATGCTTGGGTGTTTCACCTGCATGTATGTCTGTGCATCACATGTGTGCCTGGTGCACTTGGAAGACAGAAGAGGGCATCAGATCCCCAGGAACTGGAATCACAGTTGGTTACAAGCTGCCGTGTGGGTTCTAGGAATCTAACCTAAGCCCTCTGCAAGAGCAGCCAGTGCTCTTAAGCTCTGAGCCATCTCTCCAGACCCCTAGCAACATTTCTTAAAGTAACATTTGGTCTTTGAGTCAGTAGTTAGTACAGATCCTAGAAGAGCACTTCAGAGCATGAAATGCTGTGTCTAATTTACAACTTTAAATGCAACATGTAGGAATAACAGAACCCTTAAAAGACACAAAAAGAAGAGGAAGGAGGAGGAGGAAATTAACATGCTGCACATAAACATTGGCTTTCTTTATTTCTTAATTAATTCAAATATGTTCCCACAGCGCATCTTGGGAGGAATGAAATCATGTAAGATATTTAAAGCATCACATACTTAAGTCATTTGATTCCCAGACATGTATCCTTCTTCCAATGCTGTTCAACCCGAGATTCCTGGATAAGATGTCAAAAGGCATGACATATTTGGAAGACCTGATGAATATTAAATGTTATATTAAAATATGACTATTTCAATCTGAATTCCATAAACGACTCTAGAAAGGAGAAGATTCTAGAAAGCACTAAACAGTCCTAGGTACTCATCATATACCAAGCAAGCACTGTCCTAAGTGCTCCATAGGTAGCGTGTGTGTGTGTGTGTGTGTGTGTGTGTGTGTGTGTGTGTATGTGTGTGTGTATGTGTGTGTGTGTGTGTGTGTGTGTGTGTGTGGTTTTTGAGACAGGGTTTCTCAGTGTAACAGCCCTGGCTGTCCTGGAACTTGCTCTGTAGACCAGACTGGTCTCAAACTCACAGAGATCCACCTTCCCCTGCCTCTTGAGTGCTGGGACTAAAGGTGTGTGCCACCATAATCATCCTGTGTACCAAGTACTCTTATCAACAAATGGGAGATAGCAGCCCAGTCTGGTATGGAAACTTCCTTACAGTGACTGAATAATAATGTAAGTGAGTCATGAGCAGAAAGGCTGAATCTAAATCATTTACTCAGAACTAGCATGCCACATGACTTCTCAGGGCCTAAGATGCAAGTGCAATTCTTAAAACATGTTTTTAAGTTTATTCATCCATTGATATATATTTAGCAGTAACATACCTGTCAAAACTGCACCGTAGGAGCTGAAGATACAGTTGAAGATAGAGGAGATTCCAGCCCCTGACATTTTACATCTAGTCCAGATGGAATACAAATATAATAGAATCATAGAAATAAATAGAGTTAATATAAGCTCCAGTAAGTGCTAACATAGAAATGGAGATCGTATGACATTAAATAAGGAAGGGAGATGCTTTCAGCTTGAATTCTCATGGGAGCTGGGCAAAGGATTGCGTGCAGGTAGTTTGTTTTGTAAGCGGATCCAAAAGACAACAGCCAGGAAAAAGAAAACAAAGGAAAAATGTTAACACTAGGAGTCACTGAAGATTTAGTGGGTCGCTTAAGGACAATGCTGTGGGCCATGGGGACATTTCTGCTTGGATACCAAGAAGCCATGTAGATAACCTCAGAAATGCCCCACCCAATGGATGAGTGATGGACGTCAATCCATTAGCTCCCGCAGGCCCATAAACTAATTTCCTATTTCTAGGTCATGAGGGCACTGTAGCATCAGAGAAACTCTGAAGCAGGAACTGTAACATGTGAGGCCAGGTAACCTCTCTCAGGGCACACCTGGACCAGGCTGATGTAGCTGCAATGACCGGAGGAAGGGGCGGGCTGAGAGGGTGGAGAGGACAGAAAAGGTGACCAATAGGAAGAGCTGCTTTAGGTGGGGGTGGGCTCAGAGGGCAGAGAGGACAGAAAAGGTGACCAATAGGGAGGTCTGCTCTAGGCGTCTCTGAGGAGGTGCCTTCTAGACCGAGCCTCGAGGGAGGTTAGGCGCACAGTGTGCAAAAACAGAAGAGGAGCGAGTTGCAAGTGCCGAGAAAGAACTAGACTCTCTTCAGAACTGAAGAGGCAGGGGAGTGAGGAGACAAGAGTGAGGCCCTACACCACGTTAATGCGAGAGGACCAGTGGCCCGAGTGTGTGGAACCGGGGGCAACATGATGAGGTTACATTTTCTTATGAACGAGTCATAACAAAATGTGCTCTCTAGACTTTGACCGGGAGTCATAAAAGCTGCGGAGATATACTGTACTCATCAGTACAACTCTGGGAGGTCCTTCTACACAGGAAAGGACAAAGGACTAGCAGCATGATTGGTCAAAGATCTTTACCTGCGCAGGAGCCAGGGCTTCCCTCCAAGTCAAGGCAAGGCGCGTTGTTAATTCTGGGCTGTGGATCCCAGGTCTCCAGCCTGCAGAGTGAAGTTAACCAATGGGAGTCCACACTGTGTCACAGGCCAGGATTCCAGGGCAGGAAGAGACTAGAAGCAGGACAGCATAGACACTTTTGGGGGGAGCTACTAAGAACCTGTTGTGTCAACATTAATCATTGCTTAATAATAAATTTTAAATCTCGAGACTGTGGGACAAGAACTCTAAAAGGACCAGGCAATGGTGATGCACACCTTCAACCCCAGTATTCAGGAGAGAGAGGCAGGTGGATCTCTGTGAGTTTGAGGACAGCCTGGTCTACAGAGTGAGTTCCAGGACAGCCAGGACTACACAGAGAAACCCTGTCTCAACAACAACAACAACTCTAAAAGGAGCTGAGTCTTCCCTCTTGACTTCCACTCCGCCTTCCCCTGAGAAACATTTCACTTTGATTTTGCCTGCATCTGCTCTGTTTGGCCCAAAGGAGGCATTAACATTCTGGTCCAAGACCCAGCAAAGTGCCTTTCCCTTAAGATGTTTGTTGACCAGGAATAGTCTGTGTTTCTGTAAACACATTTGCTACATGGTTTCTAAGCAACAGGAAACATACTTTCCACCTCCCTTGCCTACCTGACCCTCCAGCTTCCAGGTCTGTCAGTATACATCCTATCTCTGCTGCACCTTCCGTGGTTGTTTTAATCAGAGTGTCTAAGTGGCGAACAAGACCAAACTCCCAGTGACTTACAACAAAGAAGTTTATTTCTTATTTTTGTCACGTCCTTTTACAGGGCTCAGCAGGACCTGGTTCCATACAGTCATTCGGGGCATGAAGGCTTGTTCCATCTTTCAGCTCCATCTTCTCAGTCTTTGGAATCCACTCTACTTAGCCAGCAAAAGAGCAACAGAAGCACGTAGGAAAGGGATCACAGCTTGTAGGTGAAGTGCTGGCACTGTGATGGGACTTGGTCCCATGACTTTCCCTGGTACACAGGAATCCAAATGAAGTATTTACTAGAAATCCAAAAACATCTGAGATGTTGGTGACTACCAGTGCTCTCTACCATAGTGAATAATGAAATACTACCACCTTCAGTGAGAATTATAGAAATTCCAAAAGTGTTTTATCTTCTGAAGTTCAGGAGAAATTCAAAGGATGTACATATGGGCAGTCAACTTAAAAAAAAAAAAAGAAAGTGTGTGTGTGTGTGTGTGTGTGTGTGTGTGTGTGTGTGTGTGTTTTATGGGGTTACCTGAAATGGACCTCAATGAAGAGTGCTTGCCTAGCATGTAGAAAATGTAGAAAACACTGGGTCCTATCCCCAGGAGCATACAGAACCAGGCACGGTGGCTCACACCTGTGATTCCAGCATTCAGGAGGTAGAACCAGGAGGATTAGAAGTTCAAGGTCATCCTCAGTCACATATCCATTTTCAAGCCAGCCTGGGATACATGAGACCCTGTCTTATAACTACACAAACAAGTAAGTATCCTGTACACTTTGTGAATATATATCACTGTGATTGGTTTAATAAACAAGCTGACTGGTCAATAGCTAAAAAGGATAAAGTTAGGTGGGAATGCCAAACTGAGAATGCTGGGAAGGAGAAGGGAGGAATCAGAGAGTCACCAGCCAAACAGAAAGTGAGTTAGACACACAAGGTGGAATAGAGGTAAAAGCCATGAGCCTCGAGCAGTACATAGATTAATAGAAATGGGTTAAGTTGTAAGAGCTAGTTAGTAACAAGCCTGAGCTATTAGCTGAGCATTTATAATTCATATAAGCCTCTGAGTCAGTTATTTGGGACTGGGTTGTAGGGACAGAAAACGTCTGCTTACATTCACCACCACCATAGTGTATTATGCTATGTACTCACACACCCACCCCATTTATTTCCAGTAATTAAATATTCAAAAATATTTAAATGAAGTCCATTTAGGTTTCTCTTTCTGTAGTTGTGACACTTCTAAGCTTGTATAGATTTTTTTTAATTGTGCCAAAATAGATGTAAAATTTAACAACTTAACTATTTTAAGTGAGCAATTTAGTAGCATATAGTATCTTGGTGTTATTTCATGTGCAGCCTCTGGAACTTGTTACACAAATTCAGAGCAGTAGCTTAACATAAAGAAAAATGATAAGATGTGTGTTTGTAATTCCCCCATAAATACTGACTTTCTGTGTGTTCAGTGGCACGTGTTCGTTTTTTAAAATTGAGGTGAAACCAAAGTAACAAGCTATGTCATCCTAATTGTTCTGGGGGACACTTGGTGACAGATCTCAGTTGACACTGAAAAAGGGCCTTGTTCACGGCAAGCACTCACTCACTGTACTACTAAGCTACGGCCTCAGCCCATATCAAACCTTTGCATGTACACGCCAGTAACATTAAATATATCCACACTGTTGAGCAATATCCATTACATCATCTCTCATAAAATAAAACTCTGTCTATTAAACAACAATTATTAAAATTAAACAAACAAGGAAATAATTCTTCTATTCATCCACCCCCACCCCTCCAACCCAGGATCACAATTCTTTTTTTTCCTCTACAAATTTGAGCACCTTAGGTACTTTCTCATACAGATGAAGCTAGCATCCATCTCTTTGTGACTGGCATATCCCATTTAACACAATGTCCTCAAAGTCATTATAGCCTGACTCAGAATTTCCTTTTTTTCCTAAGGCTGAAGAATAACGATAATCATAATTGTTCCATTCTGTGTGCATACCACATTTTGTCTATTTATCCCTTAGTGGGCATTTGGGTTACTTGAACAATCTGAAGCAGCTACTATTATGTAAATGTTGAAGATGGAGAATCATGATGCACAGCACACTCAGGGGTGTGTGTGTGTGAGTGTGTGTGTGTGTCTGTGTGTGTTGTGTATATGTGTTGTATGTTGGGTTATGTATGTGTGTCGCGTGTCTGTGTATGTGTGTGTGTGTGTGTGTGTGTGTGTGTGTCTGTGTGTGCACATCAGATTCTTATTACTCTTCTACTACTACCTGACTCTGAGTAAGACAGAATGTTAATAATTGAGCATGGGGTCCTTAAATCTATCATTCATTTTCTTTAGTCTCACTGGTAAGTTCTGATGTAATAAGTCCATTTCTTAAGTTGCTATTCAATTTAAATGATAACTTTGTAACTAAAATGTTAACTTTATCAATAAGTACATTGTTCAGGCAACGGAGTTTAATGTTGAACTAGTGGGTTATTATCAAGGTTAATTATTATCAAGGTTCTGTTCATTACTTGTGAATACTTTGGTATTATATCCTGCAGAGGTTAGAGTCTGTAAAGACAGTACAGAGTCATTGCCTTTCTCGTACTTTAGGAATAACGCATAGAACATGTATCTAGCACCCTCAGAATGTGTTCTGAACACATTTGTGTTTATCAGTGTCCAGTATGAAGTTAACAAATGATTCACAATCCCAGTGTCTCGTGGCCAGGTAAGTTTAATGAACACTGGGATAAAGCTTTTATTTTGACAGACATTTGACGAAAGCCTAAGAACATGGACTGAAATGTGGTAGAGGAGCATGTTCCTTTTTCTTTAGATTGTTTGTGGGGCTAGGGGGGTGATTAAGTGTTTAGTCAATACTCAGAAATAGCTGAAATATAAAATTTTAGCTCAGTTGTTGCAGATTGAAATTTTCTCTGCCTATTGCTTTTAAGACTTTTGTTCATTATTAGGAACATTGGATAGACTGTACAGTGCCTGTGTATGTTATTATGGGGGGACTTACAGACCCTAACAGTGCCAAAAATCACCCATATATCGGTATGCCTTTATTTCTGTTATCAACTATAAGCCTAGGTTCTCAATAGACACTATCTCTCTGTGGCTCACTATTACAGACTTTTTCAGACAATTTTTTTTTTTCTGGAAACTCTCACCTTTATCTCTATTACTGGTACTTGGTCTCAGGAAGGATGCTGAGGCCACACCACAGGACTAGAACCTAGTGGATGATGGAGAGATGAGGACTATTCAGACTGCACATCCCAGGGATGTTGGAGAGAGCCCACTCCCATCACTACCATAGCAGTGCACTGCAGAGTTCTAATCCTACTTGTTAGCAACTGGAATGCCATCTTTCCACAAGATACATGCCAAGCCTGGGGGAGGGCCTTGAGCACAGTCATGGGGTAAGCAGAGTGAATGCTTCAACTCTATTCTCTCAGAAATTCTTGTTGAGTCCAATGCAACCAAAGCATACCAGTTCACTTTGTTTTGTATGACACAGGAGAGCATACAGGAAATGACACTGAGAAATGTAGAATCTACACACTTTTTTCAACAGAAAAAAGCTAGCCTGGCAAAATGACTCAATTGTTTTTGGAAACTAAAGAAAGATAACTATTTTAGCAAGGTCTGTTTGTACAGAATTCTCTTGGCTCGGATCCCCATCAAAGAATGTTTCTTTTTTTTTTCTGGTACAGGGAGGGCATCTTTCACACAGGAGTCTCATCTCTGGTTTGCTATAAGCAAAGGCAGGCATGGGGGAGATTAGAAGGCCCCTTCTTGCACCTGCTGTTTCTCAAGTGTCTTTTCCTCAAGGCAATCTTTATATTGAAGTGGGAGATTTAGGGGTATGTATTCTGCCTGGCGTGGACAGTTTGGCCTCATCACTAGCCCCCTTTCTGCTGAGCTCCCTGAAAGTACTGAGCACAAACTGAATCTTCTCTGGCTCATTCTGTACCAACCAAAGTGGTTCAGCGAGTCACCCAGTGGTCCTCAGTTAAGCTCCCAATGCATCTGAATCTCAAGTTCATGTACATTTTCTCCTTAATCTCCCATGGGTATGATAAACTCCCAGAGAGCAGATGAACTTGTGGCTTATTTGTCTACAGCACCATGGCTAGTCATTGCCTCACAACGAATTAATAAAGAACAAACACACAACCCACTTAATACTGTGGTGACTTGGTGATTCCATGCCAAGCAAGGGAAGGCTGCTGTCATTTCCAAAAAGTCGGAGATGGGGCCTTTGTTCCTATTTCTCTTGTTTCTGCTCTTTTCAAATCTGACCCCACCCAACGGAAGTTAGTGCTCTCCAGCCCTGTAGGATGAAAACACCCTTCCTGGACTCCATCAGAGTCAGTGTTCACTTGTCTTATCCCAGTGACAGTAATAAAACAAGGCATGGTGGTACATGCTTGTTAACCCACCACTTAGGAAGCCAAGGCAGGAGAGTTGGTATGAATTCCAGGCCAGCCCTGGCTACTTGGAAAGATACTATGTCAATATCAATGGTGAATGACCATAGCATAACATTTCAGATTGCCTTCTAGAAGGCCAGCTGAGGTTGTGCTCTGTGGGCTGTAACTCCCACACCTGAGAGCCCCAGAGTGTTGCCCTGGATGTCCTTTCATTGTCTTTATTGTTTCCCTCTAGTCTTGCCTTCATTTCACAACTTTGCCAAACATTCAGGTCAAGGCCAGATCAAGGGACTATCCAGGCTGAAGGAGCTAAATTTAACCACAAACAACCTTGTGAGATGACTGAGGTGCAGTCTAGGCATTCTGCCTTCAGATTCTTACAGAGAAAAAAAAAGAAGACATCTCCTTTAAGAACTGCCAGCTGATTTGCTCCGCTTGTCCCCCAACTAACCTTGCTGAAGGCTCTAAACATAGGGACAAATGTTTGAGGAGCCCTCAGAATACCTGAATTCTATTTCTAGCATTCTGTGTCATACTTGACATCAGCCCCAGGCATTTCTCCTTCAGCTGTGACCTGCTCCTGTCATCATGCTGGCCCAACAGGGTCACCTTCCTCTTATTTCAATGTATTTGTAGGGTTCCAAGACCCCAAGCCAAGAAAGTGACATCTAGTCTTGGGTTCATTAGCGCCACCAACCTGGAGGGGCTTCTGGAAATGGGACTGAAAAGCTGGCGTCTCTGTGACATGAAAAGACCAAGCATGGCCACTAAGAAGTGGAGCAGAAGTGTCGAGTCTTCCATGAGGAGAATTTGATACCATCTCGGTGTGTAGGAATGGTTTTGTTATCCCCACCAATTAATGAATTTGTAAAAGGCAGGAAAAGTTTGAAAGTCAAGCAGAGTCAAAGTTTATTCAAAGAGGACAATTTTATCAGAGTTTAAAAGAAAATCCTAGGACATTTAAGCTGTAAATCTCAGCAGGGGCCCAGAGGAGGAAAATGGAACATAGAAAAGGGTCCGGGGTATGTGTGTTGGGGAAGGGGGGTTCTGCTATAGTTAAGCTGGTATGGAAGACAGACACATAGCAGACAAGTAGCCACATGGTGTGGATAGGAACTTTGAATAAAGAGTAAGGAAGCCCAAAGTACCAGAAAAGCAAGCAAACAAACAAAACAAACAAACAAACAAACAAAAAACTTAGGTTCTGGACAGCATCTGAAAGAGATAAGAAAAAAGAAAGTCTGGACTCAGGAAGTTGGGCAGACCCAACCAACATCATGGGGGTCATGGAACTGAGCTAGGGGATAGGAATTCTGGAAACAAAAGTACAGTATCTTGCTAAAGAGATAATTAGTCCACCCATCTCTTTTAGTAAGGCTTAAGATAAGCCTACATTCCTAGGGTGACCCCACATTCCTGAGGGGTGTTCCCTTGGCCAGGTAGTTGACCAGTACAGTTGAATTAATTTATTTATGTTTTGGTTAGGTTGGAATGTTGGTTCTCTACGGAGGCTAGAGAGTGTCAAATGGGTTACATTTGATGCCCTTAGAGCCTCTCCCTGGTTCCCCCAGGAACCATGACAAACTGCTTTGCTAAACCCTGTTGTGGAATATTAGTTGAAGATGTGTGACATTTGTTGATGCTGTGGAACATTTGTTTAATGATGCAAAGATGTGTTGCATTCTTTTACATTGCATTTGTTTAACTCTGTGAAACTGTTGTTACTTTGCCTGGGTAAAACACCTAATGGTCTAATAAAGAGCTGAATGGCGAATAGCTAGGCAGAAGAAAGGATAGGCGGGGCTGACAGGCAGAGAGGATAAATAGGAGGAGAAATCTGGAAAGAGGAGATTGGAGAGTGAAATGAGAAAGAGAGGAGGGCTCCAGGGGCCAGCCACTCAGCTACACAGCAAGCCACGGCGTAAGAAGTAAAGACAGGTATACATATAAAGGTAAAAGCCCATAGGCAAGAGGTAGGTGGGATAATTTAAGAAAAATTGGCTAGAAACAAGCCAAGCTAAGTCCGGACATTCGTAAGAAAGAATAAGCATCTGTTATTTATTTGGTAGCTGGGTGGCTGGCCCTCAAAGAGTAAAGAGTTAAAAAATTCAACTATAATACACCATTGCCACCCCCCATCAATGCTAGCGGTTTATTAGCATCCTCTAGAAGTCATCTGGGGTACCTGGCATCTGTAAGTTGTTGAAGCAAACAACAGTGATGCAACCAATGAGGGAGAGCAAACCTCTTCCCCTTTCCCCAGTGTGTGCTGACAGGAAGGCCAACCTGAGGAAGAATGGCTGCTGGAGGCTATGCGCTTTTGAGAAGATAAGCTTAGGAGAATGGTTGGATCACACTCCCACTGTTCTCTATGTTTCTCATGGCCTCCAACAATTTATTCTCAGTTTCTACATAATGGACTTTCAAGGCAGACTCAATTAATCATATCGCTTGTCTCAACTGAGAAAACATGTGTACAGTGTCCAAACATCCTAATTATCTTCTCTTATCTATTGACAGAATGAAGTTCATTAAGAATGACATTGGGTTCCCAGGGAATTCATGAGTGATGCGCAAACAGACTCTGCTAAGCATTTTTGTGTCCCTGCAACATACCTGCTGGATGTTTTGTTCTGTGTTTCACCCCACTCTTTAGCATCTGTTTTATAGCCCCAGTTTTCTGAACTGCCTCCAGGGCAGGAAATTATCTCTTTATTGTTGTATCCCAATGTCATATCTGTCTGCCTGATACACTTTTTGTTGAGTAAATGAAAACTGAAATTACAAATTAATAAGCAAAGGAACAAGCAAGCAAAAGAAGGGGGGCTCAGTTTGCTTGATCCTTTCAAACAGAGATAAGTGTTTCTCACGCAAACCATGTCTAGAGAAACAGCACCTTTCCTGTTGATGTGGTACTACCCCACTTTTACCGACCTGTCTCTTGGGAATGCCCAGTCACACATTCATTTCTCAAGAGTTATCTGGGCATCTACTCAGCATGGGCTGCTATAACTAAATGCTACAAGCTGAGTGGCACAAACAATGACATTTATTTCTTATGTTCTGAAGGCTGGATATCCAAGATCTGGGCACAAGCCAGTGTAGGTCCTGGTGAAGGCCCTATGCCTTCTTACAGGCCAATAACTGTCTTAGCTGTGTGTTCACGTGGTAAAGAGAGAAGACCGCTGATGCCTCTTCCTTTCTGTGTCTCGACACTGACCCCACCATGGGGTCGCCACCTTTGTGACCTCATCTAAAGTGAATTCCCTCCTAAAGAGCCCACTTCCAAATCTTATCACACTTGGGGATAAGACCTCAACCTATGAATTTGGGGGACATGCAACACTATAAAAAGTGTTAGATGAAATAAACAACACAGTCAATGGGTATGATTTATTCTTTCCAAGTCCCCATGCTCTCCATTGTCTGGGGAAGTGGTTCCTGTGGGTCATGACCCTTTTGGCAAACCTCTATATCCAAAAGTTATTTACATTATGATTTATAACAGTAGCAAAATTACAGTTATGAAGTATCTACAAAAATAATTTTATAGTTGGGGGCCACCACAACGTAAGGTGGACATATTAAAGGCTGGTGGCATTAGGAAGGTTGAGAACCACTGGTCTAGGGGTTTCCTAGGATGAGTCCATTTCAAATCCCTTGCTTAGTCTGCACATCTGGAAGCTAGGCAGTTCAGAGTGGAAATGGAAGAGAAGGAACCCCAGCACAGATGAGCATCTTGGAAAGCACTAGATTGTTGTGTGTACAGGGTCCAAGTTTCCTAACAGAAGACCCGTGAGCAGGGGGAATGGAGCCAGTCTGGTCTGCACAGACTTTCTGCTTCTGTTAGGGAGCCAGTTTCGGAAAGCGTCCTCCATGTTAGGAACCCCATCAGTCTGTAGCCCAATCTTAAACCGTTGCAACAACCAATGTAAAAAGAAAAAAAAAGAAGTCAACAGCTTATGGACCAACTGAGGACTATTGTCCCAAAGGGGAACTGCTCAAGTCATTACTAGGGTTCACTCAAATGAACTGGAGCTCCTGCTGGCTGTCCTGGCTATATAACTAGCTCCATGTGAGCACAACACAGAGCGGAGATGCAGGGACCTTTTGGGAAACAAACATTAAGCATTTGAAGACTGACCGGAGAACATTCAGCCAGGCCTAGGTCCCCTTCCGAGGGCACCCGCCATGCCTAGCAACGTCTAGCAAACAAGTAGGGCACTAGGAACTCACAGGCCCTCCTGGGTCACGCAGCTGCTTCAGCTACAAAAGCAGACACTATCAATCCCGCTGGGTTTCCCCCAAATTGCCACAATCTGTAGTAGTCTCCATTGAATGAACAATTTCCACTTGTGTTTTCTCCTCTCAAGTGTCGTCCGTAAACCAGTTAGTTCAAAGCTTTAAAAAAAAAAATGCTTATAAAAGCCCCCAAATTACAGCTCTGCAGATTTGATACAGTGCTGCTGTCTCCTAATGTGTCTGCGTTGGGAAGTGAGGTAGAAGCATCATGCCCCGAAGCATGATGACACGCACAATCCCCGGTGCAAGTCACTTACTGGCCGGCACGCCCCCTGAGGTCCCTACCTCCTACAGGACGCCGACCAGTAAGTCGAGTTCTAAATATTCCCTGGAAAACTGCAAAAACTGGAAATGACTGTAACCGCGAAGAGGCAAAAAGCAGCTGAGGTGACTGGCAGAGGGGCGGAATCTCTCTTCTTTCTGGTGGATCATTTGATAAGAAACCTGGATCGCAGCGGCCTCACAATGGCCTATTTATCCCGCTCTGGCTCTCAGGCACCCGGCAGCCGGGGCTGGGAATCCCGGGGGTGGCAGCCGTCCCCGGAAAACAGTGGCGCTCCGCCACGGGAAAGCCGGCTGATAAGCCATCTGCGGACAAACGCTTCTTCCTTCCTTAGAAGCTGCCACTCAGGCAACGGACTGACCCCCGGCGACGGCACAGCTCCCAGAGCAGCGGGGTGGGGAGGGGTGCGGATTGCCGCCCCGGTAGGCAGGACTGAGGCACATGCTGGCACAGCTCAGCCCCCTGATCTCTGATCTCGCACTCTTGCCGGGGAGGTTGGGGGCGAGGAGGGGGGGACAGCCCGGTGCACCCTGGCCTTTGCTTGGTGCTTTAGGTTGTGATGGGAACCGACTGGCACAGCCCTTCCCGACAGTCCCCCGGGGTGGCTCCTCCCTGGTGGATTTCAGTCAAAAGCAAAAAGACACAGACGGTTGTCGCCCTACTAAACCCTTAGAGCTTTGAGTTGCTGTTCCAGGCGCAAAGACTTAACCTCTTTGGCAGGATGGTCCAGGAACAAGTATAATGACAGTCCTGAAATGTGGCCCCCTAACTTCCTGCGACTGGTGTTATTTTTGCAAAGACAAATAAAAGAATTGAGAGCAGCCATCCCTGGGTTCTGAGATGCCCAGACTCCCCAGGGAGCACTAGTCCCTGCTGCTGTTCTATGACAAGATATCTCCTTTCATTTGTGGAGTCCCTGGGATGCTTGGTTTGGACCCCGAGAGAGCCTTGGGGGAGCTATCTATTGAGGGAAAGGTCTGGGAAGGCCAGGCTGCAGGAGGAAGAGAGGGGACTCTGAGAACCTGTGGCCAGCGGGGCAGGACAAGAGGGAATGGGGTCTCCAGGTCACAGAAGGAGCTGGTGGTCAGCTGGGAGCCAGGATGTCCTTCATACAAGTCGCACAATGTCCAAAACGGGGATTGGGGAGGTCAGGTCACAGCTTCGCTGTGTGTGTGTGCTTTGCAGTACCAGGTACTGACTCCTGTGCAGGATACCCCAAGGAAACCAAAGCTCTACTTTCAGACACACACACACACACACACACACACACACACACACACACTGTTATCACCACCAACCACCACCACCATTATCACCATCATCATCATTATCACCGTCATCACCATCTCCAAACTTCTCTTAGTGTTCTGCCTTTAGCAGCAGGGGCAGAGCTGGGAAGGAATTTCTTCTCTTGCCACCTGAGGGGCAATGACTTGGCAAACAGAGAAAGATATTCTATCCTGAAGGCACAAGGTCCTCGGATTGATTATCCTATAGAGGAGGGACAAAGTTGACCTTTGACCCAAAGGAACAAAGAAATTATTCGAAGAACCCCTGTTGCTCCGTGGTGGTCTGAGACCTAAGTTACTCAGCACTATGAAGAAAAGTGCCACACTTTACTGGGAACCGCCTCTCCCTTGGCTATGAAAATACCCCAGCAGGGTCTGGGATTTCTCCAAATTCTCCATGAACTCTCCCACATCTCAGGGGAAAGAGTGGCTGGAGCCCCCAGCAAAGATAGGCGATGAAAGCGGCCATATTCACACTTCTTCTGAAATGCTCAGCTTGGGATTTCCCTATGCACCCACTCACTACTCCAAGAAAGCAAGAAGTGACCCTTTCTAAAGAACAGACTGCGTATTGTCTCTGAGACTCGGTTGTTCTCATCATACCACTGGGCAACTTGAGGAGGAATGTGGGCTACGATCACAGCCCATGAAGACAAACGCTGAAACCACAGCAGCACCCCAGTCTCATTCAGGGTCAATCCTTTTAGGGAACTGTAGAATTTCAGGCCTGGACCCAGGCTCCGCCTGGCTTACCCTGTCTCCTGTTGACACTCTGACCTCTTCCATCCACCCAGGAGCAGACGTGTCCTAAACCTCTGGGTTTTCCCTCAGGAGTAGGCTCTTCTGCCTACTGCCCTGTCCACCTGCTGGCATCTAGGGCAGATGGTCCTGGAAGGCCTGATCTAAAGGATTTAGACACACACACTTCCCTTCTAGTTGCTTGGAGTCCAACAAACAACAAATGCCTGGGTGACCCCAAGACTGTGGGCAATTGCTATGAGGAATAACTGTCATGGTCCCCATTCAAGGGAGAGATTAGGATCTGAAACCACTGCGTATGGTGAGCTGTAAGTGCTGCCCTCCTCTCTTACCCCTCCTGTTCTCCCCCTGGTTTAGCAGAATGCAGTTTGCAAAGAGCAGAGCTGGTTAAAAAAGCATCAGGGAGATCCTGTCTCCTCCTCCTGCTGGGCAATCGCTCCACCTCACTGTTCAATCTGATCCAGAAAGGAGAAAGTTTTAACCAAAAAGACTCATTTTTTTCAGACCAAAGATCCTCCTTCTAAATGGGAAACAGTGGTAGTGCAGTGATTCCTGGGGGTCCGGAAGATAGAAATGCTGTATGACTCCCGTAATTCTGATCAAAAGAACCCAAAATAGATATTGTAGTACTTATAAACCAGTGTCTTTGAAGCAACCTTCACAACGGGGCAGAGGTGGAATCGGTCTACCAATAGACAAATCCGCACACCAAGGATAGTAATAGACACACAATGCAATGTCATTCAGTCATGGGAAGGAATGAAGCATCGATACATGCTACCATATGGCTAAAGCTCTGAAACACTGTTAAGCAAAAACCAAGTCAAACACAAAGGCAAGACATTTTATGCTTCTGTTCACATAAACGATCCAGAAGAGATAAGCCCATGGAAACAGACAACAGGGTGTGGGGAAGGGAGGCATGAAGAGTAACCACTTAATGGGTCTGCCCTCTTGGAGGTGATGGACATGGTATGGACCAGATGGATCATGGTCTCCCCAAATGGGAGTCTACTAAAGGCTACTGAATTAATTGCTTTAAAATAGTTAAATTTACAACATGCTGATTTTTCCCCTAATTAAAGTTCTAGATTGTTTGAAGACGCATTTATTCATGGTCTTGTTACATACAGCGCTGGTCATCATTGGTGCTGACAAGTGGGAGAAGAGAGTTAGAGGGGAAATATGGCAGGTGGCCAATTTTCTTTTCAACTCATTGATCACTATAACATTGTCATCTAAAAGGGTGGCAACTGGTGATACGGGAAAGAGGCTCAAAGGAGTCCCACAGATGAGAACAACATGGTACCCAGAGATCAACCAAAGCACAACCATATTCCCCAGCCTGAAGGCACGTAGACTTCCTGTTTATAGAACCTTGTCCAGAGTCTGTTTATTGAGAATGAAGCAGTGTCCTCAGGTAGGTTTGCCCGGAGGAGGAGCCACACCTGTGGCGGAGACCGCACCTCAGTTTCCTTGAAATGGCGGTGACGATAGACATTTGTAATTCCGGATTCATGGAGCTTCTCTCTAGATCTGTGGATAATGAGGATTGTGTGCGCATGGGGGTGGGGGATGCTCAGGGTGCTCCTTCATCTAGATCTATGGATGATGAAGACATCTTCTTACACTGAGACCCTGGTACATGCAGAGTTCTGTATAATTTACGTGTGACTTACACGTCTGAAGCCTAAGTGGGTTCTCATCATGGCTCTGTAAATTAGACACTGTTAATTTTTCTGTCTTACACATGAAGAGTCTGTGGAAGAGAGAGAGATTGCAATTGAGTCCTAGACATCACAAGCGCCAGGCAGCTGTGTCTGGATTGACAGCTAGCAAACAGAGGACCATAAGGTCTCTCTTTAAGGGCTTGCTGGGTATCACAGAGTGATTCCACCTACATCTCCCCTTTTCTGTAGAATTCCAACATGCTTCCCTTTTGCTCTTCCAGGGGATCATCTCCTCCAGCATCTGGTTTCCATGCCTTTGGCACCCAAACTATATACATACCCTGGAGCAGAGAGCTACCGAGTTTCCTTAACGGTATTTTCATGTTGTTTCCAACACTGGGCTATAAATAGGACCGAACAATAGCTTGTCTTTCCTTTGCCTCTGCTATTGTTTGTGTGATGAGCTCTGGGTCAAAAGACACCCAGGCAGTGTACAAACAACAGCTGCCATGAAAGGCGTTAGCTCAGAGATTCGTTCCTTTTCACAGAGAGCATGTGAGGGAGAACAACTCTTTTATTATTATTATTATTATTATTATTACTGACTTCATGGAGACTCATCTTGAATGCTGTTTTTCGTTTCTTTCCCACCCTGGCCCTCCAGCCCCTAGAAAGTCTAGTAACACTGAATCGTAAAGCCAGGAGCTTCTCCAGTCAGGGAACCCAGAGTGCTGGGGACGTACATAGTAAACGGGCACTAGTCTGTGGGTGGATGGGTGTGGGCTAGGTGACATCTACTCGGGAACTTTCACCTCCCCGTATTGACAGGTGAGGAACTGAGTCCCAGATGGCAAGCCAGTGGTGGCATCCATTTCAACCAGTGGCCTGCAGAGCTCAACCCTTGTTGGTCTTCTGGACCCATCGAAGGCAAAGTCGTCCTTTCCTACAGGCCATTTGTGTCCCTTTTCTTTCTATCATTCCACACCTGACAGTAGGGTGCACTGGGGAAAAAAAACATCAGACCCACAGCAAGAATCAGGCAATCTCCCAATAGCTCACTCTGTGTTGTTTAATTTGTCTGTTTTCTCATGTGCTGAAGCCACGGCCCAGAGAGGTCACCTGGCAAAGTGTATCAAGACCTGTCTAAGAGTCTGCTTTTGTTCAAAGGCAGATTAGTTACTTTTCTCATTGGTGTAACAAAAGAAACTTACAGAAGGGTTCCTTAGAGTGCGCAGTTGATCTGAAAGGGGAGGCGAGGTGTGGGGAGCAATGCTGTGGAGGCAAGAGCTTGGAGCAGCTGGCAGCATGGCAACCATAGTCGGGTGCTCAGTTCACCATCTCCAAATCATTCAGTCCCAGGTCCCAGCCTACGGCATGGCGCCATCCACATCCAGGGTGGCTCTTTCTTCCCCAGTTAAATCTAGAGGTGTATCTCCTCAGTGATTCTCAATCTCATCTACTTGCAGGGAAGGTCACAGAAGACGCTGTGTGAAGCCACATGGCCTTCCCAAGAGACTGAGGTTTTTATCTTAGAACTTTGGACTTTTCCTTTTTAAAAAGAAGTCTTAAGATGGCTGTCGGTGGAGCTGGACAGATATGGCTCAATAATTAGGAGTATACACTGCTCTCACGGAGACCTGAGTTCAGATCCTAGCACCACACTGGGTTGCTTACACTCACATGTAACCCCAGCTCCAAGGTACCCTATTGTATTCTTCTGGACAACTTGGGCACCTGCACTCACGTGGACAACTCACACACAGGCACTCACATATATGCATCATTAAAAATAACATCTTAAAAATGTTATTAGTATATTATGTTTTAAGACTTAGTCTCATCCCAGAAGGACGGTTGGAACACAGTCAAAACAATGATGCATGGTGAGCCATGCCTTGGGGGAACTGTGGGAGAGGCTCCAGGAGAAAAGGCAGAGGGCCTTTTACCACAGGTGCATTTTGTTCCTGGACTGTTCTTGGAGAGGATTTTGTGCCTCCTGTGACAAGCATTTACACTCAGTTTATAAGACATGTTTGCGGGGTTGGGGATTTAGCTCAGTGGTAGAGTGCTTGCCTAGCAAGCGCAAGGCCTTGGCTTCGGTTCTCAGCTCTGGCAAAAAAAAAAAAAAAAAAAAAAAAAAAAGACATGTTTGCTCTTGTTGGGTGTCAGAACATCGCTACAGGACCCAGTCTGGTCAGTGTAGCCTGAATCTGGACATTGGCCTTCTGCCTTTTTCCTCGGAACTCTCACACGGTTTCCTCAAGGCATTGTTCACCACGAATCATTCTTGGACCGTGTTCTGACGGAGGACCAGTGGGAAATTCCTGTAAGAAGGACATAGGTCTTCCTCTGACCGTATTTAAGACATGTTGGAGGAACCAAAATACCTCCAGATTATTCCACAAAATATCCAGAGGGGAGGCTGGCAAAGTAGGCTTGTCTTTTCTCCCCTAACTGACTTGGTCATCCGAGAGGTCACCCAAGGTCCTGTTAGAGTATCTGGTATCACACTGCCTGAGATAGATACCTGTTGTCACCTTGCAGAGTCTCATTGCCCTCATCACTAGAGTGAGGTAATACTAATATTATCTGCCTTATAGGGTTGAGACATTGAAGCCAATACCACATGTAGAGGGCACAGAGGACAGCCTGGCACACCTTAATGAGTGGTTGCTCTCAGCACACTTTAGGAAACTATATACCCATTAGTAAGACTGACAGCCAGAATCCTGGCACCAACTGCCACTCACCTCTCTATGGTGAACAGTTTGTAGATGCCTTTTCTAGCTCTACCAGGGGAGCTATGTCCTCCATCTTACACCGAGGCTCTGGAAGGAGGCACGCCTGCAACCTGACTCCATCTTTAAACCTATCCTTCATTATTTCCCATGCATTTTTGTTTTGTTGGGGGTGGGTAGGTTGGCTAGTATAAAGTAAACCTTATATATATTACATAATAAGCAGCAAGAGTGATGAGGCGAAGCTCCCTACCCCCATCTTGGGAGCTTGTCCTTGACTGACCTAACCTCAACCTACACTTATGGGAACTGAGGGAGTGGGTTGAGGTCAATGGCTAAGTAAATGAGTTTTCGTGGATTCAGGATCTATGGCCCAGAAAAATAGGTTCAAAATGACCTTGAGCCAAATCTCTTTGTTGTGCAGTGTTCTGGCCCTGGGGAACTAGCGATGGTTGATTAAACAATATCAGTAATGGCATTTATAAGAGCATATGAAGGCTGGGCACTGGACTGGTCACGCTGTCCTTTGTAGCTCTCTTTCCAGCTGAGGAAATCAAAGTTTAGAAAACAGAGTCTCTACTTTTAGGGCCACTATTATTCGGATGCTACCCCCTCCCAAGGGTTCAAGTGCTAGGGGGTTAGTCTTTATGTGGCCATGTGGCAATGTTATCTAGCTCTCTGGCTCATTCCCTCCATTAAGCTCTGAATTAGTTGCTTTTCTGTTATGATAAAACAACATGACCAAAAGCAACTTCTGCAAGAAAGAGTATTTGGCCTTACAGTTCCAAAGGGAGAGGAGTCTGTGAAGGCAGGGTGAGGGAGGCGTGGCAGCAAGCTGGCAAATCTTATCTCCACAACAGACCCTGAACTGGAGGTAGGGAAAGACTATGAGCTCTCAAATCCCGCTTCCTGCTTCCGGGGGACATATTCCTCCAGCAAGTTTGGCACTTCCTACACCTCCCCAAAAAGGGCCACTCTCAGGGGACCACTTATTCAAATGCCTGCCTGAGTCTGTAGGGGACATTTTTCATTTAAACTGCCACGGGGGCCTGCCTGCCTGCCGTAAGGCCTTCCCCCGAGCTGAGGTCTCCAGAACTGTGAGCTAACTAAAACTCTTCACTTTAGAAACCAGCTTAGCATTTTGTCATGGTGATGACGGACAAAAGAACCAAGTGTCACGTGAGGAGCACAAAGTCAGAGTTCAAATTCCCGCCTGACAACTTTGTACCTTCTGGAAGGGCTTCGCCATTGCTGGCCCAGTGAGCCCGAGGGTAGATGTGAGAGGAGTCAAGTGGGGTCATACAGATTCCAGTTCTCTCAGCGAGTTGGTCCCTCTGCTCCCCAGTACCCTCAGATCCTCCTATGAGTTCTTGAACTTTGGATGTTCAAGGACAGCTTCTACCTGAATGATCCGAACACCTTTGAGAACAGAAGCATTACGTCATCAGCTACTGACCACGGGCTCAGTGATAACTTATATGTGCTGCAAACATCAGCAAAAAGTAGCACCTCTCCATCCTGGGAGTCTGAGTTAGGAATTCTCATTTACTACTTCTCTCTGAGCTGGCTGGAAATACTGCTGCCAGTATTTAAAAGAAGAAGAAGAAGAAGAAGAAGAAGAAGAAGAAGAAGAAGAAGAAGAAGAAGAAGAAGAAGAAGAAGAAGAAGAAGAAGAAGAAGGCGGCATTGATTCCTGGAAGCACTTTTAATTCTCAATATACCTAAATATTGTCAGGGAAAGACAGAAAAGTAATCTTCTCAACAATGTATTTGGAAAATACTGGGAACACACACACACACACACACACACACACACACACACACACACAAAACTCCTCTTCAAGTTGCTTGTAAATTTACATGAACCGGTTCTACCTCAGATTCTGCCAGATTCAAAGAAAAGACGACTTCAATTAGCCCCAGAAGTCAAGTTCAAGCGAAACTCAGTGTCTTTTTGTTGTGGTTGTCATTTTGTGTAGCTTTTGTGCATAGGAAAACCAGAAAGCAGAACCATAACTCTAGGCTTCTTTGAAGGTCTGAATCGTAAACCGGATGGGCAGGGATGGTGGGCAGCCTGCTGGTGTGGCGGTTGCCTCGGTAGAAGGAGGAGACTGGAAGGAAAAGCCCATCTCAGCCTCTGCCCCAGCCTCCCTTCTACACCCAGTACAAGCTCTGTCTGGTCTGACAACTCATCTGTTTTGTTTTGATCTAGGCTCCCACTCTGCCCGGCTGAGCCCCGTGAGGAGAGAGAAGCCTACCATTTTGCACGCTTTTGCCTTTTCTGCTGTTTATTTTACTAAGACTCTTAAACCTGTCAGCGAAGCGGTTTCCAGTCCATTCTCTGTGGTAATAATCTCCCTTTTAAAGCGATAAGCACTCAGAGTGGAACAGACTGGAAGTCTAACGGATACTGCAAAGTTGCTGAATACACCGGACTCTTTGAAGATGCCCCATGGCTCAGGCTTTATTAGCTTCAGGGTAAAAAAATAAAATAAAATAAAATGTCCAGTTTGAAGGTATCAGAAACTCTTTAGAAATTACTAGAAGCCTGTCAGTGGTGATGATTTTATGCAACCTGGGGCCCATTCAGATGCCATCACACTTGTCTCTTGTTTGCTGATACAATCATGATTTTATTCACGCAGGCTGCAGACAGCAGGAATACACAGAGAATTTCAGCCCTTTCCAAGGTTCACACGGATAACCAGTTTAAACTTTATGTAACAAGGGTAGCAGACCTAAGCATACTGTCTGCCTACAGAGTAGAATGGTCACATGACGGTGGATTGGACTATCTTGAGCTGGGTGTGGTGTGGTGTGTGTATGGTAACGTCCCCCCAACTAAATAAAAGGCACATGAAGCAAAACTCCATTCCTTCCCATCTTTGAATATGACCATGTGAGCTACCACGCTGGAACTGTGGAAGCAGCCATGTTGTTTCCCTGACCAAGACGGGGAGAAGAGGATCACCAAGAATCCCCCTGACATTGTGTTGTGCAGAATGATGCCTTGTTCAAAATGGTTTGAATTTGATATCCTACTACCTATCAGCTGAAAGCGCTCTGCATTATCAAGGCTGGGAAGCTCTGAGCAGTGAGGATGGCCTTCTGGTCTACCCTCTGCAGTGGTCACCACTGACAGTGTTTGAACCGTCATGGTCTCTTATATAAAAGTGTCTCACTGTCTTGGTGTCAAAGTGGACACAATGGGGTCATGATCTCCACTGGAGAGGGACTACTGTTTGATGTCTTTGGGTACCACATACCTCCCCTGTTAGCATCCTGAGCTGTCTCTACAGGCCTTCAGGGAGGCTCCTGATCTGGAGGGTTTGGCCTGCAATCCAGGCTCTGGCCATGAGACTAGCCTTCTCTCAAGCCTTTCAGGACCGACTTGTAGCTGAATTCTTGGTTCCCAACTCATTCAGAGGTTAAAAAAAAAAAAAATGGAGTCCAGAGGCAGTGGGCCGGCCACATTTTCAAATTAAGTCTGAAAATTAGAAGCAATGGTTTTGTTGAAAAAATTGCCCAGAAAAATCCTCAGCTCACTCTTCCCTTCCCTCGCCCATCCCACACTCTTCAGGCTCTGTACAGTCCTAAGTCATCAGCACATTGATGTGGTTCCAGCCCCATGCTCCTTCTACACGACATCTGCTCTGGGAGAGCTATCCAAGTGGATAATGCTTTAAACAGATAAAATGAACATGGGCTATAGAGAGATTTGGCCCCACAGTTATGAGCACTGACTGCTCTTCCAGAGGACCTGGGTTCAATTCCCAGTATCCATATGGTGGCTAATAACCATCTGTAACTCCAGTTCCAAGGGGGTCTGATGCCCTCTTTTGGCCTTTGGGACACTGTACCCATGTGGTGTACAAACATATATGCAGACCAAAAACCCATGTAAAGTAAAAATAATAAATAAAATAAAAATAATAAATCTTCAAAACAAACACAAACAAAAATGAATGAAGTATCTGTTTATCTTGAGAAACTAGGCATTGACTGGATAGGTAATACACCGACTAAAAGAGGTGGGACAATGGTACTATACAGGTTTTTCGTTCATGTCATAGCCTGGCATACCATCTCCTACAACTTTATTAAATGGTGATTTGAGAATCATAGTTGTCCAAAGTCAGTAACCCTAACACTACTCCTAGGGACTCTTGCCCCTCCTTGTCTGTGGAGTCTAACTTCTTGGCCATTCATATTTCTTGTCCTGGGATGGGTCAGAAGCATCTGCTCATCCTTAGTCAGTCAGTTCCAGGCCTTCTCAAGCCCACTCAGATACACTGCTCGAGCCTAAGAGCCAGGCTTCTACCTCCTCGAAAGTAACCTCTGCTTCACATTGGAAGCAGTCTTTAAAAAAAAAAGGGGGGGGGGAGGGCAGGGGGAGGGAGGAAGGAAGAAAGGAAAGAAAGAAGTTAGGCTTAAAGTAGTTCAAGCAGAGGTTTTGGCCAAGCACTCAGCAAAAACAGACCTGAAAATCCCTTCTGGGAGACCGGCTGCAGCTTCTGAATACTGTGTGGGAACTCCTCAGGGCTGCTTGTTCTGGACCATGGCTCCCTAACCTCTGTGTTGGGTTCCTCTGCCTCTCCTAGCATCTTCCCTGCCTGGCCCCAGGGGGTTTCTCCATGCAGATAAGTAAGCTGCCTTATCTGGTCCTCACAAGTTCTCCTTTCCAGCGAAAACCACTCAGAAATTGGTTGCAGACCAGCGACTGGATTAGAGGCCAGGGCCAGGGCCAGCACCTCTAAGTAAACAGAAGGGGTCACATGATTTATCGGGTGATGAGTGTTTGCTGGAAGGCATGTGGTGTGAGGTTACCCTCCAGTCAGAGGGAGAGAGAAGAGTGGGAAAAGAAAAAAGAAGAAAAAAAACCTTCCCACTTGCTTTTGTTTTTGAGGAAACCGCCCTCCTGTGTGAACACTCCTCAGGGGGCTGGTTCTGTGCAGTGTCTGTGGGCAGAGAGCGCAGTGATGGTGGCCTTAGGTGGAGGAGGGGGGCTGAGCTGGACAAGCCGTCTGGGAATGCAGAGGGGGTCTGTCACCAGGAAACTCTCTCCTGCTAGAGGCCTCTTCCCAGATAGTTCCCCAAGTCCTTTTGGATGGTCCTATTTCCCAGGTTTTTCCTTTGACTGGGTTTTGCGCTGGTCACATACCACCCTCAACATTTGATTGACACCTGATGATAAGTCCTTTACCTACTTGCCCAAGGCTTTTGGGAACAGACAGGAGCAGAAATGGACTGAACAGAAGAGAGTGGGGAACAGCCACAGAGCCTCTATCTAGATGAATAAAAACACCGAGGGCTGTGCTGGTCTCCAGTGGATGAGCTGTTTAATTCACTATTGCATTTCTAGAATTCCACACTCTGAAGACTCACTCTCAGAGCCTACCTCAGTTGATGAATTTGCCCCATAATTCTATCTTCTCATTGCAGACAGGGATTTCCTTGTCGTTCAAATAGCTTCCATAAATCAAGGACTGGAACACCAACATCCTAATCTATCACTGGGCCAAAGATATGAGGGAGGCACAGCCAGCCCACAGAAAAAGAAATACAAGCAGTTCCTGAAAGCGTGTGAAGATGCCCGACCTCTGTGAAACCAATTTAAAATTATTATTTTTCAATGGTCATTGCTTCACATCCAAATAAAGGCAAAAGCTACTGGACTATTTATAAGGAAGTAATAAAAAGAGCTTTGGGGCTGTGGTCCTGCCCTGGTTTTTGAATTGTGTGGTGTTCACACAGTGTGTTTCATTTGTGAAGATTTATTGAACTATATGCAGATGAACAATAGGCTCTTCATGTATATTGAGGTTGGGGTGATTTTTTTTTTTTTGGTCTTATAATAGTACTAAAGATAAAAATGAGGACTATATATATAGGTAGAGAATGGGCAGTGTCTTGCACGAACAAGGGTATAAAGGGCAGTTTCTGGGCAAACAGGCAGTCATGCTAAGCCTGGAGAAGCGCACACTCTCTGGCACAGTGATGGCTCCTACTCACACTTGTACAATGAAGCAAGTGTCCTGTCACCTTCTCCAGTGGTGTGCTTAATAGCAAGACATTTGATAGGGCTAAGATGCTCATTAAAATAGTATTATAGGGGTTGGGGATTTAGCTCAGTGGTAGAGCACTTGCCTAGCAAGCACAAGGCCCTGGGTTCAATCCTCAGCTCCAAAAACAAAACAAAACAAAACAAAACAAAAGTATTATATCTTAGCATGTGTGTGTGTGTGGTGCGCATGTGAAAACAACGTGCAGAGTTGGCTCTTTCCTTCCACCTAAGGTCCCAGGTTTTGAGCTCAGGCCATGAGGCCTGGCACCAAGTATTTCCACCCACTGAGCCATCTCCCTGGCCCCAGGATATTCATCTAAAGAGATGGGTCTAGTAAACCATTACACATATATAAACCAGAACACTACCCAACTATAAAGGGAGATTGGAAACTCTATACAGGCGTCTCCATAGAAACAGAAGAGCAAGGTATAGAAAAGCACGGTCCATGGTCAGATTAAACACGAAGGGACAGCGCTGAAAGGGGCAAACTCTGCAAGGACACACAAGAATCTGGGGAAACAGCTTGGGAAACAAGTTCTCAGATGGAAATACAATCAAGACGAGGACTTTCCCTGTTTCATTTTTGAATTCTGAATCACGCGAAGATGCATTCAAATCAATTTAAAGCATCTTAAATGGCAAGTCTGTGTTTTCTGTATGTAATAGTTGGCCTTTTAATTATTACTTAGACTCTACTTACATTTTCTCTTCCTTTCTTCTTCCCTCCCTCCCTCCCTCCCTTCCTCCCTTGCTTTCTCTCTATCATACACACTCACAATAGGCTATGCTGTCAAGTCAGCCACTTCTGTGGAGAATAGGGACCATTCAACAATGGGTCTCTATGTTAGGTGGACACATCGTAACTTCAGAAATGCTCAGCTGGGAAAATCGCACACCCTCTAGACGGGAGAAGATGGAGACATCTGTTCTGCTGACTACTCACTTATCAGGCCCTTGATCATGAGCTACCATCACCCACCAATTACTGAAAAAAAAGTGTTTTTGTTTTTTTTTTTTGACCCATTCAGTAGCATTTACTAAACAGCGGTGACATTCAGTAGCTGTGGGTCTGTTGTGACCACCGTATCATTTTCTGCCCTTTCCACTTGCTTCCTGAATAGTCTCTTGTTTCCTTCTTTCTGGGCAGTCTGTTTATCCTCCCCTCCATTGTGAAATACTGCATCTCTCTAATGAGCCTCATCCTGTGTTTGACAGACATTTTCTGTTTTGGCAATGTAAAATTGATCGGCAAATTATACACATGCAAAACCCCTCTCCATAAAGCCCGCTGCAGAGAAAGATTCGAACGTTGTCCACTTCCTTGCAGATAATAACTTGGGAAGCAGTTTTAATGGCCAGATGAATTCTAAATGGAGGGCTCTGTTTAAACTTCACAATCCATAAACAGAAGCCAAGTGCAGACAGACATCCTGCCTTCTGACCGACTTTTGCCATTGGAAGCACTTAGGAGTTTGCTGGTATTTATTTGCTGGATTTCTCTTCTCTTCTGAAAATGAGATGGAGTGGGCGTGCTCACAGACAGTCCCTTCATGCTCCTCTGCCCCTGGGACCCTATGGAAAACCTAACCAAGTCTTTGGTAGCTCATTGATTTTCGAAGTGGAGCCTGGTTGAATTCTGAATTCAACAACTCCGAATTGAATATCTCTTGTGAGCCAGACTAAGGAGGTAGGTGGCTCAAGACTAAAATTGCATTTTCAATTTTCATCTCACAGACTTAAAGACATTCTGGGCAAAAAAATAAAAAATAAAAAGACTAGAAATACTTAGATTTAGGATCAGTAACGTGGGACTCAGAGAAAGCATCAGAGACCATGAAGGGATGACAGATGACACAGGGAATGTGTCAATCTGTGTGTGCTATGCTATACTGTGGTGACAATGAACCCAGGAAATAACGCAGCCTCTGCAGCAAAGGCTTACTTCTTCCACGTGTCACATGATAATCCAAGACTATCTGGGGACACTGGTCCTATGTCACTACCATCCTAACTGCTGGGACTGAGGAAAAACCATGTTGGGAGTGTTGCTGACCCACCACACAAGGGAAAGACTCTCCAGCTGAGAAGGGTCACACTTCTGCTCACCTGCCATTGCTCAATGCCAGAATTCAAAAGGTTAAAAAGTCTAAGCCTTCTTTGAGGAGGCAAATGACTTGGAACACCACGTGCTTTAGAGACTGACCGTGCTTTAGAGCCCTGAGAACTGCCTGAAGAATTCCGTGTGAGCTGGTTTATGCGCATGCTTCTGGGTATAGCTTCACAGCCTTCAGTACATTTGCAGAAGGGGTCTCAGACCACCTTCCCACAAAGTTAAGAAACAATGGTTTAAGCCCAAACTTCTTATTTTACAGAAGAAAGGACATGAGAGCCAAATCTTTAAACAACTTGCCAAACCCCAAAACAATGTCCCTCACTTGCCAAAACAGCCCTTAATTGGGAGCAGAACCAGTCCCTGCCAGTGCTAAGGAAAGACCATACTCGCAGGCACTGCAAAAGCCTCCAGCCCGTGCTTTACCCTCTCTGCATCCAAATTTAATTTAGAGAGGAAGAAAAGAGGTCATGGGAAGGGTCTTTGCTTCCTGTAGGTTTCAAATCCCAAACGGAGGCTGGAAACTGGTAAAGGATCCTCCTTGGAAACTTTTGAAAAATAACTCATTTGAAAATATCCCAATGCCAAGAAAAACGTGACCCTGTTCCCCCGCTGTCTGCTTTCCCCCGGGGCTCTTCCCTCCTGTCAGGTAACCTGGGCTTCCATGGTATTCTTCCAGCTTCCTCACATCTCCAGCTGAGCTTCCCGTTTGGGGTGGGGGTGGGGGTGGAGGGAGAGATACAAAAGGCCTTATCCTAGAAGAACTGGTTTTTCCACGTCCTCTTCAGAAGACCATGTGTTTTCCTTAATTTATTCTCTGCTCCCCACCCTGTCACCTCCCTTGTCTTTACCCCCACTTCCAGTTCAGGCTCATCTATCATCCAGCTTCTCAACCAGCTATAACCATGTTTCATTTTAGCCTTAAAAAAAAAAAAAAGTTGCATTTCCTCTTTTGACCTTCTGGGTTTAAGGACCTCCCCTTTGTCCAAGTGCCCCAGATAGACACGAAGAAATTTTAACGGTTCTCTCAAGCCTCTGTTCTCTTCCTGCAGGCTTGAGTCACTAATTTCCCACTGTCTCTCTCTCTCTCCCCCGGCACGTGCTATCTGTTCTCTATGCTACAATTTGTGTTCACTGTAACAGAGGCTCAGATAACGGAGCATTAAATGTACAATATGTGGAAGTTCTTGAATGTCAGGATAGACGGAAAAGAAGACATTGTTTAGAGAATTATGAGATTGTAGGGATGCAGGAATACCACCTCCCTTTAGTTTTTGTTTCCCAAAGAATTTGGGAATCCTAAATGAGAATCGGAATTGAAAAGTGCAGCTACATCTCGAAGTATTAAAGACAAGAGCTGTTTTTATGAAATCGTTGCCAAGTCGATGTTCACGGTGAAGTCTCCGCCCTCATCCCCACTTGAACCCTTACAGGACAACAAGGAAACAAAACAGAGAAGCAGACAGGGAAATGAGTGTGGAGACAGAAGTCTCAGGCAGCTAAAAGTAAAACTATCTTACCATTGCCAACTGGAAGAGACCTGTGCAATTCTGGGAACACGGGATGTGATGATAAGGCTACTTTAGAGATCGGTGTAGCCCAAACATCCAGTCAGGGCCAGTACCAGAAGTCCGATTCGAGGTCCACACATAGAAATTTGGAGAGGGTGCACACTGCTTCATGTTGGTTTCTCCATCTCTCCCTACGTCCCAACTTCTCTTTCTCTAAACTGCTGAATATTTTGATTCTCTAAGGGTTTACACTTTTGTCCCTGCTCCCCCTTCCCCCCAAAACAGATGCAACTGGGGAGAAAAAGTGATTTTTGTGCATCACCAATATTGAGTGAGGGCAGATTCTTTTGGAGATTGAATCTCCCGAATCCCTTCAATCACATGGTGAGGAAGGCAGTGGGAGGGGTAATGGGGCTTTGAACACTGTGTTTGAAAAGCTAGGGGGTGGTAGAGAATGGACGGAGAAGGATCACATTAGCGCAAGTTAGCTGGGGTTTCCCCTGGAAAACACCTTATTGACCCTCCCTCCCCACCTAAGAAGTAGTCTACTCTGAATCAGCGAATGGACCTTCTCACTTGTAGTAAGATAACCATGTGCCCTGGGCCCTGCACACAGTATAGTAAAAACAGAAAGAATTCTGTTGGAGAAATTATTCCGTGAAAATGATATAAAGAAAGAAAAATAATTTCTCAAAACCAGCAGAGACAGGAAACTGGCATGATGGGGTTGGATAGCCAAGAGTTCCAGGATCTTTTTAATTTAGACCCTCAGGCTTCAGCTGTTATTTAGTATGGATGGACATTCTTTAGCATCAGCTCTTTTAAAACCGTGCTTATCAATACCAGGCCTACCTACTGACTCTTAGTAGGACACAAGAGTTGGACTTTTTCTCAAATACGTCCATGAACCGAGTCCCCAGCCCTGTCCCATCTTCAGCCTGGCCCAAGATCTCTGGAGACCATGTAGGTGGCCATCAGCCTGAGAACTAATCATCAACATCTTAGTCATCCCATCAGACAGCAAAGTCCACAGTCCGTAAACTTTGACTTGTTTCCCTCCCCATCAAGACCTCGCTGGGGAATTCCAGCTGAGACACTCCATTAACTCACTTAAAAACAAGCCCTTCCCCCAGCCAGGACACTGGAAAGAGACTATTTTCTTCCAACAGTGTCTGTTTGTGTCTAAATATAGACACAAATGAGAACCGAAACCCACGGCTGATAACAATACTTTGGTTGATTCTTTTGAGGACATTATCAGCAGGAAAATCAAAGAGTCTGCTCATTTGGGGTGAGCAGTGGGGCAGGGAGCGGGGAGGGTGTAATCTGGGAGTGTCAGAGATTTGAGAAAGCAGCCAAGTCCCAAAGCCAAAGGCATCATTTGACTTCAATCCTGTCCTGAAGACTGGTTGACTTCTAACAAGGTCTGTTTTTATTGTGACAGGAAATCAACTGATCCTTTAGGGGAATATTTTTGTAAATTAGGTCAAACCATCAGTCTTGGTGATCCTAAAACTTGGAGTATTTCATGGCTTTTGAAAACACACAGGTAGAGACTATATTAAAATAGAAGACCTAAATGAACTAAGGGTCATGCAGGACCAAGTAGGGAAAGATGTTTTCCTTTCTTTTTTGGATACTTGTCTGTTATTGGATGTTGAGTGGATGAGCCTTGTCAACTTCAGAGACCTCCACAGAAGCTGTTCTCCTATTCTGAGACTAGGATTAAAATCAAGAATTGGGGAAGAGGCTGGACAGTGGTGGTACATGCCTTTAATACCAGCACTCACGAGGCAGAGGCAGATGAATATCTGAGTTCGAGGCCAGCCTAGTCTAGAGAGTGGGTTCCAGGATAACCAGGGCTACAGAGAGAAACCCTGTCTTGAAAACAAAAACAAAACAAAACAAATCAAAAAAGAAATGGGGAAGTAAAGTAGTTCCCTCTGTTAGAAGCATAGCACACAGCTATCAACCATATCTGCTCCTCTCTACCTCTTCATTCACATGAGAATCACATTGATGTTTGGATGTGCCCTGTGGACCATCTGGGGTCGGTTGATTATTACGGCAGGAACCTGTGAACTGCTCCCACACACATTCAAGTTTTAGATGCTTGGTCCTTAGCCAGTAGTGTCATTGTGGAAGGTTCCATAAACCTTGGGAGATGGAGTCTAGTTGGAAGAAGAAGGTCACTAAGGGCAGGTCCTTGTGAGTAGATCATCCTTGGCTGTTTCCTATCTTACTCTGCTTCCTGATCAGCCATGATATGAACAGCTATCCCTTCTGCCCTGATGTGGCACATGGGAACAATTTCCCATGAAGTGAACCATCTGAAGCATTGGTCCAGACACATCTTTACTCCCTGGTTTCTGTCAAGTATTTTGGTCACAGCGATGTAAGAGTTGACCTTACAAAGTGGAGGCCCATGTAGGGCCCTAGGGTGGAGCCAGGGCATGGGAGTTTGAATGTAAATTATGCCACTTTCTAGCAGTTGAGAAAACTAGCACACTATTCTAAATTCCAGTCCTCTCTTTCCAAGTACAACTGATGGACTAGCTGATTTGGGAAGGTACATTCTAAAGTTCTGGCTCTAATCAGAGAGATCCACAGGCAAAACATTAAATGCTAGAGGTGATTTTATTTGGACAGTAAGTCTGCTGAACTGTTTTAGAAAAGAATTAAATATTGGTTTGACGGTTGGAGCTATTATTGCAATTAGTCACCACCAGTCCTTACTGAAACCCTAGTGAGTATAAATGCATGGTAATTATGACTGTTCAAGGTGTTAAAGGTTTTTGAAATGCTTGAGTGGGTGGACTACACTACTTCCAAAATTTACTAGTGTATCCCATCACCCCAGGATTCTTTTGGGGAAACTTTTTTTTTCTGTTTTTTGAGACAGGGTTTCTCTGTGTAGCTTTGTGCCTTTCCTGGAACTCACTTGGTAGCCCAGGCTAGCCTTGAATTCACAGAGATCCACCTGACTCTGCCTCCCGAGTGCTGGGATTAAAGGCGTACACCACCACTGCCCAGCCTTTTGGGGAAACTTTAAACATGGTAAGATTTAGGAATTTTAGGACAGACATACCTGTCTTTATTTGTCTTTACACCCACTATCCTAACCTCTATCTTAGAAGAAATGTGTACTGAAGAAGAGCAGGAGCCTGGATAGTATTTGTGATGGAGGCAAGAGACTCCTATTTTCAATCAGTAGAAGAGAGTGAGATGGTCTTGGACCCTTGTGGAGAAAGGTGAAGTTGCTCTTAAATGTTTGATAACTGTTTAAGGGGCCAGTGAGTCCCCCAAAAGAGGCACAGTTGAAGCCTATAAGTCCACCTTTCACAAAACTTTTCCTATCACTCCGAGCATACTACACATTCTCCGACAGACTGATAAAAGTATATGATGATAATTCAGGAGGGACACGACACTTTTCAGCACTGAGATGTACAGTGGCAGAGGACTCCAAGGTAATATCTGCAGTGAACATCAAAATCAGGTCCAGAGTCCATGCTCCCTGTGCCCATCTACTGAAGGTCCCATACAAAATACTGCAGGTGGGGTGGCTTGAATAATGGGAACTTATACCATAGTACTGCCGTCTGGAAGACTAAGGTATTGGTAAGATTAGGGAGGTTTTTTTTTTTTTTTCCTTGTCTTATAATGCTCAGTATTTGTTGGTCTTTCCTCTGTGTGCGTCCATCCACGATCATCTCTTTCTTTTTATAAGGCACCAGTTATGTTTCATTAGAGTCTCACCTGTAAGACCTCACTTAAATAGTTAGGGCCCAAAGGCTCCATCTCCAAGTACAGCCACAGCCACACCCACCCAATGTGAGGAGCACATGAATTTGTAGGGAATGGGATCCAGTGTGTTACATTTCCAGGCTTCCTGTCTTAGGTTCTCTCTATACCAGCACACTATATGCTGGCTAGCAGCAAAAGCAACCAGGAGCATTTAGAGGTATTTAATAAAAGGCAAGGAAAAGATCAAATGCTCTCCCATTTCCTTATTTTAATCATATTTTGGGGACTCATCAAAAACCCAACTTTTGGCCTCTTCTATAACTTACAGTCTTTAGTAATTGTATTGGTTATTTTATCCTGGAGGAAAGGAGGTGGAGATGAGATATAGTTTCCTGTTTCATTAGATATTTGAAGTCTATCTTAGTTAAGGTTTCTATTGCTGTGGAGAGAAACCATGACCATGGCAATTCTTATAAAGAAAAACATTTAATTGGATGACTCGCTTACAGTTCGGAGGTTTAGTCCATTATCATCATGGTCGGACATGGCAGCATGTAGGCAGACACAGTGCTAGAGAGTAGCTGAGAGTTCTACATCTTGCAGGCAACAGGAAATAAACTGTATCACTGGGCGTGGCTTGAGCATATATGAGACCTCAAAGCCCACCTCCACAGTGACACACTTCCTCCAATAAGACCACACCTAATCCAATAAGGTCACACCTCCTAATAATGTCACTCCCTTTGGAGGCCTTTTTGTTTGTTTTGTTTTCAAACCACCACAAAGGCTAACCTGAGAAAGTAGGATTGGATGAAAGATAACAACTATCTGCCACATGTGACATGATTCTCTTTTACCTCACCTTGGGAAGACATTAGTTATCAATCATGGTAGTCACTGAACATAACTCCAGAATGCACTCATTATAGTGCTCCGTGTATGACTTTTCTTAAAGAGTATATAAGATGAAATGATAAAAATAATGTTGCCAATAGCTGGCACTGTGTGTCTACCAAGGGACAAATGATGTTCTAATCTCTCCACTGAGACACAACTACACATTGAAACCAGGGAGGAACTGGGATTTGAAGTCAGAACACTTGGCTCCAAAGCAACAATCATCTTCACTTTGACCTGCTACTTGTCCTCCTTCCTTGGAGAGTTATCCCACATGACTCCTGAGACAGAACCAGATAAATGAAGGAATGTTGTGAACAGCCAACTTGGATCAATATAAAAAAACAATTTTTTAAAAAAATGAAGTCACTCCAATAGCAGTATTGAGAGTTGCTTACAGTATTTGGCTTCCTGCATTTGAGACATCCAAGCAAAGTTGTGGAACTGTCTGTCGGCGTGTTGTGCACCTAATTCCTGAGTTGAATAAAGAAGGGAGAGAGCTGGATTACAAATTCCCATCTGGCTCTGAATCAAAGATCCCTTGATTCAAACAATGATGGTGGATGACATCCTCCCTGACTCTTTTCTGCCCTCTCCCTTCCTTCTAGAACTGGGAAGGAGAAAGGCTGTTCAAAATTTGAACAAGACACACAGCACTGTAAAAAAAGAAGAAGAAGAAAAAAACACTCATTAGAGGGCCCATAAAACCCACACAGCCTCAGACTACAAAGAGTAGCCATGGAAAACCTCGATTAAATTCTATAAAACCTTCGTTCCTTTCTTAGTCCGAACAGGCTTACTCCTTTTCTCATCAACACCTCTCTGGGGAAGGAGGCAAAGTCACAGCAGCAGAGATAGATGTGTTTATTAGTTGATGAAGTTGGCCATGTCTTCAAATATTAACTCTCTCTTTATCTCTCCCCAAGACTGGTATGCTTTGAAAGGCAACCATCCTTCTCTGGAATGTGACCTTGGCCATTCCTCACAACAGCAAGGAAAAATGCCATCCCCGTGAGGTTACTGGTTATTGATGGGAAAGAGAATCAAGGGTGTGTACAAAATCATGGGCACTGAGAACTCACACGCACCAGCATCTTCGGCTCTGTATCCCATTTGGTCTGGGATTACAGACTGCAACAGTTGTGCCTACAAGGCTCTTTTCTTCTGAGCAACTAAGATGTTATACTCAGAACCAGGAGTGAATGCTGTGACGCTTTTGCTCAGCTCCTATGACCCTCTGCTTTAAGACCGTCTGGCTTATTAGCTTGGCCTCACCCCAGCCTTGAGTGGAAGTCAGTTCCCTAGAGTTTAGGGGACATCAGCAGCTAACAGAATAGTCCTTCTGGATGGTGGACTTCAGAGACAAACCTGTGCAATCTCCACCACACCTAAGCTCACCAATGAACCAACACACATAGCTTTAAGCGAGGCACCTGGGACATCGATGTTTCTGATTATTTTCTGATACCTGAGATGGGGATCAAGATTGATTGTTGGCCTTGACCAAATCACAAAAAAATAAGGATAAAAGAAAACTCCTTTATGGATGAAGGCTAGTAAGAAATACCCTAGTTAAAGACCCAGGGGCAGTACAGGGAGTCCCTGTAATTCACTTACAGAAGGAGTTCTGGTGTATCTACCGAGGTTGTGGTAACCTGCATTTACAACCTTGTTTACTTAGGAATGGTCAAGACCTGTTTTTTTTTGGACTTGACTATTATATCTATCCAAACTAAGCACCTAATATCTAGGTTTGAGTTTAAAAAAATACAGGTGTAGCTCTGTTGGGAGATTTGGAGCTTAAGCTTCCCTTGAACATTTTTCCAAGTGTGTCCTTTAGCAAAGATCTAACAGATAGGCTCAGGAGGAGCATCAGCTACTGTGTGGCAAATATGTGAACCCAAACAATTATCTAGAGCAGCAGTTCTCAACCTGTGGGTTGTGACCCCTTTGGGGGTTGCATATCAAATATTTACATTAAGATTCATAACAATAACAAAATTACAGTTATGAAGTAGTAATGAAATAATCTTATGGCTGAGGGGGGGTGTGTCACCACAGCATGAACTGTATGAAAGGTCCTCAGCATTAGTAAGACTGAGAACCACTGTTCTACAGAGATAATGTCTTAAATGTTGAGTTTGAGATCTTCACTGGAAAACGTAAGAAAGAAAAAGATTGTCAAGAAAACTTATTTCCTAATTAAGAAGAAATAATTAAGAGTTAATACATATATAGTGTAATAAGGTGAATGACAGGTAACATACATGAGTGCTTAGACATGCATACCTGTTCTTAGCATTTACTGTGTGTCTTGGTCATTGTTCTATTGTTGTGAAGATACCATGACCAAGGCAATGCCTATAAGAGAAAT
Source organism: Onychomys torridus (assembly GCF_903995425.1). Lineage (NCBI taxonomy): Eukaryota > Metazoa > Chordata > Mammalia > Rodentia > Cricetidae > Onychomys > Onychomys torridus. The sequence continues at coordinate 35,495,568 of NC_050457.1, read as the reverse complement.
CATTTCATTTGGGGCTGGCTTACAGTGTCAGAAGTTTAGTCCATTATCATCATGATGGAGAGCATGGTAGCACACATGGTGCCGGAGCACTAGCTGAGAGCTACATCCTGATCCACGGGCCGAGAAAGAGAGCAAACTGGACCTGGCATGAACTTTTGAAACTTAAAAGCCCACCCCCAGTGACACACTTCCTCCAACAAGGCCACACCTGTTGTTTGTGGGATATTTGATGACACTGTGAAATTCCAAGACTGTGTTAATAAAATTAACCTTGGATCAGGGGATGTAGCCAGTGACTAGTTGACAGGAATTAGCCATTGAGAGTATGGAGGACGCAGCAATGCAGATAAATGACAGAGAAAGGAGTAGGGAAGGACTTAGAGATTCGGGGCCCTTTTTGGTTTGTGAGGGTGTAGAGAGGCTCTCTCTCCTGCTGGGTCTCTGACTGAAAAGGAAGGTCAGCTGGCTGCTTCTCAGCTTCTCTGAGCTAGCAGGTTTTCACCCCAGCATCCCACTCCCAAGTCTTTTTTGGTAAATAGAACAACTTAGATAAAAATGACTTTCGGTAGCCATGGGTAGGCCCGGAATCCCACTAGGCCTTGATCTAGGCAATAGAGTGTGGTCTTCGGGCTGCACAGGTGCAACAAGTAGTTAAAATATCAGTAGATTCAGGTGCAGTCACTAAGCCACCAGAAAAACAACACACACCTCCTGATCCTTCTATTCCTGTCAAATAGTGCCACACCCTGGTGTACAAGCATTCAAATATGTGAGCCTATGGAGGCCATTCCTATTCAAACCACCACACTGTGTATTGACTCTTTCTAAAGGTGAGAATACTACTATTGCCATTTCACACATAAGTAAACTGAGGCCAGAATTACCCCTTATTGCACTTGTTAGTGATTACTTCTCACATCTGATACCAGTCCATGGGCTGGGCATTGTGCATCCCAGGTACAGCTGGTTGAAGGAACAGTGATTCAGCCACAGAAGACAAAAGTAGAGTGGGACCCTAGTCTCCTACTCTGGAGACTGTCCCTCCAATGTCAGGACACCCCTTGAGCCCACATCACACATAGTCTAGACTCCTACTGAAGTTGATGTTGTCTCCAGTACTGAGACTTCAAGGCAAGGGCATGCCATCGACCAAGGCTCATTTTCCTATTAAGACTCTGTCACCCCAAGAAGCAGCAAGGCTTGCAACATGCTCGTCTGGACTGATTTAGTGAGTGTATGCATAGGCACATGGATGGATGGGTAAAGGAAGCCAGGATGGCTCCCCTGGGTGGAGTCTTCCCCTATCAACAGTTTGAGATGAGTAAAATCTTCTGCTATATCTCAAATGACTCTTGACACTTTCCCCCTTTATCAATTCTGTGTCCCTCTTGCAAAGTCACCTAGCCAGGGGAAGCTCTTAAAATCCAGTTGGCCCACTATTTCCAAAATGTATGACCCAAGTTACTGATTCCTTGTGAATAATCTATGTGTGTGTTTGTGTATAAGTTCTACATGGTACATCCAATATTGTGCTAAAGACATCCCTGAGAGACTGATTGTAGGCACAACTTAGCCTCCTTGATTTTGCACACATGTGCCCAACTCTGGACGCAAATGTGAGGTTCCTCCACGTGGCTCCTTAAACATTGCCCTGCTCCCGCTGTCTCCCCAACTGAAATCTGCAACCTCATTTCTCGTTGCTCTTTACATGAATTTTCTCCCTCCAGCAAAACTCCCCTAATTCTCTGTTCTTTAAATAGTCTGTGTCCATTTTTGCCCCCCTTGTTTGTTCATATTCTGAGAGGTCAGGTCTTGAATTTCATAAGGACAGGGGAGCATGTCAGAAATTCTTAATTAGTCACTTAACAAATATTCATAGCCTGTTTGCTTCCACACTGCATCTCTCGGGATGCTTTGTTGAGAGCAACAGAAATAGGCTCCGGCTAATTTAGGAAGAACAGGAATTTACTGAAAGGACACTGAGAAGCTCAAAGACTTTCTAAGGGACCCAGAGAATGGGTTGAAAGTGGACTATATAGCTAGGAGCAATGACGCCACTGTACAGCCACTCAGTACAGGTGCCACAGCTAAGCCATGCCACACCCGAACACTACAGCCTCCTCCACCTGTCCTGTTGGCTTTCCTCCTCAGATGCCAATTGAGGCTATTGACTCGGCTGTCTCTAGGACCCAGCTGTGGCTACCCTGTGCCTAACACTTATTGCCAAAGTGAATTCTGGGTGTTCTCTTTCTCAAATCACCCCCTGATGGAAAGCATCTGGCTCGTCTTTTAATCAGGCACACATGCACGCATGCGTGCACAGCTGTACTCAAGCTTGACTCGTGTCTGTGAGGGAGATGAGGAGTATGGTCGCAGGAAGTTTCAGCCTATGCAGAAGAAGCTCAACTCTCGGGTATAGAATTCCCTTAAAAGAGGAAGGGGTGCGGGGCAGTGGGTGGCCAGAAAGAATGGCACCTGTCTACCATTGTGCAATGGGTGATGGGAAAGGCCCTATGTTCACAGGGGAGTCTTCAGTCCATCTACACACGACAAAGGGAAGAGGTTAATTTAAAAGGAAGGGAGAGAGGGAGGAAGGAAGGAAGGAAGGAAGGAAAGAAGGAAGGAAGGAGAGAGAGGAAGAAAGAAAGAAAGAAAGAAAGAAAGAAAGAAAGAAAGAAAGAAAGAAAGAAAGAAAGACATTGGGATAGGACATAGCCCAGAGGCAGACTGCTCATATAGCAAATCCTAGATTCTATCTCCAGAACTAAAGGGGAGGAGGAGAAAAGAGGAAGAGGAGAAAGAGAAGGAGGAAGAGGAGAAAGAGAAGGAGGAAGAGGAGGAGGAATGTCATAATATACTGAATTAGACTGATTAAGTAAAAGATGCTAAGATGATATTGAACATAACCAGCACAGTTAGAGTAAAATGTAACTAACGCTTTATGTTGTTTTTCTCAACAGATATTTCCCCCTTAGGGCAAAATTTACACAAATAAGTCCTGTTTTCGCCTGAGATACATCCACACATCCTCCCAGCTCCACTTTCCAAGCTTATCTGCACAATGACAAGATGAATGTGCACAGTATTAAGCCATCTTTTACACACACACACATACACACACACACACACACACACACACAGAGAGAGAGAGAGAGACAGAGACAGAGACAGAGACAGAGAGACAGAGAGAGACAGAGACAGAGAGAGACAGAGAGAGACAGAGAGAGAGAGACTTTTTCATAAGTCTAAACATCAGTTCTCTTTCTTTTCTTTGGAAGACAGACAGACAGATAGTAAGACTGAAGAACAGAAAGAATGGCACGGGCCTGGGAATGGGTGTTCATTCTTGGCCGGGAGTCAGACAGGTAGATAGCGCGCCTTTGCTGACAGCTTCTCCTACCCTGTCCCAGGGTGATCACTGCTAGGTCGTTTGGAACTGTGCTGCTACAGTCAGCCAATGGCCACTCACAATTAACAGTAGAAGCCGTGTGGGCAGGACTAAGAAAAATGGGTCACTTAGCTGCTTCTGGGGCACTCAAGGCCAAGAGGCAGGGACTCCACCCACGACAGCCGCCCAGCCGCAGGGCTCTATGCTTTCTCTTTGATGTCATACAGCTCTCTGCTTTCTTCACCCCAGGAGTTAGGGAGGCCTCCCAAAAGAGGGTGAAAGGGAAAACCAAAGCAGGGGGCAGTGTAGACACCAGCTTCACTCCCAGAGGAAGAGAGGGGATTGTGCAGTGTAGCTGGAAGGACGCTGACTGGGTAGTTTTCTCCACTTATTAGCTGGGTGACCTCTGCGGAGCCATCCTTTTTCCATGTCATCGTCAGTTAGATGGGATTATGTGAGACAGCTAGCATGAAACCACAGCAAACTAGGAAGAACAAGTACCTTCAGGTCCATTCAAAAACTGCATGTGCCCTTCGGTCCTTAGTGATACCCATGAGAGCCTGCAGCCGTGGTTGCTGGTGATGGATGGCCAGGGGCCTTCTGTTTGTACCCAAGAAAATTATCTGGAAAATATCTTCCATATGCAGACTAGGGGGTGTGGTCGGAGTATGAGTAGCTGGAGGAGTTCACATCCAGTCTAGGCTTGACCCTACCTAGATACTTCTCTTCGGGAGTGTGTGCTTACACCCACCCACACACGCACACACACACACACACACACACACACACACACACACACACACACACGCACGTATGGGTGCACTTCAAGCTTGAGAAGTACATCAAGTGTGATGGTAATGATTTAACAGATGCAGTAGAACCTTGCACCAAGAATGGAGACTCAGGATCGAGAGTCCCAGGTTTGGAAAACCCGATTCTGAAGTTGGCCTTACATGCATGTCCGTTAGCTTCTCAGGGCTTCAGTTTCTACACCAATGCCTACTGTTGCTCTATTCACAGGGGCACGGGAACGGACCCACATCGATGGCCATCCACAGATGAATGGGTAATGCAAACATGGTATATGTTTACAGCAGAATCTTATACAGCTGTACAGAAAAATGAAATGTGTAGGAAAATGGACATAGCTAGAAAATACTATGTGAAGCGGGGCAGCCAGGCAGAGGGAGGCAAACACCACATGTTCTTGCTCATATATAGGTCCTAGTTTTTAATTGTTAAACATGTAAATTTAGGCATGAGTAAGTGTTGGGCGGAGGCCAGAAAACTAAGAGGAGCTGGGAGATGAGGAAACTATAAACGAAGCTGTGAAGGAGGGGTGAGAGGGTAATCAAGCACATGTGATGTGAACGTGGAAAGGAGAATACTGGGATTGGAAGGAAGGGTCCAGCAGGGATGGAGTGAGCAGGGAGATGGGGGCGGGGCAGGGTCTAAGGAGAAACAAAATCCAAGGATAGGAAAGGCCACAAAGAAATTCGCTAGTCTGTAAGCTAGTTGAAATAAGTAAACAACAACCAAAAAAAAAAAAAAATCATGAAGGATGGGAAAAAAGAAGTACATACAGAACAGGACAATGCTAGCCTCTGTCATGTGGGGCTCACATGTGAGCACTAACTACACACGTATAAGGCATGCAGAGAAAGGCACGTGGTTGTTATGCAGTAGACTTAGCTGCGGTGATGTTACTATTACATCCAGACGTCTAAATGAGTGGAGTTGTTCTCAGAGCGTCTATGGAGAGAGGAGAGCTCAGCTGTGGATATGTTCTATGAGTGGAGTACTGTTTACACATGAGCGTATACTTACCTCACTCTCAAACTCAGCACTAGGACATTAGTGTCAAAAGAAGATGAGTAGTGTATCCAAGGGAGAGTTCAAATCCCAGGTCTTTCTTCTCTATGCCCTGTAAGAACATGCCCCCCCCCCCCCATCCTCCACCTCCCTCCCCCTCCCCCCATCCCCAAAGCTGCCACCAATTCTCAAAACACCCAAGGAATTTCCTTTACAGCCCTGCAGCTCTGCTCATAACCTCTCTGGCTTTGGCAAAATTTATTTGGATAAAAAAAAAAAATAGATTATGAGAAAAATTCGGAAGTCATTTATCATCAAGGTAAATAACTCTCATCTAAAAATAAGGTGTGATTAATACCCTTGGGGGGCTGACACTCTAGGAACAATTCCAAAAGAAAAAAAAAATTGTAATATATTTGTCAAATTCGCTATCCCAGGACAACTGCATTTCCTACTCTGTTAATTACTTTTTCTTCAGTGAGACAGAATGGCGGGCAGGAGCAATTTAACAGGGCAAGGTTTATTTTGGCTCATGGTGCAGGAGACGTATCCATCATGGCAGAGGGCTTGGTCTATGGCAGCGGGAGTGTGCATCAGGGCTGGTTACCCGGTGCCAGGGCTGCAAACAGTCCTCCCAAACTGCCCCCAGCCCCTCACCTCTGAAAGTCATGCCTCCTGCCTCAACGATTCAGAAAACTCAAAAACAGCCCCAAGAGCTAGGGACAGAATCTCCAAAGACATGAGCCTGGGGGTGGGGGGGACACTTCATATTCAAACCATAAGACCCCAGGCCAAAGCACTTTCGTGCTGAGCCCGTTCCATGGCCCAGATTCTCAGGTGGAGTACTATAGATAGGGGTATAATTAAATAATTGCTGAAGCTCTTCTGGGCAGGGCCAGACTTTCTGACCCACTTGCTGCTGGCTCCAGCAGCATCTAACGTGCCCAGAAGTGATCTGCCTGGAAGTGTCTTGGAAATGTTTGTCCTCCTATTAAAATGATCCTCTGAGACCACCTCTAACATCCAGGGCTGTGTGATTTGAAGGCTCCGGTCCCTCACATCCCTCCTGAGATGTAGGCTGCCTTTGAGAAGTGCCTAGGTGTGATGATAGCCTTGACACAGTCATAGGTACTACTTCAGTCCCAGCCAGATTGGCAGATCAGGCAAGGAATAGGTTGTCTAGAGCCCCGCCTTACGACGTCTCTTACTGGTCCTTGGTGGAGAGTTGGGAAGGAGAGAGGTAAGAAACAGGGACAGAGAAACGAGGTAGTCGATCTTTTATTTTTATTAGAGGTAAAATCGTAAGTACTCTAAGTAAAACCTATTTTCAGACAAGATCACATGTGTGGAAAATGAAGTGATCCAAACCATGTTAGCTATTGTGTCTTTTGTCTACACACATGACCTCCAAATTCTTAACTTGTTCCGTCCTACTGGTTCTTTTCATATCTGTCCTGTTCCAATTTGGCTGTTAGGAGAGGAACTTTGAAGTCCTGTTAATAAATGACGACAGGAAAACCCAAGGTAAAGAGAAAATTTAACTTCTGTACCACTCCGGGGAAGCTGGCTTCCAAGGAGACATTGTTTTAAAACCAAGGACAAACCCCTAAAATCAGGTTTCATGCTTTGCTTCCCAAGTCCTGATCCCCAATCCCTGAGAACTAATTTTGCATGATCCTGTTTCTGTAGACTTTGGGTTTAGGGTACATTTCTGTCAGAAGGAGGAAGTCAAGAGATGGCAGAGGAGGAGGGGACAGAATCAGCTCATGCTGGCTGCAGCTTGGGTGATACAAACCTGCTGTTACATGCAGAGTAATCACTCACATGGGAAGTTGCTTGTAAAGATGATGACTTTTAAGCTTGGCATCTCAGCAGTTGTACCTTTGATCTTGGAAGACTGCCCAAACAACAGAGTCATTCCAAATGACTTCCTCGGCATTTTAATTATGGTGAAGGTTGGGGTACATGTATTCACTCTCATGAAACACCAGAGGCCTACTTTCTGTCCAAAAATAGTAAAAAGGATGGGGCTTCGGAACCTTTGATTAAGCAAAAACATAAAACTCATTGGACAGTGACCCTCTTTCTGCCCCAAATCCCAGGCTGCTGAAGATCACATGTGACCAATTTTAAACCTGTAAACCAAAGTCTGGAACAGAAATTCACCAGGCCCCGAATTACATCAGCCTCAGATGTGGCATTGGCTTTTGCACCGTTCCTCACGAGGCCCCACTCAAAGCCGAGCTCTCACTTCAGGTGTGGCAACTATAATCTTTGTGGAAGTTGTTCTGAAAGCAGTCTCCCCATCTGTCCTGTACTCAGCCCTCACGGTGTGTGAGGAGAGTGGAAATGGGCTGGAGTTCCAGAGACAACAGTTTTAGCGGGGTGTGAATAGCATCCCATTGTCTTCTGAGCAGTCCAGGTAGGTGCTGGGGAGGGAAGGAAATCCAGGGGTCAAGGGCCAGAAAGAAAGCGCCATGGTGTTTTGGTAGAAAGAAGATAGAAGATAAGGTCAATTGGATGTGTTTTCACTGCTAGGGAGAAAGTATAGAGAGGAAACCCTGGGCCCTGGGCCCTGCTCCCTGAAGGCAGGTGACAAGGTTGATCGGTCCAGATTTGGAGGACCTGGGCCAACCAACTTAAAAGAAGCGAGATTTCATGGATGGTGAAGAAATTCTCTGTGGACAGCAGTTGTGGCCTGTACCCAGGAGCTGTCTGTCTGTCTTTACTGACATCCTGCTGAGCCTGTAGATTTCAGGCTTACTTTGCTGCCCCACCCCAACTATGTGAAGCCATTTTGTGTAATAAATCTCGTATTTCTCTCCTACTGACTCAGCCTCACATGTGGGAGCCGACCTGCTTGCTGCAGGTGGAAAGCCCAGATTCCTCCTCAGGATGGAAGGATTTCGTCAGTATTACAAGTGCTTCTATGGCTTTCAGCTGCTGCCCACCTTCAGGAAGTGCCGTGTTTGGACAGGGTCACCTTGCCCTCGGCCCCATTCCCTTCCCAAGATGGCTCACTCTGGTAGGTGTGGGAGTGTGAGGGCCTGGCCCTACTCTAACCTGGGATAACCCTGAAGGGCTTGCCCATCCTCAGGGCTCCTCTGAGAAGTTGGCTGAGCTTCACCCTGGCTGCGCTGTGGCCAACCTATCTCCACCCCCACCCCACCCCTCCTGCCTCCCACCCTGCTCCTCAGACGTCTTCCTTAGTGGCTGATTCCAAAAGCAGCACTACCCCACAGGCCTCCTGACCCTGGTTCTCTCTGTATTTTGCAGGAATCCTCTCTGTACCAGAAACCTTGTTCCGTTGAGTTCCTACTTCCTGTGTCTTTGATCTTTTCCTTTGCATTCAGCTCTATCCATCACCATGCATCAATGCATCAATGCATGGTGATGGATAGAGATGAAGGTTTGCCTTCATTTGAAAGAAAGAGCCCACAGCATAATAACTATCCTCAAATTATAAGTCAACTTCAGGCCGGACCTGCTTGGTTTTTCCTCCCCACCTAAACTTCTTGAGGGACTAAGCTAACACCATCTCTACCTCATCTTTGCCCCACTTCCTCGGCCACCATCACTCTGCTGAAATTGCTTTCCCTAAGACATTGCACCTGCAGTATCCTGTCCCAAACTTGACTCGGTGATTGACAGAGCAGACTTTCTCTCTCTGTTTTTGAGATTGCTTTCCTGATCCAGCAGCCTCTAGATTTCATGTATCCTTTAAAATCCTCATAACCCAGGCTTCTCCGTGGCTCCCGTGTCAGCCACTGGAGCTGCCTGCCCGCTGCACTTTCCCCTTGTACAACCGGCCACACCCATGGCACTAAGTATCATTTACAAGCTAAGGACTGCCAAATTCCTACTCCAACACTGACCCCTGACCTAGGCTCTAAGTGCTGTATTTCCTACCATTGATACTGTCCCCCTAATATCGTATCTGGGGTAACACTGATTCATACCCACACAGGCTCCTCTTTTCTAAGCTAACAATACAAAGATACTCTTCCCACCAATGAGCCTCCTGCTTCTCACTTGGCCTGCCCCTGTCTCTCCCTTACCATCTCTCCTGTGATTCACCCTAGGGATTTTGTCAACTGACCCTAGGAATGTTGACATCTTCCTCTACAACAATGCATTTTCAGACGGTCCTCTTTCTCCCGCCTTAACTTTTGACCCCTAGTCACCACTGTACCTCACCTCATTCATAGAACGGTGAAGTGTGCTGCCACAGAAACCCAGCGATATGAGCTTTGGAGTGCTTGACTTTGTCCTTTCTTGGACCACACCCCAGTCACAAGTCAAGAAGACCATAGCGCTAAAGAGACGTTTTTACCACGAGCTTCGATTCTAGTCCACGTTTCTGTTTCCAAGATGGCAGAGTCCCCATCCATATGGCTCAAGCGCGTTTCTGGAGCCTGTGCAGGGCTCTCCTCCAGATCCATACCCTGACAGCATACTGTATCACTGGAGTGCACAACTGTAGGCTTAGGAGTAGCCAAGCATCGCTGTCTACAGTGAGAGAAGGTAGATGAATGTTGGACATGGGGGCTGCATTGTCCATATTCATGTATGTGTAAACCATGGGGTTCTAGACAGAGGTGGGGTATCAAGCTGAGGAGAAACAGAGGTAAACTGGCTGGTTGTGCTTTCTTGGTCTAAAAAAAAAAAAAAAAATGCTAGGGCAAATGGTTCTGGTTAAGAAGCATCCTTTAAATGCCAAGTACCAAAGACAGGATCTTTAGGATTCAAAGATGAAGCTGATGTATCAATGCCCCTGAGAGTCACAGGAATGGACAAGAAGGGAACTGTGGTTTCATAAACGTGTCTTCGAACAGTTGTCTAGAAAGCCACGATCAAGCCCTGCCACGGGACAATCGGAAGCCATCCTACCTGGGAGCACCTTGGATCTGGACCTGGAAGCGTGTGAATAAGTTTGCCAGGTTTGAGAAAGAAGTCTAGCAAAGAAAAACAGTGGCTGCTGAGGAGCCACGGATGACGGAGCAGTCTGGAGGCTCAGGGGTAGGTGGCTGAGAAGACAGTAAGAAGTGCGGCCGCAAGGCATTGTGGGGCCTGCTAGGAGCGTCCACTTCATCCCAAAACTGATGGGGAAGGTTGAAGTTTTTCAGGTCAGGTCCCACTTGCTGTTGTCTCTGTTTTAAGTAGATCTCTTCCGGGAAGTAGCTTTGAAGAGGTCTCCTGTCCTTTCGAATCCACTTCTCCCTCAGGGTCCAGCAGCCACCTCCCTTCTCCAAAACACCTGGCTAAAATACAACCAGAGGCTGGCTGGCTTCCTTTTTTTCTCCTTGCCTGAGGAGTCCAGGCCAGTCCCAGCACAGCATCCCCGGCCGGTCTTCCCAATTTCTCCCATATGCTTCATCTATAAAGGATATGCTCAGTTGCTTGCCTCATCTAAATACAGCATGCCCTTCACCAAATTGTGCATCTGGATAATTTCCTCTCTTTCGAGTCATGTGATGATGGGGGTTCGAGGGAGTTTATATGCCGAGTGACAGGGTCTAGTCCTAGCTCTCCCGCTTTCTGACTCTATATGCTTAGGGAAGTCGCTGACGTTTTCAGAGTCTCAGATGCCTCGGCTCTTTGGTGAGGCTCCGGAGAGAGTTAAACTCATCATAGATAAGCCCCCGGCATGAGCACCCAGGCTCCCTTTAGAGCCTGCGAGTGTGCAGCTTTTCTCCACAACTGACTCCAATTGCGCTTGCTCATTTTACAGGCCCTGAGTCAGCAGCCTGCACTCTTGCCCTATCTACAGCCTGTGTGTGTTCTTCCCTCCTGGGGAAGAACTGTTTCCGCAACCCAGGTGTAGCTGCGCTTCTGATGCCCATCCCGGGGAGCCCTTGGAATCATCACGGTTCTGTCTGCCCACTCACCAGCTGGTCCTGCTGCAGACACCCTGCCCCCAGCCCCTGCCCCAGGCTGGTGTTCGTCTCCAGGGAACTATACCTGGTACAATTCTTTCGACATTTTTGTTTGTTGTTTTTCGAGACAGGGTTTCTCTGTGTGTAGCTTTGTGCCTGTCCTAGATCTCACTCTGTAGCCCAGGCTGGCCTCGAACTCACAGAGATCTGCCTGGCTCTGCCTCTTGAGAGCTGGGATTAAAGGAGTGCGCTGCCAACACCACCCGGCCCTTTGGACATTTTTTTTTTTAATGGATTTTTTTTTTATTCTCTCTTTCTATCTTTCTGTTTCTCTCTGTCTCTCCATCACCACCAACGCCAACACCACCACTGCGTGTGTCTGTTTTTGTGTGTGCATTTGGGTATCTTCAGAGGCCAGATGAGGGCATGGGATTCCCTGGATCTGGAGGTCCAGGTAGTTGTGAGCTACCCAACATGGGTTTAGGGCACTAAACTCTCATCTTTTGAGAGGGTAGCAAGCACTCTTACCCTCTCAGACATCATTTTGATTAGTTACTGTTAACCTAAGAAGTTGTCTTATCCCATAACCCCCGTTTCTTTTCTACCTCACTGTCAGCCCACCTATCAACAAAGGGATATGAACCCATGCTTTAACCCATAACTACAATGACCTGTAACTTAACACCTGAATCCATACGTTTCTGATACGGAAGCGACGCAATCAGAGTTCATCGGGTTGTAACTGTCCTCCAGTCAGTAACCCACGGATCGGATCACTGGCCTCTGGGGAGACATGGTGGTAAAACCAATAAAGAACTTTCCATGTTTTCCCATCTGCCTCTGCATGTGCTGTGGCCACATTGCTTCAGCTGTGGAAATGTCTCCAGACTTCAGTTTACTGAGGCCAGGTTTCCGTTGACTGAGCTCAAAGAGTCCTAGCCAATTGCACACTCGGGGGTGGGAGGAGAGGAGGGGGGACGGAAGGTGAGAGGGAGAGAATGTTACCCTGCCTGGGCCGCCCTAGGCAAAGGGTGGCCATGGTTCCTGTGCCAGAGAGTGCTGTGGCAACATGGCAGCAGAGCAGTGTGTGGGCGGGAGTGAGACAGCTGCGTTTTGTGGTCCTGTCATTCGTAGTTGACAACTGTCTGGGGTTTTGGAAACTCATGACATTGAGTTACAACACCTTACCCAGGAGTTTTGGTAACCACCATTTGCCCTCTCCACGGGAAGTCCTGCCAACTCTGGGATGAGGCAAGGTCATGTTCCACAGCCCTGGCTGCCCCTGGCTAGCACCTGAAGGCCTTTCTTGTGTAGAAGGACAAACTTTTTAGCCCCAGAGTCAAGCAATTGTGTGAGGGTTCGTGTATCGGGGTACTGATACCCCAAGGACAGCATCAGGATAAAGATTGCTTTCTGCCTTTAGACCTCAGATTCCTGGTCCCTAGTCATGGGCCTCGTTGTGAGAGCCTGTGGGGGCTCATTAGGGAGTGTGAGCGCATTTTGTGTTCTGGCATTCAGTCGTGGATTGCCACCGAAAGGAAATTCCCTTTAGCCTTTTATTTCACCATCGCCATGGCCTTGAGCCAGCCCACCACGCAGCAGCTCCTACAGGCAAGGTGAGAGGGAGAAAAAGGAGCAGGTTGAGTCTCTCTAGATTCAGGATGAATGAAGGATACAGTTGTGATTTCTGAGGGTCTCAACTGGACCCTTTGCCCAGATTGACTGTGCTCTACCTCCACTGAAACTCTGAGAACTGCTACATTGGTCTCATTCTTCAGACCAGCAATTAGTAAGTGACTGCAGTGTGCCTGCAGTGTGCCATCAATGTGCCTGCAGTGTGCCAGCTGTGTGCCAGCAGTGTGCCAGCTGTGTGCCTGCAGTGCAGTGTGCCAGCACTGTGCCAGCTGTGTACCTGCAGTGTGCCATCAATGTGCCTGCAGTGTGCCAGCTGTGTGCCTGCAGTGTGCCAGCAGTGTGCCAGCAGTGTGCCTGCTATGTACCAGCAGTGTGCCAATAGTACCGAGCCCACAGCAGCATAGACTTTACAGATGGAGACACACAGACACAGACACCGGAAAATGGTTCTCCACAGGTAGCAAGTGGTGATTCCAAGTGGAAACCTGTCTGGAGTCTTTACCTAAAATACCACACACTATTGCTCCTAATTTTATGCTACCGAGTTCAGGTAGAGTCAACCCTTACACTGTCCCTCTATTAATGACTCCTATTCATGGTAGAAGACAGGACAGCATCTCTATTGGCTCCTTTTAAAATGAAAGGTAAGTGGGTTTGCTCTGGGCAGAAGGATAGGAAAAGTGTCTGAGCTGAATTATAAGGATGTGACAGCTCCATTATAAGATCATCATGGATATTCTCAATTTATTTAGATCACTGTTGACTCTCCTAGAACCCCCAAACACACTTAGAATCAGTCCCCAAACTTTGCACCTAGAACAATATCTTTGAATGCAATTCATGCAATGGCAAATTTCAATTCACCATTTGAAATTTTCTCTTAATTCAAAGACACAACTAAGTGGAAGTAAATGTGATCTGCAGTTGCTCCACATAAAATAATTCATAAAGCAAGGCAGAAAGTCTGGGTTTGGGAATTTTCCATACAGAATCAACTTGCCAGGTTCAAGTGTGAGGCAGCAGCCTTTGCTCCAGTGTCTCCCTTTACAAACGAAGTCAGTGGGCTTACAGGAAGCAGGGCTGAGTGAGAGTGACTGAAATCTCGTTGGAAATCCTGATGTGTGTGATGGTGGGCATGAGAGAGAGAAAAACAGGAAGACAACCCCCAAAGTCAGGTCCTGTGGCAAGTTCTTGTCAGAGATTTGCAACCTGATGATTAGAGAGCTGGACCTTTTTATCTCAGCCTGTGGGAACACAGCTGTGTATTTATGACTGAAGTCACAAGGGCAGTGGGGCTTGGCTTTCTGAAACACTTTGTTTCCCAGGCACCGTTATTGAACAAGTATCCCTGCTGGCTCACTGGCAGAGCTTCTAAAGCTTCCATTATTTTTAAACATTTGAAACTTGATAAATAATGTATCCAATTTCCAGCCCCTCCTCCTATAAATTAGGGGAAAAATACAAGGGTGTAGTGGGGATGCCTTCATCTTCTTCATTTGGAGCCCATCACCTTGACTGAAGGCTGCATTTTTTTTCATTGACAGAAAATATAAAAGCAAACAGCAAAGGCCATGTCAGTCAAGTTTGCCTTAGGACACTTGGCTCAGAGCAGGAAGTATAGGGCAGCTTAAAAGACTACCTTACGAAAAAGGCAGGTAGTTCTGGGTTCCAATCCTAAACACAGGAGCAATCGACTTCCAGTCTCTAAACTTCAGTTACTTTACAAGTAAAATGGGCGTGTCCATTTTATTCATAGGGAAGATTAAATTAAAAAGTACATGGAAAGTACCTGGCCTGTGGGAAATACGAAAATCATGTTGTGTAGATAGAGTTGGTGGGAAACAGAAGACTGTGTCCATAGAATGAACAGTTGCTGTGGCAGGCAGATTCCAAAGGACTCTAGCTGTCTGGGTGGCTTGTCTTTTTCTACCTTTTCTCGTTTGCTAATGATCTGCATGGTGTGAAGAAAGCTAGCAGAGAACAGCCTCTAGCCAGAGCTTGACAGAGATCTGGGTCCACTCTGCAAAATTCAAGTCCTGATGGTGAACTTGGATTCAGCTAGGGAAGAACATACTGTCCAGGATGATGGGCTCAGATCCCACCACCTCCTCCGAAGAACACATAGTCTTCTAAATGATCAGCCAATTAAATTTTAAACTCAGCAATCTTCCTCTGAAGACATACAAAAACTACTCTTTCAAAAACATCTAAGAACTGTAGATACGATTATTTATAGCCTCATAAAAATGATGCCAGATGAATAGAGAAGATAGCTGGCTTCATTTGCTTTTTTATTTTTTAACTTTCTCACAGTCCGTGTCATTTAAAATTGTTGACAACTAGATAATTCCTACTTACCTGTTTACAAGAATTGACATGTTTGCTTCACACACGTGTGCTGTAGAATATTAGTTTAAGATGTGTTACATTTGTTGATGCTGTGGAACATTTGTTTAATGATGCAAAGATGTGTTGCATTCTTTTATCTTGCATTTGTTTAACTCTGTGAAGCTGTGTTACTTTGCCTGTCTGAAACAGCTGATGGTCTAATAAAGAGCTGAATGGCCAATAGCAAGGCAGGAGAAAGGATAGGAGAGGCTGGCAGGCAGAGAACATAAATAGAAATAGAAAAAGAGGGACTGGGAAGCAAGAGAGATCAAGGAGCAAGAAAAGAAGGGACCAGTCATGCAACCAGCCACCCAGCCACCCAGCCACCCAGCCAGCCACAGAGTAAGAGTGAAAGCAAGATTACAGAAGTAAGAAAAGGAAAAAGCCCAGAGGCAAAAGGTAGATGGGGATAATTTAAGTTAAGGAAAGCTGGCTAGAAATAAGCCAAGCTAAAGCCAGGCATTTATTAAAAAAAAAAAAAAGTCTCCATGTGGTGCCCCCCCCAAAAAGGTAAATAAAAAAAAAAAACAACCAATTACACACATGTGCACACATATTCACAGTGCTGTCTATATAGATATAATCTGAATGTCCCTTGCATGGGTAAACAATAGGAAGATATGCCACAATTGGAATAATTGGTACATTTATCAAATGCCCTCAGACGGCAAAACGTGAGTGTGAATGACTTCCCAGGCAGTGGATTTCCAGTTTCCTTAGCATTAACAGCTCCCCGAAGCATCCGGCTGACCTGCTTCTCCAATTTGCTTGGTGGCCGCAAGCGTCAAGGTTTGCCAATCCTGAGTCAGATGGGCTTCCTCTACCTGGAGACTCTACTGCTGATTTTTATTAAGCCACTGAATTGTTTGATCTCTTTGTTAGGGAAGTAAGTGAAGCCTTCATTCTTTATAGTTAGACTTGGGTATAGTTAGCACAGATGGGAAAAAAACATTACTTTCTAGTAATGTGGTAAAAGTCACTTTGCAAACATTTGGAAGTCCATTGTTCCATAATTCAGGGTCCGTGTCTGTATGGTGATAGGTGTCACAGGCCTTTTAAAGATGTCTTGTCTGAGATGTTCCCAGAAGTCTCTGCTTATCTTTCCCTTTCTTTGGTTCTCTTTAGGGACACCAGGCAAACATCCCTGACAATTTAAGCCCAAGATGTGACAAATAGAGATCTACATTTTATGATTAAGCCATCACAATTTCACTTCGGGATCACCTTGGTTTTTGCTGGTCTGGGCTCAGAGCCAACAGAAATTGAGTCAGACTCTCCTTGTGGGCGGACACTGGAGCCCAGATGGGCAGGAGGGCTTTTTGTTGATGAGCTGGATGAAAAGAATCAGCCACTCCACCCCTGCCAAACCATGGCTCTGTGCGCCTGTTATGGTTTGAGTGCAAAATGACCTCACGTGCTCATGGGTTGGAACTAGTGGTTTCCGGCTGGTGGTGAGGTTTGTGGAATCCTGATGAGATTGAACCTAGGTACAGGAAGTGGGTCATGGGGAGGTAGGTCATGGGGACCTTAGAGTTGGGCTGTGTTTTTGGCTAGATTTCACTCTACTTCCTAACTTCCTACAGCATACAACCAACTACCTCATGTTCCCTCTGCCACAGAGGGAGGTGTCCTGCCCCAATGCATACCACACCATGATGATCTCTACCCTCTCAAACAGTGAGCCAGAATAAATCCTTCCTCTCTGAATTTGTTCCCTTCAGGTATTTTATCAAAGTTATGGAAAAGGAATGAACACATCCTTCCAAACTCAAAGGTTTCATTCACCCCACAGGAACGAACCCCCAGAAGCACAGTATATACCTCTTTGGTCTAGAAACAATATTCCTGAGGCATCCGTCTCAGTTTTGGACACATAGCTAAATTGTTAAACTGGGGACAATGGCTCTAACTTTGCCTAAATCTCATGTATCACAAAGAACAGAGTTACTGCTCCCAACTGACCATAGGATAGACACAGGTACAGCATTGCTCAGAGATCAGGGCCACCCATTTAGTGAATCTGGAGTGGTTTGGGACTCTGAATTCTAACCACACAGCTGATCTGAGTGTTTACAGTCCGTGACCACATCTAGGTTAGCAAAAACCTAGACAGTTTCACTCATTTCTGTTATTTATTTATCCCCAAGTACCAAATCCTGTTCTACATGCTAGGGATACAAAGATGCACACAAGATTGTCACTTTCTTAACAACAAACAGCTCACCATTTCACAGGGAATGTTGTCTTGAATATGCAAGGAACTGTATTGTTACAATATGGATAAACTCCTTTAGGACCAAAGAAGAAAGTTAAGATAAGAACATAACATATAATAAGAGTACAAATCTTCCCTTCTGGGTGTATCTTCCTTCTCTTTTCTTCTTGTGCAAGCTTCAAAGGAAAATACACCTATCACAAGGACCCCAGATCAGACCACCCTGGGAATGATACCCCCAAAGGATCAAACCCTGGGTGGTTTCTAAATGGTGGTAAATTGCTTCTCATGAATGAAAGTATGTACATTAATACTTTATCCAATTAGTACCAATGATTATTGAAGAAGTTGTGTATTTACAGGCAATGTTAGGATAAGATTGTTGGGTCAGATAGAAAGCTGGTTGAGGTCCAAGATGGCCATACAATAACTTTTTGGGTGGAAAAGCTGTGAGTTAGGGTCTGCCTTGTCTAATGTCATAAAAGAGCTCAAACAATATGAAGTCAACCTGCTGTTCACACTCCCTGGAGATCTCTCTTTTTTATTTCCAAGTTCAGATAAATTTGCTGAACCTTATACTCAGTCTCTGGAGTATTATTATGGGATGGGAGAATGCTTCTTCCCTTCAGGTTAACCACTTCTGAGGATACATCAAGGGTCAGAATCTTCCTTTGATATGCCTAACTGGATCTCATTCCCACATTACATGATCACTATGGTGTAAACCCATGGGACTCAAAGGGCCCATGGTGCTCCTGGGAATTGATGGAACTTTAAAGAGATGGGACCTACTGGCAGGAAGTCTGGTCACTGAGGGTGTGTGCCTGAAGGAGGTATTAGAATGTCCATCTCCTTCTCTCTCACTCTTCTAAGTCTAGATGTCCTGAGATGAACCACTTCCTCTACCATACGCTCCAATAGGAACAGTGTTTCAGTGGGTCCTAGGCAATGGGCCAAGTGATCATTAACCAAAGCCTCTGGACTCCTGAGGGAAAATTTCAAAGCATTAAGCTGGTGTATCCCAGGTACTTGTCATAGCAATAGAAAGCTAGCAAAAGTGATCGCTACAACCAATACTCTGCCGTTACTGAAGCACGTGGTCTGTCAGTCTTCACGGCAGCTTCGGGAATTAGCACAACTCCTCTGACTTAGTAAGTGAAGAAGTAGGCTCAGGCAGGTCAGTTCAGCTGTGAAGCCCGGTAGTTAGTGGCAGACCCAGGGCTCCACACAATATCATTACCGAAAACTATAAAGTGTGGTTTTGTAGTGAACAAATGTGCTGGATAAGGATAGTTTGGGTTTGGGGCAAATATCATTTGAAAGATTTTCTTCCCCTGTTCTGCTTGGAACTTCCAGTATTCTCTGGGCCCTTTACGTGGACACACTGTTTTCAGGACTGGTGTTAAGAATAAAATAACACCTCATAGAAATGGAGTGGGGGAAGCCTATAGAAAATAGGGCTGGGGCTGCAGAGATAGCTCAGCAGTAAAGAGCATTGGCTGCTCTCCCAGAGGATCCAGGTTCGATTCCCAGCACCCATGTGGCAGCTCACAACTGTCTGTAACTCCTGTTCCAGGGGATCCAACACCCCCACACAGACATACATGCAAGCGAAACATATATACATAAAATACAAATAAATAAATTATAGAACAGAAAACGGGACCAGGGGAGGTGCTGGTATTCTGGTGTCCTGGGCCACTGTCCATCAGGTTCTAGTAATGAGGCCTGAGTACCAGGAAGCCGGGCAGAGATGGATGGGGTAGATCTGCTCATGCGTGGTTCAACCTCTCGCTGCTCTCCACCACTAGGCTGTTTTTCTGCCACCACGAAACCTATTCTCAGGACTTAAGAATAAAGCTACAATATTTAAACACATACTGTGAAAACCCGTTAAATGAATTGTCGTTGTTGCTATTGCTTTTGTGACAGTATCCATGGTAGTTTGAATGAGAATGGCCCCCATAGGCTCAGATATGTGCATGCTTAGTCCCCAATTGATGCAGTGTTTGGAAAGAATTAGGACGTGTGTCCTTATTAGAGAAAGTGTGTTGCAGGGGGTGGGCTCTGAGCTTTCAAAAGCTCATGCCAGGCCCAGTGTGTGTCTCTCTGCCTGCTGCCTGTAGATCAGAATATAAAATTCTCAGCTACTGCTCCAGTGCCAGGCCTGTCTTCTTAATGGACTAACCCTCTGAAACTGGAAACAAGCCCCCAGTTACATGCTTTCTTTTATAAGAGTCGCCTTCTTCAAAGTGTGTCTTCCTTGCAATAGAACAAAAACAAACCCAGTAACTGTGTAACCCAGGCTGGCCTCAGACTTGAAGCAATCCTCCAGCCTCAACCTTCCCAAGTGCTGAGATCTCATGAATGAGCCACTATACTTGGGTAAGTACAGAATTTTAAGTGGTTTAAAAAAAGAAATGATGAATCCCAAGAGCACTTTCTGAATGTTATCCAGCCAGTTTTCATTTTGTTATTTTATTTTATTTGGACCTGTGTGTTGCTTTTCTGCTTAAGGAAGGTAAAGAAGACTTGTGGGAAGGTGAACAAGTGTTGGGTGGGGCCAACTGCAGAGGGGGAAATTGGTCTATCACAGCAGGGCAAGTGAGCAGGCTCACAGGCAGCTACCACACCAATCTGAATGGTTACACCTGATACTAGGGTTCCTTGGACCTTGCTAACAATCCCCCTCCCTGGGCCCCATCGCTACCGTACATTCTATCATGGAGTGCAACAGTCTGGTGCCAAATGCTCTCTTGGTAATCCAGCCTGAAAACCTTCATCCTATACCACAAATTCTTACCCTCGGCATCACATAAAATCACCTGGGAAGCTTCTAACACCAACTTGCCTTGGCCTGGGGATCTGAATTGTTTCAAATTGCCCTGAGAAAACTATATTGTACGTTCAATTATCACCCGAGAATCTTGTTTAAAAGGCAGATGTTGGTCTGGGGAAATGGCTTAGCGGGTAAAGACACTTCACGTGCCAGTAAGAGAACCTGAGTTTGAACCCCAAGAACCCATGTAAAGCTGGGAATAGTAGCTGTGCTGGCTGGTTTTGTCATCAGGGAGGAAGGGGCCTCCATTGAGAAAATGTCTCCATAAGGATCTGGCTGTAGACAAGCCTGGAGGGCATTTTCTTGACTAATGATCAATGGGGGAGGTCACAGCCCATGGTGAGTGGTGCCATCCCTGGGCTGGTGGTCCTGGGTTCTATAAGAAAGCAGGGTGAGCAGGCCATAAGAAGAAAGCCAGTAAGCAGCACCCCTCCATGGCCTCTGCATCAGCTCCTGCCTCCAGGCTCCTGCCCTGCTTGAGTTCCTGCCCTGACTTCCTCTGATGATGAACAGTGATGTGGAGGTGTAAGCCAAGTAAACCCTTTCCTCCCCAATTGTCTTTTGGTCATGGTGTTTCGTCACAGCAATAGTCACCCTAACCAACATGGCAGTAGCTCATGGCTGTAATTCTAGTGTTGGTGCAGCAGAGTAGGAAGCGGAGACAAGAGGATCCTAGGCTCTCTAGGGCAACAAGCCTGGTACACACAGTGGCAAAACAACATGAGGTCCTGTCTTGAACAAGATAGAAGTTGGGACTTCTCCAAACTCTATGCCTGTGCCATGGCGTGACTGTGCAAGGGTACACACGCCCGCAATTTTAAAAAAATTAGAATATTCTGAGATAAAACATTTGATTCATCTCACCTAGGATGAAGCCAGAGCCTGTGACTTTCTAATAAAGTCCCCTGGTGAGTGCGGCTGCTGCTGGTCCTACCTAGGACATTTTGAGCGGCCAGGCTCTTGACCATGACGTCTTCCTTTGATGGCCACTTAGAATCACCTGTGGAAGCTGTGTGAGTTCCCAGTTCGTCTGTACCTGTCCTCCTTCTGGGGGCGTGGCTGTTAGTTCTTCAGTCTGCACGCCCAGTGAGCAGTGATGGCGTTACTCTGCGCTATTACCATTTGTCCCTATTTAAGTTTAGAAATTACAAGTTTCAGTAATAGCTGAACCTTGTTACAATGTTAATAAAGGTTTTGTTACATTTTTTTTAAAGGGGGGAGGGGAATCTCTCCAATCTACACTGGCTTCTCTCCCCTGACTCCTCTTATTAGGAGCCTTGAAATTCCATTTCTCCGGCAAATGCAGGGTAACTTCACATCAACTGCCTTTAACATAATGGTACCTGCAAAGCCCCGTTAGCCCAGGAACTCACAGGCTCCAGGGATAAGGACACAGACAACTTTTGGGGGTGGGGTGGGGAGGAATGGGGAGATACTGTATTTAGCCTACCACAGATTCTTTTTCCTCTCTCTTCTAGAGCTCAGGCCATTTAGTGATGAGTCTGGTGTGTCTGGGCCAGGCACAGGCATCAGGTAAAGCCCTGGGCCAGGACACAGATGGCCAGGGAGCCTTGAGAAACAGACTCCAGCCCAATGGGGATGCACAGGTGCTGGGCCTCCAGGACCCTTCCCAGAGGTTTCACCTTATATTTCCACTCAAAGAACACTCTACTCAAGCCCCAGACTCCTGGATAGGCACAGTGAGTGAATTTTGGTCATCCCTTGTCTGGAGGCAGCAGGCAGAGGGTTGGATCGGCACTTCTGCAGTAGGCTCAGCATAAGAGTGCATTTCTTTTTTATCTGACATTTATAGAATTCTCCAGCACTTCTCAACCCCTGTAATTATAACCGGGATCTCATTCGGCCTCCTTCAGGTTGGATTTAAAAGCTGAGCACTCTCTTGAAGCAGGCAGCTATTAAAACTTCATGGCCTTTTACAAAATATCGGCTGGCAGGCAGTGTTATGAAACACTGTCTGGTACAATTAAAATCACACTGGGATTGTCAACACCCATGCGTCAAGCCCACTGTGAGAAGCGACCATCAGGACAATGGCATGGTGCAGTCTCTTTTCTAACTGCCTACCCTGGCTCTGGGCTTTTCCAATTCATCTCTGAAGTCCAGCCATGCCACCAGGAGTGGGCCAACCCTGTCCGTGGCTTCTGCCCTAGCCTTTTCCCCAGACAGGAATGCTGGCACCCTACTAGTCGGGAGACTTGGGGCAGAGATCTGGGTAGGATCCAGAAGTGCCATTTTTCCATTCTGTCTTCAGCTAAAGCATTATAGACCAGTGTTGGCTTGTGACTATCAGCATGAAGCCATAAAACCTAAATGTCGGATGGGAGCCGAGTCTGGGGTGGGATCCCCAAGAACACGTATCACCTTGCTGTTTTACCACCCCACCTCCGTGAAGGAATTTGCAGATTTTTTTTTTTTTGTCCCTGACACTGCATACCAATTTCAGCCATCACATCTCTCCTCTGCTTCACTGAAGCCTGCCAACTGGGCCCCATGTGTGAATCCAGTGGCTACCTCTCCCCCTACAGTTCTGACCCCTGCTAGCTGCACCTCCTGCCCCCTTCTCCAGCCTCAGGTGCCTTCCTTACCCTCACCATCTGCCAGCATCTCCAAGGTGCCAAGCTCTGTCATGTCAACGTCTCTGCCCGTGCTTCCTTCTCCTGGGAGACTCATCCACTCCTCTCACCTGGCCGGACCCATCTTACCTCAGTTCAGCTGGAAAGACGTACCGAGAAGAGGGTCTTTTCCAGCCACCTCTCTAAAAGAATGTGTCTAGCACCTTCGATTTCTGCTCTGAGCAGCCAGATTGCTTATTTCCTTGTATGTTTACTGCGATGTTTTTTTGGTTTGTGTCTGTTTCCAGGGCTAGGGCCTGTGTTCTCTATGGACAAGTCTACTGCTGAGCTAAATGCCCAGTCTTGTGTTTTATCTGTCATTATTAATTAGTTGTTTTGACCCCTTGCTACGTCTGTCTTTTCCACTCGACATGAAGCTTCAGGAAGGTAAAGAACACGCCTGTCCTCTTCCTCTGGGAATCTGCAGCCTCGGGTGCTGGAGGCACAGGCTTAATGGACTGGTTAGCCTGGTTAAAGCCTCCACACGGACTTTACACTCTGCTCTCCCCCCTGAACCTCTTTCTCCCCATCCGTGTCGTCTACCATTTCTCAAGGTTCTCTTGTTTCTCCTCATTCGCTCTTCTCACGAACCCCTGAGCCCTCACCAACCTCATCTTTAACTCAGCTACATCTCTACCCTGCCTACTCTGGAGAGTGTAATATCTACCCATCCCGTGTGCTTGTTGGACAGTTGGATCGGGATGGACAGATTTCCTCTAAGCCTGCTTTTTCTCCTGACATCCATAGTTCTCTTGATGATACTGATATACATATATATATATATATATATATATATATATATATATATATATGGAGAGAGAGAGAGAGAGAGAGAGAGAGAGAGAGAGAGAGAATAAATATAGATATAGATATTTCTAATCAGGCTCAGGTATGATTTCGCTGCTAGTCCTCTCCTCATACAGTCAGGCAGACTGCACAGTGGCTCCCCTGGGGGCCACACAGCCCTTCTCTCTGGAATTCAGTAAGACCTACTGAACCGATTTCCTGGCTTCTGTCCCCTCTCACCGCAGCCCATCCTTCTGCCCCCACATGGGTCCATCTTAGCTCAGCTTACTCATGTTACTCAACCATTTGCAGGGACCCACTACTGATGTCGAAGGTAGGTCCCAAGTTCTTAGCCTGGCAGTCAGGCCCCGGCAGCCTTTCGGGTGGGCACTCCATCTGGGGTCTCCACGGTCCAGTTTAATGCTGCACCCTTTGATACTCTCCTCTTCTTGGCACTCCGCTCTCTGGATCCGCTGCGTCTGCTCTGGTCTTCATGTGAAATGTCCTCCTCTTTCACCCCTGTCTGTTAGAGTATGCCGAGGATCCCTCCAAGGGGTCTTTCACAATAAAATGTTTGTCCGGGTTCTCAGGGAGAGGGGCGGCTTCCTTACCCGAAATGCCACGCCCAGCTTTAATCTCACTTTTCTTTGAATGAATTTTAGTTGTTTCCATATCTGTGTCTCTTTCACACTGTGTTTGAGTTTTGTGAGGATTTTAAACAACTTCAATCTTAACTATCATTATTTCCTCAATGCATGAATGCGCGCGCGCGCGCACACACACACACACACACACACACACACACACACACACACAGAGGCAGCAATAGTTTAGTCTTCAATAGAGACTCTAATGATGCCTGTCCCCAGCATAGTCTGGAAAGAACTCATTGACAGTTTAAGTTCACATCACACAAACTGATGCTGTAGACTGTCCCCTCCATAATATCCCTTCTGCTCTCTCGACCTATATATCTAATGACCCTATCTTACTCCATTTCTCCTTCTCTTTAGACCTCTTCCTCCACCTCAGAACCCCCTTTCTGCTCTCACCCCACCCCCAATTGAAAACTAGGTTCTGCATGTGAGAAGCAACTTAGCATTTGTTTGCCAGAGCCTAGTTCGTTTTCCTGAACACGATGATCTCCAGTTCTATCCATTTTCCTGTGAGTGGCATACCTTCATTCTCCTTTATAACTGAAGCTGGCTCCATATTGTGGTTCCTGTGAACACTGCAGTAACCAACATGGAAACGCGCGAACTCTGTGTACTGACTTAGAATTCTTCAGTACAGTTGAACCATGAAGTCATTCTCTTGGTTGAGGAACCTTTCCATAATGGCTCTCCCAGCTTACATCCCACCAGCAGTGGATAAGGGTCCCTCTTTAACATATATTCTGGGAATGTGTTTGCTGCTGGGGATTGAACCTAGGGCCTTGACCACGCTGGGCAAGAATTGCCACTGGGCGGCAACCATAGCCGTATGCTGGACAGTTGTATTCAAAGTTCTACTGGGCAAGGGCTGTCACAGACAGGTCTCAGCCTCTCTGAAGCTCTGCTGTCCTCCTTGATGAGAACTGATCAGCTGGGCTGCATGATTCCCAAGCTGCTTCTCTCCTCTGAAATTTTGGGAAGTCTAGAGTCTCTGCCTGTTCTTTTGAATTCCTAAACTACAGCTGGTTCATGACTAATGGGAATAGCTTGAAACTAAAGAGCACAGAAGGTTAGCTACTTCGAAAGCTCACAGCAAGAACCAGAGGAAAGGAAGAGCTTTGGTATATAGTGCCTGGTGGTGCTAAAGGCAATTTACCCATCACCCACTCTGTTCCTTCCCAAGCTCGCTCGCTCTCTCTCTCTCTCTCTCTCTCTCTCTCTCTCTCTCACCACACACACACACACACACAGAGAGAGAGAGAGAGAGAGAGAGAGTATATATACATGTATGTATGTATGTATATAATATTCTTCCATTACCCACTCTCATCAGTAAATTACCATTGCTAAAATGCATTCATGTTAAGAGGTCTAAAGTCATGATGTAGCATTCTAGAGAGCAAGGGCATAGCCAAGGTTTAGCCTTTGACCTGTTACTACCTAGCTAGTAAATTTTGGCTGTCATCTGAAGAGGAGCAATTTCTTCACGCCAATCCAAGATTCTAAACTGCAGCATTAAGTTTTCCAGACCAGTAGTGGTTGTATGGGGAAACTGCCATTTTGGAGTGGAAGTTTGTATTGACCTTGGGGGAATTCCCAGGATTGGGCCTGGAGGGTTGAGGAGGTCACGTGTGACTGGCCATTCCTCTTCCAGAAGCTGGAGGCTAGCAGGAACCTAGAATGCTGTCCTTGCAGACTGAGCTCTCTCCTGGAGATGAGTCACAAAACAGAAAAGGTGTGTCGGCGCCTGCCTGCCTGCCTGGCTAGAGGGATTCCTTATATGGCACTTGTTTTTCTGACAGGTAATATGTTCCTGGACATGAAACTTATTTTCAGGTAGTTCTTCAAATGGCATTCGAAGAATGCTTGTTTTGTTTTGTTTCACAGAGTGTTGTCTCAGGGTGACAGCCTTTTTAACAGCTACTTCCCTCTGGACAGCAGAACTTGGTCTGTGTACTTCAGGGCTCAAGGCTAGGAGCATAGAGTGCGCTCTCTCCTCCCACAGATAGTTCCACGATCCCTGAGAAGGTGAACACTGTGGTTGTGCAAGCAGTTGGAACCCTGCTCAACTAAGCCACGACTTTATGATGGCACACACCAGGGCCTTGCGTGCGCGCGCGCGCGCGCGCGCGCACACACACACACACACACACACACACACACACACACGCACACACACACACACACACGCCTGCTGTCACGGTACTTGAACCACTGCAGTTCAACAGAGCCTGACATGTCCACAACAGCATGGAGAGGACCTAGAAGTGACCCCAATGCATCGCCAATCAAATTCAAGACTCCTCTACCTACCCGGTCCCAGATTTTCCTCCACACTCTCTGTGAGGGCTGGTGTATGTCAGTGTTCTTTGACTGGCTCCACTGTCTTCAAGTCTCATCACCCTGAAGGTTGTAGGTGGACTCTTCTGTCCTGCCAGACCGCTCCCAAATACCTCTCAGTTTGGCTCTTCCACCTAACCTCTTCCTGCGTAGCTATTGGCCAGTCAGCTCTTTATTGACAATGAGAGGAATACATCTTCACAGTGTGCAAAAGGATTATTCCACAGCAGAAGGTAGTTATTATCTCATGAGGGTCCAGGGCTACTAGTTACCCACCACCACCTAAACAGACAGGTGGCTGAGCCAAACTCAATTATCACCTTTCTGGAAGGATACCCGTGTTCTGTTTTCCCCTGGCCCAATGCCTCCTGACAACAAACCAAGCAAAGGTTCTGTCATTATGAAGGTCAAGGAGAAGATCAGAGGGATGTGCCTGCTTCCCATGTCTTTCATAAGTAGAGAGTTTATTCTAACTGATGGTCAAACAGAAGGATCCAACACGTGGTGGAAGACTTGAAGGTGAAGAGGACACCATGCCAAAGAATGTTGGCATCTCTGGGAGCAGAGAGAAGCTCCCCCTAACAGGCAGTAGACAAACAGGGACCACAGCCCTGTGGGAGCCATAAGAATAAACTTGGAAGTGGTGGACCTTCTCTCGGTACCTCTATCTGAGAACCCAGTCTCGCCAGCATCATAACCCCACCATTGTCAGACCCGGAGGAGACAACCCATCCATGATGTGCCCGACTTCTGATTTGCAGACCTGTCAGCTGCCCAGGGCTTAGGTTACTTTGATAATAGTGAAATGCATGGGTAGTCATTAGAACCAAGCTGCACAGGATCCCTGGGTAGGATGAGGCAGAAACTTTACCTATCACTCTTAGCTAACAATGTCAGAGTCATCTTTTTTCTCCAAGTCACTCCAAGATGAAATCACAGCAAAGACATTGTGTTCAGAGAGCACAGCAGCCAGCTCACAGGGCAACTTGGCAATGAGTAAGAACTGAGATGAAGTTGGCCAAGAAAGCTGGTGGAGTCCATCTGTATCCGTTGGGTTGTTCCCGTTGAGTGTTCTCTGACGTAAAGGAGGAAGTTCATGGGTTACTTCAAATCTCGCCAGTGTCCCAATGCAAACAGGAATATTGCCTGTGGAAACACTTCCTGACTTGGAAAAATAGTCACGACCTCTGAGACCCTAGCTTCTCCAGGCCCATTCCTGTACTCTCCTGATGGAACTGCTTTCAGTGATGTGGGGACACAGCAAGGAAGTTGCATTCAGACACTTGGATTGGACTCTTAGCTCTGACACCAAGATAGCTCTGTGCCTTAGACAAAGGCCACCACTTCTCTGAGCCTACAAGGATAAATAAGAATGCATTTAAATAGGAGACGCAGAGAGGAGCAGCGACCTAGACAGGAAGAGTCATAGCACCAATGAGCAGAAGGAGGTGTGTGCCTCAGAGGGTGATCCAGTAGAAGGTACTGGTTGGTGAGGGAGGGATGCAGGCCACTGTGTGGGTGAACTGAGAAACCTTACCCTCAGTGAAAGACAGAAGACACAAGAACACAGATTGTTATTGTTCTATTTTCCGTGGTCCCCCATGAGGGATTAGGTCTAAGAACTCTGCTCTCACCCATCTCCCCCAACACAAGAATCTGCTGCTATTCAAGTCCTTGAAATAGTACATGGCTTGAATCTTTGGGTGGAAGAACCTCTGTACAAAGACAGCCAGCTGTTATAGAACAGAGAAAAGATGATGAGTGGACGCCTAGGGTGGAGAGTGTTCAGAGGGTGATAAAAGGTCCTAAAGTTAGATCATGATTATTGTATCTTGAGTTGTACATATGAAATAAGCATGGTTTATGATGTATAAATAAAGTTGTTAATTTAAAAAAATGTTCAACACAGTTCATGAGGAAATAATACAGAAACAACTCATATACTAAGCCAATGTCCAAGGTAGGTTGGTTTCTGTTCTTTTTCCTCTTCCTAGGAGCAGCAAGCCCAGGGGGGGCTGGTAGCTCAAGACTTAACCTAGATTTTCTTTATATATACATATATTCTTTTTATAATTTATTTTATTTTATTTTGTGTCAATTGGTGTGAGGGTGTCAGATCCCCTAGAACTGGAGTTACAGACAGGTGTGAGCTGCCCTGTGGGTGCTGGGAATTGAACCAGGGTCCTCTGGAAGAGTAGCCAGTGCTCTTAACCACCGAGCCACCTCTCCAGCTATTTTTAGTATATATTTATGTATATATATGCACACATACATAGTCTTTTTAGTGACCCCAAATCACAGCTTCAGCATAGTTATTTCACTGAAAGATCAGTCTGTTAATAACTACAAATGCATTAGGGAGAAATGATAGCCCCATCATAAGATACAGTGGAATAATATAAATGAGTGACTGGAGCACTAATTTCCTAATAATTATCTTCTCCTTGGACCTCAGCCATAGCTCTCAGGTTGAAACACGGTCTCCATGTTTCTAAGCACAAAACTGAACTCAGATTCTGCATTGCTTGACGACAGTATTTACTGCACCAGAAGCAGGGGATCTTGAGTGAGAGTGGCCCCGGGCAGCAGCATCAACATCACCCAAAGCCCTGGGGAAAATACTAATCCTTAGGATCCACCCTACATGTACAGAATCAGAAACTGAGGATGGAGGCCAATAGCATGCTTAAATGGAAGTGCTTAGTGTTATTGCCAACATGCTAATATCTGAGAAGCACTGCTCGAGGTAATGATATGCAAATGTACACACAAATACACATGTGTGTGTGCACACATACCAGTCTCACTTTGGGAAGCCATATCAACTGGAAGATGGATTACTGTCCAGTGAGTACAGAAGTAATGATGGCAAATATGAGACATGATTTCAACCACTCACATCTCTCTCCAGGTCACTTCCCATGAGTCAATGTAAGCCAAGGTAGCAGGGGCCTTGGGCAGTCTGGACAACCCAACACTAGGTGAAATCTTTACTAGTTTTGAGTGAGGAAGACTGAAGCAGATTAGAAAACATAACGTGGAAGAATTTGGGAGAGTGCAAGGGCCCGCTAAAATGTCACCGATTTCCCAAGGTCTTGGGTGGCATGTAGAAAAGTCAGAATCTCCTGCTACCCAAACCAGGAGACATGTCCTGAAAGGCTGATGGACTGACCCAAAGCTTAGAGTCCAAACAAATAAAGTCACAAAGTGCCTCAAATCCAGAACTAAGGCAAAGTGCTAGATGTCATTATAAGTTTTCAAAAGCCCAGGCAGGACTAGCCATGGCTGATGACAATCTATGCAGGTTGCCTAGTGTCCAGGTAGAGAGCAAGCCAATCTCAGTAGAGAACAGGGATCAAGCTTCCCCATACCAGAATCATTCATGGGAAGGGAAGGGAGAAAGCTGTTTCCTTGGCAACAGATAAGAGATCTTGACATTGAAATAACCAGCCTGATAGTAATCCCAAAGAGACAACTATAAACTGGGAGAGACTGGGTGATCTGTGAGCAGCAAGCTAGGTAATAATTACAGATAAGGTATAGGAAATAAAGTGGAACACTTTTCTTTCAGCAATTCGATTTATAACTGTTCACAAAATATCAGTCAACATGTTGCTAATTTCATAGTTGTCTCATGCAGTGGTCTCCTCCTTTGGTGGGGGCAGGAGAGAAAAGCAAAGGTTGACTCTGGCTTTGGAGAGTTGACCCTCTCCAGATTTCAACACCAGATGTCCTTGTCCCATTTCAAAATGCTTCTCTTTCAGCCTAAAACATTTCAACAGCTGATGCTTCGTGGCCCAGTGGTGCAGGAACAGCCAGTGACTGGGGAAGGTGGACACGTGCTTCCAAAGTTCATTTTTTCATAGAATCAAAGATCATCTGGCCGGATCCTTGAATTTCACAGATGAGGGAAACAAAGGTCAAAAAAGCTAAGCTAAATTGCCTGCTCACTGTAAGCAAGGCTGGGACTAGAATCCCAACTACTCCAGAGACACACCAAACTGCACCCAAGTGTTCACAAAGCAGAAATGACAGACTCCACTGACTAATAAGAAAACCCCAAATTTAGCATCTTTTAAAGTATCTTCCTTTAAGGCATCCAGCGATGTTCACTTTACTTCTTTGCTGCCCACATTTGTTGTGAATCTACCAGGGAAAAGCTATTCTAAGAGCTGAGACAAAGCCTGCGTGATTTATGGCTGCCAAAGTCAGGCTCTTCCCAGTAGCATGGGTGAGAGGCAACCGAGCTATCTCCCATGCTGCAGTGAGAGATATGAGCGCCTACATTTCTGCAATCCCAAAGGGCTTTCTGGCAGGTAGCTGCCTTCTCAGAGTCTTCAAAAGACTATTCCTGTTGAAGGAAAGGAGGATTTTTCCGTCTGTCATGGGGCGTGGCTTTCAAAATGCCCTGATCCTGCGTCTGGATAGAATTGTACAACATGATGAAAATGTGGTACATATTTTATTTCTTCTATTACCTGAAGAATTTTTGTCGTTGGTTTGTATTAGGAAGAAAGGTGCAAATCAAAGCAATTACTTTGATGACTTCATCTAAAAGCATGCTCACTTGTATCTCCTGGAAGAACAATTGGTGAATTGATACAGGTAGAGTGTGCAATAGTCTCAGAGGGGCCGGAAAGCTCATCTGCAACTCTTATCCGTCCAAGGCCACCAGAATCGTCCCAGGAGCCCAGCTCTTTTGTGCATTGAGAGACTGCATTTTCAGTACTCATTTTATTATGGACTGCTAATGTTTTTCTTACATGTTCTTAGAAAATGTCCTTCTCGTGGGCAATCCTCGTCTCTCCTATGACAACAATAGCCGCCAGAGTGAACAAAAATGCATCATTGTCTTCTGTCCCTCTTAGGATATACGCCTGATTCCTCTCCCATTGACATAAAGGAACAAATAAATGCAACACATTTCTATATGTCTAATATCTCATTATCTGCTACTGGCTACTTAATTTTATGATTTTTTTCACACCTAACTGAGTTAAATCATAATTCTGATGAATTAACACCTTCAATTTTCTTAAGACTCCTGGTAAAAGGTTGGAGAACATTTATTTGTCTAATTATAATGTTTGCAAACATTTTAACATGCAAGTTCTCCAGCAAAAGTCAACATTGCCTTAGAGACATCTAATACTTTGATTTCAAATTCTCACTTAGCTCTGAACAAAAC
The DNA here is from genome assembly GCF_903995425.1 of Onychomys torridus. Taxonomy (NCBI): domain Eukaryota; kingdom Metazoa; phylum Chordata; class Mammalia; order Rodentia; family Cricetidae; genus Onychomys; species Onychomys torridus. The sequence goes on along the minus strand of NC_050457.1, from coordinate 35,463,815 downwards.
CTATCTCTCTCTTCTTATCTAAATCTCTCCCTGGTATTCTAGAAGTTAATCACACACACACACACACACACACACACACACACACACACACACACACACACCTCAGCCATTGCAGCTTTGTCTTCTTCTGTCTATGGCATTTCACAGTAATGTGGATGGGTGGGGCTGTCTTCAGAAGCCGTTTGCGAAGCTGACCTCTAATGGAGACTGTAGACAAGTGAGTGGGTGCATTTACCGTGGGGGGCAGATTTCCTAGACAGATGCTATTCCACCTGGTCACTTGGGCTGTCATTCCTCATAGGATGAAGAAGCCAGGGCTCTGGAAGCTTCTAGGCACATCTGCCATCTCATTGCCAGTGGCAGGTGGCTCTTTGGCCTATTCAGTTAGGAAAAGACGAGTCCTTGGAATAGACAGTAGCAGAGGAGAGAGCATGGGCAAGCCACCCAGAGTATCAGGGCCAAGCCCCCAGTGGTGAAGCTGTATACCACCATCTGGACCCATAGCAAAAAAGCTGATGCATTTCATAAATAGAGCAATACTTGTCTCTAAAAAATTTGACTGGCTTTTCATGGAGAACACCAGGATTTGTATTTCTGAGGTGTTTGCAAATTCTCCACTGCTAATTACATTTCATATGTGAGCCATACACTAACAGAATTTTAGGGCAGGACGGGATCTCTAAGCGTATTTGGTTGAGCCCGTCCATCTTAGTGGTCAGGAAGACAAAGTCCATGGGGTTAAATCGCATTCCCAAGCTCTCAGAGTGGAGAAATTGTAGTTAGAACTAACTGAGCCCTCCAGACAGTAGCCATAGAAATGGAACGACCAACCTTAATTTATTTTAGTAACTAAGAAAGCAATATGTACTGAGACAGAGACAGAGAGAGATACAGAGACAGAGAGAGACTAAAAGTGGAGAGATTGACAGTGTCCATGGTGTAGCTGGGCCTGTTTATCATGAGTAGAAGCCTAGGTCTGCATGACTTTGAGCTCTCCTGGACCTCCACCTCACCTGTGTCCCCACCTGCAAACATAAGTAACACCGTGTAGCAGGCAGCCATCCAACTGCTGGCTTCCCTAGCCTACTGAGGACTCTGAGCTCCTTGAGGAAGCCCAGAGCATGTTGAAGCCTATTACTACAAATTCCTTAGACATACTTTAAATTGATAGCCTTAAGTGGGAGGGGGCTGGAAAACGTTTTCCCTCTGTCTCGGGATTGCGCTCATAACCCTAACCAACGTTTTCTAGCTCTCTGCTTGCTTTCTCTAAATACTTCATATAAGAACCTTGATCAGCCTGAAAGCCAAGCCTGGAGGCTCCTTTCTTCTGAAGGCTGTGCTAGGTAGAGTGTGGGAAACACTTGTGCCGGCTGTGGTGAGGGGTAGAAGGGGTGGGGGTGGGGTGCTAGAAGGTTTCTAAGGAAAAAAAAAACTGCGGGGAGAAGGCTGGATGCTGCCACTGATGCATGTGCTGCAGTAACCTTCTCGAGTCACGAGGAAAGCTTGCTTGAAGATGACTCATCACATCGATGAAGGTAGAGCAAACATACAGAACTATCAGACCCCGGTATTTCTTCATTTACTCATGTCTGTAGTCTTTCTACCAATGGAATGGATTCTCATGCTAGCTAATAAACCACGCTGTGTGAGTCAATCTTATGTTACAGCTAAATGACGAATTGGCATGGTAGTACTTATGTAAGGTTATAGTGAATGGTAAAGGATAAATGTAGTAAGGGAAATGATACATAGTCAAACTCAAATAAATATTAGTTGTCACTATTATTAGCTATATAAGAAGATAAATAGTGAAAATCTCTTTCACATTTCCCCATTCTACTCTCCATTGACAAATCTTAATAATGTCTTATATATCCTCATATCAATTTTAAAGTAAAATATTATATAAAAATTTTCCAGATCTAAGATATTTTCCATATTTTCCAATGGATACATGGATGCCACTTTAACTAGCCAAACCAGTTGGAAATTGCCTCTAATCCCCAGGAGTGTGTTTTATTTAATGATCTTCCAAAGATTTGGGAATATTACCTTTCAGCTGAAAGCATTCAGATTTCCAAAATCCTTCTTTTAACTGCAGGAAAGAAGTGTGTTTAGAAATATCCAGAGACATGAGTAAGCAGCTGGAACCATCCTACTGAACGTTTGGAGGTGATACCGAAGAGGAATTTCTAGTGGAACTGTGTTTCAATGTCAGGAAAGACAGGATGGCTGTCACCATGAGAAACTGTGGTAAGGACTTGGGTTGTTTTCCAGAGCCATGTCACAATGTCAAGAGACTACCAGGACGTGGGCTGCTGCTCTGGTCTCTAAGGGCCATACACTATTTCCTGTCATCACCAAGGGTGCTACAGATATTCAACCAAAGTTTGGGGGATCCTCGCGAAAGTCTCTAAGCCTGGTTGGAAGGAAAGGAAGCCAGGGGTTAGCTAAAATCTCCTCCAGAAACGATGAGCAAAGAGGAACTTCTTGACAATGAACACATTTCAGAGCAGCAGGATTCAGGGAGATGTCTGCAGACCCTACTCTTCCCCTAGAATTTCAGTAACAACCATTCTCCCTGGGCAACACTGACCACAGGAATGTGGAAATGTTTGGACGTGGTAAGGAATAAAGGAAGCGATTAGAAATTTCCTGAGGGCTCAAATCTGCCCTGAAACTTCCTGTTTCCAACACGTGGTCTAGGAAGCACTTCCCAATGCCTTATGGGTGGAAATCTGCTATTATTTTAATAGCAGAGTAGTGCCAATTGTCTTTGGGGTGAAATCAATGGGCCTTACCCTAGTTGAACTTCAGAACCAAACAAAACGCTTTTCTTAAAATGCCAACACGAGGGCTCAAGCAGGCTACCGATTAGATTGGAGTCTCTGCGACATACACGTAGGTGTATCTAAGTCGGTAAATATTTGTATACGTGTAGAAGAATTTTCCTAAGCTTCCAGGATCCTGGGGGGAAAATTTACCAAATGAAGATCTGGCTTCCCCACTTCTAACCTGTGTGACACCAGCTCATTATTTCTCCTTTAAGCCTCAGTTTCTGGGTCTGAAGTTACCACAGTATAACAGATTAAATGATATGATGAAATGATATGATCTCTAAAACTCAAGAGATCATATCATGCCCGTGTCCTGTTCACGGGACTGGTCTCTCCTTCCCCTGCAGAGCCTGGTTTGAGCTGACTGACAGAAGCTGGCTGAGGAAGTTTACAAGGAGAAGTGCTACTTTCTCTTATCTCACCTGCTAAGGAAGCTTGTTGATTCCTGGAAGAAAGTGAGTGTCCGGAAATAGCACTTAAAGTGAATCTCGTAGAAAGGATTCACACTGAGGCCTCAAAAGTCCTCTATTGCTTCTCTCTGCTGGCAATTGTTCGAGAAGATGATGCAGTAGCCACACCCTGCTGTGAACATTGGCCAACCTGTCACAGATGGCTGCAGCCAGCAAACAAAGCTGCCTACCCCTGACAGGAAAGGCACAGAAATAAAAAGGGTCCATAGTCACCTGGAACCCACTGCAATAAGGCGAGCTCTCCATGAGAATGTAACTCTCTCTCTCTGTGTCTCTCTCTGTGTCTGTGTCTGTGTCTGTGTCTGTGTCTGCCTCTCTGTCTCTCTGTCTCTCTCTGTCTCTCTCTGTCTCTGTCTCTGTCTCTCTCTGTCTCTCTCTCTCTCTCTCTCTCTGTGTGTGTGTGTGTGTGTGTGTGTGTGTGTGTGTGTGTATGTCCATCATCAGCCCCTGTGGCATCCCTGGGAGCTGACTTTTCTTAAGACTACCCACTATTTATTAACCAATTTCCAAGTACCAAGCACATATGCAAATTACCACATTTAATATTCCTAGCCCTGAAGGAATCCTGGGCTATCCTCTGTGAAGTGGAGATACTTAAGACTTAGAAAGGTGAAGAACTTGTCCAAACCCACAGAATAGTAAAAATGGCCATATGTGAACCAAACTTGTAACAAACTATAAGGATTTTATATCTCATACCTAAAACGTGATGATACATACTATGACCTGATTGATAAGAAAGAGGAGGAGGAGGAGGAAGAGGAGGAGGAGGAGGAGGTTTTTTCTTTTTTTTCTCCAGAATGAAAGCAAACATACTAAGAGGCAGTACCCACATCATCAATACCCACCCTTATTTTTCTGAACTACATCCAGGAATTAATCTGCATGGGGAGCAGCAGGGCCTGCGTCATACTTACTATGAATATTTTTCCTTTGTCCATTTGCATGGACATGTGTGCATGGCAGCGTGTAGCGGCCCTGGTGCTGATGTTGGAACTTCTCCTCAATGACGCTTCTACCTTATTCTTTTGAGACGGGGTCTCTCTGTCAAATCCAGAGTTCAGCAAAATAGCTAGTCTTGCTAGCCAGCCTGCCCCGGGAATGCTTTCTGGAATTCCTGGAAGGTTACCAGGGTATTTATGTGAATTCTAGAGAGCTTGACACCATTTCTCATACTTTAACCACCATTGTTATGGAATTTTAAAATCCTACAAAAGCCAGACTTGGTGATTAATAACTTAGGATTCGAAGGGAGGAAAGGGAAATGGGAAATGATGTAATTAGATTATAATCTCAAAAATAAAAATAATAATTTTTAAAAAAACATAAAAGTAAATTGGGGCCATGCATAGCCATCTGCTCTATTGGCCTAACTCACTTGTAAGCTCCAAAGAATGGATTTAAACATCAGACCCCTTGTACTGCCCTGTATGTCTACATCAAAATATGGGTCATTCTTGGGGAGGGTTCAGGACTTGGCTAAAATCCTGCTGCGTACTTGGCATTATCTCATCATTTTTATCCAGAAGGACTCAAATTAGAATGGGCATTGCAAGGGACTAGAAGGAGCATAAGTCTCCAAGCAGAGCTTGGCCAGGAAAAGGCTGAGCAGACGTGGCTCTCCCCTATGGGGATGGCAAAAGTCTGTACTGATCTCTGATGTCCAGCATCATCAGCACACAGAGCAATGGCCAGTGGACATTGTTGCCACCTCTGTGATCCTTCTGCGAGGCTGTCAGCTCTGCAGCAAAAAAAGCAGCTGGAAGAGGAAGCAGGCTGCAATCCACAAGCAGAGCTAAACACGAACTCGCTGGACTGGAGAAGAAGTTCCACTTGAGAAGCCGTCGGAAATCATGTAGCCTTCCAAATTGTGTGCAGCACCCTAAGACTAAATCAAGAATTGACATGTTCGTGGTTACACAGTCAACTAGTAAGGACTAAAACTTGAGCCTTAATTCCTGGCTCCCAGGCCTCAGCTTCTTTGATTGCCTGAGTCAGCTTCTTATAAAGTGAACAAGGGCTGGAATACCATGCTGGAAGATTCAAAGGGCTGCTGAAAGATGAGGAGGCCAGGGACACTGTGGGTGAGGAGGCCAGGGCACTGTGGATGAGGAGGCCAGGGCACTGTGGATGAGGAGGCCAGGGCACTGTGGATGAGGAGGCCAAGAGCCGGCTTGCCAAAGAAGCTGCAACCTTCAGAGGTCATGATTTCCCCAGCAGGAAAGTCAGGTCATGCATGGGCCAGTCAGCTGGCCTCTGGGATTCCAAGAAGAGGTGGTTCTGACTATGAGACCTTGGCTTTACTAGCTACTCTGAGGGTGCAGTGAGTGCTTTCACAATCAAGAAAACCTAGGAATGTAGTGGATAGCCATCCCAGCATTGGCTTGGAAGTTCCAACCCCCATTGAGGCTTCGGTAATGGTCACGCCCACAAGGCAGGGTGGAGGAGGAAGCAGAAGACCCAGGATCGAGAGGAGGGCTCTCTCTTGGTTCTGGGATGCTGGACCCAGGAGGTAGACTGAGCAGAGTTCTCCAGAGAACACCGCTGGACTGCGCCATACCTTTGCCAGACCCTACAACCTATCCCTTCATTTGTAAGTTACCCCACAAAATAAACCTCCCTTTTAACTATGTGGAGTGGCCTTAATAATTTCACCAATATAGGAATCCACATTTTCAGAGATTGGGACTTTCCTTCCTATTTCCATAGAACCAATCTGAGTTAAAGTAGCGACTTTGAAATTCTTCCCTTCTCCTATCAACCAGGGAAGGACAGTAGCAATGCCAACATGCACACCAGCTTACTTTACTGTTTGGTGGTCCAAACAGAAAGGAGTATCAAATGACTCCTGTGAACATATGCAATTAATAACCTCATGGCCCAGATAAAGCAAGACATACAAAGATTGTTTTGTTCCAGAGAAAGGTTCCTTTCCTCAAGCTTCAAATACACAAATGTTTTATTATGGATTTTTTTTTTGTCTAATTTAAATCTATTTCAGGTTGTCCCAGAATAGTCTTCCTATATAATCCATGCCAAGCTTGAATGAGTTGCACTTGAACAAATTTCTTTCTATGTTAGCTGCCATATTGCTTAAGCTAGTCCATGGACATCTCTTCACTCTCTGGAGCAGAGAACGCCCCATAGGTCTTCAGTTTCCTTGATGGTATCCTGTCCTCAGGAGTGTGATGCTTTGCTGGCAAACCAACCACCTTCTGATGAGTTGGGCCTCTAGGCACGTGACAGCCATGACATGGAGTTGGCTGCTGTGAGCTGCCGCTCACACAGGGGCTGCTCCTGGTGGAGGGGCATCTCAGAGCATCCAAGATAAAGCCGTTGTCAGAACCTGTCTGATCTTGAAAGGACTTGGCCAGCCATGTGTTCTCCTGTTTTGCCAGCAAGATCAGCTTTCATGAATGATCTTGTAATTCTGTTTATCTTCTGGCGCCACAGCTGTCAAACTCTATAGCATAAATCCATTCATGTTGCAAGATCCACCACACACCCGGTGAAGTTGGCATTGACTCTGAGACAATCCATCACATTCAAGTTCTATGTCTTGGCATCCAATTATAACAGGATCACCTGAATCAGAGCCTTTGGAGCCTGTTCAGAATGCTAGCGCAAGGTCGGCTTGCACAGTGGCCATGAATACCTGGGGTGGGCCTCAGCCCACCCAGTCCATGTTTGCTGAAATGGCAAGGTGGGAGCTTCTTTTACGTTATGTTCTCCTGACATCTGGGTTGAGGAGAAGCTCTTTAAGCTAGTAGGATTTTTATATCCACAGGACGATTGCTATAAGACAGATGATTTTGGATCTGAGACCAAACTTTAAATCGGAGACTTTTCTTTTCCTTCTGATAGGTTTTTTTTTTTTTAACCTATTTTCACCTTTGATCAGCAGTTTCATTATGGTTTTAATCTAAGCCATGAGAAATAACCTTTCTTGTACCCTCCTGCCCCAGAGTACTGCAATGTGGTACTTACTCTGTGGGGAAGCCTTTGGATTCGAGTTGGGGGTCAGATTCTGAGTCTCACGAAGCTGATGTTCTGTCTTTAATGTTTCATTTCTCAAGGGAACAAAGAGCATGAGTAGAAGAACAGACCTGGAGGGAGGGAGAGAACATAGGGTTGACCGTAAATAATGTCATTCTCATAGAACAAGCTTTAAACATACGGTCACTGTCATTCCTCCCGACAGCTCAGCTTCTTTTTAAATATGCTGTTGCTCGAGAGTTTCATACATGCATAGAATGTGTTTTCAAATCCACCCCCTACTACCTCCCCTCTGGCTCTCTCACCCCTCCCCTTCTCTGCCAACTTCACATACTCTTTTTAAATCTACTAAATCTATATAGTGTCATCTATATAAAACAGTGGGTCATGACTCCCCTGGGTCCTGGAACTGAATTTAGGGGTCACAGACAACTTGGCAACAGTAAAATGTTTCTGAATATGAGAAGAAACATCGTTCAAGACCAAACACATAATGACCCCAAGGTGCTTCTGGCGGCTGTGTTGTATCGCATGACTTCACTGTAGCCTTGGTTCTGAACACACAACATCCACACAGCACCAGTGAGTGGTGGCCAACCCCGGCTCACATTCTGGACTGCCATATGCTCTGCAGCACAGCAATTTACAGTATGTACAAAGGTTCCTGCTCTCACAGAGACATAATAGAGAAGAGTGTGTCAGCGTTTTCTTACCATCCTTCTTTGGCATGCAAGTATCAAACGAGTATATATTTGCATTTTTCAGTGTTGGAGTGTTTGGCTTTAAGATTTGATGATTGAGTTGCCGACTTGAATTTCATTTTTTTAAAAAATGTTGTCAGGCATGATGATGCACACCTGTAATTCTAGCACTTGGGAGTTAGAGGCAGGTGAATCTCTATGAGTTCAAGGCCAGCCTAGTCTACATAGCAAGTTCCAGGCCAGCCAGGGCTACATAATAAGAGCCTGTCTCAATGAAAAGAAAATGGGTGTGAGATTAAGACAGAATTTCTAACAATCTCTATAATAGCCTAAACATACCTGCCATTTTGTACTACAGATTATGCAATGCGACGTTCTCAGAATTCATCATCATATAACCAATATATTGATCAACTCTGAAAAATGTTAAAGATGTTTTATGTTATAAAACATCAAATATTCATGCAAAAGGTTCAAGTCTTTAGGACAAAATAACTAAGCAAGGGGCTGAGAGATAGGTCAGTAGTTAAAGAGATTTCTGTCCTTTTGAAGGCCCAGAGTTTGTCTCCCAGTATCCACTTGGAGAGGCTTCTAACCTCTTGTTACTTCGGCTACACACTGATATACGTACACAGACATATACACATGAATAATTTAAAATAAATATTTTAAAAATAACCAAGCAAGTCTACCCCTCTTACTAGCAGCCAAATTTGCTTTCATCTTTAGGAAATGGCAAAAGTACATATATAGCAGAGACTTGTTCTAAAGCAAATTTATTTGTAGGTTATTTTTAGTAACTGTTTGATTTAGAAACCTAAATATCCAGGATTGTATAAAAATGTATTGGGTGAAAAGGGATTGTGAGTGGATATGTTTAAGAAACATTGCTTCAGAGAATGCTGTTTCATTCCCTCCTTTTTTATTTTTTATGTGTGTGTGTGTGTGTGTGTGTGCGCGCGTGTGTGTGTGTGTGTGTGTGCAGATGTGTACATCACACAGGTGTGAAAGTCAGAGCACAGCCTTAGGTATGGTTCCCCCCCCCCCACCTTCTACCTCATTTGTCTCTGTTCATCACTGTGTGCACCAGGCTAACTCATCTGCAAACTTGTAGGGGATACTCCTATCCCTGCCTCCCTCTGCCTTGAGACCACTGGGATTTCAGACCAGTGCAACCAACCCCAGTTTTATGTTGGTTCTGGGGATTTGAACTCAGGTCCTCACAGTGGTGCAGCAAGCACTTTTCCCTACTGAACCGTATCCCCAGTCCGATGCTAAGCTCTTCTTGTCTTATTTTGAACACAGCTGTTTCCCCGTTACATATACAGATGGGGTAATTTCTTCCCCGGGGCAGAGTCTCATGATCTGGTCTCTCCCAGAGGACCCCTCTCAACACAGCTGTATTGAAGATAAGGCCTTCAATACACGATGCTCTGGTAACATTTAAGATCCAAACTAACAAAGGAAGACATTGTTTTTAGCCACTTAATTTGAGCTTGGAGGGAGAGAATCAAGCATGTCTACAATGACAAGTTTCACTGAGTTCTTGGTCTTATTAACAAACCCATCCATCCACATGAGAAACTCTTCCCTTCTGAATTCAATACAATGGATGAGCAAAAGCAGGTAGAGAAATTAATCAAGTAACTATCTAACAGGACCTGAACATACTCCCTACAGAAAGACTCAGAACAGAGTTCTTGCTGATGAGATGTCATTCTACAGTTTCACATTTAAACATTACCACTAGGGCAGTGGTCTTAGAATGTGGTCCAGTTAATAACAGCATAAATAAACACACATAGTGGCAGACAATCAGAAATATGTATCAGGTTCTCAAAAATTCAGACACACTGACATGTTAGTTCCACTTCTGAAATTCCTGTCTCAGGACTTTCATCAAGATATAGAAGTAAGGTTTTAAAGATAAAGTCAGTCGAGGCAGCATTATTTATTGTTTATGGTCATTTCAAATGATAAACAACCTCATTGTCCACCAGCTAATGTTAGTAAATGATGGTACAGACAGTGCCATCATGGTTCATGATATTTATAAGATTTCTAATGATAGTTTGAAGTGTTTAGGACAAAACATTAGAAAAATGTTTAGGATGCAAAACCTGTTTTGTTGTTGTTTTGTTTCGTGTGAGTGTGATGTCCAAACATTGTATGGGCATATAAAAAGACTTTAAGAAAACATTATAAACTGTAAACATTATCTTGGCTATTTCCTGTAAGTCTTTTATTTCAGTCTATACATTTCAATGTTTTCTAGCTAATCCTCTCCTTATACTAGTATGCTCTTATAAATAAAACATAACTTAAGTTTAAACAATAAAGAAGGAAATAGTAAACTAGGTTGTAAAAAATACACAAGAGTGAATCACAACTGTCACCTATTTTTGATTCTGCACTGATCCTGTTGAATAGGTTAAACACATGCCTGGGTGAAAGAACGTGTGTGTACTTCATTGTTGGAATCCACCGGAAGTTACAAGAATCATCACCGAACAGAGTGCTCCTCCTCTACAGTCACGTCATGACTACTTCTGATGTACCTGGAACAGTGAGTCTGACTGTGTACCATCAGAGGAGGCCCACTCCATCCATCTCAGCTCTGGGAGCCAAGGCATTAGCAGAGAGAGCACTGCTTCAATCCAGAAACTTCGAACAGTTACAGTGTATCAGCTGTTACTGAGTCATGGGCGGAACTAGACAGGATTCAAGTCAACAAGAAGGGTAGCTACTTAGGTGAGACAGACCTACCTGAGCAACCCTATCTCAGCCCAGCTGTGCTCAGGAATCCAGTGAAAGTACTGGGAAAACGTCATGAGAGGTGATCCCTTAGAATGAATTTAAGTGTTCCCAGACGGTAGCATTTTCTGTCATGAATAAAAACTCTTCCATTTTTTTCAGGGAGATATTTTTGTCTAATCCATGGAAGCCAATACTGTGTGTCTGTAAGAATATTCTGCATCCACCATGCTCTGGGATACTTTATATCTGTCTAGGTTTAAAAGTATTTTATATAAATATTTACATATATTCTCTACAGATTCCCTTTAATAAGGGTGGCAGCCTCTTACACCATTACCAGGCAGGGACACGGTCATGTAGATTAACACAAAGGCCTGAGTTGAGGCATTTTTCTTTTTGAGTCTATTCCGATCTGGAAGGTGAAGGTGACTGCAGTGTCTGAGCCAGAACCAACACTTGGCTAGAAATGCTTCTGAGTTCAAGGGCCTTTTCCATTTTGGTATTCAGTCTTGGAAATGTATAAAGCAACCTCTAAGTCTTACTTTTAAAAAGTTGGAGTTGGACTGTAGGACAGAGCTGGAGGCCTCATCTCAAAACCCTGACCCTCTTGGATCCCAGCAGCATCTCACTTGGAAGGCAAGAGTCTCAGGGGCAGTGTGGCTGCTCTTTATCTTTCTAGAGGACATACAGAGAGTGGCAAGAGTGGGTGACAACCCAAAGCATCACAGTGACTTTCTGTCTTTCCTCACTCGCCCCTCCTTTCTCCTTGGCATAATTTTGGAACCAGCTTTGATGGTGCCTGTCTGGACGCCTAGCACTCAAGCTGAGGCAGGAGGAGGGTTCAGTGCTAGCCTGGGCTACACAGTGAATATCAGGCCAGCCAGGAATACATTGCGGGTAGGGGAGGAATAATATGGTAAGCTAAAAGGCAGGAAACACCCCAGTTCCCAAGGAGGCGGGCATTGCAGCCGAAGTCTACGCGATGAAGGATAGAAAGGTTTCACCTGAACTGCACTAGGACACAGTGTTCTGAGATGCCCATTTGTTAAAAGTTCATGGTTAGTGCTAGAATCTGGAAAGACTTGGAAAGGAGAGAAGATTCAGCCCGGGCAGAGACAAAACATGATGTTTATAATAAGTGGAAGTTAAAATTGTTTGATTCAAGTCTGCTTCAAAGTCAAAGATTCTAAAGAAGGAGCCTTGGTCTCAAGCTAAGCCAAATTTTGTCATTTTAATGATAACAGAAGGAGGGGACGAATGGAGAAAAAGGGAGATCGTTGGTCAGTATAAACACAAGCAATATTGTGATTCTTGAACATGGTTTACTGTGTCAAAATCTGCCCTAAACATTTTAATTCTCTGTGAGCCTGAGTGTCTGGGTGGTCTGAGCTCACCCAGCAGCCTCTGGGCAGGCGCAGCCTCTGTTCCATTTCCCAGGATGCTGAGTGGTTACTCAGCAGCCATGCTGCTGGAGCGGCATAATCTCCAGATAAACTTTGGAGATAGTGCAGAGCAATTACTTTGAAACAGTCTAATTAGTTTTAGTCTCATGTTTGGTTAAAAACCATGTCCCTGGAAAGGTCGTGTGAAATACTTTGAAGGACTTGGTGGAATATTTCATGACACCGCAGTTCTCAGAATGTCATCAAGCCCTGGGAGCTAAAAGTAGCCTCCTCCTTGCCTTTTGGCTTCTGTGTTCCGAGACAGAACCTTATTGTGTAGTTCTGACTGGCATGGAACTTGCTGTGTAGACCTGGCTATCATTGAACTTGCAGTGATCCTCCTGCCTCAGCATCTCCCGTGTCAGGATAAAGGTATACAATCTTACACCTGGCTCCTCCCTACCTTTAGGAAATGCCTCATCCTCTAGGGCTCTCTGATCCCATTGGCTCATAAGCAGCAGAGCTACAGAAGGAAGTGTAATGAATAAAAAGCCCCAGTGAGCAAGCTGCTCCTGCACTGTGCCCCTAAAGCAGTCTTACCTGAGCATCACTCCATGTTAGGGAGATCAAGGATTCTCCCAGAGTGCCACAGCTCCCGCACCATCCTCCCCCTCAGTAGTTTTATTGCTAAGCTCCTATCTCACCCGGGGACCCATCCCCTGCCTTCTTTCTGTCTTTACCTCCATCTCAGCGGGCTTCCCCCAGCACACTCTTTCCCTGAGCTGCGGCATCTCTGCTGCTGAGTGGCTTCCACTCTCACTGAAGGTGAGAGTGCCCACTTCCGCCGTGAGTCATTGATGCCTCCGGGTCTGCTTTCCACTCTCTGGGGAGATGGGTGCTTTACTGTGCGACTCTCCCCGCCCCCACAAAAGAACTCCCTTTTCCCCATCAAGGTCTGGAAGGCAAAACATGAGAGCAGCAGTCCCCACCTGTCTCCCTGAAGTGTGAACATGAAATTAAAAATAAGCAATACACGCAGTTTGCAAAACAAGACCACAGGCAGCAGAACTCAGCAGAGAGTAAGGATCATTTGGAGAGTAGGGTTGTTTTTTTTTTTTTTTTTTAATAATTATATTTAATGGGTAAGCCCAAAGCAAGTTTTTCATATTTTCTCTATCTAGTAAAACCATTAGAACCCAACAACCCCCATAACAATGAGGAACTGTCAATAAAACAAAAAATAATAGTTCTTTTCCTACTTTTATTGAAAAATTACTGACTTTAAGTATGCCTTTTAATTATTTTTTATGAGCATGAGTAAAGAAAGAATATTGTTTGAGACTGGACCCCTGGTGTGAAATAATCACCAATAAAATTAAGCCGGGCAGAGAGACTGTCTCAGCAGGTAGAGGTACTTGCTGGAAAATCTGATGACCTGAGCCTGATCTCCAGAAACCACGTGACAGGAAGGAGCAAACTCCTACAATTTGGCACACGGTTCTCTGAGCTTCATGCGCATGCTATGGCATGCACACATCCACACAGGCACAATGAACAAGTAATGAATGAACAAACAGATAGAATAAAATAAAATTTAACTCAGCTTTCTCATGCCCAGGAAACTCTGATAGAAGTCTCTAAGTACAGTTCAGATATAGGTGGGAATCCATATCCAAATATCTAATGGAGATCAGTTGATTATAATGCATCTCACTTAACTCAGCTAGAAGAATACAGTGGAGGCTGGCCTTGTACCTTTGCTGGTGGCTTATGCAGAATTTGATGAGAGGTCACACACTGATACTGGGGGCCTCCTGTCTTCTCACGCTGTGTTGATAACGAAAGGACCGACCAGGCCTCCATTTCAGTTTCCTGAGACACGGGGCAGGCAGTTTCTGAGGAGGAGCTATGAACAAGAGACAATTAATCACTGGTGCCCCTGACCACAGGGACAAGGGAGAAAGGACACATCAAACCTGGTCCACTGAGCCAGCCCCCACAGTCACTGCACGCTAGGCTAGCCAGCCAGCAGCTCAAGCACAAAGCCTGGGACTTGTCCAGGCCTGCCCCAAAATGGGTACATGTAGCCCTGACAAACCCCCAACTAACCCTGGCCAATCAAAAGTTACTAACATGATTGCCACTCTCATTAGCCAATCCTGAGTCTGTTCCTATGTAGTCTGTAGACCCCCCCAAGACACCCCTCCCCTTGCCTTACCCCCTATAAAAACCCTGCCCCATTGCTACTCAGGGTCTCTTCTGCTCCACTGCTGTGTCAGACTGACAGAGAGGCCTGAGTTAACTTGCCATAAAATATTCTTTGCTTTTGCGTCAGATTTGGTCTCTTGATGGTCTTTAGGGGTCTGGACTCTGAGCACAACATTCCTTAGTTCAAACAATCGTGATTTTTCTGGCATACACCTCTACTTCAGAACAATGAGGAGTTATAAAATTAAGGGACTGAGGTGGTCATCCATACATACCAATCCTTCCAGAACACAATCTATTTTAAAGAGGACCCAGGAGGTTCCGACCATTAGTACCTCTCTTGTCACCTGGAGAAGGTAAGCAGATTCCTGGGCAGATTCTTTTAGCCCTTCTTTCAAGCTTCCTGCGGGGGAACTTCTGTCCCTTTGTGACCCTGCGGACACCTGTGGGTGTCCAGTCAAACTATTTCTTCTTCTTTTTCACTTTCTTGTGCTGAGGGTCGAAGCTCAGGCTCTGCCATGCCAGGCAAGTGTCTACCTTGAGCAAAAGAAGAGCCTCGTCACTGTCTAGTGGGTCTTCTTTCTAGGATAAATTCTCAGTTCGAGATGGGCTTCCCGGGCTGTTAACCTAAAACATTAACGGAAACGACGAGCCAATATTCCATTTCCCTTAACTCTTGCATCACCATTTTGCCAGCCTCATATTTCATTCCCTGGAAAGAATGTTCTCCATTCACTTGAAGGTTCTCCTGCCATTCCACACTTACAGGACTGACATTGTGCCCATACTGCGAAACAATATGCATGTGTCTGTGTGGAGGTATGTGCAGATGAGTGCCAGGGTCCTTGGGGTCCAGGAGAGGGTATGGAGTCCCCTACAGCAGCGGTTCTCAACCTTCCTAACACTGCGACCCTTTAATACAGTTCCTCACGTTGTGGTGACTACCAACCATAAGATTATTTGTTGCTACTTCATACCTGTGATTTTGCTACTGTTATGAATCGTAATGTAAATATCTGATATGCAGTCTATGCAAGATGTGACTCCCGTAGGGGGTCTCAACCCACATGTTGAGAACCACTGCCTTTGAGCTGGAACAGGCAGTTGTGAGTTGCTTGATGCGAGTGCTTGGGATCACACTCCAGTCCATCACAAGAGCAGCAAGTGCTCTTAACCACTGAGCCATCTCTCCAGCTCCTTCTCCCGGGACATTTGACATCTTAACTCCTCAACCTGTAGATAAAGCTCCTGATCATTAGCTTTCCATTTTAGGCATCCTGACCAGCAGGCCTGAAGGACAACTGAGGCAGCTTGCAAAGGACATTCTAAATGCAGCACTCCTGCTCAAAGCTTAGTTTGAAATCACTTGCCCCGACTTGTCTGTGATACTCTGTATTAATCTATCATCCTCCTCATTCATTCTCTGTTTCCACCCTCTGTCTATTTACAGTGATGCCTACACCAGCTTCCTGGCTCCCTCTCTGTAGCCTGACCGACCGCTAGACTGCTTAAGGTGGGTGCAGGGGGAGGTGCCTGACTTGGCTTCTGAGATCTTCTTAGGTGAGTGTTATCTGGGTCTGCATGATTTCTTCTTGACCTAGCAAATGAAAGTTGGAATAGAAAAGTAAAAGAAAACCTAGGACTCTCTTATTTAGCATAATCATGATGGGACAATTAGTCCATTAATGAAAATGCATGCAGAAGGTCGGTGTGCAAGAAGCCTTAGCAGCGAGTATGTGAGTGGTGTTGGTGGGAGACAGTGGCCTCTGCAGAGGGGATAGCGGCTGCCAAGTAAGCAGAGGATTTGTTAAGGGAGGTCGGTTAATAGACCCACCGCGAGTCTCTTTGTAGAATTACCTTCCAGCCTACAACAGAAAGGGCAAAGGAAGAGAAATAAAAAGTAAGATGTGTGTCGGCCATCTTAAGCTCATGGTATTCCCAGGAGGAGAGAGTTCAGGGAGGAAGCTCCCTCAGCTACTGGACTCCACTTCGACATAACCCGGAACACCTTATGAAAAAGACCAATGACCTTGACCAAAGCTCTAACATTTAGTGAAGAAGATGTTAAACACAAGAAATTCAAATAACACCAAAGTCAAAGGAACAGGAATTAAAAAAAAAAAAAAAAAAAAACAAAACATCACCATAGACTGCTATTAACTTGATCGTGACACAGTTCTGATTGGACCGATTAGCAGAGGTAATTGGGACTCAGTACATTATTCGTTCATCTATTTGAAATCTTGGGAGGGACTCCTCACTCACAACGAGGTGACTTGGAGAGACTTAAACCCTGTCGGCTGCCATTTGAACGGTGCCAGCTGTGGCATGTTTCAACGGCCCTGTTGCCAATGGGCCTTACCAGCAAGTGTGGGCAAGGACAATCTGTAGAAGTAAGACCTGCCGCCCAACCAGGAAATCAGCTACTCAACCTATCTGCATTTCAGAAATCTGTCTCCCTTCACACTCGTGAATCTGTATAAAAATCTTTCTTGTCACAGGCGTTCTTCACTCTGGAGCCTAACTGAAAAACCCCTGCTGGGTGCCCAGACCTGTCATCAGAGCACCAAGTGCCAGCTCTGATCCTTCACCTTCCTCCTCCATCCACCTGCATCCCTGACCAGTCAACAGAGGGTTTCTCAGAGCTCATCCCAGTAGACAGAGGCCCGTCCAGGATGGAGGAAGCCTAGCAAAAGGACCAACTGGGAACAATTGTCAACTGTGTGCTGGGCATTGTCATTAAAGGGTGTTGCTTTAGGATTTAGGAAGGGAGAGAAAGGAGGTGGCTTTAGAAATGCAGAAAGCAAATAAGTTCATAGGTAGTTGCATGGTTATACATTCTAAAACTATATGTAAATCATACACAGAGATAGATTTTTATCTTCATCTATTCCCAGTCTAGTTATTTCTTGAACAGCAATTACCGTAATGACTCACATTCTCAGGCTGGGAGATGGTTTGGTGGTTAAGAGAGCTTGTTGTACAAGCATGGGGACCTGAGTTTGGATCGCCATCATCCACACAAAGGCTGGGTGTAGCCTCATGTGTCTGTAACTCTGCAAGGAGAGGCAGAGACAGGAGAATCCTGGGAGCTCACTGACTGGCCAATCAGCCTTGCAGAAATGGTGGGCTCTGGATTCAGTGAGCAATCAGGTCCCATGAGAATAAGATGGAAAGAGATAGAGTAGGACACCTTGCATCCTCTTATGACCTATATGCACTCACAGGCATGTGAATCCACAGACATGTGCACCTATGCATATACCATACATGTATATACAGATACACACATCACACAAAAATAAAAAGGAAATAAAAACAGAAACCATGTTCTTCGCAGGGCAGCTGCTTGGTTAAGCATTGTGTAGTGTAGCAGATAAGCATGGTGGCCACACACAGACTCCATGAGTTCCAATCCCACTCCCACAATTACCTGGAACACATCATATAACCATCCTGTATCTTCTAGTCCTTGGTTGAATGTAAATCACTTGGAAGAAATGACTAGTGCATTGCCATCCTTTGTGGATGCATGATCTAATGACCTGTTGATTCCTAAAAGAAAAGACTATGAAATGGAAAGGGAAAGCAGATCCCCATTAGTAAAGTGGACCCAACAATGGATAATCTGGAGTCATCCAAGTTAGGTTCCCAGAAACAATGGCTAAGACAGATGTGCATAGACCGGGACCCTAGTGGGTGGGATGGAGCTATAAGTGTCTTCATTGCCAAGTGGAAAGCATCTTGACACAGAAAACAAGAGACCTGAATTATACTCCAGCTAGCCAGGTAATCGTTACTTGCTGTGTGACTTTGGTACATCATTTTGGCTCCTTGGACTTTAGAGATTTTTATGTCCACCAGCACTATCTCATAGAACTCCTGGGGGATACATTCTGAGGCTCCTGAGCACTAACATGCTGTAGGACTTACAAAGAGTTCCATTTTTGTTGTGATTTCATTTGATTTTAGTGAGAGTTAAACATACCCAGCCACGGTGGTCTCTGGCAGCCATGTTGGACAGCACAGAGTAGAATACTGGGGAAGATATTTTATGGTCTGTTATATAATACACAAGGTTTCTATAGGTCAAGATGTAGAGAATGCATATTTTAAGAGCTCACCCCATCTCTACAGTCTACACACTTTGCAAAGCACCTAAAAACAAACACACACAGAAGAACATTGATCCTGAGAAATGTTAAGGTGATGCTGCCTGGAACCATGGAAGTGTGATACCACCCCCATGGATGGTTTCAAACCCTTGAAAAAGGAGGGTTTGAAATATCTCACCTTCTGAAATCTAAGACCTAATCACTGGCTATTTCCTGATTACTTATTCTGGAATAAGTCATTTAACTCTCAGCAACTAGATGATGTGTGTATACTGTTGTTCTTGACTTGCAGATGGAGGAAGAGAGGCACAGACATATGCTGAGTAGCTTGTTCTCAGGCCAGCTAGCTAAAAATGGATGAGCCCAGATATGGATTTAGACCATTTGTTCTAGAGTCTTATTGTGTGAAAAAGAAAATAAACATTGTAATTAGAATAGTAACATAATGCAGAATAGTGCTCAAATCAAAACTATGTGTCTTGATTAGTTTTCACACAGTAAACATACCCTTATTTTTTTTTTTTCAAAATGCTGTATGCTTCCAAGAAACTCCCCTTTCATAAGCTTATTCAATTACTTCCCATCTCAACCAATTCAAGGAAAACCACTATGCTGAGTTCCAAAACCATAGATCATGGGAGCTTTAACCACCATTGTATGTGTGTATCAGGCACATGTTAACAAGAACATCAGCCATTTTGTGGCTTCAAATCCATCAGTTATAAAAGCAGGCAACTCGTGATCAGAAAGACATTCATTCAGTCAACACATATTAGCCAAGCGTCTTCTACTATATTACGTTCTTGGAACAGACTGAGTTCCTCCCCTGAACAGCTCTCAGTCCTTCATCTGACACATCAGCCAGCTAGTGTCTTGGGAAATGAAGGAGAATTATTAAGTGGTCTCAGTGGTAACAGAGAGACAACCTTAGGTGGGGCGCCAACAGTTGTGCTGGCGTCCCAGTAAAGAGCTGCCCTGGACCTAGTCCCTAGAATTTTAGTGGGATCCTTTGGAGTTTTGGAAGAGAGACAATTAGAGATCATTGCATGGCTTTCCACTAAAAATAACTTTATAAACAATTTCTAAATATGTCTTTATAAGCAATCACTCCCGAAAAGCCTACAGGCTTAATGTAACCAGAGAAATTACAACACTAGACGGGTGATGTGGGGCTATTGCATGATTGGGAGGCAAAAGATCACCAGGGAATTCCACCCCAACTGCTGAGGAGTTGCTCTCTACCGACAAATAACCAGGCGGTTCTCTCTCATGTTTTCCAGCAGGAGAAAGAGACTGATGCAAGATAGTAAAGAGTTCAGCAGTATTTCCAAACATTCTGGAATAGACAAAAGCAAAGGGACCAAGGAAGTAAAAATCAGCTTCCAGGTGGTACTGAGAATTGAGTCTTTTCCAGGAGGGATGGTTCCAGTAGCTGATCAGTAGCCTGGGGAGGTTATAGAAGGAAGCCAAGTCCTAAGTGCACCCACGTCTTCCTCTCCTCAGAATTCACTTGATCTCCTCTGTGGGATGCCTATGACTAAATGACCCTTGGGAATTGTGCAAACCTACCGACACACCACGAGGTCAGCTGTTTAGACATTTGGGTTTTCTCAATGCTGACAACACAGCCTAGGAGCCATGCAGGAACTGTGCCACGACTGTGTGTGTGTGTGTGTGTGTGTGTGTGTGTGTGTGTGTGTGTGTGTGTGTTTTCTCATGCAAGTTTGGTTCTCACACTAGCTGGAGCTCTTGCATCTACTGTACAATGAAAACACACTGTGAGAACAACTGAAATCATATCTCGGGGGAGGAGAAAGGATGCATTATCTCCTGTTACCCAACCCCATGCTATCTAACCAGCCTCGCCCACCCTTGAGTCAAATCCACACAGTTGCTGGAGCCTGGCTAATACCGAGTGCCCCAGGTTAGTCACTATAAACAACTAGGGGGTGGGCTGTCAAGGAACTGACCACAGAGAACTGGCAGGGATGCACAAAGCGTTTTCACAGAAATGCCAGTCCTGAGCAACAGCAGACTCCTGGGAGCTCTGACAGATGAAATGTGTGGTCAAGAACATAAGGGCTGTATTGGTGAAATTATTAAGGCCACTCCACGTAGTTAAAAGGGAGGTTTATTTTGTGGGGTAACTTACAAATGAAGGGGTAGGTTGCAGGGTCTGGCAAAGGTATAGGGTAGTTGTTCTCTGGAGAACTCTGCTCGGTCCACCTCCAGCGTTCGGCGTCCCAGAACCAAGAGAGCCACCTCTTCCTGCTCCTTGGTCTTCCGCTCCCTCCTCTGCCCCGCCTTGTGGGCGTGATCATTACTGAAGCCTCAGTGGAGGTTGGAACTTCCAGGCCAATGCTGGGATGGCTATCCACTACAGGGCTGCGTAGCTAAACTCCATTGCTTCCAGTCTCTATTTACCACGACATCTGCCTGAACTGAGTGGGCATGGTGCTCACTTCACTTCTCACTCAGGTCTTGTGCCTTAACTGACAAAATAATGCACAGTCCTTTTCTTCAAGGGATCTATTCTTCTATGCATCCTTTTACTCAGAAAATGTTTAGTGAGCGTCTGCTATGTATCAGACACTCTCCTAGATGTTGGGGACATGGCAATGTGCAAGACAGGAAAAAACAAAAAACAAAAAAACACTTCCTTCATGGAAGTCACCTATTGATGAGGAAGAAAGGCAAAAGACAAGTTAACAAACACATAATTTAATATCAGGCAGTGATGGGCAGCATGCAGACTATTAAAGTAAACCAAAGAAGGATGGAAAGTCAGTGAAGGGATGAAGCCCTGAGTGAGCATGCGTGGCCATGTCAGGGATGCCAATGTCTCAGTCCCATGGGCGTGGGAAGGCCTGACTTATCCAGGGTCAGGCTCAGGGGGATGACAAGGCCTGCTCCTAGTCTAAGTGTGAATGTTGACAGTGTGAACGGGAAGTAGTGACTGTGGATTCCTGGTCCCAGATGACTGCAGCTCACAGAGGCCCCACATTGTGATGAACTAACCTCCCTCCTCGTTCCGTGCTGCACATAGTAAATGCACTGAATTTAGGGGTCGCTGCTGGTGTGTCTTCATCCAATTGCACAGCCCACCTGGTTCAAGCTTTTCTGCCATTTCTTCATTCCCTTTTACCAGAGTCGTGTCAAGTCCAAAGTCGCACAGATCATGACAAATGGCCCTACTGCTAAACAAGGTAGTCAGGAGAGAAAAAAAAAAATGCCCTTTATGGAACTGGCATCAGAGCCCAGACTCGATCATCTGAACAGGCCACACGGACAGAGGAGAGTAGTCTAGGCAGCCGAATTAGTGAACACAAAGGCTGGGAAATGGAACATGGTTGGCAAGGAGACCAGGGTCTGTCTAAGAAACGAGAGGGTTGGTGGACAATAAAAGGTAAAAACATAGAGGTTGGCAGGTGCCTGGCCATATAGAACTCTGATGATGACTCTGTGTCATTCTAAGGGTGCGGGAATCCCCATCTGAGCAAGGTCAAGGTGTGGTTTCTATAGCAAACCTTTGCGGCTCGTTGGAGAAAAAGACAGAGAAACAAATGTCTGGCTGGAGATGAGACAGCCAGCAAGGAATGGGAAGAATATGGAGACCACGTAGCAACAGCAAGACCAGGAAGATTCACCCGGTTGTAGAGCAGGATGGACAAAGACACATGAGAACATTATTTTTGTATCCTGCTGGGCTGCAGCTCCCTTGTAGAATGTGCGGTCCATGTCTCCTCCTCCCCATTCCCACGGGCTGCTCTCTCTGGATGCACCCGGGGCTCCTGTCACAATGACTCACCCATCCTCAGCAGCATTATTTCTTCATTACTGGAATGTGCTGATTCTTCTACACAAAGTGACAGTCTCAATGTTGGATGCCTGAGGAGACTCTCATCATCCTTCAGGAGCTGGTTTGAACAGGGCCTCCTCTGCACAGAGTAGAGTATTTCTGTTGTCACGCATCACACTGGCCTGAAGTCTAGACAGGTGAACAAGAATAAATAATCCAGACTTGCTCATCTTGCTTGTTGGGGTTGGGAGGGTACCACACCCCTATGGGAGTAGAAGTAAGTCACTCCAAAGGGAACATGTATACCATGAGTGAGTAGGCACCCTCTGAGAAAGGAAGAGCCAACAGAGTGGGAAAGAAATTCCCAGGAGCACTTGCGCGTTGGGGGTGAGGGTGTGGAGGGAGTAGGAGAGCGGGAGGAGGTGGGGACTCTACATGGTCTGATCTGGTTCCACTGTGTTTGGTCAGACTGACCCTGGCCCCTGAGGCTCTGCAGGCAGCTAGCCCAGGAGGGAGCCTGTTACTGCCTTCTGGTGCCAGGTCTGTCCCTGCTTAGAGGGAACTGGTGGAAGGGGCAGAATCTATGCTCCACTGAGGTGAGGGGGGTGGAAGGTCCTGTCGCTCGAGAGCCAGGCTCAGAGAAAGCTGAGGTGGTCAGCTGGGAGTAGGTGGGCAATCACTCTCTAAAGGATGTATGTTTCCCACTGAATCAAATGGTAGTTAAGGGAGCTGCCTGCCTCCTGATATTTACCAGGAGAAGACAGCAATTTTAGCCCCACACACGGAACCCATTTGGAAGATAAGATCAAATTAGCACCTTGAATAAGGTCAAAACTGCAGAAATTCCAACAAGGCAACCATGTTCTGACCTTCCATTTAGCAGCAAGGGATGGCTGGGCGAAAGCAGATTTTGACTCAAAAGATAGAGTTTCAATCCTGACTCAGGCAACGTTTGACAGTGTGACATTAAAAACTCACTTTGCCACTTCCAACCTATCTTGTCATCTATAAAAGGGAAACGATAATAATTAACTTGCCATGTTGCTGTGACATTTAAATGAGATCATGTAATAAATCATTTTGTTTATAGGGAACATAATACGGATATAAATTCGTGTTAGATTTATAGTGCAACAAACTGTATGTTGATTTTATTGTTATTAGCAAGACTCTATCTGTCCTGATATGCTTTTTCCTCAATTTGACGCAAGCTACAGTCATCTGAGAGAAGGGAATCTTAATTGAGGAAATGCTTTCATAAGATTGGCCTGTAAGCAAGTCTGTGGGGGTGTTGTCTTGATTAGTGATGGGTATGGAAGGGCCCAGCCCACTACAGGTGGTGCCATTCATGGCCCTGTGGTCCTGGGGTGTATAGTCAGCAAGCCAGGAGGAGCAAGCCAGTAAGCAGCATTACTCCATGGCCTCTGCTTCAGTTGCTGCTCTGACTTCCATCAGTGATAGAACGTGACCTGAGTAATAGACTGAAATACACCCTTTCCTCCACACATTGCTTTTGGTCATATTTTGTTTGTTTGCCTATTTTGGTTTTGGTTTTTGTTTGTTTGTTTGTTTTGTTTTTTATCACAGCAATAGAAACAAAGGCAGTAACCAAATTCACTACAGAAATATTAAGCTCAATACAAGTGTGAATACGCTAATCTACAAGTATGAAAATTGGTGAGGTGTTTTCTTTAATGTCATTCAAGCAAGTTATGGAAAATGAAAGACATCCCTGAGAGAAACATGAAGCCTGAGAAAACCCCTCAGACTTTTTCAATAGGTCATTATATTTCATGTTTTATTTTCCCAAAATTGCCTCAAAATGTTGGTTCCTGGTGACTCAAAATGTTTCCTCATGGAAACTTCCTGATCTTGGGGTGGAGGGGGGCGAACTCATCCAACCACAAGAGAGGTGTAGGTTAGAAAGAGTAACTGCAAGGATAGACAGACGCAGTGGTGTGACAACTTCAAGTGCTAAAAGACCAAGCACCGAACCCCAGGAGGAGATGGACAAAAGCCAGAGAAATCGAAGGGCGTGGCGGCAAGTGTTAAATTTCACAACTTCCAGAATTTTAATAAGACATCAGAAGCAAAATCCAATGGGTAAGAGCACTGGGATGAATATAAGAGAAAAGGCACATTTGCTAAAGAAGAGTGCCCCATTTTCCCAGTAACTAAGGGAAGGCGAAGGCAAACAAGACACCTCCTATTTATCAGATTGGCAGAGGGTTCAAAGGGAGCTAACTAACACCTATTACTTACTAGTGACGGTGTAGGAAGTGGGCACTCTCCTAAGCTGTTGGTGGGAATTAATTTGGGTACAACCTTTTTGGAAGGCAATTTGGCAACACACCTATAACAATTTAAAATATGTAAACTCTTTGACTCACCTAGTCCACATCCAGGAATTTACCCTAAAGAAGTCATAAGACAAGCACCCAAGTGCCTGTCTGTGTAGTTACTTTTTCACGGAGTTATTTATTACAAAAATAAAAAAAGATTCTAGTTTTAATTTTATTTATTTATTATTATGTGTGTGTCCGTGTGTCCGTGTGTGTGTCCGTGTGTGTGTCCGTGTGTGTGTGTGTGTGTGTGTGTGTGTGTGTGTGTGTGTGTGTGTGTGTGTGTGTGTGTGTGTCTGTGTGTGTGTATGATGTTTGGGCTGTGTGCTATGTGCACACATGTGGAGGTCAGAGAGAGTTTTGTGGAGTCAGTTCTCTCCTTCATCTTTATGTGGACTCCAGGAATCAATCTCAGGTTGCCAAGCTTTCAAGGAAAATATCTTTTACCCAGTGAGCCATCTCGATGGCCCACAGAAGTACCTACATGTAGAGGAATATGCAGAAATTATGGAACGTATCTGAAGTAGGTCACTAAAAATGGTGATGTAGACATAGTTATCTACATGAAGAGATCTCTCTAATGAAAAACCAAACTATAGACAAAATAGTAGTTATATCAGTCTTGCTAATACATACAGATAAAATTGGTAGTTCAATTTTCTATATTTTTTGATGCTTTCACAGTATACCAAGCATGCAACTGTAATGTAATTATATTTTTGTTAAATGAGACAAAAGGTATTTCTAAGGTAACATTTTTATAAAGAAAGCAACAGACCTGTTTTTACAACAGTTATTTTAAGCTACAGCGTTTGAAGTATGATTTCCATTTTCCTCAATAGAGTCCACTGAGACAGCTTCTGGTCTATTCCAATATAATATGCTTTCTGGGACAATTTGATTTGTTCTTCTCATCACAAGAAGATGGGCTGCCATGAAAGTGGAAATCAAAAGTTTTATGAGTCCTTCCCCACAGCCCTAATCCTTCCCTAGGGATACCTCCTTCCTCCATTATTAGCTCAGAATCGGAGGAGGTATTGTACATTTCATACAAGTTACAACCCTCCTTTCTCTGAGGAGAACAAGGACTTGGGCCTGCTGTTAACTTTATTCTAAAGAACTGTGCAATTTCCTTTAAAAACAAAACAACGACAAAACCCTGGCCAATTCAGTGAAAAATGTGCTCAGGGCTAGAGAGGTTGATCAACCGGAGTGAGAAAGCTTGCTACCTAAACACCCAGTCTCTCAAGCAGCATTGCATGAGGTTGAATTATTATTTTACTTACTGTACCTTAGCAAATCACCCTCAGCTCTGGTTTCCCCATCTGTAAAATAACCATATTATCTTCCTTCAAAGGATTATTATGAAAACCACAAAAGAAATCCCATGTACAGCTCCTAGCCCAGAGCTCAACACTCAGGAGGGCTAGGCATAAGTGTCTTAATTATCCGTTGTGTAATTACTCTAGTTTCTATAGGTCAGAAGCTTGCAGCCTCCCAGCTTGTTCAAGTAGTTACTGGCAAGATTCAGTTCCTGTGAGCTGTAGGGCCTCTCTACGTGGTGGTTTCCATCAGGGTACCTTGCCTCATCAGAGTGAGCGTGGGTGAACACCAGAGTGAGGTGGAAATTGCAGACTTGTAAAGTCCAGTCTTGGATGCCATACCATGTCCCTTTTACCATATTCTTTTCTTTACATGTAACCCACCAGGCCCAGCTGACACCATGGGAAAAGTTTATATGTAGAAGTAACCACATGATAGGGATTATCAGGAGCCATTTTCAAAATGGTCTCCTTCAGTGGTTCTCAATCTGTGGGTTGTGATCCCTTGGGGGGCCAAGCAACCTTTGCAGAGGAGTCACATATCCTACATATCAGATATTTACACTATGATTCATAACAGTAGCAAAATCACAATTATAAAGTAGCAATGAAAATAATTTTATGGTTGCAGGGCACCACAAGATGAGGAACTGTATTAAAGAGTCACCACATTAGGAAGGTTGAGAACCAATGCTCAATCAGATCATTAGCCATGCTTCTCTGGGATAATACTAACTTCTGAGATGTGTCCTGAGTGGGTTTTGTAAATATTGAAAACCTAGACAAATAGCTAAATGGCCAACTGAAGTTAGCAGGTCATTTTATTTGAATTATTATCTATGTTAAGTACCCAGTGATGAGTACTTCATGGACAAATCTTACCATAAATGAAAGAGTGGGTATTAGAAAAATCTTCCTTGACACTTATATTACAAAATATAACTCTGCCTTACCCAACTTTTAAAGGAGTTGGACACCACCCAGGCTCCTGGAGTCACCCTCTACGGAAAGCAAAGGTGAGTGGCCCAATACTCAGGGTCCATCCAAGTGATGCCTACCTCTTACCATCTTCAGACTATTAACTGCACCGGGCTATTGTTTCAGCTTCAAGGCTTATTGTGTGAGATGCCCCAGGTTTCCTTCACTTCTCACAACACCCAAGAGATTTTCTGTTACTTTAATTTAGAAAGCAATTCAGTTTTCCCAGGGCATATTAGACTGTTTTCCATTATTGTAACAAAATACCTAAATCAAGGTAACACTGAAAGAAAGGAGGTCAGTTTAGCTCACAGTTTGGTACATCCCAGAGTGTAATATGGACATTGGCTGAGCTCAAGAGAAGCCCACTTTAGCTATATAACACAACAGTAGATGGTATCTGCTGTAGAATATTATTTTAAGATGTGTTACATTTGTTGATGCTGTAGAACATTTGTTTAATGATGCAAAGATGTGTTGCATTCTTTTATGTTGCATTTGTTTAACTCTGTGAAGCTGTGTTACTTTGCTTGTCTAAAACACCTGATGGTCTGATAGAGAGCTGAATGGCCAATAGCAAGGCAGAAGAAAGGATAGGCGGGGCTGGCAGGCAGAGAGAATAAATAGGAGGAGAAATCTGGGGAGAGGGAGATCGAGGAGAAAGAAGGAGGGAGATTCCAGCAGCCAGCCACCCAGTTACCCAGCAAGCCATGGAGAAAGAAATACCAAAATAGAGAAAGGGTAAAAGCGCAGAGGCAGAAGTAGATGGGCTAATATACGTTAAGAGAAGCTGGCTAAGCCGAGCTAAGGCCAGGCATTCATAAGAAAGAATAAGCCTCTGTGTGATTTATTTGGGAGCTGGGTGGCAGCCCCCTAAAGAGCCAAAGAGTAAAACAACCACCTACAGGTGTCATTCGACAGGAAGGAGAGGCCACACAGTAAGTAGTAACACAGGAAGCCAGAGAGAAGGGAAGGACTGGCTTCGGTCTTTAGTAAGACAGTAGCAACTCTCTTGAAGGAATGAGCTACAGGCCCTCAGAGACCATTGGCAGTGGCCTCAACAACTAGTCTTCATTTTTTTAAAGTCTTCAGCACCTTTCAACATTGCCAAACCCAGGGCCAGTTTCCAGTGTGAACCTTTGGGAGACTCGTTCAGACCATAGCATTCTGTCCCTGAACCCTATGCCATGAATTTCCCACAATACTTACCCTTTCGTCCCCAATGGTCCCCAAATCTTAACTTACTCCAGCATCACTCAAAAGTCCAAAGTTTCATCAGAGACTCCAGACAAATTCTGACCAGATATGAGCCAGTAAAAATAAATGTAAAGATGTTTACACATTATTTACTTCCAAGATACCATACTGGGACAAGGGTTCCTATGAGGAAACTAGGAAATGGAAAGGAAAAATGGGCCTAAACCAAGACTGGAACTTTTTTGGTTTTTCGAGACAGGGTTTAGGGTTTCTCTGTGTAGACTTGGAGCCTGTCCTGGAACTCACTCTATAGACCAGGCTGGCCTTGAACTCACAGAGAGCCACCTGCCTCTGCCTCCCGAGTGCTGGGATTAAAGGTGTGCGCCACCACCACCCGGCCAAAGAAGGCTGTAAACCTTATGGATAGGAGTTGGGCCTCGGAGGCCCCCAGGCAGCTCCCTCGGTGGCTTCACTGGTTCTGTCCACACACCAGCTGCCGTTCTCTGGACTGCTTGCTGCTGTCTGTAAACCAAAAACCATAAGCTTCCATAAGCTGGGTTGGCAGTTCTGTTCTCCCATCGTAGGGTTCCAGCTGTCGCTCTGCGCCTGCAGACCCACTGAGCCTTCTTCCAGTGGAAATTCTTTGTACAGCTCCACCCCTACAGCCTGTAACTTCCATGTGACTCTGTAGAAGCTTCCATGACCCGGCCATAGCCCTGCGCACCTTCAGAACTGGCATTGTGTAGGTACCAATAGCTAGCGTGGTCTGCACGTGCACTCATTTGGTCCACAGCTGGGGCTGCCACAGAATCTTCTTCACTGCTGGATAGCAGAAAACAGAATGTCATGGTGGCCCCTGAGCAACAGACCCATGGAGAGCAAGAACGCTGTCAAGATTCAAGAGGTCCGCTGGGTATCCAAATGAAAAACAGTGAGCATCGACAGGCCTTGGCTTCACAGTATGACAAAATTAACTTAAGACAGACACAAAAATTAGTATGAAAAGTTACCCAGCTTCTAAGAGAAAATGGAAAAAACATCTCTAATTGGAGACAGGCAAAAAGTTCTTACACACCAAAACATTAATAAAAAGAATTGGTGTATTATAGTTCTCACAAAATCAAAAAAATTGATTATCAAAAGCTACTATTAAGTAAAAATATAAGGCATAGATTTAAAAATATGTTTATCTAACAAAGGACTTATACATGGGATATATTTCTTAAGTCAACAATAAAAACACAATCTGACTTTAAAATGAGCAAGCACCCTGTATTAGTTCTTTTTCTGTTGCTGTGATAAAACACCATGACCAAGGCAATTTCTAGAAGAAAGTTTGTTTTGGCTTTTGGCTCCAGGGGATCAGAGCTTATAATGACAGGGAAGCATGGTGGCCTGCAGCAGTTGTGACAGCAGGTGTGGTAGCACCTGGAGAGGAAAGGGTAAACTGCAAGTCGGAAGCCTTTGCTGTCAAAGCCTGCCTTCTGTGCTGAACTTCCCCCAGAAGGCTATACTTTCTAAACCTCCACCAACGGAGCCACCAACTGCATACCAGGTTACATACACACACACACACACACACACACACACACACACACACACACACACACACACACACACTTTCATCCACATTGCCATTATGCACAAGGGAAAATACTCAGCAGCATTAGTTACCATTGAAATGCACATCCAAGCCACAATGGGTAGCGTGGTCTGCCCTTGGAATGGTGAGGAAGAAAACCAAGAAGAGTAAGTGTTGTGACAGAGTCATAGAGGAACTGGAACCTCCTCTGTGACCGATTGGGAAAAGAATGTTACAATTGCTTTGGGAAAATATTGGATAGTTTCTAATAAAGTCAACTATCTCATGACTTAGTAATCCCTCTAATGAATTGATAATCATGAGCAATAAATACACATTCCCATAAGAGAGTTGTTGAAGAAGAACACCCATGGAAATTTTATTCACAATAGCAGAAAATTATTAAAATACTCACAAATGTCTACTAACAGGAGAATGGGCAACTAATTTGTTGTGTGTTCAACAAGTTCATCTTTCATGTGTGGAATACTACACAGTAATAAAAAGAAATGAATTCACTGGCCTGCAACATGAAATTAGATATGTCTACATATCTACCAAAGAGCACTTTAGAATTCTATTTGACTTTCAGGAATAGGCAGAACTAGTCCATGGATATAGAAGGAAGAATGTTGTTACCTTGGGCTAGGGAAGGGAGTGCTCTTGCCTAGAGAGAATCATCACCCAATTTTCTCTGGTGACGTGTTTTAAGTTTTGAACTAAGTGATGGCTGAATAATTACATAAATTTTTGTCTTTGAATCAACATTCTTAATATACAGTATATAAGCAAACCTCAATAAACATTGAAGAATATGGAAAATAACATTGAAAGTGTTCTATTCTAATTGGACAGAATTCCAGGCCCACTTTCACTGTCTCCCTTGTGTTAGTGACTTCTCTCATTGCTGTGGAAAAATACCCCTCAAAATTGATTCAGTGGAGGAAGGGGTTATTCTGGCTCACGATTTAGGGTACAGTTTATGATGGTGCGGCAGCAGGAGTTTGAAGCAGGTGGTCATATTGCATTCTCAGTCAGGAATTGAGCGGGGAGAGATGGATGTTGGTAGTCAGCCTCTTTTCTCCTTTTTGTGTGGTCCAGGAACTCAACCTAAGGAATGGCGCCACCCATGGTGACCTTCTTACTTCAGTTAACCTAATCTAGATAACCGCATCAAAGAGGGTCCAGAAGCTTATATTTCAGGTGACTCTCAATCCCAAGAATTTGACCATCAGTATTAATCCTCAAACCCCCCAAAAACAGAAGAGAAAGAAGAAAAAAAAAAAAAAACCTTCAATGTTCTACTGTGTCCTATTTGGAGAAATATACTCATGCATCCTTCTCTTTTGAGAACGGCTGGGTACTTCATGTATCCAAAAGCTACTTGTGAAGTATCCACTATACCTTCAAAGAATATAGACAGATTTGTGGAACCACAGATTCCCCAGTTGGCAGTCTGGGCTCCTGGGGAATGCAGGAAGAAAGCCAGCTCCCACTCATATAACTCCTGGCTCAACCAGAAATTCAGGAGCAGTTCCCTCACATGCTCAAAGGAGAGTGGGTGGGAGACTGGGAGATCCTCACTCCTGTTTAACTCCTGCTGTTTTTCTCATGGCTTGCTTGACAGTTTGGGTGGGTGGGTGGGGGTGTCATCTTGGTAGACAGGAGGCTGACAAATCAGCTTTCAGATCTGAGGATGTTCAAAGGAATCAATCTATTTGTGGGGAGAGCCCAGCTGACAGAGTGAGTGTCTAGCTGACAGGGATGTCAGAGCTGAGTTTGGAGATTAAGGGAATGTGTTTAGTAAGACAGACTTTTTGTGCACACAGGAACATGGCAGGGAGTCAGTGTGTTCCCAGGGTCTCTGCTGGTTGTATGAATATGTATCATAATCTTCTTCCATTTTCCATGTTTCTTGTATGAAACAGAACTAGACTCAGGCTTTGGGGCCAAAGGCACAATCTGCATGCCATAGGTGCTCACCAAAGACTCATCCATTGTCTCTAACTGAGTAAGGCAATAACCATAGTTCTCAGCAGTCCGGGCTCCAATGCAAGGAAGCCATATTGGAAATAAAGCTTGCTGAGTTAGTACCTCCTTCTGTGCCCATCCACAGTCCTCTATCCTCAACTTCCAAGGATTTCCATATCTTCTCTTGCCTCACCACTCACAACACGGCATCAAGAAATACCGAGAACTTTACAAAATTATTTACTTATGGACTTTCTTTTTTAGTTAGACATTTCGCTATCTAAGACTTACGAACCAGTATGTACAAGAACACACCTAAAATCTTTTTTAGGAACTCTTGAAAGAATAAATGTGGAATAAATCTCAAATTCAAAATTTAAAAGTCAGCGACAAGCTCCCCACCCCCACGCAGCCCTTAGAAAGGGACAAGAGTCATCTTCAATAATAAGATCTTTCCTGTGACGTAAAACAAAGAGGAGACAACCGCTCATTCTCACACACTATTTCCCCGTAAACCCAAGTGTGTGCACATTTGTGCTGTATGACCTGCTGCCACTTTTCCTTTCCTCTTTTTCTCTCTCTTTCTTTCTCTGTGTAACAGCCCTGGCTGCCTTGGAGCCAGGACGGCTTCTAACTCACAGTGATTCTCCTGCCTCTGCCTCCCAAGTATTGGGATTAAGAATGAGCCCTTCTAGTTAAAAATAAAAGCTATTTATATTTTCTTATGTTAATAAAAAAGAGCATTGCCCTGCCCAAGGACTCCAACATTCACCTGTGAAGTTTAAGGAAGGAAGGAAACTTTTTGGTATGTTGAAGAGCCACACTGACTGCTCATCATGCTGTGGTCCCTAAGTGTGTGAGAGCATGTGAAACCCTCCAGCTATGCCACTGGAAACCTATGTGAAACCAGTCAACGGGACATTTCCTCATCACTCCACCCTTATTCTTGTGGCCACCCTGATGCATCTCCCTTCAGTATCAGCTCTGGATGGTATCTGCTCAGTGGACCAGAGTCAGACTAGGGTGCAAAGAGAGACTTGGGGTACTAGAAGACACGGAAGTAATGGATGCAATCATGTCTTCAAGACAGAACATGGAGGGTAAGATGCTGTGGCATGTTCTGTATGTTACATGTGGTGTGTTGCTCTGATTAGGTAATAAATAAAACACTGATTGGCCAGTAGCCAGGCAAGAAGTATAGGCGGGACAAAGAGGAGGAAGTGGAAGGCAGAGGTGGAGAGACCTGCCAGCTGTGGCCATGACAAGCGAGATGTAAGCCATGAGCCACATGGCAAAGTATAGACTAACAGAAATGGGCTAAATATAAGAGTAAGAGCTAGACAATGGTAGGCCTGAGCTAATGGCCAAGAAGTTTAAATAATATAAGCGTCTGTGTGTTTATTTTATAAGTGGGTTGTCAGACTGACAGGGCTTGGCGGGGGCTGGAGAGAAGGTCTCCAGCTACAGTAAGAAAAGGTAAAGATCAAACTAGAGACGTTAGATGCTCCGAAAGTTGACAGAATTAGGGGCCTGGAGTGGGTGCCTAAGTGACAATACCCACACTTTGGAATGCATACTAATTGGCCATTATTTGTTATGGTTCTGTCTTCATTATGTTGAATAACTTGATAGCAGGAACCTTGTCTTCATGTATGAGGCTTCCTAGCCTCCATGAGTGTGTGGATGCTCCCAAAAGAAGAGAGGGAACAGGAGAAGCCAAGACTAGAAGGATCTTGGAAAACATGGGATGGGACCCAGGAAGACAGTAGGAGAAAATTAACTAGAGAAGCATCATTTCTCCAGAGATTCCTAGAGTAGCCTACTTGAGACAAAGCCAGAGCCTGGGTGGCCCAGTTACATTCTGATATGGAAGAGGCACCGCCAAGAAGTCTGGGTAGAAAATCCAAATCCATGTCCATCTGAAGCAGCTATTATGGGGGACATCAAGGCCAGCTCCAGGAACTGGCACAGAGGCAAGAGTCCTGAGCCTTGCAAGTGGTATCAGTACTTACAAATCCCTACCATGAAACAATGCCAATTTCAGTACTACCAAGACACCTGAAGCAAAGACAGCTCCACTGATTCTTTGTGCCACCTAAAGGGAAAGCAAGAAAGTGGGTTTTGAAACTCAGTTGCTGTAGCACCGAAAACAGGCGTCAGAGATTTGGTAGCAGTCAGTATCCCTGTGTGAGACTGGTGCACAGCTTACAGGAGAGAATTGTGACTGTGATGTAGCAAGGAATGGCTGGCTGGGGGCTTGATTCACAGGGCACCACTCCCGCCTCTGTCACAGGATCCTCTCAACACTTCCAAGTGACCTTTCCCCAAAGGGCTATGGTCCACATCTTCTACAAACCTCTATTTATTTTTTTCCCAACTATAATTTATCTCTATTTGACACTGGAGGTCCTTGAAGCTAATAAATCATGAGACTACTTGCCTAGAAAAATATTTTTGGTGGAAAGAGTCTATCGCGATCCAGAGGAAACACTCATTGTCTGAATTCCAACAAACCTGTGCTATAGCATGGCCGAGATCTTGCAGGCTGCCCAAAGCCAAGGGGTACAGTGTGACTAGAAACATTGCAAAGCTGTTGACCAGCATTCTTGCTCTCTACTATAAATCTGGTCCTCTGATAGGAAGGTGGAGTAGAGGGTGAGGAGGGTTAGAACAATCTCCTACTTTGGCCTTAGTTGGAGCTTTTTGTTTAGTCTGGAGCAACACAAATGATACAGTTCTTAGAGTCAGTACTTTTCAAACTGGCTTTGTCTGTGTGTGCTACATACAGCGGGAAACTGCCGGAGTTGAGAACTCATCTCTAGAACAGCTTTTGTCTGCACAAGTGAAACAGTGAATTAAACTAGTGTGTTCCTTCCTAACATGACTTTATATCGCTGGGTATTTGTAGGAATTTCCTGAACAGTCCAGTCAGACAATGCTTGCACCATTTTTCCAATGGGAAAATATTTTGGTAAATAGCATAGCATGGACAGTTTCTTTTAACAGAGTGCTCACTGCAGCCCAGTTCCTCCTCTGCTCTCCATCTTTTCCAAGGACAGCATTCAAAGTAGGTAGCTACATTCTGAGAAAATCCAGCGTTGTGTGTGATTTAGAACCTAGTCCCTTTTACTAGATCACCTGAAACAGAGGCACAAGCATAGGGAACTCTTGTGGAGATTCCATTCGCTAGGGGAAAGCACTGTCTGAGTGCTCCCTTAAAGCTTTATTTAACAGAGAGTGTGAATCCCCACCCTACCCCCTCGAGTACTTGACCTGTGGATACAAAATGATCATAGTCTGTGTACTCATGAAGTTATTTATACAGTGTGTGTGAGAGAGAGAGAGACTGAAACAGAGACAGAGAGACAGGCAGAGACAGAGAGAGACACACACAAAGAAAGACAGAGAGAGAGAGAGAGAGAGAGAGAGAGAGAGAGAGAGAGAGAGAGAGAGCACGCGCTTCCCAGAGCCACAGGTGAAATCTCATGCATTTTCACTCCTTCTGAAGCTCTGATCACAGAAAATGGTGGGATTGTCAGAGGGTCCTTTGATGATGTGGCCACTGAAATTAGAGTTCAAGGCAAGGTGTGCCTTGGCTACTTGTGTCCTTTGTGCACCTTATTCATCTGTAAAATAGGTATAATGTTGTAGTTCACAGACAATGTCAAATCCTATATATGTGTGTGTAACAATAATTAAAGAGATGGAGAAAAAGTTACAAAAATAAAATAAAAGAAAGAGGTCAAAGGC
This sequence comes from Onychomys torridus, assembly GCF_903995425.1. NCBI lineage: Eukaryota > Metazoa > Chordata > Mammalia > Rodentia > Cricetidae > Onychomys > Onychomys torridus. The sequence goes on along the minus strand of NC_050457.1, from coordinate 35,428,408 downwards.
CATGAAATTAAGAGGGACCAGGGAGGGGGTACTTCATGGGAAGGTTGGAGGGAGGAAAGGGGGAAGTGATGTATTTTGTTTATAATTTATAAAATGTTATAAATTTTTGATGATTATAAATTTTTATCTTTAAAAAATTAAAAGGCACAATGATGCAACAGCCCTCAAAGCAATGCTGAAAAATTACAGGGAGTAAAACGTGTGACTAATTTAGTAAAGTTATTAGACTAGTACCATCAGGATGGCTCAGGAGACATCTACTGTGGCCTGCTGTGAAGCCTGCTGACCTGAGTTGGATTCATATGATTTGAGACCATTGGCTTCCAAAAGCTGTTCTCTGACCTCCCTCCCCTGTGTGCTGTGGCACAATTGTGCTCTCTCCCCCCCAACTACACACACACACACACACACACACACACAGAGCACACAAAATAAATAAATTTCAATTCCTAGAATATAATAAGTTTTCAACAAGCATGTCCTAATATTTACCGTAATGGATGTTTAAAGAACATAGTATTTAGAGAAAAACAAGAGATACTTGATTTTTGTTTTTTTTTTGAGGTAGGATCTCTCACTATGAGTGGAGTTGGTCTGGATCTTGCAGTGCCCCATCACATGGGTGCTCTTCTGATTAGATTTTGTCATGTTGATGCATAATAAAGTCTCCTGCTATATTAGTTACTTTTCTGTTGATGTGGTAACACTGTGGCCAAAGACTCAAGAAATAGTGCAGTTTTGTTTGTTTGTTTTGTTTTGTTTTGCCATATAGCTGCAGAGGGATGTGAGTCTAGGGTATGAGTCCCTGATGGCTGAATGAAGGTATGGCAGCAAGCCGAAGGCAAGGCATCAGGAACAGGAAGCTGAGAGCTCACATCTCGAACCACAGGCTCAGAGCAGACAAAGCAAACCGGAAGTAGGAGAGGATTTTAATCTCCAAGCCAGCCCCCAGTGACATACTTCCTCCAGCAAGGCTGTACCACCTAAACCTAAACCTCCCCGAACAGTACCACCCACTGGGGACCAACTGTTTAAATGCCAGAGTCTATGGAGGGCATTTCTCATTCAAGCCACTACACCTGGGAAAAGAGACCTTCAGCTGAGGAATCACCTCCACCAGATCAGCCTGTGGGCATGTTCATGGGGGCATTTCTTCATTAATGGTTGATATGGAAGATCCCATCATACTGTGAGAAGAGGCACCCTTGAGCGGGTCCTACATAGCATATGAACGCAAACTGAGCAAGCCATGAAGAGAAGGCCAGTAAGCAGACTTCCTCTGTGATCTCTGGTTCAGTTCCTTCCTCCAGGTTCCTGCCTTGAGTGCCTGTCCTAACTTCCCTCAGTGATGAAGTGGCTTGTGAGATGAAGTAAACCCTTTCCTCCAAAAGTTGCTTTTGGTCCTGTTATTTATCCCAACAGCAGACAGAAAACTAGAAGAGGGGCAGGTCTGTTTTACAATATAACTGTCTACATCTCCGTCAGACGTGGAAAAATGGCGGAAAACAAAAGAGATTTACTGGAAAAAATAGTGGAAAACAGCAGAGATTTACCAAGTGCTTTCTGAACGTCAGACTCGGTGCCAAATCCCTCGGATCCTTAATTCAGCCAGTCCTCGCTGTGAAAGTAACATTGGATCTGCTTTGCCAATGAGGCAACTGAGTCTCAGAATGCCCAGTCTCTTCAGGACAACCAGCAAAGGTAAGATGTAACAATAATAATTACATACACACAAAAAAAAGGCAACTTGGGAGACAGCTGCTCCAGGATGGCATACAGATAATTACATCCAACCCTGTCGGGAAGTTTAGCTATGAGAGATCCCTGAGAACGGAGAGAGAGCAGGGGTGATACAGCTCTTCAGTAAGAAGAAAATAGTCATAGTTGCTACTAAATGTATAATCCAGAGTAGACATGCAGTGCTAAGGAAATAGACCAAGATGAGAGTGGATGAAACCAGACCTGACAGCACTGGGGGAGATGGGAGGAAAAAAGAGAACTATAGCCTCAGGAACAGGAGGTTCCCATTGGACGCAGTGGTTAGTAAACTGTTCCCGCACAGAAATACAAGAAGAGGCCTGGGGGTCATGGAGAGAAAAAGGCCAACAGTGAAAAACTGGCCATACAATAGCAGAACAACGCAAAAAGATTTAGAGAAGAAAAGGGCTCTAGAGGAGACTAGAGGACAAAATAGAAAAGAAAAGAAGGAGACCCACATAAGGAAGCAGTTGAGTTCAAAGGTTCCTCATGCTATCACTGGGCGTAAGGAACCCCAGGGTAAGCCAGTCCTGGCTAGAAGGTCAGCCGTCCCCTACAGAGCTGGGCTAAACCAATCTTCTCTGGAGAAATGTTATCAGTCACTACCAAGAGTGTGACATTTCAGAAAATAAAAATGATCCCTCAGGTAGAGGGAGCTGTGAAGATGGCTCAGTGGCTAAAGTGTTTGCCAGGAAAGCATGAGGACCCAAGTTTGATCCCCAGGTCCCATGTCAAGGCCAGGTGTTGTGGTATGCTTCTGTAATCCCGGAACTGGAGAGGTGGAGACAGAAGATCCCCAGGACTTGTGGCCAGTCAGCTCTAGGCTCAGTGAGAGATCCTGTTTCAGAAATTAAGGTGGTTGGGGATTTAGCTCAGTGGTAGAGCGCTTGACCCTGGGTTCAATTCTCGGCTCCAAAAAAAAAGAAATTAAGGTGGAGGGCAGTTGAAGAAGAAGCCCATATATACCTCTAGCACCTATACACACACACACACACACACACACACACACATACACACACACAAATGAATAGTTAGTTATCAAAGCCATATTTTCTTGGTAAAATGTAGGAGTCATTCAAATCTACAAGTTTAAAGCTCTATCTTGTTGCTAGAAAAAAAAATGTATCAGAGAACTTTTAAGATTTAAGAAAAAGGGGGGGGTTCCTGTTTTATTCCAAGTCAATTCTAGAGAAAAATAGAAAAGAAGAAATAATAAATCCTGCTAGAAAATGGTAAAGCATTGCCAGAACTGTCCTTAAGAGTAAACAAACAAACAAACAAACAAACAAATTCGACTCAAGAACGTCACACTCCACCCGAAGAGATGCTCAAGAGCTTAGCCACAACTTTTTATCCCAGGAAGCCGCAGAAAATAAATATTATCCAAGGGCAGGATGACTAGGAAGGTCCCAGGGAAGGAACTGCTGGGTATTTTGGACATCTCACCCAATCCATTGAGGGGAAGCAGCTAGAACAAAGTGGACTTTACTTACCCAACAGAGTGTAAATAACAGAAATGCTGGCCCTGTGTATAGGACATGTTAGTTAAAAACTTAAGGTAAGGAGAAAGCAGGGGAGGGAGATGAAATGGCATGGCTTTGCAACCCTTGAGACCTCGCCAGGAGAGCAGGCTCTGAGATGAGAGCTGAGTTACCCTTTCGGACAGCATCCAGGGAGAGGGTTCGTATCTGAGTAAATGCCGTCCTATGTGGTTCCTGAGAGGTAGACCCTGAAATGAGATTCATTTGTGGTGAATTTGTGACACCAAGGGCTCGTATCTGAGTAAATGCCGTCCTATGTGGTTCCTGAGAGGTAGACCCTGAAATGAGATTCATTTGTGGTGAATTTGTGACACCAAGGAGGTGTGCTCAGAGAATCTGGGATAACAGCAAGGGAAACGCCCTTCCCCCATGCCAGCAGAAGGAACAAACCAGAGTGGGAGTGTAGGCAGCCTGGGCTCAGCCTGGGCCCAGCTCCTGGTGCTAGGCCTGTATCCTCTTCCAGTCACGGGCTCCGGAAGAAAGGAGAGGAGAAAGAAATCCAGATGCCCCTAGATCTCTACATCTGTAGATAAAGAGGCTCTGGCACTCCAAGGGTAGAAAGCGAAGGCCCAAAAACCCTAGGTCCCTGAGCCTGAGAGAAGTGGAGGAAACAGTGGGGTGGAGGATCTGAGGAAGCAGGCTAGGGAGCGTGAGGAAGGCCACAGAGCTCTGAGACAGGCCCTGGGATCCACCAAGATGAGGAAACAGAATGGCCAGGCTTTGGTTTTATACTGGTTGAGTCATTTTGAGGGAAACTGACTAGAGCACTAAACTCTCTATCAGATAACTCGTTCAAAGTAAAGAAATTGAATGTTAAGGGTCATCGAAGAGCAGGCATGGGAATACTCGTCACATATAACGCCCAACCCCAGAGCAGCATCGGCATTGCAAATCTGCACTGCACACTGCCATGCATAAACTGAACTCACATATGCACGCAGATATTTACATTCTCAGAGAACACCTCGAGAGACAGAGAGAGAGAGAGAGAGAGAGAGAGAGAGAGAGAGAGATGCAAGCCGCTCACAACAACTATACGCCCCCCCCCCCCCCCCCGGGGCAGGGGAGGTGTCACATCGTTTACAAGCAAGAATAGAAGCTTTTTGAATTCTGACTATAAGCATATTTATTTTAAATTATTGACATTTTAAAGTGCTTTAACTAATAGGGAAAGAAAAGTAAATTGAAATAGGGCATTAAAGAAGAAAGTAAGCTGGACCTAGGCACATCAGGCTCAGTTTGCAAACCACACAGCATGGAGTCTGGCAAATTCACTATGGAATAAATCAAAATCAGCTCTAATTTTTGGGTTACCAGCACGGAGAAAGGGGCAACTTCATTCCCTGTGTTTATCTGCCACGAATGAACCCTTTGCTCAGGAAAAACAACGTGCCTAAAACTATAATCAGGATTGCATTTTTCTGTCGGTTCTCATTTAAATCCTAAAAGAGGGTAAAGAATGCCTTCACTAACATTCTTAATATTGAACATACAGGAGCAAAACAAAATTGTCAAGCCTGTGATTCATGCCGTCCCTAGTATAAGAGCTAAAGGTGATCGGTATTAGCCCGGAGGGTGAAGTAACTAACAGCAAGTGACTCATCTTTAGAGATAGGAAGAAAATCAAGGAGTCTGGAGCCCTGCCTCACCTGGCAAACTGCTGCAGCTGCTTCAAATTCACTTTATCTTCTGAATCAGATGCACCCAACTTCACATTAGGGATATAATTTCCTGACTGCTTTTCAGTCTTAGATACTGTTTGGGCTTCCAGATCTCGGTTAAGCAGCCATGGCTATATCTCCCCTGTCATATCTAGAAGATGCTATCTAACAGCAGATAACCTGCCTTCTGGCTCTCACGATTTTCTCATCCCCTCTTTCACCATGTTCCCTGAGCCTTAGGCATAGGGGTTGCCTTGTAAATGTAGCAATTAGAGCTGGGTACCCCCTGGTAACTTACTCTCTGAATTTTGACCAGCTGTAACTCTAATAGTTTCCATCTGTTACAAACAGAAGTTTCTTTGATGAGACGTGGGAACTACACTTATCCATGGATATAAGCGAAAGTATTTACAATATAGTTAGAAATTATATTGGTTTTCAAAAATGGCAGTAGTAGCTTCTCCTCTGGGGTCAGTGACCTCTCCAGCCATGGGTGTTTGGCTAAGTTTACAGTACCAGGCATGAGTCCCATCCTGTTGAGCAGGCCTTAAGTCCAATCAGACAGCTATTGGTTACCCCTGGGGAAAAAGTACCACTATTATACCACTGGAGAATTCTTGCTGGGCTGGTCATCGTTGTGGTTTGTAGGCCTTAAAGCTGGGCAGGACCATTTATCACCTTTCTCCCTTGGTGGCTTGCACACTGTCTTTGGATACTATGGTAGCTAGTTTTCAAGGAGGAGGTTTCCAGGTCAGTGACAGCTTGATCCCTCCAAGACCTGTGCCTAAAATGTGCAATGTCTTCAACCTCAGGTCTTATCTTCAAGTTCTGGGGGGGGCATCCAAAGGCAATGACAACAGCCTATACTGTTTGGGGGTGTCTCTTTGACTCTGTTGACCAACCATTGGAAGTGAAGCTTCCTGTATTTAGCACCGGGTCTGTTTTTGTGAGCTAGTCTATGGCTCTGAAGGGAAGCATTATTACCCAGTGTGCCATAACTTCTCTCTCTGTCTTTCTCTCTCTCTCTCTGTCTCTCTCTCTCTTTCTCTCTGTCTCTCTCTCTCTTTCTCTCTGTCTCTGTCTCTCTGTCTCTGTCTCTGTATCTGTCTCTCTCTCTCTCTCTCTCTCTCTCTCTCTCTCACTCACACACACACACACACACACACACACACATATCAAGGAACTAAAATTTGCAGATGGGAAGCCGTTGTCAGAGTTGCTCCCAGTGGGTGGCGGCAGAAGGATCCTATGTCCTCCATCCGAGCCCCAGTCTTCACACACACTGTTTCTGCAGGAAGAAACTACCTCTGGGGCTGCTTGAAGCCATGGGTTTCTTAAAGATGAGGCAGACAAGATGATAGTTCAGTGGGTGCAGCAAAAGCAACTTTGAAGGACAACGAAAGTTTTTACTCCTAAGAATGCCTCTCATCTCCAAATCCTTGGCTCTTAATGTGGTGTGTCAGACCAGGGAACCCAGAGCAGTGCTTCCCCCCCACAGAGGATGCCCTTGTGTCTCAAGGCACAGGCTTGCATGCAGCATCTCCACCTGTTAGGGATGCAACCTGATATCCTTCCACTGTTTGCTCACACTGTCACCACAGGTCAGGGAGGGAGCTCTGAAACTTGGCCAAAGTCTTTGGTGAGGTGACCCTTTCAAACATCTTTCTTCCTGATGGTTCCGTTCTGTCGGGAAAGGCAAAAGGCGTTCTTTTGGAACTGAGCTGGCTGAGAGGTTGCCAGGGTTTGGCCAGCTCTGCAGAGGTCATTGTGTTTTTGCAAAGGTCATTGTCTGTTCATGAAAACCCCAGCAAAGCATGCCAGAGCAGGAAAGCAACCACCAGCTTGCCAAGTGTTCGGTGTCCCAGTCACCTGCTCTTCCTGCTCTAGGAAGGATGTGGAATGATCTCTGGGGTGAAGACATCAGATGTGGTTTGTCCCTTTCTGACTCTTGAATCAGCTTTTGTGCAGAGCCCTGAGCTGCTCCCTCTTTAAGGGCCAGCAGCTGCTAAGCGTTGTACAGAGTGAGATAAACAATATGACATTTGTGGCCATCTGGGGGGTAGATCATTGTGCTCTGGATGGAATTTCCGAGAGGGCAAGCCCTGCAGAATACCCTTCCAGAGGAATACAGAAAATGGGTGCTGTTGGGCAAAGGACCTGAGTCGAATGGGGGTGTGTAACAGGAGGGGTGGGAAGCATCGAGTGAGCAAGTCACGAGTCCCTGGCTCTTCAGAAGTGTGACTCTGCTGACAGAGAATCAGGGCAGGATGATTCTGGCAAGCCCTGTGTTGTGTTAGCTGTGCAAACCTTTTCTTTCCTCTCAGCAGCCTCTTCATAATTGGGTGGGAGCTTCTTTGCAGATTTCACAGGGGCACTGGTTCCTGTCGGGTGTTCTGGAGGGGACTCCACCTTGGGCCTCGGTGGCCCACTGACTCACGGTGGGTCCTCAGAGAAAATTACACACTGGGGCTTTCTGGATGCTGGCAGCATTTCCATGTTCTCCCATCCCATAGTTCTCCGACATTCGTCCAAAGCAACTCTTATCTCTACAGTGTGTTTTAAAGAAAATATAGAGACAGGATAAAAGACCTGTGTCCCCTGTGTCACTGGGGATGACTACCATCTGGTCGGAAGCTGCCAGGCCATGTGACCATGTCCTGACTGAAGGTGCTTCCCTTCTCAGGGTGCCTCTGACTTGCCTCTTGGGCAGCTAGGAACTTTGGACCCACAAATAATAATTACATGACTACTTCCCTTCCATTTTCCTGTCTCAAGAGCCGCTGTTTCTACTATACCCTGCTCAATCACCCCCACTCAAAAAAAAAATACAAACACTGCTCTCAATGACAGGTTCCCTCAAGAAATGCCTCCACAGACCACCATACCAACCCTTGCGCCCAAGTCAATGCCTCGAGAGTGTTCCGTCATCACTTAGAGATAGGACCAAGGCAGGTAGCCCGGTGCTGAAGTACCACAGAAGAGGCCCATGGCCAGAAGCAAAGCAAAACAGAAGTTTCCCAAGAAATAGCCCTAAAGAAGCCACATGTAAAGATGACGAAATATGTGAAAATGGCCACTGAATGTAGATTTAAGTATGTGTGCGTGGTATGTCCTTTCTCTCATCCTAGTCAGCCAGGCGTGTGTTCAACTTAGATCCTCTGTTGAGTGTTCACTATGATTGGCCAAGCAGTTTTAGACACTGGGACTTTAAGAGGAAGAAACCAAATTCCCTGACCCCCCCCCCACCCCAAGGCTGACATTTTGATGTGATAAATATACATATCATGATGTGAGATGTGAAGAAAGAGTAAGCAGAGAACTACAAAGTGATGGAGATTGGGAATGACATTTCTCACGGCCAGTCAAGAAAACCCCCACAGAAGGGACAGAGAGCTGAGGGGACTGAGGCACAAATGCCAAAGACACGGGGAGAAGAACATCCCAGGCAGAGAAATAGGCGCAAGCAAGCGTCCAAGTGTCCTGGGGTGGGGCTGGCTGGATATGTTAAGTCTTGACGGCAGTAGGAAGAAAAGGGCATGGAAGAAACGGATGGGTTGGGAATTGAGTTCTGAACCTGTGTCTGCCAGAGGGAGAGCCTGGGTGTATGCATAGCACAGTTGCTTGGTAAGGACAGGCACCGAGATGCCGGGAGTCCTGAGGGAAGTGAGTCCCAGGTCTGGCCCAGCAACAACTTTTCTCAGAGGACTTACTGATGTAGCTACCAGAGGCAGGAAGGTTGAGCAGAGCCAGGAGGCAGACCCTGGAGGTCCTTCCAAGCCTGGCTTCACTTGGCTGTGCCAATAGGAAAGGCACAACTCGGGCACTGCCACATCTCCTGTAATCAAAGCCCCTGGAATTCAGAGTTTCCACACGTCCGTGTCCACACATTGAAACTTTCAGCTTGCATCCTGGGAGGGGCCTGAGGTCGCCAACTCTGGCTGGCCAGGGCTGTTGGGAGGAAACCCGCCTGTGTTTGACTCTTGTGCACCTGCACTGGGTGCGACTATTTCCTCTGCTGGTTACCACGGAAACAGAAACAACAGCTGCTGCAGAAAGCCCCTGTATGCCACAGCCCGGCTTGCTAACCAATGGCAGCATCTTAGTCGCTTCCCTTTTCCATCCCCGAAACTCAGAGCCTACCCACTCTCCCACTGAGCAGAAACGGCCCTCAGAGCCTGGCCAGCTTAGCTGTCCTGGTCCCGCCTGGGTCTCGGAACCCCAGCACTTCTGGGAGACCTCAGAATGACTTATGCGGGCATTGTGGGGTGCACTTTACGCTGAGCAAGCGGCTTTACCACAAACAGCCTAGGCGGGCAGCTCAAGGGGTGGTCCCAAGTGACCCCAGAGTTTATACCCAAGTACAGCAGGGTGTGGCTAGCGTCCTTACACTTTCGATCTTATGAGTGTCCTGAGGATATCGGTTTCTCATTCCATGTGGCAAAGGCCCAACTTTGGGAAGACAATTGGTAATTTATGACAACTGATTGTTTCGACAGCACCTGGGAAATGGATGTCTTGCTTTGTTTGCTAACTCATAAATGGCTATCACTTACCACGGATGCTTTTGCTCTGAGGAAAAGTAAAGAAAATACAAAAAACAAACAACATCGAACTGGCCGACTTACATTTCCTCTCTAAAGAGACAACAGGAAGACCTGAGGCCCCTAGGTAGGGAATTGAACTTCCTTCCCTCCTTTCTGTTAGGACCTTTTCAGGGCAATGGTCCTCGGAAAGCAGGAGATGATCTTGTTCTATCTTGTGTGTTCTCTCCACAAACCCACAAGTTAAACACAGCATTTCCCGCATGTCCCTAATGAGTAGAAAAAGCTCTAAGATGTTAACTGACTTGTCTGGGATCTCTCAGAAAACAGGACTAGAGTATGAATGCCCAGCTTACCTACAGGGCCCTCGCTTGACGTTGATAATTCTAATCAGTACATGAACTTAGAACAGTCTTTAGTTCCCTGGGCTGTCACAATCCAGTGCCACAACCAGGGTAGCTAATAGCAGAAATTATTTTGTCCAGATTCTGGAAGCTCAAAGTCTCAGATTAAAGACTCAGACTGGGTTGGTTTCTGAGGCTCTCCCTGGCCTTGATCTACAGATGCGATGTCTCTGTCATAACCCTTTTGTGTGAGTGTGTGTGGTTTGCTTTTTCGAGACAGGGTTTCTCCGTGTAGTTTTGGTACCTGTCCTGGAACTTGCTTTGTAGCCCAGGCTGGCCTTGAATTCACAGAGATCCACCTGCCTCTGCCTCCCCAGTGCTGGGATTAAAGGTGTGCGCCACCACCACAGTTGTCTAGCTTGTTGTTTTGTTTTTTGTTTTTTTCTTTTTTTCTTTTTAGACTGTCCCATATATTCTCCACTGGCTTCAAATCCACTAGTAGACAAGGATGACCTTGAACTTGTGACCCCTCTGCCTCCACTTCCAGGATTATAGGCATGCACCACCATGCCCTGTTTATGCTGTTCCAAATCCAAGGTTTTTGTTCAGGCTAGGCAAGCATTCTACCAACTGAGTCACATCCTTTTCTGAAAGGACACTACTCACATTAGACTGGTGGCCACCCTAGTGACCTCATCTAATGCTAATTACCTCTTTAAAGGCCCTTTGTCCAAATATAGTCATACTTGGAGGTGCAGGGTTTAGGGACATCAACCATACATTTTGAGGAAGAGAGACACAGTTCAGTACATAAGAGTCACCCTGTCCTGTCTTTTCTTGGTTCTTCTCCTAGTGGTTCAGTAATGTGCTGTTGGATCTAAGAATATTCTAAATATAAAACAAACATGATAGACATTGAAGTAGATGGGGAAGGGAGGGTCTTTAGCTAAAAATTGATCTTCCAGTATCTCTGTTTACACATATGTTCAGAAAGTACCTGCCTTGCACAAACACATCAGCCATTCCTGGGCCCTAGGTGTGTGGTTCCTCTTCTCATCTACAGTGAGGTGGGAGTCTTGAGCCCAAGAGTTGACTGCAAAGCAGCTGTGTTCTGGATCCCGGTACTGAGGACCTGCAGGTTGTTAGAGACGCAAGGAGGGCCTCGCTTCTCTCTGGCACAGTCAAGGAAGACTTCTCAGAGGGACTTTAAAGCTTGGCCTTGATGGTCATGTGGGATTTAAAAAGACAAAGATCAAAACCTTTTGCTTTTTAAAGCATCCATTCAGGGGATGGGATGTAGCCCACTTGGTAGAACGGTTGCCTAGAATGCACAGAGCCTTATCGATGTTCAGCTCTTAGCACCACGTAAACTGGGCATGGCAGTTTCCTGCCTATAATTCCAGCAATCAGGAGGGAAAGGCAGAAGGACTAGAAGTTCAAGGTTGTCCTCAGCTACATGGTGAGTTTGAGGCCAATCTGGGTGACACGAGACCCTTTTGTGGTGGGGGCGAGGGGAAGCAAAAACGTGAACACTAAAAATCTCATTAATGTCTTATATTTCTATTTTTACCTCAGCCTTGACTAATATGTCCAACATTCTGATGCTTTTTCCTTGTCAAGGAAAATCTCCAAAGGGACCGAGAAAGAAAAAGAACAGTGAGTGTACTGGGACACAAAATCCAGGAGCCTGAGTTGGCTGACACCAAGCCCATGTGAAAATGAGTAGTGGGTCATGTGTGTTAAACTGCACTCTTCACCCTCCCTGCCTGGTGGTCCACTGCCATCCCAGCTGGAGACAAGCCTCTCGGTTGGCTCTCCTCCTCAGTCTCCATCCAGAAACCAGGAGGGAGCTGATTTCCCAAGACAGGGAAAGGCTGGCCCTTAGCTGATGGGCGGCTCCAGGATCGCCTGTCCCAAAGCACAAGTTGGCTGTCAGTTTCCACTGTGATTTTAGAAGCCTGAACTTTGCATCCTTTGTAGCTAACAGAGCAGATGGCCAACGAAGCCACAACATCAAATTACCACACTGACAGGATTTGGAGGAGGCAAATTGAGCATTTAGTGTGCATTCCTGTGTTTGGTTCTCCCAGCCAAGACAGCTCTCTCCTGTCCCTACCCAACCTGGCTGCCCCCTGCCCAACTCTGGAACTCCAGCTCAATAGGCATCCTCAGAGGGGAAAGCATGTCCACTCTACACGCTGACAGTCTTGGCAGTTCCCCTATCTCATAGGTCTTACCTCAGTGACTCGTACCTCTGATGGCAGATCTTAACCACCACACAGGTAGTTGTTGCTCATGACCATTATCATAGGTGACACACAGATGTTCCACAGAGAATGGCAGGCCAGACCACTGAGGGACAGCCTAATGGAGCAATCACTGGAGTAAGCTCTGGCTTAGAATTCTAGTTCTAATGTTTATAACGTGTACAATTGATTAGTCCCCTGTATATCAGTTTCCCCTGCCACAAAATAACAATACAGCCACACATTGCTTCTTGACCGGGAGAGAGACTCTGAGAAATACACCAGAATGTGATTTTTGCCATTGTGGGTGCCTCATAGCGTCTACTTATTCAAATCCAGCTGGGGATATAGAGGCATAGCTCAGTGATAGTGTGCTTGCCTAGCTCACAGGAGACCAGCGGTTCAATCTAGATGGAACAGCCTACTACATACCTTCCAAGATACAACAGTTTTTTGCTGCCTGAAATGTCATTGAGTAGCACATTGTTTTGTCACAAGATAATTGTAGGGTGCTGACAATAGCAGCTAGCTAGTGCTGTCTGGGGGCTCACTCCATGATATTAAATTTTTACCACTCTTGTTACCTGACCTCGGTGCCTCTGACCTTAACCCTGACTGCACAGACTTTCCTTCATGAGCCTCACAGCCTAGCCCACCCTGAAGTTTGAATTCAGGGTTACAAACACTCTTTGTTGTTCTCTGCAGCTGAACCACAAACGCTCTCATTTTTCCTCTATGCCTGTCAGGTTCTAAGCTACACAGAGCAGAAACCGCCACATTTTTTTTTTTTTTAAAGAAATGGAAATTATAAAAAGCATTTGCAGTTTGGAGATTCTGGGATGGTGCAGAGCCAGGATTAGAGGCTCCATCAGAAACAAAGCCTCAAATCAGAACTGAGCTGGGCCAGGGAAGATGCTGCCACCATGACTCCCGGGCACTGACCCAGCCGCCAGCAAATGTGCACCGTCAGCACTGGACACTGGGTACTTGCCATGGAACCGGAGTCCCTGTTGCCCTGGAAACCAAACTGAGCACCACTGCTCTCCTGCCTGGCTGCCCTGAATCTGGTTTTGCTCTGTTTCAGAGTTTAGGAGAACCACTTGTAGTAGGTACAATCCAGTTTTGTGTGCTCTCAACTCAGCTGCAAAAGGAGCCTGAGGTGACCCAGTTCTGGCCCCCAGAGAAACGGGCTCCGTTGGAGGACATCCAGAAGCAATAATTAGTCACCATCTCTTAGAAATCACACAGCTCTGACTTCTTCAGTTTCTTCTCACCCTGCCTCTTTCAGCCTCGTGACTAGGCCCTGTGACAAACTGCTTCCCACACGCCAGCACTTTCTAGGTGGCTCGTGCCTTATCCTCTGCCTGTTGATCTCAAACATCTCTATTCTCTTAACGTTTCCTCATCCATTTATATGACTCCTCTGCCTCCAAAATTACCTGGCCAACATCTCTACATGTACGAAGCCCCAGTTAACCCATCCCTCCACTCAAGTCTTCTTTTCTGAAAGTCAGTTTATTACAGAATGACTCTGGCCGGGCGGTGGTGGCACACACCTTTAATCCCAGCACTCGGGAGGCAGAGGCAGGTGGATCTCTGTGAGTTCAAAGCCAGCCTAGTCTCCAAAGTGAGTTCCAGGAAAGGCACAAAGCTACACAGAGAAACCCTGTCTCAAAAAACCAAAATAAAAAATAAAATTAAAAATTAAAAAAAAAAAACAGAATGACTCTGATCCTGTGCAAAAGGAGAACAATTTCACATTTATACTTCTGAGGCGAGTTCTTTCTCCTCGGTGACTACCTATGTCATGTATGAAACAGCCAGCCTCAGTGAACACCATGCTCTCCTATAGACATGCCACATGCATTAACCAATTAAAAGCTCATAAAAAACAAAAGTAGTGAAATAAGAAATCCCAAGGCTTTCGAGCAAACATTCCCAGAGTTTATCTGACCACAAACTGTCCCACAGTTGTTCCTACACCGTTTTGCACCCCCAAAATATGTAGCCCTGAAACATCTAGAAATAATCTCCTTGGAAGATTCTGCATTGCCCCTCTCTCTGTCTGCCTTACTTTCCTAAATAAAATCATCACAAAGTGACTGAATCTCCAGGAAGCTTGGAGAAGGGGTGGGGGGCAACAAAGACGGATGGAGGAGCAACAGTGAAGATCTTTTCTACTCAGAGTCGTCCGTGGGCCAGCAGCCTCACTGTCAACTGGGAGCTCCAAAGCTTTACCAGAGACCTAGGAAGCCACACTCTACATAGGTCCCTATTTGCAGTAGAGGTTTAATTGTAACTATGTAGCCAACACCTGCACCTGCACATTCTAATTCTCCGTGAACGCTGGAGGAGTTCAGCTCCGGCCATAATTCCCTTTGGTGTCACCTGATAGAGTTTTGCCGAGCTCAGCATTCTTCTACTGGGTGGGCCGATACTCAATGGAATTTTGGGACTTCAAGGAAACCTTAGCAATTTGTGGTTTGGCCACAGGGAAGCTGAGTTGACTTCTATGATCTCCTCTAAAACATCCTGTGGGGATCTTCTGGCCTCCAGCATCAAGCATCGCACCATCAACACAATCACTGGCTCCTTGCCCACCTGAGAGGCACCATTTTAACTAGCCACAGAACAGGTAGCAGTTAGAAATCCAGTTCTGCACAGTACAAAAGGAACTCCAAAGGACACTTAATTAGTGTTCTGAAGAGACAACCATTGGCATGTATGTTCATCAAATGTGGGTTTTAAAATAATGTAAACTGTAACAGGATCCAATTTTGGCATCGACTCTAAGCTGGCTTCCCACCCTGTTGCCTACCTTGGGTTACAACAGGTCTTAATAGTTCCCACAATGGCCTGCTTTGTAGAGCTGGATTGCAAAGGATTTGGAACCAAACAGACTTCAGTTGAAATCTTGGCTTTACCACTTAGCCCTTTAAGATAGCTGCCATTTAACTTTGCCTCTTTTCAGTGGGGTCCTGCCTGGATGGTGGGGCTATGTAGGCCAGCCACGAGGAGCTGTTGTAAGGAAGACTCCTTAGGTGGGTTGTGAGGAGCACCAAGGAGCACCACACTGAAGACAAGATCTCCAACCATTCAAGACTGTAAAGTCTCATCCCAAAGGCCACTTACAATGGTAACAGCTCAGGGCTTTACCTTCCTGCAGACTGCTAGCCGAAGGTGTCCACACTTCTAGCCTCTAGGGTGTAGAAATAACAGCCTATATCCTCTCACTCTAGCCATGGTGACCACCTAGCCTCTACTCCATAGTTACTATAGACCACAGGAAGCAGAGGCTGCCTGGGATGAACCAAACTCTACATAGCAGCCTCACAGGGCATCTCCTCACCTGTGCCAGGGAAGGTAGAGGAGGGAAGGCAAGAGATTCGAAAGAACTGGAGAGGAAGAGTTGGTGACTCCTTTCTCCACAGACCAAGCCATCAGCTTCTGACAAAAAAGGAAAGTAAGAGAGGGAGGGAGGAAGGAAGGGAGGGAGGGAAGGAGGGAGGGAGGGGGGAGGAAGGAAGGAAGGAAGGGAGGGAGGGAGGGAGGGAAGGAAGGAAGGAAGGAAGGAAGGAAAGGAAAAAGCACACTTCTGCATAAACCATGGGGACAAGGTAGATCAGCTTGATTTCTTCCATTTAACCTGAAATTGCTAGAAGTTGATTCTACTGACTCTCCTAAGGATGCAGGCCCTGGATTTGGGAAGAAACAAAAAGGACAATTATATGAAACATACCCATCCCTTTAAAAAGAGAAGATGGCAACCGTACCATATAGCCAGTAGTAACCAGATGCCAAGAAGACCAGCTGAATACCATGACAGATGGTGTGAACTGGTGATTACCACAGACCTGCTTTAGTGAATTCACTCTCAGTACCAAGACAACACTATCGTTAATCATCCAAGCTATGAGTGTTTCCCAAGTAGGATAGCCCATGCTGTGGACTGATGACCCTTGGTACTCAAGATATTAACAAGGTGAGGAAGATGATCTGTGTGAAGAAATGGCATGTCTTAACTTTTAAATGTACCAACCCATGAAAATGTACAATAAGACCTTGCCTAAAATGTGTTCTAAAAATAACTACATTTCATATAGTTTTAAAAAGTTAAAAATCAGCAGTGGTTTTGTCTGCCTATGTGACCACTTAAGAACTGAGGAGAGGGGTCGGTCGTGCCCTCTCTTGGGTAGTTGGAGCAGAAGCAAACAGAAGCAGAAGCATGGCTTGTGATTGGTTCTCTTTGCTCTTGGGCAGAACGGCAGGCCAACAACAGCTCTATCAACAGCGACATCTACTCTGTTCTGTATCGTGAGTGTACCGTGTTTGCTTTCTTTCCCTAGTAACTGTTACCTGGTCCATTGCATCAATGTCTCGCTTCAGATGTTTCTTCTAAAAAAGAGTCAGTGGGGAGGGTCACTGGACTCTCAGCCAAGATCCTAGACTCCCTGTCCTGGACCGTTGGCCTTCACTGCATACGGCCTCTCTTGGGAGTGCTAGAATTGCCAGTCTTGGAGGAAACTCCACCTATGCAGCTGTCAAAAAGCTCTCATCCACGCTGATGCAGGCTCTCCAGCATGGCAGCTTTGGGGTTACCCACGCTCCTGTAAGCAGCCCTTCATCCATGCTCTGTAACTAAGCCCAAGAAACGTATTGATCTCCCAGGCTGTACTTTGATGGAGTCATACTTTGGTTTATTGTCATGACCTTTTAAGGGGCAGGGGAGGGGATTACATGTCATGTAATGGTCTTGGCAAAATAATTCTCAAAACATGGTGTGATTTCTATATCCAGGGCTGAGGACGAGCTGTCAAAGGATTCTATACTAGTCCCAGATTCCCACATTTCCCTGCTGGGAACCTACTCTGAGCAAAATCTCTGAAAACTGCTCATGGTGGTCTATGGACCAGGCAGATGTCCCCAGAAACTTTAGGAAGGGAGAGTCACAGGCCACACACCAACCAATGAAACCAGAATCTGCATTCTAACCTGGTGGCCTGCCGGAGATCAATAAGCTACTTTAGAACCCTGGAAACCAAAGGGGCTATTACTGCACCAGGCTTGGGGTAGTCAGGGCAGGCAGGTCCTCTATCATATCCATTGGAATAAGTAAAAAGAAACAACACTGATCTGTAACATTGCTCACAAGGGAAAGAAAAAGGTGCCTTTGTTCAGTGTTGTGTAGTAATTTTCCTTGAAATAAAATGTTCCACCTTAGAGGGAAGCATCTTAAGATTTGGGGTGTCCTATACGTAGGTGAAACATTCCTTCCATTCTTCAGGGAAACTCCTTACATTCTAAAAGAGGGCCCTTAAAACTCAAGAAACGTGGCTGGAGAGACAGCTCAGAGGTTAAGAGCACTGGCTGCTCTTCCAGAGGTCCTGAGTTCAATTCCCAGCAACCACATGGTGGCTCACAACCATCAATAATGAGATCTGGTGCCCTCTTCTGGCCTATAGGCATATGTGCAGGCAGAACACTGTATACGTAATTAATAAATAAATCTTAAAAAAAAAAAAAAAAAACCCTCAAGAAATGAGCAACTCAGAAGCCTTAGGAAGTCCCTGAAACTGATCAGATGCACTAGCCCTCGTCACCCCACCCTAGCTTATATAAGCAGTAAAGACTGTTGAGAGGCACTCTCAGACCAGCTAAGTTACATGAAAGGGGCTGAGAGACCAGCCAAGCTGCCTTGAAGAGGCCCAGACCAGCTGAGCCACCTAAAAGAGAGATTCTCTGAGTGGTCAAGCTGCCTGCCAGTCATGCAGATGTCAGTCATACTGGGGTGGGCTTTTGGTGATGCATCTGTCTTTGAATCATTCTTGGTCCTGACAGTAACCCCTGACTCACACTTTTACAACTAACCCCAATAAACTCATGGGTTCACCAAGTTGGACTTTGGTGGCATCCTTACTATGGCCTGTTATTAGTTCCCTATCTGGAGTGAGTGAGTGTTTGTTTACACACACACACACATCTCCAGGAATAGTGTGACACAGCGTGATAGGCTCCTGAAACATTCCTACTCAGATAAGTTGATAGTCACAACCCAGAGGTGAACTCTAAGCAAGAACAAAAACGTTCTCATGTAGAGTACCCACAAAGCCATGTGACCTCTGCAGACAGCCTACTACTGTGTTTCAGTGGCTCACAAGGCCTGTGGGGTGGTAAGTTCATTTGGTCCTGTTCTCTTTCTTTACGGCCATTCTCATTAACCTTCATCCAGCAGCAGCATCATAGCAGGGGAGAGCTGGGGAGTAAATGATAACTAACCGATTATGCAATGTCCATAAAACTGAGACATAGATAAAAACCAGGAGAGGAAAGGGGGTAGAATTTCACAACATGCCCAGCCATCCATAGCAGCATGACGTGTGGAATTGCAGGCTTGTGGCAAGGATGGGGAAACATGAAGAGAGGTTACCAACAGAATGCTGGTCTCAGGCCTTCATGAGACACATTCAGCTGGATTCCTCAGGCCTTCTGAATTTCTCAACACTTCTGACAGTCTATGATTATGGTGTTTAATGGACCAGTTTAAAATGGATAGAAAAGCTTCCAAACATTTTTATCAGATTTTTTTTTAATTTTAATGCATCCAAAGTCTGTGTGTAAAGAATAAGAAGAGGCATGGTTATTTATAATGTGAAAGTGAACCAGGTCCATCTGCATAGCCAGCAATCTTCCTTGAACTGGACTTGTCTGCCTGCATTGCCCTCTGCCTCTGTAGGAACAGCCCGAAAAGTCACACTGTTCAACTGAATGCATATCTTTCTACCTCCAAAGCATACTATGGGGAGGGAAGTTAGATAGCTTAGATAGCACAGAAAACGGTGGTTAAAGATAAAAACAAACAACAAAACCCTTTTCAGAAGGCCTGCTGGACATTCTTCCTACAGAGTTCATTTCCACGCAATGGAAGACCTTAAGTCATAAGGCGATCGACCAGCGGTACCATCTGTCATTTGTCTGTCTTTTATTTTCCATATTCACACACATATCTTCCAGTCCAAATTCCTCTCTCAAAATTCCCAGAAGAAAAATCTGCTTTTTCTCCAATGGCACCCTTATACTCCTCACCCCTTGCCCCCTGCCCAAGGAAGAAAGCACAGGCTACCCGCACAGCAGACTTGAATGACTCCTAACTCCGATAAGGGGAACAGAACAATGTCCAACAACATGTGACATTTGTACAGCCCTGGCCCTCATTTACAACCCTCCTTACCGTGCATCATCTCAAGTTTCTGAAGAGGTATGAATTGTGTTTAATTGAAGCCGGAGTGATGGAAATGGACAGAGAGTTATTTCAGTCCCTCTTATCCGGTTTGCACAGCTCTATTGGGAAAGGTTAGGGGGTGGTGGGAGGCAATTACCTCCTTCTCTAGCAGCTGCCAGAGACTACTGCCGTCAGAGTAATTATCACCAAATAATTGTCCCCTTTCTTCCCTGCTGACAGGGAAGAAAGGGAGCAGGGACTGAACTGAAATAGATTTTGTGCCTGCTGAATGCTAGCTGGGTGGCTCAGGTCAACGAGCATCCAGAGACACTTGGAGCATTGCGCCTGTTAACCTTCGAGAGAAATTAAAATTCACATGGTACGAAAGACAGGGCCATCAAATGTCACCTGCTTGGGGTTCCCCAGATCTCTTCAACTGAGCAACCATGGTTGGAAGGAAGTGCTTATTTTATTGTTTTAGAAATATGAAAATAATATTATGACACATTGCAAAAACCAAATGAGAAAGTTTGTGGGGTTCCACAGATCTCTTCAAGTGAGCAACCACGGTTGCAATAGGCATAAATTGTCCTCTTCTGAGGATGATTCCAGGAAATGGGGACAACAGGAGCGTTTTCCCTGAGTCCTGAATTGAAGACAACTATCTGACTTCTCTCTGTAGTGGTTGCTGGGAAAAGACCATGTTCCCTCCCCCTCCCTCCTCCTCAGCTTCATGACACTCACTGAAGGGTAATTAAATCTCCATTTGGCTTGCCTCTGGAGTAGTCACAAAGTCCAAACTGTCCACAGGACTTCTCAAAGTTGTCCTGAGACTGATAGGCTCTAGCCAAGTGAACAGCCTTTCAAAATCAATGGTGTCGCCTCTCAGGTTACCGTCCACCAGGGAACAGCCTGAACTGTTGGGAAATAATCCTTGCATCCTAAAAGATGGGTGGGTATAATTCTACTCTGGATGGTGGTGAGAACCAAGTAGAATGAATTGGATCTTTAAAGCAGAAATAAGGAGGTGTGCTTCTCTTCATTGTTTTTTCCTTGAGGGGGGTTTCACTCATGTGTGCACAGGCATACACATGCACAAATGTGTCAGTACAAGTATTTTGTACACATGTGGAGGCGAAAGACAATCTTGAGTACTTTTCCTCAAACACCACTCACTTTTTTTTTTAAGATTGAATCTGTCACTGGCCTGGAGCTCACCAAGCAGGCTAGACTGGCTGGCCAGTGAGCCCCAAGGATTTGTACACCCCCACCTCCCCTGTACAGGGATTACAACTGCTCCCCCACCACACCTGGGCCTTTAGACACAGGTTCTGGGGATCAAATTCGGGTACTCATCATGCTCACATAGCAGCACTTTATCAGATGAGCCATCTTCCCAGCCAAGGGATTGTTCTCATGTCATCCAACAATCCTAAATCACTTGTAACTAACACCAGCTCTGCCCATGGTGGGTTCCTCAGTCTTCTAAAAGATCTGGAATGGTACTAAGACCAATTAGGAGAGTCATGAGATCTTGGGACTTGCCTCCACTTCCTGCCTCTATAAATTAGGGCTGAGGATACTCTCTGGCCACTCACTGACTTCATAGGACTACTGTGACAATTAAATGAAATTGAACATGCACAATATCTCTCTAAATTGCAAATGATTATGCAAATATGAATATTATGATAATTATGGTTCCCAGGGAGAGCCACTAGATTCCTGTCAGCAATGCCCCAACCAGAAACTCCCATCTCCTAAATCCCCTAAAACTTAGCACAGAAGAAAAGCAGGCTGGCTTTCCTCACAAGGCAGGGTATGTTCTAAGCATGTGTGTGGGCCTGTTACCCAGAGCATAATGTTGACAAATGGATTTATCAAGTGTCCCATCATCCCATCAGGGAAAAAGAAAACTAAAGTGGTTGCTATTGTTGCTGGTGGGAAAACAGGTCTTAGAGTATACTTGGGTTTTTGTTTTGCTTTTTGAGGGATGGTTGGGAGGGGTTGAGGCAGGGTGCCATATGTAATGCAGGCTGAGTTTAAACTCATGATCTGCTTAGTCTCAGCCTCTTGGGTACTGGGATGGCAGGCATGCACCCCCACAGTAGGGTGCAGCTATACATGTTAGTGGCTACGATTAGTCAATTTGTCCTATGCAATGTTAGTAGGTAAATCATGCAATGATTTATCATAGACCACAACCATAAGAAGATTCTCCATCCCTCCTCTCTAAACATAAAATTTCTTTTAATTTTTTTAAACATTTCTCTCCTCTCTCTCTCTCTCTCTCTCTCTCTCTCTCTCTCTCTCTCTCTGTGTGTGTGTGTGTGTGTGTGTGTGTGTGTGTGTGGCGCGCGCACACACATGCCATGGGACATGTATGTAAGTCAGAGGATAACTTGCTGGAGTCAATTCTCTCTTTCTACCCTGTGAGTTCTGGGGATCAAACTCAGATAATCAAGCTTGGTGACATGTACCTCTACCCAGTGAGCCATCTCAACACTACCCACATCATACGTTTCTTCTTAGGAGATTTCATGATTGTTATGTTTTACCAAGACAAGAAAAAAAATCCTAGGACTTAACCTCAAGACTGTAGAACTTTGAATTTGGGCATAAGTCTCAAGCCAACTTCCCAGGTGTAAAATTTGAGAAGAATTCACTCTCAAATGCCACCTCATGCAGACATAGCACGGTGGCCCCAAACATGTGGCAGCCTCTGCTGCATTTTTTAAAAGAAAGGTAATGACGATGATATTCCTTACACACACACACACACACACACACACACACACACACACACACACATATAGGAGGTAGCTTAAATTCTTTGCTATAAGTTTTCCAAATCTGCAAAGTATATATGTCAACTTTCTCAAGGCATGCTCGCACTCACTCGTGAAATGACCACCAGCACCAGCACCAGCACCAGCAGCACCAGCAGCACTATAACCACCACCGTAACCATCACAACACAACAGGACCCATGAGAGCTGAAGTGAGCAGTCATACCTGTTCATTCAGGCACCTCCCACAGTTGTTGGGAAAGCCAGGATGCTGGGCTGGAGACGTGGAACAAGAGTCTGGTTGACATCATCCACAAAGCGGTCCAGAAATGAGTTTCCCTGCATTCAGCCTTATGACACTGACTTTTACTTTGAGTACTTGGTTCTGATTAGACCAAGCAGGGGTCTGGGGAAACAGTACAGTGCAGAAGAATGCTTGCTGCATAGACATGAGGACCAAAGTCCAAATCCCCACACCCCACAGTGCCTATGACTCCAGCACTGTAGCCTCCTATAGTGCAAGAGGATCACTGGCTGCTAACCTAGCTCCAGGTTCAGTGAGAGACCCTGTCTCAAAAGATTAAAGCAGAGAGTAATTAATTGAGTAAGCCATAGCATAGAACAGCCTCTCCCGGCCTCTGTGCTCACACATGGGTTTGTGCACTCTCTTATACATGTACTTGTTACACACACACACACACACACACACACACACACACACACACACACGTCTATGAAAATGTCTATCTACCCTGCAGTGGCCAACAGAGAAGCCCAGCTACATGTGTGAGAAGACCACTAGCAAGGAAAGAACTAAGTGTGAGCCCTAAAATTTATAACAACAACGCTGAGCAAACCTTCATAACACAGAAAGCTGGAGATGTAGTTGAAAGTTTTCCTGCATCCTGCCCAGTCCGGAGCCACTCAGACCCAAGTAAACACACAGACGCTTATATTAATTAAAACTGCTCGGCCATTAGCTCAGGCCTGCCACTGACTAGCTCTTACACTTAAACTCAGCTCATTTCTGTTAACCTTTATGTCACCATGTGTTCCATGTATTTACCTGTGTGTCATTACATGCTGCTCCCTGGATGGTGGGCTGGCATCTCCTGACTCAGTCTTTCTCTACCCAGAATTCTCCTTGTCTGCTTATCCTACCTGTACTTTCTGCCTGGCTACAATCAGCATTTTATTAACCCAGTGTACACAAGCATTATTCCACAGCATGGAGATGTCTCAGGTCAAACACATGACCCACATGAGTTCACTCCCTTGCCTCAAACCCTCTTCTTTTCAGGTACTCTCTGCAGCATGAGATTTGTAAATCAATTTTTAAAAGGGAAAACTCTCCTAAAACCAAAGAAATCCATTTAGTCTTGAACAAAGGTGATTATTTGGGGATGAGGACTACAGAAAAAGAAACAATAAGGGAAAAAGTACATACATGGCACCAGAGTCAGACCTCAAACATTGTTGATGGCAAAGGCTTTCAGCATTCATATTTGGTCTCTACAGAGGTCAACCTGGTATCCTGAACACATACTCTGCCCTGCTGAACATGCCACATGGACAGACTCCTCCCAGCAGACAATCCAGCCTCATCACCCAGTAGCATTATAGTTGTTTGTTTTTGCTCTTTTGGGGGGCCCCACCACCCAGCTCCCAAATAAATCAGACATGGAAGCTTATTCTTAACTATAAATGCCCAGCCTTAGCTTGGCTTGTTTCTAGCCAGTTTATCTTAACTTAAATTATCCCATTTATCTTTTGCCTCTGGCCTTTTTTCTTCCCTTACTTCTGTGTATTTTACTTTCATTCTTACTTCGTGGCTGGCTGTGTGGCTGGGTGGCTGGCCCCTAGCATCCTCCTTTCCTTGTTCTCTTGCTCTTCCTTCTTCCTCCCAGATTTCTCCTCCTACTTATTCTCTGCCTGCCAGCCCCACCTGTCCTTTCTCCTGCCTCATTATTGGCCGTTCAGCTTTTTAATTAGACCATGGAGTGTTTTAGACAGGCACAGTAACACAGCTTCACAGAGTTAAACAAATGCAAGATAAAAGAATTCAACACATCTTTGCATCATTAAAGAAATGTTCCACAGCATAAACAAGTATAGCACACCTTAAAATAATATTCTTCAACACAGCATCACTAAAACACCAACACAGTAGCAATGGCACATTCCTTTGCACTCTCCTGGTTCTACAGATAAGGAAACAGGCAAATTCTGAAAGGACTTAGTCAGACCTGAGGTTTCCCAGCACCTCCCATGCACTCCTGCATACAAGTCAGTAAGATGATGTCTGGTTTAGCTTTCCTTTCTGTTCTGTGGAGGACCAGGCTTTCTTTCCAAATGGAACTTGCCTGCAAGTTACCAAACTGTCAAACCCATGGGAAAGAATGGTTGACTTTCAAGTCTGTGCATTAATTGTGTTTCTGGTAAGCCACCAAATGCAGACTGCCACAGAGATGATCCTATGAGTGGAACTGGACCCAGCGACATCCAATCCAGATATATACACAGCAGATGCCTTCCATCCTCCTGCTGGCCTCTGTCCCCCTCGATACCACAGGGTTCCTCACTCCAGCCACCATGGCTGAGGCTGAGAGTATACTAGAACTTTGCATTGTCAGGAACGTGCAAAGGGAAGGAGTTCACTGGTGTTCTTGTCTGAGTCTCAGTGGAACAATCAGCACCTGTGTGGATCCTCCGCACAGGTGTGCACACACATGATTTTACTAAGAGTTTAATATAAAGCTGCTTGAAGCAGATAAATCCTAAATCCCTGGGGTTTCAGGCCCATGCCTGACACTGCATTCCTTATGGCCTACGTTGCTGGTGGAGGCTCAGCTCATCTCCTAGCCCTGACTGTCCTCTAGGATGTGCCAGGCTCTCTCCCAATGCAGGTTCTAGACCCTCCTGTGCCTTGTAGGTGGAACCTTCTTCCTCTTTCCTGAAGATCACCATGGCTGTGACCCGGATACACTTTCCTCCACTTCCCAGTCCTCCTCTGATTTGTCTGGACTGTCTGAGATGTGGGTGAGTCCAGTCCTCATCAAGTTCCCTCACTTGCTGTTGGAGGTTTGCCCTTTGACTTACCTGCTTTGGGCTTTTCCTTGAGGAACCATCCTTATTGCCCAGCTGCTGGCTGAGCTTCATTCACTCTGTTCGATTCACAGGCTTAGCCACAGAACGCTGCTTCCTCCCTTTAAGGAGCATGGGTGATGTGAACCCCTGTTCTCAATGATAGTACCAGCTCGCACCAATGGTCAGGAATGTCCTCAGGCAGAGAAGTAGGGGTTGCTTAGTCTCTATTTGAACCCTAGGGGTGGCCAAGGGGATACAGGCGGGTCAACAGCAGCCTCTGCTCCAAGGACAGCCATTGCAACTCCTTAGTTGTCCTCTCTGTGTGGCCTTCCAGAATTTGGCTTGACGCACATCAAGTGCCTGCTGTACAGAGTAGAGCAGACTAGACTCTGGCAAACTCAAGATGTGAAAGATAGAGTCCATTATCACGCAGAACTTGTGTGTATGTGTGTATGTGTATGTGTGTGTGTGTGTGTGTGTGTGTGTGTGTGTGTGTGTGTATGAGAGAGAGAGAGAGAGAGAGAGAGAGAGAGAGAGAGAAAGGTGTGTGTGTGTACATATGGAGACCGGAAGTCAACATTACATGTATTCTTCAGGCTCCTTTAGCCTTACCTTTTTGACAGGGTCTCCCACCAAACCTAGACCTCATAGATTCTGCTAGACTGACTGACCACCAACGCCCAGGGATCCTCCCATACCCACTGATGTACCCACTTCCTCAATGCTGAAATTACTGATATGCTGCCGTACACAGGCTTTCCATGAGTGCTGGGTCAAACTCAGGCCCTAGGCTTGCACAAGTAGTCCTTTATGCGTTCAGCCGTCTTCTCAGACTTCACATGCTTCTGATATGATGTAGGAGGCAAGCAGAAACACAGGTCAGTATGAAGAGAAAGAGAATCTGGGAAGTGCCACAGCTTCCTCTAACTGTGAGAGCCAGGAGAATATGAGATGGGCTTTGACCAGAGGCAACACACTATCAGTGTGCTTTCCTAGTGCCAAAATATTCTCAACATACACTAAATCAACAAACATCCACTTCCCACCAAAAGCAAGAAAGCAGACATTCTTTCACAGGACCCCAGAGCTAGAAAACAGCAAAAAAAAAAAAATGACAGCCATTTTATCTCAGTCCACAAAAGGGAACAAGCCACATTTTCCACTATCGCTCTGCCCAGAGACCCTTATAACCGAGTCACAAGAGCGAGATACTTCTTCTGCGGTTTATTTGATCATGGTTTTGTAGCCTGTTCCCATGTGTAGAAATGAGTTATTAGCTGCTGTGCGAAGCCCCCTCACTCAACAAGCGAGCCTTTTCCTGCTGCCCCACAAGTCAGCCACCACTCTTTGTGGCCCCGGCCTGGAAAGACAACCGTTGGAACGAGGCAAAACGAAATCTCAGCAATTTTCTAAATCCAGGTGTAGAAAGCGGTTAACTCCGGCATGAAAGCCAAGGGCTGGGGTGCAGGGTGGGGTGGGCCAAAAACAGAGGGGTGACTCAGCCCACATTCATGGAAAGCCGGGTTGTGTTGAGAGAATCTCAAACTTTCATTTTGTGGTATTGGGAGGCTTAATTCCCAGCTTCTAATTAAATGTATAAACTATAATCACAAAGGTATTTCACAATTAGTTTCTTAGATCTGGAAGAAGTTCTGTGCACCAACTTGAGATGCGGGGAAGAAAGGAGGGGCGAGGAAAAGCGGGGAGGGGAAGGGTGAGCACTGTGGGCTGCTGGAGGCCGCCGGACTGGGATTCCACACCGACGCCCCATCCTGGAGAACAGAAGATGGAGAAGAGTGGAAATGAGGTAGAAAGAGGTGTCCCCACTTCACTCAGCTCTTGCTTTCCCATACAAACCAGACTCAGAAGCAGCAACTGCATCTCCAGGTCGCTCGGGTTCATCCTTCAGCATGCTCTTGCTTGCTGTCTTCTCAAAAGCGAGAGGCTGGTGGGTATTGGTGCGGGGCAGGGCTGTGTGGGTCTGTACTGCGGTGACAGGCTAGAACACTGAATGGGGGTACTCCTGGGTTCCTCTCCTAGCTCCTGCAAAGAGACTCTAGAGCCCTTCATGCCCAATCTATACAAATCCTCCACTCAAAGGAAATGTTTCTACTGAAGGAGTCACTGTAGCAGTATGGGTGGGGGGGGGGGCGGTCAAGGGTCAGGGGAAAATTGTATGCTTTCCAGCTCAAGGCAAAATGTGAGGTCTTGATCCTTCAGCCTAGGCTGTTCTGTAACCACCTGTCTGAAATGTTGACAACCCCACAAAACAATACTGTACAGACAGACGCCTAGGTCACTGGGACTCGCCTTTCCTCACAAAGAGATAGGCTCTTGTCACCAACATGTGAAAACCAAGTCTGGTCTACCTCCTTCTCCATACCCTCCAAACATTTGGGATAAATAAGAACCAAACAATAGCATGTGTGATTTCTGGAAGTGTGCCATCTGCTTCCAGGTCATTATCTCAGATCACAACACCCTGAAAGGGTAAGTATCGGCCTCCTCCACCTTGCAGATGGGCTCATGGTCAAGTCTGAGGAGTTTGTCACAAATCACACAGTGGCCTGGGTACTTTGGGTAGAAGTCCCGCTGACCACAGAACCTAAGCTCCTCCCACTCCAGCACACTGGCTCTGTCCTGTCTTGGAACAAACTGATAAATGTTGGGACTTTGTGTATGAGAGGTAGTGGTGAGGGTGGTCTGTCATAAATCTGCTTCTACACACTGCCACAGGATTTGAAGAAAGTTACTTGGCACGTCTGGGACTTAGTTTACTCATTTTTAGAATAGGAAAGAAATATTACTACCTTACCTCATAAGGCCATGAATAGGACCACAGGAGATTCTCTTTGTGAAACACGCAGTTCAGTCCCTGACGTGTGGTCACAGTTGATAGTGTTGTTGATTATTGTTCTTAGTGTCTAGACTCAGAGTTACTTACCCGGAAAGAATCTTTTTTTTTTTTAAGTGTGTGTGTGTCCAGGAGTGATTGGTCAGCACACACACACCCCCTCAACTGTATGTTTTCTGGACATTTGTTTTGTTTTGCTTTATTTTGGCATTTTTGTCTTATTGTCCTTTGGTCTGTTTGTTTTGATTTTTGGTTTTGTGGTTTTGTGGGGGAGGGTTGTTGTTTGTTTCTTGAGGTCTTTTTTCTCTTTCGTTTTACTTTGTTTTTGTTTCTTGAGATTTTGTTTTGTTTCTTTTTAAAAGAGCGAAAACAAAGTTGGGCAGGTAGGAAGGTGGGGAGAATCTGGGAAGAGTTGGGAATAGGGAAAACGTGATCAAAATATATTGCCTGAAAAATATTAAACACACCACACCACACACACACACACACACACACACACACACACACACACGTTATCTTGCAGTTGTCAGTACGCTCCTTCTGCCTTATAGGTGTTGGGATTGAACTCAGTTCTTCAGGCTTGCCAGCAAGCTTTTACCCTCTGAGACAGCTTATGTCCAACACTTACTCTTACATACACTCCTCCTTGCTTTCTAAACATAATAGCATTTTAAACACACTCAGTGTCCATGAAATAAATGAATCAATGCATGCAGGACCTCTTCATTGACCCTTTGTGCTGAGGACCCAATGGATGGACCCACCACTCTGTAAAGCCAGAAGTGAAACTACACAGTAGGGTTGTCATGGCAGCATCCGTAAATAACCAATGCTAGCTCCTCACTGCAGCCTTCTGAAGTAACTGGTCTTGAGTTGTCAGTTATGTGGGCTGGGAGCATCCAATGCAGGAAACACCTAAGGCTCTGCATTCACGCCATACAGATGTCATGTGACATGGCTAAAGTTATGTTTTAAGTTTAAATTACTATGCTTAAGAGATCTATAAACCAGAAATGCCTCTCACCTGTAAGCCCCAATTGCCCAAGGACAGATAACTTCCTGGAATGCTGGGGGCTGCTGTTCACGTAGGATAACAAGCCACATGGTTTCACTTCTGTAAACAAGATTGCTTGCCCCAACAGCACAAGATATGCTTGATTACACCTCAGCAGGAAGTGTGTCAGGATATATGCTTGCTCTGGGTTGGGCGAAGGCAGGACGTAGTAGTAGGGTGTTCGCATTAAAAGCATGTGACTAATGTCATCCCCAGCAATTCTCTGGGGGATCCCAGGTATGAACCTGGCCAGTATCCGTCATCCTGGCCAGTATTTAATAAAGCTTGCTTCACATTTGGCTCAAAAATTGTGGTGAGGGTTTTATTCTTGCCCGGTGGGATTAACAATCATAGCCAAATCATCATCATCATGCAGTGTGGTTGGAAACGTGGCCCCTGGTCTCTGCTGAGGTGACACCAGCTACAACAATCTAGATTTCAAGATTGTCTGCAAATTCAGCTACAGTGGCACTGGCCTGAGATCTCTCATTGCTTTCTTTCTCCCCTAAGCTGTCTAGTACTCCAGTGTCTTGATCAGAGCAGGCTTTGTTACTAAATCACTCTCATAGACCCCTCATCTCAGGTCTGCTTCCAGAAACCGCACCTGAGACAAACTGTTACTCTCCCTTTGTTTTACCAAGCTGTTCACTTTGTTACTTTGCACAGTAAACAAGCAGAGCTCTAGGAGACAGCATTGTCCCTCAGGAGGTCAAGAATGCAGGTTGCAGGCAGGAGCAGCTAGGTGAAATGTAACCCAGCCTCCCCAGAAAGCACCGCTGAAGGACCCTCCCCCCCTCTTCCTGCACAGCAGGGGCTCCCTCTCGGACCCTGGATTAGCCACAAACCACACCCAAACACCTGTTTTCACAGCAGCAACGTTAGAGTGGTTGCTTTCGACTGGGGCAGGAAACAGCCGCAAATGACCTTTCTTGCAGGTGTGATTTCGAAGAAGAGAAAAGGGGAGGGCCGTGTAAGAATGGGCTAGGTTGCGGTGGTGTATTTGGATTGGGCATGTTAATTAGGTGAACCAAAGGGGGCTTCTGATTGCCGGACCTTGGTGGCCAGCTTTAGGAATGCAGAAGAAACTAGTGAGAAGGGCAAGGCCTGCCTGCCAGCCACACGCTCCAGGGGGCAGTGCCCCTTCAACCTCCGTCCTAGGACAGCAAATCTCAGAAGGGGTTTTGCAAAGCCCACACTCAAGGGCATTTGTCGTAGACATTCATTCAAATGTGTTTTCCCTCTCCCTCTGAGCTTTTAAAATCTCTGTCGACTGCCAATTACCATCAATACCCGAGGAGACTGGGTAAACAGCACCCTTGAAAGCACACATTTTAAATGCGACTACCTCCTGAAAGTTCCGAGAACCACAGATAAGGGGAAGATAAGTCTAAAATGAGACGGCGTGAAATGCAATACCTGGTACTTTATATAAAATGGGTGTGAGACAGCTGGCTTGGACTATTGGACAAAGCAATAGTCAACAGAAAACTCAAAGGAAGTGTTCTACCCACCAGTTTAAAGGGCACACCTGAAAAGGAAAAAAAAAAAAGACTTAGACCACCCCGCTCACTGCCCTAACACAGATGAGGAGATGGCGGGTGCTCAGAAACCTAGAAGTAGGGGGCTCTGACATTGGGTGGGTCACGGCAATTCAGATGCAAATGCTACTTCCTGACTCTCCATTGGAGAGCACAGACAGGCCAGCCAGGGCCCTCTTCTCACTTAAAGAAGAACAGCCAGCGTTGTGGAGGGGACAATACCAATGGCATCTCACATTTCTATGTAGTCCTGAGTCACCTTCTTCCAATTTGCTCAGTACCAGCAGAGTCCACAGGAGCTAATAGCTAAGTTTACCCCCGCCCCACACCATCCCTAAATTGTCTGGATTAGAAACAGTGGTAGGGAACCCTGGGGGTGGAAAACATCAGCTCTGAGAGCAGACACCTTTTTCTTAGAAGTTTTCATCTGTTCATAGGAGCGTCAGCTGGAGGACCTGAAAAAAGCTCAGGGAAGGGAGTAGGTAGGCAGCCAGGCTGCCAGTTCAAAGTCAACACCAGCTAACGCACACCGAATCTTGGGACAAATTCTCGCACTTTGTATTTCTCCCTTTCTTCATTCTTCAAGTTTAGGACAGTGATACTGGGACCCTCTTCAGGAGCGTAATAAGGATCGCTTAGCTGAGTGCCTGGCTAGCTGCAAACACTCAGCAAGCATCATGTACCAGTCTACGCAGATGCTGCTGCTCTTTAAGATATCATCATCTTCATCTTCATCATTGTCTTTATCATCACTGCCATCAGCAAATCCTTCTTTAGAAACAATTTCAAACAGGAAGCAGTGCATTTTAATTGAAGATAAGAGAATATCTGCCCTGTCCCGAGGAACCCCCAAATCTGAATAAATCCCTCAAATTTTCTTTACTTGTGCCCTTGATCAAAAGGCTTATTCCGTAGTGTTCAGCTGGAATCTCCAGCTCACCCCTGCTTGATCTGGCCATTCCACCCTCTCTGAACCCCACCGTCTCAGAAAAACTACCAAGCACTGGCTCCTCCCCTGAGGCTGCTAGCTTCCCAATCCCACCCCCAACCCCCACAAGCGTTATAATTGGGCACAAACCCAGCTTGTGGGGGACACATCATCACCCCACTCCTACAGGGTATTTAAGCTCCCTCCTTTAGAACGACCATGTGATTTCTCTCCTGCCCCCCCCCCCCAATCTCTGGGGGCTGGAGGACTCATCAGGAGTAGCTTTGGTCAAATAAACCTGGTCTTTTACTTTTTAATTCGGCTTGATCTGGCTTATTGCACTGGTGGATAAACTTATTATTGGGGCACAGAAAACCTATCATTGTAGCAGTATTAATAAATGAAGCGCTCCTTGCTTTTTAGCCTATATACTCAGAAACTCAAAAGGTCTGAGCTAGGAAGATGATTTATACTTGAATGTCACACAAACAGAAGATCAACTCAAAGTTTTCTCCTCTTCCTGTGCTTTTTAGCGTTGACAGAGCCCAAAATTGATATTTTCACTGGACTTTCCTTCCTACGATTCCACCAAGCTAAGGAATATTTTTAAGATAAATTTGTATTGATTCTTGGGTAATTACCCATCATGCCCCCCAATCTCACTCATTGTCCAGTCCCTCCATATCCACACCTCACTCCCATAGTGTTCTCCCCAAAAGAAAATTTTAAAAATATTAATTAAAAAAAAAAAAAAAGACAGAAAAAAAAAAACCCACCATTTCACTCCTCCGTCTTTCCAACCTCTCCAACACTCTTCATTCACCTTACTGACATTGGGACCTTCCGTGTGTCACACGGGATACCCTTTTGTCCACTCAGCTTCACTTGCAATGAGCTGTAGGTCTAGTTCAAGCCTCTGGCTTCTGGTACACCATCAACACTGGACACTCACTGAAACTCAGTTATCCTGCTGCTGCACAAGTCACGGAGATCTTGCAGCTATGGTTGGTTCTACAGGACCGGACCCTTCACACACTCTGGCAGGTCATAGATGGGGGAGATGTTGGGGTGGGCCAACTCAAAGCCCTAGATGTGGATCGGGGTGGTAAACTGATTTGTTCAGTCTGGGCCACTGGGACTGCCCCCCTCAGGTGAGAGGCAGAGCAAGCTCTCCCATGCCTCTGGTGAGGGGTGGGACTAACTCTCCTGAGTGTTGAGTCAGCTCTCCAGTGAGGGGCAGGGCCAGCAAAGAGTGGTGCTGGCCGGCTCAACATGGCCCTCAGATTTCAACATACGTTGCTCCTATGGTCCCCTGGGGTAACACAGGTCATAGATATCAACACAGACCCTGGTTGTGGCAGGCCTACAGACCCAGACATGGTCCCCAGCTGCAGCCTGTACCCGGATGTCACTATGGCCCCAAGTGGTAACACAGGGTACTCAGATCAAACACCAGCATTGCCTCAGGTGGCAGGCCAGATCCCGGGCATCTGTATGGCCTTTGGTAGTAACAGAAGCAATGGACATCAACACAGACCCTGGCTGCAATAGGGCCTTGGACCCAGACATGGCCCTCAGCTTCAGCCTGGGCTCAGATGTCACCAAGGCCCCAGGTGGCAAGCAAGCCACCCACATCAGCCTTTTCTTTACCCCTTTCTCTTCCTCAGTTCTGCCTCTCTGCACAGCACATGAACGGGTCCACCTCTCTTTCTCTCCCATTTCCCCACCATATAGTCACTCATCATAATGGTGCTGGGCGGGCCTGTGGGTGTCTTCGGCCAGCCCGAGCCATCAGCTAAGAAATTCTTTCTTTAAAGTCAACTGATGTATAAAGAAAATGTTTCTGGGCTGGGCGGTAGTGACGCAAACTTTTAATCCCAGCACTGGAAAGGCAGAGGCAGGTGGATCTCTGTGTGTGAGTTCAAGGCCAGCCTGGTCTACAGAGCAAGATCCAGGACAGCCAGGGCTACACAGAGAAACCCCATCTTGAAAAACAAAAACAAAAAAAAGGAAACATTTCCTTTCCTCTCCTGCCTTCTTCAGTTAATGCACATAATTCCTCACACTGCTCTAATGCTCAATTATTCTTCTCAGGCCCCGACCCGGCCAGGACCCACCACACTGCTACAAGGCGCAAAATGCAAAAGTAGAGTCTGCTGTTCAAAGGAAGAGAATGCCAAGATGGCAGCGGCAAAGCATTCGTCCGACCTGGAACCCACTAAGCGTGGGGCACCACCTGATGACTGAGTTGGTGACCGCCCCAGAAGGCCAGCCCCTGATTTCGGTCACAGAGCAACCATTCCCATCACCACTTTGGCCTAACACACTCACAGCTGGCCCGCATCTCTTGCTTTAATCCATCCTGCCCTCTTCTTGGCTTTCCCACTGAAGAGCCCTGACAGGCCAGCCACTGTCCTCTTACTCTGTACAAGCAAGGGCAGCACTGTGGGGAAAATGAGGTGACTCCATCTCACATTTCTATTCCAGTCCTGTGTCTATGAATATATATGAATATCTAATGAATACAATAATGAATATATATGTGTATGAATATATATATATATATTTATATTCATATTGTTTTTACCAGAATATTTTTTGTCTTATTTCCTTTCCCTTCAGTCTTTAAGATACAAAGAGGAAAGATGAGCCTTAGAGCCCCAGATCCTTGGTTCCTAATCCTGGCTCTCACCAGCTTTGGGATCAAAGGCTAGTAAAGTTGATTAGCCTTTCCAAGTTTCGATTTCCTCATCTGCCGAATGGAGTGATGGATACCTACCCTGCTTAGTTCACAAGACTGGATAAATCCCCAGTGAGGTATGGCACTTCAATGCAACCCCACAGTATACGGGATCTCAACTTGCCACCACTGACTCTCATCTCTCTAAACACAGCTCTGTGTTAGTGTTCAATACACTTGAATGAATTAAAACCACTAATAATCTAGCCGAGCGAATCTTGTGAGAACAAAGACCATTTATTTCCACTTCAGATTTGCAAGGCTGCAAAGTTCCTTTGTGGGAATTTAAGAGCAGTCCATCCTTAACACACAGAGCCACATCCTCTTACTTCCCTCCGGTTTCAGAACAGTAACATGAGTTCACAGCCACTTTACTTTCCCATTTTCTACTCTCTCTAATTACACGGTGTCATGATCCAAAAGATAGACCACGAGATCTCGATGTTGCTACAACTTGCAAGTGACGCAAATTATCATTAGCAAACTGCATCCGAAACTGACTTAGAGCGCTTCACCCAAAATGCTCCTGGGGAAAAGAGCCCACTGTAATGACGGAGCGAAAGTGGAGGCGGAGGTCGCAGCTCCTGGAACACACCAACCTGGAGATGTTTGAAGAAAGCAAGTGATTGCTACATGGCAGGTCTTGACGGAGACTAAACTAACTGCACTTATCTGTAATGAGTTCTCACAAAAATAATGCTACCAACGCAGTTCACACACACCCCGAAAACTCTGGGCTAAGCTGGCTTCCAGACGGAAGGCCATCAGCACACGCAGAGAAACAGTCGCTGCAATTATAACTAATTAACTGGCCCTAAACAGTTGGGAGCCGGTTGGAGAGGTCTGAGCTGAAATGCAAATAAGGAAGGAGGAGACTTCTGCAAAGCCACGGTGTGGCATATTTGTTTGGTTTTGACTTCTTTCCAGACATATTTCAGTTTGCCTAAGTAGTTGACGGTCGGATCAGACAGGATTTACAGCACAATGGCATCAGGAATGTCTTTATGAAAACTTTGATAAGGTCCAAATTAGGTTTCCAGAAAGGGTGGGGCAGCCGTGGGAGCTTGAGTCCTATATCAGTGTCACCTCTGCGCCCTGACGGTCACCTCACACTGCATCACCAATCCCAGGTGCCCAGTCAGTCTTGGAGCCAGCAAATGAGCCATTCTGCGCCTGGATTCCAGGGATAGATTTCTGCAGCATAAGAGGCAGCCTGGTTGGAACTGGCCAGCCCTCCGGTTTCAGTAGTGCCTTGTGACCTTTGGTTGACCTTGGGCTATGCCAGTGGAAGGTTAATGTTGTCTTTTGGCTTTGGAGCCTGGCTTTTTCTTCCTCCAAATGTTTTCAGAGAAATCAGAGTGAACCTCACCCCTGTGCAGTGGGCAAGCTGTTTCCTGTAGAAGCAAAGAGTTTGATACTGCAAGTGAACAGGACTCTGTTTCTTGTAACTCATGACACTATTTCTTGAACTGCAAGGTACAATTCAAAGATGGACGGGGGAAGTAAGTGCCCACTTGCTCCTGTGAAAAGAGGTTCTTCAGGACAGAAGTCCCGCAGCCGCTAACCCCCCAGAGGGCTCCTTTGGAGTCTTCTATGTGAGGGCAGTTCAGACAAAGCAATGTGTACAGGCTTTGAAGGTGAGCAGGAAGCCAAGCCAGGCACCTGACAGACTGAACCCAAAGAGACCTCTTCTGCACAAACTCAGATTTATTAGCAATTGTTTCCTCCAGTGACAGTTCAGGGCAAGTGAGTCAGATGAACTCTGAACTACATGAGCATCTCTTTCATAATGCCCATTTTCAGTACTCCTGATGGTTATTTTGGGGTACACTGTGGAGTGGGCAGGAAAGCCTCCATAGAGAGGTTTAATTGTTTACATTCAATGAAAGGAAAAGTCTGACTTGAAGTGTTCAGATATAATCTCTTGTTGATTAAAATGGTTCTATTGTGCTATGACCAATGGCTCTGTTAGAAAGGTGAATCCAGGACTTTGCCCAGCCATAAGCACCCTTTTATACAAGGGAGCTATACATGCAGGCATGGACAGACAGACATGCCTGGTGGCTGGCAGCCATCCTCATTGCAAGAGTTTATTTTCCTTTAGGAACCCACAGCTGAGCAGTGTTCTGCTGCCGAGCTGTTTCATAACTTTCCATGTAATTAAGCAGTTGGCATGACCTTCCGTAGCAAGATAATAACAGGACTTAGCAAAGGCAGGGCTTGTACACAAGAACGCTTTGGGCTGCTCAAGCAATCACATAAATGCAAAGCCGTCTTTCTAATGCAAATCTCAGTGGCACCTTGCTCCCCACCGTGTATGCACACATGCACACAAACATACACACAAATACTGCAAGTGATCGTCACTCTGTTTCTTGTAACTCATGACACTATTTTTTGAACTGCAAAGTACAATTCAAAGATGGACGGGGAAGTAAGTGCCCTGTGCACCATTTCTTAAAAGCTACCAGATGAACTTGAAGGTGTGCATCAAAGTCAGTCCTTTACAAAAGGCAGATCACTATAGACTACCAGAAACAAGTTGGTTTTGAACGAATACATATGACTTCAAAAGAAAGCACATTAGTGGAGCACAAATTATACTGCCACTAAACATTGAATGGGTTTTAGTAGATATACAAAAGATGTCCTGAGCGGCACAGAAATCGACCAGTAGATGGAAGAGGGGCAGCATACAAAGATGGCCGCCCCCTGTGCTGTTTCTTCCGGTGTACACATTCGGCTGCTGTACTGAAGATGGGGCATTTGATTCTCTGAGCTGAGCTGTGTGCCTAACGGGACTAGAACTACAGCAGAGAAGTATCTGTGTGTCTTCTGAGGCTTTCTTGGTACCAGCTGTTGTTTATTTGTGGTTATGGAGGGGAAAGTATAAGAATGTGAATAGGCCTACAGCAATGAATAGTGCAGGAGAGAGAGTGGGAACAGGTGAAATCTGCTCTTATGGGTCACCCTGAGCAAGCACACACAGGCTTACGTAGCTACAACACGCATGTGCATAGATTACATGACCACATACTGCACAGATTACATAGGACATAAGGACCTGGGGTGACTAAGTATTTTGCCTGATTGCTGGACGGTGAATGCATGGTCATGTAGCTAGGAAGTGGTTACAAATTGTAATATTCCACCCTTTTTTGTTATTTATTATAAAAATAAGGGCCAGGCGATGGTGGCACATGCCTTTATTCTCAGCACTCGGGAGGCAGAGCCAGGCGGATCTCTGTGAGTTCGAGGCCAGCCTGGTCTATAGAGCAAGATCCAGGAAAGGCGCAAAGCTACAAAGAGAAACCTGTCTCGAAAAACCCCCAAAAAGGGGGGGTGGGGTGGGGTTTAGGAGTGGCGGGTGAACTGGAATAGGGACACAGTGTCTTCCAGAACTGCTTCCAGCGGACTCAGTGGGTGTTGGTTAATTTTAGGGGGTGGGAGGGGAGTTTCTTGAGGTAGCCTGAATTAGGCTGAATTGTCTTCGCTGCTGCTTTTAGCCCTGAGGAATCTTCCATCACCGCTTGGATCTGACAAGGTGATGATGAGGTAGAAGAGGAAGTTTAGAAAAAATTTTACCGTGGGAGGGGTAAAGAGGACATGAGATGAAGGGGGCTCCATGAGGGGTCCAAGGATGGGGGCAGGGGGGATCCTGAGATCATGAAAGTTTAAATGATACTTATCTGAAGTGGGTCTGACTTGTCCAGGTGGGCCCAAGCCAGCTCTGAAGCTTGGAAGAATTTTTAAGTTTACAAAGGAGACAAATTTTAAACATATTAAGAAGCAGCCAAAGAGAATTTAAAATCCTGAGCTGGTAGCCATGATATTATAATGTTTAGTACTCTGCTATCAGAATTTCATTGGTTAGTGTTAGTGAGAGAGAGAGAGAGAGAGAGAGAGAGAGAGAGAGAGAGAGGGAAATCTGGAACATGCTTTATTTTTTTTATTACTATCAATTAGGCGTTTTACCTCCACCTGAGACAAACCTTAAGGCACCTGTTTCCTTTTATTATTTCAGCATCCAAGAGACACAAGTGATTGATTTCTGAGGACATTTAACAGTAATAAATTGCTATATTAGAGTCTGAGGTTTTTCTGTTTGTTTTTGTTGTTGTTGTTATTATTGTTGTTTTTCAGAGTCCAGACCCTTTTGAGTCTGGGGGTGTGCATACACCTGGAGTGTTTCTGATTCTTACCATCTGGGTATATTTGATGGTCCTTGCGCCTCCGGGTCTATGGCTGATGGTGGTCCTGTAACAGTTAGCTAAGTAGTTAATCAGAAGTTTGAATATGTTATTAGAGACACAGAGAGAAACTGATGAAACAGAATGTGGTTGGTAGAGACAGGAGAATGCAGAGGGACCACTGCAGAATTAATGAGCCGGAGACCTTGAACCAGGCAGTAGGTTCCATTAGACTTCTTAACTGCAGGTATAGGGGTGTTAAAAGGAGATGTTGGGTGAAGAAGTTTTTTTTTTTTTTTTCTGAGAAGGTCAGTGATGATAGGCTTAAGTCACCTAAGGCTCTGGAGTGAGAGAAGGTACTGAGCTTGGGTGATGTACCGGGGAAGGTCCTGCAGCTGGGTAACAATAGGGGAATGGCGCCCAGTAATAGAAGGGTTATGGGTGTCCCAGACTTTGGGGTCCACCTGAGAGGCTGGCAAGGAAAATGACATGTTAGAGCTAGTGGGGTGAGTGGCTAGCAGGAGGAGGAGAGGAGCTTCCGGCGAGTCTGGGGTCAGGCAAATGTGGGGAGCAAACTAAATAGAAGCTCCTACCTTGGCTAAAAAAAAAAAAATCTCTTCCCATTAGGGGCACAGAGCAAGTTGGCACAACCAAAAATATGTGACTGAGTAGGATACCCCTGAAAATACAATTAAGTGGTGGGGTCTGATGCGATGAGAAGGAGAGGTGGGACCCCAAAACTCCCTCAGGACTGAGTAAGTGGCCCAGTGTCCAAAAGGAAGGAAATGGATCACTCCAATACTGTAACAGCTACCCTAAGTTCCCTGTGGGAGATGATTGTCATTAGGTTGGAACCCAGGCACCTCTAATCGTACATCACCAAGCCTAGGAGATTGGCTGGGGGTGATCTTTGTTTGATGTCCCCATGCCACGAGGTACACGGGAGCAGTCAACTGAACAATGTCCCCCTTGGTGGTACTTTGGAAAAGGCCCAGATGGCCTACATGGGCAGGGCAGGCACAAGCTCAATGGCCTTCTTGATCACATTTAAAACAAGGATCTGGGGGCCTTTGGGCAGCTGGTTGGATAGCCTGTGCCAGCATTTGGCAGTCTTGTTTACAGGCTTTCTCATCTCTCCCATGGTACACCTTAAAAACCAGCACTAACACTTCTGCCTGTGGGGTCAAGGAGTCCTCTCTCCAGATGCTTAAGTTTGGCCCTAATGTCAGGGAAGCTATGAGAGACGAAATGGGTCTTAAGTTGCTGTCTGCCCTCTGGGCTCTCAGGATCTAGATTAGTATATTGTAAGAGAGCCTTTGTAAGTCATTCTAGAAACTGAGATGGATTCTCTTCCTTATCCTGAACTATGTCATTTAGCTTTTTATAGTTTACTGGTCTGAGGGTAGCCTTACAAAGACCTGCTAGGAGGCAGGTTGCAAAGCAATCCCTAGCTAGAGAGCCACCTAGGGTACTATAATCCCATCATGGGTCCTGATCGGGAACTGCTTCCACTCCAGGAGGATGGGCTACATTAGTCTGGTGGACCTTGTCTGCACGTATTCTAGCCTGTCCCCAAACTCGTCTGTGCTCCTCAGGAAGTGGGTTATTAGCAAGGATTATGTATATATTATGAAAGGTGAGACTATAGGATTGGGTAATATATTAGAATTGTTTAAGAAAGGAAGTAGAATTATACGTTTAAGAACCCAACTTTTTGGGTTATTTTTTGTTTGTTTTTGTTTTTGTTTTTGTTTTTCTCTATCTGAGAAAGTTCTGCCAGTGAGAAAGGGACATGAACCTTAACCAATCCATCCACCCTGGCTACCTCTCACAAAGGGAGAATGGTGGCCAGGTTGGCCTGACTGGGGTGGGGTTCCTTAGCAACTCAAGAACACATGACAGAAGAATAAATAAAGGTGGAAGCCAGAGCTGGGTGGTTGGAGCGGCCGATATTGGAGAGGAGGAAGCTGAGGAGCCGAAGGAGCAGTCGCTGGAGGTAGGAGGTCAGAAAGGCAAGAGTTCATAAGCAGGGTCTAAAGCAATAGTCAGAGGTTCCTCAGGTTCGGGTTGTACAGCTAGGAGCATGTGGGCAGGTGAATGGGAACCAAGGAGGGGGGGTTTGGAGCTGAGATAGAGAAAAGCTTGGATATAAGGCAACTCTTTCCATTTGCCCGTTCACCAACAGAAGTTAGATAATTCCCATAAAATATCGGGATCAAACGAGCCATTGTTATCTAGGAGATACTTAGCCATTTTCCAGTGCAGAGGTGGACAAGCTTAGAAGTCTTTAAGTAAGGTATTAAGCTGAGAGGCTCGAGGGTTTCCAAAAGGCATCCCAGAGGAGATATGGGGCTAATGAGATTGGAAGTCTTGTTTCCCATGGCTACAGCAAAGAGAAAAAAAAAATTTTTAAATAAATAAATAAACAAACAAGATCCCATGGCTAAAATATCTCAGGCATCCCCAAGATCAAGTGAGGATCAATCGATTGGCACAAGTCACTCAGTGCTCTGGTGAGCAAAAGATCGAGCGAGGGCTGGGAAAGTACATCCCGAAGACACGGGTCCAACAATTGAGAAACAAACGAGAATGATATCTCAGACCACACTCGTGGGGAATGACTGAGGGGTAGACACAGCAATGGGGGCCTACCGTAACTGATAACAACTGTGGATGGGGGTACCCCCAGTCTCAAGGACACCAGAAGGACAGTGGACGATGGACGGTCGTCCCCACAGGTCCAGGGAACTGTTTATGCTGGCTGGTAAAGGGAAAACTCACCAATCGAAGCAGCTGGTGTTGTGCGGAGTGATCCAGCGACCGGGCATATGGACAGTGGGCGGTTGCAGATGAACCAACCTTGGTTCAAGATCCCGGCACAGGGCACCAGGAGAGGCTGCTTTGTCACAGCACCAACGTTATTTATTTTGGCGCTATTTACTGGGTGAGAAAGAATATAAGGTACAATGGAACCCATTACAGGAGTTTTATTAGGGAGGGGAATGTATAGGGAATGTGAATAGGCCTACCGGAAATGAATAGTGCGGGAGAGAGAGCAGGGAACAAGTGGAATCTGCTATTATAGGTCACCCCACACATGCGCATATGGCCTTGCGTAGCTATGCCACGCATGCCCATAGAATACGCGATCATGCTTCATGCAGATAACATGACCACTCGGAGCATAGATTACATAGGACTTAAGGCCCTGGGGTGACTAAGCATTTTGCCTGACTGCTGCACAGTGCATGTGAGGTCATGTAGCTAGGAAGTGGCTACAATTTATAACCCCAGCTGTTTATGTTCCCCCAGGGTATTTTGAAACACTGGCTGGTGGGATGCTTCTGCTTGAACCTAGTTTCTATGCTGTGTAACACCTGAACCTCATATAAACCACAAGTCGCTTCCAGCGATCAGCCAAAAGCAGCTGCGGGCCATGAAGGAAGCCTTCACAGGGAGTGTGCACCCTCACTAACATCTGCCTGCAACTGTGTAAGGAGTCTCAGTGGGAACTATTTGTAGTTAGAGTTTTCCTGCCTGGCCCCGTCAGGACAAATCTCTCTTACCCGCCAGTCCCATAGTCGCTCAGACCCAACCAAGAAAGCACACAGAAACTTACATTGTTTACAAACTGTATGGCTGTGGCAGGCTTCTTGTTATCTACTTTTTCTATCTTAAATTAACCCATTTCTGCTTCTCTATAATTTGCCACATGGCTTGTGGCTTACCAGTGTCTTTACATGTTGCTTCTCATGATGGCGGCTGACGGTGTCTCTCCCCAGCCTTCTACTTCCCAGAATTCTCTTCTCTCTTGTCCCGCCTATACTTCCTGCCTGGCCACTGGCCAATCAGAACTTTATTTACACAGAGCGATATCCACAGCAACTATCCATCTGCACCCAGAGAAGAAAACAACAGATTATTTAGATTATGAGCATATGGGGGACTGACAGATGCAGAATCCTTGCGCATCTTTTTCTTCATAGGTTTATAAGAACCATCTGTCAATGAGGGACAGAAACTCTTTACCTGATATTTTAAATATATTTTACTAATTTTAAAGAATGCATACATATATACAATATATTCACTCCCACTTCCCCACACCACCAACTCTTCTCTGATCTACCCCACAACTCCCTGACTCTTCAAATCTTGTGTCCTCTTTAATACATACATATGTATATGTATACACACACACACACACACACACACACATACATACATTCCACCAAGTTCAGTTTGTGCTGCCCATACATTAGGTATGGGGCCATCCACCAGGTACAGGGACCACACTTTTAAAGAAAACTGACTCAGTTCTCAGAAGCTATGAACTGTTGCAAGCTCCTCAGTTAGGGGAAGGAAATCTCAAGTCCCCCTCTCCATGCTGGACTGTTGACTAGCCTGGCCTTGTTCAGGTCTTGTGCAGTTCATCTGACATTTTACTGCACTGTTTTCTCCATTTTGCCAATTGCCTTTCCTCTGCCATACAGATTTTTGGGTTTGGACTAGGTTGTGATGTAGTCAATTGTTTTACAATTGTTTACGGTTTCTGCTTTCCTATATTATTTCATAGGTCGACTCCACAGCAATTCTATCCTCATTTATTTAATCATATATGTGTGAACTTAACAAATATTCATTACTGGGCACCTCTTTTGTGTCAAGTACTCTCTTGATATATAGTGAATAAGATAGAATAGGACCGTGACCCCATGGAGGGTGGGGGAAGAAATCAGAACACAGAACAGATCTCCTATTAAGAACATGATTGAGGCAACAGTGGCATATACCTTTTATCGCAGCACTCGGGAAGCAGAGGCAGGTGGATCTCTGTGAGTTCGAGACCAGCCTGATCTACAGCGTTAGTTCCAGGACAGCCAGGGGTACACGGAGAAACCCTGTCTCAAAAACCCAAAACCAAACAAAGAAGCACACGACTTTGAGTAGTGCTTATTCTCCAAACATCCCATTTCCTTTGTTGATTATTCCTCCCACCACACTGGAACGTACTAGCTTCTGCTCTAGGAATGAATAATCCCAGCAGTTCTACATTCAGCCATCATGTCCTCTTTGTAATGAGAGAATCTAAGATGCAGTGGAAGGGGTGATAAAAAAGTCAGGTGACCAGAGAGTCCGCCAGGCCAGAACTCCTTCTGCAACTATGCACTTTAAAAAACCTATATGGAAAGGTCTGTGCAAGGACATGCCTGCCCCTTTAGAGTGTGGAGGGGCGGGGGAGAACCAGCCCAGAGTTGTCATTTTCCAGGGAAAAGTGTGTGGGCAGCTTCCTTTATGTCTGGACAAATTAGAGCTGCATGGGATTCACTAATTAGTGTGTGGTGATGGCTCCGTTCAGTTGCCTCGGGGCTCAGATCAGAACAACACAAGAATTTTGGAAAGTTCCTTCTCTAAGTATAATACCTAAAAGAAAAGATGAACAGAATTAAGATGATTTGACTTGGAGGGAAGAGTGCTGAGGACTAAATTTTATTATTGTCAAACAACTAGGAGATCGGCATGTCTGTGTAGTGCACAAAAGACAAAAGGAGCTGTCTACACAAAGAAAGAACTTTCCAATTATAAGGGCTAGAAAAAAGAAATCAACGGGAAAATTACAAAATAATAATGACAATATCAATGAGAATAGATATGAATAGGGATGCTGGACCTTTTAGGTATCATTTCTATTTAAAGACTGTATAGACAGACATTTTCTCATTCAATGTCATAACACTTTGCAATCAATAGTGTTACCTCAATTTTAGATCGATGTACCACAATGGAGAAATGAAGGTTGTTCAGTACTTCTTTTTTTGTCCATTTTTCTATCAGCTCTCATTTCCTACCCTGGCAAGAAAATTAGAAATCAATTGGCCTAAATCTCCAGAAATGTGCCTGTGTGTGACAGCCTTCAGTGAACCCACCCCCTAGCCCAGCACAGATCTAGAGTATTCTTCTACGCAGC
The DNA here is from genome assembly GCF_903995425.1 of Onychomys torridus. Lineage (NCBI taxonomy): Eukaryota > Metazoa > Chordata > Mammalia > Rodentia > Cricetidae > Onychomys > Onychomys torridus. The sequence goes on along the minus strand of NC_050457.1, from coordinate 35,383,950 downwards.
ATGAATGTATTGTTACAGCCACAGTGGTGCTCTTTATACCGCATGGTCTGTGAGCTCTCCCATGGGATGGAGCAGCATTGCCCCAGACTGTTTGCCCACAACAGCCACATGAGCAACAGAAAGGCAGAAACACTCCCTGGAAAGTCCTTCTGTCGAGCTCATCTCTATGCCCATGCTGCAGCCTCTTTGAGCTTAGTAGAAAAGGTTTATTGGCTGACTTCTCAGACCAGTTGAACATTATTTTATATACAGAAATGCTTTTCAAATCATCTCCAAAATACAGAAACACAGCCTCCCCTAAGATAAACTCTAAACTGGACAGTCAGGAACCCTCTGTCCCTGAGAGAGGCTAGACCCTTGAGTCAGGAGTTTACTGCTGGAGAAGGGTTGGGAGCAGGGACAGTAGTCTAGTCTGAGGTACAGAGCACATGGAAGGCTTTGAGCTAAAGAGACGGTGTTAAAAATAATCTTCCTACTTTCTCTTCTATTAAGTTTAGTGTAACTGGATTTATGTTGAGGTCTTTGATCCACTTGGACTTGAGTTTTGTGCATGGTGACAGATATGGATCTATTTGCAGCCTTCTACACGTTGACATCCAGTTATGCCAGCACCATTTGTTGATGATGCTTTCTTTTTTCCATTGTATAGTTTTTGGCTTCTTTGTCAAAAATGGTGTGTTCATATGTGCGTGGATTAATGTCAGAGTCTTCAATTCGATTCCATTGGTCTGTATGTCAGTTTTCATGCCAGTACCAAGCTGTTTTTATTACTATAGCTCTATAGTAGAGCTTGAGGTCAGGGATGGTGATACTTCCAGAAGTTGCTTTATTATACAGGATTCTTTTAGCTATCCTGGGTCTTTTGTTTTTTCCATATGAAGTTGAGTATTTTTCATTCCAAGTCTGTGAAGAATTGTGTTGGGATTTTGATGGGGATTGCATTGAATCTGTAGATTGCTTTTGGTAAGATTGCCATTTTTACTATGTTAATCCTATCTATCCATGAGCATGGGAGATCCTTCCATTTTCTGATATTTTCTTCAATTTCTTTCTTTAGAGATTGAAAGTTCTTATCAAAAATGTCCTTCACTTGTTTAGTTAGTGTTATCCCAAGATATTTTACATTATTTGTGGCTATTGTAAAGGGTGATGCTTCTCTGACTTCTTTCTCAGCCCTTTTATCATTTGTGTATAGGAGGGCTACTGATTTTTTTTTAGTTGATCTTGTATCCTGCCACTTTACTGAAGGAGTTTATCAGCTGTAGGAGTTCCTAAATATAACACCAGTAGCACAGACACTGAGAATAACAATTAATAAATGGGACCTCTTGAAACTGAAAAACTTTTGTAGGGCAAAAGTCAATAAGACAAAAAGACAGCCTACAGAATGAGAAAAGACCTTCACCAACCCCACATCTGACAGAGGACTGATCTCCAAAGTATATAAAGAACTCAAGAAACTAGACATCAAAATACTGAACAATACAATTTTAAAATGGGCTAAAGAGCTAAACAGAGAATTCTCAAAAGAAGAATCACAAATGGCTGAGAGACATTTAAAGAAATGCTCAACATTCTTAATCATCAGAGAAATGCAAATCAAAATGACTCCGAGATACCACCTTACACCTGTCAGAATGGCCATGATCAAAAACACTAATGACAGTCAATGTTGGAGAGGATGTGGAGCAAAGGGAACACTCCTCCACTGTTGGTGGGAGTGCAAACTTGTACAACCACTGTGGAAATCAGTATGGCAGTTTCTCAGAAAATTGGGAATTGATTTACCTCAAGACCCAGCCATACCACTCTTGGGCATATACCCAAGGAATGCTCAATCACCACAAAGATGCATGCTCAACTATGTTCATAGCAGCACTATTCATAATAGCCAGAACCTGGAAACAACCTAGATGCCCGTCAACTGAAGACTGGATTAAGAAAATGTGGTACATATACACACACCATGGAGTACTACTCAGCAGAGAAAAACAATGACAGCATGAGGTTTGCAGGCAAATGGATGGATCTAGAAAATATCATCCTGAGTGAGGTAACCCAAACCCAGAAGGACAAATATGGCATGTACTCACTCATAAGTGGATACTAGATATAAAGCAAAGCACAATCAGACTGCAACCCACAGAACTAGGGAGGCTATATAGCAGGGGGACCCTAGGATGACTGTGACTTATAATAAGTTTTGGTTTTACTCAATTACTGGGCAAGCCTCAATGAAACATTTCACTATTAGGATAAGAATTTATCCTGTATCAAGCTGATATTAGATAAATAAATAAATAAATAAATACATAAACAAAAATTTAAAAATAAAATAATCTTCCGTTAATCAATTCTCTAGCCTAAGCACAAAATCATATTAGAAAAACTTGAGGCCTGTGACATTCTAGTGGTAGTCATGACAACATTAAAAACCAAACATAGTTCAACTTGTTTGAACTGACTTCAAATTGATTAGACAACAATACTTTCCACCACAACAAATGGCCACACATCTACTTTTAGACAGAAAGTAACTCTTTACTTCAGTCTTTATTCTTTTACATATATATAGTCACTTGAAGGTTAGAAGATGCGTATATTTATCAAAAAAATTATTTTAATACTCTCAAAAGAAAAAGCAACCAAGAGAACAGGATTCAGAAATGAGCCAGAGGTTGGAGGTCATTGAAAAAAACTTCAAAACAACTGGTTAATGTCTTGAAGGTGGTAGTCAGGGAAAAACAGATGAGAAATTCCAGGACACCAATGGATGTGATGGGGAAAAATTAAAACGTTGAAAATGATACAGTGTAACACCATGCTCTCACAAAGCCCAGGGTGGGGTTGGTTGGTGACCATGGACATGTACCAGCACGTGCTGCACAAGCAGAAACACCAAGAAAAGAGTTAAAGGCAGATGCCAGGCACTCAGGAGGCAGAGCCAGATGGATGTGAGTTCGAGGCCAGCCTGGTCTACAAAGTGAGTTCCAGGAAAGGCACAAAGCTACACAGAGAAACCCTGTCTCAAAAAACTTAAAAAAAAAAAAAAAAAAGAGTTGAAGGCGGCCAGGCACATAAACTCTGGCTGTGATTTGTATGTAGGGTAACAGGTTAGCTGAGTAAGTAAAAACCAGTAGTTTTCCAAGAAAAAAAAAATAGATTAAATGGAGGGAATCCCAAACAGGTTAGTTAACAGAGTAAAACTGAGGAGAGAGAAAGAAAAACCAGAGTGAGCTTCCAAACAACTAGGCCAATGATAGTCAAGTGGCTCAAAACTAAAGACAAAGAAGAAAGAAAGTTTCAGACAGAGGCACAAAGCTAAGAATGGCGGGCGGTAGGTTTCTCATCGGAAACTACACAGGCTAGAACAGTGCTGTTATGGAATATTTGTACACTGTGTGAAGATGTATTGTTGTGACTGGTATAATAAAAAGCTGAACAGCCAATAGCTAGGCAGGAGGTGGGACTTCCGGGCAGAGAGAGAGAGAAACTGGGAGGGGGAATCTAGGTGAGTGATTTCGCCAGCAGACACAGAGCAAGTCCCATGTGCCGTACTAAGAAGAGGTAACTGAGCCACGTGGCAGAATGTAGATTATATAAAGAGATTAATTTAAGTTATAAGAGCTAGTTGGGGAAAAGCCTAAGCTAAGGACAAGCTTTCATAATTAATAAGAAGTCTCCATGTCGTTAATAATGGGCTGGCAGTCCTGATGAAAAGTACTACTACAGACTGTGAAAAGACATCATGACCAAGGCAATTCTCATAAAAGAAAGCATTTAACTGAAGGTTTGCTTACACTTTCAGAGGGTTAGTCCATGATCATCACAGCAGGAATGTGACTAGCTGAAAGAGATTTACATCCCAATCCACAGGCAGCAGGCAGAGAAAGAGAAACTAGGCTTGGCATGGGTTTTGAAACCCCAAAGCCTATCCCCAGTGACACACCTCTTCCAAGAAGGCCACACCTGCTCTCACAAAACCACACCCCCTAATCCTTTCCAAACCAGTTCTCTAATTGGAAACTAAGCATGCAAACACCTGAACCTGGGGGCAGGGTATTCTCATTCAAACCTCCACAAAGACAGTGGGGCGATACCTCCGAAATGGGGAGAAAAAATGTTTATCTCCAGGAAAGTATATTTCAAAATAAAAGAGAAGTACTGTTGTTGTTGTTGTTGTTGTTGTTGTTGTTTTGATAAAAGTTGAATTACCAGCAAACTTATAGTGCAAAAAAAAAAAAAAAAATCCTTAAAGGATATTTTAAGCTAAAAGCTTAATGACACTAAATCAAAACTTAAAACAGGAAGACCGACAGAAAGCAAGAAATAGTTAAAACAAAGCTTTCTCTAACACTACATAAATTGTGTATACAGGATAGAAAGCCAATTTAGCACACCCGTATTGGTGTTTGCAGGTGCTCTTTGGTCTCCCCTTTGTTGGAGCTCACAGATTCACTATTCTTGGGAGAACTTTTAGTCGGCTGAAGCCACTAGGTCACAGAATCCGAGGGGAGTCTTGCTCCCCAAGACGGCACTATGGTTTGAATGCAGTCCCTACCACCCATGTGTTGGGAACTGAGTCCCCAGTACAACAGTGCCGGAAGCTGGGGAATAACAAGAGGAGATTAGGTCACAGGAGCTCCGCCCTCTCACATGGACTGATAGTGTGACCCCCGAAGTGGGCCAGTTATTACATATGTCAGTGTGTTAGCGAAGCAAGTCGTGTTCCCTCTTGATCTCATTTCTATCTACCCTTGCCCTCCTGCCTTCTGTCATAGGATGGTGCCACTTGAGATACCCATCAGGTGGCAATGTCAAGCTCCTGGGCTTCTCCGACTCCAGAGCCATGAGCCAGACAAATTTCTCTTTCATTATAGATCCAGTCTGGTAATAGCATTCTGGCATGCCAGCACAAACAAAGCTTTCCCTTTTGCTGTGAGATGAGATAAGCATGGCCCACTCCATCTCCGAATTCCCTGTGGGCTCAACAGAGGCTAGCTTCTGCATCCAGACCCTTGTCTCTTTCCTGTCGGATGCTGCTGGCTTTCCTTTAGATAAGTTTTACCAGAGAAGACTCCCTGAAGACTGTCTTTCTCGATCTTTGCTCCTGAGGAACCTCACCTAAGGCACCCAACATTTTACCCCGAAGCTCGTTTGCCATATTCTTTGTACATGTTGCTTATCAAGCTAAGCTTTTCCCTTTAGTCTTTCCTAAAGAGTTTATATTAAGAACAGATATTTTGAGCCAGGCAGCGGTGGCACACGCCTTTAATCCCAGCACTCGGGAGGCAGAACCAGGCAGATCTCTGTGGGTTCCAGGCCAGCTTGGGCTACAGAGTGAGATCCAAGACAGGCACCAAAACAACACAGGTTTCTGAGAAACCCTGTCTCAGAAAAAAAAAAAAAAAAAGAACAGATATCTTGTTAAATTGTCCCACATTTACTAATATAATCATGTGATGTTTCTTTAGTTAACATAAAAGTTAGGTAGAATTCACTCAGGGTTCTAAGAATAAATGCAATTTGATCATTACTTTAAACATAACAAATTGCTAATCTGTCGATACTTTTCAAGATTATCAGAGAGTAGAAGGAGCAATCCCCACTGCATTTGGACCTCCTAAGGCTCTTGAGCACATTTCCAACCCAGTGTCTGCACTGTGCTGTTCAAGTCTATAACAGGAACATGGCTGCCCACAGGCTAGGGCGGAATGTGAGAGTCTGTAAGTACCTGCCGATGATCTGGCTCCTAAAATCTGCTTTGGCTTGGAAAAAAACCAGTAAAACTCATCTTTCCATTGTTGAATATAGTCTTCCTGAGGATCAAATACATCCCCAGAGGATCATAAGAGGAAGGATCATAAGTCATCAGACTGGTGCAGGGTCTTTCACAGAGGAGGTTTGAACAAACAGCAAATGGAAAGCCTTCCATTGCTGATCCACTACTGAAGGCCCGCTTCATTGATGTTCGTTTTAGATATTAGAGGATGGGTCTGCAAAGACAGCTCAACAGTTAAAGCAGTTGTTGCTCTTCCAGAGTTCAGTGCCCAGCACCCACATCAGAAGACTTGCAAATGTCTGTAACTTCAGCTCCAGAAAATCCACAGGCATGCACAATATATATACAGACATGCACAATATATCAACAGACATGTACACACAAACATGTATAAATAAAAATAATAAAAATATATTTTTTAAAAAGTTTATGGAATTCTCTGTAGACGAATTTTTCTTTGGGCCACCAGCTTACAAAAAAAATCACATGGAGATTTATTAATTATGAGATCTTGGCCTACAGCTTAGGTTTGTCCCATTAGCTCTTATAATTTAAATTAACCTATTTATATTAATCTGCATTTTGTCTCGTGGCCTTTTACCTCTCTCTGCCATCTTGCACCTCCTGTTTCCTCTCCATGTCCTCTGCTGTCTGCCCTGGCTTAGATTCATCTCTTCTCTCCTCTCTGCTCAAAAGTCCTGCCTAACCTCTTTCTGCCTAGCTATTGGCCATTGGGCTCATTATTAAACCAATCAGAAGGCGCCTTGGCCCAGACACATCTTCACAGTGTACAAAAGTCTGTTCTACAACAATCCCAAAGTCTTATCCTAGAATCACTTCACCACTAACTCCTTGTATTTATTAATGAAGAAAAAAGTAGCCATCAACTTTCTAGCTAGAAACCACAGGAATGTTCAAGCATGGAGTAATGTCACTTCGTGTCAGTATTAAAAGGACCCATGATGGGCTGGTGAGATGGCTCATTGAGTACAGGCACTTGCTACTAAGCCTGTGACAGCTTGGATCCCAAGGGGCTCACATGGTAGAAGAGAACAGACACCTTTGGGTTTCCTCCAACCTCTACACGTGTGCCACTCATATGTCCCTCCCACAATAACTAAACAAATATAATTAAAAAATTAGATGTCCAAGATAATCAATTTTTAAGGAGAAAAGGCTTATTTTGGCTGACAAGGTCCCAGTACCTGTCCAGTTGGCAATATGGTTTGGACATCTGTGGTGATACAGCCTGTCACGGTAAGAGTCCATGGCAGGGTAAAAATCACCTACCTCATAGTCAGGAAGTGAAAGGGAAGAACAGAATTCAGCTGAGGTCCCTCCAAAGACTTCTCACTGAGCTTTGCCTCTTAAAATCCATGCTACCTCCCAGTAATGCCAGTCTGGAAACCATGCCTTTAACATGGACCTTTGAAGGACATTTAAGATCCAAACTATAGCAGTCATCAAAGAGCCCAAAGTGATGAGTAGATTGTGGTCCAACTAATCCGCTCAGTCTCTAGTGGCCCACAGTCCTGGAATGACTGATGGCACAGGCTTTAGCTACAAGGTTAAAAGATTTCCACATCTGTTGCCCACCACAAGTGCATCAGTGCATTTTCTGCTAAGCTCCTAATTCCTAAGGATGCGAGTGCATCTTGTCTCTCTTCTGTCCTGTATCTCCTGGCAAAGTACTAAGGATACAAGGGATTTTTGTCACTTGTCACTGAATTGGAGATAAGTGGCCCATTAGGCAAAGCTATTATTCCACCAAATGTGTTACTGAAGAAAGCATCTACAATGTTATTAAAGATAGAACGTTCTGCCTGGAAAAAAACAAACAAACAAACAAAAAACAGTGAACTCTGGAACATCCCTCTCTAAATTCCTTTCTATTGTCCTTCATTGATTTATGAGAGCTGGTGCTTAAGGGACAGCTTTTCCCCAAAGGTCCTGAAACCTGCTGCCTGTGAAATAAACGCTCTCTGATCAGACCATCCGAGAGCTGCTGACTTGCAATTTGGGACTTAAAAATTTAATCATTCAATCAAAGGACAATCCATGCCTTCTCTCAGATCAATTCACTATTATCAGAAGAAAATGACCACTCCCTCAACTCTCCCAGACCTGTTCTTTCCCATCCTTTATAACTACATTTCCCTGAACTATCTTGTTGGTGATACGGTTAGTATCGATTTGCCACCAATAGTTTCTACTTCTTCCCCTGACTCTGTAATTGCTCCAATTTAGGAGGAAACAAGCCATGGAAAATGACCACTATCCTTGCATTCTGGCCTCTTACCTTTCACCAGTGTCCTGACCCTACACATTTTGGTTTGAATAACAACCTATTAAGTTATACCACTCAATCTAGTTACATAGATCTCAGTGATGAGTCAGCCTTCTCATTCTACCAAAACCGAGTTCCAGGATAAATGCTTTAATATTTATTAGATCTAGCTACAGGATTGAGATGAGTTGAATGAAAACATTCTGCATGCATGGACCAAATCCGACAGTTAATCAAGAAGGACTTCATTCTAAAATGCCTCAGTCCCCTAGAAAAGGGGGGTGTCTCCTGGGCTGCTCTCCTGGAGGAAGAGATGCTCAAGGAAGAAGTTGATGCTCATTTTCAGCAGATATGTCCGCCATCTCACATCCCTGGGTCCTCTGACCTGCCAGGCATTGGGGCTCTATTTAAATAGGCCTCAAAAGTCTTAGAAAGTAACGTTTGAGGAGTCCTCTCTTCCACTTGCCCTGTCCACCCCACCCTCACACCCTGTCCTCTGTGGTTAGGTCTACAAAAGAGAGGGCAGTGAGCAGCCACTCAAGTCTGTGAAGAGCGCCCGCTGAGAACTGCCCTTCCTGCCAATGAAAAGTTATTTGTCTGAGCACCACGTGAACGGAACTTAAAAACTTGAACTTTGGGTTATTATCCAAAACCTGAAATTCTTTTCATTCCACAAGTTAAAGATAAGGCTTACAATGTAAACAGGGCCAGAACAAGCATTCTCCAAGCTCATTAATGCCCTCAAAGAAATAAATGGTTTGACATGGGTCATTTCTTAGAATTGGTTTTGAAAAGAAGGAGGGTTGGGAAGGTCAAGGGCACTAAAGGGGGTGTGAGCATAGAGAAAGACTGGAGTCTCTAAGGAGAAACTGCCTCCTCACCATCACACTGAATACGGCTAGATTCGGCTGCTTCTAGATTGCCAAAATATGTATTTTTTTCTAATTCTGTTAGATCACAAAGCCAACTGCTCTGGGCTTTCAAATGGACAAGAATGTCTTTGGGTAACACCTACTCAGACAAATGAACAGAATATAGGTCCTTATAAACATATGTAGTAGAAAAAGATTTCTAGCTTTGTTTTGTTCTACCAGCCATTATATCATCTAATCGGGCTAATATTTATATTAATATAGCCCATTGGACTGAAGCATTCAAAGTGAGATAGGGAACTGTCGTGGCTTTACAGAAAGCAACATATCAGTTTCCTGAATACTCAGCAGTATTGCATTACCAGCCATGAGAAAAACACTGAAAGATATAATCAGCACTCTCGCTAAAGGGATTTTCATACTGGTATGATTGTTTCCAAAAATGGAGAAGCTGGGTGAAGGATAGAAATGCAGTCCTTTTTAATTTTCTCTTTCATGGTGAATAAAAAGCAAAGAAAAGAGAAAAGGCAAAAAAAAAAATATATATATATAGTTTTTAAAGGAAGATTGTACTCCCCTTTATACACACCGCCTGGGTTAATGTGTAATTGACAAGATTAATGACTGCATAATAATTGCCTCTATTGTTTACTGGCTGGCTGGCGGCCAGACATCTTCCTGTTCTGCCCACCAGTGGGTTTGGTTTGTAAGAAATGTGGTAAGAGGCTAATAGGGGCTGTGTGCCACGTGTAAGCTTACTAAAGAACTTCCAGGGGGGCCCGGAGACTTTGGCTTTGGTGGGGGCACCTCCTTCCTGCCCCAGGGAGTCTCACTTCTAAACTGCTGGGTGAGCTGTGCCAAAACACAAGCCAAGCTCAACCTGGCTGAATCATGCCAGTGAGTGGGATGAGGACAGGGAAAGTCTCAGGACCTACGGGACGGCCTGGCTGCTGCCCTGTAGGCTGAGTACTGCAGCCCTTTGCTCTTTACGCTCACTGGGCTGTGCTGGGGAGCACTAGCTTCAACCTGCAAGCTCCACAGGATGTCAGAGGCCTCCTATGCTGCTGGCCCCCCATCTCTTCCTAAACTCTTCCAGATGCGAGACAAGCAAACATACCAAGACACAGTCATGCACACATATAACTTACATGGATGGGTACCTTGAGCCCTCTCCGACTCACCACATCTCCTCTGGCCTGTCACAGTGACTGACATGGTTTTCCATACAGAAATAAAAGCCCTGTCATTCTTTCTCATGTGGCTTTGTTCTGGTCTGGGTCACGTGTTCCCCTCAACTACCTTGACCTTCATGGCTTTTCTTATTTTCTAACAAGTCCAGTGCAGATATCTGACGTCCAAGGAGACCCTCCCAGAGCACATCCTGATCCATCTTTCCCATCTTCTCTTCCTACACTGCTTTGCTGTATGCCTTCATGCTTTCTTCTTTATAGCCACTGTCTCTCAGTAGAGGTGAGCATCCCCAATTCAGAAACCTAAAACGCAAATGCTTCAAGTCCAAAGCCTTTAGAGTGCCAGCGGTGAGCAGAGGTGGGCAGTTCTACATTTGACTTCATGTGACAGGTTGCAGTCAAAACTCAGACACCCTAAAAATAATATGTAAAATTACCTTACACACACACACACACATAATTCATGAACGAATTTTGTGCTTAGGTTTGGGCCCCTACAACCAACATATCTCACTATGCATATATAAATATTCTATAATCTGCTGGAGGCATATCCAAACTCTGAAGCCTTCTTGGTGCCAGGCTCTTCAGATAAGGGATGTGACACCTGTCCCTTCAGCCCCTGTCTCTTTGGCACAGACGCTTTCACCACCTCTCCATTACACACTCTCACATGTTTCATACTTCTCCTTCACAACACATTCCTTCCGTCATTTGAGAGATATTGGTGTGGTCGTGAGATGGGCGACTTTCTCCCTTGCTAGGCAGTAAATTCACTAGAACCAGGGATTGCACATATAGTGTTCTGTGGCACAGGTTAACCGTCAGTCGTGATATTAATGAACCCAACCCCACCTCCAGCCTCTCCACCTTAGAATGTTCTTACTAGCAATGATCTGAGGTAACAGGGGGCCTCTGTGCTTCCTGCCATGTGGTCACTCTCTCTGCTTTATCATCTCTGTCCGAATCCTGATCTCATCGTGCTTGCTACATAAAGCCTTCCAGCCTTGACGGAAGGCCCCTTCACCGCTCCTTTGTGTGGTTCACAAGTCCAAACACAAAGTTTTAACTGGCTGGGACTAAGAATACTGCTGGCTTTATTGGTCATATTAACTGATTTATTTGATCTCTCCACTTTCATGTCCTATACATGAAAGAAAAAAATAATTCTTTTTTTTTTTTTTTTTAAATCAGTCTACAAATCTTTTGGGGACTGGAATATGTTACAGCGATAGAACACTCGCCTAGCATGGGCAAGGCCCTAGGTTCGATTCCCAAGCACTGCCCCTCTCCCTACCCAAAGTGAGGTTAATTACATTCTTTTTTTTTTTTTTTAAACAGAAACACCTCATTATTTTATTATTTTCAAAGTTTCAGCCACTCTGCACACACTTCTTCAAGGGGTGTTCCTCCCCAGGTGACTGGTCAAGCTTAGCAGGAAGGAACTCAATGTTTCTGTCCAGAGACAGCGACAGAGGTCGGAGATGGGGGTATTGGGAAGCAGACGTGGTAAGAACAACCGCGCGCAATACAGAGTTTAGCTGGGAAGGAATGGAGAGCTCGAAGAACCTTGAAGGCCCGGTAATCTTTGCATTAAGTCTGGTTTAGCTTGCACCGAGTCTGTCCTGTCTATAATCTGTGGTCTGAGCATCACTTTGCTCCTTGGCTGGTTTTGCTTGCAGGTGAAATGGCACCAGCAATGCCCGTCTTTCATGCTGTACAGAGGAAGGGTCATGCACATGGAATTTATCGCGAGAGTGGCTGAGAGGAAAGAAGTGGAAGGTTTCGGGGCCACTGGCAGGAGCTTGAGTACCGTCTTTAGAGCCTGGGCAGCCTTAACCCGAAGCCTGCTGGGAAGAGTTGAGGATTGGAAAGTTAGAGGAGCTGATGATCACGGTTGGAGCAAAGGTTATAGGGAAGGGGCCGAAGGGACTGCAAAACTGAGTATGGATTGGGCATAAAGTCTACAGTGTTGAGGTCAGGCCCAGAGCTGCTAGATGATGCTGAAAGGGAGTAGCCCAAGGCAAGAGGAGAGCCGGGCACTGGGGATGCCAAAGCAGGGAGCACACAGAGGGCTGAGCTGTTCTATCTCCTGTAGTGTGGTGATAGAAGCCAGGAGGGAGGGAAGCGAGATGAAGCGACGCTCAATGGACAGGGGAAGGCTGGGGGTCGGGGTCTCTCGCAGAAAAGGAGCCTGGAGCAAGCGCAGTCAAGAAGCAGGCCAACATGTCACTAAGACAGCTTTGTACCGCCTGTGGAGAGGACAGTGGGGGCTGAGCAGGGAATCCCTGAACAACCAACTCAAGGCAAATAAGCCACAGAAACCAAAGCTGGAGAAAGTGCCTGAGGCAGGGAGTCTGGTTAGATAACAAACCCAATTCTTCTTCCTGGAGAAGCAGCCAGCAGCCCTGTGGGAAGATGTCGCCATGAGACTCGGTGCCAGCTGAGGTGATTCAAACAGGACAGGGGTCACTTCCAGGGTAGGTGCCCCGTGCTCCACTTGAACCTACCTGTCTTCCTCCATATTGTTTTCCTCTATGCAGCCGGAATGCTCCTGTCCAGGGGAACACGGGAGGCCACAGTGGAGCCGTGAGACAAATGATGCTCAGGTTCAAGATCACCTCCTGGAGACTAGGGCCCTGTCAATCAAGACATCTGTTTTAGACTTTATACCAGCCACAATCAAACAGCACGAAACAAACTCCCACATTTCTCTAGTGTCCAAGCCATGTACAAGCAGGGTATTTATTATAGCCGCTATTATCATTTTAATGAGCACAGTATGATGAGCAGCTAGGAGCAAAGGTAGAGAGTTATGGGGAGGGAAGAAAAGGGCAGAGAGAGCAGAACACAGGAAATGGGATGGATGCTTGGCTTTTGAAGCCTATCCCAAGAATAAAAATAACAGAATTGGGCTTTTACACAAAGCACACTACCTCAGGACCTGACCAGTCCATCACTACTACTGTTTAATTGCTGCCATCTATTCTGTGACCTTGACCACGGCATTTAATCTTGACTTGGTGTCTATTTATAGTCCCAAAAGAAAAATCAACGATCAAGATATTTCAGTTTTTCTTTGTTGTTAAAAATATTTTTATGCAACATAATCTGATCACAATCTCCCTGTCTCCTCCTCAATCCTCCCCACCTCCCCAGTCACCCAACTTCATGCTCCTCATTTCTCTCTTCAGAAAAAAAAAAACAGCAAACAAAAAAATTAAAATGTAAGAAGATAAAAATACAAGAAACATACACACACACACACAAACCCCAAAACCAGAAACCATTATATATAAGTAAAAGACCAATAAAGCAAAAAAACCAAACAAACAACCCCCCCCCAAAAGAAAACACTCAAACAAAGCAATATGATAGAAAGTCTACAAAAATCACCTTTGCTTTTGTTTTTGTGTTGGCCATCTAGTGCTGGGTATGGCGCCTGCCCTGCAACGTGGTTCATATACCAGTGAGACTCCATTGGAGAAAACTCATTGTTCCTTTACAAGTGGGTGTCAACTGTAGATAGCTTCTTGGTTGGGAGTGGGACCCTATGTCCATTTACCCTTCTCAGTGCTGGAACCCTGACTGGTTCAGATCCATGTAACCCTGTGTATGCTTCTAGTCTCTGTGAGTTCAAATGTGTATCTGTCTTGTTGTTGCTAGAAGACACGGTTTCCCTTGGTGTCCTCCATCACTTCTGGTTCTTAGAATCTTTCTGCCTCCTCTTCAGCATAGCTCTCTGAGCCCTGAAGGGAGGAGCTTGATGAAGACATCCTGTTTATGAATGAGTACACCAAAATCTCTCACTCTCTGCACATTGTCCAGTTATGGATCTCTTAGTTCCCATTGCTGCAAAAGAAAGCATCTCTTATGGCAGCTGAGTGAGACACCATCTAATCAACCACATTTTTATACAAGGTTTTTGACACCTCCAAGCTCATACTCTCCAACACATATACATACACACACACACACACACACACACACTCTCTCTGTCTCTGTCTCTCTGTCTGACTCTCTCTCTCTCTCTCTCTCTCTCTCTCTCTCTCTCTCTCTCTGTGTGTGTGTGTGTGTGTGTGTGTGTGTCTCTGTGTATGTCTGTCTCTCTGTCTCTCTCTCTCATTTGATATGGGGAAATGTCAAATGGTGAGGTCATTCCTTTCTAAGCCACTGCCTGAGTTATTGAAAAGTAAACAGTTGACAAAGAAAATATTAACCCAGAGGGACATTATAATAACCACCTTGAGGGCAGTTTGGGATCACCTGAGAGTATTAATGCTCCAGGTCAAAGTCCCTGGCTTTCCCCACTTCTCATCCCTAGCAGGGATGCTCCAAATAGAGATGATGCTCCATTAACTCCCGTCACTTCCCGGTATTGCTGAGATGTTCTTGGATTCTTAGGTAAGTCATAGACCAATGAACCAAGGCGGATGCCAAAGGCTAACTTTGCAAAGACTCTGAACCCAATCAAGCGAAGACAAGGTGCGAACAAGCTTTATCATAATTATATTATTTTTGTTATTATTTTAAGCAAATAGGACTAACCAAGACAGGTTATCTTAGCTCTTGAATCTTGGTCATAAACCTGCGGGCACTTCTCTCGTCCTCTAGTATAGTGCCAATGAGAGATTAAGCTAGAAAATAAACCTACAAATGACCAGCCATCTTATAATTAGTAAGCGCTCAGCCCTACATAAAACTGCATGCCTGGCTCTGATAGCAGCACTTCATATTTACCCGGAGCCTTTCATCTGAGATGCTCAAAGCACTTCTTGCTTATACCGACACTAATATCTCCAAATTCCTGTGAGCCGGGACTAGGATCCCCACCCGCAAGTCATCTCGGCCACTGAGGAAGCCAGAGCCTTTCTGTCTCTCTCCAGAGTAATCATGGATGGTACCCCACCCCTACATTACTGTCCCAGCCCCTGAAAGACCAACGAAGGAACTTCTGGTTGAAACCACATGGCAAGTAATGGGACGGAAAGGAAGTTCTGCCATTGGAGTTGGATTTGACTGCACATCTGGCTCTGGCAATAGTAAACTATCCAGTCTTTCTGAGCCTTGATTTCTCATTTAGAGTTAAGAACGTAAGCTATTACAAGTGTGGCTATCAATATTTGCTTAGGGGACACAGTGGTGTTACCCTTCCTGTCATCAACTTCACTGACTCCTTAAGTGATGTTGTATCTAACTAATACTGAGTTGAGAGTTTACAGGGGAATGCTGCCCAGAGGAAGCATCCAATAAATATCAGTAGAGATGTCTTATTTCAGAGGACGTCTGTACCACCCAAGCCAACTTAGATTTTTTTTCCCCCATAAGATCATATCCATTATTATCTCAAGTAAAGACTAATCTACAGTCTGAAAAATTTTAGAGCCAGGCATGGTAGCCCATGCCTTGAGAAGTAGAGGCAGCAAGATCAGGAGTTCAAGGTCATTCTTGGATACATAGCAAATTCAAGGCCATCCTGGGCTGCATGAGAATGTCTTAAAACACAATGATAATTAGTAATAACAATAATAATAATAATAATAAATTCTTAATCACAATTATCATTCTCTTATAGATACACTTGGATTGATTCTCCATCTGCCCTCACGTTCTGCATTTATAACCAAAGGACTGTTATGGATAGTACCATTTTGTTAAATAACACAGAAAAAGTTAGGACTGGGGAGACAGCTCAGCAGTTAAGGAGACTGGCTACTTTTGCAGAGAACAAAGATTCAGTTTATCTTCTGCGCTTGTTTCTCTTCTCTTCAGCAGGTATATAGCAGAGAGGGGACCTTCTGAGCAGAAAGAATAGATAAAAATGTTAAATGTTTATGGCAAATGCCAAGAAATTTATTGCTAAGAGAGTTTTCAAAACAATCTCTAAGACCTAAGTTGCTCTTGTACACAATTCTGAAAAGGTTTTCACTCTAGTTTCTCCTATTACCAGCAGGACAGAAGTCCGAGGACTCGGACCTGTCAGTCTGTAAAGCCACGAAACCAAGTGCTTTCAGAGTGTCAACTGTGTGGTACCTGAGCACCTGTTGAGGGGTAGAAAAAGCCCATCATTGCCCTGACTCCCCTGCCTCCAGTTCACATTTTGGCTGGAGGTAGAGAAGATCAGTATAAACGAAACAAAATCCAGAGAAGCAAAGACCAGCACAGGACACAAGACAGATTTCACAAGACTGAATTGCTTGAAAATATTATAAAGGAGAGCTGTCTCTGTGTTTTTAAACGGTGAAAACTGATACCTTGCTGTTGCTGTGGGCAACCTTTCTATTTGACCTAGAGATGAATTTTGGACCGCGTACATTTTCTTTTGCAAGGTTAACAAGGTAGTCAGGACTGGGGGACATATTAGTGACAACTTTTTTCTCTCTCTGAAGTTTGTGTCGCTTCAATGTTCAAGTTAGGCAAAGCTAATAGATTCTGCTAATTGTCATGTTAAAAACCTAAACCAGAGGTAACTTTAGGGCTGAAGTGTGAGTGTGACTTAGAAACAAAGCCCTTGCCTAGCACATGAGAGGCATCAAATGGGCTGGAAAATACCTGAAAGTAAAAAGTATTCCTTAGAAGAGAAGACACACAGCTTTAGAAACTTTCAGACAGTCAGGTGGTGGTGATGACGCCCTTAATCTCAGCACTTGGGAGGCAGAGATAGGTGGATCTCTGTGAGATAGAGCAAGTTCCAAAACAGCCAGAGCTACACAAGAAACTATGTCTTGAGAGAGGAAGAGGAGGGTGAAGAGGAAGAAGAAGCCTTCAGATATCCAAATACACTGATGGCTTCTTTGCACGCATCTGGGAAACTGATTAAAGGGACCTTAAGGTAGAGAAGGAGATAATTACAGAGTAAACCTTGGGATGTGTTCTTGAACACAATTCTCATATTTTAAAGTCTCCTCTTACAATGATACTCTTGTTTGATTGGTTTTGGTTTTTCAAGACAGGCTTTCTCTGTATAGCCCTGGCTGTCTTGTTGGTACTCTGTAGAGCAGATTGGCTTTGAACTCAGATATCTGCCTACCTCTGCTTCTCAAGTGTTGAAATTAATGGCGTGCACCACCACATCTGAGTCTATGGTCCTTTTTTAATAGTTTTAATGAAAGGGTAGAGGCAGATCGATAGCTTCAGGGGCCATTTCAGCAGTTCCAGGATAGGAACTAGATAGATCTGCAGCCAGTTCTGCTCCACAGACCTGACACTCCCCAGAAGCATCCGCACCTTCTGAGAAAAATGCCCTTCAAGGACGTTCCTGATGGAGGCAGGTGGAACCCTTGAGAAGGAATGCCTTCATGAGAAGGCAAGACTCTAGAGGACCTGGCCTACTCCACCTCTACAATGAGTTGCTTTTGGTCCAGTGGAAAACATGAGCATAAATGGGAAGAAGCCAAAAGTGATAGCTAATTTTCATTGGCAACTTGACTGAAATTACAATCACCTGGGAAGGCTGGAGACCTAGTTCAGTTAGTAAAGTGCTTTCCTAGTATGCCTAAAGCCCCAGGTTCAAATCCCAGCACCACAGAAAGTGGGTAGAGTAGCATCTCCCTGTAATCCCAGCATTTGGGAGGTGGAGGCAGGAGGATCATCAGATCAAGATCATCTTTGGCTCTCCAGAATCTTCCCAGACCTGTGGCTGTGTCTGGGAAGTTCTTTCTAAAGAGGGTTAACTAAGGCCCACCTGAATGTGCGTAGCACCACGCCCTGGGCTCGGGCGCTGGATGGCATAAAAGAGGAAAGGGGAGAGAGCAGGTCTAGAAGGATTCCCTGGGATCCTGGTTCCGGCCCACCTTGATATGAACTGCTCCGTTCTGCCACACCCTTCCAGCCAGGAGTGACGGACACCTCTGACACCGTGGCCAAGATCATTGCTCCTCTAAGTTGTGTGTCTCAGGCACTGTCCCAGCAACAAGAAAATCAACTAATAGACCGCACAAGCTAACTGTACGACACTGGCCAGGCGCCTAAGTGATAGAGGCTAGGTAATGACCCTAATCAGAGCTGGCTGTGGTAACTCAGAGGAGGGCATTAATAAAAAAGTGACCTCTGCACACTGGGTGCAGGAACTCTGCACTAATTTGACAAGAGGAGATAGAAAAATAAGCGCAGAACCAGAGAACTGTACATTTGCTTTCAGAGCTTGGAAGCAAAAATAAACAAAGCAAATCCCAGGGATGGAGGCCAAAGCTGCCTCACCCAGAGCTAACGGAACCTGGCTGGAACTAGCTAGAGACAAAAGCCCAGTCTGGTCTCCAAGACTAGAGTTACAGGCCATGGCTTTTTCCAGTCCCCTGTTGACCATGAATAGAAAACAATGGCCGACCACTAATTACCTTTCCCTTAAGTAAAACACAAGCCAAGTAAAACACCAAACCTCCTGATAATAAACTAGTGATAAATGTTCCAGGCAAGCAACTGTTTGCAAGTATATCCTAGATCAAAGATCACAGAGTAAAGGCTCTTGCTATTGGTGCGTGGTCTAGAGACTGGAAGACAGCAAGCATGGTTTCTTAGCCACACAGTCTTACTTGCTAATCCAAGATATATATAATCCACCAGAACTTCTTGGTAGCATGTGGGCCTAAGAATGTGAGTTCCATTATCTGTTAATAGGAAATGAAGATGGTTGATTTATAGGAGCTCCTCCATAAACATGTCAATGCTTAAATGGGAATTTTGCCCACTATGTTAAAAAAGAAAGAAAGAAAGAAAAGAAAAGAAAAAAAGCCGCATGGGATGCTAAAAGTGATGTAAACATTGGGAAGACACTTGTCCCACCAGAACTTGCATTCTAGGAAATGTCATCTGAACTAAAGGCTATAATAGCAATAATTATAATCTGGGTATTTGCTGTGCATGAAATACTACATTGTGCTGGCTGGTTTCTGTAAACTTGACACAAACCAGAGTCATTTTAAGAGAGAGCATATGCCCACACAAATTGTGCTGTGGACAAGCCTGTGGTGCATTTTGCTGATTGATGACTGATGTGGAAGGGCCCAGGTCACAATGGGTAGTGCCACCCCTGGGCTGGATGTTCTGAGTGATATAAGAAAGCAGGCTGAGCAAGCCATGGGGAGCAAGCCAGTGAGCAGCACTCCTCCATGGCCCCTGCATCAGCTCCAGCCTCCATGTTCCTGACTTATTTGAGTTCCTGCCCTGACTTCCCTCAGGGATGAACATGGAAATGTAAGCTGAAATAAACCCCCTCTTCCTCTAGTTGCCTTTGATCATGGCATTTTATCATCGCAATAACAACCCTAACTAAGATAAACATGTACCTTACTTTACTTAATCATCTCAAGGACCCTATGAGATGGGTTACATTATCTCTATTTTCACTGAAATTCAAGAAGATGAAATGATGGGCCTAAACTCACGAGGTGGAAAGACTTATATTTCATCTATGAAAGTGCCTCTTTTAGCAACATCAGCCCACCCACCCCTTCAAGAATATGCTAATTTTTATGTATTTATTATTTATTTTACATGTGTGGATATTTTGCCTGCAGGTAGGTGTGTTCACCACATGCACTCTAGATTCCTGCAGATGCTAGAAAAGGATGTTAGATCCTTGGGGATTAGAGTTACAGATGGTTGTGGACCACCATGTGGGTGCTGGGAATTGAACCCAGGTCCTCTGAAAGAGCAGCCAGTGCTCTTAACAGCTGAGCCATCTCTCCAGTCCCATAAGATAAAAGATCACACACACACACACACACACACACACACACACACACACACTTTGACACTTTGGTTTTTGAGACAGGGTTTCTCTGTTTAACAGCCTTAGCTGTCCTGAAATTCACTTTGTAGACCAAGCTGGCCTTGAACTCACAGAGATCTGCCTGCCTCTGCTGGGATTAAAAGGTGTGTGCCACCATGCCTGGCAAGAATATGGTCTTAAATAGACTTGCACGGTCAGTGTACACACACAGCACAAACATACTGCCAATATGTGCTGCCACTGAGCTCAGGGTAGAAATCTGCACACCTGGCCATGTCACGCACGTCACACCAGAGTTCTTCATGACACAGCATCTTCCAGCTGGAACTAAATAGAGAAAGCTCCCTTTTCCAGATTATCCGGTGAAAGGAGGCTGGAGAGCATGACCTTTGCAGTTCCTAGTACATGTAGCTTCAGCCTCTTGAAATATCATGGTTTAAGAACATAAGCCCATCACAGAGAAACAACCAAAAAAAGAGATAAGAAGTCCCATGACATCAAAGACCATGGTTGCACTTGGTGGAGGGCTGGGAAATGTCTAACAACCAAGAAGAGCTCTGACAAGGCAGTCGGGGGATCATTTCTTCATGTAAGAAGAAAGTGAATCAGCACAGGCTGGAACTTGCTGGAACTTCACTCGGTTTCAAATCAGGAGTTTTCAAGAACAGGATTAATATTTTCTCAATTTTGCATGCTGCTCACTATAGACATATATTATTAAAGCAGGGCAAGAACAACGTGTTTAATTGTGAGATGGTCTCACAAGCATGCAATACATTTTTTATCATATCCCATACCCCCCCCTTGTCTTACCACCA
Source organism: Onychomys torridus (assembly GCF_903995425.1). Lineage (NCBI taxonomy): Eukaryota > Metazoa > Chordata > Mammalia > Rodentia > Cricetidae > Onychomys > Onychomys torridus. The sequence goes on along the minus strand of NC_050457.1, from coordinate 35,363,271 downwards.
TCCTCTTTCTGATGTCCTCCTCTTCTCTCAAAGCCTCCTTTCAGTAGACTGAAAACAAATTTTTAGATGAGATTTTGCTGTGCAGCCCAGGCTGGTCTAGAATTTGCAATCCTCCTGCCTTAGCATCCCAAGTGCTAATACTTGAGGCTTGAGATGCCATGTTCAGCTGTAGACATAAAATTTTAACTTGCATTTTCCCACACCTTCTCCATCATTTTCCTAATGACTCCAGACAATCCATAAACTAATAAATAGGTCAAGCCCTGATTTGCAGCATATATCAATTCCAAAAGCAGGACTGCTTCCTCCATAGCCAACATCAAACTTCCGTCAGGACAGCAATGTCCTCAAGAAGAAATAGACAGTGATACACCATTCCATAGTACTTTGACACCACACAGAGTGTAGACATAAACAATCTGAAATGGAGAGAATGGCAAAGCACAGTAAGAATCATGAGGAACTGGCGAAGTTTCAGGATGTGCCTAACATAATTTTTACCCATTGTTTAAAAGTTTTAATAACTGGCATTATTTAACAGCTGTATTGAAACTCCCACCTCTGAAAGCCAATCTTCTAACCTACTTCGCTTCATTTAAATACAAAGCAAAATCTGCACCTCCCACCTTGTGAAAACAGAATGCTTGCTTGTGGAAAAACCTGGCAACAGTGTGCAATGGTCCCTTTAAAAGTCCTCCCAGGAAGAATGTTTAATCAGCTGAGCAGCAGCTTCTTGGCCCTGCAGGAGCTGGGAGGATATTAGCAGCTCACCGCCACAGGCTCCCAGGAGCCCAGCATCATTTTGTGAAACCGCACAGGGTGGAGCCCGGGCTTCTCCCAGGAGAGGAGGTGGCGGCAGGAATACCACGTGTGGCATTCCCACAACAGCAGATGGAAGGCTGTGACTCCCAGGGCAAGGGGAGGCACAGGAGACCACGCCTGGGAAACCTGTAGCTTCCACAGGCCAGGAGGACCCACAGTTTCTTTGGTGAGGCTTGAAGCATCAGGAATGGTCAACAGACCAGCATTCGGGGCTGATTCCCTTACCGAAGTCTTTGTTTCTGTCCACCATTTGGAAAACCTGCTTAAAGAGTTATTCCAAGTGTTTTTGTCAAGCCTCTAATCTGTCTTCCAAAATATCCCAGAAGAGGAAATAGTCTATTTGCCCCAGAGACCAGGGTGGAAATGCCCGGGAAATGTCCCCAGAGCACCTAGCTGAAAGCCACAAGTCAGGATGGACAGGATTGGGACAGACGCCAGCCAGTGCTACTGATTTACAATTTTCTACTTTTCCTGTGCTTTCAAAATGGGGGGTGGGGTTGCCAGGGGGCAGCTGAAATGCTCTGTTGTGAGACAGAAGGGTGAGGGAGGAAGAGGAGGAGGAAGGGAGTGTGGGGGTGCAATGGATGGTAGGGAAGGGCCTGACGGACTGAAATTGAGAACAGCAGGGAAATCACTTCTCCAATTCATAGCAAAGCCTGTTTAGTGTGCATCCTCTCAGGGAGGCTGAGCGGGACCCTTCAACCATACAGTCATAGTTGATTAAAAGCCCTGAAATTTCTCATAATTGGACCTCATTAATAAATTCCTTAGGGTTCCAGGAGGCCGTGAAGAGGTCCAAGAAGTGGTTAGAGAGATGAGGGTAGCAGGAGATTGTAAGACCCCGATGGGGGAGTTAATCCCACTCATTCAGACTGGATGGAAACTTTGTGCTGACAACCTGCTCCCAGCCCTCCCCCATCTCGAGCAGGGCAGGCTTTGCCTCATTGTTACCCCTTAACTTTTCAGCCCCACATCCACCATGCTAACAAACTAGGAACGGACGTTCCGCTCTAGGATACTCTCGTTGTTTCTAAGCGTGACCTGAATTGTGTGTGTCCACTTGACTGGGTTAAGGGATGCCCAGAGTGTTGGCAAAGGGTTATTTCTCACTGTGTCTAGAAAAGACAGCTTTGGTTTGATGGACTGAGTAGAGAAGACACTCTCACCTCGGCAGGCCAGCATTATTGGATATGCAATGTAGGTATCATGGCCCTTGATGGCTAGTTAGAGCCAAAAAGGAGAGGAGAATTCACATTCCCTGTTGGAGCGATCCAACCTGCTGTCTTCTACCTGCAGACCTACCTACCTGCCTTCCTCAGGCTTGGCCTGACTCTCCACCACCAGCTCTCCTCTTTCTCCTGCTTACGTATGGTAGGCCATGGAACTTGGTGGTTCCCATAATTGCTGGAGCCAAATTACATAGTGAATCTATTTCCAAAGGTCTCTGCATGTCCCATTGTTTCTCTGAAGATATTAGATAATAGAATCCCAAACCTTGACTAGAAATACTGATTTTTAACTTAGTATTGTTCCAAATCATTCACAATTAACAAATGAAGGTCACCTTTAGTAGCAGGCTTGCTCAGTTTGCGTTGTACCATTTCTTTTTCCACTAATAGAAGTGAGACTCAGTGACGCCCAGACAGAGGTGCTAAGGTCTGAACAAGAAAGGGCCAGACTCAACTGCAGGATTTACCAGGACTCCAAATGGCTCGTTCTCCTGGGTCATTCATCTGTATCACTAATATGTGGAGCCTTTTCTAGGCATTTCAAAGGGAATGGCCATCTAGCAAAACTGTGTGTCAAGGGAGAGGCATTGTCATCTAACCTGCTCTTCCAAAAATCATCAACCTCCATCTGCAGGGATCCCAAGGTCACTAGTTCTCAGCATGGCTCTAGATCAAAGGAGAGTGTCTTCTACCAGATGTGATTTTTTTTTTCTTGGTCTGTGCTAGGGATAAACTGTAAAGAAAAGTAGAGATGGAGGGAGAAGGGATGGCCAGTCCACTTGTCAGAGGTTGTAGCCACCGTGTAGGTGGCCATCCTAGACTTGCAGTTGCCCCCCCCCTCCACTAGATCCACTGTCCATGCCTATCTCCACACTCAGAGGCAGTGCTGCTGCTGAGGATCGTGATCAAGAGTTTACCATTTACTGTTTACCGTTGCTGAGAGTCTCGGCAGGGACAACTTGGACATGCATGTTTGGCAGTGTCTGGAAAGGTTAGAAATATTTCCATACATGTAAAAGTACACAAAGAGACATACATGCAGAGATGGCCATGACAACTTTTCCGATTAAAATATAAAAGGTGTTTATATACAAGGGAACGCAGGAAAAGGCAAGGAGCAAAGGAACTTTGGGCAGAGGATAGACCTGTTTCAAGCTTCAGAAGTGAGCTATCTCAAGCCTCAGAAGTGGGGTTCAGGCTAAGGTCAACCAATTCAAAGGAGTAGAAAGATCTGAGTACATCTGCTTTGTACATACTCACATATATACATACTACATTTACTTGGCGGAATATTAAAGGAACTAGTAAAGATGTGGCTTTTACTTTTTAATCTAAAATAGTTTATCTTGATTTATTTTACCATGTGTATTTTTAAGGCATTCATTTAAAAATCAATAAATCAGTAAGCTCTTGCCAAACATGCTGGTTTTTCCTCCTTTAGTCTGCCCAAGAACATAGTCTTTCCACCATGACAAATAGAGTTCACCTAAGCCATGTTGACAAAGCAGTCTTTCAAGTCAAGAAAAAACTTCAGTGAATGGAAAGGTGTATATCAGAGAATGATCGACAACTGCAAATTTTTATCTGCCGAAGGCTCTTTCTGGGTGGTGCTATTAGAAACTGTTAGAAAGAGAAGCATTGCAGGGCAATGAAGTAAGGAGTTTGGAGTAAGCACTCATGGACTGACTGTAATGAGTCTTTTTCTGTCCCACCAGCCAGCTCCCAAATAACAACATGGAGATTTATTACAAATATTAATTATGAAAGCTTGGCCTATAGCTTAGGTGCTATGAGATGGTCTTTCTGTATGCTGTCAATATGTGTTGCTATGATTGGTTAATAAAGAAACTGCTCTGGCCTATGGCAAGTCAGGTTATAGCTAGGTGGGAAATCCAAGAGAGACAGGAAGAAGAAAGGCAGGAGAGATGCCAGCCTGCTGCCCAAAGAGTAACATGTCAGCAGACTGGTAAAGCCACAGAACACATGGCAAAACATAGATTAGTAGAAATGGGTTAATTTAAGATATAAGAGCTAGCTAGCAAGAAGCCTGACATAGGCCATACAATCTGTAAATAATATAAGCTTCTGTGTGTTTACTTGGGTTTGAGTGGCTGCAGGACCAGGTGGGACACAGGAATACTTCCAGCTACACTTAGGTTTGTGTTTAACTAGCTTTTATAACTTAAATGAATCCATTTCTATTAATGTATGTTCTGTCACATACCTACCACCCATCCTACTTCCTCTGTGTTTCCTCAAGTCTCTATCACATGCCTAGATTCCTCCTTCTTTCTCTGTCTGTCCAGAAGTCCAACCTATACCTCCTGCCTAGCTATTGACCATTCAGCTTTTTATTAAACCAAACACAGCAATATATCTTCACACAGTGTACAAATATCCCATAACAACTGACCACATTCTGCTTCCAAGTGGAGGGGGTGGCCAGGGTGGGGGCCAGCAGGGAAGGAGCACCTGCTGCTTTGACATGAACTGGCCCAGCTCACTCTATTATGCCATACAGAGAAAGAGTAAAGGACACTCCAAAACTCCCATTCCCCTGTGTGTGGTGATGTAGGCAGATATCTATAGTTCAAGGCCAGCATGGTCTACATAGTGTGTTCCAGGACATCCAATGCTACACAAAAAGATCGTGTCAAAAAAAAAAAAAAAAAAAACCAAACAAACAAATAAACAGACTCCAAACTCTTATCCCAAGATATGATTTCAGCCATGTGACATTCTGAGAGTTGGTAAAAACACTACTTAAGGATGGATGGTGTTTAGTCTCCAAAAGCTATACCGTGTGACATTGTAACATTGAATCTACATCATTTGTTCAAACTCATGAAACTCAACCACAACAATGACCCTTGCTGTGATCCATGGTGTCTGAGTGTTAGTGGTGTATCAGTGAAAGACCATCAACTGCATCAGATGTAGCAGCATTCTGATGGGGACATTGATAATGGAGAATGCTGTGCATGTGTGGTAGTGGAAAGCATATAGAAACACTCCTCATCTTTATCTAAAAAATGTTTTATGTAATAGCATATCCTGCCTGATGAACTTGCATGCTAAGCTAGAAAGATCCAGATCTAGGTAGCGACCTGGCATCCTGAGGAGGGAGGACAGTGCTATCTTCTCAGGTCTTGCTTACTAGCTGCAGCCAGAACTCTTTTCATCCTGAACTGGCCTATTTAGGGCTTAACCAGCTTCCACCTTTGATGATTAAGGCCCCTGAACTCAGCTATAAATCAGATGCATGTTCGGGCCTTCCCACTCCCTTGAACTGATTAACCGTGGCCTGAACCCTACTTCTGAGGCTTGAGATAGGTCCACTGCCTGCCCAGGGTTTTATGTGATCTTTGTTCCTTGTCTTCTGCATTCCACTGTTAGATCTCAACAGGGCCCTGTGCAGTTGCTTCACCAGTTCTACCAGAAGCTCAGGCTCATGCAGCATTTAGTGTAGCTCAGCAAAACCCTGGAGTCCTGAGGAGACATAACAGGACTCCCCTTACAACTGACCCCCATCATTTTCTGTCCATGCTTCCCCTCTGCCTGCCTCTCTCAGTCCCTCACAAATGCTGGTGAATCCACTTCCTCTATCTTCTTCCAAAGCAGCAGAAACTAACTCTAGCTAATTTACACCAAAGGGGAAACGTCAGTCAGAAGATAAAGGGAAGTAGGGAGCCCTGGGCAAGACACACTTTCTGCCTCTCCTCTCTCTCTGTCCATTTGCTACATCCTTTGTCTCTGCAGTTACCGCCTTAGCTTCTCCACCTGCACAGTGGAAACTGGTGAGCCCAACCGCCCAAGTGTCCAGCTCCTCACAAAGACAAACCGCCTGGTGCAGAAACACCAATCAAAACGCCAACCTCAAATTTTGGGAAAGAGGTTTGGATTTTCCATGGCCTAATGGTTTTGGGAAAGAGGACTGGAAGCAGTGGGTTACCTGAAAAGAAGGTCCATGGCTTGACACGCCTCGGTGTGACCGGGCCAATGCATCAGCAATCATTAATTGTCCTAAAGATTCAATTCTGTATATTTTCAAAAGATGTGTTCAGCTTTGTTTTCACTGAGCTAAAAAACAACAACAACAAAAAGCCCAGACTTTGGAATCAGACACAATAAACTTTTAGTATTACTCCATTGCTTAATAACTAGGCAATGGGTCTTCTTTGCCCATATATATGATAGACAATCACTCATCCAATGGGCATCTGGCAGTGTGGTATGCTATCATTCCTATGGAGTTCCAGGTCACAGTAGGTTATCAGGAAATGCTGCCTCTCCTGCCTCCTTGATGTGGGCCCTCCTGGCAATGGGAGTGATCCTTCCACACCGCTCTCTGGCCATGTTACTCCCTTGCTTAACATCCTTCCATGGCTTCCCACAGCTCCCAGAATGTGGTCCTATCTCAAGATGAAATAAATAAATACGATCCTCTGGTTGCTTCTCCTCGCTTTCCCTTCACACCTGCACTACACTAAAGAAAATTACTTCCAGTTGTCAGCACTGGCCATGTTCTCTCCTTCCCTGTATGTTTCATCCCTACCCACTCCCCAAAACTTGGCCCATCTCTCCCGACTACCAGGCTTACAAGAGTGAGTGAAGTTACACAAGCCAGGGCAAAGCCCAGGAAATGTTTCAAGATTTCTGATGCCTCTGCAGTCAGTCAGTGTAGCTCAGCAATCCACTTGTCCATAAGCCTTTGAAACACTGGCCTTCTAATCAGCATAATACATGTGACTAATGCTTACTGAAGGGCTGCTCAGTGCCCAGCTCTGGATCTTGCCTAATGTCTACTTTTTTCTTGGAGACTTTGTCCTTGGGAAACTTTTCCTCCTGTGACCATCATTCCCACCCACGGGGCTGTACAACAAATCCCTTCCCTATGCTCCTGGACAAGACCCTTCTTCAGCATTCCTGGAAACCAGCCCAGCCAGACTAACGAGTTCTAGAAACTCTGAGCGGCAGCCCATCCCACTACTCATTTCTAGAAGGCTCTGCCACCCCCATCCCAACCTGTAAGAGAGATGAAAATACCTATTCACAACTTCCACCTAATAGTCTTCGATATTTTCTTAGAACAGCCCCCTAATTGCTGCAAGTTTGAATCAGCTGCTCTCTTCCCAAACACTGCAATCCACCTCTCCATCCCTCAAAGTTTCACCACCCTATAACACCCTCTAGTTTGACACTAATTTCAAAGCCTCACACTTTGCCTTTCATTATGGACCCCACAGACTGATGCAACCTCAAACTAAGTAGCTTTTTCATTTAGGTGAGTCACCTACCTAGGTCCTGGAACCTCTGGTCAACCACATCCCCTCCAATCTCTTATCATATGACCTGTTGTCATGTCAAGTCCAATGTCTCCCCTCTCCCAGACATACACAGGTGACTTAGGTTATATAACAAGCCAAAGACAGATAGTCAAGATTTGTCATCTCTAGTCTAGTGTGGCTCAGCAGTTTGTCTGTCCACAGTCCTTTGAAGCTATGGACTTACATACATTAATTATAATAGTAAGTGTGACTAACGCTTCCTGAAGTCTACAACGCTGGGACTAAACAATATACAAGAAGTTTCTTATTAACTCTCTCAAGTCCCTGAAGACTTTATGGATGAGGAAACTGGAGATTAGAAAGATTAAGATGCTTAATCCACTGGCTCAGAATAATGGAGGGCTAGGTGAGACCTCAAAGCAGTGATATCTCAGCATATCAAGTATGACAGCTATGGCTTCTCATACTTCTTTCCTAAAATTAGAAATTTCCCCAGTGAGCAACCCTGTCTTTGTTTAAATAGGAAAAGAGGATTCCTATCAACTGTGTAACATCCAAGTGACAGAAAATTAACACTGTGCTCAGGGACTAGTCTCCTCCGGCATTCCTCTAAAGAAGGACAATCCCTTCTTTCAAGACATCAGAACCACAGGGCTTTGGCCTCTGTCCTCTGTCCATCTTTGGCCCTGAATGTGGAGTGAGGACAGTTTGAAGTTTTCAAAGCTTCTATGGATGTTTGCTGTCTCTCTTCCATTTGGGCTGCATTGCTATTGATTGCCAGGCAATCTGATGCTAAAAGTATAGATTGTGTTAAAACATGATTTACTTAGTTCACACATTCCATGAACTTCTCACAATAAGTTTTTTTTTTTTTTAAACCAGTAAATAAATTCCTTCACTGTTGAACTCTGAACTGAGAAATGGCCTTGGATGGGCTGGTTTCCATGTAAAGGGACTCATGAGCCCAGTGCACTTCTGATAACACTCACCGGCATGGGACTGGCAGATCAAGATCTTCTCGGTCACATCAGTGCCCTTGGAGCCATGAGTAATGGGCAGATTTGTCCACTAAACCTTTCAGCCACTGAGGGAGCCCAGGAGGGATGGAGGCTGAGGGAGCCCAGGGGGGATGGAGGCTGAGAGAGCCCAGGAGGGATGGGGGCTGCCAGCCAACACTCTGGACAAACTCTCTCCATAGAGACTTCTGATTGAACTGGGATCATGCTCTGCTTGTTCTGAAACAGGATCAGAAATCTGCCTGCTGAGTGTATGGCTTCCCAGAAGATTTGGAAATATGTTTGATGTGGCTACAGGATGAGGACAGGGCAATTCTTACGGTCTGGCTGGTCGAGGAGGGCTCCAGGCACAATGTTTGGGTTTGGCAAAACTCAAAATCATCATGCCAAGACCTTTTGCCTTCACTTTTAAGTCCACATGCTTACGCAAAAACATTTACTGAGAATCTATTACTCCCCACCTCTGTGCTTGGTACAAGAGGCATGGTGTTGAACAAGACTCCAACAGGAGAGGCAGTTCTCATTAGGGTGCCTGCCATACCTCTTTCTCCGAGGCTTGATAGGAAGCTGCATGTGACCATTTTATCCCATGCGGTCAACATATAATAAATGACTATTGAATGGATGGGCCAGGCTGGGGCTCTGACCACAGACCCTGGGAAACAGAGAGGGTCCTACTAGAGTCTGTCTAGCCAGAGACACACCAAACAGGTGGATCTTCTTTCCATCAAGACTGAGATTTTGGATGACATTAGTGCATCTTCTCTCTGGTACTGAAAATTACTAAATAAGGGTAGCCTGAGCAAGGATTTGGAAGCAGGAAGAAATATAATGTCTCTGCTGTCATTTGGGTATACTGGTTTCAAGTGTAGTCAAAAGAAATCCAGTTTTAGCTGAGTGTGGCAGTGCAGGCTTGTAATCTCAGAAATCACATAAGGCTGAGATAGGAAGGTCATGGAGTTTGGGGGTCAGCCTGGGCTACGTAACAAGTTGAAAGCCCTATCTCAAGATAAGCAGGAGGGGAAAGAAGGGAGTCAGAGCAGAGAAGTGGGGAAAGAGAAGAGCAAACCCTGCTCAAATGAGACAATGAAACAGGAAGGAATATACTGACCAGCATAACACAAGGGCCAGGGCCCCGGTTTCAGGCATCCGGTCTCCACCCTGAGTTATCAGAGAGCTGTCACTTTGGCTCGGTTTTCCTCTGTGAATGTCTTAGTTAGAGTTTCTATTGCTTCGGTAAAACATCATGACCAAAAGCAGCTTGGGGAGAAAAGGGTTTATTTCATCTCATACTTCCGGCTAACAGTCCATCACGGAGGGACGTCAGGGCAGGAACCTGGAGGTGGGAGCTGATGCAGAGGCCATGGAGGAGTGCTGCTTACTGGCTTGCTCCTCATGGCTTGCTCAGCCTGCTTCTTATAGCACCCGGGACCACCAGCCCAGGGATGGCACCTCCTATAGAGAGCTGGGCCCTTCCGCATCAATCACTAGTTGGGAAAATGCACCACAGGCTTGCCTCCAGGCCAATCTGATGGGGACATTGTCTCAATTGATGTTCCCTCTTCTAAAATTAGGAGGGATGTTGTCAAGTTGGCAGAAAAATAGCCAGCTTTTTTCTCACAATGGCTTTTCTCCAGTGGTAGCAGAGGTGATTACCACAGCTCTCCAATTAGACCGTACCCATGTGGCTGCCTCAGTAGACATGGTCCCTTTCTCAATACTTCCAGCATAATCCTCCCAGATTTCAATGACTCAACCCAGCATAGTCCCAACTACCCACAGTGCAAAACCAAGAGAAGAAATGGTCACCTACTAACAGAAGTTTTGACTACCCCTATACCCAGGACCAGGTGTAAGCCACAAGCCGATTGGCTGGATGTGTGAGGATGAAAGACAATCCAGGTAACGGCACCAGAGTATGGGTAGTGAGCGGTAAGATGGGCACATGTTCACACAGCAGGCTCTGGCACGACAGTGCCTAAATAGCAAAACTGTGGCCATTCCCACTCTACTTCCTAAGCCAGCTGCCAGAGGGGATTTGCTGCAAAAGAGGAAAAAAAAGAAAATGACATTGTTTCTGGTCTGATGAAAGATCGGAGAGAGAAAGGGAAAACCCGTGACTTTGAGGTCTGGAGTGGGCAGAGAAGAGAGAGAAGGAAGGGGAAGAAGATGCCCGGGATGTAAATGTAATGAACAATAGGAATAATTAAGGAGGAAGCATTTCCCCTCGTTTGTCAGCGGGGCCTGTGAGGAACAAGAGCGGGCCTTCCCTGGAGCTGTCAGCTGCTCGTTGCCTTTGCAGCCACCTCCTGGGGAAGAATGGAGCCTTAACAACCAGTATGGGGTCAGGGCTGGCCTCCTCCCAAGCCCGAACAGTACCCCCATTGAGGGACCTCAGGGGCAATCCTGGATGCCTCTCCCTTCTCCCACTCCCCTCAATGGGCCATTTGTGGGATTAACAAGGACTGGGGGACACACTGCCCATATCCTCCGAGGCCCCAACAGCTGCAGGATTCCTCAGGAACTCCTCAGGGCCCTGCACATCCTTGCAAAGAGACTAATGGGAGAGATGCCGGATTCTGAAAGGAGTCTCCAGGGGCCTGCTAGATGAGAGAGAGGGGGAAAGAACCACTCCTCAGTGTGCTCCTTCCTTCCAGGCCTTTCCTCCATCTCCTGAAGTAGCAACTCTTCAGCTGGTTTCCTGTCTTCCACCAGCTGGGACACCCTGCCTGCCCCACCCTCCTTGCTAGCCGAGACAAGAGAAGGGGGCACTACTCTTTCTCAGAGGCTGAGATCACAGCTATGCAACCATAGCCAAAATATTCTATCTGCATTGTCTACTTCCTATGGACCCAGAAAGGGTCCATGTTCCCACTTACGCAGAAGAACACAGGCAGGGTTGTACCATTTCTCCTGTGCCCTTTGGAGATCATTCCTGTCACACACAGGAAGCCGACCAGCACAGTTTCAGAGCAGACAGTGGGCACAAACCATCCCTGACTTTTGGCTTCCACAGGATACAGAGATTTCTTTGTGTTTGCATCCAAGAGATGCAAGTTAACCCCCTGCCTCAGTCTCTCGTTAAGCCCTTGTTACAGATGGAATCCATGAGAGACGGTATCATCTACAGGAATGGAAGTGTAGCTCTTTATGGAGCTGGGGAGACAGAAGGGGGCTCAGTTAGAGTGTTTGCCACAAAAACGTGGACCTGCGTTCCAACCCCAATACCTCTATACACTATGCAGGTAGCAACCTCCAATCCCAGCCCTGGGGAGGTGGAGACAAGGAGATTCCAGAGGCTGCCTGAGCTAAATGGGTGAGCTCCAGATTCAGAGAGAGATCTTGTCTCAAGAAGTAAGAAAGAGGGTGGAAAGTGACTGAGAAAAACTCCAGACATCAACTTCTGACCGCATGCACACACACAAACATGTACACACACATACACACACACACACACACACACACACACACACACACACACACACTCACACTAGCATACACGTATACCAAAGCATAACTGCCCTGGACTCCAGATGTGAAGACTTACAAGTCATTAATATGCGCATGGCTGTTCTTGTTGGTGTAAATGCCGTGAAGGGGCTCCAGAGGCAAACTGTATGCCCTGCAACGGACAGAGTCTGAAGAGAGGGGCTGGTGCGGCTACCTGCCTTCCGCTCTCACTGCCTCTGTCACTGAGCTTTTTTTTTTTTTTCCCATTATTACAGATCAGAAGCTACTGCCCAGATGTGAGTTGAACCAGGATGACTCCAAAGAACATGCCAAACTGGATGGAGAAAAGCACAGAAGCCTCAACCCTGCACAAAGAACTCTAGGCAACTGAGGAAAGCTGGGGACAGGAGAGGTGGCCTTCCCGGGGAAGAACACACCAATTGGTTGTCCAAGGTCAAATGTGGAGTCCTGAAAACACACATACAGGTAGCATTATACAGACTGAACAGGTTGTATTTAGGAGGATCTATGCATATACATACACATATGCAGATATGCGTTCAATAACAATTAGTGGGAAAAAAAGAGGCTATGAATTTAAAGGAGAGCAGGGAAGAGCATGTGGGAAGGTTTGGAGGCAGGAGAGAAAAGGGAGAAATGTTTTAATTAAATTATAATCTCAAAAAAATAATTTTAAAAAAAAACAGCTGGCAGACAGAAACTAGCTATGAGATGGAAGGAAAGATTTGTCTTAGCTTGTGGTCTCAGAGAGTCCCAGGCCATGCCGGCAGGTGTGGTGGCTAATTTTGGCTGTCACCTTGACAACGTCTGGAATCTGGATGAAAACCTAAGGCGCTGAGCATGTCTGTGAGGGATTTTTTTTTAATTGGATTTTTTGAGGTGAGAAGATCCACCTTGTACCTCTGGCACATCTTCTATCGGCAGCCCACATACAAGCACACGGAAGAAGGAAGCCTTTGCTTTTTGCCTGCGCACCCTCACTCTTGCTGGCAAGTTCACCCATTCTGCTGCTGAGTTGTTAGTTTCACTGATATTATATTTATTAATAATATCTGCCATACCATACTAACACATCCCCCTTCAATATGCACATTTGCTCTATCAGTTCTTCAGAGACTCTCGCCAGGGAAGAGATTCAGCAGGAGTGGCTCCATCTGTGGCAACAGGAGCTGGGCCACTGGCTGTTCACCTGGCAACAAGCAGGACGGAGGGAGCTAGATCAGAACCAGGGATGGGTATAACCCTACAAGGCCTGCCCCTTGTGACCCACTACCGCCAGGTGGGCTCCACCTCCTAAAGGCTCTATGGCATTCAAAATAGAACCACAAGCTGGGGATCCAGTCCTCAAAGCAGGAGCCTGTGGAACCATTGCAAGTTCAGGCCATCTTAGCCTCCCTGGTTGAAAGTTTCTGTCTGACCTTGTTCTTCAGGATCCAAGGGGCTCCCTGCTGCTAGCCCAGTCATTTTGATTGTTGACAAGGTGTTGCTATGTAGCCCAGGTTGGCCCTGAATTCACGGTCCTCTTCCTTCTGCTGCCTGACTTCTGGGGCTCTAGGCATGAGCAATCACGCCTGTATTCTACACCACTTTTGAACAAATCTTACTCATCAGAGAATCCACTCCTCCTGTGAGATCACACACGGATCCTGGCCTTGCCCAAATGCAAGACACATTTCATTTAGTACCATTAAATGTTCAACCTTTCAGATAAAATTTTCCACCCAGAAATCATTCCTGCCTCCTCCCAAACAATTCCATTTGGTGCCAACTCATGACTCCTTCCGTGTGTTGCCCCACAGTTTCATAGATGCTATAGATACATGCCCTGTGTCACCCGGCTCTCTCCAAACTGGTTTGTTTATCTTGGACCCTTTAAAACGTAGGGAACTCAGCCAAGGCAAGCAAGATTGGCTTAAAAGCCACATACCCTGGCCATCCTTGATAGGAGGGTTCTCCTTGCTCCAGTGCTCCCTAAGACTTCACTCTTACCATGTGACACTGAACTCCCCTAGTGATAAAACTCGTGAGGCTTTTCACATGAACTCCTGTTAAGCCAGTCAGCTGATATGCTTAAAACCTAAAGCCGAATATTCGTTTCTCTTTTAACTCCGGTCTCCTGCCAGCCTGTTCACCTAACCCGCGGGGCTCTTCCAGGTAAACCGACAAAACTAGTGGGCTTCCCAAACACACGGAACCTACAGATACTTGACCAGGTCTTCTGGATTTCATTCAAATTGTCCCCACGAGCAGAGGTAAAACTGAGAAAGAAAACCAGTTCAGACCTCTAACCATGCAATATAAAGCAACGCCCAGTGCTGGAGAGTTCCATCCTGCTTCCCACCCCAGGAGTGTAGTACACAGAAAAACACCTTATGCCTGGTCCCAGAGTGTTGTTTGACATTTGGACATTTTGCAATTTGACTTTTGGGTAGGCAGATGACTCAGTGCTGTTTCCTGTGCTGTGAACATAAACCCTGTGGGTACACAGGCCACAGCTTTTTAATCTCTAATGCATTAGATAATCATCTTTGGACTTTTAAAGAAGTTTATCATTATTATTATTATTATTATTATTACTATTATTACTAAAGTAACCTTCTTATCAAATTCCATGCGATCCTTTCTATGACAGATTTCTAAACCAAAGCCTTTCCAACCAATATGACCCTCAAATCCACACCAAAACTTTAATGCTGTATCTCCCCAGAATTTTCTACAGAAATGCTTGCAGGGGAAAAAAGTCATGCTCCAACTTATGTACAGAAGCTAGCAGGGATCCCATGTCTGTTTCTCTTCTCCCGTGTGCTCATCATATGACACTGGGTTCCCTTGACCATAAAACTTGTGAACATGAAGTCAAGGCACTCTTGGGTGGAAACTGTCCAGTTTAAATACAGAAATCTCATTTGTCAAGGTCATGTGAAAATACAAGCGTATCTCCATCAGATGTTTAGCCTCAGCCATTTCCCAGCTTCCTGACTCACAGAAGTTGAGTGTGAGCTGAAAAATGGATTGAACAATAACATGAGAATAAATAAGTTGCTTATCTAGAGCTTAATGGAGGGGGGAAATGTCACTTATTGTCACGCTCACATGCTTGAGTACTCACACACCCACATAGTCTCATAGTCTCTCTCTGTCTCTCTCTGTCTCTCTGTCTCTGTCTCTCTCTCTCTCTCTCTCTCTCTCTCTCTCTCTGACACACACACACACACACACACACACACACACACACACACACATACAGAGGTCATGCATGCTAAGTTTAGATTTTAAACTATTATAATTATGGGATAAACAATGCAAGTGGAAACCCAAGGAATTATATTACTTTTGGAGTTCAAGCCCAACACAATGTTAATTCATTTCCTAAGATCTTATTACACATAATTCACTGGATTAGTGCACCTTGCCACATTTCAGCCCTATAAAATGGTGCTTTCTAAGCTGGGCCGGGTGACACAAGCCTGCTGTCCCAGCAACCAGAAGCTGATGTAGGAGGCTTGCTCCATCCCAGGAAATGAGACCCTGACTTAAAAAACAAACAAACAAAAAACCAAAACATCACCAACAAACAGTTAGAAGTCTTCCAGAAAGAGTTACCATCTCTCCTTCTTTCCAAACCCCTGTCCTCATCCTCACACAGTCTTATCGCTCATTTCCAGGAGCTGGTCTGGTCATCTATTACCTGTGTAATTCACTTCTAACATCCATCAGTTCAGTATTACTAAACCCTTCCCATCCAGTAGCCATCCATTCATCTCCCTAGTTTCTTCCTCTGAGGTCCTGAGTGGTCCAGGCTTTGCGGTTACCTTTTCCTTTCTCTGTCAGTATAATTACTTGAGCCGTTGGAAGTCTGGTGCGTGTGTCACTATTTCAGAGGCTCAGCCACAGGACGTTCTTCCTGTGAGGTCGCCAGAGACCCCACTCCCCCCAAACCCCTCCTGATGTTTGTTATCTGCTCTGTCACTCTTGGCCATGCTCTCAGCCCTTCCTCCTTCAGATGTGCTTTTTCTTGCCTTCACAATCTACAGGGCATCCCCAAAACACGTGACATGCAGCACTTCCACTGAGGCTTTGGAAAGGAACTGTGATGGAACCCCAAACCTTGGGCATCCCTGATGCTGACGTCTGTACATGAGGACGCTTCCTGCGGTGCCTGAGTTCCAAATGGACTTCCTCATACTATTTCCACATCCTCCCTCACCAAGAGAAAACTCAAGTCTTCAAGAAGAGCAGGGAGGATGGGGAAGCGGAAGAGGGTAGAAAAAAAAAAGGAAATGATAACAAATAATAATTTTTTTAAAAAACTACAAAAACTCAACAGTTCTGAAATACTGCTGTGCCTATAGTTAGATCTTTTAGCGGTGACGTAAAATTTGGGGCAAGCAAAAACAAACCAATGGCATACATGTACAAAATGACTATAGTATTTTTTTCCTCACAGTTGATGGTGTGGTGGTCTTCAGTTCTTTGTTCTGCTTATGTGTTTGAGGTAGCATCATGTAGCCCAGGCTGGCCTTGAACTTGCTTTGTAGCTGAGGATGACCTGGAACTTGTGATCATCCTGCCTTCTCCTTCCAAATGCTGGGATTACAGTTGTGAGCCCCCATGCCTAGTTTACACAGGCTGTGCTAGGGGTGGAACCTGTGGCTTCATGTATGTCAGGCAAGTGTCCTAGTCAGGGTTACTATCACCGTGAAGAAACTCCATGACTAAAAGCAACTTTGGGAGGAAAGGGTTTATTCGGCTTCCACATCACTGTTCATCACTGAAGGAAGTCAGACAGGAACTTACACAGGGCAGGAACCAGGAGGCAGGAGCTGATGCAGAGGCCACGGAGGAATGCTGCCTACTGGCTTGCTCCTCATGGCTTGCTCAGCCTGCTTTCTTATAGAACCCAGGACCACCAGCCCAGGGATGGCACCACCCACAAAAGGCTGGGCCTTACCCGATCAACCACTAATTAAGAAAATGTTCTACAGGCTTTACTCCCCCATTTTATGGAGGCATTTTTTTTTTCAGCGAAGGTTCCCTCCTCTCATAAAACTAGTCATCAGAGCAAGCATGATGCCATGTAAGTCTATCCCCAGCCTGCATTCGGTTTTTAAGGCTCATCTGCCTTTTCTGAAAGAAGGAGCCTTCAAGTAGATATTTGTAGATTCTTCCAGTGATGGGGAAATTACTTATGTAATGTTAAAGAAAATCATAACTCAAGGCGATGACAGGAGAATTCCACTTCTGCAAGGAGTCCAGGAAAGCAAACCAGATTAGCAACAGAGATTACAAAGGTCTGGTGCCATTGTCTGTGCCTTCCTGTGTCTCTTAGGGACACTGGGTAGTCACCACCGCTTGTGACCAGGAGACCATTGAGAATTACTGAGGAGGAGACTAGCCTGAAAGATGGAAGATTGTCTTCAGAGTAGGGCTTACCTTCATCCCAGGGAAAGGTCTCATCCAGTAGTCTCAGCTCAAGCATCATCCACCACCCACGATGGCGTCCTGTGTGATCACCTGTACTCTTTCCCACCAGGCCGCTGATTGTTTCCTCCACCTCCAACTTGCAATAGCTACACAAGCCAGTTTCAGTTCTGGTGTCTACATAAATCAGGGTCTCTGTGAGGGACAGATAGCGTCCTCATTTGAAGAGCATTTAACACAGAAACCGCAAAAGATAGTCACACCTCAAAGCCATGAAGAGTGGTCCATTACTTCTCGACTGGAAAGGTGAAAAGGAGAGATGCTGTGGAACAATCTCTTTGCACACTGTGATTACTCGCTTTGGTGATAAAGAGCTGACTGGCCTATAGCAGGGCATCAAGAGATTGGACGGGAGAGCCAGACTAGGAGAACACTGGGAAGAAGGAGGGCGGAGTCTGCAGAGTCTTGAGCTGGATGCAGAGAAAACAGGACATGTAGAAAACGAAGTAACAAACCATGAGCCACGTGGTAGAACCTAGATAAGAAATATGGGTGAAGTCAGGCAATGGTGGTGCATGCCTTGAATCCCAGCACTCGAAAGCAGAGCCAGGTGGATCTCTGTGGGTTCGAGGCCAGTCTCATCTACAAAACAAGATCCAGCACAGACACCAAAACTGCACAGAGGAACACTGTCTTGAAAAAGAAAGAAAGAAAGAAAGAGAGAGAGAGAGAGAGAGAGAGAGGGAGAGAGGGAGGGAGGGAGGGAGGGAGGGAGGAAGGAGGGAGGAAGGAAGGAAGGAAAGAAGGAAGGAAGAGATGTGGGTTAATTTAAGTTATAAGAGCTGACTAAAAACAAGCCTAGGCTATTGACTGAGCACTTATCATTAATATTAAGTCTCTGAGTGGTTATTTGGGAGCAGCTGGTGGGACAATGCTTATGGGCAGTCTAGACAGAAAATTCTACCTACAGAGTAACTCCCCTAGGTCTTTGGGAATGGAGAGGGATGCAGGTCAGGAGCTGCAGCTTCTGGGAGAAGAGTGTAGACACCTCAAGCCAACACTCAGGAAAGGATCTAGTGGCAACCCTAGTCACTATGCTTCCTTATTCTAGTCCAGCTGGAAGCCAGCGGAGCAAGGAGCCCTTTGGTGTGGTCCACTCAGGTCTACTTCCATAGCAAGAAAGTAGGGGGAAAGTAATAAGTGGACCTGAAGGGCGAACCAAAGCACTAGCACACACCATGAGTTGGCTGGCAGGCACTGCCCGGATCTGTTACCCAAGGGCCTCTCTTTCCTTTAACACAGCAAACACATAGCAGAAAGTCACTCCTGCCCACCTCCACCCTAAGTGTGTGCAGAAGAGGCTCCTCCTGGGCCTATCCCTCCTGCCTCCTGCATTTTTCATCTCCTCTCACCATCCCACTTCCTTCCATTTCATCCTCAACATCTTCCTTCCTTTCCCACAAGTCAGCATGAATTCAAGGCATATGCTATGGCTGAAGGACGGACAGCAAAGAATAAGGAACCACTTCAGAAACATGTTTACAAGCATCTTTTTATTCTCCACCACGAAGAAGGCCTGCATTATAAATCTCCTCATCTTCCGAACCCCCATTGCATTCTCTTGACAATTTCTTTGAATACCAATCCCTCTAAAACCCAAATTCTGTTGTGGCTGTAGGTTTAGTCTGTTGATTGGGAAATATAATGAGAGCTTTTCTTTATCTGTATATAAAAAAATCCAGCCTCCAAATCCAGCTGGCAGAGGGCAGTGAGATGGTCAACTCTGATCTTTTCACTTGATGCATTAATAGTTGATGGTTGTGTCCATGGCCACACTTACAGGCAAGGTGTGACCATATTCAGGGCTGACCCAGAATAATTAATACTTCTCATTCTTAGATACCTACCAGCCCATGCAAATGTTTTTGGTAAGGTATCGGTGGGCAGAACAGAGCACAAGCCTCCCCAGAATTCAGAAGTCCCTGCACTAACACAATGCTAATACTTCTCCCAACAAGCATCTCATGGCATGAAATGGAGGATCATTATAGCAATACACACAGGAGAGGCTGAACGGGAAAATCACTGACACCCAACCCAGTGATCTGGGTGAGAATAGCTTTCATCAGAAATGCGATTCAGAAATAGTAAGATGGAGAATCTGGAGTTTCCAGTCAAAGCCAGGAAATCTATCCAAGGTAAAGGCATGTGTGGATCATTTACAGGACAGGCAGCAATGACGAGAATATGTAATCCTTTACAATGAATTCACTGTAGAAAACTTGCCAGCCCCAGCAAGCGGGCAAGGGTCCCTTCACCCTTGTGCCCAGGACAGTTTGGCCAAAGGACATCTAGGGTGACTAATCTCCACATCCCGGAATAGCCCAGAGAACTTGTCCAACCTGCCTGCCTGCCTTTCAAAAAAAAAAAAAAAAAGCCTTTGGAATTCTTTGTCCAGCTCTGCCTGGTATACACCAGAATGATTCTTCTGGGACTTCTCTGGTGACCTGGTCTTCACTATAATGACATCCCCCAACAGATCCACCAGCCCTCAGATTCTCCCAGACACTAATAATAGATTCAATTAGAAGTAATGATTCAACACAGATGAGCCATACATTGATATGGCTGCCACAGATCCCATTTCTTCCCCTGGCAGAAAAGAGACCAAACTAACCTTGGAGAGGAAACCTCTTTTTTCTGAACAGTTACTGTGGCAACAGGAACTAACTCTCTCTCCCTCTCTCTCTCTCCCCCCTACCCCCCAGGGCACCAGCCCACAGGCTCCCACCTGCCAGCTGGTAGGGGGAGTAGAAGCCACCTCTGTCCCAAGTCACTGTGCTCATTTCACCAGCAAAGGTGCCAGTGGTGCCAGCTGGCCTCATGAGATGGATACCTGCCCACAAGGCATTGGCTCAAAGATTGGGGACTTTCACAAAAGCCAGCCAACGGCTGGCAGGCAGGAACTACCCGGTCATTGTCATCTGGGGCTGAATTGGAACATGCACACAAGACACAAAGGCTGTGTCTGTAACCGCAGCATCCCTCCCTCCCAAGGGTTTTGTTTTCAGCTCCAGGTCTCTGCTCTGGGAGGGGCATGCGACTGAAGGTGCCTTTTATACTCTTCCCCTTCTTTCGTTTTCTAGCAGCGCCCCTGCCTTACACGTGCCCGTGTAGAAAGGTTTCCCCTGCCCCGTGTCTGGTTATTTGCAGATGAGAAGGTTCACCATAAGTCACTCCAGGCCAGTGGGTTCAGAGGTGGAGTTGTAACCGAAAGCCATGTCAGACTTCCCCTCCTGGCCCCACACCAAGGCCTCCGAGGATTTCTTGTCACATGAGGTTAGTGTAGTTTCACATCCTCTGAAGCAAAGCTCTGTCGAAACTCTCACATGGCATCGGCTCAAAACAACGCTGTGTTCAGCTGCCTGGCTCACTGTTCCAGGAGTGGGTCAGCAGACCTGGGTTCCAGTTTCAGCTCAACCTGCATGACCTTGACAAGGACTGGTCCTCCATTTCTTCATCGGAAAATTAAGAGGCCAAAGTGGCTGTCATTAGGGTCACTTTCCTCTCCTCCCCACCTTCCTCTCCACCTTTTATTTTAAAAAAATAAAAGGAAAAAGAAAAAGAAAAAAGAAAGAAAGGAAGGAAGGAAGAAAAGAAAAGGAAAAAAAGAAAGAAGGATTTTTCCTGATGCTTTTAAAAGAAGTTACTAACCCAAGAATCTCTAAAGGATGATTGGTATTATTTCAGCTTTTGAAAAATGGGCATCTCAAAAATATTATGTCAAGTAAAAGAATCTGTATATACAAGAAAGCACATGTTTTGTGATCATAACACAAAATTCCTAAACAGGCAAAACTAACCAATGGTAAGGCACAAACATACACTCCCACTCACATACACATAGCTATGGATTGTGGTGATATATTGTGTACCCTAATAAAGCTTGTCTGAGGATCAGAGGACAGAGCCAGCCACTAGATTAGGCACAGAGGGGGCACACACCTTTAATCCCAGAACTTGAGATCCATGCCTTTGCTTGGGAAGCACACATGTCTTTAATCCCAGGAAGCAATAATGCAGGGCAGAGAAAGGTACATAAGGTGTGAGGAAACAGGATCTTGCTCTCTTTAGGCTGAAGGTTTCATAGAGGAAGGAACTAGTAGCTGGCTGCTCTGCTTCTCTGATCTTTCAGCTTTCACCCTGATATCTAGCTCTGGGTTTTTTTTTTTGTTTTTTTTTTATTAAAAGACCACCTAAGATTTAAACAACAATGGATTGCCTCTGGGAGTGTGGTAGGACCAGGAATTATTTGGAAAGAGACAAGAAAGAACTCTCTGAGTTGACGTTATACATTGTACCTAGGTATGTTTGTGTCACACAATCTATGTGAAAACTCATAGCCTACTGCTTTTTGGATGGATTGATCAATGGAGTGAATTAACAAGAGCAAAACGTAGAACTAGTGAGCATGTGGGTGTTCTTGATGGGATCCTGTGGGAAAATACATACACTAGAGTACGCTCCGACCCATCCACCCCATCCTTCCCTCCACACCACCTCTCTTTGACGACACCTGGCCTTTTTCCTCTTAAATGAGTCAGTGGGAATGGGAGATACATCACTGGCGTCCTGTAATGACTAACCACTCCATCACTGCCTAGCCTCTAAGGGCAAGGACAAGTTCTCTGCATCTACAACCTGCCCTTGAGCCGTACCTTCCTTGGCTCCCCTCGGCTGTTGGTCTGCACACGGAGTCAGTTCATCACACAGCATGTGCCTCTGCTCTCTGATTACCAACATTTTTGATGTGCTTTCAATTAATACATTCCCAATTAAGGCATTTTAAATATAATTCTAAATATAATCAGAGTGTATATTTTTATAACCATTCTAAGAGTTAGTAATATCAACTACCAAGGACAGACTATAAATGTATCTTTTCCTAGACTCGCTGCCCTATTAGCCCAATATATACACATATGTATACACACACACACACACACACACACACACACACACACACACACACGTGTGTGTGTGTGTCCCTGGAATATTAATTTTGTGATCACTTCCATAAAGGTCTCAAACACAATCTTTCTTCTTTCTGAGTTTGGTTACTTCTCTCTCGAACCTTTAAATATGAAAATGCATGTGTGCTGAGATGGTAAACATTATGCTCTGGAAGAAAATTCACACTGGATCTGCACATGCACAGCTAACATTTGTCAGGGTCACTCAACTCACCCGACCATGTGACTGTCACATGATGGATTCAGTCAAGAAGATAGAAGTGGATGGAATACTTGGGTCTAAATTCCACCTTTCCTCTTGTGACTTTGAGCCAATTCTGGGACCTTTCTGAGCCTCGGTTTCTTCTGACATATATATCATCAACCAGACCTTCCTGAGACTCCAGTGTCTTCAGACATATACATCATTAACATCGGGTGCTAGTATGAGAATGAGGTAGAATCATAATGAACCTTACAAAGGATGCCAGTTCACATATCTGCCAGGTCAAATTTAGAACCCACTTTGTAAAGTTAGAGCCATGTCACATGGATCAAAGACCAGATCTGAGCCATAGTTAATTAGATATGCCATTGTGGTGTCCCCCTGGCCCTATTCCAGCCATTCTCCTCAGAGAAATTTAGTTCCCGCCTGTTCTGTTTTGATTTGTGTTTTTGTTTCTTATGCCCATTTTAAAGGCTACAACTTTGAAGAGAATGGGAAGAGAGTTCAGTCAGTAAGGCATTTGTGATACAAGTGTGAGGACCTAAGTGTGATCTCCAGAGCCCACATAAAAGTGAAATAAATAACCAAGTATGGTGGTGTGCACTTGTGATCCCAATACTGGGAAGGTTGAGACAGGCAGGTCCTTAGGGTCCACTGTCCATCCAGCCTGTCCTAATTGGCAAGCTCCAGGTCCCAGTGAAAGACTATATCTCAAAAACTAAGGTGGATGGCTCCTGAGGGATAGCCCCCAAGGTTTACCTCTGGCCTGCACAGGCACCTGCACACAGTAACACACACACACACACACACACACACACACACACACACACACACACACAAGGAAGGACTATAGATTTGATAAACATCTTTCCAGAAACCTGCTCCCACTTCAGCCCACGCACATTTGTTAAACATTAACACGAAGTTTCTTCCATGAAGGCTTTTATCGGGGACATCTCAAACACAGTACCAAGAAGAGGTAGCGAAGCTTGACTTTTCTCTATTTCTGCACCTGGAGAACCCAAGGAAGACAGGCAGAAGCAACCCTTTTGAGGAGTCAGATAACTGAACAGGCTACCAGCCTGAATCTTCACCTAGAAACTGTAACCAACATCACAGGAATCAGAGACATAGACACCCGGCTTAAAGATGCTGCTGTGTCCCAAGTGAACTGACCAGAACTGAGGCTAAAGATGGATGTCAGCATTTTTATGTCATTAGTTTCTCAACAGACCATTTCCTGTCCTCCCTACTGTCAAGCCTAGCTCTCAGGAGTGGGCTCTCCTCCCCAGCAATGTTTGAAGGCATTGCTGGCAATCACCCATACCAAAGTTTGCATGGTCTAGCTACAAATGTATGGGATGTGGCCTCATCCTCTATGTATATGTGTGACCACAGCCTCAGATAAACAATCAAAAATTAAATTAAAATAACAGAAGAAAAGGGGAAGGGGCTAAGAGAGAGATTTAATTTCACCATGGCTATATGTGGGGGAGGAGCAGAATCCAAAAAGCACAAGAAAAATAAGGAGAAAACAAAATAAATAAAAACCACACACAAACAGGAACCTTAGGATCTGTTTTAGACAAAACATCCTTTCCATTTTTCAGAGAAGGAAGTTGGCTCTCAAGGAGATTTCTAATGTAATCAGGTTTTATAAGATTTATTATTTTGCATATGTGTTTGTGTGTGTGTCCCTGCATGAGATTATGTGCATCATGTACAATCAGATGCCCATGGAGGTCAGGACATCAGATCCCCTGAAACTGGAATGATAGGCAGCTGTGAGACATCTGATGTGGGTGTCAGGAACTGAACCTGGTTCTCTGCAAGAGCAATAAATGCTCTTAACCAGTAACCCATCTCTCCAGCCCTTAAAAGAAGTTTTATCTGAGAATCTGAAGGTGAGACCTTTCTTAGCATCCTTGGGCAGGGGTGTGTGTGTGAGTGTGTGTATGTGTGTGTGTGTGTGTGTGTGTGTGTGTGTGTGTGTGTGTTTGCAGTGTGTGTGTGTGTGTGTGTGTGTGTGTTATGAGAATTGGCCTCATAAATACTATATTCTTAATCTCTCACTTCACAGATAATGAAATTGAAGTCCATAGAAATGAAATTACTATTCTGAGGTCGTACAGTTACTGAGTGGGACTAATGCCATGTGTATTTATCCTCTGGAGAGAGATGGTGTTGGTCCCCTCCTGTCTCCATCACCCATTTGTTCCTTGACATGGTCAATTGGTATTTTTTCTGTGTTTGTATGTAGGTTATTGCATCAGTACAAGTTAAAGGTCCTTACCTCTTGAAGAGATTAGCACCCCTCTTAGAAATGCAGTAGCTCCCCAGAAGAACTCACTGGAGTATGCACTCAGCCAGCCAGGGTATATCCAGGCAGTTTTCACTATCTCTCTGTATTTTATAACTACCCAAGACTCATCAACCTTGAGAGGTAATTTAATTAGCATCCCCAGTATCTTCCCATGTTCAACTGTATAGATAAATTTGGATTAAATAATAAATTAGGATATCAAAAGATTTCAACAAAAACATTTCTATTCAGGCTTACAAAGATTATTTCAAGTTCCTGCTTTTAGTGGCAAATTTTCAGGGCCATTTATGCTGTGGATATCACTCTGTGTAAATAAAATTCTGATTGGCCAGTGGCCAGGCAGGAAGTATAGGTGGGACAAGAGAGAAGAGAATTCTGGGAGGTGGAAGGCTGGGGCGGAGAGACACTGCCAGTAACCGCCATGACAAGCAACATGTAAAGACACCGCTAAGCCACAAGCCACGTGGCAAGGTATAGATTAATAGAAATGGGTTAATTTAAGATAAAAGAACTAGATAACAAGAAGCCTGCCATGGCCATACAGTTTGTAAACAATGTAAGTTTCTGTGTGTTTACTTGATTGGGTCTGAGCGTCTATGGGACTGGCCGGTGAGAGAGATTTGTCCTGACTGTGGGCCAGGCAGGAAAACTCTAACTACACATTTATTTCATTTACTTAATGGCTGGACAAATATTTAAATGCTGACAGGTGCCTAGAACTTTCTAGGTGCTGGAGCTACAGCAGAGAAGAAAGTTCTTGCCTTTGTAACTCTGGTATTGATGAGAAAGATAGACTACAGACAGGTAAAGACATATGTCAGAGGTTGACAAGTGCCACGGAGATAACAAACACGAGGAAACAAGAGAGTAGGCAGCAGACTGGAGCAGCACGGAAGGGTGGCCGCTCTATACTGTGCAGACGGTGGTCTTACTGATAACATGTGGAAAGGAATGAGGAAACAAGCTCTGTGTGGATCAGGAGGTAGCCAATGCCAAACAAAGGGTGAGCAAGCATGAAAGCCTGAAGCAGAGGTGGTGTAGTCTTAGGACAACACAAGGAACAGCTCATTCAGTTCCTTTGTGTTAGAAGGTGTGGAATAAAAGATTTACTCTCCACTTAGACCAGTGGTCCTCAAGGTTCCTAGTGCTGCGACCCTTTAATACAGTTCCTCATGTGGTAGTGACCCCCCAACCATAAAATTATTTTCATTGCTATTTCATAACTGTAATGTTGCTACTGTTATGAATCATAATGTAAATATTTTTGGAGATAGAGGTTTGCCACAGTGTTGAGAACTGATATACAACGTTGTGTTGAGAAACAGCTGCAGCATATTATTGACCTGTTATTGTCATATAATGATGGTGATGGTAATGGTTCAGAGGGGAGTGGCTTGGACTGTGACAATAATAGCAGAGTTGGTGAGAGGCTATAAGCCCTGCAGATAGGACTGACTGGATTTCTTGGTGGGTTGGGTGCGGAGTATGAGGAAAAAAAAAGAATCAAGGCTTTCCATGAGCATGGTCTTAGGTTGAATTGCCATTTGCTAGAATGAGAAAGGCTAGGAGAGAAAGATTTGGGTTCCAGGAGATTATGAATCATGAGTTTGGTCTTAAATGTGCCTGTTAGACATCCAATTAATAAAAATTGATTGGCATAATTAGCAGACATATCCTAGTAGAGGTGTGTCTCAAGATTGCAGTTGGATACACAAAGGAGATGTATCTCCAGCCTGGAGACCATTCACATGCAGATAATAGCGAAAGTGATGAGACCAGATGACATCACCTAATAAGAGTGAACAAAAAGAAAAGAGCAGGGTCCTAGGATACTTCGATGCTTAGAGGTCACTGAGATAAGGAGGAAAATGCAAAAAGGTAGATGAAGACCCCAGAGGGAAAGATAAAGGCTGGAGGCCTTCCCAATAGCCCATGTTCAACACTGAGTATTCCAAAGGGAGGCTGAACTACAACAGGAAGAAAAGAAGACACAGGAGGCTAAATTTTGTTGTTTAATGTTCATTGTATATACTTACTGTATAGAGTACTGAGCCATACTTTCATCCAAGTATATATTGTACATCGATCATATTCCCTTAATGCCACCTCTCTCTCTCTCTTCTTCTCCCTCTGCCTTGCATCAGTTCCCTGTTTCATTTCTACTTTCATGTCATACACACATGACGCGATATCAAATCTAGGACCCACAATAAGAGAACACGTATCTGTCTTTCTGAGTCCGGCTCAATTTGCTTAATTTTATTAGGTCCAGTTCTACCCATTTCCTGCACACAACATAACTTCACTCATTCCTACGGCTGAACAACCTCTACTGTATACAAGACATTTTCTTTCCTTCCCCCCCCCTTTTAGAATGCAGTAAAGAATGATGCTGGTTTAATGAAGTGATGGTTGTAGGTTCTCCTCCAAGATCCATGACTTCACTAGCCCTGAGTGAGTGGCTAGGTTTCCAGTACCCAGCATGATTTCCCTCTTGTTGAGCATTTGCTTTCTCTGTCCCTCTGTTGATGGACACCCAGGTTGGCTCCATAGCTGCTGTGGAGAGAACTGCAGCAAACACTGATATGCAGGCATCTTTGCTATGCTGACTTGGTGTCCTTTGGGTAAAGACCCAGAAGTATGATAGCTCGGTCATATGATAGGTCTAGTTTTAGCTTTTTGAGAGGCAGGTACTTGTGATCACCTGGCTAGAATTTTATGCACATGATCTGAGGAGCTGACACCACCACAGTAGTCATGTAATTACCTCTATTTTACAAATGCCAAGACCTAGCTTAATGACTTCCCCACAGTAATGCATCTAAGTGTGGCAAAGGAGAGATGACCCAGAACAACTGGCCTTGGCACGTACTAGACAGTTTTCCTCTCCACTATATCAGAACAGCACATGGACTTCAGATCGCCCAGGATACACACCTTCCTACTTAATTTATGATATAGGAAGTTTATAGTCATCAATATAAACTTCAAATGTGCTGGTACAAAGAAAATATACTACAGCTGGTCTCATGACCAGACTCAGAGATATGCTTTCAAGTTCAAATGCAATCGAGAAAGAAACAAGACACAACATAAGAGTGGCAGATGATTCCAAGAGCACGCTTTATCATCCCAGGGCAGCTGAAAAGGACACAGTACAACACTGTCAGAACAACCATTAAAATATGACTAGTATTGTGTCTTTGTCATTCCCATAGCAACCTAGTATTCCCTGCCAAAAAAATAACTCAGTAGGCACCAAGAATTTTTAACTACTCTTTTTAGCACCAAGCTCTTCCCACAGCCATTTGTATTAACATTTGCAAAAGATTTATTTCCCTTTGATTCAAATAATTCCACATTCCCAAGAATATCTGGACTGGAACATGGCCAATTGCCCATAGGGTCTGCAGCCGTCTCCTCCATCCTGGGTAGCTCACTCAGTGCCCATGAATAGCTCATTGTTAAAGACAAACCCACTGCAGAGAACAGAGGAAACCCAGAAGAAGAATCGGTGTCACGATCTAGGGACCAGTCTGGACTTCCAGCAATGAAGCTTGTGGCAAGCACCCAAGGTTGTTGTGAGTCAGAGTGATCAATGCCTCCCAGCTTAGGGCTCCCTGAAGGTGTTTCCCAGTTCAGAATCCACAAGCAACTTACTTCTAGACATACTGAATCTGGGTCCTCCCACGTGACCAAAACGAAGACAACATGAGCCTCAAACTGAAAGCCATCCTCAAGCATTCCTATCCAGGATTAAACACAGGTATTTGAGAAAAATCCAAGATCAGTTTCAAATAGTCCGTAGGGGTTAACAACTGGCCAAAATCCCAAGAAGGGTGTAATCTAGAGTCTTACTTGATGGAGATTGAGATCCCAAATCTACTCTGGCTTTTGCTACTGACTTTCTATGAATATTCTGTTTATCTGCTCAAGCTAATTGGCACATCAGAGAATGAACTAAGTACCCACTTCAAATCAAAGCAAAAAAGGACTATACTTTTTAGCTATTTGGGGGTAATCTAAAAAAACTTATAAATTGTTTGGTGCTGGAACCAAACTCAACTGCAGAGTAAAACAAATATGACTTGATGAAGCCTTTTGACATCGTATCATATTTACTCTCTCAGAGCTGTACTGATAAATCCTCTGTCAATGCTTGACGAGTACAATTCAGTAGCCACAAGCTTACATTTTTCAGCATATGGATATTTTTTAAAATCATGCCTTCTGGTTCTTATCCAGCCCTTCTGTTGTCCTTTTTAAGCTTTCACATTTTTCAATAAGTCAGAAAACTACCATATTTAAAGATAAACTTACCACCATAGTTGTTTTTTTTTTTTTCTTCCTGAATTCACAAATGCACACAAAAAAACATACCAGAGAAAAGTGATAAGATGATCCAGTGTGGTCTGGGAATATGACCTAGTGGTGTTGTGCTTGCCTGACATATACCAGGCCTTGGGTTCGATCCCCAGGACCACAGGAAAACAGAAACCACAGTGAAATTCAGTGGTGGGCACAATCTGTCTGCAGATCCAATAGCCACAGCTTTGTAAGTAAATACTTATGTGACTTTTCACTATGTTTATGGGGGGGGGGGGTGGCAGTCAACCTAACTCACTGTGACATGCCCCTGCTCTCCAGCTGCCCTACTTACCTACCATCTTGAAAATAAGGCCAAATGGCTACATAGAATCTGAACTTCTCCCCTATGGATGGATACAGCCTTGTCTTCACGGAGGCCATTAGTGCATTTAAAAGCACAGCGAAGGGCTGCTGGTTGGGTAGTCATTTTTCCTTTGACATTTAATTATCAGTAGATACTTTTGTATTTCTGTTTTAATACCCACATTCTGGCATATAATTACTGAAATAAAGTCTACTTCTTCACTTGGGGTAGCTGCTGCCAGTTTTATGAAATCATGGCCATGGTTGTAAAAATAAGGGGGGGGGGGGTCACAACCCTTCCACACACACACGCACCCACCCACTCTGCAGCTGATGTTAAATAGCTTTGGTGGGAAAATGCAGACCTTTAAACTCTACCAAACTCGATTCATTCTGCACTTAACTTCTTCTCTAAAACTGTTAGTGGTGCAAGAATTCAAAAACTGCATATGGCCATGGGGAGGAAAGAAGGCACTTCTACTTAATTAGCTACTAAGTCCTCCTTGGCCGAAGCGCAGAAACAAGCATTGCTTTGTGCTAACTCTCTTTAATGATATGCATTACATGCATTGGCCTGTTGGCTGCCCAGGCTCCTCCAGCACCCATTGGCTTCAGTCTTTGCTTCTGGCACAGGGCAACATTGTGGAAAGTCTCCATTTTGACATTTTGCCACTTTGGCAGCCATAACGCCAAACAGCAGGAGTACCCTCTGAACCTCTTCACCATAGTGAAGACCCACAAGACGGTCAACATCCAACATCCAAGCATGTCACGTACTAGAAGACTATTCACCTTATCCCTCAGCCAGTGCTCTGTATTTTGATTTGTCCTCTCCAACATAAGCCAGTCAGATAGTTTAATCCGATCACTTTCAGGTATCCTCTTACATAATGTTCCTGCTTGCAACCAAGACCCAAGTCAAGCTCATTCAGAATCATGAAAAGGACAGATTGGCCCACAAGGAAATAGCTTGTCTGTCCTTTTCCCCTCTAGTTCTTTATGTAATGGAAACGCCCTTAAGGAACTATCTGGCTTAAAGCATAAGCTTGATTTGCTCTATTAAAATCAACCTCAGCAAAGATGCTCTTGGAGAGCCAAGAAGTCAAGATCTCTTTTGCTCCTTGGCATGGGAAATCACTGAAATCCATTGTTTTCCAACACAACATAAAAACACTGGAGAGACCAGAAAATAAGACACACGTGGATGAAAACAAATTACCACTGTGTACAGAACACAGAGAAGACTCCAACACTACCTTACTCCACTTTATGTATCCATCACAATCCACAGAGCAGTTCCTAGAGACCTCTCTGCTCTCCATGTGCACACTTCTTCACTACCCAGGCTCTGAGGTCATTGCCTTCTACTGCTATGACGAAACACCATGACCTAAAAGGAACTTGGATCAGAAAGGGTTTATTTGGCTTATACTTCCACATTGCTGTTCATCGTGGAAGGAAGTTAGGACAGGAACTCAACAAGGTGAAGAACCTGGAGGCAGGAATTGATGCAGAGGCCAAGGAGGAGTGTTGCTTAGTGGCTTGCTTCCATGACTTCTTCAGTCTGCTTTCTTATAGAACCCAGGACCACTATCCCAGGGATGGAGACACCCACAATGGATTGGGCCATGCGCTAACTAGGAAAATGCCTCACAGCTGGCTATTATGGAGGAGTTTTCTCAATCAAGGCTCCCTCCTTTCAGATAACTCTAGTTACATGTCAAGTTGGCATAAGAGCAGCCAGCACATCCATGCCAGACAGAAACTCTTGCTGTCCTTTCTTATCCATCTCCCATCACAGTGCTCATAGTATGTACTCAGACCTACTATGCTCCATACTGTCCTCCCTCCATAATTTCCTCACCCAGAAATAAACACCATCATGGCAGCCACAGTGACTGTCCTACATCAGTATATTCTCCTTTTCTGTTTTGCTTCAGGCAAACAGGAGACAGACACTAAAAATACCTGCAGGCCAGTGAGTGTCTACGGAATAGAAAATTATCACTTTCAAAACCAGAATCCAGGTCAGACCCCCATGAAATGTTAGCATCACGTGGAGGCATTAAAGGTCATAACCATCCTTCCTGATAGGCGAGGGGAAAATCTGCATAGCAAACACAGGCAGTAGGTGGATGTTCTCACACCAATTTGGAACTCAGTCCTTGAAGCACCCCACAATATCAATCTTTATCACTCTTGTATTACGATGTAATAGTAGACTCCTAAAAATAACCTGTTTTATCTAAAATTGCAATACTGAACTAGTTGTTTTCGCCAAAGCGAAAAGATTGGAGCTAAAATTAGAATGTCAAGCATGATTACTAACAACATAGAAACTTTGTAATTATGTACTATCATCATACCCCCAAATGTATGTAGCCATTGATCGGAGTTGACAATAGACGCTCTTGGTGATCTCAAGGTCTGCTACATCCCTTTGCCCTTTATCAGGGAATTCTGTTAACTGAACTTCCATGCTTTATCAAGAGTGAAGGGACATAAGCCAAACTTCAGAGCCACTCACAAAGCAAACATTTAACAGCATCTACCTTGGCTTTGTGGGGCCCCAACTTCTCTCCTCCCAGGGGTCCAGTTCCTTGTCAGTTCACTGTAACCAAAACCAGCTGTAAAATGCAAACATGATCCTTAGTTACTAAAACATCTCATATATTTTCTACTATGCAAATTCCTGATGTAAGAAAATGGCTGAACTCTAGACTCAGAATTAAATCTGGGCTCATTCTGTCTGTCACTAACTTTCTGCAATCACATTAGTAATGTTTGTAGCAAGTATTTCTCCCAAATAATGACATGGAGACTTACTATTAGTTATGAAACCTTGGCCTTTAGCTGTGGCTTGTTTCCAACAAGCTCTTATAACTTCATTAACCTGTATTTTTTAATCTACATTCTGCCACATGGCTCTTTCCCTCTCCTCAGAACTGTAAGTCCAACTTGCTTGAATCTGCTGGCGAAATCCATGCACCTAGATTCCTCCCTCCCAGTTCCTCTCTCTGCCCAGAAGTCCTGCCTGTCCTCTCCTGCCTAGCTATTAGCCATTCAGCTTTTTATTAAACCAATCAGAAGGTGCCTTAGGCTGAGACATATCTTTACAGTGTATAAAAAGATCAACCCACAACAGATGCTTCCATGAGACATGAGTGAGCTCAAGCCACCGTGATGGCTGTGGGTGAAACTCTTGGTCCTAGATGTCCTATGTCATTTTCCAAGCTCTGTACAGCCTGAGCATCCAGCAGCCTTAGCTGCAAGGAGCCAAGGTGACCATCACTGGATTGGCATGGCTCCAAGTTTAGAGTCAATCTCTTCTCTTTGGACACCTCCTCTCCATCAATATTTCCCTCCTAGAGAAGACCTCACCTTTAAGAATTACTTCTTTTTTAAATGCTACCCCTAGGATTTTCTACTTAGAGTTTCAGGTTCCTACCTCTCTCCTATCTCTTATTTTACTGAGTATCCCCCAGCCTTCATTCTAGACCCTCTAACAGAGCAGCCCACAAAGGCTTTCTTCCCTAACCCTATTCTCCCTCTACCCCTCCCCGGCCCCTTTCTCTGCCCTCCCCACCCTCCCCCAGCAGCTGGGGTCCTATAACCTTCCAACTCTACCACATAAAGCCTTCATTCAGGGATCCTCATACATATTTTCATGTTACTAACACCCACCTCTTTCCCTGGAAAGTTCCCATTAGCAGTGCCTTAAGTGCTCAACATTCAAAGAGAGTCCACATTAACATTTTAAAATGGCATCTTCTGTCCCAGATCTTCAGACCACTGTCATTAGGGAGGGTGAGATGCCTTTTCCACACTCTAAAAAGCAAATCCAACAGTGGACAAATAAAAACATTTCCCTATACACTCCTGTTCCTGAACTTTCCCTTGGGAGGCTAACAAACCTGTTGGTTGGATCTGTTTTCTTGGTGAGACTGCTCCTAATTTTTTACATAGCAGAGAGAAGTCTATGGTCTGCTTCTAACACCATAGTCTGTTCTTTTCCAGAAGCAGAGCTGGATTATTTAACCCTGCTCAGCCATCTCACAGACTTAAGGAGAGGCCAACCGAGAGCATACAATGGAGTCATCTAGGAACATCGTGTAACTGAAGACCACCAAGCTTAAAAGAGGAGAGAAGGCAGAGGAGAGGGTGTGACCCACAAGCAGAAATGTGCTCACCCATGCTGCTATGTTCATTCCCTGCAAAGAGGAACAAAGAGGTCAATCTGAATATTGATCTGTGGTCAGCTACGCTCCCTGGTTAACAAGTACTAGAAGGACATTTCCCTTTTGTGGAGATACTACCCGACAGGATGTTTTTAAAACTAGAAGGGACCTCAAAAAATAAGCTCTCCAACTGCCTCGTCTCACAGATAAAGAAACTATGGTCTGGAGAAATAAATACACCCAAGGAGGAGGAGTTCATCAAAGCTGGACAGGAAGCTGCTTTCCTCAGTATCCCCCCCATACACCACAATATCCTGTGAGTGTCTTTACCATGGTCATTTATAATCCTATATAATGAATACAAAATTCTATATAATGAATGCATATTTTCAAAGACTTGTTTACTTTTATTTGATGAGTATGGGTGGTTTGCCTGCATGCATGCCTGTGCAGCACATGCATGCATACCTGTGCAGCACATGCATGCATTGCCTAGAGACCAGAAGATAGAATCGGAGCTCCTGGGACAAGAGTTATAGATGGTTGTGAGCTGCCACATGGGTGCTGGAAATCAAACCAGGGTCCCCAGAAGAACAGTTAATGCTCTTAACCACTGAGCCGTTTCTCCAGCCCAGGATGTATTTTTTTTTTTAAAGTAAATATGAACAAGAACTGAAATGGAACAGTGTTACTTTTTTTTTTCTTTAAAAAACAGTTGTATACCAGTGTTTTTATAGGTGATCTACATATCTGAACTGTTTTAGATGATAAGAAAGTATTTAGGACCAAGAAGCTATTTGGCTATGGAGAAAAAATAAACTCAGGTAGAATAGAGAAGCCCAAGGCAGGAGGTCTTTGTAGTATGGTTTAAACACCAGATCATGGAGAGAAGAATGGAGCTGAGAAGAACACAGATGAAGGGAGTTGGAAATGGGAAATCAAGAGAGACAAAACACTCAGACTCCTGGAGAGGTTCACTGCAGGACAAAGTATACAGGTTCTTAATGCCACAGACTTTATACTGAGAGCAGTGAGGTAATGATCTCTGTCAGCAGGGGATTTACATATTTTCTCATTCAGTCATCACAAAACCTCATCATTGGCTCTTGTTTTCACCATTTTACAACTGAGAAATTAGGTGTCAGAGACACTGCCTCTGGACACAAACCTAAAAATGCATGAAAGCAAAGGTTCTAACTCAGCATTAACACCAATACTCACCCAATGGTCTAAGTCACAGTGTCTTTCCAATAGGAATAATAACACAAGTTTTGGTGTGAGCTCTAACAGAAGAGCTACATGGAAAAACATTTTTGCTTGTCATATTGATGAATCTAACTTCACAACCTGGAAATGCTCCATTCTACCCACCTTGGGCTGAGTCATGCATACATTGTCATCTTTAAGAACTGCAAGAACTTGAACTCTAGTTTGGTTCTAGTCAAAGAACAACCAACTGGGGAGGTCCTTCAATGTGCCCACTTGATACAAAGAAGGGCTTATGTCTCTGTTTCAAAGTGAGACTATAGGAGTCTTCATCTAGCAACTAGAATGCATGCTTCCCATGTGGTTAGAATTGGAATCCATTTTCAGAAATGAGATATTTCAACTCAATCTTTCATTCCTGTATACTTATTAATTAAAATATTTCCAGTATAACTGAGCTCTGTTCTAGTTACTTTTCTATTTCTATGATGAGACACCATGACCAATGCAACTTATAAAAGAAAGTATTTAATTAGGAGCTTGCTTGCAGTTTCAGAAAGTGAGTTCATGACAGTCTCGACTGAGAATATGGCAGCAGGTGAGCAGGCATGGCACTGGAGCAGTAGCTAAGAGCTCACATAATGAGACAACAACCAGAGTCAGAAAAAAAGAACTAACTGAAAATGATGTGGCCTCCTAGAACCTCAAAGCCCACCTCCAGTGACATACCTCCTCCAACAAGGCCACACCTCCTAATCCTTCCCAAACAGTTCCACCATCTGGGGACCAAGTCTTCACGCATATGAGCCTATGGGGCCAGTCTCATTCAAACCTCCACAAGTTCCAAAAGTCCTGACATCTTCTCTCTTTAAGAACGGATCATTAAATATACCCATGTTATGGACTGACTAAAAGTTCAGATTCCTGTGCTAATGTTTTCCATTCAGAGGGAAATTATTAAATATATAGCCATTCCTTAAGGAGGTATATTTTGCTTTCTCTTATGATTATAGCACAAGTGGAAATTAGTATCTTCTTACAGATGACTCCAAAGTTCTTCACCCCCCTCCAAAACTACAGCATCAAAATAGCTGATGTAAATTTGCAAGTTCTAAGAGGATGAGTATTGTAACTGTTACCAGAAGGAGATTTTAACAGATTTAGTTGATTCCAGTGTGTTGTTTATATTTTAAACAACAACAAAAAAGACATGAAGAGATTGGAGAGGAAAAGAAAAATCTCAAATTGCCAGAAAAGGGAGTTTCCTCAGCAAGATCATTTTTGTCAAGTTGGTTTAGTTTTTCTGTTTTGTTTTGTTTTGTTTTTTAAGCCCAAACCGGAATTCGCATTTTATTCAAAAGATGATAAACAACACGTTCTGGGGTGTTATTTTTAGATGTTTTTAATTTGTCGCGTCTACAACTTAAACTGTTTCCACATAGGGTATGACAGTGCCTGAAAACAAATCCTGTTCCTGTTCCCTTTAAGGTGGGTGGATCAAAGAAAGTCTAGGCAGATAAGAGGGCCACAGAGAGCTGTGTGGTTCCGGCTGTTCAGACAAGGAAAGGGGAGGTTCTGGGACTCCTGGCCATGAAGAATTTCTTGTCTAATATGCCAAAACAGTTGTTGGTAAATGTTGCCTGTGGTTTGCTACATTTCACATCTCGGGCTTCAAAGCCCAGGGAACAGAGAGCTGACTGGGCAAGGTTTTGAAACCCAAGTTCTGTTTATTCTTGGCCCAGCCTGGCAGCCTGGTCCCTGAGAATGAGGAGACCCAAACTGTCGAAATGACTTGTGATGATTTCTCCATCACTCCAGCCCCTTAGAGAAGAAGTTTAAAAACGGTTCCCCCGCTGGGGGTGGTGTCACATGCCTGCAGTCCTGGCACTAGGGAGGCAGAGGCAGGAGATTGAGTACAAGTTCAAGGGTGCAAGTTCACAGCGAGTTCCATGCCAGCCAGGAATTTGTAGCAATGCTCTGTTTCACAAAAGACACCCCCTACACACACATACACACACAAAAGATGTTTTTAAAAATATAGGTTTGAAGTGTAACTAAAACGGGATGTTTTGTGTTTTCATATTCTTGTTGTGGATACTGAAACCCAGGCTTTTCATTTGTGTGGGAGTGACTTATTCAGGTTGAGTGCCCTTTCCACAGTGGGGGCAGTTACCATCTACAGCCAAGGAATTAAAAACTCACAGAGGCAGATCCCAGCACAGAAAAGCTCTAAAGTTTATTTAACGCGTTTTGCCTTTTTGTTTGCTCAGCTTTTATGATAGTGCCCTCATGAATCTGAGCTGACCTTGACCTTTCAGGGTGCAAGTAAAGATAAAGATCACCATTCTGAGATCCTTGATACAACCCCAGGGTGATCCATACCACCACCCCCAACCCACACCCACCAGTCCCCAGGCCGCCTTGATGTTTGAGAAATAGTAACAAAAGTAAAATCAAACTAAGAAAAAGAACCTTAGAACCTTTTTTGTTTCTTACATTGCTGTACATTAAGCAGGTGTGTGGTTTGAATGAGTGACCACCATAGACTTATATATTGACTTCTTGGTGCCCAGACGGTGGAGTTGTTTGGGAAGGATTAGGAGGTGTGGCCTTGCTGGAGGAGATGTGTCACCAGGAGTAGGTTTTAAGGTTTCAAAAGCTCAAGAAATTCCCAGTTAGCTCTCTCTGCCTTATGCTTGTGAATCGAGATATATCCTATCTTCAGATCTGAGAATCCCCCCCTTGTTTTTCCCTTTCCCTGGGTTGATATCTTTATCTTCTTCTTTCCTTCCCCAAGCAAAACAAAACAAACTATGTACATTTGCTTCAACTTCATGGTTCTGACATTTTGCTATTTCTACTCATTACCTAACTTTTTAATTTTTCATTCAAACCAACTACTTTTTTTTAACTTCAAGAAATGCATTTGTCAAGGGAAGCACATCCCCAATGACAGAGTTCCAGAATGAAACCATATTGTTACTTAAAAATCAAAATTTCACGATCTGTATCTTTTAGAAAGAAGTCTTGAAAATTTGTGAGCTGAAATGATGCACATCCCTAACCTCACAGGGCACACAGTTCTGTAGAAAGCAGGGTAGGAACAAATTGAAAATTATAGGACAGACACAATGACAGACCGGAGCTGGGGAAATATGAGAATTCCTTATGAAGAGGACACGGTTATAAAACTGCATACCTCTATTAAAACACTACACTTGCCATGAGATCGGATTTATTCTGGTCCCCTCTCACACTATCTCCCCATTCATCCCCCATAAGAGCATAATTCTCCACTGCCTCAGTGTGCCAGCACATCCTCCAAAGAAAAAGATGCCACAGTAACTCTCAGACGACGTCCTTCTTCTCTGGTGAGATGTCCCTCAGCTTAGCCCAGACAGGAACTCCAACCTCAGTGACACTGGATGGGTCTGCTATGGTATATAAAGGTCTTTCCAAAATTCACACATTGAACTCCTTACTCCCCATTCCCCACCAAAGTGAAAGTACAGGGAAGTGGCTATTTGGAAAACTATGAAGGCACAGAGGCAGAGCCTCCTAGAAGGTACCATCTGAGCAGGCCTCACTAGTACCCTTTGTGCCAACACCCCAGCCTCCAGACAGGTCCCTGTCCCTTATAAACAACCAGTTTTCTGTTTCATTGATATTCTGTTAAATAAACTCCTTAGAATTACCTTCAGTGTGAAAATTGCCAGGGGAGAATGTCACATTCTTGCCTGTGTTCCAAAAAAAGCATAGATCCTAATTAGTAAAACAAAAGCTGGTCTTAGTTCTTCTTTTTCAGAAAGAGAAATAGAGGCCTGGAGAGAAGGGGTGACTTTCTAGAAGCCACCGAGTTGTATATAGCAGAGTCTGAATGAAAGCCCAGATCTCTCAGCCCTTGGTCC
The DNA here is from genome assembly GCF_903995425.1 of Onychomys torridus. NCBI lineage: Eukaryota > Metazoa > Chordata > Mammalia > Rodentia > Cricetidae > Onychomys > Onychomys torridus. The sequence continues at coordinate 35,324,500 of NC_050457.1, read as the reverse complement.
AGATCTTCAAGGCAGGATCGGAGCGGGGAGTGGGGGGTTGGGAGAGTTGTGATAGCATGCACCTGTAATCCTAGCACTTGGCACACTGAGGCAGGAGGATCTGATGTTTGAGGCCACCACGTACACTGCAAGTTTACAACCAGCTCGGGCTGCATACCTGTCTGAGAAGGGAAAATAGCTTTCTGAGGACAGACAACTTAGACCCCTTCAAGTCCCCTTCACCTTCCCTGGAATTCATGTTAGAAACCTAATCCCACAGTCATATGCTAATATTACGTGGGGCCTTTGGGAGGCAATGAAGGGTAAGTGAGGTCACCTTAGGCACCAGCCCACCAGGTCCAGGTTCAGTGAGAGAACCTCCTTGGACCTCGGTTTTCGCTCATTTGGCCTCCTGTGAAAATAAGTCCTTCACTTTTGCTGGGTCGGGGGAAGGGGATTTGAAAGTTGTTCGTATTGCACTTGCCTGTGCTACTTTAGACAAAATATCAGAGGAGAGGGAAATTAAAATACATTGTTTTTTGAAGAAAGCGAGCAGGAAGCATATAACACCAAATTTAACATACGTAGAAGAGAAAAGGGGATTTTCAGGCAGGTCCGCAGCAGGGATCCCTCAATGCCAATTTGGACGTTTGGTTTCATGATTGACTTTGAATTCATTATACACACCACAAAAAAGGAAAATGGTGGCAATACTCTCTGTCTACGCTTAGAGTTACGTCTTGAAAGTGAGATAAACCTAGAAATTTCTCACTGTTTTCTGGTTCTGGAGCATCGGGAGGCTCCTGGGAACAGAGGAGCCTCTCTGTGACCTCAGGGCTCTCTGTAACTGTCCTGGTTGTCCTGGAACTCACTCTGTAGATCAGGCTGGCCTCGAACTCACTGAGATCCACCTGCCTCTGCCTCCCAAGTGCTGGGATTAAAGGCAAGTGCCACCACCGCCCGTCCGGCTTCCTGCTCTTTTTTTCAGTTGCAACTCAGAGAAGTGAACCTTGCCTGCCTGCATGCTTCAAATTTGATCTTGGAGGTCTTTCCAAGTCTCTCTGCAGGGCTCCCAGGCTGGACCCAACCTAGCAGCCAGGTTTTATGTTGCCTTTATTTTTTTTTTTCTTAGCTAAATTGTGTCTCTATATTTGAAGTTGAAAGACTTCCTCTCAGAACTGACTTCCTGACAACCTGAGCATAGATCTGGGAGGACACGAGGTCAGGTTAGAACAGGAAAGTGATGTGCACATAAGGTGACTCTGGCTGGGAATGCTGGGATGGCTGAAGACGTTGGTATACCAATAACTCAAAGGCACCCACCTTTCATGATTCAGAAACCTAGGATAAAAGAAGTGTGCATTACTGTAAAATGGTTTGTAAGTTTAAAAAGATTCTGCATCTCATTTGTATCATTTTAGTAACGTCCAACTCACTCACTTCACAGTTGCCTGTAAGTTCTCTGCAATGATAACACACACTGGGAGAAGTCTTGGAATACAAGAAAACAAACCTAAAGCTTGTTTTCAAATGTAACGAGATTTCTGAAAATATTCAAAGAAGTAACTAGTGAAGACAAATAATAAATCGGTTTCCCGGGCTTTCTTGGAGAATAAAAAATGAACTCAAACCTTGTGCACACACATTTTATCTGCCTTGAGTTCTAAATCCATTTGTGCTTGCTTATCCCTCATCCTTAATTAAGTTTCACTTAGTTATCAGCTACAATACTGGTTCTTTTACTATGACAGATGTAAGACTCATCTAGAGAGCATATTAAGATTCAGACTATGGGGCCCCACCCTCAGGGAGGCAACAAGGGTAGCATTTCCGGTTTTCCCCAGGTGACGCTCAGCTGCATGCCTGAGGACCATACTTTGAGAGTTGCCCTACACCACAGGGCAGGGCCCTGCCCATCAACGATGAGACTCTCCGCTTGCCTCCTTGAGGTGGAGAGCTGGGATACACCTTAGGGAAACCACAGCTTTTGCTGCTTACTCTTAACTTTACAGCAGTTCCTGACTTCTTAGTACATCTCTAGCTATGCTAGGATAACGAGGAAAGCACCAGAACCACCTGTACCAATGAAGAGTTACCATCACTAGATGAAAATACTGCATCCACGTCTAAGTGCTGACCATTCTGCTATCAATATCATCACATCAGTTCAAAGTCAGGGTCTTCCTTCCATTCCCCTCTCAGGACCCCACCAACGTCACAAGCCGTGCCTCACACATAACAGACACAGAATAAATGTTCCCTGGAGGAATAAATGAAGACACAAGGGAATAGATGTTCAAATGTCACAGATTACACCCATCCAACAGGACAAGCAGGCACGGGTTACGTTTCTAGAGGTCTTTGGAACCTAGCACAAAGTCACATTAAAATGGCCATTTCTCCATTGGGGTGCAAAGTCAGAGGTAAATACAGTAATTCCCCAGTAGGGTATTAAGAGCCAAGCTTTTACACATTTACTCAATACTAGGCACTGTTCCCTGCTCTGTGTCTGCTAAGACCTCAAGTCCAGTCTCTTAATATTAAACCTTGGGTTGATATAACAGTCAGAGAACTGCATTTGGTTGCTCTGATACAGAACTTAAAAATAGTGACTTATGTGCACAAAGGTTATTTTCTCTCAGGAAAGGAAAGAAGGAAGAAAGGGAGGGAGGGCAGCAGGGAGGGAGGGAAGGAGGGAGGGAGGGAGAGAAATCTTAAAGCAGACAGGTCAAGACTTGGTGCATGCATGACTCAGCAGAGTTTGCAAGGCCTGAGATCCCCACTATCTCTGTGCCTCAAGCCTTATCTGAAAATTGCCTCTGAATCCAGGACTACACAGAGTGCTATCGTCCCATCTGTTCTACAGCCATTGCAGAGAAACTGAGCACCAAGGAACCTTCCTCCCTCCACCCGCCTGCCCGCCCTCCCTTCTAAGAAGCCTTCCTGGAAGTCTCTCAAAACACTGTAATCAGCCAGAGCCTGGTCATAGGGCCACACCCGGCTCAAGAGAAATGTGAGCTTTGAGCTGAACACGCGGCCACCCCAGAAATCAGATTCCGCCTTAAAGAGGGGAGAGGATTAGTCTCTGGTAGCCGCCCCCAACTCACAGGCACCGTCCCCCAGTGAGCAGCGGACCACAAGTTAGATATTTGTTAAGCCAGCTTCTGTGAGAGTATGTTTCACTCCTCCGGTTTTCCTCTCACATCTTCTGTTGGGGTAAAACATGAAATTTCAGCACGGCTCAGCCTGGGAGAAAGCAGCTGGGCTGGCAGCAGGGCCACACGGCGCGCAGATGCTCGGTGTAAAATTGGATCTCGCATGCTGTGATGATGCTGGCGGTTGGGATAAAAATAAACATCTCCCCCACGCTCTCTGCGTGGTGATTATAGTATTCAGCCCTGAGAGCAAGAGGGTGGTGAGTAGCAGCAGAGGAGATTGAGCACAGGGCAACACCTCCTTCAAGGGAATCCAGTGGGATGCTTTTCTGTTCTTTCTGGTCCAGCCTCTCACCATCGGTACTGGAACACCGCTGTCGCTTTACCTAGTTTTCCCAAGCTGAACTGTATGGGAACCTCCAGCCACAGCTTTCCCCAGGGGCATGCTCCAAGCCATCCGCTAACCTGGATCTGCTCTTTCTCCGATCCTGGAGACTCAGCAACAGACAAAAACTCCTTTACAAAAAAGCTTGGAAAGGACCGACTTCTGAAGCGATAGAGTCTGTGTGCCCTTTGTGTCCATAGGCAGTTTCCCAGCAAGGTTTCAGGTTTTGCAGTTAGCTTTTGTAATTACAACAACAGAGAGATAATCACCTTTAGAGTGAGGGACTGCAGCAACCTCACACTGGGCTGTATGAAAACTGATGACATTACCTGGAGCCTCACCTGGCAGTCGGGGTTCCTTGGGAGGCAGCCAGGCAGCCCTTCTTCAGGGAGGCAGGACATTACACCTGTGCGAAACAGATATATTTTCTCTCTCTCTCTCTAAGGAACCCCCCCCAACACACACACACACACACACACACACACACACACACACACACTTCCAATTCAGCTGGTGGAAAAAGTCATTGTTGAGTTTACTTAGAGAGGTTTGAAGGAGTCGGGTAGACAGTGCAGGAAAGTTTGTAGGGGTCAAGGATAAAAAAGACACAGGCTGTATAAACTATTGGGTGAATCAACTCCGGGTTAAACTGCTCTGTGATTCCTCTTTATGGAATTTGGTGGAGCAGAAGAACCTGGGGGGTGGGGGTTGTTGGCTATGGTAATCCCAGCCACCAGACACCCTGGAAACTGCTGGTGCCTATCAGTAAAGCTTTCCTCTCGTATAAAATCAGGGACTCTTTTCAGCTGTGAAGAGTTGGTTTGGGGTTTTTGTTTGTTTACTGTTTTTGTTTTTAGACAAGTCCTCGTGTTTCACAGCCTAGCCTCAAATGCCTTTGGCCTTCTGATCCTGCCTCCACTTCCTTGGGTGCTGGAATCACAGGCATGTGCCAGGACACCCTGTAATTCCTGGGCATCAAACTTAGGTATGCATTCGAAGCAAGCCATCTGCCAACTGAGACACATCCCCAGCCCTGGGAATGATTTAGCTTACTGCACTTAAGCTTTGCATATAATGATATCCTTTCTAATAAATGCCCATTTAAAACAAATCACTTCATAATGAAGTCACCCTTCAAAGTGAACACATGCTAGCAGAAAGACTGTGCAGGTGTGGTTCTGAACAACCCACATGAATAGCTTCCTCCTTGTCGTATGGAGTGTATGGAATTATGCAGAAGAGGCAATGAACGAAGGGAATTCAGGATGGTCAGAAAGCTGAGTTGAGAGAAGACCTAGAAATGTGCTCTAAGGGTAAAGGAGACTGGCTGAAATTCAAGCAGGCGGGCAGCATGTATACATACATTCATTTCTCTCTGCTCTTGACTGCACATGTGATATGACCAGCTGCCTGCGTTCCTGCCTTAACTTCCCTCAGGGACGGGCTGTAACCTAGAATTTTGAGACAAGCCCTCCCCCACCCTATGCTAGTTCATCAGGAAATTGGATCAGAAAAACAGAACAGTAACCTTAGCAACAGAAACAAGACTATGTCTCCAACACCCTTGCTCATGCACGACAACATGGTGAGTCCACAGGAAAACCAAGATGCTCCTGAACCCTGTGCTGTCTTTCCGAGTCTGTGCTTCACTCCTTCCAAAGAGTCCATAACAATAGAATGAAGGGATAATAATAATAATAATAATAATAATAATAATAATAATAATGCAGAGGAGGTAGGTGTACAGGGGCAAAGAGGACCACCAAGGGGTTCAGTGCAACCCACTCTAGATACAAAATTTCTTCATGATTCCATGCTGGCTTAGGAATGCACACATTTGGGGCTTTTATTACTGTATATCTGTATCTGTTCAATCTCAATCAAGTTGTGTGTGTGTGTGTGTGTGCATGCATGTATATATATATATATATATATATATATATATATATATATATATATATATATATATATATATATGTGCATGTGTTAGCCAAAGGATAACTCAGTATCATTTCTCAGGCATGGTGTTTGTTTTGAGATATGGTCTTGAATCAGCCTAGAACCTACCAAGTAGGCTATGCTGGCTGCCAGCAGACCCCAAGGCTCTGCCCGGCTGTGAGGCCTTCCCAGCACTGGCATTATAAGCATGCACCATCATTTCCAGGTACTTTATGTGTGTTCTAGGGATTGAAATCAGGTCTTTGGGGTCTCAACTAAGCTATCACCACAGTTTTGAAAATGGAACTAAAGGTATTCTCAAGTGTTATGAAGACTAGGGAAAAAGAACCTGGAAATGTGGTTAGGGGCCCAGAAGTCATACACAGCATTACATTCTGCACCCAAGGCACAGTTGTTAAGATATACAATGTGACTAAGACACTCCCTACAGCAAGTATAAGCAAGCATGTATTCCAAAATAGCACACAAGTGTCAAGTCTTCATCTCATTTTCTGGAGTCTACTTTGTAAGATGTTGTGCACATCTGGAGGGAAAAGTCACAGTCCAAGAAAACTGGGGGTGGTTAAGATCCAAGAATAAAGTTATTGTCACTGAGCACAAATGGGTGGTTCTTTGGAACAGGCTTTCCTTTACTGTATAATAATTCATTATTCACTAAGGGTAAAATACAACGTTGCTCTTCTGGAATGCATTGCATACATGACTCTGAGAGTTGGTGTCTGCATGCTTCTAGCCATAAACGGTTACAGATGGGTTCTTAGGGTTCTGCAGATTGCACACTGAAAAGAAATTACTTGCCTTGCCTTTCATTCTTTGTATAGTTGCAGGAGTTTCTAACTTACTAGTGCCTGGATCCTCTACAACAGACTTTGCCCTAAAGGGCTGTGTACTTATATTGCACCTGAGATGTGACCCAGTCTCTAAGCAAAAGGATGAACTTGGTACATATTCAAATCATTTATCACGTTGGCAAATAGCTGGCATGAGTCCACGGTATTTCTCTCTCATTCCAGCACATGTTCTAATCCAGTACATATTCTGTTCCACACATGTTCCATTCCAATGTATATTCTAGTTCATACATGTCCTATTCCATGTGTAATCATTCTATTATGTGCATGTTCCATTCCAATGCATGTTCTAGTCCATGCATGTTCATTATGTGCATGATCCATTCCTTGCATCTTCCATTCTGTGCATGCTCTAATTGGGTCCATGTTTGTGTATCTTCCATTCCATATATCTTCCATCTCATGGCATCTTCTATCCCAAGGCATGTTTTCCCAAGACATCTTTTGATGTGCCATCTAGGGGAAAGCTTCTTTCTAGCAAGAAATAAAAGCAGCCATGGAATCAAATATTCTCTCCAAACACCTACAACAGAGATGCCAATGTGGGTACACTTGAACCAAAGACTTCTAGAAGCCAATCTAGACGTAAGTTAGCAGTAGATCTCAAATGGGCACAGAACTGGCCTTGTACCCACTTCAAACTGCTAAAGAGACAACATCCTTCAGCCATGGTAGGAGGCAACTGAGTTGGCAGTGATCTTCAAATGCTTGGCCTCAGTCTCTCCCAAAGGAAAAGCTACCCCGCCTCCCTCCTCTTTCCTCTCTTTATTCTGTTCTCTGAAAATATTGATTTTGGAGCCAGGGGATGGTTCCATGGGTAAACTACCACAGCACAAGCAAAAAGACCTGAGCTTAGATCCCAGACTCCACATAAAGCAGGACACAGGGGATGGTGAGATGGACAGGCAGGTAAAGGTACTTGCTCCAAAGTCTGACCTGAGTTTTACCTCCAGGAAAAAGAAAGGATCCACCCCTGCAAGATGTCCTCTGACTTTCATTCACAAACCATGGCATGCATGCACACATGTGCACACACAAACCATGGCATGCATGCACACATGTGCACGCACAAACTGTGGCAGACATGCACACATGAGCATGCACAGAATAAACAAATAAGTGTAATGTTTTTAAGAGGACATAGGCATACGTGCCTGTGATCCCAGCTCTCCTATGCCACGGTAAGAGTGGAGACAGGAGACTCCCCAGAAGCTGGTTAGCCAGTTACCCTGGCATGTGCAGCAGTGAACAAGAGACCTTGCCTCAAACAAGGCAGAAGTCAAGAACTAAAATCTTGTATTCAGGCATGCATATGAACACACACACACACACACACACACACACACACACACACACACACACACAATTAATCACTAAGCCACTTGCTCCGATGCCCCCATTCCATCACTATTATTTCTCTCCTCCGTGGCTGGAATGGCCTCTGAACCCATCTGCCTACCTCTCACATTCTCACTGTCTGCCCTTCCCATTGCCCCAGATCACAGACACAGTCCAGATCTCCTCATATACTTCCCTGACCAAAGGTTTGAGAGGCTCCACCCCTGCAGATGCAAGTCCAAGAGCTGTGGCTAACAACACATCGGGCCTTCCATCAAAAGCAGTTTATACTTTCTCCCACCTCTAGAAGGTCCCGGCCCCACGCACCCCTGCTTAGCCTCTGTCACCTGCTTGCTTCTGCTGGCTTCTCAGAACACAAGCCCCTCTTTGTCTCAGCCTGTGACGCTTATATTCCTCTTTCAGGATTCACCCCAAACATCTTTCTCAACCCTCTCCCCAGTTCCACACAGAACACCCAGCATCTCTACTTTAGTGCGCATATTTTAAGTATTACATTTTGGCCATCTCTACTCAGACCCCAACAGCTCTCAGGGTATAAGAACTGGATCTTCATTATCCACGATATGCACCCCTCTGCATATGCACTCTGCTTTGCTTTGAAAAAAACTCAAGGAAGCTGCAAGGTGCTTAAGTTGGCTGCTGGCTGTAGCCCTGGACCTTCCACAGCCAGAGCCAGATAAGCAGAGGCAGGCAGTGCTTGAGCATAAAATATGTCTGTGACAACCACTTCCATCTGTGTAACTGGGACACTCAGAGTCAGGATTTGCGCTGTGAACGTCATCTCTGGGTCTACTTCTGGAGAACCTAACAGAAGCAAAGAAGCCAGGCAAGAAAGTTCCAAGGATGAGCCATACCTACCCCATTCTAGGGCCCATACTCTTCTCCACTTCCTGGACTAGTACTTTACCAGGAAGTCCCCCTGGAGAAAACACACAGCTACCCAACCTTCCTCTACACCCAAAAGTGTTCAAACCACCAAAGCATCTCCATTTTCTTCTCTTTGAATGTTACAAACATGTTTCCATACCATTATTTGGGGGCCTGGGGACACCCATCTTCCTATAAATTTTCCACTTAAAATTAAACACATGAACTTTTTTTTTTTTTTTTTGGTTTTTTTGAGACAGGGTTTCTCTGTGTAGCTTTGCGCCTTTCCTGGAACTCACTTGGTAGCCCAGGCTGGCCTCGAACTCACAGAGATCCACCTGACTCTGCCTCCCGAGTGCTGGGATTAAAGGCGTGCACCACCACCGCCGGGCATGAACTTTTTTCTGCTTCAAATTTTTCATATGTCATCCATCTGTTTCCTAACACTGTGCCATTACAAAAGTAGAAAATTCTGAATATAATACAGTAAGCTATTGGATTTTAATCCAACTTTAATAATAACAACAAAAAAATCTCCTGGAGCCATTTCTATGGTCAAAATAGCATCTATAAACACAAAATGCTGAACTGGTGATAATGGATCTGACCAGTGTGGAATGTAAGTGATGACTACATTACTAAGGTCTTACCAACTCAGGAAGCGAGGGACATCTACTACATGCTCATTAGTAACAAAGACTCTAATATTCTCTTCCAAGTGCTGGAGAACTCAACCCTCCTCTAAAAGTCCTGTGTTGACCTCTAATCCACCTGCATCTCTTCCATCTCCAGGACAGGAGACAGGAACAAAAGTCCAGGCGTTGTAGATTAACTACATTCAGCAAACATTACCAGAGGTTAGCCACTCCTTACTGAGACGATCCAAGCAGGTTACTGATGAGCTTAAGGTTCGTGGACAGCTGTGTGGGATCATCACACGTTACGACGCAGTCTGTGCAAAATGCCATTATGTTTTCTGGGTCAGACCAGTGGTCACATGGCCACTTCTACAGCAGTCACTGGACTTATATAACTGATTCAGACAATCATAAGCACTTACTGGAACTGAGCCTGGTGTTGTCCAATCCAAACTAAGTTTTTATTGCCAAGGAAGACAAAGGATAGCCGCTGTGTACCCAGCATCATGCACAAGAATGGTTGCTTACTGTGTGTTCTATAGGAGGGGGTAGAGAGAAGACAGAGTGGGGGTCATGTAAATACAGTATACATATATGAAAATTTTAATTGTATTTTCAAAAACTGTAGATACTAATAAAAGAACAAATGACAATTGTTTACCTTTGAATTCCTGTTCCTTAGCATATTCAACCAGGCCCTGCTAGATAAGAAAACTCTGATCTATGAATCTGCTTCCATATCTACTCTCTCCCAATGACCCGACTCATGCTCCCAAATATGTTTGCCCTTCTTTCCCCGAGCCGTGACCCTGTGCTGTACCTCAGAGTCCTACACTCTACATCACTTCTCTACTTTCAGTCAATGGTGAGGGATTTAATGAGAAGCTAAGCCATGTAAAGTTCCACATTTAGTATCTCCCCAAACCCAAAGGCATCTCTTATTTATCACTCCTACTCATTTCTGAGTTCCTTCTGGAAGCCAGGCAATATCGCAAAACTCTACTAGCTCTTACAAAACAATTATATGAAGTATAGGATGCAGATAAAGAAGAGATTGAACTGTTTGTGCAAACCTCACAGCTTAAAACACAGGAAAACCCCTTACTGAGTACTGTGTGAGCCAAGGCTTGTGCTAAGTACTACGTGCAAAGGAACCCATCCAAACGCTCTTAATCATCCTGCAAAGGGAAGCATTCACTCCCAGCAAACACCATCCCTGTCGTTTTTTTTATAGATAAGAAATCTGCAAATTCAAAGGATGAGTGCTTTAAATTCACCCAGCTAGACAGTAACAGGTAGTAGTTAAAGTTGGCCCTAACTCCCAAAGTAGCACCTACCGCAATGCTGCAGAAATTTCAATCCAAGTCTTTCGAGACAGGGTTTCCCTGTGTAGTTTTGGTGCCTGTCCTAGAACTCACTCTGTAGCCCAAGCTGGCCTCGAACTCACAGAGATCCATCTGCCTCTGCCTCCCAAGTGCTGGGATTAAAGGTGTGCACCACCACCGCCCGGCTTAGTCTAAGTCTCTGAACTCCCAGGCTCATTTCATACTCGACATTAGGACATCAGGAATTGAATTTGTTCTGTGTGGTGTTCTCCAACTAGCTCACAGTAAACCTGGCTGAGGAAGACAGAGCTGGGAGTCAGTGAGAAAATATTTAACAAATTCATCAGTCCCCTTCCTCCTCTTGAGAGTAGGGAGCAAAGATGGCTGGTCCCCATCAAGCTTAAAGAAAGGGGATCCTTGGGAAGACAGGCCATTAGCATTTCATCTTTTCATCTCCTTCAAGCTGTACACTAAATGTGAGTCCGTGGATAAAGCAAAACCAGACAATTGCCCATTTTAGGTAGTTTGTACTTCAGAAATATCTTGATGGAGGGCTCTGCTAAAAAACGCTGTAAAAATCTTTAGTTCCCCCATCAGATTAGAGCTCTCTGGAAGAGAGAGATTAAAAAGTCACTGTGCTGTCTGAAGTCACCCAGAAGGAAATTTCCTATCCCTGCTTGTCTCTTCAATGTCATTTTGTTCTTTTTTTGGGGGGGCAGGGGGGATTGAGACAGGGTTTCTCTGTGTAGCTTTGCACCTTTCCTGGAACTCACTTGGTAGCCCAGGCTGGCCTCGAACTCACAGAGATCCTCCTGCCTCTGCCTCCCAAGTGCTGGGATTACAGGCGTGTGCACCACTACTATCTGGCCCATTTTGTTCTTGTAGCGTGCCCACTCTGAAATCAGCAGAGGCTGCCTGCAGGAAGATGCAGCCTGAAGGATATTTCCTTGCCTGTTTCTAGCTCTCTCTGTCTCTCTCTCTCTGTCTGTCTCTCTCTGTCTCTCTCTCTCTCTCTCTCTCTCTCTCTCTCTCTGTCTCTGTCTCTCTCTGTCTCTGTCTCTCTCTCTCGTCCTCTCTCTGTCTCTCTGTCTCTCATTCTCTCTCTCTCTCTCTCTCTCTCTCTCTCTCTCTCACTCACACACACACACACACACACACACACAAAGAATTTTCAAGGGGAAGGTGTGCAAAGACATTTTTCTTTGGTGCACCCCTGTTTCTTCCTGCTATTCTTTGGCTATAGCTACTTAGATTTGTAAACAGGGTCAATACATGACTGAGTCCTTTCTCCAGACAGATTTCTCTTCCTGCAAGGATAAGGTTTCAAAAAGCCAAACCAGCCATCTAAGTGATTCCTCTAAGCCCACAGCTTCCTGGGTCCAGCCTCCAGGAGAAGACATATGTATGCTCATAAATACAACCATCTAAACAACCCAAAGAAGTAAAAGGAAATCAGTATGATGGTCTCAGAGACCAGGGCTTCACCGGTCACCTAAAGGGCTGTGCAAAATGAATAAGGAAAACAATGTAGTGATGTTTACCATTTGTTTTCACTCAGACACTAACACACACACACACACACACACAACCACCACCACCACCAGCAATTACAACAACTTTACAGCATCATTTTAAAAACTTTGTATAAACTACACAAAGAAACCTGTCTCAAAAAAAAAAAAAAGTCTGGGTGGTGATGGGGCACGCCTTTTATCCCAGCACTTGGAAGGCAGAGGCAGGTGGATCTCTGTGAGTTCAAGGCCAGCTTAGGCTACAAAGTGAGTTTCAGCAATTGTGCAAAACTACACAGAGAAACCCTGTCTCGAAAAACAAACAAACAAACAAACAACAACAACAAAAACCCAACTCTGTGTGGCATAAACATCATGCATGATGTATATGGTAAAGTATTTCCACGCAAGTGAAGAATTGAAAGTCTTCCAGATTCTCAGCCCAGATGGTGGTGAGATGAATTTTTGATAGACTAGTGAATTGTCTATGAGGTTTCTTTTGTGTAAAAACACAACAAAATACTCATTTATTCACCTCATTTCTTGTGCTTTTTACAAGTTTATCTTCTTCGGTATCACCTGTATCCCACCGTTCTATAATTAGTACAAAGATCTGTAGCTTGCTATCTTGTGCCAGTAGGCATAAAATGAAAAAACAGATTTTAACCCAGCCCTGGCCTAAGCTTGGCACTTAAAAAACAAATTAATTTGAAATTTCAATTCAAAGTTTGACTACTAGTAAAATAAGAAACTTTCAGGATCTTCATGACTCTAGAAATTTCCAAGGAAGCCATCAGCCAACTCTTACTGAAAGATTGTGTTTTAGCAACACCTTGTATAAGACCACTGGGTGTTTATTCACTCAGAGTTCTTGACCTTAATTTCATAATGTACACAACTGTGGTTTATAGACAACCTGTGTTCTTAACAATTATAAAATGTGTACAGATTAAGTTTTTAAGGTGTGTATGTGTGAGACAGGGAGAGAGACAGAGACAGACAGAGAGAGAAACAGACAGAGACAGACACACACACACACAGAGAAAGAGATCAAATCTAGGTCCTTGTGAATACTAGGCAAAAAACTCCACCACTAGGCCACAGCACAAAGCCATAGTCCTAACTACAGATTTGGGTTCTGGTTTGTTTGGTTGGTTGGTTTTTGTTTTGTTTTGCTTGTTAACTATTGAACACATTGAGACTATTGAAGCAATTAGGTGAGCTGTGGGCTCTGGTGGGCTACAAGATCGCTATGAAGCCAGCGCTTCCATTTCTGAAACCACTAACTAGCCTGTGCTTAGATTAGAGGTCTATCGCCACTTGGAATCCTATAATCTGTCTCCACAGCCACCTCGGCATGCCTCTACAGTCATGACAGTAATACACATTTTACACCAAAAGGCAATATCCTCACACGTCCCCTTCTGTCCATATCCTGTCTGCAGAGGTAAGTCCTGGTATCAAGTCGGCGGGGCCTGGAATCACCTGGGAGACAGTAGCTGGTGTGTCTGGGAGAAGTGGGAAGACCCAGCACCACATGGACAGAACCCTTCCAGGGGCTTGAATCCCAGGCTGAATAAAAGGGATAAAGTGAGCTGAACACCAGCATGTGTCTGTCTCTCTCTCTCCGATTCTTGACCCCAGATGCAATGTGACCAGCGACTCCACACTCCTCCCCCCATAGACTGTGCTTCAGAGGGGAGCCCAACAATCCCTCCCTTCCTGCCTTAGGTGGTTATTGTCACAGCAGTGTGAAAAGTAATTACCACGCTACTGCTACCTTAAGTTTACCAAGCCTTCGACCTCTCCATCCGTTCTAAAGTCCACCCCCAGACTTTGTGGGTACAGAACGGAAGACAATGTGGAAGTCTATAGAAGGGACGAAGGGAAAGAAGAAAGGGGGAAGGAACCTCGGATTCCAATTGAGGGGATCAGTGTGACAGGAAATGAGGGGGGAGTAGTTTTAACAAAAAAACTAATACAATGGCAGCTTTCTAAAAAAAAAAAAAAAAAAAAAAAAGGAGAGTCTGCTCACATCTCCATCTCTACTGGGTTGAGAAACCTCCTCAAACAGGTCTTCCCACCTTGGAATAAGCTGAGAGAAGCAGGTCTGCCGACCGCCTATGTGAAGTTCTTTGAATTTTATCTTTCAACTGCCAGATAACAGCCACATGACTGGAGGAACGTACCCACTTCATCATGCTGATCCCTGTGAGCCACATGACTGGGGGAACGTACCCACTCCATCATGCTGATCCCTGTTCCCAGCACAGATGGAATGAAGAGAGAAAGGCAGACTCTCATCTTTCCAGTGCTCTAACCCTGTCTACGGTGGATCACTGCCAAATCTCCAGAAGAAAGAGAGGCTGGAGAGATGGCTCAGCGGTTAAGACCACTAGTTGCTCTTCCAGAGGACCTGGGTTCAATTCCCAGCACCCACATGACAACTCACAACTGTCTGTAACTCCAGTTCCAGGGGATCTGATGCCAATGTACATAAATAAACTTAAATAAATAATATACTATTAAAAAAAGAAAGAGGGAAGGAAAAAGGGAGGGACGAAAGGGGAAGAGAAAAAAGGAGAGAGAGATGGAGGAAGGGAGAGGAGAGAGAGAGAGAGAATAAAGAACCTATTGACTTACTGAGTGTGAAGGAGGATTGTCGCAACAAAAACCCAACTCACCAGGTCCCTGGCCAGAGACCGGAGAAAAAAAAAACCCGGACAAGTTCATCTCTTGATCAAGAGGAGTTTCCTCCAGATAGTTGTATGCACCGTCATTGATGAAGACTTTCATGAAGGCAGAAACAATGGGATCCATGGTCGTTATGTTCCAGCACACCCCTTCTACCTGTCCCCATCCTCCACTGCACTAAGAATGTTCTCGGTCGAAGACAGTTTTCTGTCCTACAACCGACAGCATCACTGCCATAAGGAAAACCATCCTGCAACACTGGGGGAAAGTGTGGGCTCGCAGCCTAGTGACTTAATGAGGCAGGAAGGCCTAGCACTCGCTGGGTGTCTACTCCATGGGTGAAGCACTTACACACTTTGTCTTTCATGGAAATCCTGTCTGGAACAGAACTGAGTTCCTTCTGTGACCTGTGCATGGAATCTATGCAGGAGGCTCTCATTTGCAGAGAGATTAATTCCCCCAGAACAACTGTATCACTTCACCAGCTGCTTTGCAAACTGTGTGTTTCTTTTTTCTTGTCAGTCTTGGCTCAGAAGACACCCAAAAAGCATAATACTATCCTTTAAACACGAGTGTCCCGTGTTTCCACCCCCTCCTTGTTTGCCAGCCCAACCTCCATTATATAAGAGGCAGACCCCACTGGGTGTGGCCAGCATACCCAGCCAGGAGACAAACTGCACATTTCTTTTCGGGGACCAGCTTTTGGGGGTAACTTCAGCACAGTGTCATCATGTACCGAATGTCCCTGGTGTCTTGGGATGAAAGCTGAAGCGCTGAATACCACGGAGGAGAGCCAGCCACAGGCTGGTGTGGAGCTATGGTCAAGTCCAGAGCCTGCTTAGGCTGAAGGGCGGGGATGGGGGTACAGCTCAGCCACCGGTGCTGGGCTCACCTAACATGCATGGGTCCCTGGGTTCCAAGTCAGGAGCACAGGCACACACAGACACAAGAGGCAGGCTAGAAGGAAGCCAGAGCCTCGTCATGCAACAGCTGTGGATTAGGCCTTTCAGAGGGGCCTTCCAGAGCGGCCCTTTGGTGCATCAGAGGAAACTGGGTTGCTGACTGGAGTACCCCATGGAACAGATCAGGGTGCTGCTGAGATGTGGCCCAGAAAACAGTCTGTCCAGTCAGCAACCCTCAAAGAAACACTCCTTGCAAACGCAGCATCACCCAGGTGGCCTCACCAGGAGTAAATTGCTTCTTCTCAGGATCCTGAGATTAAAAGTGGGCGGCTCTACAGAGATGAGTTATTACAATTCTTTTAGTGTTTTGAGAGTGTAATATAATTGCATTTTCCTCTTCTTTCCTCCTTCCAACCTTTCTCCTGTACCCCTTCCTTTGCTCTCTTTCAAACACATAGTCTCTATTTCTTTAAATATATATATATATATATATATATATATATATATATATATATATATACACACATACATACATATATGTGTGTATGCATGATATATTTCTAAATGTTTATGTACAACTTGCTCAGCCTGTGCAATGTCATTTGCACAAAAAGGTTTTCAGGGCTGACTGCTTGGTATTAATAACCAGGCAACTAAGGCATGCCGAGAGTGGGAGAAACAGTCTCCCCCACAGAAGAGCACACCAGGGATGCATTTTTAAAAGGAAAAAATGTCCATGCTTTGGAGAAAGCTATACAGGGTCTGAACCTGTGACCGCTTCCCTACACCTTCTTCCCAAACACCCCGGAACCAGGTTCTTCCTAACTTTGAAAGAATTGTTTTCTTCATGATGGCATTTGATTGTAAAGTTAGATTATATTTTAATTGGTTGTCCTCTGTGATATTTTTCTTATAAAAATCTTCATAAAAATACATAAATGGTCATTCTCTCAAAAAATACAGAGAGCACTATTAATCTTATCTTCTATTAAAATCTTCAATCTTTTTGCCTGTATATCAACCTATCTGTTTATACTGTATACATTTACAACTATTTTGCGACATTAGGATCACTCTAAAACAGTCTTCTGATCTGTTTCCCTCTCACTATAATGAAAATCTTAAGTATTCTTTAGAACCACGTTTATAAAATGACTACATAATGACTGTTCTTTCTCAAACTGTGACAGTCGACACCTAGTACATTAAGTAGAATACTGTATGGCTTTGTAATGCGGCATTGAGCCATTTGTATTTGATTCTACCCATTTAATGCACTTCTCATTTTTTTTAAGTTCAAACACTTTAAGTACAGCCAATTAGATTTAAAAAGAAAAAAAAAAAAAACCTCCAAAGTGAAGACAATCAGGGAAGATTTATGGGAGATCTGAACTACTAAAGAAACCTAAGACGGCTTTGCTTTTCTGAACAACCACTTGTACCTACAGTCAGCTAGAGTCAGCCTTCTGTGAGTAAGAGATAGCTCGATTTGTATACTTCTGGGTGTTAGTAACCGGCCAGCAAGGCTACAACATGAACTAAATGACACTCTGCCCTCAAACACATCTGAAACCTTTTATTCCAACACATGCTGTGTTCCCATCAGAGCGTCTGGTCATTTAGAGCAATCTCAACTGTGAGACGGGTACTGTTCCCAGCGTCGGTTTTTATATTGGTTGTTTGAAGCTCTCAGAAAACACACTCCTCAAGATGAAAGTTCTAGGTGGTAGGTAGCTGTTGAGGATCTCCAGGCATCACGAGCTCTAGCTTAGTGCCGGGAACAGATGAATCCAAAGCACCTTGGTGTGATCAGTGGCTTCCTTCCCCACCTTTCACAGCTTTCCAGAAGAAAGGAAGGGCAGGGTCAGGGACTCCAGGGAACTCCTTCCTCTAGCCCTTCTCAGCATCAGTGAACACACAGCCACCCTTCTTGGAGCACTTCCGGGTGGGTCTCCTTGGTCCAGCTTTCTGCCATCATCATCGTTTGACACCCCGATGCTTTGTCCCCTAGACTACCTGCTCCCCGATTTATCTTCAGCTTCCCTTTTCCTAAAGCAAGTTTAAAATCTTGTTGGAGGTCTTCTAAGCACTTGTGTTGCTGAGAAACTGAGAAAGAAAAGTTAAAAAGTGAGCTCCCAAGACCACCGTGATTCTCGCGTTGTAACAGGGAAAAAAGCAGGGTAGCGGTGAAGAGTAGACCTCACCTTGCACGGAGGTCTGAAGCAAGCGATGCATCTATATTTCAAACGAGCTTTCCTGTCCCAAGGATTCCTCTGAAGTTTGGAGGCCCCGGGGAGGAAGAACAGATGATAAGGTAGGGTCTAGGAGTTCTGCCAAGAGGTGCTTCATGGTCACCAAAGGGAGAACCCGACTCTCCTTTCCTCTCTTCTTGCTATATCGTTTCTGCCAGTGTGAATGAGAACTAAGGCGGCTTACGTTAGAGGAACAGTTCCGAAGTACTTACTTACGAAACGTGGGGCAAAACTTTGCGACCTTGCAAAGGAGGAAAACAGAAGTCAAGAAGATTATATGAAGACAAGGTGAAGCAGTAGAAACCTCAGCAGGGAGAAAGCCAGCAACACCAAGACATGATCAAAGAAGCCCCCCAAAGCATCAGCCCCCAAACAGCATACTGTTCCCCGGCTGGAGCAGGGGGTGCCGTTCCAAAGATGACCTCCACAGAAGGTGTAGTTGTGGGGAGGCCTCTTCCGCCGGACTGCATTATATTTGGGCGTCATGTACACACCTCTGTGGTATGCTTCGGCTTCTGCTAAAACAAAAGAGGCTCCACATAAATGAGTTATAATTAAGTTCTTTCAACCGGGCGGCCATTCCTCCCCCCCCCCCCCCCCCACCCCAGGCTTCACTGTCAAGCTCCATGATCTTGATCAAGCCTACATTCGAAAATCAAGTTGTGATGTCATTCCAACTGGAATACTTTCAATTGTTCTCGTATGAACTTCATAGGAGATTTTCTTTCTCCTTTTTCAAGATTTCTCAGTTCTGAGTTTCATACCTTCCTTCTCTCCCTTCACTGGTTATATCAGGGTTTTTTTTTTTTTTCCCTAATGGATTAAGTTGATTTATTCTAAAGTCTTCCAGTAAAATTATTCACTCTCCTGTGATCTCTAGAAGTTATCTTTCTGTGTTAACCAATTTACAGTGTAACTGTCTTATGCCAATAAATCACTTATATTTGCTGCTATTCCCATTAACAGATAATTTTGACAGACAAAAACATTCCTGAGCAAAGTAAATGGAGGCCACAGGCTGAAGAAAGGAGTGCACACTCCTAGGGGAGGCACCTGGGAGGTCTGGGAGGCGCCTAGTGCTTTCTTTCTGCTTGCAGGAACCACCAATGCTAGCGTGGTTGGCTGTATTCATCAAACCAGTTGGGGGGGGGGGGCTGAGAGACATTTACCACTCGATTTGATTGCTCTACAGCTGCAGAAATTACCTGCTAAGCAGGTCACTATCCTAGATAGCTAGAGAGCTGTGAGTCCCCTAAAAATAAAACAGTCAAATAGAAATATTTGGTGAATACCCTTTCCTTTTTCCTTTTCCTTTTTTCTTTTTCTTTTTCTTTTTTTTTTTTTTTTTTTTTTTTTTTTTTTTTTTTTTTTTTTTTTTTGTCTTAGTTCTATGGTTGTTGTTTGTCATTCTGTTTTTGAGACTGGATCTTGCTCTGTGACCCCGGTTGGCCTGACACTCACTATGTAGTTACCCTAGGCTGGTCTTGAACTCATGACAGCCATCCTACCTCTGTCTCCTAAGTGCTGAGATTACAAACATGCCCGGTTGGCATTGTCTTATTTTAAAAGAGCGAGAAAACGCTTAGAAAACTTAAAGAACTTTCCAGATCTCAGGCCTGGATCAGGATGAGGATACAGAAACCTGGCACCTTAGAGAGGCCCCTGGGACTTGTTCTACTGATAAAGCCAACTTTCTTTGGGTTTCTTGATCCCTACTGTCCCCTCAGCATGGACTATAAGTAATGGCTTCATCAGCACCATCATCAATTAGAAGCTCTTAGCTATCACAGTATGTATGTTCAACAACTCCATAGCCACAGGGGAAACACCACCCACTCCCCAGCCACACCAGTCCCAAATCCCAGGAGCAAAGCAACGTTTTTTCCAATGTTCTATAGGAACTCTAGAAGTTTCTGAGGCTCAAAGTTCACCCTGTACAGGCAGTTCCCTTCTGCCTTCCAAAATGTTTCCTCCTCACATGGTTCTATCCTTCCCAGGGCAGACTCATTTCCTGTAATAGAAGTCTTCGAGTCAACCCTGCAAGGCTTGAAGACATCAGGCCAGGGACTTCTTTTTTTATTATTATTTTATTTTATTAAATTTTCTACTTATTTTACATACCAACCACAGATCCCCCTCTCCTCCCACCCCCTAGTCTTCCCCCCAACCCACCCCCCATTCCCACCTCCACCAAGGCAAGGTCTTCCATGGGGAGTCAGCAGAGCCCAGCACATTCATTAGAGGCAGGTCCAAGCCCCTCCTCCCCAAACCTAGGCCGCCCAAGGTGTCCCACCATAGACACTGGGCTCCAAAAGGCCGGCTAAACAACTGTCTCTCCCATCCAGAGGGCCTAGTCCAGTCCCACAGGGGCTCCACATCCACTAGTCCACAGTTCATGCGTTTCCACCAGCTTCGCTGGTCATCACTGTATGTTTTCCCATCATGATCTCGATGTCCCTTGCTTATAGAATCCCTCCTCTCTCTCACCGATTGGACTCCTGGGGCTCCAGGCCAGGGACTTCTAGAGACAGTGGAATGGCTTATATTTCTGTGCTTTGGAGTTATTATTTATGCATCTTAGGTCATCATTTTACAAGAACGCATTATTAAAATGAGATAAATGGAAAATCATGACTAGTTAATTCATTGACAGCCTATTGGTACGGCCCAATGTGCATTATCACTTTGTTCTCACTACCTAATTACTATGAGATCCCAGTTTTCGTCATGTGTGTTTATTTATAGGCACAGTTCTTTTCAACAGCCATAGTTTTTCTATCTAAAATTTTGTACAATTTTTTCAAATATTTTTCTCTCTTTTATAGCTCTTTTTTTGGTTCCATTGTCACAATTTTCTCTTATTTGCTAATTTAAACAGATTTATTTTACATCACTCAAAGTTTTCTGTTGTTATGTTATTATGTTCCTGGGCCGTGTGTGTGTGTGTGTGTGTGTGTGTGTGTGTGTGTGTGTGTGTGTGTGTGTGTGTGTGTGTGTGTGTGTGTGTGTGTGTGTGTGTGTGTGTGTGTGTGTGTGTGTGTGTGTGGTTTCTGTTTTCCTATCATTCTGTTCTCATATGTTCTGAGGCATATGGCATGAGTGTGTCTGTGCATATGCACACACACATGTGTTCATCATATGTTATGAATTATAGAATGTACTTCACGAGTGATTTTATGATTTCCTATAAAGGCAATCCCAGGAATTTTATCGCTTTCTACATTCATCTCAGCCCGGGATTCTCTACTGCACTGGTAGGGTAAATTGGGTCCACACCCTTCTTTGGCACACGTGAGCTTTAATATATCGCAGGAGGTATTTGATCCACCAGAACCCAGGGTCACACCTGCTCTTCTTATAGCTTCCCTAGACTAGCAGCAGAGAGGTCTTGTTTGTTTCTGGAACAGAGTCTCACTGTGTAGCGCCAGCTGGTCTGGCTCTCAATTTGTAGACCAGGCTGGCCTGAAACTCCCAGAGTTCTGCCTGCCAAAGGCATGCACCGTCATGCATGGCTTTGTTTGTTGCTGAGATGGGATCTTACCATGATGCCTAAGCTGGTCTTGCCCTGGTGTATTTGAACATCCTCCTGTCTCAGCATCCTAAGGGGTGGGACTGCAGACACGTGTCTCTCAACCTGTTTCTTTTATTTCCTTTCGTTTTAAGTATTCTTTCTCTCTTTCACTTTCTTTTTTCTTTTCCCTTTTTTGACATGAGCATTTTTAAAAGTTCATAGTTTGCTGAAAAAGCAAAACCAAACATTCCTGACTCTTTATACATGTGGAAGAAAATATGATAGAAAAAATGGCTAAAGTACCTATGAAACTATTTAGAAAGGACTTAACACGAATATATGGGACAAAATGACTTCCAGACATGAGTTATAGCACAAGACACACAGTAGGGTACAGTTTGTGTTAAAACAAACTATGTATATATACATATGTATTTTATATATATATATAATATCTAAAAATACCAAATAACATATAAGTAGACATACATATGTATGTCTAAGAAGGCAGAGAAAAAGAATAGAGGGAATTATACCATGGTACTTAGAGTGATTTCCTCCAGGGAGGAACCTGGAATAAGATGAGGAGGAAGTTATAACCTTATATGTTATGTCTAACTTATGCAATGAAAATGCAGCCATATGAGTTGTGTAACTAAAAATTAATATATAGTTACCTATAGGTATATTTCAACAGAGAAGATTTGCTGAATTCACAAGAGGTTTTTTGGTTTGGGTTTTTGGTGGTTTTTTTTTGGGGGGGGGTGTTTGTTTGTTTGTTTGTTTTTACAATAGATGTGGTATGGGACACACTGTGGAGTGACATCCTGGATATTGATATGCTCCTGAAACACACTGATCTTGGTTTGGTTTGGTTTTGTTTCTCTTATTTTCTTGGTTTTTGTTAAAATATGAAATGCAAACCAAAAACAGGTCTTCTTCTAATAGAAATTTCTACAATTATCAACAGAAAGACCTTTAGATCCAAACTGTTCTTAGCCTCTGTGCTGGTTAATCATCAACTCGACAAAACCTAGAATCACCTGGAAGAGAGTCTTAGTGAGGAACTATCAAGATGAGATTTGTCTGTGGGGGATTGTCTTGATCGCTAATTTGACTTAGGAAGACCTAGTCCACTGTGAGCAACACCATTCCCTAGGCAGAGGGTCCTGAAGAGTATGAGAGAGCAAAAAGCTAACTGAGAGCAAGCAAGCAAGCAGGCCCAGATCCATTTATGTCTATATTTTTTACCCTGGACACGATGTGACCAGCAGTTTGAGTTCCTGCCTTGGCTTCCCCTCAATGGTGAACTTAACCTGGAATTATAAGCAGAATAAACCCCTTCTCCCTGCTAAGTTGCTTTTTGTCAGAGTGTTTCATCATAGCTACAGAAATGAAACCAAAACAGCATCTTAACACCCTGTGGTATCCCATGAAACTGAGGGTGAAGGAGCCAAGAAAAATGATAATGTGCCAAGGAAATGAGATGCCTATAATAGTCCGAAGGCAACTGGATGACAGTCATGGATGAGCCAACACAACTTTGACCGCTAGTTTCAGCCATCTTCATCCCAGTGTTTTAGAGTACCACACATGCACATAGAAAAAGGAATACCACACACCCTAATGATACCCGTGAAATGGGAAACGTGTTTCAAACAGGATGTCATATTCTTCTGCCAATACCAAACTACTCACAGATACAAAAGTAGATATTTAAAAAAAAAAAAGTTGTGCAATTTGAAGCTAAGCCAGCCGGGTATACCCTGAGTCTCAGGAACACGCTTGAAGCTGGCATCCCCTTTAGATCGTTAAGAGTCTTGCCTGCCTGACAAGGCTTGTGGAGAACCACTTCTCATTTTGAATCAAGCCATCTATAAAATGTAATGAGCCACAGCTATCAAAATGCCAAGGGGGAAGTCTAAACTCCCATGGGTACCAGTGTCAGGTCCCTGAGGCTTAGACCCATGTTCCAGAGGGCATTGCTGACACGCTGGGTGTAGAGCAGGCATTTCTTATAAGAAGTGTGTTCCAACATTGTGAAGTCTCCAAATGCTTGCTTTTGATATCCATTTTCTATTACTTGAGCAAGATAGATTTAAACACTTGGTTTAATTTACAGAGGACAAGCCATTCCTCAGACATTAGATGGGAAACGCAAAGGTTCCAGAACCTAGTAGGACCATGGAAATGTGGGAACTTTGTTTCTTAAGATGCATTAACTTTAGAAATGCCAAGTGGGTGGAGCACTCAAGCAGACTCTTGAGTTCCTTCATAATAGCACCATTGTGCCTTCTGTCTACTCCAAGTTTAATGAGTTTTAATATTACCCCTCCAAGCCAGGGAGTGCCTTGTATCCACAGAAACATCCTTCTGAATCTGAACAGAAGTGTCTTATTTACTTTCCCCTGTTAGATAGAATCTTGGTTTAAAGGTCACAATGAAACGTTGCATTGCGTAAAGAAATAGACCCTGGGTTCTCGTCCTTTCAACACAGCCTGGTTGTTCTCAAGTGCATCAAGATCCCTCCCCGATGTCAAGTGCGTTGGCAGCTTAGACAAGCATGGTTAAGAACAAATGGGGGGAGAGAGAATTCAGTTCAGGACAAGCAAAGTTCTGCTCCTCGCACATGCAGGACCAGAAGAGACCACCGTGGACCACAGGGGTCCGAGGAAACCAGCAGGAAAGGACTTACAACCTTCCTCACCCCACCGAACCAGAACCGCCAGAACACAGAGGCTTCAGAGACCAACAGCTCACACTCCCCTCCCAACACAGCACCGTGTGTAATCGGTGAAAGCCGGAGGGATCCGAGACTGTCGCCTTTCATCTCAGCACATCTGTGCCAGCAAGTCACTCCTTACGTATGGTTTTATTTCTTATTTTCTATTATCGGATCCCTACTCTTGCCTGCGTCTCCTGGCAGTTTTGTTTTTATTTGTAGACTTCTTGGTTAGGTCTCAGGCCCATCGCTCACATTTCTCTAGTGGTTTATTACAGTCTTTACTCTGCAGCACATCTCACACCCCTCCTCTTCCTCTCCCGTCCTTTCTTCTTTTTCTCATCTTTATCCCCTCCTCTTTTTACTTCTTCATTGTGTCACTCATATATTTAAAAAGTAAACATCTGCAGGCCCTTAAGAGTACCCCAAACTTCCCCTTTCCGAGTATTTCCCTACCTTGACATTTTTCTCCTCTTTTTCAAGCCAGATCTAATACTTAATTCTCATCCTCGCCAGACCCACCCTCCCACTTCAAAACTTACTAGCTAAAATGGGTGTTTACTTCATGCCATTCTTCAAAGAGGAAACTAACGCTACAGTGCTTCTCAAACTGTTCTGTAGAACACTAAAGGAAGGACGTGCTACCAAACTCTCCTCATGAAGCTGCTCCTATCCTGATACCAAAGCCAAACAAAGAAGCAACAAAGAAAGAAAATTGCAGACCAATCTTCATGATGAACGCAGATGTAAAAATTACCAACAATGTGTTTACCAACCAAATTAAAAGAAAACTCAATATGGTCATTCATCACAATCTAGTTGGCTTCCCCCCCCCCCACACCGAGATGCAAGGATGGTTCCATATATGTAAATTAATAAGTATTATAAATTACATACATGGTCTCAAGGACAGAAATCACATGGTCATTTTAACAGATGCAGAAAGGCTTTTTGACACACTCCAACATCCCATCATGTTAAAATTTTTGAAAGAACTCAGAATAGAAGAAATATGTCTCAACATAATAAAGGTTATATGTGACAACAATAAAGGCTATATATGACAAACCTATAGGCAACATTTTTATAAGACAGGGGAAAACTCAAGATATTTCTCTGTTGTTTGAATCTTAAATGGTCTTTTAATAAAAAACCCAGAGCCAGATATCAGGGTGAAAGCTGAAAGATCAGAAAAGCAGAACAGCCAGCCACTAGTTCTTACTTCTATGAAATCCTCAGCCTAAAGAGAGTAAGTTCCTGTTTCCTCACGCCTTATATACCTTTCTGTGTCCTGCCATATTACTTCCTGGGATTAAAGACGTGTGTGTTTCCCAAGCAAAGACATGAGATCTCAAGTGCTGGAATTAAAGGTGTGGGCCATCACTGCCTGACCTCTATGTCTAATCTAGTGGCTGGCTCTGTCCTCTGATCCTCAGGCAAGTTTATTCGGGTACACAATATATTGCCACATTTCTCCTATCAAGAACAAAAAAAAGGTGTCTATATTTTCACTCTTATACAATTTGTTACTGGAAATCTTAGTTAAAACAATAAAACAAGAGAAGAAACTACATAGGAAAAGGAATGAATAGAAATAAGTCATAGTATATCCATTTGCAGATGATTTATACAAAAAAGACCCTGAAGATTCTATCTAAAACTCTTATAATTCATAAACATGCTCAGTAAAGTGACAGGATTCTATATTAACATACAATAATCAGTAGCCTTCCTATATATACTGTGAAAAAAATCAGGGAAGCAATCTTTCACAATAGCTTCAAAAATACCTTGGAAGGCAGAAGAGATTGCTCAGCAGTTTAGGGAATTTACTGCTCTAGCAGAGGACCTGGGTTCAATTCCCCACACCCACAAGCTCACAACCAGCTGTAACAGCTCCAGATGACCTAACACCCTTTTCTCTCCTCCGGAGGCACTAGGCACACATGTAAGCCGAACACCCAAGCACAGGATATTAAAACAAATAAATTTAAGACAATATTAAATGCCTTGGAATAAACCTAACTAAGGATAGGAAAGATCTATACATGGAAACTTGAAAGTGCTAAAGAGGGAAATTGAGGAAGCCCCTAGAAAATGGAAATACTTCTCCATGTACATGAACTTGCAAGATTAATTCTGTGAAAATGGCCATCTTACCAAAAGCAATCTACAGATTCAATAAAATCTCAATCAAAATCCCAATGGCACTCTTTATAGAATTTTTTTAAAACCTTAAAGTTCACATGGAAGAACAACAGACCCTTTATAACCAAAGCAATCCTAAGCAAAAAGGAATACTTCTGGAAATATCACCATAACTTATACTAAAGAACTGTAGCAATAAAACCAGCATGATACTGGCATAGAAAGTTAAATGGGTCAATGGAACAGAATAGAGGACCCAGATATAAGGCCATGCAACTACAGCCTTCTGAGTTTGACAGACACCAAAAATACACAGTGGCATGGACAGCATTATCAGCAAATGGTACTGGAAAAACCGTAAATCTACACATAGGAGAGTGAACCTAGATCCACATCTCTCACCCTGCACAAACCTCAATTCCAAATAGATCCAGGACGTCAGTGTAATGCCTGATGTTCTGGAGCTGTTGGGGGTCCAGGAAAGGAATATTCTTCAAAATATAGGCATAAAGAAAAAGAATTTTCTGACAGGGGTCCGATTGTTCAAGAAATAAGGCTAGTAATTGACAACTAAGGCTTTGTAAATTTAAAAGGCAGAGGGAAGCTGTTGACTGGAGAGACAGCCTACAGAATGGGAGAAAATATTTGTAGAAATATATCCAACAGAGGATTAGAGTCCAGGTTACACAAGGAACTCAAGAAACTAAACACCAAGAAAACAACCTACCAGTCAAAATGTGGGCTATGGCTCTGAACACAGAGTTCTCAAAAGAGGATAGAAGCCGGGCGGTGGTGGTGCACGCCTTTACTCCCAGCACTCAGGAGGCAGAGCCAGATGGATCTCTGTGAGTTCAAGGCCAGCCTGGTCTACAGAGTCAGATCCAGGAAAGGCGCAAAGCTACACAGAGAAACCCTGTCTCGAAAAACCAAAAAAAAAAAAAAAAAAAAAAAAAAAGAGGATACAAATGGCCAGCAACATTTTTAAAGTGTTTGGCATCATTAGCTATCAATGTGAATTAAAACTACTTTGAAATCCCACTTCACCCCAGTCAGAATGGCTATCATCAAGAAACCGAATGACAGCAAATGCTGTGAGGATGAGGAGAAACCTTATCCACAATTAGCAGATCCACTAACAGCCACTATGGAAGTCAGTCTAGACCAGTGGATCTCGAACTTCCAAATGCTGCAACACTTTAATACAGTCCCCCATGTTGTAGTGACCCCCAAACATAAAATGATTTCACTGCTACTTCATAACTGTACTGTTATGAATTATAATGTAAATGTCTGGTATGCAGGATATCTGATATGTGAGCCTTGTAAAAAGGTCACTTGTCCCCACAAAGAGGTCACAACCCACGGTTGAGAAACGTTGGCCTGGAGTCTCTAAAAGCTAAAAATAGAACTATAATATGACCCAGCTATACCACCCACAGGCATATACCCAAAAGACTTTATATCCTACTACAGAGATACTTGCACATCCACATTCATTGTCTCTATTCACAATAGCTAGGAAATGGAATCCACTAAGACATCCACCAACAGATATAAGGATACAAGAATATTATTTAGCTGTAAAGAAAATGAAATGATGAAATTTTTGCATGGAAATGGATACAGCTAGAAAATAATACGCCAAATGAGATAACCCAGGCACAGTAAGATAAATGCTTCATAGTCTCTCTCTTATATAGACATTGACCTTGAATTTTTTGGTTTGTTTGTTTAATTTGGAGTGTCTATAGAGGTCAGAAGACCAGAAAGGACTCATGGGGGATGCATTAATGAGAGATGGGGGTAATACTGGGTATTAAATGTTTAATTGGGGTTGGAGGCGTGGGGGAGAGGAGGTGGTGGGTTAATTAAAACTAAGGATGTATGGAAATGCCTTATGGAAACCTACCATTTTGTAAGCTAGTTGGTTGTTAAATTTTCTAAGTTTATTTAAATGGATGTTCTTTGCACGGGTAGACTGATATCTGTAGAAGACATGGATTATTAATGAAAACCTCAGCACCAGGCATGAGGTATCTCCCTATGAGTTACCTGGTCAGGGAGGCCCGACAGGCCTCCAAAACAACATGAGCTATTGCTATCATACTTGGTTGTCTGCCATAATTATGGTTAAGATACTATTATGGAAAACATCACACACTTTGATTGGAGGACACTAAGAAATCAATCTCCCCTTGGTATTTGTTTGATTGTTTGTTTTAGTTTTTGGTTTTCTGACAGGATTTCTCTGTGTAGCAATGGCTGTCCTGGAACTCACTCTGTAGCCCAGGCTGGCCTGGAACTCACAGAGATCTATCTGCCTGCCTCTGCCTCATGAGTGCTGTGATTAAAGGTGTGTGCTGACTGACAACTTCTTCCCCAGTGGCTAACTTTTATTGTAAGAAGCTATTATACAGATAGAGAAAAACTATCAATAGTCTTATCCGGTCAATGCATGCTGTAGTACCAGCCTGCCAGGCAAGACATGTCCTCGTTGAGGTTACTACTTCTGTGATAAAACACTATGACCAAAAGCAACTCAGGGAGAAAGGGGTTGATCTGGCTTATGCTTCCACATCACTGTTCATCATTGAAGGAAGTCAGGACAGGGACTCAATAGGGCAGAAATCTGGAAGCAGGAGCTGATGCAGAGGCCATAGAGGGGTGCTGCTTACTGGTTTGCACCTTGTGGCTTGCTCAGCCTGCTTTCTTATAGAACCAGAACCACCAGCTCGGAGCTGGCACCACTGACAATGGGCTGGGCCTTCCCCATCAATCACTAATTAGGAAAGTGCCCTACAGGCTTGCCTATAGCCTGATCTTATGGAAGCATTTTCTCAATTGAGACTCCCTCCTCTCTAATAACTCTAGCGTGTAACAAGTCAACATAAAACTAGCCAGCACAATGTACCTAGTGGTACAATAATGGCATAAAAGTTCTAGGGGCAACCAAATGCTTTCTGATTAGACTTAAGGCCTGCTTCTGTCTATCCAACTAAAGACTTAAGATAATAACTGTACCATTAGGGGAACATTTTGCTTCAGCTGTTTAAGTTGCACCATTTTTTCATGTATACCCCCCTACCTTTTAAGGAAGTTGCTCTCGTTATCCTGTTCAGTGAGAAGATTGGGCCACACCTGTAGATGCCTGTAACTCTAGCTACTCTGGAGGATGAGACAGGAGGAGAATAAGTTCAAGGCCTTCCTGGGCTACAGTGTGAGTTCAAGGCCAGCCCTGGCAACATAGTGAGATGCTGTCTCAGGGTATAAAATAGAAAAAGGAATCTGAGGATACAGCTCATCAATAGAGGAATTGCTTCAAATGCACAAGGCCCAAGTTCAATTTCCAGCACTATAGTAATAATAGTAGTAATAATAAATTAAAAATAAATAAAGGGCTGTGGATACAGCTCAAGGTAGAGCACTTTCCTAGCACATGTACTAGAGATTCAACCTCTAGTACTGAAGAGAGAGAAGACAGAGACACACAGACAGACAGAGATAGAGAGAGAAGAGCAAGCTGGGAAAGTGGGAAAGTTTGAGAACTTCCTCTGGCCCTCGGTTCAAATGCTGTCTCTGAGGAATCCCCTCTACAAAGCTTTCGTCCCTCCCCACTTCTTCCTTTTCCTCCCTGCCACTCATTTCTTTAACTATAACATAGATTAACATTTTTTAAATATATGTCATTTGTATTAACTATTTGAGGGTTTCATACAAGCATACAATGTATTTTGCTCTTACTCATTACCCATCCCTCCCTCTAACTCCTAGGTTTCATTTACTTTTTTATTGCCTATCCAACCCTTTTCACATATCAAATTCATGGGAGAACAGGGCTGCCTTTGTTTGCTGCTGTTTTCCCAGCACACAAAATACCTGGCATGGAGTTAATACTCAATAAATATTTGCAGAATAAAAAGAAATTATGAAAGCTGTCTCAGGCTGCAGAGCTAGTAGTTGGTAGACTCAGTATTTGGACTCAAGACTATAACCAGCTGTGGAATAATCCTTTTGTACACTGTGAATATGTGTTACTCTTGTTGGTTAATAAAGAAGCTGATTGGCCTATAGCAAAGCAGGATAAAGTTATGCTGGACAATCAAACTGAGGATATTGATGAAGAAGGGCAGAGTCAGAGAGCTGCCAGCAGAAGCAGAGAGAGGCAAGATTAGCATTCTGTGCTGAGAAAAGGTACCAAGCCATATGGCAAAGTATAGATAAGAAATATGAGTTAATTTAAATGTAAAAGTTGGCTAGTAACAAGCCTGGGCTATCGGCCGAGAATTTATAATTAACATTAAGCCTCTGTGTGTTTATTTGGGAGCTGCTGGAGGGACAGAAACTTCTGCTTACAATAACCCTCAAGCACACTGTCCTACATGTTGCTGTCAATAGAAGTCACTCAGTGTTTTAGAAGCCAGGGCTTCTACCACAAAAGAACAGAAACTAGACATTTATTTCTCATGATTTTAGAAGTTTGAGAAGTCTATGACCCAGGTAATTTTAAAAAATGGCATCTGAAATGAGGATCCACCTCCTGGTTCATAGATAATGTCTTCCTCACAAGCCTAATAGAACATGGGGCATCTTTCTTAGGCTACTTTTACGAAACAATGAACACCATTCATGAGGTCTTGACCCTCAGGATGGAATAACATCCATTCATAAGGCTTTACTACTGAATACCATCACTTGGGGGCTGGGATCTCAACATCTGAATGGGGGCATGCAAATAATCAAGCCCTCATACTTAGGCTGCTCTTTTCTAAGGACTCATCTGACTTCACATCAAAGTACTTTGCAGGAATTCCAGTCTGCCCTGGCCTTTTTCTGGTTACTCATCCTGTGGGGACTAAGCTGTTAGTATATTTACTTGAACACCACAGAAGGACACAGTGGAGTGGATGAGAGTCCTTAGTTGAAGTTCCATCAAACAGGGCAACTGAGAAAGAATTATCACAACTTTGTACATCTCAACAAACTTATCAGCCATGGATATTCTGTTCAGCCCTAATTGTCTTGCATTCCTAGAGTCAATATAAATGATGGGACTCCAAAGCATGCCAGAAGTCTCCAAAACCAAACCAACTTTTATGAAATTGAAATTGGAATATAGGTGTGTATATTATAGATAAGATTCCATTCCTACCCCACTAAACCAAATAACAACAATAAAAATAGGACATTCTCTAAGAAAACACATAAAAACTTAACAGCAGAGCTCTTCTGAACCAGGGGCAATTCATTTTCTTTTTACTCTTATGTATTTATTATATTATTTTTGTAACTTAAAATACACTGTTTTTTAAAAAGTTTAAAAGTGAAACAAAATGCTTCTGATACAGCTTTTCAGGCTAATAAAGTTTTATTAAAAGGACAGCAATCATCTGTTCTATAATTTAGACTGCCATTGAGTGATAAGCACTTATAGTTCTTCTAAGAAGACTGTAAGTTATTTTATAAAGCTTTAAAACAGCAGGAGTGCAGGACGGAAAGATATTACTGGCTGTTATTGCATTTCAAGCATGGATTAGACTTATCAGTAATATGCAGAAGACATACATAGCCCCCTACTCTGACCATCTGGCACTTAACTCCTTTTCTATACACAAAACAAATTGTCTCTGCTGGGTTTCCTCCATCCCCAGGTAAGGGTATTCAGGTAACACTGACCCAACGCTAAAGTCTGCAGTGGGTCTTAGGTGGCAAACACTGTCACCACTAACACAAGGTGAAAGTCCTCAGTTTGAATTCTGCCCTTTCTGCACTGGAGTGATCTCTCTGGACCACCCCCTCTTCTGGCCCCAGTGTCTCATTGCCCTCTTGTTCTGTGTGCCAGTCTTCTCAACTACATTGGCAGCCATCGTCTCTCTTCCTATGCCTTCAGATTTGACCAAAGCAGAAACATGTGCCTATGAGAAAGAGGGCCAAGAGGGAAGCATGTCCCATGTATAGACCCACCAATAGTCTTGGTGTCACCTTGTCCTCCAAGAACAATAGGGCAGTAATTAGCTGGGCTTAGCCAGCCAGCCAGCCCATGATAAAAGGCAATGAATGGCAGTAAACGAAAAGACAAAAAAAAAAAAAAGTTTATAAGCAGCATAGCTTTAAACATTTTATTATCATTTTAAATAAGAAGGTTCAGACCTTTAATTACATAATTAATAGCCCAAGAAGATACTTGTCTGGACAGAGGGCATACCAACTTCAAGCACCCAAGTGAGGATGCCCAAAAGCAAGTTGGACACAGCAAGGTACAAATTATAAATCCTTTTACAGACAGCAACATCTAAACTCCTCTGATCTGCCTCATGAATCTGCTTCCAGAAAGCAGGGTTCTGTTATCCCTGAGGGAGCCTCATAACTGGCAGTCAGAAACAAGGAGGGTAGACGACAATTAGGAAGGTGCTATGTGCTTTTAGAGAGAGCAACAGTGTTTCTTTCCAGAATAAAGTGCTCATTTCACAAATATCCTAGTCCTATCCCTCTCTCTCTCTCTCTCTCTCTCTCTCTCTCTCTCTCTCTCTCTCTCTCTCTCTCTGGGCCTAGGGTCAGTGCTGGATTTCAACTCCGTTTTGTTCAATCTTCTTTCACAATCATCTTGCTGCCAAGGTATGGTGAAGAATTAAGGAAGGTATCCTGAACCAAAGGTCTTCTCACTGCCACACTCTGGTTCATTTCCAAGTCTGTTTGCTTCTTGTCGAGATGATGGTGGTGGTGGTGGTGGTGGTGATGATGGTGAGGAGGAGGATGAGGATGATATGGTTGTTGTTAACAATGATGGTCATGATGGCCTCAGCCCAGTGGTTACATATGAGTAGCTGATGCTACAGAATCTTGACTGGGTGAAGGAGCAGCGAGTTACCCTGAGACTTTGATGTCAAGACAAAGGCAGAGGAGGGAATGCCAAGGTGACCATGTAAAATGGAAACCTCTAATGGAGTAGCCAGCTATCCAAAGGGACAGGGTGCAGAGGGATGAGATAACGCCAAGTTCAATGTTGATCCACACCTATGCTAATCTGAATTCAAGGCTCACAGAACCTGAGACAAATAAGCCTTCGAATGGTAAGAGGTTCTAGGTAAAGACCCTAGCCTATACAAGAAGTCTCTAGAGAGGCTTTTTTCTTTCTTCTTTTGTTTTTGTTTTTGTGTTTGAGACAGGGTTTCTCTGTGTAGCTCTGGCTGTCCTGGAACTCACTTTGGAGACCAGACTGGCCTCAAACTCACAGAGATCCACCTGCCTCTGCCCCCTGAGTGCTTAGATTAAAGGTGTGCACCACTATTGCCTGACTCCTCTAGAGAGGCTTAAGGAGTCCAGAGAAGCAGGCTGTGGTTGAAATCTAATTCTCAGAGAATAAAAAGTAATAAGGAATAAAGAGAAAGGTGACACATGCACAGCCATGGTCAGGCAACTCTGCATCCACAAGTGTGGAGAGCCAGGTATAAGGCAAGAAGAAGAAACTGAGGGATTAGTACCTTCAGCAGGACTGACTCAGGAGCTGACTCTGGGGGCCTTGGCATTGTAGCAGAGCTCACAGTACTGAGGGAAATCAGAGATGGCCTCAAGTTTCAGCATCTGGGCACTAAGTAACAGACAAGCCCCTGGAGGAAAGGAAATGTATTGAAATAACCATGAAAGATTAAAACTTGACATCTGCATCTACTCCAGGTTGAGGGTAATGGAAACCTGTTTGACAACTCTTTTGTGCTTCCACAAAGTGAGCATTTATGTAAAAATCAATACTCAGAATTCTTCAGCACCCTTCTGCTGTAGATGGGTAGAAAACCTAGTCCCTGGGGTCATGTGCTGCCTCTTTTGATATGAAGAAGACTGAGAGCCAGGTTAACCAAACCATCTTGCAAGAGATGCCTCTTACAAGAAGGCTCCCTCCAAAGCCAGAAAGAGCTCACAACTATGGAGAAACTTGAGCAAACTGGTATCCTACAACAAAGCTGAACTCTGCCCAGGCACTTCCTGACCAGCTTTTGGATGAGCACTGGCTCACCCAGCTGTGGACTGTCTCTTGTCTTTCAACACAAGGGAAAGTCAACACCTTGGAAACAGAGAGGCTCCCCAGAGCTTAGGTTTTCAGTTCCGGCTGCACCTAGAATCATTTGGAAAGTTTTCTTTGAAAACAACAGTTCCGTGGCTCTATCCTTAGAGAGTGTGACTTTCTCTGCCTGGGAAAGCAAGTCTGTCTGGGGATGTTTTGAAAGAACCACAGGTGATCCACACAGCTGGACTGGGAGTGCAGTTTCTCAAACTACTTATGAGTCTCTCACAACAGTACAAAACACACAGACAAATCCTTGTCTTTTGAGCTTCCTGCCTGGTCATACCCAAACTGTTTGTCCACAGGCCATATGCTGAGATGTGAGGGACAAGGACCTGTGACAGGAAAGGAAGGTCTACCTGGGGCTCCTGGTACACGGGTGTTCTCTGGTCAGCATACACCTTACCCATCCCAATCTCTGGACTCTGCTTCAGCAGTGGGTCTGGCTGAACAGATGTCCCAGGGCTCAGAAATGACCCTCTGAGTTAGTTATGATGATAAGCAAAAGCCCGAATGTCCAGTGAGTCTTCAAATAAACTAGGACAATGCTGATGGGAAGCCAACAGCCAGAGTCAAGCAGTGAACTTTTGAAAAATGAATCTGCTTTTGTTGTGCTTTGGCTCCGTTTGTGGGGAAAGTCCACGAGCAGAAGCTTGTGTGGCCCTGGCTCAGGCAGATGGCACACAGGGCTGTAAATGAGGAAGAGGGCTGGTAGAGATGGAGGGTTCCGCCAGCCAGAACAGAGTGCTACAGACCATATTGATAGGTGAAAAAAACCACTATTGCCGGGCCAGGGTCCCATCAAGACTTGACTCAATGGGTACCTCCTAGAGTGACTGCTACACTTGTGCATCTTGATCTTCCTCCCCACAGCCTCCTTCAACCCCCTTTCCTGGCCAAAAGTGTCCAGCAAGATGAACCGCACACCTCATTGAAGCATCAAATGTAGGCATTCTTCTTGCCTTACCTCCGAAGTTCAGGGACCATCTCCTCACCGGGGCTCCCAACACAGGGTTCCCCTCATGCCACCATCTCTCTCACACACTTCCAGTGACTGTGCTGAAAACACCCACCCTGTAAGACCCTGTCTCACTCACGGGTTTCTCTTCTAGTCATTCCAAACCACGGCCAGGCCTGACTTTCTCGATCACATCTAAAATATTCTCTTGTTGTCTGTGGCTTGACCATATGCTATTGCTCTCAACTTGACCATCTTTTCATAAGAATGTGGTGTATCTCTAGCCACATCATAAACTTCTGTTTGGTGTCCATGTCCTTTTATCTCCCTGCCTACTAGGGTTTTTTGCAAATAATAGATGCTTACTAAAATCTCTCTCATGTTCAACACAGTTTCTGAACCTGAGATTCCCAGAGGCAGGCAAGACTCTTGGGAATTTGTACTCACAGCCTTCTAAAACCAAGATCAAATGTCCTTGTCACCTTAGTGCCCCTTTAATGTGAAAGTCTTTTGCTGTTGTGTGGCACCTCACAGTCCCACTCTGGAGTCCCTCAAAGCCCTGCTTTAAGGTCAGACAGACATCCCATCTCCTCCAACCTTTGTGCTGGGTATACATCTATTCCCATAATGCAACCCTGGGGCTCATGCAATTTTCACCCCTCCTAAGGACTGCTGGGCTCCCTGCAGAGTCAGGTCTTCAGCCTGTTCCTCTGAAGAGAAAAACAAGAGGGTGTGGTTGGGAGAAAAGCAGAGTCCCAGCCAAATAAATGTCTCCTGGAAAAACCACTCATGCAGAACAAACAGGTATGACCACTCTGCTCACTCTGTGCCCATACAAGGCCACAGATGTGTCCACAGCAAGCCACCCAAAATTCTCTGCACCGACCCACAAAACATCTCTGGGGGAAGAGGGACTGCCTATAATAATAATAATAATAATAATAATAATAATAATAATAATAAATCACAGTCATGGAATATTCCCAGAGGAATACTTTGGAAGCAGTCTTGCTGGGGGGAGGGAGGTCTTCAGAATCACTTGGTAGCTGGTAGCTCTTGACAAACAACAGAAGAGAAGTGAGATACCTCAGCTATACATTTCTGCTTCTGCCCCAGGGCTCAGTGCACAGAATACCCCATATCCCTCCCCACCCCCTGGATACAGGGCCCAAACCACTGCTCTGGGCTGCATGCATGACTCTGCCTTAGCTGGATTATGTGTTGGCGTTGTGCACTAAAAGCTTCCCTGACTCCTCTCCCGTCCCCACTCCACCCCTACCCCTGGCTTTCTTGTCTATTAAGACAAACTTTTCCCCCTTACCCCATCCCTCTGCCATTTTAGAGAGGGGGAGAATTAAATTCAGGCAAGGCTGAGGATGGAGGAAAAGATTTTACCATTGAATTGCTAATTGAGGAAGTACCAACCTGAAGAAGCTAATTTGCACTGACCTATTTAAAACATCTAGCAGCAGATCACACATGAGTTGAGGTACAGCCCTTTTCGGCGTGAGCCAACTGGCTTTCTTTCAGAATCCCAACTATCAATAATTCCACGCTGAGGCCCATCTGATAGGCAATCAGCCGCCGGCCCCTGGAATGCCAGCATTCTTCACTGCTGTTTTCCCAGTTGTCAGCTCTGTCTATAAATTGTCCATTTATAGCAAATCCAGCACCTGCTAGGAACACCTCACCCTGCCAAGTGTTGGAGTGCATCTCAGAAAAAGCCACTATAGACACCCCCAAACCCCCGCCCCAGTGCGTGCCCCCTTCCTTTTTAACCTTTTCCCAACCTGGGAATTTGAATATTTGCATAGCAATTCTGAGGGATGGCTTTTTTTCTGCACAGGGAAAGCCAGATCATCAATTAAAAGTGAGTGTTTTGCTCCACTTTTTAAGAAGGAGGTGGGTGGGGTGAAGGGAGACAAGAAAGAGTAAATTCTTGATACAATGCTGTATTTCTTTGGGGACACATTTAAAATAACCCTGAAAAAAAATCAACAGGTTCAAAAAACCCCTGGAGACTTTAAGGGCAGGGATGGGGGGTGGGGGGTGGGGCTTCCTTTAAGTTCCATTATGTAGCTTTTAAGCTCATGGTCAACACCAAACCTCTGATGCAGTCTGCTACTTCAAAGTATTATGTAAAATACATTTCAGGACATTTTCCTGTACTAGCAATGTATCCTACCCCCTAGTTTGAGTTGGGTTTTTTATTTTTCCTTTGCCAATTATCCATTTGTAAAGTGCCTAGAAGTGATTCTCAAAGCCTCACTCCTCGTATGCTCTCAATTTCCTGTTCTTTGCATAAGATACAATCACTAGCATGTGGACCATCTATGGAGTGGTAGGCAGTTACCTTTCTGGGGATGATGATGGCCAGATGAGATGCTCTGCCAGACAAATTTGCTGAGTAAGGGGGGGGGGGGTAGGGAGACAGACCCCTTGATGCTTCCAGTGACACATTCCCACAGTAATCCTACTCAAGAATAAGATTGTCACCTTTTAAAGCCAGAGAGGGAGAGCCTGATTAAGACCATGTGGCAGAGGCAGCTGGTCTGAGCAAAGGACATTCCTGAGACCCGACTCTGCATTCAAGAAGGCAGCCCTGGATTTTCAGGGAAAGATGGGAGCCTTAATATTACTTTTTTTTTTTTTAATGTTGAGATGTCTGGATTAAAAAGGACACATGCAAGCTTGTTGTTAGTACCAAATCAGTAAAGTCAGATGGTCATGAGAACAGGAAAAACAGGAGTGGTTCCAGAGGAGAATTAGAGGGCTGGAATAAATACCTTTCACCCTTTACCAACTCTTCCCTGATGCTTGAGGCAAGGTGTTTTCCTTAACACAGTCTTCAACATTCTGGCCCCTCTGCCTCGAGGCTTTTGCTATACTTTATATCCAACAAGCTGATCTCAGATTACTCGGGTACCCACTATTTCTTTGCAAAATGCAACTGGGTTTCATGAATCCCATGCTCCTCCAAGGCAAATCATGCTTGCTTACTTCCCAGCCATTCCGTGGCCGGTCTATTTTATCAACCAGGATTCTTTCTCTGAGCACACCCCCATGGCTGAGCTGATCTCTGAGATGCCCCTGCTGGAGAAAGGAATGTGCAGATTAAGACACTACAAATCAGTTTGAAAACTCACTGACTCCTGCCCATAAATCTGTGTCCTTAATATTAAAAATCACTTGGAGGTGCTGAAAAGAAAAAGTAGTGATCTCTACAGAAAACAGCAGCCCGGCTCTTCCCGGGGCACCGATTAGTAGTGGAGAGGGGTTAGGCAGATCCAAATCCATATTCTACTACCAAAAATAGAAAAGAGGAAACCTTTGAAGCTAGAGAAGTCCTAAGAATAACTGTCAGCAAAGAGAGAGCCACACGGACAGGAAGCTATGCTCAAGCGGCAGTTTTGTGCAGGCTTCTCCCCTCCCCCGGTAGCTTTTCATGGTCATCCTGTTAAAAAAGACAGCTTTCAAAGGCTCCCCTTCAGCTCGGGCATGTCGG
The DNA here is from genome assembly GCF_903995425.1 of Onychomys torridus. Lineage (NCBI taxonomy): Eukaryota > Metazoa > Chordata > Mammalia > Rodentia > Cricetidae > Onychomys > Onychomys torridus. The sequence goes on along the minus strand of NC_050457.1, from coordinate 35,285,723 downwards.
CCGGCCCGTACAGCCCGCCCTTCCACAGCAGCTCAGGGCCAGCTCTGAATGCTGCCTGCACACAGCCCTGGGTTTGGTGTCACTGTCCCCGGTGGCTCATTTCAATCTGTTTAAAGCTGAACAGTGACGGTTTCAGAGACTGCGCTGCACAGAGAGCCCTCAGTAGGAAACAGCTGGCTGAGAGCACTCATTTCCTGTTCGCCTTTTAATTTGCCATTGCACCCCAACCTAGCTTTCATCTTTCAGTGGTTCTGTCCTTGTGAAAGTCAAAACGATGAGGTTGGTGCAGTCTTTAGGGCAGCACTAAAGACGCTAGACAAACGTATCATCGAATATTTCCTATAAAACGGCATTGGTGATAGAAAAGGCCGTTGGAGAAGGCTTTGTAAAGATTGGCTGAACAAATATAGGACCAAGTAGGGGGAGGGCCTCGGATTAAGAGGTAGAGAAGGATCCTGATGTCCAAGGTGAGAAAACAGTGGGTAGAAGCTGAAAGAGGTATGAGAAAGGAAAGGAAGGAGACACTGGGGGTCACTGAGTCCTCCTGTACTTGAAACACAAATTGGAAAAGTGCACCCATAAACCCCTGCGAGGCACGGGGTAAGATTTTATCCCAGGCCCTTCCACAAGGCATAGCCTGCACCATGCCTTACATGGGGCCTCAGACAAAAATGTTCACAAGAGACTGAAAGGCCCAAATGGGGAACTAAAGACATAATGGAAGGAAGTGTGTGTGTGTGTGTGTGTGTGTGTGTGTGTGTGTGTGTGTGTGTGTCATAGATGCTTCAGTGGCATATCGGAAATCTGGCTGAAGTCAGAATTTTTCTGGTGGTTTCATGGACAGTTAGCAAAACTGATTTCTCCAAAGCCTCATTTTTCATCCGATGCCAGTCATATTGGTTTTATGGGAGCTCTGTTGTTAGTTACACCCAGTGAACTACTTCCAGAAATAATATGCTTTTTGTATTTGCTTGACAGGATCAAGATCTATGTTTAGATACAAACAGCTCCAATTATCATCTCAGCTCGACTCTCAACTAAATCATATCACTTGAGCTTCATAGGGTGATAGTGGAAATTCTTTTCCTTTTTAAATGTTTCTTAATATATGTGTGTCTGTGTGGGTATATTGTTGTGGTAGAGCAAGAGAGAGGGGCCTTGGTGGGTGGAGCCAAGGTGCCCCATGGTGGGTGCGAGACAGAGCTGACATGCAGACAGTGCTCAGTGGAGAGTTATTTGGTGGGGAGGAAGAGGGGGGGGAGGGAAAGAGAAACAGGGAGGAGAGAGAGAGGGAGAGAGGGGGAGGGGAAGAGGGAGAGGGAGGAGGGAGGGAGGGGGAGGGGAAGAGGGAGAGGGAGGGAGGCAGAAGGCAGGGGAGAGGTACATGCTACGTGCTATATCCTGGTGGCTGTGGCGAGCTGGGGAAGAAAGAGGCCCAAGGGGGAGGAGTCCTTTCTTAAAGGGACCCAGAACATAGAATGACGTCAGGACCCTAGGCAGGCCAGGGTATTATCTGCTTATTGGCCAGGATTCCAAGAAGTGGGGTCTGAATGCTAACATATATGCCGTATGCGTGTGTATAGGTCTTCCTCCCAGGGTCCAGAAGAGGGCGTAGGATCCCCTGGAACTGGTTACAGGCAGTTGAAAGCTACTCAAGTTGGGTGCTGGGAATCAAACTCTGGTCCTCTGCAAGAGCAGCAAGCGTTCCTAACCACTGAGCCATCTCTCCAGCCCCCACCTGAGAATTTTTGGGTTTATCTCAAAAATTCAAAGAATGTTCTACTGAAACAACTGGTTAAATGTCGGTCTAAAGTAGGAGACGTGACTCAGACCGAATTTTTATTTTATTTTATTTATTTGTAAGCCTTTAACTGGTACAACAAATCCTTGTCAAATTGGTCAGGTTAGGTCTATGAGTTAAATTTATGACTGGGTAAACAAAAGGTGTCCAAAAGCAACATCTCAGAGAAAAACAGAAAGAGAAAGATTAAAACAGGACCTTGCACATTGACTATTAAAACACAATGTTAAGCACTGAGGCTATAGCTCAGTGGTAGAGTGCTGGTCTAACACGTACAGTGTGATCCTGGCTTCATCCACCGCACCATCAAGCAGACACACACACATACTCAACCAACAATGTATCCCTCTGGTGACAGATGAGATGCTAAGAGATGGGGAGTGGGCAGGAGGCACACGGGAGCTCTGTACTTTCTGCTTAATTTTGTTATGGATCTAACACTTCTCTTAAAATTAAAAAAAGTCTATTAGGCAAACACAATTGGTTAAAGTTTTAAAAGGGCTTGTCTTCCAAAACATATCAGATGCATCATCTATGGACCTGGGGACAGACACCCTTTCTTTTCCCTGCTGTGGGTTCCATGCATTTTAGGCAGTGTGTATTTTGAACCTGTTAACACTACATCAATTGTAGTCTTTTAGATTCACTGTTCACTATTGCTTCTTCTTTTTTTGTTGTTGTTGTTGTTTTTGTTTTTGTTTTTGTTTTTCAAGACAGGGTCTCTTTGTGTAGCCTTGCTGTCTTGGAACTAGCCCTGTAGGCCAGACTGGCCTGGAACTCACAGAGACCCACCTGACTTTTTTTTTTCTTTTTAACTTCAACAAGGTACTTGAGCACCGGGCCCCATGGGCTTCTTGCTGACTTAATGTGCTGTTCAGGCGGACTTTCAAGATCATTCATTCTTATGTGGAGAGAGAGCCATGGTAACAGATTTCCTATCCGAATTTTTCCAGGGACTCTCCATGTCATTTATGAAGCAGGGGGCAGTAAATATGGTGGTTGCTGGGTTTTTTCCACTTTAGGAAACTACTTGATGTGAAATAAATAAGTATACACGTACATACATACAATTTTGGCTTGCACATAATAGACTTTTGATGGCAAAATCAAAGACGATGAAATATTAGTTACAAGTGGTTTCTGCTGTGCTTTAAAAGGGACGCTCTCTAGTGGTCTAGAAAACCCACTAAGCGCCCTATCTGAAGTCTGGGTTTGAGGCAGGGGGGCGTATTAGTTTGTTTTATTTTGTTCTAACCTAATTTCTCGTTACTAGTTTTGCCGGTGATGGCAGCTTCTCTTCACACAGCATAAACAATTTATTGCTTGGCCCTTCATTTTGTGACAAAGAGGGAGCCATTAGTATTTATATGACTGTTCACAGACCCTACTCTTCCTTTTACAGACACCATTCACTAAGAGCTCAGACAGCTCCTTGAACAAAGCATCATCTTGTCACTACCTCTCAGTAGATGAGGAAATAAAAAATGTGGACAAGTTAAAGTCTCATCCACGACCATACAACAGCAACTGACAGAATTAGGACTCCATCCTCTGGCTTTCCGCCCACATCGGTGATCCTGCCCACACAGCAACTCTCTGGTTCCTCTGAGACATCACCCAACAGCCTTGCACATCACAGACAGGTCCCTCGACTCCCAGGATGACAAGCATTCAGCCTGATGGGTGAAGGAGTGAACAGTAACTTATACTGACATCCTCATGACTCAGCATCCGGAAGATGTTAGCCTAGACTACTGTGTTCTCTACTGCCACTGACTCAGAAGGGTAACAACCAGATTAAAAGATATGATACTATGCCGATGGAATTGTAAGGCCAAAAGCAATATTAAGATCATACTTCAAACAGAACCGGTTTCCTGGGGTTTATGTTAGTTGTCTTGAACTGGTTTGGTGCAGTTAAGTGTGATGGTTGTTTTTAACCCAAGAGCATTTTGATGGATGTTACAGTTTGGATCTAGACTGTTTCCCTAAAGCCCATGTGTTATAGAAGTTATACAATAGTTGCTGCTATTAGGGGGTGGTGGAACATGTAAGAGTTGGGGCCTGGTAAGAAGGCTTAGGTCATTAGGGTATTCCTTATGGGGGATAGTAGGAACCCTGCCCCCTCCTATCTCTCTTTTCAAGGCCCCATTATGAGATGAAAAGCATTGCTTCTCCACATACCTTCTATCATGATGTGATGCTCTGTCTCTCCAGATGCCCAAAAGCAATGGGACCAACTGATGCTGGACCAAACTGATATCTCTAAAACGGTGAGCTAAACTGAGACTTTCTTCTTCTTCTTTTTTTTTTTTTTTTTTTTTTTTTTTTTTTTTTTTTTTTTTTGAGACAGGGTTTCTCTGTGTAACTTTGCACCTTTCCTGGAACTTACTTGGTAGTCCAGGCTGGCCTCGAACTCACAGAGATCCACCTGCCTCTGCCTCCCGAGTGTTGGGATTATAGGCGTGTGCCGCCACCACCACCCGGCTGACTTTCTTCCTGACAGATGTATTTTCTTAGATTTTCGTTACAGTATTGGAAAGCTAACAAACACGATGAACTTGAAAGTAGATCTTGCAAAGTACTCATGGGGCCAATGAGATGGTTCAGTGAATAAAGGTGCTTGCCGCCAAGTCTGACAACCTGAGTTTCAGACCCACATAATGTAAGAAGAAAGCTGATTCCCGTGAAATGTCCTCTGACCTGTGTGCTCATGTGTGTACACATGCACACACTTGGCAATTATAATTTTTTTAAATTTTCAAGACATTTGTCAAGATTTGGGAATAGCCCCTATAGGCTCATCTATTTGAATGCTTGGTCTTGAGGGTTGGGGATTTAGCTCAGTGGTAGAGTGCTTGCCTAGCAAGCACAAGGCCCTGGGTTCGATCCTCAGCTCAAAAAAAAAAGAATGCTTGGTCTTTAGAGAGTGGCACTACTTGACAAGGATTAGGAGGTGTGTCCTTCTTGGAGTGGGTGTGGCATCATTGGAGGAAGTGTGCCACTCAGGGGTGGGCTTTTAGGGTTTCAAAAGACCAAGCCAGGCTCACTGGTGCTCTCTTCATGCTGCCTTCAGATATGGATATAGAATCTCAGCTTCTTTTCCAGCACCATGTCTGCCTGCATGCCGCCATGCTTCCTGCCATGACAATAATGGACTAAACCTCTGAATGTAAGCCAGCCCCAACTAAATGTTTTCCTTTATAAGAGTTGCTGTGGTCATGGTGTCTTGTCACAGAAATAGAATACTGACTAGGACAATGTTCTTCTTGTTGGAGAAATAAGTTTAAAACTATAAATCAATTTGGATAGAGAAGAATGTTACACAGCAAATAAAAGTAATTAATTAGGTACACACATTTCGGAATGGTTATAAAATATATTGCAGAATAAAGAAACACAAATTGTCAAGGCGAGCCTACAAAGTGAATTCCAGGGCTGTTACACAGAGAAACTCTGTCAGGGGCAGGGGTGGGGGGGCAGAGGGCAGCGGGAAGAAAAAAAAGAAACACAAACTGAAAAGAGCTGTTTACAAGTTAGTATTTGAGTAAAACCCTAAAAACTATAGATACATCAAAATGTGATCAATGTGAGAAAATACTCTTGGGAATTTTGCACACTGTTTCACAGGTGCCCTGTGGGGAAGGATGGAAGCTGTAAAGAGAAGGTGTTCCATCAATATTCTTCAAAACTCTGGATGATTTCAGTTTCTACAACCCTTAAACCAGTAGAGTATTTGCATGAAAGCAGACAGGTCATCCAATAAAAGAAAATCATAGGTTTAAAATGTGTCCTCAAGGTAGAGTTAAAATGGTTTGGGAGAGAAGAATGGAGACTGAACTGGGGAAAAGTCTGCAGCAACTGGCACTGAGAAAATGGGACATCAAAAGTTAGGCCATAATTTATACTATATTTACAAACAGAGTCAAAGTGGATCAGAGTTCAATGGACACGCTTAGAAGAGAACATGGGAGAGGAGCATCATGGCTTGGGGTTCAATAATGATTTTTTTGTGACACCAAAAGTTTAGGTCCTAAAACATATATAAATTGGGCTTCATTCAAATTTCAGACTTTTATACATCAAAGAATACAGTTGAAATAATGGAAAGGCCATCCCCAGTGCTGCAGAGCATTCGAAGATAACTTTTCTGGTAGAGAGTTGATGTCTAGGCTTTAAGGGAAAAATACAAAAGCCATAACTTTAAAATAGCCCTGTCTCATCAATCAATCAATCAATCAATCAATCAACAAATAAATAAATGGTGAAAGGACTTGCTGGCATTCCTGCAAAGAAGATAAGTAAATAGCAAGTAAAAAGGTGTTTGCTATCTATCACTGGTCCCTAGGAAATGCAAATTAGAGAGATGCCACTTTACAGCCCTGAAGAGGAGACAGGGCCAAAAGAGAAGAAATGTTGAGGATAATGTTGAACAGTGGAAGCACAGCCACTCTGAAAAACAGCCAAGTGGTAAAAGGCTAAAAAGCACAGAACTGTTATATGACCCGTGCATTCCATTTCTAGGTAAGTTTAAAAAATGAATTGATAACAGGACTCAAAAAGATGTTTACACCTCAATATTCAGAGCCACATTGTTCACAAAACCATGGTAGAAACCACCCAAAAGTTCACCAATGAGTCAATAGATAAACAAGATATGGTGTGGAGATGCTATGGAATATGGTTCTGCCTTTAAAAGGAAGGAAGTTTTCTAGTGCATGCCAACATGAGTGAACCTTGAAAGCATTATGGTAAGTGAAAAAAGCCATACCCAAAAGAACACATATCGCCAAGATCACTTAGAGGAGTTACCTAGACTGGGAAGATTCACAAAGTAGAATAGTAGTGGCCACAGGCCAGGGGAAGGAACCATTGCTATTGCTTAATGGACCAGAGTTTCACTTAGGGATGCTGAATGAAAGGTTCTGAAGATAGATACAGGTGGCGTTGCCTCAAGTGTGAACACATTCAATTGGACTGAATTATATACTACTTGGGTTTTAAATGCACATTTTTGTTATATATATGTATAGTGTTTGTTTTAGGTATTGTTATATATTTATATATATATAATCTCAATAAAAGTGTTTTTAATCAAGAGAGATAAGTCAAATAAGACAAAATGTTAAAATTAAACCAATCTACACCCAGCAGTAGGCAGTGCTCTATTTCTAAGTTTCTGCATTTCCCTGTGGATTGAAAATGTCTTACCGTAATTGTGTTCCAAAGACTCATTCTGAAGAATCTGGGGCTTCCTGTGGCCTAAACCGAAGCCCCCTAGAGCTGGCACTGACTGTGCAAACAAATGACCTAGGAGTCATATTAAATGTCAATCCAATGGGTCTGAAGGGGCCTGAGAGTTTCCAGGTTCTAATCCCCGGGTGATAATGATGTCAAGTCCAAGTTGTGAGTAGCAAACTCCAGGAATGATAGGAATTACATAGATCTAACTTGCACCTGAAGTTTTCCTTTCGTTTGTGTGGTTTGGGTTTTGTTTTGTTTTCTGAGATAAGGACTCGTGGGATAGCTGGGCTGGGCTGGAACTCACTAGATTGCCCAGGATGCCTCAAACGCATGAAATAGTCTGCATGATTATCCTGGTTAATGTTTTGTCAACTTGATGATATTTAGAGTTGTCCTAGAGGAGGGCGCCTTAGCTGAGGAAATGCCCCCGTCAGATTGGCCTGTGGGACATTTGCTTGATTGATGATTGTTGTGAAAGGGCTAGCCCAGTGTGGGCAGTGCCAGGCAGTCCTGGAGAGCATAAGGAAGCAACCCATGAGGGGCAAGCCAGTAAACCATGTTCCTCTTTGGTTTTTGCTTCCGTTCCTGCCCCAACTCCCCTCGGTGATGGAGTAGGACTTGAGAATTGTACAATTCTCAATGAACCTTTCCTCCCAAGTTGCTTTTGGTCATGGTGTTTTATCACAGTAATAGAAACCCTAAGTCAGTTACATACCACCTAATAATAAAGGACTGAAATAAGCCATGAGGACTCTTGCATATAACATGCTAACATCTGCTCATTTGTTTGATAGATGTGTATAAGGCTGAATTAGAATTAAATCCTAATCATATTGAAAATGTTACAAACTTCATCATATTTAAATAATGCTGCCTGGAAACTTTTGGCTCTGCTGCCAAAAGCTAAAATAAATACATAACGTGGGCTATACTAATTCCTCTTCCCACAAATGATTTTTGAAACAGGGATTATTATGGCACAAATTTCCATTGATGACAAGTCACTTTACTTAATTATATGGGCCTTGAACAGCTTCTCTGGCATTTTTTCAATTGTAGGATAATCCCAGGCTAGGACCTAATAATTTCACCTGCTATAAAATGACTGATTAATTCCTAAATTGAAAAGACCCCTAGGAGAAGACTTCTTGCCAGAATTGTTTAGACTCTGTTCTGTCTTGTAGGCCTCTGGTCCCAATCTAATAAAGTTTTCAGATGCTCTGATGTCCAGAATTAGCCTAAATGCCACCCAGCTGAACAGCACACAGGGGCAAGCAAACCCTCTGCATCTCGGTTAGCATCCCAGTAGGTTTTCTCTGTAACCACAGTGGTCACGAGGAAGAACATCTCAGCTGCTAAGCTTTTCTTTGCAGCCTCCAATGAAGTTCTGAGCAGCACAAGGTTGTTTGCAACCTTCATCAACCTTCCATTAGCCTTGATTTCCAAAGGTCAAGCCATCTTTAATCCAAACCAAGAACCTGACACATGTTCTAGGTCAATGATACTTTTCAGACTATATGCCAGGCCTTTCCAAACAAAATACTAGCTTTAATAATAACAAGAGTTAATGGCTAAACTTTATGGTACCCTCAATAGTGTGCTAAGCCTTTTGTAAACATTTCATGTAAATTATTCCATAGCCCTTGGAAGATAGACATTATCATCTTCAACTCCTAATTTCAAGGAATCTCAGTAAATTAAACACATCAAAAGCCACAGAGCCCTGTTGTGTACTGTGATTGCACTTTTATTTTTTTCCCTTGCTCTAGCTCTCCTTCTAAGATAAGGTCACATTGCAGAGCCCAGGCTGGCCTACAGCTTGAGATAATCCTCCTGGCTCAGTCTTTGAGCTAGGGCTGCAGGAATGAGCCACCAAGGCTCTCCACTAGTAAATGCAATCTCTAACTGCTGCATAAAGGGTCTTAAACTAGGCTCCTCCAAACTGCCTCACAGCAGGATGATAAACAGAGAAACAATTTCTTAGCAAACATCCTCTTCCATAATATGCTTTTATTCACTCTCCCTCAGAGCATTTATTAGGCATATATGGATCTGCTAACTAATTACTGTCATGGGAAAAAGTCCTTACATATGGCAGAGAACCTGGGCTGTTTAACCAGAGGATCACTGGTGTGTCTGTTTAACGCTTCGGTTCCTGTTCTAATGGCCACTTAGCAGTTTATAGCAGGGTAAATACAATCTAGGAATTTGCTGAAATTCCTTTTTCTTATACTCGTTATTGTGTGTGAGAGAAATGTTAATGGGCACAAGTGGGGCTCAGCAGACAGTTTCTAGGAATCAGTTCTCTCCTTCAGATTCCAGATATCCTCAAGATTTCATTATAAGCACTTGACCGGCTGAGCTATCTTGCTGGCTTCTAAGGTTTCCTTCTGAACCACAAACAGTTGTAATGAAGACCTAATATGGCAAGTGCTGTTGACAAACATCAGCATGTTATCATGTCTAGAAGGAGTTGTATTGCCTTCTAAATGACTTACTTTCCTCAACAGAGAGGAACCTCTTCCTTCCTGGATCTGAGGTTTCACCACCAAGCAGAAGACCTTAAGGTGAAGACATCAGTAGCCCAGCAGAGCCATGTTCTCACCGACTCAGGAATCACTCCTACCTGTGTGTTGAGTCATGGGGAAAGACTGCCCAGGGTGGGCAGAGAAGAGAAAAGCTGAGAGGCTGACAGGATGGAGTGCCAAAGCAGAAAATCCAGTTGATCTCAATCTGTTTGCAGCTTAAATTACAACGTATGCTGACTACCTGTGTAGTAGATTGAATGAGAATATGACCTACAGACTCATATGTCTGGATGCTTGGTGCCCAGCTGGTAGAACTATTTAGGAAGGATTAAGAGGTGTGGCCTTGTTGAAAGAACTCTCTCTCTCTCTCTCTCTCTCTCTCTCTCTCTCTCTCTCCCTCACATCTTGCAGATCAAGATGTGAGCTCTCAAAAAAAAAAAAAAAAAAAAAAGATGTGAGCTGTCAACCACTCAAGCAAACATGCCTGCTTTTTGCTGCCACACTGCCATAAAGGACCCCTAAAGCCCTCTGAAAATGTAAACCCAATTAATGTATGTGTGTGTGTGTGTGTGTGTGTGTGTGTGTGTGTGTTGCCTTGGTCGTGGTATTTTATCACAGTCATATAAAAGTAACTAAGATAACAACTTTATTTCAAAAAGACATTTCTCAATAGACTGTAATTCTGTGACAACGTCCTTCCCAAACTGGTGCCTTATTTCTCTGGGTTTGGACAGCGGTTTTTATCAGGCCCTGAGGGCACTAATGATAAACTGAGATGAAGCAGCTTCGGAAAGGCACAGAAAATGAGAAATGATCCTTTTAAAAATGAACACTCACAAAGAAAATACTTTCAAAATCCCATTGAAAAGCAATTGTGTCGTTAAATCACAGTGGTTAACTATATAAACCTTAAGCATATTTCTCTTAATTATATGTTTTACTCTCACATATCTAGGGAGAAAATGGCAAAACAAAAGCATGCCTTTTGATTGGGATCAGAATTACAGGGTGGCCATTAAGTACAGAACATAAATACATTTTTTTGAAAATAAAAAAACAACTAATTGGAAGCCCTTAGTCACTTTGGGGGGCTGTGTAGAAGGCATCTGTTTATTTGCAACAGTCTGAATCAGAGATCTTCTGGGGCCTCTCATCACAGATGCAAATTCAGGGCTTGCTGGAAATTCTGGATCTGTGCATTATGTTCATTACAGTTTTGCCCAGTGGACTGTGTCAGTAAAGAAGAACAATCCAAAGGATGCCTATGTGTCATAATCCAGCGTGCAATTCATTCATTATGTGCAACTTGCCAGTGTGTCCAGACTTGAAGCTCACCCTACTAGTGCATTATCCTATTAATAGACTAATGCTTCTCAAATTGTCACATACTTAGAAATTACTGACGACCCTTGGTTTTTTGCCTTTTTTTTAAATAAAGCATGCTACATTTACCAGTGACTACTGTATTAGAAAGTAAACCAGAAAAAAAGTTACTTATTAAAGATTATAAATGATGAAAGCCTTCTTCCTGAGCTTCCATAGTTCCAGAAGGTGCTTTGCAGGCTGCCAAGGGAAGGAAGAAATCAATAGTCCGTTCCAGCTGTGATACCTCTGAACCACAACAATTACCAGCATGACCTACAGGTATAATGGGGGCATGCACGTCTTGGCAGCAACCAATAGCTATTTAACTGGACTAAAGGCCCACTCAATGGGAGGAAATGATGCCTGGTGCTGAAAGCTGAGCCAACCACCAGGACCGGTGAGGTCACTGATGTTAGAAGAGAATCTACTACCTCTACTTTACCAGACAGAGACCATTAAAGAAAACCACAACTGGCTATAATGTAGACATTAACTGACCATGGGGTGCCCAGCCCCCAGGGATGTGTCTACAACACAGCTCTAGCTCCTAAGACTGGAGTATCCTGGAAAGGAGTCAGAAAAATTTCAGAACCAGACGACCAGGAAGTGTGCTACAAGATGGTGTCTCCTAGAAATGACAGAGAAGTTTTAACCATGATGCCTCACAAATATGGCTGCCAAACCAAGGCCTAACAATGACAGCACGCATGTTAAAGTGCAAAAGGGAAATCTCACATGGCCTACACCTAGGGAGAGCTATAGGCAGCTAATGACTGTGGAAAGGGGGAAATTAGTCTTTTCGGGTATAAGCCCCCTAACTGGTTATCCAACACAAAGCGGTCCACCCTGAAATCATATACACATAAGCAACACTAAACAAATTCAGCAGGTTGTATTTGCATTGTGTGTGTGTGTGTGTGTGTGTGTGTGTGTGTGTGTGTGTGTAATAATCAAACTAAAAGGAGCAATCAATTTGAGGGGGGTGAGGAGAGGCATAGGAGGGAGTTAGGAAGGAACAGGAAGGGAAAACTTTCAAACTCCAAGAAATCTGCCCCCTGTACCTCCTAAGTGCTGGGATTAAAGATACATGCTGCCATACATAGCGAGGATTCTGTTTTTGGTTTGGCTTTTTTTTTTCTTTTTGTTTGATTTGGTTTTTTGTTTGTTTGTTTTTTGGTAAAAAAAAAAAAACAACAAAAAAAAAAACTCTGGCTACCCTGGTACTCACTCTGTAGACCAGGCTGGCCTTGAACTCATAGATATCCTCTTGCCCCTGCCTCCCAAATGCTGGGATTAATGGTGTGCGCCACCAACACCCAGTGGTTTTGTTTTGTGTTGTTCTATTTTGTTTGTTTGTTTGGTTTGGTTTTTTTATGCCAAGGATAAGTACTTTACTAGAGTATTCTCAGTTTGGGGAAAGGTTCAACTCACTGAGAAAATACAGTTCATAATACACCTTTGTTCAAAATAAGCATTGTAAGTATACATATTTATGGGATCCAATGTGATGATCAAAAACGTGTACAGTGTGAAATGATCATATCTGGGCAATTGGCAGTTCTCTCTATTCATCATTATTTTGTGTTTGGAGATTTAAAGATCCTCTCATCTAGCTATTCATACTAAGTGATGGGATATTATGAACTATGGTTGCCTCTGCTAAAGATTACTAGAGCGGTTGGGGATTTAGCTCAGTGGTAGAGCATTTGCCTAACAAGCACAAGGCCCTGGGTTCGGTCCTCAGCTCCAGAAAATTTAAAAAAAAAAAAAAAATTACTAGAGCTTGCTATTCTGTGTTGGAGAGGAGCAGTTCAATGACCTCTTCAGATAACCGTGAATATGCCTTTTTGATACTACTAAACTTCAGTAATAGTTTCTTTACAATTTACTGTAACATGGTATCTAAACAGTATCCATGAAGTTTTCACAGTTAACACTAAAATCCATTGGCCTCACATACTTTGAATGAATCTTTTACTAACCCTGTTATCTATGTATGTATGTCATCTATGTCAATTAGAAAATATCGACTCTCTGGTTATGAATATCTTCAAAGCACTGAGATATTAATTTACAAACAAATTATATTTGTCACCTATTAATAATTTAATAGATGCTATTAATATTTGTTATTAGAACACTCAGCTCAGAAAAACCCTTCAGGTATTATTTGGTAAGCTTCACTTCATGGTGAGAGATACAGTGTATTAGAATTGTAATGTTTGCTTGAAATCCCAGATGTTAACATTGGCAAACATACTACTGGCTGTTCTTCTTGGAATGGCAGCATTGTATCATTGGGGGTGGGGGGGGGAGATATCTGGCAAACACCTAGATTTTAATAGTCATGGTGTGCCAATCATTCTTTCAAGTAAATATGCTATTCACCAAATGAGATGGTTACAATGCCTTTTTTCAATCCAACCTTCTCTGCTAGCAAAACAGAACGCCCATACCATCACCAGAATCTTTAAAAAGTGTATCCATTGTGGGCAATGAAGAAGACCATGGCAGCTAAGTACCATGGGGGCTGATTTACATGAAACATCTGCAGATTCACCAACCACTGCTTTGGAGCCCACAAGTCCAGGTGACAATGGAGTTTGAAAGGGAAAGTCTTGTGGGTGGGGAGATGGCTCAGTCAGCAAGATACCTGCTGTGTGAGCAAGAAGACCTAAGGTGAACACAACTGTAACACCAGCACTGGGGAGATGAGGAGTCTCTGGGATTTGCTTAAAAGGCATTCTAGCCACTCAGTGAAACTGGTAAAAATCCAACACTGCTCTATCAATAATTCCAAAACATTTGTTATTGATGGAAAATCAAAAGCATGATCTAAAATGAATACATAGTCCTTATTGTATCTGAAACACACATAGGCCATTTCCACAAAGGATCAAACTTATACTAAAGACGTCTTGAGCAGTGTTTATTTAGTGCTTCTAAAATTCATTACATTGTGTAAGCCACTAAAGGGGGATATACAAATGCACAGGGCCTGATCTCTACCTCATATGTCATGGCTACGCCTTGTTGTGTTGAAGCTACTGTTTTAAACAGTCTTTGTAAATTAGAGTGAGTATCCCTTATCAAAAAAAAAAGCCTGACCAGAGTGTTTCAGCATCTTTCAAGTTTCTAAGCACATTTTTTTTTTTTTTAAGTCTGGAACATTTGCATGGTCTTTACTGAGTTAGCATCCCAAATTCAAAAATTCCAACTGCTCAAACACATTTCAACCACATCAAGCAGTAACAAGAAAGAAGCCACAAGGGATTTATGACAAGTTCCATTGGAAGAATTACACTGCAGTACTCATCCCTTATACCCTCAGCCCTTGGGTGTCTCAGTGTCTACTTTCTGAGAACCCAATTTGCAATCAGGGTGCATGGAATTCTTCCAACTTTATCACATGATGAAGATACAGTCCAGAAAGAGACAGAAAAAAAAAATTAACAGGATGCAATTGTCTGCTATCCTATGTTTCTGTGTTGCTATGAAGTGCAATCATTAACACACACACACACACACACACACACACACACACACACACACACACACACACACACACTCTTTAGGCTGTTTGAGTCCCATGTCGTTTCCCCCCAAACCTCCCCCCCACCCCCGAAATGTCTTAGGGTCTCTATTGCTGTGAAGAGACACCATGACCATGGTGACTCTCATAAATGAAAACATTAAATTGGTGCTGGCTTACATTCAGGGATTTTGTCATTGTCATCACAGTGGGAAGCAGACAGACATGGTGATGGAGACAGACATGGTAACTGAGAGTTCTACATATGGATCAACAGACAGCAGGAAGAGAGAGGGTTCTGAGACCTTGGGCTTGGCTTAAGCTTCTGAAACCTCAAAGCACACCACAGTGACATACTTCCTCCAAAAAGGCCACACATCCTAATCCTTTCAAATAGTGCCACACCCTAGGAGCCTATGGGGGACCATTTCCATTAAACCACCCCTCCCATGAAGGTTGTAGAAAGTATTGCTCATGTCCCCTAAGGGGATCTTGTATTACCTTTCATGGGAGAAGGCTACTGCTGTTTACCTTTCCAGAGTCAAGCAAGCCAGAGCACCAGAACCTAAGCCTGACCCTTTCCTCCACTGATGCAGATTTCAAGAACCACAGACTCATAGGATCTTGGAAGCTGGAAGGACCTGCAGTTCTGTACTCCTGCTTCACTGATAGAGAGGTTTCAGAGCATAATCATCCTTTTCTTGCCTTCTTTTGAGATAATGGCATGAAATCTAGAAGCCAGCCTTACCCATAATGTTTCCTCACAAAAGCACTCAAAAAGGAGAGATTCCCTTTTCCCTTTCTGTGATGTCTTCTTACCTATTCCTGATGTCCATAACTATGGTAGTCATCTAAGACATCACCACTATGCTACAGACAGCAGCACCATGAAACAGAGGAACCCATGTTATTCATCCTTGAACCGTGGACTGGCCCCCCGAAATAACTCAGAGTCCAGGGTTTGATGTGTGGCACGTTTCCTTAGTCTTAAAGCCATTTTTATTTGGGTATTCTGTTTTACATCCCAAAGCATTCTGATTAGGAATCATTCCATCAAATACTTTCTTTCATAAATAAAGCAACTGAGATTCACAAGACCCTGTCTTCCCAAAAAAGAAACAAAAACAAAAAAAAGAAAAAAGAAAAAGAAACAGACTCTAAATGCCTAAACAACTTGCCCAACGCCCCAGTGATTAGGTGAGACAGTTACAGCTCACAGCTAGTGTCCTGATTCTCAGGCTGAGCACTTCCCAGCAACTCCTAGAGAACAAACTAGTTACAGTCACATGAAAGTAAAGCCAGAAAGCAGCCTGGCTCTGCGGGGAAGCCATTCCAGAGCACTCAGGGAAAAGGGATTCCTGTGAGGAAGTACAGACCAAGGGGACAGGATCTGAGCCAACTGTGTTTCTTCTGCCTAATTCCGGATCTCTTAGCCCACCCTTACGTCCCAAGAAAGCCAATTAGAAACAAGCATTGACCATGTCCTTGTCCTAGATACACAAAAATAACATTACTGTACATGACCAACAGTAAACCAGATTCTCTGCATTTTTTTCCAACTTCCAAAAATAGTTAGGACTCACTGCCAAAGAGAGTGGGGCCTGAATTCCCAGGAAAAAAACCTTCAGTCCATGGCATTTGCTCCAGTGTAGAAATAATTAAATACACACTGAAGAAAGGAATTCTCAATGCTCTTTCACCCGATCAGCTTGCTTTCTGAAAGTTAAAAAAAAAAAAAAAAAAAATCAACAATGTAGCAATCATAGTGTTGCTGAGAATGTCCTAGATTTGTAATCAGGGTTGTCAGGGTTGTAGTCTGTAAAAAAAGAAAAGTTGCCACTCTTCAGTTAGGCAGTATCTGACCTTTTAAAATTAACTAATGAAATTTTTTTGGAGATTTTAGGAAGCCTTCAAAGAACCCATCTCTACTTTGTGTACATTTAAAGGGCAGACATTTACGTTTCCAGCCTCTCTTACAACTTGCTTGGGCACCTGACCTAAGTTCCACTGTGATGGATAATGGTATGTGCCAATTTGACCTGGGTACTGGATACCCAAATATTTGTTAAACATTATTCTGTACCTGTGAAGGTATTTCTGGACGACACTAGCATTTGAATCAGTAGACAAAGTAAAGCAGATTCCTCTCCCTGATGTGGATGGACCTCATCCAACCCACTGAAGAACTGAACAGGATCAAGAGAATAAGAGAGATTTTGTTTCCTCTGTCTGCTTTTCAGCCAACATATCCATCTTGTCCTTACTTCCAATTCAATCTGGAACACTGACCACTGGTTCTCCTGACTCCCAAGCCCACAGATTTAGATGGGGGCTGTGTCACTGACTGAGTCTTTCCCGGCTTGCCAACTACAGATCCTGACTTTTCTCATCCTCCATAACCACGTGAGCCATTTACTTATTTATATAGCCCTCTCTTTAGGTTCTATGCCATTTTCTCTGGGGACCTCTGATATATCCACCAACCAGAGCACCGTCAGCAGATGTTTAAGTGGGAAGTCTGGGTGATAAGGAAGTCAGAAATAGGGGTCGGCAAAGAGGGGGGGAAAGAATGGGTTAGAGACTCCTCATTGAGATTTTCCTGGAATTCTAATAAACAGTATGAGAGCTTTCCAGAAAAGATGGCTTTTGTTGTCTCTCTCAGTGGTGAGACACTGGACATGACTGATTTCACAAGTCTGGCTTTGATTATTGTCCACACAAGAAGCTCCAGGGGGAACAGGCTACCCTGGCCTATTTGCCATTGTATCCTCAGTAACTGCTTCAGTATCTAGAACTCCACAGCTGCCCAAGAAAATCTGCTGAACAAAGGAAACCCACTAGGCACAAGAACACGCCAGTCACTTCTTTTTAAGTTTATTAGATGGTGATGATGATGATGATGATGATGATGATGGTGATGATGATGGTGATGATGATCATAATGATGATGATGGTGATGATGATGATGATGATGATGATGATGATGGTGATGATGATGATGATGGTGGTGATGATGATGATGATGATGATGATGATGGTGATGATGATGATGATGGTGGTGATGATGATGATGATGGTGGTGATGATGATGATGATGGTGGTGATGATGATGATGATGATGATGATGGTGATGATGATGATGATGATGATGATGGTGATGATGATGATGATGATGATGATGATGATGATGATGATGATGATGATGGTGGTGATGATGATGATGATGATCATAATGATGATGATAAGGTGTGTCTACATGGATGTCTATGTACCACATTCATGCCTGGTGCCTATAGAGGCCAAATGGGAGTTTCAGATCCCCTGGAAGTGGAATTGTTTTAAACTACCACATGGGTGCTGGGAACTGAACCCAGGTCCTCTGGAAGAGCAGCCAGTGCTCTTAACCTCTGAGCCTTTCCTATAGCCCTGATACCAACCATTTCTTAAAGACAACATTGTCTATATAGCTAGTGATAAAAATATACAAGTAGCTTATGCCTTGGCTGGAAACTGGTATCTTCCAACCCATATGTCCTCATGCTGAGATGGTCTGGGAAACAGGTCACCAATCAAAAGCACTCTGCAGGGAGTTCTCATTCCTATCTTGATTGTTACATTTTTGCTGTTGCTGTTTGTATTAGTTATTTCCTGGTCACAATGTCCAACAGGAACAAGGAAGGGAAGATTTATTCAGCCTCACAGTTTCAGAGGGTTTGTAGGCCATCATGATGGGGAAGGCTGAGAGAAGGAGAATGTGAACCTGTTCATTTCATAACAGGCTAGGAAGCAGAAAGATCAGAACAGGAACCAAAGACAAGTAGACCCTCAAAGCCCACCCCTAGTGACCTGCTTTCATCAGCCAGGGCCTACCTCCTAAAAGTTCCAGAGGATGCAGAACAAGGCCACTAGCTGGGAACAAGCATTCAAGCCACAAACCTATGGAGGACATCTCACATTCAAACCGGAACACTACGAAGAGGTGAACCGAAACAGGAGAGTAAGCAGATGCTGTTTATAACTTCTCCATGTGTTCATTAATATCTCTAATAAAGAGAATTGAGGGATTGGGGATTTAGCTCAGTGGTAGAGCGTTTGCCTAGCAAGCGCAAGGCCCTGGGTTCAGTCCTCAGCTCCGGCAAAAAAAAAAGGAGAGAGAGAGAGACAATTGAGTTCAGAAAATAACCTGAAAGTTAGAGTTGTATTTTTTTTTAATTGCATTTCTTCTGCATTTAGGCGTGGCCATTAAAAAGGCAGGAAACAAAGTGGCTCCCAACAGTCCTTTATTGGCTCAGAACCATCTCTGGACTGACTGAACATATGATAGAAACAAGAGCCAACACCCGTGACTTCTCACGGCTGTCACTACCATTTTACATGCGCTGATGGAGAAACTCCTCACGAATCTCCATGGTATGCGTCACTGCCATCCTACCCACCTCATAGCTAAGACAAAGCAGACCCTGAGGAGTGAGTCTCTTGCCTGAGTTTGAGCAGCTAGAAGGAGTGTGCCCTTCACTGCTACACACCACAAACCCTGGCAGGGAAATGAGGCACTACCCGGCATGCCGAGCGCAGGGCTTACTGCCAACAGAGGGACCAGTGCTGAGTGTCAGTGAGGAGGAACTAGTTAAGAAAGAAGGCAAAGAAAAGTCTTTTTAAAATGCACAAAATCACCCCTACTATTTCCTTCTGAAATATAATATATAAACATGATATAAATATAAATCATATACTAATTAGAGAAAGTGTGAAAAACACAAAAAATATATTGAAAAGAAAACAGAAACTGACCTCTATCCATGGGTCTAACCTGCTGGTTATGCATCTTCTTTACCAATTCAGCATGCATTTGCCAAGTGCTGTGCATAGAACTGTAGACTAGTTCACTCTAGTTAATTTAGAAGAGGGAGTTAAACATACGTAAGAAATGTCTTGTCGTTTGTAATTGGAAGCAAGTTGTGATTAAAAGTGGGATTTGTGGAACACAGGGATTTGGGGGAAAGGAACTGTTCTACATAATACTGTCATGGTAAATGCCATTATAGATTGCTCTAACAAATAGACTAAACATGAATCTCAGTGCCAACTATGGACTTTGATGATCTGATGTGACAATGTGTGCTCACTGACTGTAACAAATATACAACCAGAACAGGGCAGTTACAGAATAGTAAGCTATAGACAGGGGTCATGGCATGTGACACTCTCAATTCTCTTAAACTTTGCTATAAACCTAAAACCACTCTTTAAAAAAAAAAAAAAAAAATCAAGTGTCCTTTCATCTCGCAAAGAGCAAGCTTTTAAGAAATTGATAGAAAGTTAAAATAGCTGATGCTTCTTGAGTGTATGTCATAGGCCACACATGATTCTATGTGAATTAACTCTTTCATTCTTCCCTTCACCAAAGGAGGCGAGAGGACCTTTAAATCCCTCTTTCATAGGTACGGACGGGAACTAAGGGGCAGAGAAGGGTCATAGCTTACCCAGACAATCATTGCTTGCTTAGAAGCTTGTATTGAATCTGAGCATAGCAATACATATCTAATGATTATGAATGGCACCTCAGTGGGGGTTCAGGGAAGGCCCCCCACCAAGGAGAGGAGGGGCCAGTGGTAGCTGAGACTTTCAAGAGTTTCATGAGAAGGGCAATGGAGCATCTGAGGTACATGAAGAATGGACAGAAATCCTTGGTCCTGACCCTGAACTAACCCAGAGCCTTACCATAGCCATGTTAGTTTCTTTGGAGGCCACAGTGTTGTTTCTGGTTTGTCTATTCTTTCCCAGGAGAGACAGCAATGGTCATAGCTGGTGTGTGGCTGGTGCTGCTACACACCACAGACACCTTGCATCTTTAAGGTGGAGTTGGATTCTCTGTCTCCAGTTGGTCATCTCATCCAACCTCCTTCTTCCTTCCCCTCAGCCCTCTCAGCCATATCTCTGATTGGTTCCTAGCAGTGGCATCTCCAGCCATGTTCCCTTCAGGGGTGACCTAGCATTCTCCACACCCTCCTTCCTGGCTTCTCTGCTGACCACGTGGTTTGGCCCTGGAGGTCTGAATTGGCCAGGGACAGCGTGAGCTGAACTTCGGGGAATGGGAAGTTCAGTGTTTGCCTGAGGCATAACTAGTCATTCAGCGATCAGGAACTTTTTACTTGTGAGCATTCCATCGAAGCTATGACTTCTCATGGCACCCTGGTTCTATTGAGGAGGGCCAACCCCAACAGGTTACTTCTGCTTCTCCTGTAAGAAACATTAACAAGATTACCTTCTAGAAAATCTTTTAAGAGGAAACATCAAAAGTCTATAAAATTTTATCAAACTAGACTTTAAATACATTTTCAAAAATAACCTGGACTCCAAAAATGGCTGCCAATCTCTGTCGCTTTCCCTAAAACCACATGCCACTCTTCCTTGGGGACTCTATTCCTTCTCATCCTTGAATCAAGATTAGTCTGAGGCTGCTGTCAATTGTAGTCTATGGCAAGAGTGCCACTGTTAGATCTGGACCCTCATCTTAAAGAGGATTATCAGCTTCTACTTCCTGCCTCTTAGGGCCCTGAGAACCATGGGAAAGAACCGATGTGCATGGAGAAGTCATGTCAAATGCCCCGTCCTCTGACTCCCAAGGGGGGCGGAAAAGCTGAGTTCAGCCCACTCACCCTACAGAACCACCAGAGGGGACAATAAGCTACTTAGGTTAAGGCACTAACCCAGTAATGTACTAACTTATTATGCAGCAACAGATAACTGAATTATGACTGTTCACTAGGAAGTAGTCTGAAATCTAGTCCATGGTTCATGAGCAAAGATGTTGACTTCATGTTGAAAGTCATTAAAAATAAGAAAAAAAATTAAGTTAATTATACATATGATCTATCATGCTACATTTAAATAATAATACATGACTATAATGTTAAAAATGTTTTAAAGCCGGGCGGTGTTGGCGCACACCTGTAATCCCAGCACTCAGGAGACAGAGGCAGGTGGATCTCTGTGAGTTCAAGGCCAGCCTGGAATACAAATCGAGTTCCAGGACAGCCTCCAAAGCTACAGAGAAACCCTGTCTCAAAAAAAAAAAAAAAAAAAAAAAGTTTTAAAAAAGAAGTCACTAAATTTAAATCATATGTAGGCTTCATGCATACATTTAGAAATGACTAGCAAGAAAAATAAATGACTTGAAATCATTTAACAAAAAATAAGGAAAAATGACAGAAGGGGAAGAGTATCCCTTGCTTGTTTACACTCCTTTTCTTTTCCTACATTTTCTATCATTGGGATTTATTTCGGATTTTTAAATCATAAATTGAATGCATGCATATTATAAAAGATTTAGAAAGCACAGAAATAGAAAAGGATAAAATGACCATCAGCCCAAGTCTACCTGATAGCCTAACTTCTGCTAACATTTTCATGTTGGTTATTTTCCAGTTTCTTCCTCTGGAGATGTCCACGTGTAAATGTGCTTTTGGAATAGTCTAGGATGCTGTCTGCTCTGTTTGCTTTTGTATTCTGATTTTTCTTTACTCTTGTTTTATAAGAAAATGCCAAAAGATATAAAGTTGATGCTATTTTTCTCAGACTAACCCACTGAGCTTTATCCCTTCCTCCACACAGGCCAGCACAAAGAAGACAAGCCCCCAAACACACACACACACACACACACACACACACACACACCACACCACACCCTAAGATAACAGAGTTAGGACTGACCACCAAGCAGTAATTCCCATGTTAAGAAAGCTGACCTAGCAAGACAGAGGCAAACTTTCATACTTCCCCTGCTTCTTCAATTGCTACTTCAATGTGAGGACCCCATTGGGTCTACACATCCCCCAGTGGGGAGAAGCTGTGAAGACAGTGGTGATGGGCTTTGTTCTAGTAGGGATTTCTGTTGCTGTGATAAACACCATGACCAAAAGCAGCTTAGGGAGGAGAGGGTTTATTTGGCACACTGGTTACAGTTCACCATCAGGGAAGCCAAGCCCAGAACTGGATGCAGGAACTGACTGATGCCATGGAGGAGTGCTTCTTGCTGGCTTGCTCCTCCCGGCTTTACTCAGTTTGCCTTCTTACACACACCAGGACCACCTGCCTAGGGGTGGCACTGCCCACAGTGGGCTGGGTCCTCACACATCAATCGTCAATCAAGAAAATGCCCTATGGATTTGCCTACAGGCCGATCCGTTGAGGGCATTTGCTCAGTTGAGGTTTCATCTTCTAAACTGGCGCTAGCTTGTGTCAAGTTGACTGAAACAAAAACAAACAAACAGACAAACAAATAAAACAAACAAACAAAAAAACCCAGAACAGGCAAACTATGCTCTGAATGAGACAGAATTCCTTTTCTCTCCCTCCTGGCTCTCCAACCTTGGCAAGTGACTTCAATTATGGGAGCTTCCATTTCCTCATCTAAGACAGGCCATTCTTAACAACCCCAAAGTAACACTGTAAAGACTGAATGGAGCAGTCAAGGGACTGTTTGGTAGGTTCAATTAATATCTAAATGGTGGTAATGTAGTAACTCTTCCTCTGTAGACAAGGCTGTTGCATTTGCTAGACCTCGAACCCCACTGAGACAAACCAGCATTCAATCTTCGATTTTTAAAAAAAGAGAGAACATAAATCAGTGGGCCATGGACACTGCACAGTGCATAGTATATATGAGGAAATTAAATGGGGATCCACAGTCTGTTAATAGTTCATGAAGTAAATTGACAAAGATAGTCTGGAGATAGCTATTAAAACATTGACATTTAAGCTTTTACATTGGTTTTCAGAAATTAGGCTTGACAACAGGAGGAAAATGGAAAATGAAGGAACCTATAATTGTTGTGTTTACTTTATCAAGTAATACACAAGGTGGGGAAGCCACAAAATGGATCATCCCAGTATTATTATCCCTATATTATAAATGAAGAGGCGGGCCACAGCTCAGTCATAGAGCAATCACCTAGCCTATACAAGGCCCTGCCTTTGATCTCTAGTTCTACAAATAATAACAATTAACAGTAAATGAAGAAACTAGGACTTAAGAAATTAATTTACCTGAGGACACACAGTGGTAAATGACTGAAGCAGGATTTGAACCCAGTACTTGATTCTAAGCTCTGGATATCACCTTTCTAACTGTTGCACAGTGTCTCTGTTCCCTTCAGCATGATCCAGAGTTAGTTCCCATGAGGGCTTCCATGGTAGAATCCTCAGATCTCTCTGAAATAGTCTCTTCCTCCTACCTAACGTGTATTATTTCCCAGATCAGAAGCTGATTTCATAGCTGAAATGTAGTATAACAAGCCAATCCTCTCAGGAAGGTGTTAAGGTCATAGGCATGGGTGAACCAAGACCTTGCCAGGTCTAGTGAGGCAGCATGAAGTGACATGGGCCTCCATGTTGATTCTGTGTGGACGTGGTGACCTCCTTATCTCACCACACTGCCCCCCCACCTCCCTTCAGGAATTTCCACTCTGCCTACCCAACTCCCATCCTAGGATGGTTCTTCTGTCCTCTCTCTTGTCCCCACCTACCTCATCAGTGACTTTGTCTCTTTCCTGAATAACCCATCTTCCTTTCAAAGCTTCCTAGTAGGCTTTGATGGAAGCAATGTCCAATTCATCACATCAGGAAGCATGGGAAACCTCTTTCTCCACACTTATGGTAAGAATTGGGGTGGGAAAGACAGAAAACGATCCTCCAGCTCACCAGCCATCCATCATTCCTAGAAACCTGTGAGTCCTATGTCTGATCTCCTTCTCACAGAGCTGCCCTGCTGACATCATTTTTGCTCCAAGAATTCAGCTCTTAGAAGCATCAGGCACTAATTTCTAGAAGGGAAAACTTGACTTGTTCACCAATGAAACTGCTCCAGAATCTGGAGAGATGGCTTGATCCATAGAGTGCTTCATGTTCTGGAAGACTTGAGTTTGGATCCCCCATTCCCATATGAAAAGCCAGGAATGATGGTATTCAGTAGTAACCCTGGAGCTGAGGGCTGCAGAAACAGGCTGGTCCCTGTAGCCTGTTAGTCAGCTCGTCTTAGCCCAATCAATGAACTCTAGGTGCAGTGAGAGACCCTATCGCAAGAAGTAAGGTGGAGGAAAATCCAGGAAGACAACAGATGTTAACTTTTTGCCTCCATGTTCTCTCTCTCTCTCCCTCTCTCTCATATATGTGAGCATGCACACATACACACATAAGCTCTGAATTAATTGTTGTCTCCATTGACTAAGAACTTCTGTGTGTTCTATGTCTGAATGAACCATTACCCAACATACTACCTTCTCGGGGCTGATGACACAGGTCACTGGTTGAGCAAGCTTCCTTAAGATGTGCAAGGTCCTGGGGAACCCCAGCACCACAAAAGAAAATAAAACACCATAACGAAATTCACTTCTCTGTATGCTAACCTTAAAATATAACTTAAAAAAAAAAAAAACTAGCAAAGCTCTAATAATAGAAACAAAACAGCTACCTCTGATTGGACTCTTTGATACTATATCTTCCCATTTTGATTGTTGATTTCCACTTAAAACTCTCACAGAGGCCATCAGCCACCATAAAATGTTTCTTTCTTTCCCCTGATAACCCCACAGAGAGGAGCTTTTGAGATAAATTAATGGTTTTCTTTTCCCATCTTTGACAGCTTGACATGACATGTCCCCAAGAAAAGCTTCCAACAGCCCAACTTCCTCTCTGCCTGTGGGTGGGAACCTGGGATGAAGATCTCCTCTGAGAAACTCGAAGCTGATTCCAGACTCTGCAGAGCCTTTCTCAAGCTCTGCATCCGAGAAGAACATCTGAGAAGAATCCAAGGCTTTGGGAGAGGGCAGAGCTTCTGTGCTGCTGTGAGGGGTCCTCTTGGCAGCGTGTTGGCTTCTTCACTCAACCCTCATCAGTAATTTCCTGTTTGTGGATGCAATAGATCCAGAGGTGCAAAGACACCGCCTCCTCCAGGAAGCCCCGAGCCCAGGCAGAGGCTACCACGGCTGCCTCCGGAACCCAGCCCTGCATCTGCAGCTGGAAGTTTTCCTGTGTCCTGCCTGGCCCTGAGGTCCTGCAGCTGCTGGTAAAATAATCACTCAGAGGCTTATATTACCTACCAACTATGTGGCCTATGGCAGGCTTCTTGCTGGCTAGCTCTTTCATCTTAAACTAACTCATTTCTATTAACTATTTAGTGCTACATGGCGTTGCTGGTCTGCTGACATCTTGCTGCTCCTTGGGTGGTGATTGGCATCTCTCCTTACTCTCTTTTCTCCTTTCATTATCTCCCCTGGATTTCCCCCCACTTCCTGCCTCCCCCTCCAACCCCACTCCATCCTGCCCTGCCATAGGCTAATGCAACTTTATTTATCAACCAATCAGAGCAACATATATTCACAACATACAGATATCCCATAGCACACATCCACACACAAGGTTACTTCTTTTCTAACTTGTGCCCCATACACCCTCCAAAACAGGGAAATGTGAACGTATATATACAGATATGTGTATGTGCATGTGTATGTATATACATATATAATTTAGTAACTTCTTGAAGTATATATATATATATATATATATATATATATGATGAAGCATCAATATATACTTCAAGAAGTTACTAAATTATATATGTATATACAATATATAATCTATCTGAGCTCTATCTGTAAGAGTTTCATTGATGAACAAGTCAAGTTTTCCCTTCCAGAAATTACAGTGCTTGACACTTCTAAGAACTGAATTCTTGGAGGAAAAAAATGTCAGCGGGGTAGCTCTGAGAGGAAATCAGACATAGGATTCACAGGTAGGGTGTATCTAGGAATGATGGATGGCTGATGAACATATATTTATATATTACGTGTGTGTGTGTGTGTGTGTGTGTGTGTGTGTGTGTGTGTGTGTGTGGTGGCAACTGTCTAGATGTGTGTTTTCATTTGTGAGCTCATTTCTCTTGAAGTTCAGCTTAAAGCTCTTCAGTTGAGTTTGTTAAACATTTGCAAATGAGACTTTTTTACTATAACAAATATTATCTGGAGAGGGGGATATAGACCATTTTAATTGTTCTCTATGCTTTTTCTAATGTTAAAAACCTGGATATTTTATTTTGGAATGAAATGTCATTTCATTCTGTTTTCCAAAAAGCTGGAGAAAGGGATGAAGACATCACACTTAAGTTAAAGCTATTTAAAACAAACAAACAAACAAAACCACTACCTAGGAACACTCAGTCCTAAACAGGATGTCACCATCAAATCTCTCCCCTCAGGGCTCAGGGAACTCTACAGAAGAGGCGGCAGAAACTGTGTAAGAGCCAGAGGGGATGGAGGACACCGAGGGAACCAGGCCTTCTGAACAGAGCATATGAGCTCACAGAGACTGAGGCAGTATGCACCAGGCCTGCTGGGTCTGCACTAGATAGGGTCTGAGAGCTGGGAGAAGTGTGCACCCACACCCATCCCTACCCTAGAAGCTAGCCAACTGGTAACACTTGCAAAGGAAAATTAGTTTTCACTGGGGAAACCACCCACCCTGAAGAAGACAGCCAACAGAAAACAAACCCAACATTTTAGGTTCTTCATCTCTTTTTTAATTAATTAATTTATTATGTATACAGCATGTATGCCTGCAGGCCAGAAGAGAGTACCAGATCAGATGGATGTGAGCCACCATGTGGTTGCTGGGAACTGAACTCAGGTCCTCTGGAAGAGCAGTCAGTGCTCTTAACCTCTGAGCCATCTCTCCAGCCCAATTCTTCGTCTCTTTCTCTCATAATGTGTCAAGGTTTTTGTTTCATTTTTTCTTTTGTTTTGTTTTATTTTTAAAGAAAAAAACCTGACAGGTCCTTTGTGTATATAGTTCGGCTTCCAGCTTTGTGTTTTTATGGGATTCCTGTGTATATGAACATGTTTGTCTCTGTGTCTGTGTTTCCTATGCTTTTTCTTTGGCTCTGTGTCTTCTGTTTTGTCCTGTTCTGATTCACTTGTTTTTGTTTTACCTTATTTTACCTTGTTATTACGCCTTAGATGCCTGTTTTCTAACTAGAGGCAGAAAGGGTGTGGAGCTGAGTGGGAAGGGAGGGGGAGAACTGAGAGGAGCTGGGGGGGACCATAATCAGAATATGCTGCATGAAAAAATTTAATAGAAGAAAATTATTACATAGTTTAAGTTTTTTTAAAAATGATCTAACTGAAAATCAGCCAAAATCCCAACAACCAGAATTTCCCCTGTCTGTATTTATTCCTTTTCTATGAACAGATAGGTATGTATAATTGAAGTTACTTTCTTTTTTTACATACCATAAAACTTGTTTTCTCCACTGATTATAAAAATGAATATTTTCCATACCATCAAGTAAATATTCTGTAAAAGAAAAATACATCTCGACTAAAAAACAGATTTTTCTTATTTGCATTTTTAGACTACTGCCTATACCAGCACCATTTTAGTTTCGTCAAAAGTTGTTACATTTTCTAACTGAAGAAAAAAGTTCGGAAGTTAAATACCTGAAGGCCTGGAATAGAACTTTTTAAGCATATGGTTATACTTTAACTGGATCTATAAGACAAAAATAATTGGTTTTCATGCAGATATTTTTCATGTCGACTGTAAGTATGAATGCTGTGAGCATTCTCCTACTTCTCCATTCCACACAAAATGTTACTGTTTCTGTGGCCCAACCCCCACGACCCGGTCTCGAAGTGTCTGCGGCCTCTGCTGAACGTGAAATGACCATCAGCATCACTGCGAACATCAGTCCGCAGACTATAGAAGGCCTAGTAAGGCAATGTTTGCAGCACTCAGCAGCTGAACCCACCGGGCCCAGAAGAAATGCCCCCATTGTCCTCCAGAGCAGAAATGACAATTCCCCACAATCACTTGTCCATCGCTGTTATAAATAGACTTTAATACACAGGCAGCTGTCTGAGGGTTTACAAGTGTTGACCGAAGGCACGGTAGGGAAGGGAAACAAGGGGTTCCAGATAGCCAGACAGCGGCTTGTCTACAGACCGCAGTAAACACGGATGCACACCGCACTCCGTAAAGTGCGTCAGCACGCCTGGGTGCAGGCTACAGTTATGGGAACAGCACTGTGGGCTGCACGTGGGAGTCTCTCGGGAGATATTGTATCCTGCCCTCGTGAGCATCCATAAATTCAAGATTGTGAAATAAATGGCAGTTACCAGCAAGCAGCTTGTAAAACGTCGGCCATGAGAGATATTCAGATACAGCGTGATGTGCCGCAGTTCGGCTTTGATAAGAACTGAGACCGCCTCAGCTCTCATCCATTTCCTGTTGTTTTCCTTCATCTTGCCGAGAACAGCTCTCTTTTATTCTGTTTTTCTTTCACAACTTTTCTCGTGGATAGTCGCTAGTGTTCTAGACAGTTCATTTTAAGCAGACCCAGTCCCTCGGGCATGATGGCTCAAGAATCTGATCAGGTGTGACAGAGCAGGGCCCAGAGCAGCCAGCCATGGACACATGGCTGGGCCAATGGCAACTCATCCCACCCACACTGCTCAGCCCCGGGGTGACAAGAAAGGACTGCAGGGGGCCGAGACTGAAAGTGGATGGGAGACTTGTTACAAAGTCCGGTGAGACCCAACAAACTGGACAAATGTGCCCTAGGGAGCCAAATACAGAAACAAAGAGGACACCAAAGACAGAATGCAGACTGCTTCAGAAAAGACAGTGTCCCCTTGCCCAGAAAAACAAAATGAACAAGAAGGCAACTCTTAACTGAATGTTACATCTTGTGCCTTTTAACGTATCTCTTTCGGGTGTGTCAATGTGAAAGATGATCTGAGATCCTGATGTCTTTCAAATGCCTTCCTTGTTTGACTCTCCACCTTTTAAAAACTTAAAGACCATCACCAATATTTTAAGTTACTTACAAGATAAAAAAAAAAAAAAACATAAGCCTATCATGATTGTCTTAAAACCCCCACACTCAATATCCATCCTTTAAGCTACGATCACTGTTAAATTACTAGAAGTGAGAAATGTACTGAGAGTTTTAATTAGAAAATTATTTTCCTTCCACCTGAGACAGTTTAAGGCCAGGGTCTAGTAATTGATAGCTGCCTGGAGGGGGAGAGTTAGTTGTCTTTAAGGGTGTGTCCTCTGGTAGGTGGATGGCCACACACCCAGGACCATAGCACTGATTGGACTCAGTGTGCCAAAGGGTACACAAAGTTAGCTATGGGATGGGGAAAGGGATCTGGAAGATTGGGATGGGGTGAATACGATCAAATTATAATATATAAAACTCAGTGAATTAATAAAAAATATTTTAAATGCTTCTGTTTCAAGATGACCAACTTTCTACTTAGTAGATAAAGGCATCTTCTCCCATAGCTGAGTCTTGACCTACTTGAGAATCTGTTGCTAGTGTGATGACTTGTGACCCCGGCAAGTCCTCTGCCTCAGTCTCCTCTTCTGGAAACCAGTACCTCCTCGGGTCTATCAAAGATCAACTGAGTTTCAGAAGCTTGCCTTGTTTCCAGTACTTAAAGTGAGCTAATTGGCAACAGATACACTATTAAGATTTTTTTTTCATTGCTTTTTCTTTCAAGGTAATTTCTTATTGAAGGATAATATACATGTGGAAGTACACATAAATACACAACTTGAATTTTCACACATCTACAAGGCCTCTGTTTAAGTATCCAGAACATTCTACACTTTGAGAGCTCCCCTCCTCTTGCAGTCTCTCTACAGCTCCACCTCCAGCAAGCAATGGCCGTTATGGTTGTTTTAAGTTAAATATTTTAATTGCGATGAAACACATATGGATTACTACCTTAACCATTGTTTTGAGACTGGGTCTAAATGTATAGACATCACTGCATATATGGAACTCATCTCATAGACCAGGTTGGTCTAAAACTCACTGAGATCTCCTGTCTCCTGAGTGCTGTAATTAAAGGTGTACCTGGCCCTTTTAAAATATGTATTTAAAGATTTTTTATTTTTTATTTTTCAATTGTGTGTCTGTGTGGGGATTTGTGTCCATGAGTGCAGGTATCTGTGGACGCCAGAGGCATCAGATCCCCCTACAGGTGGTTGTGACCCATCAGCTGTTGATGTTGGGAGTCAAAGATGAGTCCTCTGCCAGAGCAGATATATCCTTCACTGATGAGCCATCTCTCCAGCCCTGCCCTAACCATTTTAAACGCACAGTTTTGCACATTAAGCACAATCACGGCAGTGCAATTATTACCACCATCCACCAACACTCATCTTGCAAAACTGTACTTCACACCATTAGTTATCTCCCTATTTATCCTGCTCTAGCCCCAGGCAACCTTCAGGCTCCTCTGAAGCTGACCATTCTAGTTATCCCCATAAATGGAATACAGATGTGCATCCTGGACTTGCCATTTTCCATCTATACAAACGTCAGGTCACACAGACACCTCCTTTCCCATGTCTGCTCTCTTACCCCGAATCATGTCTGTGGCTTTCTCTTCCACTGTGAGCAGTCATATTTTATTCATTCTTATTATATCACCACCATTAATATAAATACCTATCATTGATAGGTATTTATAGTGGTTTTTCAGTTTGGAGTTCTTACATACAGCGTCAGTTTAACCTTCTGGTAAAATAAATGCCTGAGTGCAATTACTAGACCTTGGGATACACTATGTGTTCAGCACAGCAGACATCCTCAGGCCTCCACCCAGAGAATTTCCTTCCCAGGGTTCACCTACATTCATCACCCTCAACCTCGAACTCCCTGGACTCCACAGGGCTGCCTGCACTTGCCAGAACACTGTTCTCACACTCTTAACAGCCTTGCATCCTGTTCCCAACCAACAGTCCCCATTCTTCTGACAGTACTAGCTTTGTGGGTACTGTGTCATTCGGCCCACACACTTCCCGATTGGATTGCTAGCTCCTCATCACTCAGACCTCAGCGTCTTTGAGATGTGGTCCCAAAGGATGAGTGAAAGCATGTCTCTTCACACATGGGACCGAGTCTGTTCTAGTTCATTTTCTGCTGCTGCGACAACATTCTGACCCAAAGCGACCTGTGGAGGGAATGCTTTATCTTACAGTTTGTCCTACTTTGCCTTTTATTTTTGTGACAGAGCACTGGCCAGAACCAACACAAAGAGAAGAGGACTCACTTGGTTTACAGATGACAGCCCATCACTGAAGAAGCCAGTGCAGAAACTGAAGCAGAGACCATGGCAGGATGATGCTTACTGGCTTGCTTAGCGACCTGTCTGTGAGCCCTCTGCCCACGGATCAGGACCACTCACAGTAGGCTGGGCCCTTTCACATCAGTTGGCTATCAAGAAAATGCCCCCTACAAACACACCTGATGGCCAATCTGATGGAGGCAATTCCTCAGTTGAGATTCTCTAGGCTCATATGTCTAGATTTGCACTGGGTTGATGAAAACTAACTATGACACACTTCCAGGTCTTTCTCTGAGGAAAGCTGGTGCAGGAACTCCCAGCAGAAACCATGGAGGAACTTTGTTTACTTGCTGGCTGCCTGGCTCATGGTTACCTAGTGCATTCATGCAGTCGAGGTGCACCTGCATAGGGAGAGTGTTGCCCATAGTGGACTGGCTCTCTTACATCAATTATCAATCAAGAAAATGCCCTATAAACATGCTCACAGGCCAGTCTAATGAAGGCAATTCCCCAATTAAGATTTCCTCAGAGAAGTCTGGGTTCTGTTGACAGCTGAACTAACTAGGAAGCCTGTTTTTCATGTTAGAATTAAGGCTGACGCTCTGGAATTTCCCTCTTTCCCAGACAGTTTTAGTGTTTAGTGCTTCTGCTTCCCTATCTTTTAGGAGTTGTCTCTGGCAGTGCATCCCAACCTTCCTAATGCTATGACCCTTTAATACAGTTCCTTGTGCTGTGGTGACCCCAACCATAAATTTTCATCACTACTTTCATTGCTATTAACTAACTGCAATTTTGCTACTATTATGAATTATAATGTAAATATCTGTGTTTTCTGATGGTCTTGGGTGACCCCTGTGTAGGGTCATTTGACCCCAAAGGGATCAAGACACATAGGTTGAGAACTGCTGACCTATAGGAATATGCTCATTGTATGTAATGTAAATATTTTTGGAGACAGGTTAAATGGGGGGTTGTGACCCACAGCTGAGAACCACAGCTCTAAATCTTTATCCTTCATTCTCCATGGATGTATAGCATAATGCATAGAACATGTACAAACTCAACCCATTCAGATTGGCATCAGCAATCAGTTCAGTCCTCTTCCCAATAGTTAGTTGCCTATAATATCCTGTTGCTCTAGATGTTCTTAAGCCTGAGAACATACTAGAAAACAATGAACAGTGAATTAACACTACACAGAAAGACAAACACTCAAGTGAAGTTTTTCGGAAACTGAATGCAACACAGAAAATGCCACCCTGAATTGATATTTAAAATTGAACACACACATACCACCCCCCACCATCAAAAAAACTCTGAAAGTACATGACCTCAGTTACAGAATGAAGAGTCATGGATTGGTGGGTTTAAATGGGCCAAAAAAAAATTAGTTCTATTCACATTATCAACAGTAACCTGGACTGATCAGAAATAGTGTCAATAGAAATTGCTCATGACTTAAATGGCAAAAGAACACATTCAGATCGTTAATCATTCCTTACCTATGAAGTTCTGTCATGTTCATGGGTGGGAGTGCATGTCTTCTCTCTGATTAGCCTTTCAACTCAAACCTGTATCTGCATTTGTGGGGCTCAGCCAAGTCAAGAGGGGGGAAAAAAACCCATAACCTATCACAGTTTAATGAATACACTGAGCACACCCCCACAGAATCCTAAGTACATATTAAAGCTGCAGTAACTTAGTTGCCAATATTGACTTGAGAATTGACAGCAATAGACTTGAACAGAATGTCAGAAAAGTATTCATTTATAGAAGAACCAATACCCAGTAAAAGTGGGTGTTCAAGGTCAGTGGGGAACGTTTGAATAGTTGATGGAGTCAAGGCAATTGGTTGTTTAGATCAAGTGAGAGCTTTATCAGGATGCATTTGCTGGCTAATAACCTAAGAACAAAGCAGCGGCCAAAATCAAAAGAGATTTCTGATAGAAATCAACAATTGCTAGTATTGGACCCCCTGCTCAATCATGAACTCATCACAGGCTACCAGACACTCCTGAGAGCCAGTCACTGGTTTTGCTATGTTACTGTCACAGTTAGGGTTGCTATTGCTGTGAAGAGACACCGTGACCACTGCAACTCTTACAAAGGAAAACATTTAGTTGGGGCTTCATGGAGGAAAGGAAGCATGGCAGTGTTTAGGCAGACATGATGCTGGAGAAGGAGCTGAGAATTCCACATCCTGGTCCACCAGCGGCAGCAGCAGGAGACTGTGTCAATAGCTTGAGCATAGGAGACCTCAATGCCTGCCTCCCAAGTGACACACTTCCTCTAACAAGGCCACACCTCCCAATAGTGCCATTCCCTGTGAACCTATGGGGGCCAATTTCATTATTCAAACCACCACAGCCATAAACAAGAAATAATCTTTATGTAGCTCAAATAAGCTTGAGGGCCAGATTTTTTCATTATGTAACTTGGGAGACAGGAGCAAAAAAACTATTTTAGGACAAATGAAAGTAACATTAAATTTTAATTTTAATTCCCACCAATAAACTCTTATACAGCTCTGTTCATTTGTTTACATTTCCTCAAATGACAGTTTTAACCCTGGAAGTCCAGGATGGAGTGGGGGCAATGAGATTCTTCAGAATCTGCTCTCTGGCCCTTTACAAATGAAGCTTGCCCACTCCTGGCCTGCAGAGTCCAAGCTCCTTCAGCTTCCTTTGCTGGTATCCTTACATTGCCTTAGCAATGTAGTTCTTTGTCAGCACAGCCTCAGCCCTGGTTCTGAAACCAAAGCCTTCCTAGAATCCCAGCCAAATTCTGGCAGGTCCCTACCTAGAGGTGAGATCAGTCTCTCTCCCCAACCAGAAACAAGTTCCAGAAGGGAGAGGGTATGGGACCAAGACAGGGGCAGGAGAGCTGCAAGATATAGAACTCCTGTGATCTCTTCATAGGAAAGGCTACATAAGAAACCCAGGATCAATAAATATGAGTCTAATTTACCCCTAAAAACTCTATCCCTATAAAGCTAATTTATACAACTAATTTATCCCTAGAAAGCAGAGTCAACTAAAGCATATGTGCCACATTATTTTTTTCATTAAGAGTTTTACAAACCAAAAAAGGAGACTTAGTAACTCAAAGAATTCCGAAAGGCTTAAGAAATATTCAAATTCTCATTTTAAAAAAGATGCAACTGGAAATACAATGATGTTTTCCTCATCAGAATAACTTCCCCTGTAGAGAAAATGGAGACTCCCAGTTGCGGGGGAGGGGAGATAATGTGGCAATGTTTAGAGAAAAGCCTAATAGTTGGACTATGCCAATTCAGGACTCTTTAACTAGCAGCTGTCTACCATTTCTGCCCCAGAAATCCTTCTTCATGAAGGTATGTATTCAAAGACAACCAGCAACATAAGAGCCTAGGATTTTAAATTCCCATTTGAGTGTCTACAATAAAGAGATCAATTAAATGTGTTATTGAAGTCTTTAAAGTAGTGCTTTACACTCACACAGCAAAATACTATCATTCTGGAAACTTGAGTGGTATAATTTTGAAATGTCCCCATAGCACCTTGTTGAAGAGCTACCAACAAGAAAGCAGTGTCAAAGCGCCTATCAGACCTAACGCTATCCCAAGTCAGTCTCCGGAGACAGAACTGCATCCGAACAGTAGGGTTTTCATGTTGTTCATGATGTAGATCCTGCTATCAGAACCCAAGTAAATTACCCTTAAGTCTGCCAGAACTTGGACGGCAGGGGAGAACCAAACAAAACAGAGCCCACAGAAGATGAAGGCACTTGGCAGACAACCCGAGTTCAATCCTCATAACTCAATAGAAAACTGACTCCCACAGTGGTCTTCAGACCTCCACACACGTGCCACACACCCCCACCTTTAGAAAATTAGAAGCTACTACCAAAACCCACCTAGCACTGACAGACGCTTGGGCATCCCTGTTTACTTCAGAAACTCCAGCTCTTGCCAAGACAGAGCCCAAGAAAAGCAAAGCTGGGACATTACCCCAAGGCCTGCGGTGAAGCCAGCCCTCACTGCACCATTCCACAGAGATGCAGAGTTATGACTATCGACAAAGACACTGTCGTAAGGCAAGTCTGAGATTTCTCAAAGTCCCTAGTGTGCTCCTCTTCCCCTTCTGTTGAGGGGACAGAGCACATGACATTGGAATGTATAAAGTGTTTCTCTTCTACACAAAATCTGAAGGGTAATTTTGACAAGAAGCCCACACTGGAATCCTTCTCTATGTCTATTTTGGGCCATTTCAGAAGTCATTTGAGTGGATGCTAGAATAAACAGATTTATCATCAGAAGCATTCTCTTTTTCAGGATCCTTGACAGTGAGACTTGGAACCCAATATATACTCACTCATCTTGCTGTTTCAAGGAAAGGAGGTAGGGAATCCAAATTAAGAGACTCTCAAGTGATAGTACAACATTTTATTGAAGGTAATAAGAAAAAAAGTTAATTTCCACTAAGTTAAAGTTATTAGGCGGGAAGTCCCTTAAAACAGTGAGATCTAACCCTCCTGTGAGACAAAAGGCCTTCCCCCACTAGCCTGAAGGCAGTCAAGGGTCTTGATGTCCTCTACTCTTCACTAGCCTGTGACATCATACCCCCTCGACAGAGTTTCCACTCACTCCAGAGGCCAGGAATGTCGGGCTAAAGGGAACTGTCATTCAAAGGCTAGATCAGCTTCCATTCAGCCCCAAACCTATGGTTCAGACAATAGCAGAACAGCCTGGAAGGATCCAAAACAGAGCCCCATTTAGAGTAGAGTGTTAGCCCAACAGAGGGTAAATACATTCATTCAAGCTCTTCTTCCCCTGTCTAAGACTCCTCAAAGATGGCTGTTAAACCTGGCCTCCCTAGACAGTTCATGACAGGCGACTGAATACCCAATGGGCCCAGCCCCTCAGTGGTACCAATGTCTGAGAATAATAGTACAGAGGTGTCTGCCTTTAAAGAGAAGTATCCATGGAGAGGCGAGTCCTGAAACTCCATCTTTACTGTGCTTTGGAAAATAGGAACCAAATCCCCTCACTTATCCCCAAAGAGATCTGGAGACTATACCCTTAATAAATGACTAAAACTTAAATGAAGATCAGACCCACAAGAGGCTCCTCAGGAATCTCAGGAGCAGCCACATTTTTCTACCAGGGAAATGTTCATGTAGTGCACGCTCATCTTGTGCTCATCATCCTGGACCATCAAGGAGAAAGGACGGACCTTGGTAGGACTACAGACCTGAAAGAGCCTGGAGCAGGTGGGTACTTCCCTCTGCAGAATAAAGGACAGAAATATGAATCTATTGTTGTCCTGGGTCCATAGTTAATCAGCAGACACAGCAGGCCTAAGGGGGAAAGGAGGCTGGGCACATGGGAGAAGCCTCCAGATTAAGACTTGAGAAGGATCTTTTAAAAACTGGAGGTGTTCAGCTGGGCATGGTGGCTTACTCTTAATTAGAGGCAGGTAGATCTCTGTGAGTTCAAGGCCAGCCTGTTCTACATAGTAAGTTCTAGGACAGCCCAACCTACATAGGGAGAAATGACCCATCTCAAAACAGAACACCACAAAACAAAAAAACTGGAGTTGTGCATTATAACAAAAAATTAAAGTAAATAAGATCACATTGGGGGAAAGACATGACAAACTACGTTAGTGTAGATGACACTAACCCCACTTTCAGTGGCTTCTTTGGCTCAAAACGAGACATGCCCAGGAAGTCAAATGTTTAGTGCTATTCCAACATAGCCCCAAATAAAAATAAGGATCGTTTTGTACCTTGTAGTATTCGAAATTGGAGTGAAGGAGCTCACTGTTCAGGGCCAGGCAGATCCCTTGGCAGTAAGGGAAGCTGAAACTCTTGGGTGCCACGATACACTGGCCCCACGAAGCTCTGTGAAGGTTCACCTTTTGATCCTGCAGATGACAAAGCTTCTCTGTGGGGAGATGAGCGTGGTTAAGATCCAGCCGCTGGTGAGTCTGGTTTAAGAACAGCTGTTCCACATTGGGGATAAAGGGCTCCTCAACGTAAGGCAGGTGAAACAGAGGTGGCTGGGCATAGGACAAGGATGTGAACAGCAGCACTACATCTCGCTTGTCTTGGGTACTGGAACATTTCCACAGGACGGTTTCGGGGACAAGAGTGGACACAGACTTCTCTACCAGGAGGATAGGTACCACCTCCATCCAATACATTAGTAAACAGTAGATCTCCAATAACGATCCTCCTTCTGACTGATGAGATGAAAAGATAATGGGGAAAACATCCAGAAGGATTCTTTGTGAGTCGTTTTGATGGTTCTTGAACTCTAGAACGAGCTCTGAGGCATGAGGAGCAATCGGTACCCAGGCCCAGAGCTGTATTAGGGCAGTACCCTGAAAGGGAGCTGCTTCGAAGTGCAGAAGCCAGTAACTGTGCAGGAACTGGGTGCCTGTGGGGACAGAGGGAAGCTTCGGGAGGTCGCTCCACAGAGAAAGCTCACCCGACATCATTCCCCTCTTCCTCCCCACCACCCCAGACCTGCAGGTCAACCAGTCACTTAGCAGATCCAGCTGTGTACACCCACCCATGAAGCCAGCTCTTGATTCCATGGCAACCAGAAATGGATTTCTCAGCCTCTCCACTTACTACCCTGCAATTGGAATTGAGTCAAAGGATGACAGCCTCAGGGCTGATGACCGTACAGGCGCTGTATGATCCAGGATAAGCCACTTGCCCTGTTGCATTTCATAACACACTAGAATTGCTGGCAGGACACCTGTGTTGTGAACTTCATGCTTTAGAGCATCTTTGCATACAGAACACCAAGACATTTGCCATTATGTCTAAGGCCATCTTACCTCTGAGATCCATAGAGCTGAAACCAGGAGACAGACCTGAGGATAGCTAAGTAATCCTGCCCAGTATCTCCTTGTTCTACTCCCAAGGAATCCAGATGTCTGTGTCTCCCAACTAGCCCCACAAAATGCTACCAGATGGCTCCCAGATTATTGCCTCCCCAGCAGAGAACAAAACTGTAGTCACTTACTTTTAGACGTGAGGGTAAAGCCATGTTGTCTGGAAGAAAAGATGGTATTTATACCAGAAGGCAGAATATGAGTGGGACATTGCAATGCTTGCACCCGGCTAAAATTCATGCACCAAAGACCCAGGACGAAAAGACCACAGCTAAGCCAAGAGCTGCCACCCATGCCACAGCGAGCCCCCATCATACGTCTTTTCGAAGCTCACTGCCCCGTTTACTGCTTTTAAATACCCACCTACCCAGGTGTGGGCCTTAGGATCCCCGGCACAGCTTGGGCCTTCTCGGGAATCCAAGGTGAAGTGAATTCAGGTGGGGGAACCTGCCATTCTCCGCACAGCTTCAGAGCCTGCTTATTCCGTGGAGCTGTGAAAGTGATCATACAGAGTATTTCTCAAACTAAACTTAGAATGCACCATGATATCATTAGCAGTCAGACGCATTTATAGGGAATATGTGCATGGACGGGACGTGTCAAGCCAAAGAGTATAAAGAGGACAGGTATGGAGACTGACCCAGCTGCACTTTATCTCAACCTCAAGTCCTCCAGAGCATGGCTCTCAAATGTGAGATAACAGAATGGCCTCAGTGATTGTTTAAACAGAGATTGCTGAGCCCTTTGCCAGAGTTTCCCATCAGTTAAAGGAGTCTGAGTAGTTACCTTTCTAGAAAGTTCCCAGTCGATGCTGAGGCTGCTGGCCCTGAGACCAAACTTTTAAGAACCACCGATATCTGTTGTCTGTGTCACAGCCGGTACATAGCAGATGCCCAGTAAGTCTGCTCACTCATGAGAAATAAACAAGTGGTTCCTGGGTGTTGCAAAACTCTGGAATTCTTTATAGAAATTCCTTCACATTAGAAGGGTAGAATTCATTAGCTCTGGAAGTATCAAATCAAGTGCCCACATTGTCTTAATTGTGTTTGAGGAGAGGAAAAATGCAGATTGTCAAAACAATACAAAAATACTAAAAACAGGAGATTTCCACACGATCCTCTTCAAGAGTCAAGACGTAGTGATTGTTATGAGCACATGACACACATATGTAAGTAGAATGATAGAATGCATAGGATGAACTTGTCAATGAAGCACACAAGGTAAGACATGCCTCACTCACAGGTTAACCTGCCTGCCATAATGCTTGCTTTTATTAAAAGAACAAATCAGCTGGGTGGTGGTGGCAGTGCACGCCTGTAATCCCAGCACTCAGGAGGCAGAGGCAGGTGGATCTCTGTGAGTTCGAGGCCAGCCTGGTCTACAGAGCTAGTCCAGGACAGGCTCCAAAACTACAGAAAAACCCTGTCTCAGAAAAAAAAAAAAAAAATCACGTTGACATACACACAATCGTAAAGAAGAAACTTGCTTGAGGGAGATTCATGCTCATTAAAAAAAAATCTCAAGTTATGTAAATAAGCATATCAAAATTAATAATCAGTGCATTCTGTCTTTAAAAATGTTTCCCCAGCATCAGCTCACAGACTCACCCAGCAACAGAGAAGCTTGTGAGCTCAGCATGCAGATATTTGTTTTGCAGCTGGAAAATAAAAAAAGAAAGGTAAAGATCCACCCAAGGCAGGGTTCCCTCCGTTCCTAAGGCAAAGCAGGCTGTGTGTTAGGACAGTTTTTCTGGATTTTTGCCCTTTAAAAATCATGAGATATTGCCAGATGTGGTGACCCATGTCTTCAATCCCAGCATTCAGGAGGCAGAGCCAAGTGGAACTCTGTGAGTTCAAGGTTAGGGAGGTCTAGGCAACTAGTTGCAGTACAGCAATGGCTACATAGTAAGGCCCCTGTCTCTAAAATAAAATAGTAAAATAAAATAAATCATGAGCTACAGGGCTAGGGATGTGCGTCAATCAGTGTGGTGTTTGCCTAGCATATGTAAAGTCCTGAATTCAGTCTCTACCACCACAAAAGCCAGGCATATACATCTATAATCTCAACAATACAGGAGTGGAGGCAGGAGGAAAGAAATTCAAGGTCATCTTCAGCTACGTAGAAAATGTGTGGCCAACCTGGGCTTCATGAGACCTTATTTTAAAAAATAAATAAATAAATAAATTAATAATAATAATAATAATAATATCATAAAACTAGTTCAATTTGGAAGAAACTAGCTTTGGTGAAGGAATAGGAACTTTTAAAAGCTAAGGACAGAAAATTAACTTTGAAAGCAAATAATTTGTGTGCCCCTGAGCAGCCCACTAATTGCCAGCAGCCCTTCTGTTAATTTTCTATCCAGTGGGAAAGCGAGGGTAACTTCTCCGTGGAGTTATGCCTCTGCTTTTTAATGAGCCGATTTTATGGAATTCCAATTAA
Organism: Onychomys torridus; assembly: GCF_903995425.1. NCBI lineage: Eukaryota > Metazoa > Chordata > Mammalia > Rodentia > Cricetidae > Onychomys > Onychomys torridus. The sequence continues at coordinate 35,244,789 of NC_050457.1, read as the reverse complement.
ATATGTAGTGAGCTTATGGAATCTCAAGCAAACCCGGGTCTCCTTTTTGTTTACATAAATTAATCTTGAAATTCTCAGCAAGGCTTCAAAAGCTGCACCAAGTGTGAACGTGTGAAGGGAAATCCTTCCTGAATTTGCAAATTGCCTTCAGTCAACAGCTATCCCCGAATGAGAGCTTGTTTTGCTAATTTGTGGCTGAGCAGCTGTCATTTTTGTGAGCTTCTTTTACCAGAGAAAATTTGAAAATGAGTCAGGCAGAGAGGCCAGATTGCTTTCTCTGGTAAATGTTTTCATACGCTTCTCAGAGGGCATTCTTGTTTTGCATGGAAAAAGTCAGCAACAACAACAAAAAATCATTCATTAGCTACCACTCTGGAGAAAGTGTTGGCCAATGACACAGACACAGACACCTCAAATTGCAATGGATTATATCTCATGTGTCACACCATGCCACAACTGAGAGTGTGGGGTGGGAATATAGACCAACAAAATGGGAGCCAACTCCTCTAGGAGCCTGCAGGACCTAGCAGAGGCCGAGAGGGGCTAGCTGGTGCTGATGCTGTAGGCATAGGCCCTCACGGGGCCGTTCTGTACGCGTGGCTATCATGAGGACCAGAAGCAGTTGCAAACACTTCATAACTAATATGTTCCACCAATCAGGGTGCTTTGTAAATTGTAAACCGCGTGTCCCCTTCTATGGACAGGGTGTCATGTGTGCCTGTAACACAGTCATCTTTACGTTTCCTTGAGTACTTAGCCAATAAAAAGTAACAACTATACATGTTCAACCATTAAGAAACCAGGGCTGGCAAGATGGCTCAGCTGGTTAAGATGCTTGCTAGGAGAGTCTGATGGTCTAAGTTCAACCCCCAGGACCCATGTAAAGGTAGAAGGAGAGAGCCAAATGCACAAAATTGTCCTCTGCCCTTTACGTGTATACCTGAACACACATATTATGATGATGATGATGATGATGATGATGATGATGATGATGATAATAAATAAAATTTAAGAAACACTTTATAAATAATAAACCACAAGCAGTATATAAATACACCCTAAAACACAAAAACATAGAAATAGAAGAATAAGAAAAATACATAGGAATTCTATTTTTTAGTGTATTCTTCCTGCCCCAATGAGTTATCTGTGGAGATCTCACTCTATAGTCATACTGAACTTATGTGAAAATAAGGAGTAATAACCATAATTAACATTCACATAGGACATGCAAATACTGCTAAATATTACTAATTCTGGTGTTCCCACCATATTAACTTGTTTGATCTTGGTAATGGACTTACACAGAAGGTAAAATTATTGTATTTCTTTCTCAGGTGATGAAACTGAAGGCTAGATGGTCTCTTAATCTATCCATAGCCACACAATTACAAAGAAGTAAGTAAGGAAAGGCTTGAAACCCAGGCAATCTAAAGCCAGAATCCAGTGAACCTGAACCTGAAAAGCCTCGTAAGTTATCCCATACTAACCAGTAAGTGAAAGGGTTCATGTGCATTGGCTCCCATAGTGTCTGAGTGATGACATGTAACTTTCCATGTTATAATTGTTGCTTCAAATGCGTGTCTCCACTGCTAGTCTGAAAAGGCCTTTGGAGCAGAGACTGGGTTATGTTTGTTTATATGGCAGCATTGAACACCTGTACACATGCTCTTGGTAGGTATTGTTCAATGACTGTTGGGTAAAAGAAATAATATTTTTTAATTGTGTGTGTGTGTGTGTGTGTGTGTGTGTGAGAGAGAGAGAGAGAGAGAGAGAGAGAGAGAGAGAGAGAGAGAGAGAGAAAAGAAGGAGGAGGAGGAGGAGGAGGAGGAGGAGGAGGAAGAAAAAGAAGGAGAAGGTGTCAGATCCCCTACGGCTAGAGTTACAGGCAGTTGTGTGAGCTGCCTTGTTGATGCTGGAAACTGAACTCTGGTCTTCTACAAGAGCAGCAAGCATTTTAAACCACCAAATCTGCTCTCTAAACCCCAGAGTGGGGCAAAGAAATATTTTTCAAAAACTGGGTACATGGAAGAACTTACCCAAATCACTAATACGCACTGAAATTTTAATGTGCTTGAACTAGGACTGGAACTCTCTCTCCAATTAACAAAAATACTCAGACTTTTTTTTTTTTTTTTTAACTAAGAAATCAGTCTGTTGTTAAGCCAACACCTGGGGGAAATGGTCATGGATTTCATCAAGTTCCAAGCATGGATACTGTCCATTCATGATCTCCAGACCCTGAGCTTAGAGAACAAAGAAAAAAGATGAAAGAAGAGAGATAAGATTGGGCTGTAGAGGCACTATTCATGTCTCCTCTGATGGAAGAGTCAAACACAAAGAGCTCTGGAGACGATGGGAACTATATCTCATTGAAACAGTAGCCTGTGTATCTAGTTAGAAAAATAATAATAATTGAATAATTTTCAAAAAGAAATATGAGTGAACAGACAAGTGGTGGCCTTCCTTTGCATAAACCTGGGCTAGTATGGCTTGAACCCAGGATGTATGCTTTCACTTCCTTGACTGATATTTTGTCAAGCTACCCAGGCTGCAAGATCATGTGACAATTTACCCCAAACCACGAGAGGCATCCTTTTGAATAGCATGATTTGGGACTGAGATAATGAGGCCCAAACCTCAAAAAGTCTGTTCTGATATTTGCAGCTAGACAAACTCCAGGGCACATTGATTTAAACATGAAGTCTGATAAAATGTCTGTATCTTTTTACACGAACTGTTTGTACCCATAGCTTAAGATCCAAAGCCTCCCAGTGAACACAGTGACTGTGCAACTGTGTTAATAAATTACTACTTAGTATAACAGGATGAGTTCCATATAAATAATTTTATCGGTTTTCCATTGCTTTATATTTTTTTCAAATGAAAGGCAGTTTTATGAAAGTTGAATGCTGACCTCCATTTTGTAATTTATTTGACTGTTGACTGGTGAATGTCACTCTTTGGGGGCTTCCTTTTACCAACTGTTCTGTAAAAATGTCTATTTAATTATGTCACTGAGAGAGCTGTGACTGCGTTGTCTTTATTTCCTGTTCTCCACAGTGACTGTAAGGTGTTACCCAACTGTATCACCATTGAACTGTTTTTTGGTGGTGGTTTTTCTTTTCTTTTTTTTTTTTTTTTTTTTTTTTTTTTTTTGGTTTTTCGAGGCAGGGTTTCTCTGTGTAGCTTTGCGCCTTTCTTGGAACTCGCTTTGTAGACCATCTCTCATAGAGATCCACCTGCCTCTGCCTCCCAAGTGCTGAGATTACAGGCATGTGCCACCACTGCCCGGCTTACCATTGAACTGTTTAGCAAAGCTGGGCAGCTTCAAAGATAGTCATCTCTCTCTGTCACCTTTATTTTTATTTTTGCATACTAGTGTTTTGTCTGCATGTATATATGTGTGCCATATCCAAGCAATACCCAAGAAGACTAGAAGCAGGGCCTTGGGTCCCCTACAACTGGACTTACAGGCCTTTGTAAGCTGCCGTGTGGGTGCTGGGAATCAAAGGAAGGTCCTCTGGAAGACCGGTCAGTGTTCTTAATCTTCGGTGGTTTTCAGCCTGTGGGTCATGACCCCTTTGGGTCACCTAAGACCATTGGAAATATCAGATATTTATTTTACAATTCATAACAGTAACAAAATTACAGTTATAAAATAGCAACAGAAATAATTTTATGGCTTTGCAGGGAGAGCTAGGGAGGTCACCACACCATGAAGAACTGTATTAAAGGGTCACAGCATTAGGAAGGTTGAGAACCACTGCCCTAAACCATCTCTCTGGCCCCAAAGACATTCATCTTAAGGAGCAGAGAAGTCCGAGGAGCTGTGTTACTCAGGGAGTGGTTAAATGACCCCTCGAAAGATCACCAGCCTCCCCCAACCAAGCATCTTCAAATACAGTATCCTGCAACTCTTGAGCCTTAACATGCCTGAACCAGGAAGATTAAAAAGCAGGTTCTGATTCAGTGGGGCTGGGAAGGGGCCAAGATTCTGCAGTTCCTAAGGCTCCCATAAGAGCTTATCCAGTGCCTCAGGACAGTCTGAAGCAAGAAAGCAGCTGGTGAGGAATCCACACCCTCCAGGTCTTCTGCCAACAGCAAAGGGGTTTCCCGGGAAAAGTCAGCTATGGGTGCACAAGTGATTGATTAGCCAATCACCTGGGATAGACCCTTTACAGTTGAGGGCCTGGACTTCAGTAGACCATGCTAGTTCTCTGTAGGTTATCACGCTGAGTTAAACACAGGAAGTACCTCAACTAGTTTTCTGGTAGTGCTGACATTGTCCCTTCTATCCAGCTTAGGTGATCCCACTAAGACCAGCCAACTGTCATCTGAAATGGTTATTTTTAGGAGGGACGGAATCAAAGATGCAATTCTCAAGTAGAAAAAGAGGGCTTGCCTGTGTGAAGGTGGGTTTAAAGCTTTTGTGATCTAGTGTGCCGAATGCTACAGAAACCAAATAAAGAGATTCCAGAACTCTCCACCAGTCTTAGCAATAACCAGACTGATTCCTTCACCAGCTTCCTCACGGAATCAGTTTCCTAAAAGGAAAGGAAGGTTACAAAAGGCACTAGTGAATTCAATTGGCCCCGTGAGTGATGTGAAGGCAGAAAGAGGCCCCTGAGGGGTGGGAGGAGGCGAGCAGGGTACATGCTGGGAAGGAAGAGCAACATGTTTTATATTAAATGCCAAAATGAAACCTACTACTCCATGTGCTAGTTAAAAGGTAAAAAGCAAACAAAAACTTGTTAAATAAATGTGGGGACCCAATACCGCAAACCAAAAATCAACTGGCTTCTCTACATCAGTGGTTCTCAACCTTCCTAATGCTGCGACCCTTTAATACGGTTCCTCAGGTTGTGGTGACCCCCAACCATAACTTTATTTTTGTTGCTATTTCATAACTGTCATTTCGCTGCTGTTACGAATTGTAGTGTAAATATTTTTGGAGATACAGGTTTGGCAAAGGGGTCATGACCCACAGGCTGAGAACCACTGCTCTACATCCACATCCTCCAAGTGTGGTCCCAGGATAAACAGTACCATCCCTGGAATGTCTCAAAGAAACAAATTCTCAGATCCCTCCCTGTCTCTACAGATCAAAAGCTTCAAGTAGGGCCAACAACTCAGTTTTTTAAGAAGTCTTCACGCTAAAGTGTGAAAAATACTGTTTTCCTGATAATTCTCTGGAATTACCGCATCATTTTCCCTCAGAATTTAAAGGGCTTTCAGATGAAGGTATGCAGCTGCAAGAATTTGTATATTCGTGTCTGTAGGGGTGCATGGGAGGGGTAAGATGTATGTGGGTGCACCTGTATGGAGACCAGAGTAGACATTTGATGTTTTCCTCAATGTGTCTTCACTTTATTTTTTGAGACAAATTCTCTCACTGAAGCTGGAGCCCATTGATTGGCTAGAATGGTTGACCAGCAAGCCCCAGGGCTCCTCTTGTCTGTCTCTGCAGTGCTGGGATTGCAGGGGTGTGCTGGGATTGCAGGGGTGTACTGCCATGCCTGGGTTTCAGAAGCATGCGGGGATTCAAAAGCAGGTCCTCATACCCATGTGATAACTACTGACTGAGCCATCTCCCCACCCTATGAATTTTGTTCGCAGCATAAAAACAATGTAAGCCCAGCCATGATGATGCACACCTGTAACCTCAGCACTTGGGAGGTTGAGGCAAGAGGGTAACCCCAAGTTCTGAACCAGTCTGGGTTGCGGAATGAGACTGTCTTAACAAGGAAAAGGAAGGAAGGTAGGAAGAGAGGGGGAAAGGGAGGAAGAGAGAGAGGGAGGAAAACCTAGTTCCAAAAAATGCAGAAGAAATTGCAGTACAGAAAGCCACCAGCAAAACAATTACAGTGATCAGGGTGTCCCCAGGGGCGGAGCTTAATCCTCTTAGTGGGAAAGAGATGGGGCCTGGGCAAGTGAGGTGTGAACTCAAATTAGCCTGGTCTGTAAGTCAAGGGCCCTAAGGAAAAGGAGAGTTGGGGAGTCTCTGCCCCTCCAGAGAGCTGCTCTTTTCCTCTCACACAGAGCCAAAAGCAAAAGCCTGACCCCAGCCACCAGCTGAGCCCTGCAGAAATGTGCAGTCAGGCTCACCGCACTGCAGGGTATGGAGAGCCCAAGAAATCCTGAAGCCCCCCAGCACAGCAGAGGCCAGCAAGACACCACCCTGCAGGAGTGTCCCCACAACCCCGGGTACAGTCCATTGTACTGTGGGGCTAGAGAGAAAGGAGCCCCAAAAAGACATTTCAAGCTAAAGACTAGAAGAGGGATGGAAGTGGATGTTGTATCCAGGAAGAAAATTTTACAGCTTCACAGTACAATGTAAGAACCTAAAATGAGCAAAAGATAGCAACACATATTTCTCCAAAGAAAAGTGGATGGCAATGGGCATGTGGAAAACTGCTCAGTCCCATATATGCTCAAGTCACACCCAGGATCTCGGTTCACTTCCTGTTGCCTTTGGATCAAGATGTGAGGACTCTCAGCTCCTGCACCATGTTTGCCTGCATGTCTCCATACTCCCAGCCACCATGCTTCCGCCATGATGGTAATGAACTGAACCTCTAAAACTAAGCTACCACCTTTTTCTTTATAGGAGTTACCCTAGTCACAGTGTCTCTTCACAGCAATAGAAACTCTAAGAAATGTCCATTTTAATCCTTTGCTCATTTTAAATTGAGCTTTCGTTTATTATTAAACTGTACAAATCTTTTATGTTATAAATACAAGTCCTTTATCAGAGTTTCTTCTGTTTCCAGATGACATCCTTTGAGACACCAGCTTTTAGATTTTCGTGTAGTCCAACTTACCAATTTTTCTTTTATTTCTGGCATTTTGGGTTTCATACCCCAGAAATCACTGTCACATCTAATATCAAGAAGCTCCCCCATTTCCCACACTGTGTTTTCTTCTAAGGTTTGTTGGTGTTGTTTGTTTTGCTTCTTGGTTTTTGGTTTTTGGTTTTTGTTTGTTTGTTTGTTTGTTTGTTTGTTTGTTGCTTGTATACTTTTGTCTTTGGTCCATTTGGAGTTCATTTTTGTAGCTGCGCCCAGGGATCTGATTTCAGGCTTCACTCTTTTCATGTTACTGTCTAGTTGTTCCGGAATCATTGGTGAAAAAAAATAGTGTCTTTCCCCATTGAATTTCTTCAAGATCCTTGTCAAAATGAATTGGTTCTAATGTGAAGGCTGGTTTCTAGAGTCCCTGTCCGTTCCATGGATCTATTTCCTGTCTGTATGTCAGTACCACACTGTCTTGATTACTGTCACTCTGTGGGAAGAAAATATCAGGAAACGTGAGTCTTCCAACTTTCTTTTCTCATAATTGTATGATGCCTATATATGCCTATATATGATATATATATTACATATCACTTCTAACCTACTTATTTTACGTATATATCCTTTTTATAGTTTGCTACACTACCAAAGTCCTTCATTTTGGTTCTTCATAAAAGCCATCTTTTCTTCCTTGTGGAGATGTCCTGGCTGCTTCCTGTGGGGACTGCCATAATCAGCAAAGCGGAGCCTTCTGGAGCTCCCTCTGTGAATGCTGGTGAACAAAAGGCTCTCTGTAACAGAGGTGGATCTTCCTTCTCCCTCAGATCTGTTCTTGGGCCAGGTGTCTCTTCACAGCATTGTTGTTTTAAACTCTTGAGGCCTTTAAAGATAATTATTCTATGATTATTCCAGTTAAATTGTTCAAACTTGAACTGAGTTCATTCCTTAATAACAGATTCTTTGGAATAGTCTTCAATGTGTGTATATAAAGCATTCATACAGAGATGAGCATAATTCATGATGGCAAAGATATATATAGATATAGATATAGATATATAATTATGTTATGAGAGCTGTAGAGACACATACATACATAGATACCTATTTTTACTTGTAAGCTTCTACATATAACTTCTTTCCTAATTGCCTAATCAGTCCCCCAAAGAGTAAAATTTCAGTTCAAACTAACAAAAGAAGCTGTCCCTCCTTGGGCATTAGGGTATCTATGCCAATTCTTTTTGTGCCATGAAAGACACAAATCCCTCAGTACCATCACACCAGCCTTTAAGAAACTCTGAGACTAGTAACATTAAGTTAAAATTCTAACAAGTCTTTTCCTATGGCGTGGAAGACTCCCTGCCATAAGAGACTTGATTATTTTCCAAAATTTTAAGCCATCCAATACGTATCTTAAGAAACTGTTCTAAAAAATTATCAAGAAAGGTCTCCCCACAAATTAACAATAAGCAAGAAAAAAGTGATAAAGATAGGCAGCGTGGTGTTTATGTGGGCAGCAGACCTGGTTTTAAATCACTTCTCAACACTGTCTGGGGCTGTGAGAAGGCAGTCACTTCGGCAAGTCTGAGAAGGAAGCTTGTAAGAGCATGGATGTTAAATGTCCCCAGAAGGCCCACAGGCTACAGGCTCTGGCCCCAGGTTGGTGCTTTGGAGAGATGGTGCAATCCTCAGGTGGAGCTCAGTGGTGTGTCCTTAGATCACAGCAGGACTACCTTGGAGGGGACTCTGAGAGCCTGGCCCCTTCCTCTTCTTTTGCTTCCAGGTCATGAGGTCAGTCAGCAGTTTCCTCTGCCTGCATCAGGCACACTCTCCCAAGTGCAGAAGCAATGAGTCCCTGTATAAACCTTTTCTCTTTATAAGCTAATTGGACCAGGTATTTTTAAAACAGTAACAGGAAGCTGGCTAAACAAACTTGTTGCTAGCAAGCAGAAATGGATTTACAGACCAACATGAGTGGGTGCCATGGGGTTCTTTATGGCTGGTCTATTGTTAAGCCTGAGTTACAGAGTACTCATGGACTTCAACTATGGACTAAGGAAGACAATTGAGAGAGGGCCCATCTAGGGATTCCAAGTGTGCACAGCTGAAGCTATTTCCTCACTTGAACCTTGGGGACAGTGCAAGGCCTCAGATGCTAACATCCGATGGGCAATAGTAAAATACTTTGATGATACAGACACTAGGAGCATCGTGCTGTGTATGTGGGGGTTAGGAATAACCCCAAACTTCCATGTGGTGAGCATCACCACCCTGAGGAGCAGAAACTAGAACCTGGAAACAATAATAGTTGACATGAACTTCAGGGGAAATAATAATTATTTTTCATAGGTTAACTATGAACAGTAGCTGCAGTCATGAAAACATCCAGTTCCTGCTCCTACAAAACCCAAATTAAAGCTCAATTCTAGATGTGGGTGGGGAGTGTATAGTGGGAACAGTGGCAAGGGAGGGGACCGAACCCTCTTCTGCTCTCATGGTAAGAAGGCAGAGGATACCCAGGTCAAAATAACCAGAAGCAGCAACATCACATTTTCAAAGGACACATAAAGATGAACCCAGATCAGCAGCTGAGTGGCAGTGACCAAGGCTTCCTCGGAGAGGGGAATGTGAGAGTGGGATCAGAGAATCAGTCTTTTTCACGACAAAACTCACAGAGCTGATTGATTACCTAAGCTGTTTTTATTGAGAAAATGTAAGAAAAAGGAAGAGGAGGAGGAGATGAGAGCATCGAGCTGAGACATAAATCACTCAATAGTCTAAGAACAACTGAACTCAGCCAGAACTGATGGAAATGGGGAGACTGGAGCAGAGAAGTGAAGACCGTCTTAGAAAACATGAGAAAAGCTCAGTGTTTGCTGTGTGGGGACAAGAGATACTCAGATGCTCACATCTCAAACCAGTCTGCTTGGTAAATGGGATCTACCCACCTCACACAATGAACATATGCCTATAAACCACAGGTTCCCAACCTGTTGGTCAAGACCCCTTTGGGGGTCAAACAACCCTTTCACAGGGGTCACCTAAGACCATCGGAAAACACAGATGTTTACATTACAACTCATAACAGTAGCAAAATGACAGTTATGAAGCGGCAATGAAAATAATTTATGGTTGCGGGTCAACACAACATGAGGAACTGTATCAAAGGGTTGCAGCATTAGGAAGGTTGAGAACCATTGCTCTAGACTCTGCTTTTTCAAATGATGGGACTAGGGAATGGAGTCCTTGATTTGTACAGGGCTCTCATATCTGTGAACTACTAATGTCCACATTGTTGTTTTAACTCTACTATATGAAGATCCTCCAGTCCTACCTAGCCAAAGATACAGCAGATTCTCTGTGAACAACCTAGGGCGATTGGATGTCTTTGTAGAAAGTGCAGACTTGAATGCTGACCACTAAGGAGTGACAAGAAACACCAATCTGTTATTTCGTCACAAGTTACGTCACAAGAGTTAAAGGCATGGCTTCACAGAGAAGTGTAACGGTGCACACTTTGGGGCATCTTCTTCATCTCTTTGTGTGTTTCAATCATTCACTCCTCACATTGACCCCATAGGCAGGTGTGTGATAACCCGTGCACTGTATATTTTATACAGGAGGAAGCCAGTGCACAAATGGGTTAAGTACTCTGCCTGTGGTTGCCAGAAAAAGACAGTTGGGCATGGATTCTTGGAACAGGTTTTCATGTACATTACAGTTGGTTCCTCGTTGTTTCAAGTAAAACCAGACTTGAGTTGGGCTGACTGCTCCTTCAGCTCATTTGACTAAAGTGACTACTTTTAGATATTATTTCTAACTCAGCAACATGCATCTAAGAGTGTGGGAGTTAAAATCTAACACCCAGAGTTGCAGTATAAAGTCTCTTCGCTCCACTCACGTAAACAAACTGCACCCTAACTGTACTTCAAGAGCAGTGCTGGGGCCTCTTCTGCCATTTTGAGTTCAGTTACATTTTAATTGATAAAGGGAAGTGAATCAGAAAGGGGCATGGCTTTCTCCCATGAACTTCTCTAAAGTTAAGCATTGACAAGCAAGGAAAATCTCACCTGTGACTACTCACTCACCTGGGACGAGACACATTGTTTTGAGTTATCTTTGTTCCTGCACTATTCAGTTTTGAATACCTCCATTCCTCCCTCTCCAATGGACTTGTGTGAATCCTACTGGATGCTAACAGCAGAGTTTAGCATTAAACATGAAGATTAAGTAAGACACCCCCTGTTTCAGGTATTCACAATCCCTGGGGTTACATGCTTTGCAGCTGGAGCTGTCCATGTTAGCCCAAAATTCAGTGTCAAGGCCTTCAGAGAGCAAAGTGTTTTCATGGCACCATTGTTCAATTCCTTTCTTCCTTATTCATGAATGTATCTTCATAGCAGTGGTTCTCAACCTGTGGGGTCACGACCCCTTTGGGGTTGAACAGACTACACAGGGATTGTCTAAGACTACCAGAAAACACAGATATTTACATTATGATTCATAACAGTAGCAGAATTACAGTTATGGAGTAGCAGCTAAAATAATTTTATGTTTGGTGGGAGGGGGGGGGTCACCACAATATGAGGAAACCTATTAAAGGGTTGCAACATTAGGAAGGTTGAGAACCACTGCTTTAGAGGGCGGAATTTCTGAAACTGATTTTCTCAAAGATGAATGTGAAGTATTCAGTTTACAAAGCAAAGAAAATATGTGAATACAAGTATTACATCATTCACCAAGTTCAGAGGTATGAGGGTGATGGTGGCGCATGCCTGTAATCCCAGCACTCCGGAGGCATAGGCAAATGGATCTCTGAGAGTTTGAGGTGAGCCTGGTCTACAGAGAGCTCCAGGACAACCAGGATAGTTACACAGAGAAACCCCATCTGGAAAAACAAACAAAACAAAAAAGAGCTGCCACCCACAGCATCCCCTTAATAAACAATAGGAGAGGCTGTCCCTCGGTCTTTCCATCAATAATTATGACACATGTATCTTGTTCTCTTGATTATTTAGTCCTCTGTCTGAAGCAATCTACGATTTTTGACAAATTGCAGAAGTAAAACAAAAATGAAGAGAATATTAAAAATCAAAACAATTATTAAAAAAAAAAAAAAAAGTAAAAGCACTTAGTGCTCCTGCAGAGGACTAAGGTTTGGTTCCCAGCATCCATATGGCTGCTCACAGCCAACCACTTTTCCAGGGTATCCAGCACCCTCTTCTGGCCTTCACGGACTCCTGCATGCAGTGGTACACATAAATTCATGCAGGCGTGCACACACGCACACACAAATATAATAAATGAATGCACAATCTTTAAAAACTAGCTGAGAGCTGTTCTTATATTTCAGGAAGTTTTCCTTTCTAGTGATATGTCTATGCACTTCTTTAAACTTTCTTTCTATTTATTCTTTATGTCTTTCACATCATTTCCTATCCCTTCATATCTACCCTCTGCCCTTGTAGCTCCCTGCCAATAAAATTTAAGTTTCTGCTACACTATCAATGCTGGTCCCTCACTGGAACTCCTCTTGGTTATCCTGCTGTTGCCCTGTGTTGTGGAAATCCTGCAGTTTTGAGTCTGCAGGACCAGTCCCTTCATGTGCTCCAGCAGATCACAGATGGGGTGGATGTTGGGGTGGGCCAACTTATTACCCTGGTTCTGGACCTGGGAAGTTGCAGGGTTGGTCAGCCCACCAGCTCTCCCTTGTCCTCACCACCAGCGTGAACTCTCCTACATTGCCTTGGCAAGTTCACACTTCACAGCCATGAACAAGGGGTGGGACCAGTTCTCCTGCTTTCATGTCCTCACACCTACACCAACACCTTCAGGGTCAGCTCTACTGTGTTGCCCAAGTGTGGCATAGGGGCCACTCTCTTGAGTCCTGCAGCAGATGAGGGGCAGGGCCAGCTCTCCCACCTGCTTCAGATACTGATGGGTTAGGAAGGTGTGCATCTCTTCCCCGCCCATACCGCCACATGACAGATGAGTAATGGGGACAGCTCTCTCATGCTCACAACTTCGGGGCTGGCTCACCCACACCTCTGCCAACAGGATTGGCTCTATTGTGCTGCCCAGGAGAGGTGCAGGGCCTGCTCTCCTGAGTATTGCTGCTGGTCACGGGCAGGGGCAGCTCTCCTGCCCTTCTGACCTCAGGGCCAGCTCTCCCACCTGTCTTGGGGGTTTCTATGCACTTTTCACCCTTGAACATACATACATACATACATACATACATACATACATACATACATAAACAAACAAATAAATAATAAAACAAAACTTGAATCTTCTCTAGTTTAGGTGCAATTCATTTTTATAGTATTTTTATTTTATAATTAACTTAATTTCACATATCAGCCACGGATTCCCCTGTCCTCCCTCCTCCCCCCCCCTAGCCCTCCCCCCCCCAATCCACCCCCCACTCCCACCTCCTCCAAGGCAAAATCTCCCCTGGGGAGTCAGCCCAGCCTGGCAGACTCAGCCAAGGCAGGTCCAGTCCCCTCCTCCCTACACCAAGGCTGAGCAAATTGTCTAAGCATAGGCCCCAGGTTCTAAACAGCCAGCTCATGCACCAAGGACAGGTCCCGACTCCACTGCCTGGATGCCTCCCAAACAGTTCAAGCTAAACAACTGTCTCACTTATCCAGAGGGCCTGGTCCAGTTCCATGGGGAGTCCTCAGCTATTGGTTCATAGTTCATGTGCTTCCACTAGTTTGGCTATTTGTCCCTGTGCTTTTTCCAATCTTGGTCTCAATATCTCTTGCTCATACAATCCCTCCTCTCGCCGACTGGACTCCTGGACTCCTGGAGCTCCAGCCATGGATCTCTGCATCCGCTTCCATCAGACACTGGATGAGAGTTCTATCTTCAACAAATGGTGCTGGCATAACTGGATGTCAACATGCAGAAGACTGCAAATAGATCCACATCTGTCACCATGCACAAAACTTAAGTCCAAGTGGATCAAAGACCTCAACATAAATCCAGTTACTCTGAACTTGATAGAAGAGAAAGTAGGAAGTAGTCTTGAACACATTGGCACCAGAGATCACTTCTTAAATATAACGCCAGTAGCACGGACACTGAGAGAAACAATTAATCAATGGGACCTGTTCAAACTGAGAAGCTTTTGTAGAGCAAAGGACATGGTCAACAAGACAAAGCGACAGCCTACAGAATGGGAAAAGGTCTTCACCAACCCCACATCTGACAGAGGGCTGATATCCAGAATATATAAAGAACTCAAGAAATTAAATATCAAAATACCCAACAGTCCAGTTAAAAAATGGGCTACAGAGCAATTCATTTTGTCAATATCTTATAAAGCAATATCCTAGTGAAGGAAGCAAATATTTAAAATAAAATGTTCAGAACCTCTGAGATCTCAAAAGTGGTTTAGAGTAATCATAAAGTAAATTTCCAAGTCTCCTCTGCTTGGCCCAATGTTTAGGGCTGTTTATTTGTCTGTATGTCATTTTTTATGTATCTCTCTTACATGTATGTATATAGATGTTTCCATGTGTATGGGCATGTGTGTGAGGTGCGTGTACACACGGTTACACACGCATGTGGAGGCCCACTGTGAGCCTTTGGGTGCCTTCCTTGATCACTCTCCACTTTATTCACTGAGGCAAGTTCTCTCCATTGAATATAGAGCTCACCAATAAGACATCGTGCCATACTCTGTTACACCATAGCCCAGTAGATCTTCTGCCCACTATATCACCTGATACAACAGCTGTATTCCTCAATGCCAAGAAGTGTGTATGAAGAGGGGAGAGGGCTCTTCAGAGAGAACTTACACCTCAGAGTTGCTGTTTGGATGACTGGTTCACTGTTCATCTTGGAAATAATTTTCTTTTATTCAGGCATGGCGATACGCACCTATGATTCTGGCACTCAGCTGCCTGGGGTGAGGGGATTGCTATGAGTTCCCGGGCAGCCCACCAGGCTACTCTGGTAAGACCTTGTTTCTAAAACTTGCAGAGAAGGGGTTGGGGAGATGACTCAGTGGGTAGGAGCACTGGCTGTACATGTACAAGGACGCAAATTCAAGTCCCTAGACTCCCACATCAAAATCTGGGTGTGGTCGTCCAGGCAACTATAACCCCAGTGCCGAGGGAAGGGAGCTGAGACAGGAGGATTGCTAGGTAGGGCTTACTGGTCATCGGCCCAACACTCGGTTCAGCAAGAGACCCTGTCTCAAGAGAATAAATAGAGGGCAATGGCAGGACATGAGATACCCTCCTCTGGCTTCACGTGCACATACATGGACTTGTGTACACACATGTAAGTCCCACACAGATAGACCACACACCCTTACATACACACACACACACACACACACACACACACACACACACACACACAATGTAAGTTAACGGAAAAAAAAAACTTAAAAGAAAAAAAGCTGAGCGTAATGACTCACTCCTGCCATCCCAGACAGATAAGAATTCAAGGTCGGCTTTGGCTACATACCAAGTTTGAGACCAGTCTGGGTTGCATGAGACTATGTCTCAAAACCACATCGAATCAGTAATGTCTCCTATAATGAAAGCTTTAGAACACTTTGTTGCTCCTCTTGGTTCCTGGATGAAAGCCCTCTGTTCTGATTTTCACTCAAGAATAAAGATAGAAGGAAACAGGGGGACCAGATGTCTTCTCCTCCTGCTTCCATCCCCTAAAAGATTCAGACAGGATGAGTAAGTTGTGGTTTTGTAATTAAAATTTGGGCCGGTGTCCACATTTGATAAGACTTCTTTAAAATGACAGCTGAAGTGAATGTACGTCCCTAGCTCAGTACCCACACTTTGGAAAGTATGGTGAGAACAGAGACTTAAATAATTCATCCAACATCACTCTGGTGGCCCCAACTGCTACATGCTGAGTCTTGCTAAGGGCTTTTCCAGCTCTTTCCTTCCAACTGATTGTCAGTTTTTCTACAACATCTTCACTGCTGGTAGCTGGTAAGATCTTCTATCAGCCACCTTTCCACTGCTATGACAAAATACCTGAGACACTCAGGTTAATACCTGAAAACGTTTGTGTTGGCTTGCATTTTCAGAGGTTTCTGTTCATGGTTACTACCCTGTCGAAGTGGGCCTTTAGCAATTATATGGTAAACAAGGCCTGTTTACCTTACAGTGACAGGAAACAAAGACAGAAAAGGAACAAGGACCCCAGTCTCCCCTACAAGGACAATATCCTCAATATCCCCTACAAGGACAATATCCTCAATATCTCCTACAAGGACAATATCCTCAATATCCCCTACAAGGACAATATCCCCAATATCCCCTACAAGGACAATATCCTCAATATCTCCTACAAGGACAATATCCTCAATATCCCCTACAAGGACAATATCCCCAGTATCCTCAAATGACCTACCTTCCTTCTAGTGGAGCAACCTACCTCTAACAGGGTCCACACTCTTCCAGGAGAAGTACAGATAGGCTGGGGGCCATGCCTTTAACATGAAGCATGTTAAAGCTTCCCTGTGACGATCCAAATAATAGGGATATCATTTACTATTAAGCATAACCAAGTCACCATGGAAGTATCACCAAGAACCATTTTTTAATAGAAAACCCACCGTGCTCTATCTTTGTGAATATCTCTGCGATGGTGGGTTTGTGGCAGTGCTTTCTAAGGAATCTGTTGTTTGTTAGTGCAACACTGGGATCCTGGCACCTGTCACTTTATAAACATGACAAGTACAAGGTCAACACAGTATCTGAAATAAATAACAAACCAAGAGTTGTTGACACAGACCAGGACCAAAGCACACCAGAGACCTTAAAGCTTTTAGAAACCCCCATCCTCCAGCCAAATGACACATGGAGATTGGCGTCTTGCCAGAGTACGTTCTGGAGTTAACGTCATCTGCTTGGGTGGAGCAGAGACTTCCGTTTTAATGATCATGAAACTATGGAAAATAATGAAAATTACAAGTCATTGAAGGCAATCCACACATTAGAACAACTGAGTTTTAAATGCACTATTTTGATGCCTGGGTAATTAGCTATCATACGGTGGTGTCAATGGGTCGTCTGGACATCAGGAACAGCTAGCATTTGTAGAGAGCTTTGCTTACGCATATTTTTTTTTTTTTTTTTTTAGAACTTCAACTTTTCTGACTGGTCTCTCCTCTCCTGCTTTGAGCTCCCCCAAATGCAGACTGTGGTACAGGGTTCTTGTCGGTTTGGAAAGCAACAGAAACTGACTGGAGTGTGAAGACCTGGGACAGAGAAGAGAACCAAGGAAAGCTGCCTTCCAAGCTGGCCACCTCTGGTGGGGGGGTGGGGGAGTGGAGCTTAATCCTGCTTGAGTTAAAAAAAAAGTCTCTCTGGAGAGAGAGAGAGAGAGAGAGAGAGAGAGAGAGAGAGAGAGAGAGAGAGATCTGTGGAACATACCTCTGAATTATCTCACCCACAGGTGACAGACTAGCACACACTGGTCAATATTTAACAGCTAGCTCTGAGGGAGGGTGGGGGAGCTATGATTTGCAGTGCCCGCCAGTTTCTGCTGTGTATATATCCCCATGATAGCCAAGTTCCAGCTACCCAAGCATTAGCTCTATCTAGACTTGGAATTAGGAAGAAGTGTGCACTCCAAGATCTCATCAATTGGTACCAGCATGCTCCAAGGCACTACCACTGCTCCTATCACTAGCTGAGGCCTGCCCAGGGTAAGAGGCCACTTCTGACTTGCCATACAGTCAGCAAAGCAAACCTCAGGGGCCAGAAAGATGCTGGCATTGCCGTGGAAACAGCTTTGTGTGCACCAGAGTAGTGGTATGGGTGAGAGAAGACAGGGAAGCCTCCCATGGTGACTGCTACTTCACCCTATTAGTGGTGGGTGAAGGGTATGTATCTCATTGATATGAAGGTCTCCCACTGCTTGTCATGGGAGAGCTGATGCAGACACAGGCCTGTCAGGTACCACAGCCCACTTGTCACTGTGTCACGCTCCTTCTGCCGTCAAAAGCTGTAAGTCTTATAACACGTGAGTGGACAAAGAAAATTATATTGCATTACTTCAGGAAGATTACCATATCAAGTAGGTCCATATATTCAAGTAATAGCTCAAGACAACAAAATAGCTTTATTCCTCAGAATAAATTGAAGTTGTCTAGGAAACTGTTCTCCATCTGTACATCCAGGGATCCTTTTGTTCCGTGATTCTGCAACTGCCGAACCATTGTAGTCATCTGCATCCAGATGTGCCGTTTCTCTAAACCACAGCTTGGATACTTAGCTGCAAGGCATTCTGGGATACACAGGCCCTGGCAAGGTGATTAGTTGCTTCCTCATTGTGCCTGGTAGTGGATAGAGAAAGAACTTTATGAGCAACTGTCTCCACCGTACTTTTTCATAGACCATTTATCCTAAGATATTATTTTCTGTTTCTTTTTATAACGAATTTTAAGATCCACAGTAACTTGGAAGTTTTATCTATGAAGTTTATATCCGGTCAGAATTTTGTTTTTCAAATAAGAGGTTTGATTCAACTTTGAATTTAGGTTTAAAAAAAAAAAAGAAAGAGAGGGACCATAAAGTGTAGTATCCTGTTCCCCTTTCACAGGTTTTTGGGTAACGAGCCTCTTGGCTTAACTTTCACTTGAGAAGTTTAAGGAGCCACTAGGGAATTGTATGTACACTGAGAGAAGACCTTCGAAAGGTCTCATGAGTGTGCTCCTGTCTATCAAGAAAGCAATAGCAACTAACCTCAGGAGGTCCTCAAACAGCTTTGAGGTTAAAGGAATGTGTTGGGAAAACAGACTATCTAAGTTCAAATCTTCCGTCTCCTGGTTGCTAGCTGAATATCCTTGGCTGAGTTACTCAACCTCTCTGTTTCATCTACGTCTGTAAAATGGAGGTGATTACAATACCTGCTTCAGAGGGTTATTATGTAGATTAAATGTTAATGATCTGATGCACTTACCACTGCTCTGGCACACAGTAAGTAATCAAGAAACATTTATAATTATATTTAATAATATTTAGCGCCTGCTCTCTAGAAACGTTTAGAATCCTCTTGCTCTATCCTTTGAAATGTGTTTGTGTTTTCGAGACTTTTACCCCCTTAGGTTTCTATTCCATATGTCCACTGACTTTTGTCTTTATGAACCACAGTTGTACCTGAACCCCAAGCCATTTTTCAAAGTTCTGCTTCCTGTGGTGACTCCCACTGTCCTCACTGAGGGCCAAGTGGGCCATAAGCTCCTGGCCCTGGAGGCCTTTCTCCGTCCTTGGGAAGAATGAATTTCACACACATGGGTGGCATTCTCCCCCTGCCTCCCTCCACCAACAGTCCCACAGGCTCCAGAAGCAAAGCTTTAAGGTCTGCGTCCACCACCCTTTATCTTCCTTAAGCTTTCCCAGGAACTCACTGCAAAACTCTCTGCCTGTCATCTCTCCTCGCCACCAATGATCCTCAAAAGAGACCGTGAGAAGGGCTGTGGAGATTGCCCTGGTCAGTAAAATGCCTGTCACATGAGTAGAAGGACCTGAGTTTGATCCCGAGCACTCAAGGACAAGCCAGGCAGGACTGTAACTCCAGGACTGGGAGGGCGTAGGCAGGGGTGGAGGCGAGAGATCCCTGGAGCTCACTGGCCAGCCAGCCTGGCCAGGTCAATAACCTCCAGGTTCAGTGACCCTGTCTCAATAAATAAGATGAAAAGCAATAGAGTAAGACAACTAATATCCACTTCTGACCTCCACACATGTTTACACACGTGCCTACATACACACGCCCACACCCCACATGTATGCGTCATACACACAGAAAAGACAATTAGATCATGTATAAACAAATCCTGAGTTTTTTCTAAACTGAATTCACAAATTTGCAAATGAAGCAACATTACAAGGATATTTCATGTTTGTCCCCGGTGGGGGGTGGGGGGTGGTGCAGGAGAGGAGTTCAGGGCCATAGCCTAAGAACTTTTAGACGGTGTTTTGTAACCACCTAAATCAGCTCCTATTTATTGAGTATCTGCTAGCTAGAAACCCTGGAGAGGTGAGTGAGGATGGTGAAGCTATGGGTAGCGCACTTGGAAACGTGGACCTGCACAAAAGCAGTCCTAACACAAGAAGATTTTGTAAGTTGCCCCAGACAACAAGCTATCTCATCTTCTCTACTCCAAGAACCTGGAAGAATGCCCGTCCCTTAGCAGGTACCCAGCAGTACCTCCCTCAGACCTGGGCAGGGGGAAACTCTGCACTTGACCTTCTGCTTTAGAGTGTACTGGGTGTCCCAAATTTGGGAAAACAAATTTATTAAAGGACCCCCGGCATTCGGTGCTGTCACACAGTGGTGGCTCAGCATAACCCATCACCCTAACTATACGCCCCACAAAACCCCAGGGAAATGTTACTTCACATGCTTGCCTATAACCTGAAAGGACCAAGGTTCACAGATGTGCTGCCGACACTGGAGAACATCGGCTTGTAATCAGGTGGGGTGTTACTGGTCGAAGTGTTTAGTAAGAAAATAAATGAATAATATATTAACTTGCCAAATTAATCTCTTAAAATAGTAGAAAGCTGGTGGATTCTGGAATAATGGCACAGGGCACCCTAGTCACCTGAGGGTCAGAACTCTTGCTTCTCTCTGTGGCCCATTTGGTGAGTTCCCAGAACTATTCATACCTTAGTAATATTCACATCTGTACACAAATGCTAAAGAACAGAGCTGGAGAGATGGCTCAGGGGTTAAAAGCACTTGCTGCTCTTGCAGAAGACTTGGGTTCAATTCCCTGTACCTACCACAAGGCAACTAACAACCATCTATAACTCCTGTTCTAGGAGATTACCACCCTCTTCTGGCTTCTACAAGCACTGCACACATGTGGTGCACACACACACACACACACACACACACACACACACACACACGCAAAACACCCATACACATAAAATACAAATAAATCTTTTTAAAAATGCTAAGGATAATTTTATATTATTGAGAGCTATGTATATTTAAATGTATATTTGTGTGACTAAAACAAAACATATGAAGTGTGTTGCTATTCTATACATTGTTAACTATGTGGCTGTGAATTGGTAGAATTATAGTTGTATTCTAATAAAATATTTAATAGCATTCAATTTTCAAGTTTTAGTACCAGCTCATTTAAATAATTATTCAAATTTTAACTAGCCATGAACTTTGTATTTTAAACTTATTTTTGCCTTTTAAAAATACATAAGAAAGTTAATTTAAAGATAAAACTGATATTTTATTGAATTGTTTTCATGAATTTAACATAAATTATGTGAAATGTAATTAGAATGTTTAAAAATAACATTCAAAATCATTTCACAAACTGGGCAGGGCGGCATACACATGTAATGCCTTGGAGCACTAGAAGCAGAAAGAAATTGACACAGGTTTGAGGATATCCTGGCCTACATAGTAGTGAGTTAGAGGCTAGCCAAGGCTGTATGGTAAAACTCTGCCTCAGAAAGCTAGGCAATTTTCATTTTAAAAGTTTTAAAATTATGCATAACTTTATTCCTCATGCCAACACAATCAGCCATCAGTGGAAAACCCTGATGTACTCAGCTACATACAACCAACTCTGTTACTTTGTCATACCAGCTGAGGTAGTCTGAATGTAATTGGCCACCATAATCTCACAGGGAGTGCCACTATTAAGGAATGTGGCCTTGTTGGAATAGGTGTGGCCTTGTTGGAGGAAGTGTGTCACTTGGAGGTCTCATATATGCTCAAGATACCGCCCAGTGTATCACACCACTTCCTGTTGCCTGCAAGATATAGGACTCTCAGCTACATCTCCAGCACCATATCTATCTGCACACTGCCATGTTCCTCTCCATGATGATAATGGACTGAACCTCTGAAACTGTAAGCCACCACCTCAGTTAAATGTTTTCCTTTATAAGAGTTGCTGTGGTGATAGTGTCTCTTCACAGCAATAGAAACCCTAAGACACTCATTATAACAAAACTTAAAGTTGCAAACACAGTTCAATTATGTATTTATAAAAAATATTCTGTTCAGGTTGGGGCCTCAGGAATGCATTTACTGTTGACTCAGATATTAATTAAAAATGTTGTGTGGGGTCACCTTTTGTACGGCTGTTCTGTTCTTGATGGTATCAGAAGGGTGAGGGTTTGGGCATGAAGTAGATTTGTTTTCTTTTTCTTTTCTTTTTTTTTTTTTACTTTCGAGACAGGGTTTCTCTGTGTAGCTTTGTGCACCTTTCCTGGAACTCACTCTGTAGCCCAGGCTGGCCTTGAACTCACAGAGATCCTCCTTCCTCTGCCTTCCAAGTGCTGGGATTAAAGGCGTGCGCCACCACCTCCCGGTGGATTTGTTTTCAGAAGGTCTTTCCAGGAGAAGAGGGTCCAGGAAAAAGTATGGAAGAACTCACCTGATGTGCAGTGAGGTGAGAACGGAACAGTTGATGGTAGTGGGTATAGAGATGTGGACACTTGGCGTGCCGTACAGGTAGAAGCCACAATCTTTGATCTCTGGGCTATTCCTGTGACAGGTATGAAAGAGTAGGTTCCATACTCTATGCTGAGTTGAACCGTGAAAGAATTTGAGAAAAGGAAACAGAATCAGAATGATAGCTAAGAAAGATACTCTGATCAGTCATCAAAAGTTATTTGAAAGGGTAGATTCCCAGACGTAGAGAAGCTGAGTTGCTAAATTGTATGTTATTAACGTATCTGCCATTTCTTCTGTTTTCTGAATATATACAGGTGGATATTGTTTGTCATATACCAATATGCCCTAATCAGACATTCTGCAGTCCATAAAACTCACAAGTCTTAGACATGACCGTCACAGAACTTGCTGTGTGTTACAGTAGCCACAAGCAACATATGCATCTGCGATAGTTCTCAGCCTCCCTGAAACTGCAACCCTTTAATACAGTTCCTCAGGCTGTGCTGACCCCCAACCATAAAATTATTTTTGCTGCTACTTCATAACTGTAATTTTTGCTCCTGTTAGGAGTCGTATTATAAATGGCATCCTGAATGGGGTCTCAACCTACAGGTTGAGAACCAGTGATCTAGAGGGCTGAGAGCCTGGAGTCTGAGTTAAGATGTTTGAGACATTCTATAAATATAAAACACACCAGTTCCGATGAAGAAGATGACACATATAATTAGCAATATTTTGTGTACTGTGTGAATATCCGTTTAAATATTTAGGGTATAAAATACATTGCTGAAATGAATTTTACTATTTTACTCACTCCTAAGTGTGATTAATAGAAAAATAAAATTATCTGTGTTGCTTGAATGTGTTCTGCATTATATTTTACTGAATATCATTCTTATAGTGGATATCAATATTGCATAGCTTACCATTTTGGCCTCTAATTGGAAAAAAAGAAAAGGAAAAGCCACCACAAGGCATGAGGACACATGCTTGTAATCCCAGCACCTAGAAGGGGGATGACCAGAAGATAGTAAGTTTGAACCCACCCTGGGGTACCAAGCAAGACCCTGTCTCACAAACTTTCCATCAAGAACCAAGATGGCTCACTCAAATGATTTGAAGATCAGGGCATGTTAGACAGGGTAACATTTTGCTATGAAGGATGACTAAATTTAATAACTCTCTACCCTGATGTAGTGGCCCACACCTTTAGTCCCAGCACTCAGGAGGCAGAGGCACGTGGATCTCTGTAAGTTCAAGGCCAGTCTAGTCTACAAAGTGAGTTCCAGGACAGCCAGAGCTACCTAGTAAGACCCTGTCTCTAAAATAAATAAATCAGTAAATAAATTTCCACTTTATTCTTAAATTTAAAATCTCTTTGACTATGTTTCATCATCATAAAATTT
Source organism: Onychomys torridus (assembly GCF_903995425.1). NCBI lineage: Eukaryota > Metazoa > Chordata > Mammalia > Rodentia > Cricetidae > Onychomys > Onychomys torridus. The sequence continues at coordinate 35,221,166 of NC_050457.1, read as the reverse complement.
ACTTCCTGGTTTTAATTACAGTGCAGGTAAATGCATGAAAATTCTGTTGATATTCCCTACTCAAAAGGAATTATATGCATACATGTACCTTAGCCGTTTTTACTCTCCTTTAAAAAGCAGGGCTTTGTTTTGTTCACTTTGCTGGTTTGGGGTTAGGACCTGGTGGTGGGATCTTGGGGGTGTTTTTTGTTTGTTTGTTTTGTTTTGTTTTGTTTTCTTAGTGTAGGGCCTCTGCTTATACTTCCTTGTATCTGCCTCACAGTTCACCCTGCCTACAGATTGCATTGTTTTTATAAGATGGTATTCATAGATACTTGCAAAGCAAATTCTTCTAAATGGGAATACTCTCTTCCCCATATTTTATACAACAATCACAACCACGATCGATTTAACAGCGAGTGTTTCCCACGCCTTGCCCTCATTCATTCTTTGAGGCACTTAGTTCAGTTTTCATTGACATTCAGACTCCCATTTTATCACTCTGCTAGTCAATTGGATAACATCTCCTGAAGCTTCACAAGAGCAGTTGTAATAGATGTCATCAGGTTCGACATCTTCACTGGGTTCTCATGGGCCCTGTAACTCACCATGTGTGAGCAGAAGTGTGCAAGTACACTCCTGGCCCAGGCCATGAGTATTTACTGCACGGTGGCTTCCCTCGGCATGTTCCATGGCACACCACCACGTCAGAGGCAGCTGGTGTGTGCAACTGGATGAACTAGTCATGTGGACACTAGTTAGGAGATTTGCTACTATAATGTCACCCACAGTGTCGACAGATGACTTAAAACATCTGGAGTCACCTGGGTAATAGTGTCTGGGGAAAAAAAAGCATGAAGAAAACAAGGTCTAGCTTCACTTCTCTAGCAAGTATCCAAAATAAATATTTATTTGAAAAGGATGACAAAATGCCAGCTTGTGTCTCAGTCTCAAGGTTGTCTTTAAAAAAAAAAAAAAAATTCTTATTTTTACTTATGTGTGTATCTGCATGTATATGCTGTGTGTGAGGATGCCCAAGAAAGCCGGAGAGGGCGTCGGATCTCCTGGAACTGGAGTTATAGGTGGTTGTGAACTGGGTGCCGGGAACCAAACTCAGGACTTCTGGAAAAGCAGCATGCAGCCTTATGTAACGGCAGCCATCTCTCCAGCCACCCATCCTCACACTGTCTTCCTCGCATACGGATCTCACACACATATGAGCATATGTCAGTCAGCCTGACAAATACCCACCAATAAAAATATTTGTAGATGAAAACATTTTATTCTGGTAAGACAATCCACAATACCCTCGGAGAGGAATAAAAAGCCTTGCCTGTGCAAAGGAGGAGCTGAGTAAATACAGGCTGAAATGGTCTGCTAGTACATAGGTTTTTCCATTTTTCACGCCCTGCTATTCGTGCACAATGAGGAAATGCCCCGTGTTTATCCTCCAAATGAACTTGCTGGAGCAGCTCAAGTGTGACTTGGACCATTCCCGGCAGCACTCTGTGGGAGCGGTGACCTGGAACGCTCGGTGTAAAAGTTACTGAAACTGTCGGTGTACAGGAAATCACTGCTAAGCTTAAGTCCAAGTGAGACTGGAAACCAAGAGGTTGGAAACCACAGCTGTGGAGATTTGAGGGGGAAATGGCATCAAACTCATGCCATGCAGAGCCTACAGCAGCCTGCCGTTGGACATATGCCTCAGAGCAGGAATACAGCGCAGGATCCAAACAGTGCCAAACCAGGGTGGAGGTGGGGGTACTGTGTGTGTGTGTGTGTGTGTGTGTGTGTGTGTGTGTGCGCGTGTGTGTGTGGTGGAGGGAGGAGACACTTAACTATGCTTAAGACTCAGAAAGTTGGGTAGGAACCTATCCACTTAACTGCTTTCAAAGAAGACTTTATATCAACATATAGTAGAGGGGAGACTTCCTTAGTCAATCTGATCCTTTGACTATCTCTGTAGGAAAATCGTGTGTCCATGTGTACATGCAAAATGACAGCCGGAATACATCCATGAAAGGCTAAAGGAAATGGGACCCAGAACCCCAGAAACTATGGGAAAACAACACTTAAATTTCCCCACCGAGTTATGTGGGGGCCAGAGAACTGTAATTAATCATCTGTGCTTCGTTTGCTGGTTCCTCATCTTTGCACAGTTCAACCCCTGTACAAATAAAGAGGCCAAAGTCACCTTTTCTTATTGTTTTACTTTGCCACTCAGGCCAAACTTTCAAAGCTGGTCCAAAGATGGAAGGCTAGAGGCCTGCCCTGGCTTTTCTCACTTATAGGTACCTAACTATGAGTGTGCCAATTTCAAGTTTATTTTAGATCTCAGTAGAAACCAGGGAAGCTAATCCTTTTCAATTTAGGATTTGGTGGGTGTGGCGATCTAGGAAGACCTGGGAAATAACTACTGTTTGGTTTGGATGTGATGCTTGTCTACCATTAAAAGAGCATATAATTATAGCCTAAATGTAGACCTGGAGCTTGAACAGACTAATCTAAACTTTCAAAACTTGTACCTTTCAATGTTAACCATTGAAAAGTATAGTATGCCAGATGTTGTAGCACTGTTCAAAATATTGAGCTTAAATTGAAGTCAGGACCCTTAAAAATTCCCTTTTGTATCACCTTACTCTCCAGCCGGCATTATGCACCTGAGGGGGTGGGGGGACCTCATTTGATCCATTTTAGAGAAGTTAAATGAATTATTGTAGATAGCTCAGGCTTTTGTCTAAATGCAGGAGCGCTCCCCTCTTTCTCGGCGCGCGAGAAAAACCCTTCTTACCCCTCCCCCACGCCTCATGTCTTAACGTTTCACAAAATAAATCTAGAGCTCCTGGGTTCTGCGAGATTGCCTATTCTAGGCAAAGTAGCTAGAGGAAAACAAGGGGCGGCGAGATAGAGACATAGCAGCTCTCTCCCGCAGAAAAGCGGTCCGGAAGAAAAAAAAAAATCACTATCTCGTACAGACTGCTTTTCCTATCCCCAGCACCTCCTCTGTTAAGTCTCTCTCTCAGGCAGTGGAAAGGCGAGGGACACCGCGTAGGACAACCTGGGAGCGGCAGGGGGTGGGGGACCCCGGAACCCGGGCTGTCACCTGACTGCCAGGAAGACGGACGTGCGGCGGGGAGCATCGAAGGGGAGGGGTGGGGTGGGGGGAGGAGGCGCTGGTGGAAGATGGCAAGATCCAGCGCTTCCTGGCACCGCGCTGGCTCCTTCCCCAGACGCGCTCTCCCGCTTTCGGTCGGTGCCTGCCTTTCCAAGCCGGGGGAGTAACCGCTGGCAGAGACCCGGGTTGGTCCCGCGGCGGAGCCGGTGGGAGTGGGGGAGAAGGGTGTCCCAAACCAACGGTTTCAGCCGTGCACAAGGTGGTGCAGGAAATCTCAAGTTTGTGTTATTTGTGGCACGAGGGCGGGCCAAGAGGTCTGCTTTCCTAACAGAAGGCTTCGCGTCCCTCCGGTGAACGACGACCTTTGCAGTCTGCTGCAGGCGACAGTCCCGGGCGCCACCACCTGCGCGTCGGGCGCGGGCCGGGGGGGGGGGGGGGGGAGGGGATCGCCCTCCCCCCGTTCCCGGGAGCCTCCCCCACACCCCAGCTCGCCGCTAAGCGCGTGCAGTGACAGGCTGTGAGTCCTCCGGCTCGCGTCCCCTTCCAGCGCCACCGACTCGAGCCCCGATCGCTGCTTGCTCAAGGGGCAGGCGAGCTCCCGCCGAGCCACGCGTCCTCCCCCCGACCCCATCCCACCTCCCCAACCCCCGCCACCCCGCCGCCCCGCACTACCTGGCGGCAGCGGGCTCGCGGCACACAGCGCCCCGCGCGGCCCCGGCCCTCCCACCTGCGCCTGCCCGCCGGCCCGCCCGCTCGCTCGCTCGCTCGCTGCGCGCCCCCGGGCCCCTGCGGCGCGGCCCCGCTGGCGCTCGCGCCCGCGCACTCGGCGCAGCGCGCGCGCCCGGCCCCGCCGCTCCGCCCGCCCCCTGCGCTCTCCCCGCCCCCTCCCTCCCCCGCAGGCACGAGCGAATGTAGCCCGCGAGAGAAAATGGCGGCGGCGGCGGCGGGCGATCGCGCGTCGTCGTCGTCGTCGTCGTCGTCGTCGTCGGGATTCCCGGGCGCCGCGGCGGCGAGCCCCGAGGCGGGCGGCGGCGGCGGCGGCAGCGGCGGCGGCGGCGGAGCTCTCCAGGGAAGCGGCGCGCCCGCGGCGGGCGCGGGGCTGCTGCGGGAGACGGGCAGCGCGGGCCGCGAGCGCGCGGACTGGCGGCGGCGGCAGCTGCGCAAAGTGCGGAGTGTGGAGCTGGACCAGCTGCCCGAGCCGCCGCTCTTCCTCACCGCCTCGCCGCCCTGCCCATCCGCTTCCCCGTCGCCGGAGCCCGCGGACGCGGCTGCAGGGACGAGCGGCTTCCAGCCCGCGGCGGGATCGTCGCCCCCCGGAGCGGCGAGTCGCTGCGGCGCCCACCCTGCCGAGCTGGCGGCCGCGCGGGACAGCGGCGCCCGGAGCCCCGCCGGGACCGAGCCTCCCGCTGCAGCGGCCCCCTCCGGGTGAGCGGCGGGCCGGGCCGGGCCGGGCCGGGGCAGGTCGGGCGGGCAATGAATGAAGCGAGCACGGAGCGCGGCTTCCGGGGCTCCGCTCGTCGGGGGCCCCCCGCGTCCCCTAGCCCTGAAGGTCGGGCGGCGCCCGGGACGGGACGGGAACGTGCGGGAGAGTTTGTTATTGTTTGCGGACATGTGACAGGCGTGCAAGCCGCGGAGGTGCGGGGCTCCCGGGGCCGGGCCGAGGGTCGTGAGAGCCCCGGGGAGTGCAGTGAGTAGGGGGGACGCGGAGCGCGAAGGTGACGGCGGTGGGTCGGCGCGATGTGACAGGAAAGGGCTCCCCGAGGCCCCACGGGGACGCGCGCCCGCCGGCAGGTACCGGGCCGGGCGCAGGCGGCGCGCCCCGGGCGGCGGCCGGGGGATTCCGGGGACTGCGGGGGAACGCCTGTCAAATGGACGCGGGCGGACGGCCGGGGTGGCCGGGTCTGCGGGGACTCGCGGCTCCCCTGGCTGCGTGTCCTTGGGGATCCCTACGGCACCTCTCAAGGCGAGAGCGCCTGGTGCTTGGAGTTTGAATTCGCCTTTGAAGTTGGCGTTTGGCGGAATGCTGGAGGATCCAGGACCGGATGTGTCAGCCATTCAGTTTCAAAGCGGTGGGCACTGCGCCCCGCAGCCCCGCTGCGTGGCGGGGGGACAGGGACGGTGCGGGGCTGCGGGCTTCGCTCGCAGGGGTCTTCCGGTGCACCAGAAGTAGGATGTGCGTAAGATAGTTTACACCAACGGCTCTTTCTTCGGCCTCGCCCTTTTTTTTTTTTTTTTTTTTTTTTTGGACTACTGGAAATTTTTCTGTTAAAGGAAATTCTTTGAAGTAGATGATACTTTTTTTTTTTTTTAATTCCTGATTAAAAATACACAAAAGGCTAAAGTCTGGACGGATGTGTGAAGTTGCTGGCTGTTTTTTTTTTTTTCCGTGATAGTCGCCCGGTGGCCCGGTAGAATTTCTTGACATTCACTATGGGTGGAGAGTGTTTTATTGTGTGTCGAATCTGACAGTAGGAATCCTTGGTTTCGGTTAGTTATCTAAAGTGATTTGACCCTTTTTGTGCAGTGGATTGTTTAAAATCACGGTCCGTTTATTACTTGGAGGCGGTTTTTTTCTCCCCCAACACACACACACACACACACACACACACACACACACACACACACACACACACACACACACACACACACCCCGTTGTAAAAAGTATGCTGAGCCCGTCTGTACTCCGGCAGGCAGTATGGGAAGAAGGTAGGCAGTATCCTTCTGCAGCGGATACCTTCCTATGGGGTTTCCTGTTTCTGTGAGGATTAGAAAACCTAAGCAGAATAAATCTTAGGTGGCAACTGTTACTGTAGGTCGTCTGCAGGTGAGAGAAGAAGAAAAAAGAAGTAACTCCAGCTTTGAGGAATTAATTTTATCTAGCCCTATGAAACCTGTTTTTTTTTCTATATGACAATACAGTCTGCCTCACTTAAGCATTATAGTCAATATAATGGCCTATGAGTGTAGTATAAAAACAACTACAAGAACGCCATAGAACTTTAGTGTTGCCACTAGACACGAAATCAGAGGACCACGGTGAAGGCAGGTAGACCTGAATGACTGAGTAATCTGGGATTAACTTTTGCATGTTCTTTTTCTTTTTTTCCTTTTTTGAGAAGTGGAGTCTTTAAAAATAAAAACTGTCAGCGAGAATGCTGTTGGTGCTTCTCCAGTGTCATACGTGAAAGTTTCATTTGCAGTAAAATATTGCTTCTCTGTATTTTAAAATATTCTTTTAAATTTACTTCTGAAATAATAGTGCCCCCCCTCACTTTTGTAGCACTAGGTTGATATTTCAAATCTGCTGGTATAAAACTTACATCACAGAGAAAAGGTATGCGGAATTATTGCCATGTATTTTGTGTTTCCTGTTACAATGCTTTATTGTTTTATCATTTAAAGTCCTGAGGAGATGATTATAAAGCAGTCCTATAAAATCTCAGTTGAACAGTGCTTCCCTTTCCAAGTAGTTCACATTCATACTTTAAAGAGAAAAATTTAATACTAATATTTTGTGATTTTATACTCAGGGCTGAAGACCCTTTCCGTCTGTCTGAAGGCCTATTGCATCATTTTTGTTGGGTTGCTTTTGTTTTTTAATCCAGTTTCCAAATTTGAGTCTAAAAATTGAAAGTGTAGAAAATACACATTTGTAAACGATAATTTATGGGACCTTCATTAAAATCAAAGATTGTCTGCCCCTTCTCCTTCAGAGGAATAACTGACTGAGGGCAGTGAACATCTGTGCCTGTAAGTGGCGCCCAAGGGCCGGGGATTTTTCCTTACACTACAGAATGAGGGGCTTCTCCTTTCTATTTACTGCCTTTGAAGAGAAATTACAGAGTTACTCTCCATTGAGCAGGCTGTTGTGAGTTTGGCAGATATAATTACTCCATCCTATTTTTGTAGCTTCCAAACTATCAATTTGCTGCCCCGTGAGAGAGCAAGATATGCTGTGCTTGTTAATGTTAGCGTTGCTTAAAACTAAAGATATTTCATAAGCTGCCTTTGCTTCCTCAGAGGCCTCAGTTTCACTTCCTTTTAGAAGCTGTTAGGTTAAAAATACAACTGACCCTTTGCTAAGAAGGGAGGTATAAGAACATTAATAATAAGTCCTAAAAATAAGTCCCTTCAAACCTCGAGTGGATGATTCTCTCAAATCGTAGCGGTAGCCCCAGAAGGTAGCCAGCCTTGCATGAATTCCTAGGGTTCTGTACTCAGAAATTCTCTCCAGGTTTTGTTTTAAATCAGCTAAGGAAATTACTGTATTTTTAAAAGATTAACCTTATTAAATAGGATTCTGGAAGAGAAATATCAGAGCGAGAGTGGTTGCCAGCTTTTGTTTCTCTTCCTATCTGATCTTGGCAAGGGTGACTGGTTAGCCAGCATTCCTTACTATATGATCTCCAATACACCATAAGGACTCCATTTTGTCAGCCAGGGCTCCGTTCTGCAGCACTTCAAGCATGATGTGGTGCATGTTTTGGAAATGGTCGCCGAACTGTGGCCCTGAAGAAGAGTTCAAAATGTGCAGAGAAAGGGTTGTTGTGGTGTTCTCAACCAGAGCAAAAAAAAAAAAAAAGAAAAGGCCCAGCTACAGTTTGCCCAGGCTGCGTCTGCTGCTCTGTCCTTGACCCTGATGGCCAGTTCCAAAGGAAGAAGTGAGGGACAAGTAGTCAGGGGGAATGGGTTATCCTGAGGAAAAGCGAGGGGTACTCCACGGTGCTGAGCTAGCACTGCCTTTGCCTTCTGTGTTCCAGGTGCTTGCTTGGGCCGAGCTCGGCTGGGAATGTGTATGGAAGGAAGTGGGAAAGGCTTGCCTGTGGAAGATGCCCCTGAGCTCTGCGTCTGTGCACTTTTCCCTGTAGAGGTCACATGTGCCATGTCTATCCTTTAGACCTTCTTGTCTTCCTTAGTCCTGGCCTTGCTGCATCTTTAGTTAAAAGTTAGAGTTGCTTAAGAATGTAAAAAGAGCCTGTCTTGGAGCTCAGAGGTAGAAGAATGCGTGCCCTTAGCATGGTGAGCAAGGCCTTAGGTTTGATCCCTGAAATGTGCAATATTAAAAGTAACAAAGTTGTCTTTAAGAAATAATTTGAGAACATTTTTAATCACGAAAGAAGTGAGGGCCGGAATGAAAGTAAATGACTCACCCGAGTGGGGAAGGTAGTCTGGTCCTCTTCAGATTGCTAACCATAGGGGTTTACCTGTGGCTAAAAACACTTGCTGGCCTGGTAGATAGATGTGTATGTTTTAATATAGTTGCCTCCCTTGCCTTCTGTGTGGCAGGCGGTGATGTAGGCCACCTTGTTCAATCATCACTGCAGCCTTCTCAGGCATGAGGATTTCTGTTTGGGGAGGTAAAAATGAATTGGAGATATAAAAACCCCGTGATCACTCAGCTAGCAGACAAGAGACAGGATTCAACCCAAGTCAGCCTGCCTCCGTTGCCCATTTCCTCCCATTAGTTTTTGCTATTTCCATTTTTGTTTTCAAGTTAATTGTTAACTTAATTGATGAACTTTAAAAAGTTGTTCAGTAGGAGTCATGGGAGGGCTGGCCTGGACTCTCCCTTGCTTATACAGCTATGACACATGTCTGTGACCCAGCCTTGCACGGGCACAAGTATTTTACAAGTAAATACTGTTTATACCCCTCCGCTCCCTACACACACACCGCTTTGGAAAAGAGAATAAATGGTTAGTGTTGAATGTTTCTTAGATCTGTGCAGCATTAAATCATTAGTGAGAGGGGACAAAGAAGCTGGAATAGTGTCCTCACTGTCTTAGATTTCATTCATTCGGTGTAGATGAACTTTGCAAGACAGTGGTCTGGTTGATAAAAAAAAGGTCACCAGTACAGAGCCTCTGTTTCAGCTTGTGGATTGTAGAGGGAACATGTTTCACCATACTATGTTAAGTGCAGAAAGAGACAGACAGACAGACTGACTAAAAGCAGTGCTCCGAACCTCACCCATACCATTAGGTGAATACAGCCACACCTTCCCAGCTCCCAGAGGCCAGTTACTGGCTACCCAGCGTCTAAGTCAGTAGCTAGGAGAGCTGGGCTTGCCCTCTCCTGTGTCTGGCTTGCTTGGTGTTTGCTCTTGTCCTCCGATTTCCTTCTCCTCTCAGAACAGACACTCTGCAGGTTTGGGTCACAGCACTAATGAGTAGACGTGGTTCACACCCTCAGCCTGCTCTGATTTAGAGGGATATAGACAAAGCAGCAAGTTCAGGCATGCTTTGTTTTTCCCCTGTTCAAAGAGAAAATTTAAATGAGCGTATGGGAGCAGGAAATTCAATATCTGCCAGCACTGGTTTTAAAACTCAGTCCTTAGTCGTAGTAGAAACAGCTCTTGATAGTTAGGAACACGGTGCAGGGGAACGCAAGATGTGCTCCAGGGCATAAGGTGATCATGATAGCCTTGTCTTGTTTGCTGCCCTGTGATGCGCCCCAGTTGATTCGGGTATGTTGTGTGGAAGGGAGTGTTGTACTGTCCGCGTTTGGGTTATTGGAAGTATTTTGATGTTATAGACTGAGTTGTTACAGAATGCTAAAGCAGCATTTTTGAAGTCCTAACTAGGTACACATTTAAAGTATTTGGTTGTCAGCTGGGAATTCTTACTGTGGCCATTGGACCTCTTGAAGACTCAAGAGGAAGTCTCTGGAGCCACGTGGTACAGTATACACTGCTAGTTAGTGAAATAAGTAAGTTAGTTTGTCATGGATCTGTCCGGGGCATGTGTGGAGTGACGACGGGGAGGGAGTGTAAGATACTTGATGGCCGGTGGGAGCTTGGCTTTCTGGATGGCTCAAGTAATCTTCATCTGGGAAGTTATCAGTCTTCAAACAGGTCCTACAGCATTCTGAATACCAGGTATCGTATCAGGACCGTGATTCTTCACCCCTTTTCCCAGCATGAATTTTTATGTTTTGTACCTTGCTTGGTATGGAGCAGCAGTTTGCTGGTATTTAGTTAGCAGTCATAGGACATGTTGACAGTTACAGTGTCAAAGCTATGACAATTATCAGCATATTTCAGTAACTTAAGTGTAATTATAAAATAACTTAGCTGTTCTTCCTTGGAGACTGTCCTACCTTTGGGACATTAGACTTCAGTCCTCGGGGTGGCCCTTAGCCGTCCCTCCTGTCTCCTTACATTGGCCATTCAGAATAACTCTGGAGTTTGTTTTCCTGGTTGTGACCTCTTTGGACTGCAGACTGCATCAGAACCTGCTATCCTTTCCAGACCATCTGCTAACCCACTCCTGCTAACCAGGTGCAGAGAGAGGACCTGGGAATCCTCCTTGGCCCCGGCCTCCCTCTCCCTCAGCCTTGTTGACTCTCAGGGCCTGGCCTCCCCAGTTGCGGCATCCACCATCTCTCGTAGACCTACAGATGGGCCTCTTGAGCACCCTGTTTTTCACTCCCGCCCTTCTAGACTTCATTCCCTGGTACGTGCCTGAGTGACCATTTAAATGTAACCCTAGCCATGGCTTCCTCCCTCCAGAAAAACAAAAAGAATTCTATCAAGTCCAAAAGCGTTCTAATGCTCTTCGTTGAGATAAAGAACAAACGAATCCATAACTTTCTCTCAGGATTCCCTGGGTGGCTGGTTCGCTACCTCTCAGCTCCATCCTGGCTCACTCTGTACCCTGGGCTCCCCCACCTTCATTTCCTCAAACTCCGGACTGCCTCCTGCTGGGGGTCTGTGCTCTTCCTGTCTCTTCTGCCTGCTCTCCTCTCTCGGGCCCTGAGGCAGCTCACTGTGGAACTCTTTGGCCCTTTCTTAGGGAAGCCTTCCACTTGCCCTGTCTGGCTTTTGTGTCTGCGGTATCACCACTGTTGACATCGGCGAGGTTTTAAATTTAACTCCTTTGTTGAATGACTGCTAGCCCCAGAAGTCCACGTGACCTGAGTGGGCAGGGCTGCGTCTGGGTAGGAACGGAGTACCCAGCAAAACACTGGGTGCGAACTGAACACTTGGCAGCTGTATGTTGGAACAGAACGTGAGGGAGAGCGCCATGGCGTGTTCAAACAAGTGGATCCTCAGTTCTACCCTCTGGTCAGATGGAGTTTATGACCTAGCCGAGAAGGGGGCTCCAGCAGATAAAGCGTAGACTCGACTTACAGGTTCTGGGTAGGCTGGCTGGGAAGTTTCTGGACCTGTAACAGTGCCTGGTGCCTCCATTAAGTAGGTCAGCTCAGTGTGGTCTAGAGCACGTGACTACATACTACCTGGTCATGCCCAGGTAGGAGTTTGCTCAGTGCCTAAGATTCTTCTGTACTTACTGGGGAGTTGAGGGTGCACACAGGAATAAGTTCACCCATAAGAAAGAGTGGTGGGCCTTAATATAACTATTCTTTTACCAAGTTCTCAGGACATTGTTTAAACTTAAGATATTCTTTCAGGATTTTTGTCTTTGAAAACTGGCTTCTAAGATTTATAATCTTGGTAAGTCACTTGGGGATGAGTAGAAGTTCACATTCACCTTAAAGAAAAGATTTGCTAGGCTAGCACTGTATGAGATTTCAGGCGCCGTGGATCTGTGTAACAGGAACCAGACAGGCAGTAACTGAAACCAGCAGTCCCTTACCTAGAACACGGTTTAGTACTGAGAGAAGGCCCCGGCAGCCAAAGGGGGCGGGGCGGGGCAGGGTGGATTTGTGAAGCCCTTTGATTTTACACTGCTGGGCGTTTGTGCAAGACTGACACTTGCTTAGGGTGTTGCAGTCTTGGTTGTTTGGTGTTCTTGCCTCACAGTAGTTAAAGGAGCACAGTGTGAGCATTTCAAGCAGCAGACAGGTTCCTTTATTGCAGAGGTATGGCAGGGCCGCCTGGTGTTGGGACAGTTAGCTCCACCTGGATAGACAGGGTTGGTTGTTAAATCATCGCATTCCATTCCGCATCACCATTTGGGGCATCAGTTTTTCCTGACCCGCAAAATGAATGGAATCTAGGTATACAATCACTTTGATTTCTAAATAAGAATCAAGTTTGGCTTCTTATTTAAAGTTTTCATCTGTCGGTCATCTCAGAGCTTGTAACAGAAATTTTCTCAGTTATTAGAAAGCGTTTTAATGCGTCAGGTGGCAAGCCTCTTGACTGTCTGGAATCTGCAGCTCCACAGTCTGGATGATGAGTAAATGAAGTGTACTTTAGAATTACATACAAGTCAATTCTGCCCCTTAGAAACACCCTGTGGATCCTCCATGTGGGAAAACCTCTTTGTTTTATTTGTTGGTCTGGGTCATTTTAAACCCTGCAATTTCAATTTCTTTGAAATAATAATAAGCATTAAGCTGCCACAGTATATCCCGACCTTTCCCCTAGATTTCCACAAGTCAGGCGCTCAGCTGCAGCTCCCAGCATTGACCAGATTGGGTAAATTACTGAAAGTTTAGCATTAATGATATAATTGCTTGCAGAACATTAATTGTGCATGTGTTCTACGATAGGATAGTATTCAGTTTCTGTTCTTTTCCCTCCTAAAAGCATTTAATTGGCTCTATCTGTTACTGATTTTCAAGATTTCATCTGGTGCTTTTTTATTGGCCCTTAGATTTTTAGGAAGATGTGACAGATTGGGAGGTAACTCATAAAGTACGCTTTCACAGCTCAGAGGCTGGGCAAAGAAAAGTGAACGGACCGACAGGCAGAAAAAGATGTGCCGAGCAGTGTAGATGTTCTCTTCTTTTTTGTAGAATTGAGCCCAAAGTCTCCTACGTTCTAGCCAAGGGCTCTCCCCCTGAGCCAGATTCTTGAAAGGGGTTTTGTGTCTTGGGGGGGGGGGGTTAACATAGGGCAGTCTTACATAGCTCAGCTTAGCTTTAAACTCAGTATATGGCCTGTCTGCTAAATCCCTCCGCTTCTGCTTTCCAAGTTCTAGGGCGTGTGCTACCCCACCTGGCTTAGTTTCTGTGTCTGTATCTAGTTTTATTTTTAATACCTGGTATACTGGCACCTCCCTGCTGTTTATCTCACAGTGAGGCTCTAATGGCATTTGTCATGTTTCTGGAGCTTGGTACTAGTCACAGTTGAAAGAGGTAAACTTCATCAATAAAATGATAAGACAGTCCTTTGGAAAGCAACAGAAGAATTTACGTGTTAACAGTTTCGTTAACAAATGGGATCTTGTTATACACAGCACTGTAGAAGTTGCCTTTTCTCCTTGGCAGTAGTTTGCTACTTTTAGCAAGCATAGCTGTTTATTAAGGAACACATAATAGTCTCAAATAATATTTCATTAATTAGACAGTTTGCTATCTTTAGACATATTGTTTTGAGTTGACATAAATTACTAAGTCAGAGGTCATGCATATTTAAAACGTAATAATGTAGCTGGATTGCCCTGCAAAACATTGTGCCAGTTTACATTCACTTCACAGTAGGTGACAGTGCCCATTTTCCAGCCTTATCAATATCATATATAAATCACAGTAGTTCTTCGTCTTCCATCTTGGTCAACCTGGGGGATGAAAGAGGGTGTCTCACTTTAATTTGCATGTCTTAGCTTTTGAGTATGAGTGTCCATCTTGTGTTTCTAGACAATTTAATCTGGAAGAAAGTTATTATTCTTATTGATACACTCTTTGTATATTAGTAATACTTATTGCAGTTTTCTTGTTTTGTATTATGACATTAAGTATTTTCACATTAAGACTCATTACAAGTTTGTTTTCATATTTCAGTTCTTTCTTCTATGTTTAGGTCATAGAAAGGCCTTTTAGGGTGTGTATGTAGTAGTGCAGGGTACAACACAGTGTGAGTCAGGTTTTCACCACTGGTGCACTGGAGCTGGAAAGTTGGTTGACTACTTCATATCTCCTTTTCCTTAGCTGTGGCTGTAGATGTAAAGTCTACTTCAGAGTTGCTAGGGCGGCTGGAAGAATTCACATTTGTGTGGCTCTTTCAGAAAGTGCTTGATGAACTACATGCTGTATAAATGATTACTACTATTCTCTTAATATTTTCTTGGCTTTGAAGAATAACCTAAATCCCAGCCCCATCTGAACTGTAAGAGGTGACTTGTTTTAAGAGGTAGCATTGTTTTCTTCAAATAGCTGGCGAAATGTCACTGCATTACTGTTTATTGGGTAAGAAAAAATTGTTTTCCCTTACCATCTATTAAATTTTCAATGTACTTGAAAATTCCCAACATGTATTTCAGATCTTTTCTGGCTTGGGGTGGGGGTGGGGTGGGAGTTCCCCATTCCTATATCACCAAATTTCAGAATGTCTTGTGAAAGATAAAATGAAAGCCAGCCATTGCCCAGAAACAAGGGCATTCTGCTGACTCATCCATGGTGGTGTTTTGGTGTCTGAGGCCTTGGCTTTGGTGATGGCACTCTGCATCCGGCTGCCACCTGGGTAGTCCCCCCATCCCCGTTGGGAGGATAGTTCTGTCATGAAGTGCAAGTCCTCTGGGTGCTGAGCTTTGTCCTCCCAGCCCTTCCATCCTCACAGAGTCTTCGGCCTGTGAGGTGCCTTCCTGGGTAATGCTACCACCATCTCCCTGATTGCTCTGCCTCATTCTGTCTTCCACACCATCAACCTTGTTCACCCTGAGTGGGCCTACCCCCTCTGCCACAGCTGTCAACCCAGCCCCTCCCCACCCTCCACCCCTCACCCCCGACAGACTTTCCTCCATCCTTAAAATGAAGCCCAGACTTGATAATGCAGTGTAGATGCTCTGGGTGCAGTGTAGATGATGCCCTGGGATGCACTGTAGATACCCTGGGATACAGTGGAGATGCTCTGGGTACAGTGTAGATGATGCCCTGGGATGCAGTGTAGGTGATGCCCTGGGATGCAGTGTAGATGATGCTCTGGGTGCAGTGTAGATGCTCTGCGATGCAGTGTAGATGATGCTCTGGGTGCAGTGTAGATGCTCTGGGATGCAGTGTAGATGATGCCCTGGGATGCAGTGTAAAAATGCTCTGGGTGCAGTGTAGATGCTCTGCGATGCAGTGTAGATGATGTGCTGCAATGCAGTGTAGATGATGCTCTGGGATGCAGTGTAGATGCCCAGGGATGCAGTGTAGATCATGCTCTGGGTGCAGTGTAGATTATGCTCTGGGTGCAGTGTAGATGCTCTGTGATGCAGTGTAGATGATGCTCTGGGTGCAGTGTAGATGCTCTGGGATGCATTCTTTTCTTTCCTCTTGCCACTCCAAATCCCTACCCACTGAACACCTGCTCCCTCCCGTGGTCACCATTTAATACCCCAGATGTGCTTTCCCACTGGAGTACTCCTATCTAAATGCTCGTTTTGTTTCCTCAGGGAGGGGTGTGTGTGTGTGTGTGTGTGTGTGTGTGTGTGTGTGTGTGTGTGTGTTCATTTTCTTTGAAATAAAGAATTATTGGTATTCTACTAAAAATAAATGTGTCTATTTGTGGAAGTCAGTACTGTGCTATAAGAACTGTTGAACTTTTTGACTTAAACTTTTCTGTGTTCACTGTCTTTAAAGCTTTACCGCTTTCTTTTCATCATTGTATACAGGATCATGTCTTTCAACACACCGGTATTTACAAAGAGGTGTCTAAAGCACACTTTGTTGTAAAATGAATCAAATGTTCTAACTGATTGGTGTTAAAATTTCAGACGTGCAGTGGCAGGGGAAAAATGTTGGTACCAAGCCAAGACTGCCCTTGAGACTAATCCAAGGCCATCACGGGTCAGACAAATAGGCTCAAATGCTTCAAGCAGAGAATTTGGCTGGGCATGACCACGTCTGTGGCAGGTCTGTATCAGCTGTCTGACCTTCACAGCCCCTCTCCATGGACCTGGAGTGGTGTTTTTAGAGAAATGGAAGGGTAGAGTAGTGAGTGTGCCAAGGTGAGTGACCTCTTGGGGACACAGTAGTGAGGATGTCTCTCTTGCTGTCAGCTGTCCCATGGTGTTGTCCCCGCCCAGGGGTGTGCTGCTGTCATCAGCCTGGCATGGGGGTGGGGGTGTAACTGGGAAATGCAGGGTGCTGCTCAGCCCTGAAGCATTCATTCTGAAGAATGGGACACTCGCATGGGCCTTTCAAGAGATTTCATGGACTACTCAGTGGAAAGTACAGAGGCCCAGGAGTCAGTGGTCAGTGGTGATTACAGACATGTCAGGTAGAGTTCTGGCAGCCCCACCTAAATGGAACAGGGTACAGATGGGGCTCAGAGACCAAGCTGAGGACAAGGTCCCTGGCCCTGGCCCTGGCCAGCTGGAGAACTAGGCAGAATTCTCTGCCTGGGTTTTACTCCACTGACTGATGCTGAGGTCTCAGGTCTTAGAACAAAATAAAAAGCCTTTGTAGTTGGACAGGTAACCACAGTGCACCAGGAAGTGGGTCAGCAGGCTCAAAGGAGGACTTGCAGAGCTGGGAGCCAGACCCATCAGCTACGGATTGCCAGCAGGCTCCTGGGAACGATCGCCACTCCTTCACATTTCTCAGCTCCAAAATGGAGTTCGCAGTGGGAATAGATGGTGGACAAGACTCCTTTGAAAGTTTCTCATTAACTATGTGTGATGCCACTGCACACTACACATGACCTTAAGGGCTTGGCAGGAAGAGCTCCTTCCAGGTCGCCCTGCCGCTACTGCTGTTTTAGCAAAGGCCGTTTGTGTGCATAGTGATCATCCTGTTAGAAATTCACTTCCCCTTACTATTTTGAAAGGTTTTTCCAGGAAAATGGAAAACCGCAGCTCTTAGACTCTGATACTGGGTAAAATAGATGACAGGTCGGGCTTTTGAGGCTGAAGCCCTGACACCCCCACACTGTCCTGCTCAGGTGGAAGTGCAGACCCAGAAAGGAGCGGCAAGGAGCCGCCGAGACCACAGGGGGCCACCTCTGCAGACTTCTGCTGCCCAGACTGTCCCGCCCCGCTCTGGTCCAGCTCCTCTTGGAACCTTCTGACCTGCTTCATGGTCCACTGGTTGCTGTAGCAGACCAGCCTTCTCACACTAAGTGAAGTGTTTGGTTTGCACACCCCTAGTTTTCCTTTATGTTCTTGTCCCTTTCTGAAACTTAATTTGAAAAGGTTTTTTGTGTGGCTAAATTTATTGAAACTTTTTTTTTAATTTATAAACTCTTGTAATTTCAAATCTATTTACCACCCATAAAGAGAGGCTTAAATGAATGTAAAGAGAGACAATGGAGGGTTAAACATGGCTCTATACACCTGTAATCCCAGCACTCTGGAGACTGAAGCAGGAGGGTGTCTCAGGCTAACCTGAGGGACATAGAGATCCAGTCCTAAAACACATACACACACACACACACACACACACACACACACACACACACACACACACACGGTGGGGGCAGTGAAGCCACAGGAAAAAAAAGAAAATATCATGTATGAAATAATGTTACAGAGCTTGTAATTGTGAGGAGAGTATTCTTTTGCAAAGCGGAGAAAGTAGAATGTATTTAGCAGGCAGTACCTAGTTAGGAAGCAGGCCTGGTAGGAGCTATAAATCTGCTTTCTGATAACTTCTGCTACCTTTTTAGCTGAGAGTTAATTCTGTAAAGAGATATTCACCAAGGATAATCTCTGATGAGCAAAGCCACACTTCAGCTTCCTGTGTTTAAAAAGACTGGTTCATAAACACACATATGATGTGTTTTTTCCTTTTTTTTTTTTAAAGTTAAAACTTGATAACAGTTTCTAATTGTGAAAGTTCATAATGATGTCTCAGGCTTCTTTTCACATAATTTGGAAAAGAGTGGCAGTTTCTGGAAACTCTGAATTAACTGTAACTCCTTTTGTGTTTCTTCGGCATCTAATAATTTTGTTTCCAAACTCCAGAAAATGATTGCATTGAACTAGATCTGGAATAAGACCATTTGACTGGTCTAGGCCTCTTGATGACCCCAGCGTGGTGTGAGTACCACACTGAAGCCGCTCAGAACTCACTGCCCAGCACTGGGCCTTTATCAGTAATTGCTCTTTGTCTTGGATTGGTGGTGAAGAATCATTGACCCTTCCTGCTTCCAAAAGCCCTCCCCATCACAGCAGTTGCCTGGGCCTCGGTGTTGCAACCAGATATGGAATGTTCATATGTTCCCAGCATGTGATTTCCAGACAAGGCAGGGTGAGGGGCAGCAGTTGTCAGGGACCCTGATTCCCAAGGCACCATTCGGAAGCCGTTGTGACAGATTGCGATAGCTGGCTGTATGTTCTGTCACTAGGAAATAAGGCAGCTGGAAATAAAGCACCGTCATCTGCACAGTGCACACTGAGTTCGTCCTGCAGGCTGCAAAGTGGAGAGTGAGGCATCCCCTCCACTGAGGAGCGGTTGCTAAGGGTGCTTCAACAGCAGTGCCAAAGATATGGGGGAGCAAAGCCTTCCCTCTGGGGCGGAGCCCCAACAAGGCTCTTTTGGCATCAGAAAGAAAAGGTTTATGCTCAAGAACTTGTTGCTTTCTCTTGTGCCTCCTTCCGGGGCCAAGTTTTGTTGATAAGATACAAAGTCATTAGTGTCTGGAGTCAGCTAATCTCCGAATCCAGCAGCTTGCTAAGAAATGCATCCAGAATTCTGTTGTACAGTATAATGCTGTGTCTGCATAGATGGGTCCCCAAAATACTGAATGTCACAGATCTTAATAAATACAAGTAAGTTAGCAGAAACCTCTTCTCTGGGGCTGGGGGTGTAGTTCAGTTGGTAGTATAAGCCTACTGTACCCGAAGCCCTGGTTCGATCCCTAGTACCATGTGAAACTGGGAGTAGGGGAACTCGCCTTTTACCTCAGTGCTTAGGAAGTGGAGGCCTGAGGATCAGAAGTTCAGGACCAGGCTGGGGTGCCTGGAACACCGTAGAACAGTGGTTCTCAACCTGTGGGTCATGACCCCTTGGGGGGGGGCCCTTTCACAGAAGTCACATGTCAGATATTTACATTACAATTACAAAATTACAGGTATGAAGCATCAACAAGAATAATTTTATGGTTGGGGTCAGCACAACCTGAGGAACTGTATTGAAGGGTCCCAGTGTTAGGAAGGTTGAGAACCACTCACTGCTCCAGACAGAGTGCCAAGGGCTGCTCTTTGGCAAACTGGTCGCTCCTGTGCCTTTCCCCTTAAAACAATGGTCCTGAGTGCCGCCTCGTCACCGCCTGCTCCCATGCTATTCTGCGGCATGCTACCACCGTGTCTTCGTGTCTTCGTGCGGTTCCGCACAGCACTGCCGTGCACACTCGGAGTGCCCGTGTACTCTGTCTCCCTTTTGTTTTCTCGGTGTGTTGTTTAAACTAGATCCCATGTGTCAGGCACTGTGTGGTTCAGCACTTGTTATGCCATGTTACTGGTTTGGGGTTTTGTTTTTTAGTGCTTAGGGTTACGGAAGCAGGAGTGTGCACACACATGGCTGTGGGTCCCCAAGCAAGAGTGTGCACGCACACACACACACACACACACACACACACACACACACACACACACGGCTGTGGGTCCCCAAGCAGCCACTGACACTCCTTTTCAGGCTGGAGCAGGAGATGGAGAGCAGGAAGGTGGGGATCAATCCCCAGAACTAGTGAACTTCAAAACCCTCTTTCTAGGGAATTAGCCCTCTGGGGAGGAAGAGAGGAGGAAGGGTCCCCAGAAACTCTTGGGCCTCCTAATTGGTTTCTGCAGTGATAATGAGAGAGAAACCCAGTCTCAAGTAAGGTGGGAGGCGAGGACCGACCCAGGAGGTTGTCCTCTGACTTCTACATATGCCCATGGCACAAATGCTCCCGCACCCACACACATGCTATACGTTCACAATCCCTGTGAGACTACACCCAGACTTAGGTTTAAATGTGTTCACTGTGGCAAGAGACTAGACTCCAGATGTGGTTAAACTTCCTTACCAGACACTCACTGTTTTTTGGAGTCTGTTTTGTTTTGCCAGCAGAATGAGAGCTGTGTGGTGTACGCATTCATTAAGAGTAATTGTTAGCACCTGTGAGGCGCTTTACCTTGCTCTGAGACCTTGCCCCCACCCCCGCTCCCCTGGGGGACTAACTCATGTTTCGCAGATGGGAACAGTTCAGGAGGTTGGGTGGGAAGGGAAAGAGTGGCCGCTCCAGGCCTGAGCCGTGCCTCGGCCCATAGCCCAGTGAACTGTGCACACTCCCCGGAGCCAAGCCACCTCTGCTTCTGCAGGCGTTGGGAAGTTACTTCTTAATGAGCTTGCCTTAGCATAGCATCGGCTCCTCATGAGTGGGTCTGAGAATGTTTCCTCTTCCAGCAGTTACCATTTTCAGCTCATTTCACGCCAGTGTTTCTTTTGTGGTGGTGTGTTTTAATTGTTGGTCAAGCCTCTTAACTAATTTGACTGAAGACCAGCATCCAGTATAAAGTGCTGCCTACAACGAGTTCAGACCATTTATTCTCTCATTGATAATTGTCCCACTAGTGAAGTCAGTTAACGAATGCCTGCCAAGTGTGGACCTTTATTTTGTGGTCAGTGACAGCTTTGATAATTAAAAGAACTTAGTGGCTCTGAGAGAATTCAGTCATCTGCTGTCCCAACGAAGGAGATTGCTTTTGAGTTGAACTATGGAGAGGGGTACCCAGACGAGACGAAGTCTTAAGGGAAGGTCTTCGCCCTTGACTCCGTCCCTCACGGAGGAGTATCTTGTTTTCTACAGTACTGATAATGTATTTGCCACCCCTCAAACCTTATACGTTGGCGCTTTAACACAGTCTGCTGTGTGGGTGCCACTGTGCCAGAAACTAAGCTGTCCCCAAGTCAAAGCTGGAGTTTGGGAGGTCCCCTTGGGGTGATGCTTGGCGCTCTGGCCGCTCTCTGATTCCTGGGAGCTAGTGTCACAACAAGCTTTTGAAGAAAATCAAGGCACACACGGTGGTGTGCTCCCCTGGGAGGCGATGTCTCCTGGGGATGCTGGGCTGAGGACACCTGGAGCAAACGACCTTGTGTAAAGTTGATCTCCTGTCTCCCTCCACTCTAGTAATTACCTTCAGGACTGTGTCCCCTCTAATGTTACCTCTGCTGAGAACATGACCGACAGAAATACTGATTGGGAGGAGTCAGTGGATGGTCCCCAGTGATAAAGGCAACTCCTTGATGGGTAGGTCCAGGACACGTTTGTATCTCTGAGATGGCAGCAATGAATGTCGCATCTGGTTGTTCCCTGAGACCAGTGTTTCCTGAAAGAGGGCAGGGGGGGCCCTGCAGAGGAACTGGGACATTGCCAAGGGAGGGATACAAGAGGCAAGAAAGAGGGCTTTCCCAAGAGCAGGTGGCTGGCCAGAGGACCGTCACAGAGGGTGCCGATGACTCCCAAGACAGAGCAGCCGAGTGGACTGGTGGAGAGGTAGCAGCTGTGCTTCAGTGTGGGACAGAAGGCAGGTGGAAGCACAGGCTAGCTCCAGGCAAGCCTGGGGAGGAGGGAGAGTGGAGGGAGGGGTGAAGCCAGAGGGCGTTAGGTTGGTGTCAGGAAAGGGCAGGTTTTCAGAGGTTTTTGGAGGGAATTGTTTTGTTTATTAAGTAGTGATTGTGCTTTTCTGAAACACGTTTCTCTAGGAGGGGCTTGACGGGGGTGGGGACGCGGGGGTTAATAGGAAGCCAGTCTATGCCAGAGGTTGCCATGGTAATAATACAAAGTACACGCATAGGAGTTTTCTTGTTTAAATTACTATAGTTCGTGGTGTAATAAAACACTGGCTCCGCAGATTCATTAGGAATTGGCAAACACTAGGAGGACAGCAGAGCAAAGCACCAACGCCTGCCCTCACAGACATCACGTGAGGAAATGGTTCTGAGAGGGCCCAACCCATTATCGTGATCCGGTCACATGGGTTTTTCCTTGTTTCTTGGGACTTGTATTAGGATGTTGTAAATGCATCCTTTACCACTTCGTTCCATTGTCCTGCTGTCCGAATTGTCCTTTTAAATTATCTTGTACAGTGGCTGTCTGTCCACAGTCCAGCCTGCTCAGCATGTTTGTGACCGGTGACAATCCAACTTTGCTATCTTAGAAGCAGAAGCGCAGCAGCATCTAGTGGGTGGTGTGAGTACTCAGAAAGTGAGTTGCTATCAACGTTTCAGAGTACTCGTTTAGAAAAACAGTTTGAGACTTACGTAGACATACTGTCTATAGCTTACTCTCTTGTACATGGATAGCTTTCCCAGATGGACAGTGTAAGAACACAGCTGCTAAGATATGGAAGTTTTATTTGATTGTTTTGTTTTGAGACACAATCCTGCTAAATAGCCCCCGCTTGCCCCCAACACATCCTCCCACTTTTGTGCTGGGATCAAGCCTGCCCAACCACCCGGCTCATTCCTACTGTTCTGCTGGTTTCTTTTGTAGCGCTTGCTAGGCAAGTGTCATGCCACTGAGCTACACCCCCAGCTCCAGAGTGCGGTCTGTCTTACAGGACGGACTTGGAAGCATGAACAAAATTGAGTTTTGTGGCTTGCTTCAATTCATTTAAGTAAGTTGGTCACATACTTTGTTACTTAAACTTTTGCTGTGGACCTGCACATCTCGCAAATCTTAGAATAAACTTGAAACTTTAGAAATAAAAGCACCACTGTTGTAATTTTAAAAACAAACAAACTGGCATTCGTCCGTGGATTAGAAGAGAGGACCAGGAAAAAAGCCGGGGTGCAGCCACCTGAGTGTCTTTATTTATTTATTGCAGAGAAATGGTGGCTTTTAAAGAATGAAGCTGGGAAAACTCTGTCCACATGCAGAAGAATGAAACTAGATCCCTGTCTTTCATACTGTGCAGGCCAGAGTAGATCAAGACCTTAACATGGGACTTAATTACTGACATAGGCACAGACAAGGACTTCCTGAAAAGTCTGCAGTGGCTCGGGAAATAACTGCACGGCATGCTTGCCAGCTGCTCACTTGGTGGAATTAATGTCCAGGATATACAGAGAACTAAAATCCATAAAAACAACCCAGTCGGTAGTTGAGCAAATGAACAGACAGTTCTCAGAAGAAGCGCAAGTGGCCAGCAAGTGAAAGTGTCAGCATTCCTGACCATTAGAGAACTGCAAATCAGAAAATACATTCAGCCAGGTATGGTAGTATATAGGTGTGATCCCAGCCTTGGGGAGTTGGAGGAGGAGGTCATCAGTTACATAGTAAGTTCAAGACCAGCCTCGGCTACTTAAGATGCTGTCTTAAAAACTCAAAAGGAAAACTGCATTGAGAGCCCTATGGAAAACAGGCTACTGCTTGCAGGAAATGTTAACTGGCTTAGTCAGTGTGGAGAGTCCATAGAAAAACACAAGTAGAATGCTCGAGTGATCTGCCTATACCACTCGTGGGTACATTTCTAAAGAATCTTAAGTCTGAATACAGCAGCGATACCTGCACACTCTGCAAGATGTAGAGCCTCGGCAGATGAATAAAGAAAATGTGTGAGTATATACAAGGCAGTTTTATTCAGACATAAAAAACAAAACCATGCTGTTTTCAAGAAAATGGGCAGAACTGCAAATCATTGCGTTAAACAAAATAAGCCAGACTCAGACAAATGTGGCATATTTTCTCTAATATGTATAATATGTATATATATAAAACACAATTATGTATGTGTATTGTGTGTGTATATATGTGTGTGCATATATATATATATACACATATACATATACACACAGTGTGTATAATGTGTGTGTATATATATTTAAGGGCCTCAAAGTAGAAAGAGAGCTCTTTGATAATAAGGGGCTTAGTGGGATGAGGTGTCAAGAGGGTAACAGTGGTGGGTGACCCATGTATGAAAATGTCATAATGAAACTCACCATTCATACTGTTACTGTATTCGAACAACACAACTCAACGTCCTGTTTCTTACACTTCAGATTCAGATGCTTCCTGCCAGCCCTATCTTCCCCTGTGTCTGGGTTCCCAGTTCTGGGGCACACACACACACACACACACACACACACACAGAGTTCTGACACACACACACACACACACACGCACGCACAGGCTGGCTCAGTTCTCTCTTGCCTCCCTGTTGCCTGCCTTAATAAGGCACAGCTCAAGGCTTCCACCTCTTCCCTCCTAGACACAAAACCTTGAGATTTTCCTCAGGGCTTTGGTTTCTCGCTAACCTTAGGAAAATCAAGTTAACTAAATTCCGTGGGCAAGTTTCAAGTGCTGGGAAGGTTGTTCTCAGTGAGGATAAATGATCTAGACTCAATGGCTTCTTTACTGATGATGACTTGGTATTTTCATGGGGACGAACTCTGTCTTCGAACCCTGAGCTAGTGTCTGACCCCCTCTTCCCCAGCGCCCCCCAGAGATGCTCCTCAGAGAAGCTTGTCTGCCGTTGGGGATCTTTGCTTTTAGGGGCTCCTGGTGAAAGGACATTGCTTGCTCACAGCATGTGCAGACCCCAGGGGTACCACTCAGCACTGCTTGCAGAGTGAAAGATGAATAAGTCAGATCTCGCCCTCAGGTAGACACAGCCGGAGGAGAGAGAGCAGTCCACTGTCTGTTCAGCTTGTACCGATCTCGTCCTTCCCTTGTGCCGACCTCTCTACCCAGACAAGGCTAATCGAGTGGAGACCCACTTCTGCCCTCAAGGATCTCATTCATCGTCTGCTGCTAGAGACAGATGAAGGGTGCTGTGTGCGGAATGGGGCCGAGGAAGGTTCTCTTCACTGTGTTACAGGGACTGTGACCAGTAGGGGAGCTGAGGGTGGCATCTGGGGTGACCCTGAGGCCTGTGAAATGTGACCCTATAGGTTATTAAAAAGACCAGGGCCAGGGCTGGAGGGACCGGAGAGATGGCTTATTAGTAAAGAGCACTTGTTGCTCTTGTGGAGGGCCCAGGTTTGATTCTCTCCGGTCCCCTCTTCTGACCTTCTCAGGTGCTTGGCACACATGATGCACAGATGAGCATGCAGGCAGACACTCACATAAAATGAATAATTCTAATTCAAAGGTTTAAAAATAATTTTTTAAAAGACCAGTGGACATTCCTAGC
The DNA here is from genome assembly GCF_903995425.1 of Onychomys torridus. NCBI lineage: Eukaryota > Metazoa > Chordata > Mammalia > Rodentia > Cricetidae > Onychomys > Onychomys torridus. The sequence goes on along the minus strand of NC_050457.1, from coordinate 35,196,124 downwards.
AAGAGCAAACAAAGCAAATCGCAGACTTTCCTTTAGTTCTTCCACAGTGCTAGGTGACCTCGAGTTTTATCCACTTCCGGTGGTTTCCATGTTTCCACTGGAAAGCTGTGAGGCCTATAACTCTAGTCCGTTATCAGCCTCAGTGACAGTGAATGGAGTGTAGCTGTTCTTGATTAAAGGACTGGTTGATTGGGGCGCTTGTGAAAGAGTTGCTGGGGCTGGGGATTTAGCTCAGCGGTAGAGCGCTTGCTTAGCAAGTGCAAGGCCCTGGGTTCGATCCTCAGCTACACACACACACACACACACACACACACACACACACACACACGAGTTGCTGTGGGGTTGGTGGGAAGAACAGTTTCTGTCTCATTCCCCTCTGTATCCACTTGGATTTAAAACTAGAAAATGGTTACGAGGCAGGCTTTGAAGCATGTACCTGACAGTTGGGAGCCAGACCCTGGCCCGTAAAGTGAGAGCCATTAGTTGTTACGGCTTTTGCTAAGGTGAGAAGAAGCTGACAGTCATGAACAGCTTCAGGATTCTGCTGAGGTGGGGAAGACGTTAGTTACTTAGGAAGACATGACTTCAGCTGTATTGGGGGCAGGATGTCAGAGTAAACAGGGATTTGTGGGCAGGTACCTTTGCTATTAATAATTGCCTACATTGCATTTTTAAGGGAAGAGTGCCCCCTACTGAGTAGAGTGTAGTTTATCTTGAACCCTTTCCTGTGATCTATTTTCCTAGCTATGGCACTTAACTCAGTTAGTTCATCTTGCAGTAGAGGGACCACCTCAGCCAGGGCCCTCCAAAGACCACAACAGCACTTGGCGAGTTCCGGAGTTTCGCCATATACTAAGTGGTCAGCTGTTTTTCTTTGTCTGGTAGACAGGGGGGGGGGCTCTTCTAAAGAGTGAACAAGGGAGAGTGAGCAACACGTGGCCTGGGCCAAGATCTATAGGATTAGTCCTTTAACGACAGCGTGTTCTCTGGTGACAGGTTAAGGACATGAATGATAGCAGACACTCCAGTGTCAGAGCTAAGGCGTGTTATTTCACAATTTCGCAGTCACTGTTTTTAGTCTGTTGATACGCTTTTGGTGGCATGGCTTAATCAATTACTGGGCATTTATCTTAGCTTTTTCTACTTTGATGGACTATACAAGCATGAGGTGACATGTGAGGATATGTAAACTACATGCTGAATGGATTTGGACTTGGTGTGTTCATTTGTATGGTATAATTCATGAAAGGTTGATGTATTAAGATCATGAACTGACTAATGCAAGTACAGGGGCTAGAGAGAGAGCTCAGCAGTAGAGCCCTGTGCTCTTGCAGAGGACCTGGGTTTGGTTCCCAGCACCCACATGGCGGCTCACAACCGTCTGTAACTCCAGTTCTGGAGGATCTGACACCCTCTTCTGGCCTCCATGGAGCGTGCACACATGTGATACACAGACAAACACTCACACACACACACACAAAAAAAAATTTTTAAACACCACAACTATAAAGTATTAGAGCCTAATGTTTCTGTGTCTGAGTCAAATATGCCACCTTTGTGTCCAAAAAACCAAATGTTATTCACAAGAATTTGGTCACTTGTTTTGTTGTGTTTTGCTTAAGGTGTATCTTGAAGAGACAGATGCCTAAATAATGAATATTAATTGACTGAATAGCAAATAGTCCTGAGAAGATAGTTTTAATAGTATAAAATATGTGGTTATGACAATAGTTATGCTTTCAGATTAGCCTTCAAAAGGCTACCATAAACCAGATATGTGAGGCATGCTTGTAATCCCAGCAAAGCCAGGTGTGTGGCACATTCCTTGGAAAGTGAGGATAGGCAGATGGGGAGCTCAGAGTCGTCTTTGGTCATAGTGAGTTGGAAGCCAACCTGGCATAAATGTGACCCTGTCTAAAAGTAAAAGATAAGCCGTCATTTCTTTGACTTGACACAGAGTAAGTGTCTCTGGTACTGTTCTCCCCAGTTCTCAGCTTGGTAGGCCAGATGGCTCCGGGGCAGCTTGTCCTAGAGAGTTGGAGTTCAGTGTAGGATATCAGCACAGCCGGGACTTGGCTGTGGCAGCTATGCTTCCTTCCTCTCCAGCCCTAGTGTTTTTTCATTCCCTGCACTTAAACATGGAGAATTTGGCGGGGCGGTGGTGGCGCACGCCCTTAATCCCAGCACTCGGGGGCAGAGCCAGGTGGATCTCAGTGAGTTCGAGGCCAGCCTGGTCTACAGAGCAAGATCCAGAACAGACATCAAAACTACTTGGAGAAACCCTGTCTCAAAAACACAAAACAAAAACAAACAAGCAAACAAAATGGAGAATATGTCTTTTAAGGGCGAGTATTAATGATGTAGTAATTTTTTTAATGACCAGAATAGTAATGTTTTAATGTAAAACAGCCTGGACATCCATGCTTTGCACTTACTACATACTTAAATGTTCCTGTAACCCTTTTTGATGTTTCCAAGAGAGCTTTTAAATGATGTTCACTCTTAGTAATTAAGTTGGAACTGCTTTATAACAATACAGTATTCAGTGTCTTCCTAGGCCGCGTTATCACAGAGAGCATATGATCCACAGAGCTTCTGTCTAGATGTCACATGATCATGCAAGAGTCTCACATTTAAAAATGCTGGTCACCAAGGGTGTCTGTGGCTCTAGGAATCTTTGTTTCTGATGCTCTGTCTCCTTGGGCTGTAGGGAAATCGCACCTGCCATGTGATCCTAGTACACACACTAAACTGCCCTGATCTCTTACCCCAAACCCCAGATCAGCCTCCACAGCAGTCTTCATGTTCTTCATGACTCTAGTCAACTGTTACCTTCTGAACCTGACAGGAATAGGCGGCAGCAGGGCAGGTAATGGTTTTGTTTTGATGCCTTTGTGTTTTTTAAATAGTAAATATTGTGTAGAGAATTAAGAAGCAGCACAGTTTAGGAAGGAGAGGACAAAGCTTTGGGGCCAGGAAGACCTGGTTCTAAAGCCCCCAAGTTCCCTAGACTACTTAATCTTTCTGCTGGAGTCTGGCCTCCTCAGTGACGATGAGTCTCACCCATAGCTGTGCTCAGGCCTGGAGCCACTGAATCTGGAGCAGCACCTGGGACTGAGAAGATCTCCGTAAGGATAGCGTTAACAATAGTAGCAGTAGTCATGGTTACAGTATCTCCATTATCTCCATTGTACACAAGAGCTTAACGGAGATATGGAAGTTAGCTTCCTAAGTACTGCACACGCAGATCCGTGCTCTGGTACCTGCCTTGTATGGTAGGTTTCATTAACCCCACTTTACAGTGAGGAATTGAGGTACAGAAGTGGTTGAATAACTTGGACCTCAGTTACCTAGCTGGGAAGATCTGACCCTTGGATTGACCCTAGGCGGCTTGCTCCAGAGCTCACTCCCCTGTCACTGAGCTCATGTCTGACCTTGTCCACACCATCCTAGGCACGTACTTTGTAAGAGCTATCTCTGTCGGCGATGAAACCTCCCGGGGTTTGTTGCATACATGAATAACGTGTGCATAAATTTTCTCACTGAGTCCAGCTTGTTAAGTGATGTCCCTTTGATGGACGCTCCCTCAGGTTTTCTGGATTTGGTGGCTAGTGTCCCATTGGTGCCTCTAATAGTCACCACACACACACACACACACACACACACACACACACACACACACAACACCGCCCCATAAGGCTTCCTCGTGCTCTCGGTGTGAGTGGGTGAGTGGCTGTGGTCTACATGCCTTTTCTGGAGCTCACTGCTCTGGCTGTCAGCATCACTTCCTTCAGCTGTGCTGGCTGGCATCCTCTTCCAGGTCCTGATGCTGAGCATCCTCCAACATGATTCATAGGTCAGTCACTGCCAGTGGCTCAGCTGTGTGTGCTGAAGGTGCCCCATGCTGTGTTTGTCAGAACCCTGGGCTCTGTGACAGTGAACAGAGAACACTCTTGAGGCCCCTTTAAAAGTCTGTACGTTGGGGCGCTCTTGTAGCAGTAGAGAGGTTTTTAGAGAAAATGGGGGTTCTGAACATCTCTGGACTTAACTCCAGAATGCCCTCCTTGGCCAAGAATAAATGCATTAGACTGGTGTAGCTGATGAACTTGGGCTCTGCCAGGGCTTGGATTGAGTCAAGCTCCAGTGTCTGAGAACCGCTTCCTTCACGGAGGGGAGGGGATTCATATCTGGAGACTGCTGGCACATGCTGAGTAATCTTTTCCCACCCTAGTTTAGCTCTTGCCTTGAAGTCAGGGTGAATTTTGTGTTCGCTTAAGCCCTATGTTAACCCATAAGATAGTTGGTATCGGGTTCTTCTCTGGGTTCTGTGTCTTAGGAATACTGGCTCTTAGAACAGGGGCCTCTAAGCAAAACCCAGAGCAGTTTTCTTGCAGTGTGTTCCATGGAGCAGCACCTCCCTGTCAGACATGTTCTGTTAAAAAGAGTTTCCATGCCGTGGACCTTCTTGCCTGCCATTCACCTAGGTTTTCACATTAGACTCTGAGATACCCTGCAGTGAACAGGTTCAGCTGTCTATTTCCGCTAGTATTTTCTCGTCTGCACACAGTGATATTTGCAGTTATAAGGTATCAGCTCTTCAAAAGGTGGCTTCTGTATACTTTGTGTACTGTTCAGTACCATTCATCCTTCGCTGGTTCTGTCTGCCAATCCTGCTGTTGATAATTGTTCAGGCACCACCACCTCTAGATCTTTCTAGACCTTCCATAGGTAAGTTAACAATGGATTGATCCTGCTGCAGCATTGTGGTACTTCCCAGCCTTTCTGGGATGGCAGACTCTGTCCAAATGTACCTTTTTGCATTTATTTTATTCTTCTGCCTGACCCAGTGCTTACATGGGTAGGGTGCCACTCCTTGAGTAGAGAGGAAAAGTTTTGTTAGGAAACCATTCTTCTAATTCTGAACATCCTAGCTAACCCACCTTCCCACCCGCCAGAAGGAAGGACTGTAGCCCTGGCTCTCCCTCAGGGTTGCAAAGGCTGTAAGAGAGCATTGCATTCTACCTCAGTGGGAACTCTTCTATTAATTTCAGAACATTTATGTATCTAACCACTTTCCCTAAAATATGAGGTAGGAATCTGTAATTACAGAGTACATCCCTCAGGACTAGCCTTGGTTAGTGAATCTCTTAGAAAGATGCTCACACATTTGGGGAAGGTCCCAAAGAAAATCCACACTGTCACACCGCACACTTGGGATCTTCTGGATGTAAAGCAAAGCAGCAAAAGAGCAACCACCATCTCTGCCAGTTGCCTGCCTCATGTCACATGCTCTGGGCAGTGCCCGGGAGGGAACAGGCTGCCTTGCTGAGAACCATGCCACACAAGTGGAGGCCCAGTCTGCTTCTCTGGTGGAGTGTGAGATCTCATTAGGCTTATGCACCGCCGTCTGGTAGACTTTCCCAGGCCTGGATGGGAGCACAAAGGGGTGGAGTTCTTGAGAGGAAATAGACAGCTAGCCAAACACTGTAAAAGAGCATCCTTTTCCGTGCCTACTAAGGAAAAGGGTGCTCACAGCATCCCATTCTAAAGGTCCATCGAGTATCAAGGACACAGCCAGGACAAGTATAAACACTGGAATTTTTAGCAGTGACTATCAAAAGAATACAAGCTTTCATGAGTGTTTATTGGAAAAGAACATGTGGGAAATGGGACTGTTGATCGTAAATTCCCTTGGAAAACATGGTCACTCAGAAAATTATTTGCATTAAATCTGATAGCTTTTCCGAATTCCCTCTTGAAGAGAAGTGTTTAGAAGTACTGTTACAAAGATGACTTCTTTGATGTGTGAGAAAGGATTTAACTTATTTTTAAGTAGTAAGTGTCCCAAGAGCAACCAATGACTTTACAGCCTCTCTGACCATCTGTCTGTCTGTCCATCATCGTGAGGTACTTGCTTCCTGTCTCTGCACTTCTCATACATTTCCTAAGTGACAATTCATGAAAAGAACTACTCGTGTTTCTGCCCACTTCTACCATTTCCCACTGTCTACATAAATACTACAAACTGAAATTGTAGTTCCTCACTCCTGACGGCCAGTGGGCTGCACTGAACTTGAAGGCAGGCGGCCGGCTGGTTTCACTTGAGTCTGGCTTGGTTCCTTTCCTGTCCGTATGCATGAACCCCTTACCCTGACAGCACATCTGCCCTCGTCCCCTTGTTCTCACAGCTGCCTTTGTAAAAACCTTAGCTCACACTGCCTGGTGTCTCCGCTAGGCGCTCCCCGACCAGCTCACTTCATTAGTAACCTGCTTTGTCTGACTTCTTTGCATTTCTTTACTGGGGTGTATTCTTGTCTCCCCCAACCCACCCCCGTTGCTGGTGTCTATTTGATTTGTCTGAGTTGTCTTTTCCTCCTAGCAAGCCTTAATTTCTGTTGCATTTTGATGTTTGCTCAGCTTGTCAGCGTACATAATTGTCCTCATAACTTGACAGAAGACATGTGGTACGTTTTCATTCTTATAAATTTATTGATTGTCATATTCATCCAGTAACATTCAGAATAATTCTTTTACCACATGTAGGTACAGCATTTCAGTGACGTCACCAGTGTTGTGGAATAACTTGAATTCGGTTGGTTTGGCTAGAATCTTCAGCTGCATATCTGGGCTACTTGGGGGTGCCGAGGAAACACTGTAGTCCACCCAGTGTTGCAGTGTTATGTTAGTTCTTTCTTGGCCTACTAAGCAAAGAGATTATTTGCCAAATGCTTGCGCTCCGTGGTTTTCTGCCTTTGGCTTAAGCCACAGGGAATGGAGCGTGAGTGTGGCAATGGTCATCTGTAACTGTCCACCTGAAAGGTGAACCTTGTTGCCTTTAAGTGTGTCAGTGGCTCTGGGGTTAAATGTCTGTGTGCTGGTTTCGCAAGGTTTACTTTGCTTCGAGGCAGTTTTTGAATACTCATGTGAGTATTTGTGATCAAGAATGATACCTTTTAGTCATTTAAAAAAACAAAATCGCTTGAGCAGAGTTGAATAGTAGTGTAGTTTATTTAAAAAAAAAAAACACAAAACTTTTCATGTAGTAAGTTTTTCATTTCTAAATTATGTGCCCTTGTAGTATTCTGTATAACTGATCTTAAAGTTTATGAAGTGTCTGAATTGAGTTACTGGTAATAATTTACCTAGCAATCCCTTAGAGTTTATTCAGCACGCTCATACATTTCAAAGGGAGAAGGCACGTGGTATAGCGTAGCTGTGTGATTGAAATATGGTTTCTTTGGTTCATTGACTTGTCTTCTAGAAAGACTTGGGGACAGCATCAGTTCCTGGACCCACGTGTGCAAGGAGAGGACCAGCTCCCAAGGCTGTTCTCCGATCTCTGCATGTGTGAACATACGCACACACAGTAAACACATGTAAAAAGATTTTAGCAAGACTTGGTGTGGAGTTAACTTCCTAGACTGTCACAGGTGCCTGCATGACAAGGATGGAGGGGAGGGGGGAGCCATCTGTATCTGTTCACTTTAAAAACTCATGAGAGGGAAATGGGTCATGTAAAAGCCTGCCCTCCTGAGTTCAGTCCCAGCAGTCCTGTGGGGACCAGAGAACCAGCTAGAAGCTATAGGCCAGCTAGCCCAGAGGACGGGGAAGAGACAGAAACAAGAGACCTGCCTCAAAATAGCCCCTGAAAAGTTGACAGCAGCTTCCACGCATGCACCAAGGGCACACACATGCTGGCACTAACACACACATGTACATGCTGGCACACGCAGTAAATTTGAGAAGTGGTTTATGCTGACTAGTAGCTCTCTGACATTTTATAAATCCGTTATTAAATGTGCATGGTGGCTTTTCAAACAGTTTCGTCCAGAGTCCTGATTTAGAAGTAGGGAGACCTTTTAGAATCCTCTAGTTCTCTTTGAAATTGTTTACATGTCCCCACAGGCACTAATCTGTGGCGGGAGCTCCAGTTTGTGAGAGCTGGGACCATCACACACAATATTTCTCCAGGTCTGTGTTGATCAAAGATGATAGTCATGGTCTCCATTGCCATTAGGTTTGCTTACAGAGGACAGGAAGAAACCTGCTCCCAAGCAGCACTGTCTCCTGAGTCAGGGAGCCATGATTGCAGTATGTCTATGTATCGGTCCGTTAATGTTACACATAACCTCTGCAACCGTGATTAAGATCGCTTTTAATCTTAAAATCACGTTGGATGATACTTTAATAGAAACTAGTCCATGAATCCAAGTAAGTGAATTTATAGCATGTATATGATTAATTGGAATACACTGTAAATGTCAATCAATCAAAATTACATGATGGAGCCAGCTGTGGTGGTCCACATCTGTAATCCCAGTACTCGGGACACTGAGATGGGAGGATGACAAGTTTGAGACCAGCATGGTCAGCATAGCAAAACTACCTCCAAACAAAAAACCAGGAACAGCCGGAATGGCTCAGCTCAGTTGCTGAGTCCCTTTTCACCCAAGCCTGATGGCCTGAATTTGATCCTGGAGGAAACAGGCCAACTTCTATAAGTTGTCCTCAGATCTCCAAAGTGTAACATGTGTCTGTGTATAAAGTTCCATACATACATACAACACACATACATGCAAAATGAATAAATGTAATAAAAATGTGTAATCACAGGTGGTATGTGTTGTTAATAGTCACACATTATGATGTAGTTCATCAGAATATGAGCTTTTTGAAAGTGAATTCTTTTTATCCACAAAAGACTGAGGAAGTTTTCACATGTTAATAGAAATAACCCAGTCCCCAATGATTGCCAGTATAGAAACTTGTGTACATCTGGCACAGAGAGAAGCGGAGTAGAGAGGGTGGCTGGAGTAGAGAGGGTGGCTGTCCGCAGCAGTGAAGACACCCCTAGTGAGGACCAACTCCCAGGGAGGCCTCTGACCCCCTGGAGATACCTGCCTACACACCCTTAAGAAAACAAAACTCCAGTCTGTTGGTGGGGTGACTCAACACCTCTAATCCAAGCACTCCTGGAGGTCAAGCTGCAGCTGTGCCTGCAAGAAAGGAAAGGAGGGCAGCCACGGTTTCTGGTTGTGCCAGAGAGAATGTTCACCCAATTTGGAGGAAGTTAGCTTGTTTCTCCGCAGGGTAAATAGGAGTTGGGTTTTCACTCTCAAGGTGCATGCAGTGTTACTGAAAGCCTAGAATAAAGTCTCCCGGGAACTTGCTCTGATGGTATGAGCATTTTATGTGGCATTACTGCCCGTGCAGACTTGAATGTTGCACTGGGCAAAGGTGGAGGAGCCGCCCTTCCCCGTGGCTCTCAGAAAGCCGGCCGTGGCCCGTGACCGTCCATCCTGAGAGAACACAACTGGCCCAATCCTGAAGGACAGAATTTTGTTTTGTTACTGTTTTACTGTCCACACATGTTCCCGCTAGTTGAGTGGACTCCAGACGCTTGTCAATACTCATTCCTTTTTGTCACCTGTCGCAGAAAAGAGACTGACGTCACTCGTAAATGTGTGTTGGTTTTGTTTTTTAAGTTAACGTAAGGACTTGTTCACTGTGCACATAGAACTTTGCCTCCCTTGGCTTTTCTCACCTGTGCAGTGGGACAGTGTGAGCCCCAGCTCCTGAGAACTGGGCCTCTTAACGGGAGCAGTCAGTGCTGGGCCCCAGGCTGCAGCGTTCTCCGCCTGGGCACTCATGGCACACTCACTCTTTTCTCCCCTGGCCCCTTCCTTTGCCTCTCTCCTCTTTCCTTGGCAGCAATATGTGCATTTGATGTGTGAGTTTCTGCTGGAGTGAGGGCCTTCCAGTAGCTATGAGCTGTGTGTGTCTTTTTCCAAATGTTCTCTTCTGGACACCAAGAGAATCAAGAGTCTCCTTTGTACAGTTACCCAAGATCTACACTGTGACTACTAGTGACTTCCGTTATGTGCTCTAATAATGAGCAGAATTAATGCACTTCTTTAATTCTGGCAGTAAATTGGTTGCCACAAAGAGAGAGAGAGAGAGGCGCGCAGTATAATTGGTGTAGCCTAGGCTGGCCTGGAGTTTGAAATCTTCCTGCTTCAGCCCCTCAGGTGCTGGGATTACAGAGTTGTGTCCCAGACTTGGCTCACAACATCAGCCCTCAGCAGCTGAGCCGATCTAGCACGCATTTAGTCCTCCTGCTGTTACTAAGCCAGTCAGGGATTTCTCCATGGCAGTAGTTAGCGCAGTATTTCCTAGCTAAAATGAACCATTTAACTCTTTTTATATGGTAGGATTCTGCGCATCCTTGATGTCTTCTGTGTCTTTGTTGTGTAGAGCTGAAGAAGTCCTTGTCGGGTTCTTTGGGATTTTTGCAGGGGATAGAGAGTGTTAGAGTGTTTCATTCCAGACTAGAAATACTCTGGGTTATATTTGTAGATTAATTTAAGAATGCTGAAAACCCCTCTTAATAAATAACATTGAAGTCTTGGCTTAGTTTGTTAAAGAATCTGCGAGAATTCCCTCACGGAGACATGCCTGTGGCCCCTGAAGAGTTACAGCATGTCCCTTGGGGTGGCATTAGGGTGGCACTAATTGTCCAATAGCTGCCAGGGGACCCAGTAAAGCCCTCGTGCCTACTTTCATTACTTCTCCCTCGGGAGCTGTGTGCTCCCGAGTTCTGTCTCCTCCCATATTCCGTCTCTGCATCTGCAGCATCCTCCGTTTGCTTTATCTTGATACCATCGCCTATGCAGTGACACTTCTGTGTATCCTGCTTTCAAAATCTCAGGGTGGCCAAGGTGTACAGTCCCACCTAGTGTAGAGTGTCTTTGAACCAGGGCACATTTTGGACCAGCCAACAATGAACTACAGGATGGGTTTGGTACACAACAGGAGAGGTGACAGCTGGGGAGAGCCTATCCTAGAAAGTCTCCCAGTGCCGTGAGGCAGACCAAAGTTTAGACAGGTCCCCAATTTTATATTGTATTACAGTGGGTATGGTCTCACACACACACACACACACACACACACACACACACACACACATATTTGCATTCTATCTACAAAGACTGAACTGCTGGTGTACTTCAGAAGGAAGTGTCTTAATGCTGTAAGAATGGGCCATGCCTGGCATGTAAGGCACTCCAGGAAGGGGGTCCTAGTTTATGGACCCGATAGGGTTAGTAAGATGACTAGACCCGGACATTAATATAACAGTAATAAATAGTATAAAAATGGCCTCTTACAAGAAGGGAAGGATCTTGATGCACTTAGTGTGTAGCAGCTGTATTTTTTCGCTTTATAAACCTAACATCAGACTGAGGAAGGCCTTTAAAGTTCTAGGTCAAGCATAAAATGTCTTCGGAAGAATGCTTAGGAAAACAAGGAAGGAAGCCGCATGTACCCCAGATAAACAGGAAACGGAAACCCCCCCCCCATCTGTTAGTGTTTATTCTTTAGGTTTATCTAAGACCTTATTCTTGCATTTAAGTCTTCAAGGTAGTTTTCCCAGATGTGTTCTGGCTTTACTATAATCAGTTAACTTTAAAGGTCAGAAATGTATGAGCTATTTTAGCTAAAGCAAGCATGTTTCTAGGTAGTAATAGCCGTGGTTCACCTCCAACACACGTACACACACAGCCATGCTTAGGTTCATTAGCAGTTCCTAACTAAGCGTCAGGCTTTCTGATTATAGCAGCTTTGGTTAAAAAGGGAGTTTGTGCTCTGTAGCTGTCGGATTCCGGCTGGCAGATCATTGCTGTATACATAAGCACACATCCCTGACAGGCTAGGAACCCTGTCTGTCATGGATGGAGGGTATATTAGGGTTGTGAGGGAGCCATGTAAGCATGTCATCCAGCTTTCATTCCTTCCAGCGGGCTGGTTCCCATTTCAGAGACAAAAGAAGCCAGTTAGGTATGGTTTCTTCCTGGCATGAAAAATGGGATGAGCTGTATGTTTTGTTGGTTCTGAGACCCCAGTATCTGTAAGTTACACCAGTTTATATGCTATGAAGGAGGAAAATATTCCTATAAAATTACAACTTTTGATTGTGTAGAGCTATTCAAACTTCAAATGATAAAGTATAAAAATGAACATTTTAGAATTATAAAATTATTTTGAGAGAACTAAAACATGTTTATATTTATAGATTAATTTAGGAGTGATAAAAATTCCCTTAATAACATCAGAGTTCTAGATTTAATCATAATTACAAAGTGATAAGAATATTAAGTAATATGAAAAAGTCATTCAGTGTTAAAAGGACATCCCTTTTAGGCCCGCCGAAGGTGTTAAAGGAGCATTCATGTCCTCTGTGTGTCACACTCACTCTGCACTCCTGGGCTTTGGTTCGCAGAGTATAGACAAAGAAAGCATGTGCTAGCTAGCTACTGCAGCACAGTTGGCAGCTGGTGAGAGCGGGAGCCGTGTTTGTAAATTACAGGGATCACTTGGAAGGAGGCCTGTGGAAGGATGAGCTGACAAGGTCTCTGAATAGTTGAGGAAAAGTAGAGTGAGTAGAAATGAATCCAGTGAGCAGTCGGGAGTTAAGAGATAGCCCATGCAGGAGAACCCTGAGCCAGGTGTCTTGGAGGCCCAGAGGAACGACACCAACCCCGCCACCAACCCCGCAACCCCGCCACCAACCCCGTGGGGACCAGGCGGAGGGGGAGCCGGGAGGCGGGAGTGAATGTGAGCTTCAGAGACGCTGCCAGACTGGAGTGCCCCCTGTCCCTGGCAGTTGTTACTGTAGCCTGGGACAGGGCCTGGGACTCTTCTAAACTGAGGGGCTTCCGGGGCTCCTCAGATTGTTCCCTTCCAGGTCCTTCAAGTCTTAGGGAGCCACCCTCCGGCAGGGAGCTTGTTCAGTTCAGGGGAAATAGGTTCCCACGTTCTACCTCCTGCCTCCTCTCCTGTCTCCCCCTCTCCCTTCTGTCTGCCTTTCTTGCTTTCTCTCTTACTCTGCCAGTGACATCATCATCATCAACAGTAGCACAGTACTCAATCAGCATGGCAACAGCCAGATACTGCTGAGTACCTGAACCATCATGAACAACGGTGTGCATCCTGCATGCCTTCTTTCTTCGGAACAGTCTGTGGTAGCAGGAATGTTGGCTGTGTGGCCTGACTGCCCATTTGTAAGATCCAGATCAGATGTCGTCCTGAATACATCTAGGGCCATTCCTGACATTGTGCTGGCTGTGTGGTTCCCAGCCCTCCACGGTGTTGGCATTTCATGGGAGTCAGATGAGCATTTCTGCTCTGCTCCTGTTTATCTTGTGTTTTGTTTGTTTCGCTGAAGCTGCTGCCTCTGAGTTATGATTAACTGGAAAATTCCTAGACAAGTTCAAAGTTGACATTTTAGTAAGTTCAAGGTCATCATTCCTGGTGTTTCCACGAGAGCTTCCTTTTCCTCTCAGGGTAGAAAAGTATTATTCTCTAGCTTTACTGGCTTTCCAAAAACAGTTATTGAAGTTAGTCTAGAATTATAAAACTTGGTACTTCTCCCAGAATGCAGGTACTTAATCTTCCCTGAGAATAAGGCTTTGAAATCTGTGGGTATGTGTTTGCATATGGGTACGTTTTGAAATTAGTAGTCTTCCAGAAAGTGCCACTTCTCCTGTTAGACTGTCAAGTTAGTTCCCCAAAGTTCCTAGCTCAAAGATGATCTTAATTCTGGGGACTTGTCATTATGAAACAAAGGTCAAAATGTTTGTGGCAGATCGTTTCCAAGAACACCAAGAGCTCCATCACTGTGTTCCTGCTCCAGGGACATGCAGACTTGAGCATTCAGACAATAGGACGTTATTTCAGGATACAGTTCTGTTTAGATTCTGGGTAGTTTGTTCAACCTTTACTTAGTTCGTTAAGAAAATAAGCATACCTCCCCAATCCTGTGTGCATTGACACCAATAGTTAGAAATTCTGAAATAAGGATAATAAGATACAAATAAGATATTTCTTCCTTGTATATTATAATATCGGTGTGGTGGGCAGTCTTTGTTAAAGCAGTGGTTGATGTTTTGGATTCATTTTGGTAACTCCTGGGAAAGAGCCTGCATTGATATTTTTAGTAAGCCTACAACCTTGAAGTAGAACCTCGTTTTTTAGGGATACTGTTAAAATTGATGGTAGCAGACAACATTCAGCAGTATCCACCTTAAACACAGTCAGGATCGTGTACACTGTTTTCATACCTTACCTCAGTCTCTGGTGGGTTTTATCACCTGTCTTTTCAGGTACCTGTAACCAGACTAAAACAACCACACTGTTCACTTGTCCTTGGAAATGGTTTTTTTGTTTTGTTTTGTTTTGTTTTGGGGTTTCGTCAATCTGACTTTTCTCTTTGTCCCATTTCTCCCTTGATTTTAGTCGAGAGATGGAGACTAAAGAAACCCTCAAAGGATTGCACAAGATGGACGACCGCCCGGAGGAGCGGATGATCAGGGAGAAACTGAAGGCCACCTGTATGCCCGCCTGGAAGCATGAGTGGCTGGAAAGGAGAAGCCGGAGAGGTCCTGTGGTGAGTGCGGTGGGCACCGCTCTGGGGAGGGGGGCAGAGGAAGTGGGAGACCCTGCTGTCGCTTCCTATCTACTGAACTAGGTCAGAATTCAAACCCCCGCTCACAAAGCAAGTTCAGCTACTGTAGGAATGTGTGTCATGGAGTGCTGCAAGCACGCTGCCCTCCGGGTCAGCGTCTGTACCCTTGGTAGTTTTATAACATGCTTTCCGAATCAAAATCATAATTCATTTGTGATGTTTCATCTCTGATAAGGCCTAAGAATCTTATTTCCAGAAATCTTTCAGGAAAGCTGGAAACAATTAGATTAAATAGACCCAGGAGCTAGAAATTTATGAAATTTGTCAAAAGAATAACGAGGTTAAGAAAGACGAGAATACTGTGTCCTGTGCCGTGGTTTTCCCACTAAAACAGTTGAGGATAGGATTGTGAAATGTGCTTCTGCATTCATGCACAGGAGGAAGTGCCCGCTGCCAGTCTGTTGATTGCATTTTGTTTATATTTTCTTTTGAAGTAGAAATAACAATGATAAGATTCATTCCACTCTGGCCAGGACCTGATAAAACCTCACCACATAGTCTTCTAGCCTTCATCTTCATCCTCATGGGCCTATTTAAGGTTAACTGAACACGAAAGTAAATATGTAAACTTTAAGTTTTATTTTATGTGTATTAGTGTCTTTGCCTGCATGTCGTCTGTGTATCGTGTGCATACCTGGTACCCACAGAGGCCGGAAGGCGGCCTCGGATGCCCTGAGACTGAATGTCAGGTGACTGTGAGCCACCATGTGGATGCTGGGATTCAAAGCCCAGGTCCTCTGGAATGACCACAGCCGTAATAGTAACTGCAGAACCTTCTCTCTGACTGACCCCCAAAGTTTCAACTTACTTGTCAGCCACACTAGCCACCTTCAGGTGCTTGATAACTGTGTGACAGTGTGCTCCCCACTGTCCGAGCGCTGTGGGGGCCTTGCAGCTAGCAGTTTCTCAGTAGCCCCGAGGCTTCGGACTCCTCTGTTGGGTCGCTGTCCGCTGTGCAGATGCCGCAGGGAAGATCGAACTGTCCTCTCCTGCTATCTTTCTCTGCTACCATGGTGCCCGCCCAGCTAAGCCTCTGCATCTTTCCTTCGCTTGAGGCTTCTGGTGGGATCCTTCACCGTTTTACTCACTGCAGAAGATGGAGAGAGAAATCATGGACCGAGCTTAGGACATTTTACTGGAACAGCCTGTGGAGGTGGCAGTTAAGAGGCCTTATTTCTACTCAGTCGCTGTGAAGCACTCCCGAGCTTGCTCCTCTCCAAGCTCGTGGAGCTGGAGTTGCTCTGTGGTGTCGTATATCAAAGCCAACCGCACTAATGTTAGATGGGTTAAAACAAAATTTCTTCTCACTTTCTGCTTTCCAGCAAATACTTAAACACCTTGCCTGTGATGTAGGACAGGAGGGAAGAGAGAGGTGTAGAGCAAGAAATACAACATGTAATCCTTGAACATAATTGCCATTCCTGAATTTTATTGCTCACAGATTCCAAATTACCCTTAAGAAGTTTACTGTCTACTTGGGAGGTCTAGTTTTGTTTATTTTTATTTTTTTATTAAATTGCTTCAAGCCTTCTCAAAACAGTAAATAAAAAATAAATATCTCCAGATGGGAAATTAAGGCTCATACACAGTAAGTCGAGTAATGTGTAAAATAATGCAAAGCCCTTAATGAGTAGGTGCCAGATGTGCAGAGCGAGCAGAAGAACAATACAGAGTTCAGAAAGATGAAAAATGTAGCCTAGGGGCCAATAAGATGGCCTAGTGGATAAAGGCTCACCCAGGTCAGCCTGTCGGCCTTTGGCCCTCAGGACCCACCCAGTGGAAGGAGAGAACCAACTCACACACGTTACTTTCTGACCTCTACATGCATACCATGGAGTGTGCATGCACTTGGAACCCCTGACCCCACATGTACACACATACAAACAAACAAATAAATAAATAAATGCAGCTTTTTAGAGGTTAGAAGGTGGCTCAGCTGTTAAGAGCACACACTGTTCTTTTGAGGGAACTGAATTTGGTTCCCAGCAGCCACATTAGTTAGCTTATTATTACCTGTAACTCCAGCTCCAGGGAGATCACTGCCTCTATCATCCTCGGGCACCTGCACTCTTGTGCACATATCCCCCACCATTAAAAGAAATTTTAAAAAATTCAAGAATGTAGGCTGCATTAACAGAGGTTTTATGAACAGTAGGACTTTAACCAGAACTTAAAAGGTGGGTGAGTTTCCCTCAAGTGAAATGATACTGTACATAGGAGGAGGCTTCAGCTGGACTGAGGATTCGGTCTGAGAGGCCTATATTTAAACATGGCAATAGCAGCAGCAGGTTATGTAAATTGCATGTTTCCAATTTAAGAAATTGGTCTTTAAGCTTGAAGCATCCCTGGCTTTTTCTAGCCCCTTAATCTTTTCCCCTCTTCCTATTCAGATTTGAACCAAGGGCCCCAAGTGTGCTGAGCAATCACTGTGCCAGTGAGTGTGCTCTGGCCTCCCCCTTCGTACTGAGATCTGAACCCAGGGCCCCGAGTGTGCTGAGCAATCGCTGTACCACCAAGAGTGCTCTGGGCCCTTCCCTGGCTTATCTGTACCTTAAAATTATTGTAAAATAACATTTTCAATGATAGTTTAATATCATCAAATTGTATTTGACTACTTGAATTAATACCCATTATTACTGTTTTTATGGCCTACATTTTTTTCAAAACAAATGAGCAGTTCTTGAAGTGCTAATTTAACTCAAATTTGTTTCCCACTCTGTGATATTCAAGTGTATTTATATACATATGTTTAAGTAATCAAAACATTGAACTATTTTTGTTTGATTTAGGTGGTAAAACCAATCCCTATTAAAGGAGATGGATCTGGAGTGAGTAACGTGGCAGCTGAGCCTCAAGAAGGCCAAGTGAGCTCGGCTTCACCAGCCCCTAAAGGCCGCCGCAGCCCGTCTCCTGGGAGCTCCCCGGCAGGGCGCTCAGCGAAACCGGAATCCCCAGGAGTGAGGCGGAAGCGAGTCTCCCCAGTGCCTGTAAGTTAAGATTTGAACCCTCCGCAGGCTCCGGTCTGGCATTTGTTGACTCACAGCACAGAAGGGTTGCCCAGCTGTGCAGCAGAGGCACAGCTGTGGAAGTGTGATCTGAAGGCCTGTGGGGGACCAGGGAGATGCTTTCCAGGGTCTGTCAAGCCAAGACTAGTTCTGTATGAAGACCAGTGTGTTGATAAAGTCCTGGTGCTCTCACCCCAGTGAACACTAGACTGCGACATTAGAATTGAGGTTTCCCTTCAGTAGTGTGTATTCACTGTGTGAGAATCGGTTTGTTACCGCCTTTTCATGCCTCCTGCCCCCTGCATTTACTCTGTCTTAGAGAATTTTTGCTCTTTTTTGCTATATATTGTCCGGGGGGGGGGGGGGGGGGGGGGGGGAGGCTACTTTGTTTTAAGAATGCCTTTGTCAAAGAAACTTCTTTTTGACTCTCATCCTTTTTACTGCTCTGTGGTGTGTGATGAGATGGGACACTTGGATAACGCGCCTCTGCCACACACTGAAATACCGTCACCGTGGAAGGGAAAGCCTGTGTGCCGTTGTTGGTGTCACAAGCTGAACCAGCCATCCTGTTTTCGTAAAACAAAATTATTAATTGAAAGAATGGCCAACACGTGTGGCTGTTCAGACATGTACTCAGCAGACATTTTCCCCAAAGTGAACCAAACGAACTGTCTCATCAAGGGAAAGCGTGTTTTTACCACTGAGGTTGGAGGTTCCAAAGCAAAAATTAAAGTTTTTGGTTTTTTGGGGTTTTTTAAGTTGAGGGTTGGGGATTTAGCAGCACTCTACCACTGAGCTAAATCCCCAACCCAAAAATTAAAGTTTTAGAACACGATTTCTACTATGCCTTACTGCTTCTCGGTATTTAGACTTTTCTCAGACTGACAATATAAAATGGTTTTTTTACATTAAATAATTAAGTATTTTCCAAATAGATAGTATATATTGAAATAAAATCACTCACAAGCTCCATTCAGGGTGTAAAGCATACCATGTGGATTTACTGTGCCATTCTGGAAAAGCCAAGACCATTCCTTGATGTTCACTTCCCAGCTGCTTTCCATGAGGCTGGAGAGGTGGCTCAGCAGTTAGGAGCACTGGGTGCTCTTCCAGGGGACCTAGGTTCTACCCCCAGCACCCACAGGTGGCTCACAGCTGCATGTAATGCCAGTGTTGGGGAATCTGATGCCCTCTTCTGGTTTTGTGGGCATTGAACATACACAGTGCACATACAAAGTTGTAGGTAAACACTTGCACACACAAAATAAACAAACAATGTGTGTAAACACTTGCACACACAAAATGAACAAACTATCTGTTGTTTGAGCTTTGGGCTTATATTTGGGGCCATGTGATCATAGAAAATAGGCATAATTTTGTGGAAAGGCTCTAAAAAGCCCCTGGTAGCCAGATTCCTTTTATATGTGTACTTTAATCACCACATCCCACTGCAGACATGTTAAATCAGACATCAGAGAGGTGCAGAAGGACGGTCACGCGTGCTGGTGGTGGAAGTAAACACACACTGAAACCCTTCCTGGGTTTGAAGAGTAAGCGGAAGGATGGCAGAGTGCAGGGCTGAAAGCAGAAACCCGCAAAGCACTCTGTGCTACCAACACGGTACTTACTAGCTCATACATTTGGAAGTTCGGGCCAGGAGCTTGTCCCTGCTCCCAATGGCCTCTGCTCAAGCCAAGCTTGCTTCCCGGCCCATGCACTGCCTCATTTGCAAAGCTCAAACCGATGGGGCTGTTGGCGTCTACCTCCCAGCATGGCTGCTGGGTTGGAACAGAGGCTGCTGGCCTCCGAGCTCTTCTTAGGCCCCCCTTTGCATCTTGATTTCATGAGGCCTCAAAGCAAAGGAGGACCATGAATATATATATCAACAGAATCGCACCTTCCCATCCTCCCTCCCCAGACCACCCCACTTTTAAAGCACAGTAAGGCCGAGCTAGACACCATTGGCCTGAAGTTGTTTCTAGACTTGGAAATCAGACAGCTTTAGTCAATCACAGACAGACAGACAGCCTGTTCGTTACATAACCAGGGTGTGCCCATCACACACACCCCGATATGGCAAAGGCTCATTGTAGCTGGTCCAGCCATTGCTTCACCTTGCTTTGTGTTCAGCCTATAAAAGCTGGCTGGACATTGCTAAATCAACTCTCTGAAACTCCAGGTTTGAGTGCTGCCCAATTCATGGGATTGTTCTTTGCTCCAATAAACTGTTGTTTATCTCCAGTTTCTGTTCACAGCAGTCTCTTCATTAGCCCTAGGCAATTGCTGGCCTATTTTGCCTATGTGTTTGCCTTTTATGGATAGTCTTTCATGGCAGGCACCATGACTGGGTCCTGTCACAGCATGCATCAGTGCTCCATTTTCAATTGTTGACTATCCTGTGTGCCCCTGCACCACGTTTTGTTTATCTGTTCATCAAATGGGCTGCATCTTCCTTTGGGCTGGTATGATTAATACTGGTGTGAACATTCACATACAAGTTCTTGTGTAGGTATAGCCTAATTTCTCTTGAGTTCATACCTAGGGGTGGGATGCCTAGGTGGAAAGTTTAACATTTTCAGAGACTGTTAAACTGTTTGCCACAACAGCAGCACACTTTACACACCGCCAAAGGGTTCTGGGATGCTTCCTGGTTTGGCAACCACTTATTCCATCTAGGTGTCTCCACCATTCATAATTCCTGCTGGATATTGATGACAAGACCAAGTTCTGGGGCAAATGAGTAGGGTGGCGAGCGTGCTGTTGTGACTGACCACAGGTTTTGGTTGGCCTCTGGTAGGGAGTTTTGAAGGAGGAAGAGTCTGCAGAGTGTGGCCGGAGGAGTCCATGGCCGTGTTTTTGAATCCCATCCTATTGAGCATTCTCCAGAGCCTTCAGTAGAAGCCAGCAGATTGCATGTTTGCACTCACTGCTAAAAACAGTATTTTCCTGCTTATGGTGGTCACTTTTAATACCCTTAATTTTGGTTTGCATAGTACTTTAGAAGACCCAAGTTTATGGAGTAGTTTGTAAAATGACCATATGATTGTATCTCAGGCAAAGATCTTTCATCACTTCTAGGAATGACTGAGATTTTAGAAGTTCTTCTAAAATGAATGTGTCAGATAACAGCATTTTGCTTTTCCGTATACTTCATACATGAAGTCGTGTGTGTGTGTGTGTGTGTGTGTGTGTGTGTGTGTGTCCGTCCGTCCCTGAATATAATCTGCCACATGACTTTCTGGTATGACCTGTTTTTGAATATTAGCTTCTTATCAGGAAGTGAGAAGTAAACCTAACAGAAAGCAATGTTGTCAAGTTTCAGAGCGGCAGAACCACACCACCCCGGAGAGCCCCGTCACCAGATGGCTTCTCCCCATATAGCCCGGAGGAGACGAGCCGCCGTGTGAACAAAGTGATGAGGGCCAGGCTGTACCTCCTGCAGCAGATAGGACCCAACTCCTTCCTGATTGGAGGAGACAGTCCGGACAACAAGTACCGGGTGTTCATTGGGCCACAGGTAGGGTTTGGCACTGTTTTATGTTATGTTAGTATATGGTCCCATTTTAAGTCTGTCCTGTTTAATCACTTTGTTTCTTTTTCTGTGGTTAGAAACTGCATGCACAGCTTCATGTTCATTGTACAAGTATTACCTCATTCCTAGACATAGGCTTCTTTTAGTCTCTCCTTGGGTGTTTTTTGGTTTGGTTTGGTTTTTGCAAGACAGAGTTACTCTGTGTAGCCCTGGCTGTCCTGGAACTCATTTTGTTGACCAGGCTGGCCTCAAACTCAAAGATCCACCTGCCTCTGCCTCCCAAGTGCTGGGATTAAAGGGGTGGGCCACCACCACCCAGCTTTGTTTTCATTTTGCTTCAGGGTCACACGTGCGGTCCAGCTTGCTTCAGATCCCCTTTGTAGCCTACGCTTGCCCTGACTTCACAGTGATCAACCTGTTTGCACGTGCTTAAATTACAGGCATGTGTGCCTGGCTCTTAATCTTATAAAGTGAGTTTGAAATGCATCCAGGCTATGTGTGATTTTTTTTACTATAACAGTACCTTGAACAAGATAAATTTAATCTGTTGAATAATCTCATTGAAAGTAGATATTGTGGAAATATCTGTATCTTTATATGTGAGGATAATGAAAAATATTAATAGGAACATTAATAAAATAGACATAGAAATGCCCAAGCAGGATAGGCCTAGATGTTCTGATGGAACCTCCCAGGTGGATTAACCCATGGGCTTTCTTTCTGTTCCCCAGAACTGCAGCTGTGGGCGTGGAACATTCTGTATTCACCTGCTGTTTGTCATGCTCCGAGTGTTCCAGCTGGAGCCCTCTGACCCCATGTTATGGAGAAAAACGTTAAAGAATTTTGAGGTAATTTTTTAATATACAGCTACAGTATAAAATTGACAATAAACTTGTATGGTACATCGTGAAATATTTCCAAGATCTCTGAATCTAAATAGACAGTGGCTGTGTTGGACATCTGAAGCTACTTAAGAATTATCTGATGCCTTGAAAATTCTCTGGTGATTTATTGAGGTGATAAGTAGTTTGGGTTTTTTTGTTTGTTTATTTGTTTCTAAACTGTAAAAGATTTAAGGGCTGAGGATTTAGTTCAGTGGTAGAGTGCTCGCCTAGCAAGCGCAAGGCCCTGGGTTCGATCCTCAGCTCAAAAAAAAAAAAAGATTTAAGTAAACACTGGCCTGCTGTAAAAAGCATTGTCCTTAGTAAACTGCATTCTTATGTTTGAAGCCCTTAAATCAGCTTTATGCAAATTAAGATGAATAATCCACCCCTTCATATGCATAATTATGGCATCACTATCATTGACACTATCTTTTTCCAATGTTAGGTTGAGAGTTTGTTCCAGAAATATCACAGTAGGCGTAGCTCAAGAATCAAAGCTCCATCTCGTAACACCATCCAGAAGTTTGTCTCACGCATGTCAAATTCTCATACACTGTCATCATCTAGCACGTCTACATCTAGTTCAGAAAACAGGTCAGTACTTGGCACAACACTGAGCATCGACCGAGTGGTGCATCTTAATTTAGGAATGATTTTTTATTTTACTTACTAAGTTGCTATACGACGATGTAATTATTGAGTCTCGGTTTCTCATGTTCAAGCAAAGGTAAGGGTTCTTCAAGGTCACCTGAAGACATTTTGCTCTCCGTACTGTACATTGGAAATGACCCATTAACGTGATGCCCCTTCTGGTGAGAAAGCAGGCAGCAGCTGTAAAGTGATGGCAGACGTTACCTTAGCCAAGCACCTGATAGCACTGGTTCATCCTATTAGAGAAACCTTGTGGATTTCATCACTGTTCTACAGACAGTGAGGCCAAGGCAGTGAGAAGTAGGAGGGAACACCTGTGATTCTTCTAGAAATAAATTATAGACGGGCAAAGTGGCTTTCCAAATGACTTTCAGGTCTAGGATTTTTATGTTGTGTAACATCAGTTCTTCATGCACCGATGTTTTCAGAGAATCTTTACCTGGGAGAAGATAAGCATGTCCTCATTCAGGAGGCTGGTCAGCCATAGGAGCAGGCACAGGAGCTAGTACTCACAGTTACTTCTTACAGTCCACAGTGCTTCGCAAACTCTGCATTGCCCAGTTGCTGGAAAGATGGCAACAATAAATTCTGGAGGACACGAAATGCAGCCTAAAATAACAGCCGTGGGTGTTTCCAAGTCTCTAGCGTGACATGGAGGCTCTCATCCTCTCCTACTCGGTGGCCCTACCTATGGGTGTGACAATGACACAGTTCGTTACTGCAGAAGGGAGAAAGGGCGTCTGTGGTCCTGAGCACCCTGGTTTGAGCAGCACTGGCTGTCCAGTGTCATCTTCGAGATCCCACCAGTCTCTCGTGTCTCGACCACCTCAGGACACGGAGCACAGGGTGCAGTGGCCACTGGGTGAACAGGGCTTGGGGTTTTTGGTTGTTTGGTTGGTTTTTTGTCTGTGGAAAACACAAATATTTGAACTTTTTTAAAATTTGGATTCAGTGGATTGACTTTAGAATCCTAGAGCGTTTGAAGTTACTTTTGTGAAACTAAAGGTCTTGTGGCTTGCTTAGAATGGATGAACCCAGGAGAGGTAATAACATACCAGAATGTGGGTGTCTTGACTCCTAACTCAGCTTTCTTTCTGTTCTTCTTTGTCTCTTCTAAAAAGAAGGAAGGAAGGAAGGAAGGAAGGAAGGAAGGAAGGAAGGAAGGAAGGAAGGAAGGAAAGAAGGAAGGAAGATTTTTCTTTATTGAACTTCTAAAACTAAACTTACTTCTTTCTACTTTATATTGAAGAAAGAGAATAAATATTTAAAGCTTAAATCAGAAGTTTTTAAGATGATCAAAGATACTTTCTTACTATGGACTGGAATTTGAGGTTTCCAGGTATATTGGTATATTGGCAGCGTGGGCACAAAAGTTTCTCATATTGTATATATATCATGTTTAAGTTTTTGTTCATGTAATCACATTTTTATAGAAAAACTAAAATCAATTAAAAAAAAAACCCTAAAGGATATTCATCTAGGGATCTAATTTTATAAAAATTTCAAATGGTATTTCCACAGAATGGAAAATAGAGACAGGGCTGGAGAGGTAGCCCGGCTGCTCTTCCAGAGGACCCAGGTTCAGTTCCCAGCATCCACATGGCAGCTCACGACCATCCATAACTCCAGTTATGGGATCCAGCATCTTCTGACCTCCACAGGCACGAGGCATGCATGTGGCACATATACATACACACAAGCAAAATACTCATACACTTGCAATAAAATTTCAAAATAAAAAAAAAAATTAAAGCAAATTGAAAATACACAAAACCCTTCCAAAAACTGAAAGTGCAAAGATGATCCCAGAACCTCAGTATACAGATAAAATGCATAAAGAGAGACTATAATGACATGTCTGTGTGGAGATGCCATCGTGAAATCCATTACCTGGTGCTTTTTACACATATACATATGTATGGGTTGTAGTTCCCTCATTACATTGCATTCACAGTAAGAACAGCCTGACTCACAGCACAGTCTGTGATTCTAGATTACTGAGTGTCAATAAATGACTGCCCTGCGGTTATCTGGTGATGCGGTCAAACAGGCGTCTCTGGTTGATAGGTGCGTAGTCCGGAGGAGCTGTAGACTTCGGTGCTCAGTGTTCTGCTTCCCTCCCTCACAGCATAAAGGACGAAGAGGAGCAGATGTGTCCCATCTGCTTGTTGGGCATGCTGGATGAGGAGAGCCTGACTGTGTGTGAAGACGGCTGCAGGAACAAGCTGCACCACCACTGCATGTCCATCTGTAGGTGGCCCCTCTGTCCCCGTGCTCAGCCGCTCTATTTACTACTGCAGCATGGCTTGTGGAGAGATTAGGGAGAGCAGAAGAAAGTCCTGCTTAAGCTGCCTGCATGAGAAAGTGCAGTGTGATGCGGGTGGAAACAGAAGGCATACAGTCTTAAAAACTCCCAGCCCAAAGACATGAGGTGGGACGGAGGTGGAAGACCTGGCCGGCCTTTCCAGAGGGTGAATCTGAAAGACTAGCCACAGAATCAAGCAGGGCAGAATGCTTTGAAGGATACTAAGCAAAACAGTGCTGTTGTGAGTGATAAGGTAGCATTTGTGTGGGTACAAGCATCGGGATAGCTTACTCTGCTGCATTGGCCAGCTTTAAGATTGATACCCTGTCAAATTGTATGAGGCTCTTTCCATAGCAGCCTTACTACACTAACTGTTAGGAATACTCGGAATTTAGAAATACTTAAGGGTAACAGTTACATTTTCTAATAGTTTTTCTTTATATTTTTAGGGGCAGAAGAATGTAGAAGAAATAGAGAGCCTTTAATATGCCCCCTTTGTAGATCTAAATGGAGATCCCATGACTTCTACAGGTAATAATTTTGAATTACTAATTTGTGTATATCTAACAAAAAAATTAAAATGACATTCTCTAGCCTCTCGTGGTGGCACACACCTGTGATCCCAGCTTTTGGGAGGCTGAGGCAGGAGGATCATGAGTTCAAGGCTAGCCTGAGCTACAGTGAAGCTTTGTCTCAAACAGAGTACAAAGTGTGACTTATATCTGTTAATATTTTGCAGCAAATTTTGTGATCTTTCATTTTAGCCACGAGTTGTCGAGCCCAGTGGATCCCCCTGCCTCTCTGCGACCTGTTCCAGTCTCCTCCCCTCAGCAGCCTGTGGCTGGGTCACAGAGAAGGACCCAAGAGGGCAGTTTTAACCTGACTCACTACGGAACCCAGCAGATCCCTCCCGCTTACAAAGATTTGGCTGAGCCGTGGATTCAGGTAAGTAGTTATCACCTTACTTCACCTCTGGTGTCCGTCTCTTTCCCTCGGTTGTTTCTGATTTTGGAACACGCTTCGCTGGGTGACTCTAGCATGCTGGAGACTTTAACCCGGCTCTTGGTGTCGGTTCCTTTCCATATGAGTGTTGCACAGCTCACACTTGAAAGTTTCTTTGTGGTCTTCACCCCACCACCACCCCCCACCCCACCCCCCGGTGTGTCTCTTCCTAAACTAACGAATGTAAGAGGCTGTGCAAGGACAGAAAATGGGGCTCTTCAGTGCTGCCTTTGCCCGTGTGTAACCCCATTCCTGGCGAGTGATTCTGTTGTCTGCCGTTTAACACCGGTTCCCCTCGCCGTGTACTGGTGTCTATCAGGCGCTTGCCGAGAGGACAGGTAAGGGTTCAGAACGGACTTGGGTGTGGTATTCCGTTGCCTTTACCTTTCTTGTCTTCAGTAAACACAGGTTTTGGTTGGCCAGCTTATAAATCATTTTCTTGGTTGCTGGGTACTTACTATGTGACTTTTAAAGGTAGGATCTATAGCCAGTGCTCCCAGATAATGAGATAGTAGTGAGGCCAGTGGTCAGCGTTTTGCTGGTTGGTAGGCTTCTGAGTGCTGTGAAGTTT
Source organism: Onychomys torridus (assembly GCF_903995425.1). Taxonomy (NCBI): domain Eukaryota; kingdom Metazoa; phylum Chordata; class Mammalia; order Rodentia; family Cricetidae; genus Onychomys; species Onychomys torridus. Next base: position 35,169,653 of record NC_050457.1, on the reverse strand, counting down.
GTGAGACGTTAACTCATTCAGTGTCCCATCGTAGAGTGTTCTGCTCTCCTGCTTTGTAACCTGCCCTTCCTGTTAACCCCTGCTCCTTAGCAGTCTGATAAAATCCACAAGATTCACAGACACACCTTCCTCTTCCATCGGATTGTGAACGGTATTCCGCAAAGGCCCTGTCTGTTTCAGGGTCCCAGAGAGCTCTTGGAGTTCATTGCGAGCTGTCAGATGCCATGCTGGAAGCTGTCATGAGCTGTGCTGTGCTTATATGCCTTAGGGTGTTGTGCACACCTTTAATCCCAGCACTCGGGAGGCAGAGGCAGGCGGATCTCTGTGAGTTTGAGACCAACCTGGTCTACAGAGCGAGATCCAGGACAGCTAGGGATACAGAGAGAAACCCTGTCTTGAAAAAAACCAGGAGAGAGAGGGAGAAAAGAAAAAAAAGAAAGTGCTCAGTAGACATTCTCAGACATTTCTAAATCCCATGACGTTGACAGTCAAGGAGCTGGGCAGATAAACAGCTCAGTGAGTCAGGTGTTTGCATGGGACCCTTGAGTTTGGTGTTCAGCACCCTGTAGAAAGCTGGGTGTGTTGATGTATTTGCAATTCCAGCTCTGGAAAGGTGAGACAGGTGGACCCTTGGGGCTCAGTGGCTAGCTAGCCCAGCCTAGTTTGTGAGCCTGATAGAAGACTCCATCTCAAAAATAAATAAAGTCAAAGTGTACAGCTCCTGGGAACACCACCTGAGGTGAACCCCTGGCCTCCACAGTGTGCACACATGTACATGAGTATCCATGGCCTCACAGAAGACTATGTATATATTATTAAAGTTTTCAGTTGTAAAACATTGACAATCAAAATTGTCTATCAAATATAGTAAAGAATTGAGAAGTGGCCAGTTTTTCTTTAATCATCAGAAACTGTTCTTAACATGCCATAGGTCCATTAATTTCTCACCCCATTGTGTTTGTTCAATGCAGGTGTTTGGAATGGAACTCGTTGGCTGCTTATTCTCTAGAAACTGGAATGTAAGAGAGATGGCCCTCAGGCGTCTCTCCCACGATGTTAGTGGGGCCCTGCTGTTGGCAAATGGGGAGAGCACTGGAAACTCTGGGAGCGGCAATGGAGGCAGCTTGAGTGGCGGAGCGGCCAGCGGGTCTGCCCAGACCAGCATCTCCGGGGACGTGGTGGAGGCGTGCTGCAGCGTGCTGTCCATAGTCTGCGCCGACCCTGTCTACAAAGTGTACGTTGCTGCTTTAGTAAGTACATCGTTCACTACCATGTCTTTATGAGTTGCCTTTCTTTGGGCTTTTGCAGGTATTTATTTTAAGAAACAATAAATCTACTTTACCTAATTTAACTTTAGAAAATCCAAGTTTTTTTAGCCTATAGTCCTAAGAAATTGCAATATTCCATTTTATCTCTATATATAATTTAACTGATTTTTTATCTGTTCATGATTTTTTTTTTAAAGATTTATTTATTTAGTATACAGAAGAGGGTTCCAGATCTCATTATAGATGGTTGTGAGTCACCATGTGGTTGCTGGGAATTGAACTCAGGACCCCTGGAAGAACAGTCAGTGCTCTTAACCTCTGAGCCATCTCTCCAGCCCCTGTTCATGATTTCTTATGCACTGTTTACTTTTCTCCCGTGTAGTAGTAATGTCTTGCTATTCATTTTTTTTTTTTAAGATTTATTTATTTGTTATGCATACAGTGTTCTGTGGGTATGTATGCCTGCATACCAGAAGAGGGCACCAGATCTCATTATAGATAGTTGAAAGCTACCATGTGGTTGCTGCGAATTGAACTCAGGACCTCTGGAAGAGCAGTCAGTGCTCTTAACCTCTAAGCCATCTCTCTAGTCCCTCATTTGTTTTCTTGAATGAATACATCACATATGACCAAATTAAAACTTCTTGATGGCCTGGTGTGGTGATGCACTGGAAACCCAGCACTGGAAAGGGGGAAGGTAGAGGATCAGGAGTTAAGTTGATCTTGAGCTATCCAGGGAGCCCAGGGCTAGCCTGGGCAAGAGGAGACCCTGTCTCAGGAAACAGAAAGAACCAAGTAAAAATAGGACTAGAAAATGTCCTTTGAGTTTTGTTGTTTTGTTTGTTTGTTTTAATGTTTGGAAACATTAATGAGTATTTATTTTTAATAAAAATTGTTCTTGGCTTCAGTAAACATTGTGAGAAAATTCAGAAAATGGTCCCGTGTTACCTTGGTTTCTTTCCTGTAATGGTGATTAAAAAAAACAAAAACAAAAAAAACACCCTGACAAAAGAAGCTTCAGGAAGAAAGGGTTTGTTCTGGCTCATAGTTCCAGGTTCCAGTCCATCATGGCAGAGAGGCCATAGTGACAGAAACTCCTGGGAGCTGGCCACATTGCATCCTGGCAGGAAGCAGGGAAAGATGGCTGTATGCACACTTGTACATGGCTCACATTTACCCATGTAGCCAGCTCCTTCACAGAGAAGATGCTAAGCACATCAGTTAGCAAAAATCAAGACAGTCCCCAACATGGGCCCAGAGGCCCATCTCCTGGGTGATTCCAGATTCTGGCAAACTGACCGTTGGAACTAACCATCGTGCATGCCATAGACATAGGTTGTTTTGACTGTTAGGGCTTGTCTCTCAGGAGTAGGATACCATGATGAGAAGGTCATTGTGCAGACTCATTTGACCTTTTCCACTCTGGGACTCCCATCTCCTCGAAGCACTGCTTCTCAGTCTCAACACTGGTGTGTGGGCCAGATAACTACCTGGGGTAGGGGACACCAGAGATGCTGTCACTGTAGGATGTTTCAAACTGAGCCTTCTAACCACTAGATACTAGTAACAGACCTCCACCATTGTCTATCATGATGAAGAATGTCTTCAGGCCTGGAGCTCAAATTCACATACCCTCCCCAAGAATCCCTGCCGTAGGGTAATTCTTGAAAAAGAAAAAGGAAAGAAAACATTTAGTGGAGAGGGATAGGCTGTGTGTTCCATAGCTGTGTGTGGAAGAGAGGCCCACTTGCAGAACCATTTAGCTCCTTCCATGTGGGTTCTGGGACTCAAGCTCAAGTCTGTCGTCTTTGGTGACAAGTTCCAACGGCCACTGAGCCGTCTCACTGGCATGGCTTCTTACCTAATCTGTTTAAACTTCAGTCTCTAAGCTATCTCTTGCAATCTTTTTTTTTTTCTAACTCACCCTAATAGTGGGGTCTAGTAAGTGGCCTTTTGAGAAGCGTGAGTAGCTGTGAATATCAACTGGGATCAGAATTCAGTGACCTCGGAAACCTTCACAACTAGAGTGCTAACCGTGCTAGTATGCTGGGAGTAGCTAAGGATGTCTGGACATGGAGCAGATGTTAGAGACCTTGATTCCACCTCTCACTTAGGTCGCTCACCACTACTTTGGGAGCACCGCTGTGGCTATCCATTTCTCTTATTACTTACTTGTTTGCTCAGATCATCTCAGCTTAGGACATTGTCTCTGGTGCGTTTTGAAGGTAGTTAAACTGACCTTCAGTTTTTTTTCTCCCCAGAAAACACTGAGAGCCATGCTGGTGTATACACCTTGCCATAGTTTGGCAGAAAGAATCAAACTTCAGAGACTTCTCCGGCCAGTCGTAGACACCATCCTAGTCAAGTGTGCAGATGCCAATAGGTAAGGCCTCGCTTTCAAATACCTGGGACCATACCTCACACTTAAGGTTTGATACATACGTGCTAGTGAATTTCGCCTATTAGCACTTCGTAATGTGAGATCTGAAATTAAAACAGGGCTTAGAGCTCGTAAGGACTAGGGAAAGAAACCCCAGTGGCAAGTAAAAGCCAGGCCAGCAACCCACGTGGAGCTGCACATGGGCTGTATTGTGATTGTAGGCTTCTAAGCTGGAGTCCAGTCGACAAGAACACTAACTGGCATCCAGAACCATAAGGAGTAAACGAACTGTAGAGAACATGTAACATTATACCTGCCTCTGCCTCAGGTGGATTAGAAAAGAGTCCTGTTCCATTGTGTGATGGCACTTTACTGTAATTATGAGAGTTCTTAACTGTTTTTAAGTTCCACATCTTCCCACAATAGTCTTCAGAACTGACCGTGAACGGTGGTGACGGTAGACGTGAGCACAGGCCGTACCTCGTTTAGATCAGTGGACAGGAGAGCTCGCTTTCAGTTAGTAAGCCGTGAGAGGTACCGTGGCAGTTCCGTCTCCACGTCCCAGCACATCCTGATTGGCCAGAGCTGCTCCATCTCCCTCGTTCTGCTGCTGCTGCTCAGTCCAGAGTGTCCTCACTCTGGTATTCCTCTCTCCACGTCAGGAGTTAGTTTTGTAGGGAGTGTGTCAGTGTGCAGAGCACATCTTGCTTTTCAGGATGAGGATGGGTTTAGATGGCTTTCTGGAGCTCTGCAGTTGGGCTATTGATCCGAGGTCATTGGTAGAATGATGGCGGACATCAGGAGTACGGTAGAGGGATCTCATGGTATTGCTGCCCACCACTGAGTTGCTGCTCTTCTCTCTCGGTAGCCGCACGAGTCAGCTGTCCATATCAACGCTGCTGGAGCTGTGCAAGGGCCAAGCAGGAGAGTTGGCAGTGGGTAGAGAGATACTGAAAGCTGGTAATAACTTCTCATTTAACCTAATGGAGCACGGTTCATTGTTTTCCTTGACCTAAGATTTCTCAAGGGACTGTTATAAAATAGTGGAGTAATTTTATAAATTGATTCATCCAGCTATTTTAAAAATAGGAGTTAATTCAAGAGAAGTCCTTAAGACTAACAACCCACAGTGTTTTTACGGATCTTTCCACCATCTGATCATGTTTTGTTTGAGAATTCTGTGACGCTGGTTCTCCGCCATTTGTTTCTACTTCCGTAGGGTCCATTGGTATTGGTGGTGTTGATTATGTCTTAAGCTGTATTCTTGGAAGCCAGGCTGAATCAAACAGCTGGCAGGAACTCCTGGGCCGCCTGTGTCTTATAGACAGATTGCTGTTGGAATTTCCTGCTGAATTTTATCCTCACATCGTCAGCACTGACGTCTCCCAAGCTGAGCCTGTTGAAATCAGGTAATTTCCCTTGTGAAAATCAGTACTCCCCTCTTCCTACTTGCTCACATATCCCCAAGTTGCATACTAGTACCTTAGTACTTGACTGTAGAACCCTGAGGAGCAGGCTACTTTTAGTTAAACATTTACCTATTCCTCGTGCACAGATTGTTTTTGTGTGCAAGGGCAGGCATAAGTTGCCAGTTTTAAAATGGCCGTATTTGTTCCCCAACTGGAGGTGTTTTGCTTTGTTTGTCTTCAGGTATAAGAAGCTGCTGTCCCTCCTGACCTTCACTTTGCAGTCCATTGATAATTCCCACTCCATGGTTGGCAAGCTCTCTCGAAGGATCTATCTGAGTTCTGCAAGAATGGTGACGTCGGTGCCTGCTGTGTTTTCCAAGCTGGTGACAATGCTGACTGCCTCCAGTTCCACGCACTTCACCAGGATGCGCCGGCGTTTGTTGGCGATTGCAGATGAGGTAGAAATCGCTGAGGTCCTCCAGATGGGCGTGGAAGACACTTTGGACGGGCAACAGGACAGCTTCTTGCAGCCCTTGGGCCCGACCAGCTCTCCAGAGAACAGTTCCCTTGAGCACACAGTCCATTTCGAGAAAACTGGAAAAGGATTATGTGCTGCGAGACTGAGCGCCAGCTCAGAGGACATTTCCGACAGACTGGCCGGCATTTCCGTAGGACTTCCCAGTTCAGCAACACCAGAACAGCCAAAGCCAGTGGTTCAAACAAAAGGCAGACCCCACAGTCAGTGTTTGAACTCCTCCCCCTTGTCTCCTTCCCAGATGTTTCCAGCAGTGTCGACCCCTTGTTCCTCTGCCCCATCTGTCCCAGCTGGCTCTGTAACAGATGTTGCTAAGCATAGACCTCAGGCATTCGTTCCCTGCAAAATACCTTCCGCATCTCCTCAAACCCAGCGCAAGTTTTCTCTACAATTCCAGAGGAACTGCTCTGAGAACAGGGACCCAGATAAACTCTCCCCAGTCTTTACTCAGTCAAGACCCCCACCCTCCAGCAACATACACAGGCCAAAGCCATCTCGACCCACCCCAGGTAGTGCAAGCAGACTGGGGGATGCCTCCCAAAAGAGCATGACACTCGATCTGAACGCCGCCGCTTCCAGATGTGATGACAGTTTCAGCTGCAGCAGCAGTGGGAACGCCATTATACCCAGCGACGAGACAGTATTCACCCCCGTGGAGGACAAGTGCAGGTTAGATGTTAACACGGAGCTCAACTCCAGTATCGAGGACCTTCTGGAAGCATCAATGCCTTCAAGTGACACAACGGTCACTTTTAAGTCGGAAGTTGCGGTCCTCTCTCCCGAAAAGGCTGAAAATGATGATACCTACAAAGATGATGTCAGTCACAATCAGAAGTGCAAGGAAAAGATGGAAGCTGAAGAAGAGGAAGCTTTAGCCATTGCCATGGCAATGTCAGCTTCTCAAGATGCCCTCCCCGTAGTTCCTCAGCTGCAGGTGGAAAATGGAGAAGACATTATCATCATCCAGCAGGACGTGAGTACAGGCTTCAAAACCGTTTACAGTCTCCTTGGGGCGTGGGAAGGGTCTAGGGGAAATGCTGCTTTTGAGGTGATTGAGGGTTTGCCACGTATAACAAGTGTGTAGTAATAGTTTTGAGTCACTGCAAGAGCAGTACTCACGTATTTCAGAGAATGTCTGCCTGATTCTGAAATGATTCTCACTTACACATGTGGTACTCTTGTTAACATTGACCTTTCAGAGGTCAAATTCATAGGTGGTTTGGGAATGACAGTAGTATTTTCTCAGACTAATTTACAAGATCTTGCTCTTCTAACAGAGTGATTGCTTTTATTTAATATGCAGACACCAGAGACTCTACCAGGACATACCAAAGCAAAGCAACCTTACAGAGAAGACACTGAGTGGCTGAAAGGTCAGCAGATAGGCCTTGGAGCATTTTCTTCTTGTTACCAAGCACAAGATGTGGGGACTGGAACCTTAATGGCTGTTAAACAGGTTGGTATCAGGAGTCCAGGGTGAAATTGTTCAAACTGTGAAGTGAAGCGTGCGCAGCTAGAGAGACAAAGGGCGGGATGCTGGTGTCTTCGCGCTTTAGTGTCAGAGTTGGGTTGGGTTTGGTTTCGGAGACAGGGTCTCACTGTGTAGCCCAGGCTGGCCTCAAGCTTGGCACCTTCTTGCCTCCACTTCCCTAATGTCTGGATTACAGGACTGTGCCACCACACTTGACAGTTCTGGAAAGCTTCAGACTCAAAGTAGGTGTTACCAAAAGCAGCACAGACAAGAATTCTGCTATGGAAAGTTGAAGCTGGTCATTGTGAGATCCAGTGTCAAGACGGCCTGAGAAATGCTTTATCATTCCTGCCCCTCTCCACTTGGACCAGTTGAAGATCTCCCAGTCTATGCTTCTGCCTTCTGTTCTGAGCACACTTACAAATGCATGCAATGAGCATGTACGCATAATACATAGAGTGAGCATACATGCGTGCAAAAATGACGGCTTCATTTGAAGTCACGGTGTTTGTCCCTCTGTAATTGGCTGGTCTCGTGTTTACTGTTACACAGTTCCGGTCTTGGCTACAGCACCCTCCCCTTCACCGTTTTTCTGATTTTCTTCAGTTTCTTAAGCTACGTTCTTTTTTCTTTTTTTCTTTTTTTGAGCTGAGGATCGAACCCAGGGCCTCGCGCTTGCTAAGCAAGCGCTCTACCACTGAGCTAAATCCCCAACCGTTTGAAAGCTACATTCTTACTGTCTAAAGTTACCTGACTTGTGTTCCCTGTTGATCTGTTGGTTTTATGTAAAGAATACTGCATCCATGAAGGTAGATGACTAAATTCCATTTGCTGTTAATATTTCAGATGGTTTAGGTTTGTCCATTTTAGGTCAGGTTGTTTGGAACACAAAGAACATCAAAACTCCAAATCTTATCAATGTGTTTATTAAAACAGGTGACGTACATCAGAAACACGTCTTCTGAGCAGGAAGAGGTGGTTGAAGCCTTAAGGGAGGAGATCAGAATGATGAGCCATCTGAACCATCCGAACATCATCAGGATGTTGGGCGCCACGTGTGAGAAGAGCAATTACAACCTCTTCATTGAGTGGATGGCAGGTCCGTTCACAGTGTGAGGCATGCCTGAGTGCACAGACTTAACTTTCTTCTAGTTAAGGACAGTTGACTGAATACTTCATTTAAAAATAAATACCTTTGGGTCTCTAAAAGCAAATCATTCCTAATATACAAGCATACACAAACAAATAGTCTATATTTTAGGTATAATAAACAGTAACATTTTTCCATCCTGATGTTTTCTTTTGGTGTACTTGGAATTGAGCCCAGAGCCTTCCTTGTACATTCTAGGCAAGTATGTTACCACTGAGTGACAGTCCCCAACCCAGCAACCTTTCTCAACAGTGATTTTGTGGCTTGGGATATAAGAATCTTTTTTTTTTCCCCCAAACCTGGATTGTATAAATCCTGTATTCTTCTGGGTCGTCTTCACTAATTGTGTACATGTAAGAAATGTTTCTAACAACATGAAAGTTGAGCAGCGCCTGTGCCTGCAGTCAGAGTACTCAAGAGGCGGAGGCAGCAGGATGGGCTGTCCAAGCCCAGCCCGTCCTCTAAGAGGGGAGACTGTCTCAAAAGGAAAGCAACTAACTAGCCAAACTACATAAATTAATATATCATTTGGAAACCTTCCTGCAGATGAAACAGCACTGAGGTATACAGTTAAACTCGTCCTCTTGAACATAGACTGTAATCTCTAACATGTATAACAGCAACAAAGTCGTGTGACGACTTGGTTATTTAGCCAATTGTTTAAGTTCTTATGTGAGTTTTAGTTCGTGTGTGTGTGTGTGTGTGTGTGTGTGTGCTTACTAGCATGGGTATGTGCACATGTGTGCATATAGATGTTACCTCTGTCTCTCTCCACCTTTGTTTTTTGAACATCTTTTTTTTTTTTCTGGAGCTGAGGACCGAACCCAGGGCCTTGCGCTTGCTAGGCAAGCGCTCTACCACTGAGTTAAATCCCCAACCCCCACCTTTGTCTTTTGGGACAGGGATTCTGAACATGACGCTCAGTTAGGCTAAGCTGGCTGGCCCCTACCGAGGCTACAGACACACACCACTATGCTTGGCTTCTTAATGTGGGTTCTGGGGATTGAACCCAGGTCTCCATACACACATGCCAGGCCCTCTACCTACTGAGCTGTCTCCCCAGTGACACCCTGTTGATTTTCATGGGGATATACAGAACAGATAGGCTGGCTCTCATGAGTACTTAGGAGGTTCGTTGAGATTCTGACTTTGGTACATGTATTTGATGCCTAACTGCCTTCTTGCTCCTCCTCTGCTCTTTACCTTCTGCTAAATAACATATCAGTGTTGTTTACTTGATTCTGGAATAGTGTACACACTCTGATTGAGAAAAGAAAGGCATAGAATCTACACTACACAATTCGTTCAATCTAAAATGTGTAACTTCTAGTGCTTTCTGGAATCTTGGCCCTGTAGTAAGCTGGTTTTATGAGGGTTGTGAAAAATGTTTTCTAATATACAGTTGGAGGGACTATAGGAGATCAACTTTACTTCTGTATGCTATGAGTTCAACATTTCCTATGAGCTCATATAGTGTAAGCTTAAGAAACTAGAGTGTAATAAACAAGTGTAGTTCTGGCCAGGTTCACAGCAGTTGTGTTGGTCTTTCAGGAGGGTCTGTGGCTCATCTCTTGAGTAAATATGGAGCTTTTAAGGAGTCAGTAGTCATTAACTACACTGAGCAGTTACTCCGTGGCCTTTCATATCTCCATGAAAACCAGATCATTCACAGAGATGTCAAAGGTAAGAACCCCAATACTTTCTAGTGACAAGAAAGCAAATGTAATTTTTTTTTTTTTTTGAGCTGAGGATCAAACCCAGGGCCCTTGTGCTTGCCAGGCAAGCACTCTACCGCTGAGCTAAATCCCCAACTCTCCAAATGTAACTTTTAACCTTGACCTTTGGTGGTTTCTAACACAAGTTTGGTATTAAATAACCCTATGAATATTAGAACTAAAAGGACCCTTAAGTGTCTTACAGTCCACCAGGCAGTGGTGGCACAGGCCTTTAATCCCAGCACTCAAGAGGCAGAGGCAGGTGGATCTCTGTGAGTTCAAGACCAGCCTGGTCTACAGAGCAAGTTCTAGAACAGCCAAAGCTGTTACACAGAGAAACTCTGTCTCAAAAACAAAACTAAGTCTTCAGTCCACCTTTCTGGTTGTGTAGGACAGTGTGTTCAATACAAGAAAGGGTGTGACTTGACAGGAAGTGTAGAATCGAGTTCACTGATCCCCCGTCTTGGCATCACGATGTTTTCCCAGAAGATCCCTGCTCTTGGTTTTTCTGAGATAATTGTCGTATCATAAACTTAAGAAAATCATAGCCGGGCAGTGGAGGTGCATGCCTTTAATCCCAGAACTTGGGAGGCAGAGACAGGCAGATTTCCGTGAGTTCAAGACCAGCCTGGTCTACAGAGCAAGTTCCTGGACAGCCAGTGCAGTCACACAGAGAAACCCTGGAGGGCGTGGGGGAGAGGGACAGACAGACAGACAGACAAACAGTCCTGTCAGATCTTGCAGTTCAGATTATATCTATTAAAGGCAACTTGGGTTTTCTGTTATGAATCTCTTTAGTATTTGACAGTGTATTGAAGTGCTGTTGGGATACTAACTTTGATTAGACTGTGATTATGGAATAAGCATATAGTTTGAATTGGCCGTGTTAGTATGTGTCAACAAGACTGTTTTAAAATGTAAATTGTACCAAAATTTGAATTCTGGATAGATTTTGCTGAAATCATCATTTTAAAGGTTTTGAATCCCTGCTTGAAAGTGTGTATTCCTTTATCTCCATGGGCCTTAGGACCTTGACCTTCAGAAATTTCCTTCTGAGGATTTAGGTTACATCTACCCAGAGACCCTAGTATGCCTTCAGCAGAAATGGACCAAAGGAAGACAGGAGCAGCTTTCTCTGAGGCTGTGACTGTACCCACATGGTTTAGTTCATTAGTGGAACTCAGGAGGCTCTCAACGTGCCCTTATGTGATTCTAACATACCAGGTCACTTGCTGTCTCTGTTGACAGGTGCCAATCTGCTCATTGACAGCACAGGTCAGAGGCTGAGGATTGCAGATTTTGGAGCTGCCGCCAGGTTGGCATCAAAAGGAACCGGTGCAGGGGAGTTTCAGGGACAGTTGCTGGGGACAATTGCATTTATGGCACCAGAGGTGAGAAGTGGCTTTGAGTGTATGAATCACTGTGCCAGGTTCTTTCACAGTAAAGCCAGAACGCACTTCCTCATTGCAAGTCCACAACCTAGAAGTTGGTTTTTAACAGTACCTTGCAGTTTAGACCCTTCCTCTCAGCCTTCCCTTTTTTTGTCTTAACAAGATTACTAAAAATAAATTTTCATAATTTGCTTCAAGGCTACTTCAGCGCAATTTACACAAAGTTAACAGAAAGCACATTTAACACAGAATTGTGGGGTTAGTTTGTAATACTTGTTTTATAGTAAAACAAAACTGCATGTGGTAGAACTATGCAGAAGTTCCCTTTCCTTTCTGTCGATGCCTTAACACAGTCCGCACTTGTGAATGTGGCCTCTCCTGAGCTCACAGCCCTCTGTGCTCAATGTGGTGAGGAGCTGTTTCCTGCCCCGTTGTGGAGGAGGAGGGGCTGCTTTAGAATCCTGTCGTACTCTCTTTGTGCCACCTGGACAGTAGGCTTGTTATTGAGATTTCATGTATTCCTGCACTGGCTGTTTGTGCCACTGTTTACTCTGAACTCGTGTAAGGAAGTCACACGTCCAGACTAACTGCCTTGGTGCAGGTGCTCAGAGGCCAGCAGTACGGCAGGAGCTGTGATGTTTGGAGCGTCGGCTGCGCGATCATAGAAATGGCCTGTGCAAAACCTCCTTGGAATGCCGAGAAACACTCCAATCACCTTGCTTTGATATTTAAGGTAATTATGACCGATTTTTTGTACTAAAATTGAGGAAAGTCAAATTCTCATGAGTTGTCCCTACCAATCGTCACTCGCTTGTGTATTTCATGTTAAGCGTGGGTATTTTGCCTGCACATATGTCTGCGCACCACATGCATGTCTGGCACCTGCAGAGGCCAGAAGAGGGAGTCGGAGCCCCTGGAACTGCAGTGGCCGATGGTACTGGCCCCCAACCTCCAATTTTAAAAAGATACGTACTATTGTACATGGATTACATATGCAGGTGTTTGTCCATGAGAGCACAGGCGTGCCGTGCCGTGTGCAGAGATGAGAGGACAAGCTAAGGAGTCGGTCCTCGATCTCCATCTTGTTTGAGGCGGGGCTCCTTTGTTGGCCACAGTACTACTGCCTATTCCAGGATTTCTGGCCTCTGGACCTGCAGGAGATTCTCCTGCCTCTAATCGCACTGTAGGAGAACTAGATTTACGGAGAAACATCCTCAGACCTGTTTTTTACATGGGTTCTGGGGACCCAAACTCAGGCCATCAGGCTGGCTTAGTGAGCGTTGTTTCCCAGTGAGCCAGCTCCCTAGTCTGCTCCCCGATTTTGTTTTGTTTTGGGAAAGGGGAGGGTGGTAAGACATGGCCTCTGTGTAGCCCTGGCTGGCCTTCAATGTAGAGGTCTGCCTGCTTCACCTCTTGAGTGCTAGCATTAAAGGTGTGCCTCCCCACACCCGGCTCTACTCCTTATAAGGAGTTTACTCCATGTTGTCAAACTCAGGACAGTGCACTGTGGATAGAGCACTTAAACCTGAATTAATGGAAGTATCCAACAGAAATGTTTCATTTTTTTTTTTTTTCCCTGTGAAGGAAAAACAAGAGCAGTGAGTGGTTTCTCTTAGCAGGTGGGAAGGGATATCTTTTTTGTTTGTTTGTTTTGGTTTTTCAAGACAGGGTTTCTCTCTGTAACTTTGCACCTTTCCTGGAACTCACTTTGGAGACCAGGCTGGCCTCGAACTCACAGAGATCCACCTGCCTCTGCCTCCTGAGTGCTAGGATTAAAGGCGTCCGCCACCACCACCCGGCGGGATGTCATTTTTGTCTTATTTTGTCTTATGTGTTAAGAAATATGTGCAGCCACTCAGTGGGTGTGTCTGCATCTACTCAGTGTCCTAGATCACAGACTTTAGGGTTGTTTTTTCCTTCTGTCAATTTGCATTTTTCAGTAATCATTCATGAAGTTGCTAAGGTGAGGGAAAGGGAGTTTTATTGTGATTGTGAGTACGTAGGTTTAAATTAGTTGGATTCATCCTTTACCTGATTATAGAATAATCGGCTTAGGGCTGGAGAGATGGCTCAGAGGTTAAGAGTACTGACTGCTCTTCCAGAGGTCCTGAGTTCAATTCCCAGCACCCACATGTTGGCTCTCAACCATCTGTAATGAGATCTGGTGCCCTCTTCTGTATACATTATAAATAAATCTTAAAAAAAAAAAAAAAAAGAAGAAGAAGAAGAAGAAGAAGAATCAGCTCTTATCTGGGAATGGTAGGACACAACTGTGGTTGAAGTACTCTGGAGGTGGAGCAGGCTGTGCTGAGACCTTGTCGAGAGGGGGAGGTTGTACTAGTTGACACTAAGGTTACGATTTGTCCGACACTGAGGAGAACTCAGTGGGTGCACACTGACAGAGGCTGTGAGACTGACGTCCGTGTTCTGTGCCAAGTTCAGTCTCCGGTTCTGTCTCCTGCAGATTGCTAGTGCGACCACTGCGCCATCCATCCCATCCCATCTGTCCCCTGGCCTGCGCGATGTGGCCCTGCGCTGTCTAGAACTTCAGCCTCAGGACAGACCCCCCTCCCGGGAGCTCCTGAAGCATCCTGTCTTCCGGACGACGTGGTAGTTAACCGTTCAGACCAGCTCCAATGGAGACAGGATGTGCAGCAAGGAGAGGATAAAAAGAACTTGTGGGCGACCACGCTGATAACCTCCTGGCCCTCATACCACTGAACAGCTAGAAATGAGGCCGGTGGGGAACCCTTACCTAAGTATGTGATTGACAAATCATGATCTGTACCTAAGCTCAATATGCAAAAGTCCACAACTTGTGTCGAAACTGTAAACCGTGCCTTTCAAAGGACTGGCTCTAGGTGAACAGGAAAGCGATGGGGTTTGCATGATTAAGTAACAGAAGATAAATTTATTTTTGGAGCACTTTTTCAGCAATATTAGCAGCTGAGGGCTCAGGATCTGTTTTAATGTGTCACCTCCTTCCATTTCATCTAGCAATCACAGCAGGGGGTCTACACTTCCCTTTGGGGTTTTTGTCACTGGCTATAAAACAAATCAGTGTCTGCCTCTTTTAGGTCAAGAGTATGCTGAGTAGCAGAAAATACATGTGTTTTTAAAAGTTAATAACTTCTTTATGACCCACACTTGACCTTTTTTTTTTTTTTTTTTAAACTTCTGGTCGATTGTGGTTCATTGTGCATTTTACTGTTGGCCCGTTCATTTCGTTTTTGGAAAATATGGTTCTGTATTTTCATTTCACCTTCATTTGTGTTTAATATTCAGGGAAAGGTGATCTCTTCAAACCAGAAAAAAAAAAAAAAGAAGAAGTAGGTGTGAACTAGTTTATTAAATCTGTGCCTATTGCAAGAGTTCTGTTTTCTTCTCATTGGTGTATGATGAAGTACTGGCTTCAGGGAGTCGGTCTCCACCCTCGCCATTCAGGGTAAGCCTGTACTCACTTCAGACAGTCAGCTGTTGAGATGCAGCTCACAGGCAGGGCAAGATTATCCAAAAGTTAGGTGGATTGTTCCGTATTATTTCCTAGCCTATAGGGAACACCTGCCATTGAAATCTTCCTCTTGGTAACAATCCATCATTCATTCCCACCGATCGCAATGAAACGGCTGTTTCACCTGTACCATGCACGACGTTTTTATACTAGACCCGGCTGAAAAACTCTTCGACTCACCTACCAATCAGCAGTGTTTTCAAACAAACAATAAATTTGCTTTGCATTTTAAAAATGTTCAGACAGAAAAGTAAAGTTGAATTTCATTTACACACTAATTCCTGGAATTTGCACAACTATTTAATTGTCTTAACCTCAAGATGAATTCAGATGCATGGAATCCTGAAGGAAAATGGTAGATCTTTGCATGTGTGTCTTTTAAATCAAGTACTGATTAGCTTTTAAATGTAACTTTGAAATGTTAGGTTTTAACTCTTCAGAAGCCAGTGTGAAATAGAATTGGTTATTCTCAAAGACTCAGGATAAACTAAATAAGCTATATATATGCAGTACATTTGACATGTACAACACAAATTGGAAGTAAAATAAGTTCCAAGATAAGTTTACAGGGATATATTGCAGATAATTTTCAAAGACAGTTTTTCTGTGAAATTTTACATTCCTTTGTTTGGGAAGATTGGCAATATTTGAAGAGTTAAAAATAATACAGAAATGTGAAGTTTGGTAATGCTAAATGTGTTGTACTTGACTTTTTTTATTTTCTTTTTATTTTTACTTTTTGACTACTTAGAATTTTCACAGTTCTAATAAGATTGTTTCTGAGTCTCGTGTGCAAGCTTTAAAGGACGCACTCTTGCCATTGTATGTACTGGAAGATCATTGGTCAGATTGGCACTCTCTGACAGAGGTGTAAACTGTATAAACTGAGGAACCTCAGCTAATCAGTATTACTGTGTAGATCAACATACCCACCACATTTCAAACTCAGACCGTCTCCAGATGTCCAGATCCACTGTGTCTGAGTTGGTGTGCAGTTCCCTCAGCTTGCTGGTAATTGTGGTGTTTTGTTTTCGATGCAAATGTGATGTAATATTCTTATTTTCTTTGGATCAAAGCTGGACTGAAAATTGTACTGTGTAATTATTTTTGTGTTTTTAATGTTATTTGGTACTCAAGTTGTAAATAACGTCTACTGCTGTTTATTCCAGTTTCTACTACCTCAGGTGTCCTATAGATTTTTCTTCTACCAAAGTTCACTCTCACAATGACATTCTATGTGCTGTGTGACTATGATTCCTAAGACTTCCAGGGCTTAAGGGCTAACTCCTATTAGCACCTTACTGTGTAAGCAAATGCTACAAAAAACCTCTGGGTTAAGAAAATTTGGCTTAAATGTATCCTTTGTTATTTTAAATATATCGAGATATTTTAATTAAAATTTTTACCCCTTTGAACCAATTTTATAGTATTTGTACCTATTTTGGTGTTTTGTCTTTATAGTAAATAAAAGTTTTTGAACAAAAGTTAACTGGCACTTTGGATTTTGTAAATAATTACATACTAATAGAAAGGTTATGAAAGCACTGTGAATAATTTCCTTCACCCTACTCACACCCCGCCTGCCTGGTCACACCCTTCATAGCCAGAAGCTGCAGAACAGGACCATGTGTCGCTTTGGCTGTCCCACATTTGAGTCTCAGCCTAGAACCACGCCGTACTCCTTCCTTGGCCATCGTGGCTTTGTGAGTGTATTGGCTACTGGCTTACGGAAGACCCTCAGTCTGAGTGTGCTGCTTCCTCCTCAGACTGGGAATGTGCAGGTGGCTGGGACACTGTGGACAGCGCTGCTCTCCTGACACCCAATGGGAGGACGCACCGTCCCTCTGTCCCTTCACTGCCACAAAGACCTGAGTGGCACTGTGAAGCTACTTAGTGTATATTATCACGTATTTGCTCAAGTTGTCACAAATCAGTGACAGAACGTCAGTTTCTGAGGGCTGGCGTCTCTGTCCTTGGCTAGTGTACTAGTCGGGGTTCTGTATACAAACCAGTAGAACGACCGTATCTCACAAAGGGCGTCTATTAGATTGGCTTACCGTTAGACTCCAGCAGAGCTGTCTGTACATCACAGAGTCTGAGTCGCTGGGAAACTTCTCCGGCCAGGAAGCTGACCACTCAGCAGTCCAGTCCGGCACGGAAGGCCTGGAGGATTTCTGGAGAGCCGCTGGTCTGTGAGAAAGCTGAAGAAGCTGGGGTTTGATAGTGGCAGCGACAGGGGACCAGCAAGAGGTGATGGCACTCGAGCAAGAGGCAGCGTCTCCTGGGACCTCCTTAAATCTGGGTCGCTACAGGAAGGTGCTTCCCCTCAATCCTTCCAGAGCATGTCTCTTAGTTGATTTCACATCCAGTCAAGTTGCAATCAAGGCTTGGGCAGCAAGCCACCATTATTCTACATATACTTAATCCATTTGGCTCCATCTTGAATATTTGTCCTGTGTAGTCCTTGGAGCTGTCATTTCCCCTAAGACCACTGATTGATTCCTTTGATGGGCGATAGCATTTAAAAAGTGAGTGTCTGCACCGGGCGATGGTGGTGCACACCTTTAATCCCAGCACTCGGGAGGCAGAGCCAGGTGGGTATCTGTGAGTTCTAAGCCACACTGGGCTACAGAGCAAGATCCAGGACAGGCACCAAAACTACACGAGAAACCCTGTCTCGAAAAAACAAAACAAAAAAGTTAAGTGTATGCATGTGTCAGTATCAAATGTCACATGGTATTCCATTAATGTGTACCATCATTATGTTATATATTAAAAAATAAATGTGGTGGCACAAAACATGAATCCCAGCACTCCGGAGGAAGAGGCAGGCAGATCTCTGTGAGAACAGGTCAGCCTGCTTTAAAATGTGAGTTCCAGGTCAGCCAGAGCTACACAGAGAAACCCTGTCTTAAAAAACAAATGTAAAAACATTCAACCCCAAAGAAGGAAGAAAAGGGGGAATTAAAAGGATTCGGGAGGCAGAGGCAGGCAGATCTCTGAGTTCGAGACCAGCCTGGTCTACAGAGTGAGTTTCATTAAACAGAGAGAGAAAGAGTAAAGAATAAATGAGATAAATGGAGAACATAAGAAAATGTTAAACCTCAATCTACTGTCCAGTCATTATGTTAAATTTGATTATGCATCCACGTAAAAGAAAAAGTAAGATTCATGGTCTGCGTGTAGGCTAGTGGCTACTGTGTATCCAGCCCTTCTCAGAGAATTAGAATAATTAGTTTTGCATACATGCAAAATTGTATACAGTACATTAACCTACATGTGCATATCCACACACTGACACCAGGAGTTAGTGCCATGGTTTTGATCAAACACCAACATGTTCAGTGAAACTTTTCTCCTTTCTAAATCTATGATTCTTTTCTCCAAGAACTGTGGCTGTAACCATTCCCAGTGTCTTAGCTGAGTTTAGCTCCTCTCCACCTCTGCCCCTATGGAAGCTGTCTTTTGATGCCCACACCTGAGTTTTACAGAAAGAGCCTTCCTTTTGTAGACTCCCAACTCCTAGAGCATCATCACTGCTCCTGGGGCTTTTATTTCTTACTGGTTTCTTGTCCTGGCTTTGTTTTTTAAGACGGGCTTACTGTGCAGCCTTGACTGGCCTGGGACCCACAGACATCTGGCTGCCTTTGCTTCTGGTATTAAAGGCATATGGCACCACACTAACTTTTCATTGTTCTTCAGTGGTCTGTATACGTGTGTCTTTACCTGACAAAATGCATCAGCGTTAATGCGTTACTGTGTGACGTTTCTATGCATATAGTCTTAAGATTTACTTTTCATTTTTATATGTATGTATTTTTTCACAAAGTAAACAACATCCCAAACACTTCTCCATGCCAAAACCATTCAAAATCTTACTATCTTAAAAAGGAAAAAAAAAAAAAAAAAACAAGTATACAATGTCACCATTTTCCATACTCACCCTTTAATGCAATAGCACACCAGTCTTATCCCTTTATTTTTGGTGGTACTAATGATAAACCTTGGTCCTCCTGTATGCTAATGTTTGACCACTGAGCTATATCCCTAGCTTTGATACAGAGTATGACTAAGTTACCCCGGTTGGCCTTCTTGAACTTTCAATCTACCTAACAGAACCTTCTGAATAGCTGGGATCATAGACCTGTACCAAAAGCCCAACGTCTTTGTGGTTTCTAACTTAATGCCCATTGGTCAGCCTCGCCCATCCTTCCTCCAACCTCACTGTTCTCAGCCTCTGGTAACGACCTTTCTACTCCCAACTTTCATGGGATCAGCTTGTATAAATTCTACAAGACATCGTGTGGTACTTGTCTGGCTGTGCCTGGTAGATTTCACTTAGCATAATGATCTCAAGTCCCATCTGTGTTGTCCCAAGTGACAGGATTTCATCCTTTTTATAGTTGAAATGCACTGCACTGTATGTACATTTTTAGATGTGTTCATCAGTTGGTCAACATTTAGGCTGATTGATTGCACATCTTGATATTGCAGATTGTGCTTCAACAAACATGTGAGTGCACAGGCTTCATTGACACCCTGATTTTTGTTCATACTTTAAGTATCTATGCACACACACACACACACACACACACACACACACACACACACACACACATTCAGGAGTAGGGTTGCAGAATGATACTGTGTTGGATAAACTATTTTTTTGAAGCAGTTAGGTATAAAGACAAATGAGGCAGAAGGCACAGAGATTTGTGCCGTCGCGTACAAGGCTTTCTGATCCTCCCCCTATAAAACGGAAGCCACCATGTTGTGAATAATATGGATCTCATGGAAATGGCCTTGAACTGTACCCAGCACACAGTGGGGTTCGGTTGTATATTTGTCTGAACAACAAGTGACAAACAGTTACAAAGTCAAAGACCTGTGGGATTAGAAAAACCTCGTAAAGGCTCACAGAAAATCTGAGATTCATGCCAGCTTCCTGGCTAGGGGGTGCAATGGTTGTCATGTTAGAATGGTGGTCCAGTGTTGCCAAAGCCCTTAAGTTTTCATGAGAACCTGGATATCTAGGTTGCATTGTAATTTCCTGATGTCTAAGCATTATAGACAGTCAAATATTTTGGTCCATGCCTGTAATCCCAGTGTGGTGGGTATTGTGTGGCCTGAAATACTGTGTGTCCCCTGAAATAAACTTATCTGGGGTCAGAGAGCAGACAGCCACTAGAACAAAGCCAAAAATGGTGGCTAGAAAATAGGAAGAATAAGCCATAGCTGAAGTTGGGTGGTGGTGGTACACGCCTTTAATCCCAGCACTTGGGAGGCAGAGCCAGGTGGATCTCTGTGAGTTCAAGGCCACTTTAGAAAGAGCTAAGCATGGTGACCCAAGCCTTTAATCCCAGAAACCCAACCTTTAATCCCAGGGAGTGAGGGCAGAAAGAGAAAGGTATATAAGGCGTGAGGACCAGGAACTAAGGAGGAAAAAGCATGTAGTTAGTTAAGCATTTTGACTGGAGAAGCGTTCAGGCTTTAGAGCAACACAGTTCAGCTGAGATTCATGTGGAGGACTCAGAAGCTACAGTCTAAGGAAACAAGACCAGCTGAGGAACTGGTGAGGTGAGGTAGCTGTGGCTTGTTCTGCTTCTCTGATCTTCCAGGATTCACCCCAATAACTGGCTTCAGGTTTGTTTTTATTAACAAATACCTTTAAGATTCATGCTACAATCCCAGCACTAAGGAAGCTAAAATAGGAGGGTCAAGAATTCAAGGCCAGCTGGCGGTGGTGGCACATACCTTTCATCTCAGCACTGGGAAGGCAGAGGCAGACAGATTGCTGTGAATTCCATGCCAACTTGGCCTGCATAGTGAGTTTTAGGACAGCCAGGACTATGAAGAGAGATCCTGTCTAAAGAACAAACAACAAACAAGAATTCAAGACCAGCCTGCCTCACCACAAATTCGATAGATGAATAGATGGATGGATGGATGGATGGATAGATGGATGGATGGATGGATGATAGACAGATAGATTGATGGAATTATAGACTAAACAAAATTCATCACTGGAGTGTATTGGCCTGTGGTTGGTTGCTTCTTGCCCCCTGACTTAGTTCCAGGCTTACAAATACATAATTCAAGGAGAGGAAGGATCTCAGCCTTGGGAAAACAACTCTTTGGAAAATCAGGTGGTCTACAGTTCATTGCTTTGCCAGATCTGTAGAGATAAAAACCAAACAGACTTTGTAGGGACAAATACTTCATGTCCTAAAGCTCCTTTTCTCATAAATAGGGGCAATGCCAAAATGCTCACTAATTCTTATCTTAATTCTTAGATAACCAAATGTCAGTTTCCCATAAAGCCAATTTGCCCAGTAAGATCCCTCAGCATTTATATAGACGCGATGAGAAGGGCTGGAACTTGGGGTGGGACAGAGTGGTGTGATCATATCGATACTTGGAATCTTGAAGAGTTAAATGTGGGCCAAACAAGGAGGAGGAAAGCCAGAAGGCGATGTCGGTGGGACTCAACCTTCCTTTAATACAGTTCCTCATGTTGTGATGACCTCAACCATCACACTATTCTGAATGGCTGGAGAGGTGGCTCAGGGGTTAAGAACACTGGCTGCTCTTCCAGAGGACCTAGGTTTGATCCCTACTGCCCACATGACAACTCAGAATAAAAGCTGGAGGGGTGGGGGGAGAATAAAAATTATTTTTAAAAAAAGGAAAAAAAAAACTATTCTGTTGCTACTTCATACTGTAATTTTGTTACTGTTATGAATGGTAATATAAATATCTGATATGCAATTGCAAAGGGGTCATGACCCACAGGTTGAGAACCACTCACTGGAATAGACGACCTCCTCAGCTGCATGTTTAAGTGACTTGACTGTATAAAGATGCTTTTGTTCTTTCTCCTAGTTAAAATAACTTTATTATTTTTATCATACTATTGTATGTGTATAGGTGTTTTGCCTCCATGCATTTTTTTCTGTGCCATATACAAGCGAGGTGTCCGAGCAGCTCAGAAGAGTGCATTGGATCCCTGGAACTTGAATCACAGATTCTGCTTTGCACCTTCCCCGTGCTCTCTCCAGAGTCCAATCCCCATCATTTCCTTCACATTGTGTAACAACTATACCTTGCATGCTAACTGAAGGTGTTTGTATTTTCTGGAATAGTCTGTGCACAGAAGTAGGGTAATCACCGAAGTGATTCTAACAATTCCCACCAAGAAAGGCAGCCAGGCTGGGGAGAAGGAACAACAGAGTACAGTGTTCTCGGGCTTTCAAAAAAAAAAAAAAAAAGAAAAATCCAAATGCTCTCATAGGTTGCTATCTGATGCTTTTTTCAGTTTTGACATTTTGTTGAAGAGCCGATATAGTAGGGACCCCATGATAAAGAATTTGAATAATCCCTTCCTCTGGGAATTGTCCTAGTCAGTGTTCTGGTGCTGTGAAGAGACGCCATGATCACAGCAGCTCTTATAAAGGAAAACATTCCATTGGAGCTGGCTTACAGTTTCAGAGGTTTTGTTCAGTATCATCATGGCGGGAAGCACGCATGCCGGCAGACATGGTGCTAGAGAAGGAGCTGAGAGTTCTCCATCCTGATCATCAGGCAGCAGAGAGAGACAGAGACACTGGGCCCTTCTTATTCAAACCATCACAGTGGACAAAGAGACTGTCTAGCTGAGAAGTGATGGAGACCCGATCTTCATGAAGACAAGACGGAAGCTCCAGTCGGAAGAGAAGAACATTAGAGGTGGAAAACGAGAGGTCCCACTATAGCACTAGGAAGGTACAAGATCAGGGGAATCCAGAGAAGAGAAATTGTTAAAAAACAATGTGGTGGTTCACACCTATAGTCCCAGGAGTCTGGTGTCTCCAGACCTGTCTGGGCTATACAGCAAAACTCGGGGGGGGGGGGGGGCGAGAAAGGGAAGCATGAAAGAGAAATCAATGATTTCAAAAGCCACAAATGTGGAGATCAGACTCGTGCAGTCCCGACATGGAGTGTCTCCTATAAGTTCGTGAATTAAAGCTTGGTTCCCAGCCGGCACTGCTGGGAGCTGACTCAACCTTAAGGCACTAACTCCATTAATGAGTTCACACTCAAGGGGCTATTAGAAGGTGGGGCCTGGATGGATAGAGAAAGTCACTGGGGTCATGTCTTCGAGATGTGTATCTCATCTCTGGCCTCTTCCTGTCTCTCCAGCTGCTTTCTTGCAGACTCGTGAGGTGAGTGGCTTTTCTCTGGCACCACTACGGTGTTCCTGCTCTGCCATCGGCCATAAAGCAAGGGAGCCGCCACCACACCACGGACCTCTGAAACTGGGAGCCAAAGGAGCCTTCCCTGTGTTTAATCTCAGCTCCTTTGTCACAAGAACGAAAACTAACACAAGAACACCACGTCTCTGAAGATGAATGACAGGGACCACATCAGTGGAGCAGAAAGAATGAGGCTGTATTTCAGTGAGTGCCATGGGGAATCTGTGGCAGGAAGATGATGTGCAAGACACAGTTAGTCGCGAAGCTTGCCTAGGAGCAAGGAGTGTGATCCGTACCCTGCAGTGGCACGGATGCAGAGGAAGAAACAACAAATAACATAGCCTACAGGGTTCTTTTCACGGTCTGCTGTCTGTTCAGCTCTGCTCTCCTCACCACACCCACCTCATGACCAATGAGATATCTTCCCAGCCATTGCTGTCTCCCAGCATCAGCATGATCTCCTGCTAGCGGATGCCTCTACCAGGACACCAGGACACCCTGCCCCTCTCCTGAACTGGACTCACTCCTACTTTTTAAAATTGCTCACTTTAAGGATTTATGTATATGAGTGTTCTACTTGCAGGCCAGAAGAGGGCATCAGATGGCTGGGAGGCACCATGTGGGTGCTGGGAATTGAACTCAGGGCCTGGGAAAGAGCAGTCAGTGCTCTGAACCGCTGAGCCACCTCTCCAGTCCCTAAAATTGCTCACTTTTAAGATTCATTTTTGTTATGAGTGTTTGCTTGTGTGTATGTATGTGCCCACAGAGGTCAGATGATGGTACTACAATGAGTGGTGGTGGTGCACGCCTTTAATCCCAGCACTCAGGAGGCAGAGGCAGGCGGATCTCTGTGAGTTCGAGGCCAGCCTGGGCTACCAAGTGAGTTCCAGGATAGGCACAAAGCTACACAGAGAAACCCTGTCTTGAAGAAAAAGAAGAAGAAGGAGAAGGAGAAGGAGATGGAAAAGGAGGAGGAGGAGGAGGAGGAGGAGGAGGAGGAGGAGGAGGAGGAGGAGGAGAAGAAGAAGAAGAAGAAGAAGAAGAAGAAGAAGAAGAAGAAGAAGAAGAAGAAGAAGAAGAAGAAGAAGAAGAAGAAAGAAGGCATCA
Source organism: Onychomys torridus (assembly GCF_903995425.1). Lineage (NCBI taxonomy): Eukaryota > Metazoa > Chordata > Mammalia > Rodentia > Cricetidae > Onychomys > Onychomys torridus. The sequence continues at coordinate 35,145,485 of NC_050457.1, read as the reverse complement.
AACCCTCTGGACTGGAGTTACAGACAAATTGTGAGCTTCCATATGGGTGCTGAGAACTGAACCCTGGTCCTTTGTAAGAGCAAGGAGTACCCTTAACTGCTGAGCCACCTCTCCAACCTGTAAGACTTTTGTTTGTTTGTTTGCTTGCTTGTTTGTTTTCTAGACAGGGTTTCTCTGTATAGCTCTGTCTGTCTGTCTAGATCTCGCTCTGTAGACCAGGCTGGCCTCAAACTCACAGAGATCCTCCTGCCTCTGCCTCCCCAATGCTGGGATTAAAGGCATGGACCGCCGCCACACCCAGCCTTTAGCAGGGTTTCTATTGCTATGAAGAGACACCATGACCACAGCAACTCTTACAAAGGAAAACATTTAATTACAGTTCAGAGGTTCAGTCCATTATCATCATTATCAGCATGGTGGTGTGCAGGCAGACATGGTGCTGGCTACGTCTTGATCAGAAGGCAACAGGGAGTGACCGTGACACTGGGCAGTATCTTGAGCATAGGAACCTCAAAGCCTGCCCACCACAGTGACACACTTTTTCCAACAAGGCCACACCTACTCCAACAAAGCCACACCTCCTAATGATGCCACTCCTTATGAGCTTATAGGGGCCAATTACATTCAAACTACCACAGACAGTATCTTCTTCATTTCTATGATCTCAGTGGCTAGTACAGAGGCTAAAGCACTCGTTAGTTGAACTAGTCAGCAACAGAAGAGGGCCACTGTGTAATACCAGTGTCTCAGGAGGCTGTGTACAGTACCATTTTAAGAGGGCAACTATTGTTTAGGACTGAGCTACCCTGGTGGGGCCAATAACAAGGAACTACCACAAGGGAACCAGGGGGCAACTTGACACTGACTGAGGTGGAAGACAGCCACAGGGAAGCAGTCATGGAAAGGGAAAGAGCTAAACGTCAACATGTCAAAAAGTTTCAGGTGGCATCATTGAGGACAACTGCCCATCTGATAGCCCTGACATCAAGCACTGGAGAATTCTGACGATCCAGTGGAGTATTTCACCCACCCACTACCCAGCCCCTGAACCCCGCCACACACACACACACACACACACACACACACACACACACTCACTCACTCACTCACTCATTCACTCACTCACTCACTCACACAATCTACCTCGGCTAGAACCTGAGCCATTCCAGGGTGGTAACTGGGGAGTTTTAGGAATGAGTGGTAGCTTGCTCAGTCCACAGACTGCAAAGTCAAGAGTGGCCAGCAGAGGCTCCTGGTCTGAAAGGAATGGAAGGAAGCAAATGATGGTAGAGCGCTTGCCTAGTGTGTGTGAGGCCTTGAGTTCAACCCACCACACACACACACACACACACACACACACACACACACACACACACACACACACACACACACACACACACACACCACACACACACACACACACACACACACACACTGGGGGCAAGGATGCAGAATGAGAGAAAGGAACTTTCTATACTTCAGGTGTGTCTAGAACAAGAAATTTTCAAAATGAAAAATTAGAAAAATATTTCTGAAGTCTGAATAGTCTTTGGTTTGACTAGACTTTTTTAAAAAAATTGTACCTTCATTTTTCCTTAAAAAAAAAAAAATCGTTATCCTCTCTTGCAGCCGAGTTCTGTCTTTTCTTTCCCCTGCGCCTACTGAACAGAATTGTTTGACATACGCCATGTCCAGTAGAGGGCAGCAGAGTACAGCTTTGATTTAAAGGGCCTCAGCGTGTTGACTCTGCGAAGAAATCTTACACTTAGTTATTCTCAAAACTACAGCATAACTTTAACCCAGAGATCTCCGCAGAAACCTGAAAAATACACAAAAACCATCGACAATTCCATTTTTACCAGCCAGAACCCAGACTCGGTGTTTACCTGCTTCCTAAAAGGACGTGCCTATTCCTCCTGCTTCCAACCGTGTGCAGGGAAGGAGACACCCGCGGGCCCTGCCAGGGCTCCTGCTCTCAAGACCTTTACCTTCGCGGAGGATGACAGTGATTCTGCACCTTGTTTTTCCCCTCAGAGCGGCTGAGAACTGCTGGCCCCTTCCAGCTGACACCCAAGGCTGCCACAAGCACCTGAGTTCTGCACAGGTCTGTGAGCACCGTGAATGTTGTTGTTTTGTTTGGCTCGTGTATTTATTATAATTATGTCCTCGCGGATAGCAGTAAAGTGGCTGAGGGAAAAGGTAGCTTTTGCTACTTTGCATGCAACCTAGCAGAGACCATTTTCCTCCTTTTAATGCAGCAGTTTAGGTCTTTCAGCAGAAAATAGTTAAAGAATACTTAGCAAAAATCCTCTAGAAAAGACTGGTGAACTGAATTTAAGAACATATTATAAAGATCACATGTCACAAACAAGAAGGATTCATTTCAAGAATATAAAGATGGTTCAACATATACAAGCCAATACATACAATAGAGCACATAAAACAGAATCAAAGCTGGAATCGTCTCCATAGATGTAGAAAAGACCTGCCACTTGAGTTCAGCATCCCTTCACAGTAAAAGCCCTCAAGAAACTAGAACAAAAGGACCATACCTCAATACAATTCCAGTTACACATAACAAAGCTATTGCCAATAGTCCTAGCTGAGGAAAAACCGAGAACATATTTTCTAGACTTAGGAATAAGATAGGGAAGCTTTTTATCTCCACTCTTAGTCAATATACTGCTTGACATGTTAGCCAGAGGGATAAAGCAAGAGAGAGAAAGAAAAGGGCTTCAGATAGGAAAGGAAGCCGTCCAACTATTCCTGTTTGTAGATGCAGATATTTACGATGCTATACTGAAGAAACCCTAAAGGTTTCACCAGGAAACTCTTGGATATAATCAACACTTTTAGTAAAGTATCAGGATACAAAGTCAATACAAAGATCAGCAGCTTTCCCATATAGCACTAGGAAATCTGGAAAGAAAGATGCCAATAGGAAAAAAATCCTACTCATGGTAGCTTTCAAAAAATAAAACACTGGGTTGGGGATTTAGCTCAGTGGTAGAGCACTTGCCTAGCAAGCGCAAGGCCCTGGGTTCGATCCTCAGCTCAAACAAAAGACAACACCTAGTAAAAAGCCTAATCAAAGGGGTGAAAGGCATCGCAATGACTACTTTAAAACTGGAGAGATATGGAGCTGGGGAGATGGCTTAGTGGTTAAGAGCACGTGTAGCTCTTCAAGAGAACCAAGATTCAGTTCCCAGAACCCACATGATGGCTTACAGCCATCTGTAACTCCAGTTCCAGGGGATCCAACACTTTCTTCTGACCCTCAAGTACACCAGGCATGCATATGGTGCACATACATACATGCAGACAAAGTACTCAGACCCATGAAATAAAATAGAAATTTTAAAACTGAGGAAATAGAAGAAGACATTACAAGATGGAGAGACTTCCATACACATGAATTGGCAGAGGTTTTATTGGCAAAAGCAGGATATAGATTCTGTGACATCTCTATCAGAACATCCTACAACCTTCTATCAGAATCTCAACTCGGTGGTTACAGAAGTAGAAAATAGTCCTAAAATTCATATGCAAAAACAGCAGTTTTGCTGGGCAGTGGTAGAGAACGCCTTTAATCCCAGCACTCAGGAGGCAGAGGCAGGCAGATCTCTGTGAGTTCGAGGCCAGCCTGGTCTACAAAGCAGGTTCCAGGACAGGCACCAAAACTACACAGAGAAACCCTGTCTCAAAAAAAAAAAAAAAGAAAAAGAAAAAGAAAAAAAGAAAGAAAGAAAGAAAGAAAAGAAAAGAAAGAACAGCAGTTTTCCAACAGCCAAAGCAATCCTAAAATTCCAAAAACCTAAGCAGAAAGAGTAAGTCCAGAGGTATCACAATCCCTAATCTCAACTTACTTTATAGAGCCACTATCACAAAATCAGCATGATTTCGGGAAGGGGGACCATACTGGTAAACCAACAAAACAGAATAGAGGACCTAGGAGCAAACCCACACAGGTATAGCACCTAATTTTTGACAAAATGAACAATTATCCACTGCTGATGGAAATGTAAACTGGTGCGGCCACTATGGAACTTGCTGTGGGGTACACACACCCTTAGAACAGAGGTACCATATGACTACTGGTTTTGTCTCTATGGAAGGACTTGAAACATACCACAGAGATGCTTGCACACTCACGTTTACCATGGCACTGTTCATGATAGCCATGACATGGTACCTGTCCAGATGCCCATCAACAGGTGAACAGCTAAAGAAAACATAATACATAGCACTATGATGATTTAGTCAGCCATAAAGAAGAATGATATTTGCAGAAAAACGGATGGAACTGAAGATCATGATTTTAAGAAAAATAATCCAGATTCAGAAAGACAAATATCACATTTTCTCTTACATGCAAAATCTAGACTTAAATATATATCATGCTATATTTATTTAAATATATAAGAATAGGGGCTGGAGAGATGGCTCAGAGGTTAAGAGTACCACTGCTCTTCCAGAGGTCCTGAGTTCAATTCCCAGCACCCACATGGTGGCTCACAACCATCTGTAGTGAGATCTGGCATCCTCTTCTGTGTACATAATAAATAAATAAATATTTTTTTTAAAAAGAATAATATCCAACTCTAAGAGTGACTATGAAGAGAAATCAGGGATCAGGAGGGAGCAACATGGGAGTTAGAAATACAAAGTACAGTACGTTTCCTCTAACGTGTGGAATCTATATTTAACAATATATGTGTATATGTGACATAAAGCAGAAGGTGACCATTTTCAAGGAGGAAGGATACCAACAAGGCAGGGGAGAAGAACAGAGTATGGGGCTAGCAGGGTAGATGTGAACAAAGTTTAAGATTTAATGCAAATGTCATAATGAAACACATTTCACCGTATGGCAACTGAAAAATTAATTACAAATTTAAATATATAGCAGTCTAACATTTTGAACAATTTCACACTGACAAATCTGAAAATCTAGACTAAATGAACAGATTTCATTACAAAAAAATCATCTTACCAAATGTTATACAAGGAGAAAAGGAGTTTTGAATAATAGCCTTTTATCTGTTGCAAAACTGAATTCAGTATCAAGGTGAACTACACACTCAGACAGTTCTACTGGCAAACTCTACCTGAAAATTTAAAAGGAAAAAAGGTTGCCTAACAGCAATAGCACATATAACTATCTGTGGGGTCTCACCAAAGAGACACTCACACGGTGTAGATTGACCCCAGACTCCTAAGGACGGTTCAGTACTTGAGAATGCATGCCTGTAATTGGCTGCAATAACAGAAGACAGCAAATCAAACAAGCAGTCCGCCATCTTAGTAACGACTAGGGGAAACAGTTGATATCTATCAGTTACTGAGAATTAAGATAAAAATTCTTAGAGAGTCAGGAATAGAACTTTTAAATATTCCACAAATTATACCTACCAGAAGATTTTAAAACTCACACAAAATACTATGGCTTTTCAGGAACAAACAAAGGTAAAACATCAGTGCCCCAAAATAAAACCTGCAGAAAACAGATCACCCCGACAGCCGCTGAGTAGGGATGACGAGGACCAGACAGTGGTGAAGGTAGACTATGTTTAGCTCTAGCTACCATGCTTTTATTCTAAGAAGAAGGTTGCCGCAAGTTCCTCACTGAACTAAAAATTAATTTTAACACTAGAAGCACCAGAGATGCCTGGCGGTGGTGGCACACGCCTGTATCCCTGCACTCTAGAGGCAGAGGCAGGAAGAGCTCTGAGTTCCAGGCCAGCCTGGTCTACAGAGTGAGTTCCAGGACAGTCAGGGCTACAGAGAAACCCTATCTTAAAAAAAAAAAAACAAAAAAACAAAAAAACAAACAAACAAACAAAAAAAAAAACAACAATAAGGCACCAGAGAGATATACTTGATATAAGTAAAAATTCTACTAATTCTTAATTCTTTTTGGTTCTGTGTAAGTTTGGAGATCATAAAGACATTCGGTTCAGATGCCATCAATAAGTGTGGAAAACACATCCTGGAACTGAACCAACTTCACTAAGCAGGTCAGATAAATCTGATCTATATCATTGCTAAAGGCATAGTCCAGGTGGAAAGCCTCTAAGTTTGCCCACACCTTTCATGGCATTAGAAGGAGATACAAGGAGATATGAGCAGACAGACACTCCTGCATTCTCTTTACTTCTCAGGAACAGAGCAAATCAGCTCCAAGGCCACGGACACCTGCCTGAATTTTCACCAAATCTGAGCCATCTGTTTTCAACGGCAGGTTGGGATTCACCTTCACTCTCAAGCAAAGAATAGGGAAGCAACCCTCCAGCCTGAAGAAACAGAAGTAACACATGCGCAGTTTAATAAACACGTGTTGATTTGAAAATGGTCCAGGAATTCTAATAGGCTGTCCTCAATGGAACTGAACCCTGCCCAAATCTGTCCTGTGGACACCCGACCTATTGATATACATGGGTGCTTCCTGTGTGCACCGGGTGAGTTCTAAAAGTCCTTTCAAATGTCACCTACAGAGAGACAGCTTCCCACCTCATTCCATGAGGCCAGTATTACTAAATATCAAAATTGGATAAAAAAAAAAAAACACCCAACACAAGATTACAGACCCAAGTCTCTCTCATAAGTATATGTGCAAAACTTCTAAACAAAATCTTACTGAAAGAATTCAACAAAATAATTTAAAGAATAATATATCATAACTAAATTAATCCAATGAGAGAAAGCTTAGCCTGGGTACTGGGAGTAAGAGAACAGATGGGAATGGTTAGAGAAAGTTGTAAGGGGATTTTGAAAATGATGGATGCTTGCGATCTTGATTTTGATTAATGCTTGTGCAAAAGTCTTGGCAAATTGTTCGCTTTAAGTGTGTGTGGTTTATCATATATTCCAACTACACTTTTTAAAAGTTCCTTAAGAAGACATTAACAAACAATAACAAATTAATTTTAAAAACCTCTTTGAATGCATGTGCTCTCTCTTAGAAACGCCTGGCGTCTAGGATAGGGCTAGAACTTGTTCGGGAAGACTCCAGCTGCATCGTCAAGGCAATGAGAGAGAGGGGCTGAGCGAGGGCAGTGGGAAACACAGCCCACAGGTACTGGACAAGCAGCAGGAACAAGCCTCGGGGGGACCAGGCGGCCCACTCCGAGGGCACGTTCCTGGAGGGCAGGATGCCCTGCAGCCCAGTGAACCTTCGTGCACAACCAAGATCGGTGTGCACGTGTGAGTGAAAACGCACGAAGACCGGGAGCGGGCATCGTGGGCTGCTCCATCTCTGCAAGCTCCCGGGCAGCAGAAGCCCCGCCAGGCGGGACACCAAGGGCGTTGGTGCGGAGGGCGGGACCGCGCAACCCGGCTCCTCCCTCGGCTGAGCCGGCCCGGGACTTCGACCCGCCTCTCCCGCACCCTCCCCGGCACCGCACAGCCCAGCAGCCACGCCAGGGCCGCCTGCTGCAGAGTGTGTATCCGCGGTGGCCCCGCTTCGCTCCCGGGATCTTGCTTAACCTAAACTACAACCGGGGCTGGGAGGGCGGAACAGCGGGACCGCACGACTTCCGGCAATCCTCCGTGCTGCCTCGGTTGCTAGGCCCGAAGACGCCAGCGGGCTGAGACGGGCGTGCCGTGGAGGCGGAGCCTGGCGTGAGTGAAGCCCGGGAAAGCCAGGGAGGAGGCGAGCGGGACGAGGGGGCGGAGCCTGAGATGGGTGGAGCCTGGGGCAGCCAAAGTTCTCAGGCGGGCGGGCCCGCTAGGAGTCTGAGGTGGGTGGAGCCTGGGGAAGCCGAGGCGGAGGCGAGCGGCACGAAGGGGCGGGGCTTGAAGTAGGTGGAGCCTGGGACAGCCAAATTCTGAAGCGGGCGGGCCCAGGAGGAGGAGCCTGAGGTGGGTGGGGCCTGGAGCAACCAGAGGGCTGAAGTGGGCGGGACCCCGGTGGGTGGGGCCAAAAGTAGGCGGAGCCCGGGAGAAGCGGAGGAGGTCGGGGCTGCGGGCCGACGCCCACCTTGCGGGGGCGGGGCCTGTGTCCCCTTTCCCAGTGTGCGCCGCGTCGCTGGGTCTCCCGCGCGTTTTTTTTTTTTTTTTTTTTTTTTTTTTTTTAAACCTCTCGTAGTCCCGCTGCAGCGGAGCAAGTGGAAACCTACGAAGTTGGGTGTGACCTTTTCTCAGCCCCCTCACAGTGAGGTCCTTGATCCCTCCGAGAAGGCGAGGTTTATTCTCACCGCTCCGTAGAAGGAAATTGTGTGTTGCAAATTGCCCAGATCAGGTTGGAGGGACGAATAATGCACAGAAACGCGCAGGAAGAAACTGCAGGCAAATCGGGGTGGGTCGGCCCGGGCCTGTCCCTGCCTGGCGTTTCCGAGGGTGCTGCTGACCTCAGTCAGTCTACGCAGTACCCATTCTAGCAGAAGACTCCCGAAAGCCGATTTCTGAAAAACTGGGACACACCCACGCGCTCTCCCGAAGCTTCACACTACAGAGACGTGAATTCGGGTGCATCGCGACTGTGGAGTTGTTCTGGAAGTGAAAGGGATAATAGTCAAAGAAGTTTCCGCTCCCGGGAGAGACTATGACAAGGGGTGCGAAGTTGACTTAAGTTTGCCTTTGAAAAGAAAAAAAAAGAGTTTATGAGGATTCTTCTTATTTGAGAACATTCCAGTATCGGATGTTTTGAGGGAAAGCTGAGCTACGTTTCTGCTTCTGACCCTTCCGTTTACAGCTTTAGTACCTCCGGCAAGCTCTCTAACATTTCCATGCCTCAGTTTCTTTACAAAAACGCAATAAAGTATGTTAGTGATCAAAAGCATGTTGAATAGAATAGACCTTTTCATAACTGGCTACTTTGGGGGGTGGGAGCACATTGTTGGGAGTTAGGTCGTTTGGCGCTTCTCCAAACAATTGCTTTTTCTAACGTCCTCTCAGTAACTGAGAAAAAGCTTAGTTCATTAAGGCCAATAACTCAGAACGCCTGAAGAATGGATGGAAACTTTCCCCATTTTTCGTATTCTTCGGTAAATTCCAGAGGAGTCCAAAGACAAAATTATCTCAGGTGAAGATGTACTAGGATTGTTACTGAAGGCTTCACAGTGTCTATGTTTTTCTCATAATTTTTTTATTGATTCTTTGGGAATTTCATTTCATGCATCCCAATCCCATTCATTTCCCAATCCTTCCCTGTCTACCCTCCACCCCTGTAGCCTTCCCCTCCCCAATAAAATAAAAACAGTTTGCTCCCCTGTCTTTCCCACCTCTCCAACTTTTTTTTTTTTTTTTTGTCATAGTGGCCTTGGGAGCTGAGGTGTGTCAACAACGTTGCTTGCAAAAGTTCATGGCAGTGAGTTGAACCAAGAGGTCTGGTTCAAAGCCTCTAACTTCTGGTACACCATCAATACTGGACCCTCATTGAAACTTCTCTCAGATATCCTGCTATTGCCCCAAGTCATGGAGATCCTGCAGATCCTTCATGCACTCTAGCAGGTCATAGATGGGGTAGATGTTAGGATGGGTCAACTCAAAAGCCCTGGATGTGGGCCTGGGTGATAATAGCTGAGTTGGTCATCCAGGCCTCCACTGAAAGCCATGTGGATGCCTAGGGTCAGAGCCATACAACTGAAGCCATTTTGGTGCCGGAGGGCTATGCTCCCACCAGGGCCATACAAATCTGAGTGGCTTGCACTGCCATCCAGGGTCATGCTGACGTCTGGGCCCAAGCTGCTGGTGAGGGCCATGTGTGGGTCCATGGCCCTACTACAGATGGGGTCTGTGTTGAGGTTCATGGCCCATGATACCACCAAAGGCCGTGCTGATGTCCACAGTCTGCACCCACCTGAGGCCATGTTGATGTCCAAGGACTATGCTGTTGCTGGGGCCATACTAATCTGAGTGGCCTGCACTGCCTCCGAGGCTATGGTTATATCTGGGCAGGCTCTATTTTGAAATGACTGTAGTAAACAATCAGATCTCTTGACTGTGCTTCCAGAACCTGTTGAGTCAAAATATCTACACCTACTGGCAGTTCAGCATCAAAGGGTGAAACTGTTTAGAAATAGATACCACCAACAAAGCATCTTCAAATCAGAAGACATTCTTTTTTAAGACCTTGGGTTTCATTCAGTGTTGCTTAAGCAGCTCACTGATTTCTGTAGGAAGAGGTGTCTTGACACCAAAGGACTGGTACCAAAAGGGGCAGTTGTGTCTGTGTAACACCTCCGTTAGTACTGCCATAAATTCCTTATATATTGATAAAGTTCAACAAAATGCTTAGCCTTATAATCAGAGCAAAGGTTTGAATTTGCAACCCAAGTTCCCATACTTTTTAAAATTATGATTTCATGATTAACCTTATGAATTATGTTGTGTGTTGAAAAGTATATTATAATGTTTGATGGGATAACTGCATTTTTAGGGCCATCTTTTTGGTCACAAGACTCTCCAAATATTAATTTTCTCTTCTCCTTCTTTGCCAATAAAAGAAAGAAAAAAGAAAAAAAAAAAAAACAGCCTAAAGGTCAGATTCATCTATCCCTATATAAGTCTACATTATACATTAACAAAATGTACTTTTAAAAATACTCTCCAGTGGATATCAAATCACAGTCTAAATAAATATGTATGTGCATATGTATGTGTATAAAACTTGGTAAAACTGAGCCTAAAATATGCTGTTCATATTATCATTAAGTAAGAAATTAGATTCTGTCTGCTGTATGGACAGGTAGTTCTGTGCTTCATGAGCGGTTAGGAGCAAGCTCTGTAAGGGAAAAGTCCCTCAAAAACACGATGTTCTAAACTGGAAATTAACTGCTTAGAAAGATGGGCGGGCCAGGCGGCGGCGGCGGCGGCGGCGGCGGCGGCGGGGGCGGCGGTGGTGGTGGCGGCGGCAATGGCGGCGGCGGCGGTGCACGCCTTTAATCCCAGCACTGGGAGGCAGAGCCAGGCGGATCTCTGTGAGTTCAAGGCCAGCCTGGGCTACCGATCGAGATCCTGGACAGGCACCAAAACTACACAAAGAAACCCTGTCTCAGAAAACCAAGAAGAAAAAAAAAAAAGATGGAAGAACATATATATAAAAGTGTCATAATAACCCATTATTTTATGCAATTAATATACACTAATGAGTTATTTTTAAAGATGGAGGGATTAAAACAGACTTCTATTTTAGGTTTATAATTTAAAGTGTCCTTATAATATTTTAGTTTTACATGTTGCTTTGTCTCTGCCTTGTTGTATAGTAGGTACAGTAAATAGAAGTATGAGCCATTCTTTTCCCAGTCTATTGGAAATCCACTTATTTTTAGATGCTTGGATGGCATATTCATTGATGGAAATGCCAAAGTAATACCAACAATTACATTCAAGTAATTAATATCCATATTTGAATTCATTATCAGATGTAGAGGCACATTTGTCCTAAGGATTATGGCATAATCATTTATACTTTAAATAAAAATCCATTTGGATGGCTGCTATGTGGCAATGTAGCTGCTTGATTGGCAGACAGAAACTTTTTGGAAAGAAATTGCACTTGCAGGGTTCATTTTGTGCTTTTGGATTCTACTTTAACACACAGAACTCTCTCAGCTCATGCTTTCAACTCTTCTTCTATCTTGCGCTGGGAGAGACCGACTTAGCCTTTAAGAATGAGTGACGGTACAGGGTGTACATTCAGAAATTCACAATCCACTGACTAGAGGACAGCCTGTCAACGATTGTTCAGACAGTAAGCTGGCATGATGAGGCTTTTGACGGGAGGTACAACAATGGCTAATTCTTCTTCACCACGTGACTGAGTACAAAGGCAATTGAATAACAGTAGTTAAGCTGCTGTAACTTTGAGAAGAGATGGCTTTTGATCATTAGTATTTTAGAGTTGTTAAATGATTCCAGAGTGTTTTATTGGTGTTGTAGCATAGCCTAATGGACTCAACATTACACTAGTTTACCCTAAAAGTTTGGGAGTCATCCGTTTATTAGCTCGACTTCCCCACAGGTAAAACCCTGACCCTCTGGCTACAGAGGAAGTAGGAGGCCTGACTCCTTCATTTAACCAAACGACTGTCTGGCACCCTTAGTTCCTGATATTTCAAAAGTTAACTATCAAGCTGAGCATGGTGGTGCATGGTTATTATTCCATCACTGAAAAGGCTGAGGCAGGAGTTCAAGGTCAACATGGGCTGCGTAAGAAGACCCTGTCTCACACAAACAAGGTAAAACATCTGTGTTTATTACCTAGGTCTATGTATAGTCTAGACACGCGTACTACTTTAAATTTTTACTTTCTTCCGTATTAGTAATCCTTTGAGTGCGTTCCATTCGTTAAGCATCATAATTCAATAGTGTTTCTTACTCTCACCCTGTGTTATGACTTTTTCTCCAAAATGATTCGCCTCTTCCTAGACAGAGCCACCAATGTGGCATTAGGAATTTGATGTGTCTGCGGTTTTTCCTGTGAAACTGAAGCAAATCCCCCAAACACTGCCTACAGCCGCAACAAACAAAGTCAGTTTTTACAATCAGCGTGTCCTGTCTTCTATGTTAGACTACATTGGAAAACTAAGGTTTCCAAGAAAAATCTTTACAGAATCAGAAGCAAGGTTTTCTTTTTTCTTTTCTTTTCTTTTTTTCTTTTTTTTTCTTTTTTTTGGTTTTTGGAGACAGGGTTTCTCTGTGTAGTTTTGGCGCCTTTCCTGAATCTCGCTCTGTAGACCAGGCTGGCCTTGAACTCACAAAGATCTGCCTGGCTCTGCCTCCCAGTGCTGGGAATAAAGGCATGCGCCACCACCGCCTGGCTCAAGTTTTTCTTTTTAGACAGTGGCAGAGAACTTGCTTGGTATGTTCAAGACCCTGGGCTTTGCCGTTGTTGCTGCTTTTTTTTTTTTTTTTTTCCGAGACAGGGTTTTTCCACGTAGTCCTGGCTATCCTAGAACTTGCTTTATAGACCAGGCTGTCCTTGAACTCAGAGATCTGCCCACCTCTGCCTCCTGAGTGCTAGGATTAAAATAGTGCGTTACCACCACACAGATTGTTAAATAATTGATTCCCAGGATTGTTAAAATAAAAATCCTAAGGAACTTAGGTATGTTCATAACACTATACTTCTTTAATATAGGTTTATCCAAAAATAAAGACTTTCACTTTCTAAGATCATTCTGCTTATTAGGAACCATTTTTCCATGTGGGCAATATTTGTCAATAAGTGATTCTGTTATTTTTTTTCCTTTCCACAGAATCTTTAGGTAATTGTTATACTGTGGTTGCTTTTGAAAGAGGGCCTTACTTTGTAGCCCAGGCTGGCCTTGAGATCTTCCTGTCTTCCCTCCTGAGTGCTAGAACTACATACTACTCGGCTCAGAAGACAAATAATTCTTATCATTTCACTGAGTTGCTAAAGAACTTTATGAGGGGGAGACACCTATTAAAATACCCTTTTAAGATGAATATTTTAACACTTGGATTGTTGGGGCTGGAGAAATGGCTGAGCAGTAAACAGCACTTGTTACTCTTACAGAGGACCTAGTATGATGCATGTCTGTAGTCCTAGCACTTATAAAGTAGAGGTCAGAGGGGCTGGGGGGAAAGTGGGATCGGGGACGGGAGTGGGGAGGACAGGGGAACCCATGGCTGATGTGTAAAATTAAAACACAAATATAATAAATAACAAAAAAATAAAAATTCAAAAAAAATAGAGGTGGAAAGATAAGGAGTTCAAGGTCACCCTCAGATGCATAGAAGTTCAAGACCAGTCAGGGCTATATGATAACACTGTCTCAGAAAAATCCAAATAGCAACAATACTAAATTCATTATCTTTGGGTCCTGTATGTATGTGTCTGTGTGCTTAACAATGAATTGTTCTGATCATATGCTCTCCACAGTGATGTCATGAAAATTATATATATATATATATATAATGGTGTCTTATGTCTTTAAGCTATAACCTGTTTAAAATGATTAAAAATCCTTTTTGTTTGTGATTCCAGTTTTAGGAACCATAGAGATGTTTTCAAAGGTGTGGTGGGTGGTCTTTGAAAAGGTTCTATGATAGGCCCCCTCTGGAATACCGAGCTGTTTCCTCATGGAAACTGAGGAGCTGTGCCGCTGTTTAGGAATCTGCACAGAGGTGGCGCAGTGATAAACTCCACACTGGTTACAAATGCCAACTGGTACTTGAACACTTCCTTTTGCCCTCTCGTTTTCAGCCCACTTCGCTGTGGTCTTCTTGCTTCACTTAGGGACATCAGCAAGGATGGGAGCTTTTTCAAACTACGACATGGTTATCAGCTAACTTGATGAATTAAAAACTAGGTTTCCCAAGGAGCTGTTGTGTTCATTCTAAACGCTTGGTTGGTTGTTTGCTAATCACTTCTGTGAGTTCCACCTGCAGAGAAAAAGCTTTTAGACTTACTTGGACTTTTTGTATTTGTTGTTTTATTTATTTATGCCCCAATTTCAAGGTATAAGCTACTTGCTTCATAATTTCAAATTTGTGATACATTTGCAATTTCTAATCGGTTTTCACAAGTTTATTGAACTACTTATCATCTCAGGCTTTCTTTTATTTTGCATACCTCTGTAGTTGTAAATGTTTAGCCAAGCATTAGCAATTCTTTAAGGTTTTATATTGCGTGCGTGGGTGTGTGTGTGTGTGTGTGTGTGTGTGTGTGTGTGTGTGTGTGTGTGTGTGTGTGTGTGTGTGTGTCTGATGGAGATCAGAGGGTATCAGATGTTTTGGAGCTGGGCTGATTGGCAGGAGTGTGTGTGTGTGTGCGCGTGCGTGCGTGCGTGCGTGCGCGTGTGTGTGTGTGTGTGTGTGTGTGTGTGTGTGTGTGTGTCTGTCTGTCTGTCTGTCTGTCTGTCAGATGGAGATCAGAGGGTATCCGATGTTTTGGAGCTGGGCTGACTGGCAGTTATGTGTCACCCAGTGCACCTGACATGGCTGGGAGGAACCAAACTAGTCCCTGGAAGAGCAGGAAAATGCTCTTAACTACTGAGCTGCCCTCTCTCCAGCCCTAGCAATTTTTTTTGTTTTTTTTTGGTTTTTCGAGACAGGGTTTCTCTGTGTAGCTTTGTGCCTTTCCTGGAACTCGCTTTGTAGCCCAGGCTGGCCTCAAACTCACAGAGATCCACCTGGCTCTGCCTCCCGAGTGCTGGGATTAAAGGCGTGCGCCACCACTGCCCGGCCACTTTCTCTTTTAGAGAATAAAGAAAATCGACATTATCGTGTTGCCTTGAGTAAATCGATGTCCATGTATAGTTTGCTAGCTATTCGTGGGTTCGCCCTCCTCCTTCCTCTAGCTACACCAAGGGGGGTGATAAAAAGGAGTGTAAGAGATTCTTTTAATGTAGAAATACTGTTAGGGGGCATGGTTGGTGGCGGGGATGCCTATTCCTATCTCCTGTTTCTGTGGAGAAGGCTTCCAGTGGTAATGTTCCTAACCTTTCTCCGCCCACTGGAGACTTTAGTGAGTAAGGCACCCGTGGCTCACACCTCCAGTTCTCTGTGGACTTCTGTGCAGAGACACCAGTCCAGGTGTTGACAAATGACCGTACTTAGAGGTGAAGTTCTATACTATCAAGCCAGCCCAGCCGCACTCAGTCCTGAAGCAGTCTGTGCCACAGAGTTCTACTCCTAATGGTTTCTTTGACGTGCACTTGACTCCTGCTCCAACTCACTTCCCAGCTCGGATAGGATGACATCATTTGCTCAGCCCCTCCCCGAGGGAAACTGTAGGCTCAGATTTTGACCAGTCACAGCTATGTTACTTTGTTTGCCTCGTTTATTGCAATTTTAGTGGCTCCCTAATTGACTCATCTCTTTCCACGCTTGCCCCTTACAGGCTAGATCTCCAAGGGCTTGGTTTTTCTGGAGAGTCTCTCCATATGTTTAATTTACAAATCGTTCCAACTGGATATAGGTCATCATCCTCTGACCTCTATTCACTGAACATTTCTACACTGGGGATGATAAAAAGGAGTGCTAGAGATTGTTTTAGTGTGGGAATACTATTAAAGACAAGGTTGGTGGCGGGGACACATGTTCCTGGTTTTGTATTTCTGTGGAGAGGGTGTCCTGCATGTCTTGGAACTAGGTCTGTAGACTAGGCTGACCTCAAAACTCAGAGATTTCTCTTCCTCTGCCGCCCAAGTACCAGGATTAAAAATGTGTGCCAACACACCCAGCAGCCAAAGGTCTTTTAACTTCTTGACACATCCTTACTTAAAACCCTGGAGAAAATAAGGGCTACTTTACATAGGTGATCTAGCTGTACATAGGTGATCTAGCTGTGACTTCAGATCTCCTCTTTCCCATTGCTTATTCATGCTGCACCCCCACAGCCACCTCTTGACTGTGCCTCAGTTTCTCCACCTACAGAGACCTCGCCCCAGATCACCTAGGAGCCTGTCCTCTCACTGAGGCTTGACTAATGAACTTTTAACCCCTTCCCCCATCTGACAGCCCTAATTTATGTCCCCTTTCCTCTACAGCACCTGAGACTTGAAGGCTCATGTTTATGTCACAGTCCAACTAGGAATGAACACAGGAAGTCAGGAAGTCATTTGGGCCATCAAGTCCCGAGAAGTCACTGGAGATTTTTCTGCTTCCACAGGCTTCTCCCTTCCCCCAAAGCCTGAAATATCATGCAGCTCTCAGTGGTACTGTATTTAGAATACGAATGGAGCGACTTCAACACTGATCTGTCATGGGGAGGCACTGTGGTGTTTGGGAATGGAGGGGTGTGGTTTTTTCTAGACAAGCAATGGAAAACACAAAAGGGTTATTTAGGCGGTTTACTCTTTTTACCTTGCTCTGTGTGAACTCTGGATATCATGTACAGTTTGGACATTAAAACAGGGAGAATGCAGGGATTGGAGCTAAAATCTTTAGCTTGAAAAGATGAAGGCTTGGGAAAGCTATGACCAGAGGCAATGGAATTATGGAAATTATAATAAGAGTAATATCACAAATACCAGCCTGTTAAATCGTGATGTCTCATATTTCAGTTCTCTGTCTTCCCAAAATACAGTTGGCTAGGACTGCTTGGAATACATATTCAGTAACTGCCTCCTTAACTAAATGAGAATCCTCACTTCAGGAATTTTTAAAATTATTATAGATCAAAAATTCGTAGAGAGGATTTAAGAAAACTATTTTGTCTCTCAAACTGAATTATCTACATATCTGGGTATAGCTTAATATTGGTTTTAAATTTTTTGGTAAATAGTCACACAAACCAGAAAAAACAGATTTCCAGATTTTTATTTCTGGAACTGTACACCAGGTATTAAAGTACAACAAATACAAAATAATGCTCAAAAAATCAGTGTTTATGTACAAATATTAAAATCAATGCAACAATAGCAACTTCCTCTTGAACATTGGATACTAAAACTTGTTCTGATTGTCACTAATTTAGCTCACACTCACAGGGTACTTATTTCAAACTGGGACAATTGGAATCACTGGTCATCTAAGAGGAATATTAAGATCTACCATAGTTAACAATAAAACTAATAGTTTCCCTCCTTTTAGTGAAAAAATTAGGAACTTTTTAAAAAACATAGTAATGTCAATATTTTATAAATTATTTCAATTTCCATTCGTAGACAATGTGCTTTGAAACTCTGGGCAACAATCTCCTTGGTGGTTGGGTTTGTTAGTTTACATTCAAAGTTGAAATATTTACTAGACTTTGGTTAAATTAAATAGTACTTCTACTCTATTAGGTCTGATGTTCTCAAATATTTATGACCTTCAATTTTAAAAATTAAAAAGGAAACGATTGCACAATTCTTTGACCTAATTGTACAGACTTTAGTATTTTTTAAACAGTATTCTACATCCTTCAAGTAAATTCAGCAGTTGACCGGGACAAGAGGAAAACTAAACATTTAGAAAGCTAGCATGAGCAAGGCAAAGCACAACCAACAAAGTAAGTATTGCTCTAGTCACAGCACCAGGTACACTTGTGAATGAGTCTGCGTCCTCTCGAGCTCCCTGTCCACAAAGGATGGATCAGCCGACACTGCAGCTGCTCACCATGAATTTTTGGTTTGTTCATAGGAAAATATTGCGGCAAATGAAAAACAACAAAGAATTTATTACAGTTTGCTATAAGAATTGTGCTTAATGCGTGATAATAAAGGCATTGTTTTTCTTCATACAATTACAAATCAGGTTCTTTTATGCCTTCAAATTCAATTCTTTTAATAAACAGTAACAAATTCTCTGTTAAGATGTTTAAATGGAGACAAAAAAAAATAAGTCCAGCTGTTGAAAGAAAATTCAATAAATAGCTATTTTACATGGATAAAGTCATAGTGGTACAATTTATGAATGTCACATCAAGCATGCACAAAAATGGTATTATACATGGCAGGAGTCGTCAGAAAATATTGAATTAGATCTAAAAAGATATGAAGAATTTACTTTACACATATATACAAAAATCTTGCAAATTATTGCCTCATTTTAACAAGGAATTAAAAGTAAACGTCACCAGCTAGGTAGCACTCTCTAAGAGGCTAAAATCAGGTTAGCATTTAAAAATCTGTTAAGCTAGCTGGAATTTATTTTTCTCTCATATCATTTTCTGGATTTTGGTCAAAAATCTATTTAAATAACTAAAGTGTCCATTCAACTTGCTGATAATCAAAACTCTAGATAAGAAACACTGTTTCCATCTTGTATCAAGACCCCAGCAATGCATAGATAACTGGATATATTCCTGCATCAGCTAATGAGAATGGGCATCTTCATGAAGTGCAACTGGTACTAGCATTCGGTCATCTTTGTGTAAATTATCCATGCAGACCAGCCACTGTAAACCCAGAGTGAAAATTAAAGTTACGCAATGGAAGAGTATGCCCAGTATTCTACTACATCAAAGACAGTGTACTAAGGGAACAAAAGAAACAAGGTTCAAAGTTCAGCACAACACAGCAATAAGAAGCTAACCACTTGGATAAAATATCAGAAAGCAACATAGAGCCCAGGCTACCCATTATTTACTGTGTGCACACAGGAATACTAGATTTTAGATGTATAAGTTAGAGACTGATTTTAAGTTATTAATTTAACTACCCTTTGTCCTCTGTGCTAAACTAAATTTTATAGTCAATGTGCTACTGCATAAACACTTCAAAGCAATCTTCATTAAAATGCTGCAAAGAAAAACAATACACATCATCCAAAACTAAGGATGTCATTGCAGTTCACAGTTTGTATAATAAATACCCTCCCTTTCATTGCTAAGACCACTACATCCTATCTAGTCAGCAGCACAAGCTGGAAGCGACCCACACCTGCAAACAGCAACACAGTCAAATGGTAAGGGTTTGCAAAGCAACAAAACTAATAATAAAATAAAAAATTTAATTAAGACGGTGCAAAAAGTAATTGCTTTAACTGTACTATAAAAGCAAAGCTTATTATATCCTAATACTGTATTGTATAGTTTGATTCACCTTAAAACTTAAAGGAGCATATCTAATAAAGCAAAAATGGTCAAAGCTTATGACAATGGCTTCTTATTCACGTTTGGAATAAAAGTAAAATTGCATTTGAGATGCATGTGAACGTCTGTCACTTTTTAAAACTGAAAAGTGGTTACGTACCATTCTGTTTCAGACAGACACTCACATTTTTCCTTGCCAACTATTCAAGCTAAGAAAATAGCTTAAATATCCTTCAAGGTTCTGCACTGTGCATACCATCTAAAAGTCTCTCTAAGCGTTAACACTTTGAACTGCAGCGCTCCAAAATTAAGAGGTGTTCCAAACGTAAACCACGGAGTGGAACTTCCTGGGCTCTGTAGACTCTGCTTCTGCAAGTCAATGGCCTCAGAATACACTAAATTATCAGTGACTAATATGATTTTTAATGTTACAATCTTGACAATGGTGGACAAAACCCCATATGAACACCACATCTTCAAATGCCAAATTTGTAGTCAAAAAAAAAGAAAGAAAGAAAAGAAAATTACACAGAAGTCTCCCGGCAGTAAAATGACCATTCTGTGTAAGGTAGCCCTCGTCTAGAATTTGGAAAGAGGATCCAAGCAAGAGTCTTCCTCATTCGCACGCAGTTGCTCGTGCTGGCTTCCAGACAGATGGTCTTGCTGCTTTGTAAACTGAAGTGCTCTAGTTGAGTAACATGAGAGAAGTTTCCATTTTTAAAAAATCCTTGCATGTTTGTGCAGTTTAAAGAAACCTACCCCTGCTTTATCACCAAAGAAAAGAAAACCAAAACAATGCTACATTGAGCAGGGATTGGGGTTGGTACCTGTAAACATTAGTATTCCACTGCATCCATTACGGCAAAAGGAATTTACAGGAAGAGGGACCACACATCAGTTCAGAACATCTGTGCTGGTTTTGACGGGTGGCCTCTGTCTACAGGTTTTAGACTGGGAGTGAGGGCAAGGGACAGAGAGGAAGAGGAAGTGGAGAGGGATGAAGGGACAAGGGAGAGAAGCAGAGCTTAAAGCTGCACCACAGAGTTCAATCCTAGTTCCCAACTCTGCTGATCATAGTTCATTTCCACATTTATGGATTGAAAAATGAAAATACTCTTGATAAATCAAGATATAGTTCTATACATACTGACATCACTGATGTCATAGTGAAAAAGGTTCAAACTTCCAGTGAAAGACTATGCAAACCTGATAGCTCCCCTCAAGTTGACTGGTGCCACACACCCACTGTCTCTGGGCTCCTCATTCTGTCACTCTGAATGAAGGGCAGCGTGCTGATGCAGAGTGTGGGCACTGATGAATCCATTGGTCTCATTGGCAGACAAACTGCCAAAGTCAGCCACAGAGACAGCCATTTTGGCACTGGTGATGTGATGTGTATGATTTTCAAAGTCTACACCCAAATTATTTACAGAAACCTCATTCATAAAAGATTCAGGGACAGCAATGCCCATTTTCAATCTCTTTGCTGGTCTTTCTGATTCTTCACTGCACATAGGGTTTAGATCTGAGTGATAAAATCCAGTCTCAAATAAATTAAAACAATCACTTTCACCATTGCTGGGCAGGGTGAGTAACTCTTCCGTTACAACAGGCACATGATTGACTTGTCCACGGGGTGTGTTTCCCAGTGGAGGAAAGCTATCATCCAGACAGTTCACATCTGTGGGGTTGCAGACAGTTGCTACACTGTTGGTCAAAGCTAAAAAAGAATGGAAAGTAGCTTCAGTCAGTGATCATTTGATGTGCAGCACAGAGAAAGGGCTGTAGCATGCTGCACACAACCATCTCACTTTACCTGTCAAGTCACTGGCAGTGAAGGAGCTGAGAATGTTCAGCTGCTGATCAGGAATGGGCTCAGGCCGGTTCGAAGTTAAGGCTGAAGAATTTACTGTACCACCGAGAGACTCTGTTTCATCTACGAGACGATCCATATAGTCCCTGAAAACACACACCAGTAATCGTGACTGTGCGTCAGAATTAAACCAGCAATCACGACTCAGTCAGGCCCCGATACTTACGTAACTCCAGGGTGATGGTTATAGCGTTTCTTTCCAAATTTCGTCTGTTGAGCAAAGTAATCGTAGCGTTCTGATTTCTTCCACATGTAGTAGAAGGCCACACATTCAGCAACGGTTCTAGATCTCACCTAGTGAAGCAGACAAAACGTTACAAACTGACGCTCCTATTTTTAGCAAGACTCCCCAACAAAAATGCTTCAATCCATAGGTCTTTTCTATCACAATTATTACTAGAATTATAAAATTTTAAATATGTCTATTAGTGACATGTCTTTACAAGTAATAAGGAGACAGATTTCAAAAGCACAGGTTGCTCAAAAATAAAACATAATATACACCCACAAACTATTTTGTGTGTTTACTGAAAATCCTCAAACAACTGACATTGAACTCTCACTGTGACGGACTGCTGTTGAGTTTGACCAACCTCCAAGGATGGGCCCACGAATGCTTTTCCTTGGGACCTACTAGTTCCCCAAATGATGGGCAGGGAATCCAGGGAGAAAAGCACTGCCTCCCCAGGCTAGTTTAAGGCTCCATCAATAAGAGGTTAGGAGGATCTGACAAAGGAGCCACCAACCTCCAGCATCTGGAGTTCGTTTCCAGTCATTCCCTAACCAAAGGCAGGGCTTTCCTGCTCCACTGGCTCTTTGCTCCAACAGGCTTAACAACTTTTAAAAGTCAAATAGTTGGCTCCATACCCAAACTACAGTCCTTCAAATCATCACTTAATTGCCACAAGTAAGTGTCTGGCTATACAGACACACCTCTTTATCTTCAGTCAATAAACACTCTCTTCCCTGATTGATCGGTGCCCCCAATAAAGACATCTCAGAGTCTCTATCCTGATTCCAGAGGGAGCTGTGGTCTAAAGTCACTAAGAGAGGGCCAGTCTGGCCCATAGAGTGAATTCTAGGCCAGCCAGGGGTATATAGTGAACCCGTCTCAAAAGAGAGAGAAGAAAAATTAGTATGATAGTGGTGTGTTCAGGTAGAGAAAGCAAACACATTATTAAAAAAGCATAGAGCTATAAGCACAGATATACAATACAACCAACTGATCTTTGACCAAGGAGTAACAACACACTTCAATGTGGGGGAAGGACAGACAGTCTTTTATATAAACGGCACTAGAACAAACAAAACCAAACAAATGCATCTAGACACAGACCTTGTATCGTAAGTCTGTAACAGCTCTGAGTCATAAAAAAATTGAGCTAAAGGGTATAGACTTCCCACATACTTGCTGCTCCAAACATGCACAGCTTCCCACTGTCAGTGTCCCAGGCTAGAATGGGACACTTGCTGAATGTGATATGCCTCCACTGATATGTCTATCATTGCTACCCAGCATCCGGAGTTTCCATCAGGACTCATGCATGACTCCTTTATAGTATCAACACTGGGCAGGCTCACTGCCTTCGGTCCTCTGTACCTACGTACCCCTACTTCCTGCCAAGCCTCTCCAATCTACTAGCAGCTCTGACTTTTCCAGTGTCCAACTGTTGAATTCTTAGAATGCACATAGACTTTTCGGATTAGTTTTTCACTTAGTATTAAATATTTAAACTATTCCCTGTGTCCTTATTTGTTAACTATTTTTTTTTTTTTTTGTCTAAGTGATAACCTGTTGTCTAGACTGTCACCAGTTTATGATTTATCTCTAAGGAGATACTGATTCCCAGTCTGGTGATATAATGAAAGCTAATTAAACCTACTCTGAACATTTGTATGCATGTTTCTCCTTGAACATGAAGTTTTCAACCCATTTAGATAAATACACGAGTGAGTAGGACTGCTAACTCATTTAGCAAATGTTCAGATTATCAGAGACTTGCAGTTCTCCACAGCAGCTGTCCCATTCTGCAGCCACACTAGCAACCAATGGGTCTTCCTGCTGCTGAACTTCCCTGCCTGCACTGGGCAGGGATCAGGGCAGATTCTTAGTCGCTTTTAGTAATAATCAATCACTTTCTCTGAATCAGTCTCTCTCTCTCCTCCTTCACCCTCTCCTTGTTTTTTAGAAACTGCAGTTCTCAACAATCAATCAAAATATATAAGGAGACTGCAAATATCAGAACAGCTTGGAAGAAAGTGAGAGTCAAGGAGAAACACGGGAAGGCTTCCTGAAAAATATACAGAATCCATGTTGTGTGAATTGAATTTGGTAACTGTGGCATCTGTAAGTACATTCCAATCATGTTTAGAATAATATCAGAAATACTATTAGCAGGGAACATTAACAAATTGCTCACTTTTCCCTAAGTAAACAACTTGAATTGTTGCTTATATTGTAACTAGTAAGAAATTTCTCTATTAATTTACCTTATTTTTCTGTATAAGATGAAAATCTTTTCCATAGAGCATGAGTGCATGTTCAAAACTTCGGCATTCTTCTTCTGTCCACGCTGTCATTCCTTCTAAAAGGAAAAGGGAAGAACTCAGTCAGCCTCCAAACTCTTCCATGTGCATCCCTGATTTATCTCACTCTGCGTTTTCTGGGAAAGGCCAGAAACTCACTCTTCTCTCTCACATTCTGATCTAGGGTATTTCAGATAACATTACCCCACTATACACACTAGTCATTTGGAATATAAAAATACTGGGCCAGAGAGAGAACTCAGCAGTTAAGAGTGTACTGCTCTTCTAGGAGACCCGAGTTTGATTCCTAGCATCTGCATCAAGCAGCACACCATAGCCTCCAGGGGATCTGATGCCCTCTTCTGGCCTCTGTGGGTACCTCCACTCAAAGGCACATACCACACACAGACATATACATCTACATAATTAAAATAGTAAAAATACATCTTTAAAAAAAAAAAAAGCGCATACCTTTCTTTAATCCCAGCACTCGGGAGGCAGAGGCAGGTGGATTTCTGTGAGTTTGATGCCAACCTGGCCTACAAAGCAAGTTCCAGGAAAGGTGCAAAGCTACAGAAACTTTGTCTGGGGGGGGGGGGGGGGGGGGCGCACACACACCACCACCACCACCACAACAACAACAAAAACCCCACTTTTTGTTCTCTGCACTGTGGGACAAGGATTTAATGGTGTTTTAAACTATTTTTAAAATACTGTGTGTACACATGTGCATGAAGACTCTGATATAAGCCAGAGGCCAATCATGAATGTCTCTTCAGGACCTATCTACCCTGTTTTATTGAGACATGGTCTCTACCTAACCTGGGGTTTGCTGATTAGGCAAGGCTTGCTGCCAGCACTAGGACTACAAGCACACACCAGCACAGCTTCTCACGTGGACACTAGGATCCAACTCTAGCCCTTTACCAACTGAGCTGCTGCCCCAGCCCCAACAAACACGCTTTTAAGTGAAGTAAAATGACTATCATCTTTCTGGAGTAAAATGAAAAAACTATTTTGGTTTAACATAAAAGGTAAGTTCTTTAATTCAAGACGGTAAATAAAGAATATATATATATTTATTTCAAGTCAGTATGTGAGTGCTGGGGAAATATAAAGAGAATTAATCCATGCTTTCCAAATACTAAATCCCATTAAAATTTCCAGCAGATGCTAATGCTGACAGATCAGAACTCTAGTTAGGGCAGGAAGGCCTTCACAAGGTTATAGTCAAGGCTTGGGATTATTCATTATCCTCCTTTATTTCTGAATTGACTCACTTAACTGATACTGTGGACCAGATCCTCAAAGCCATTAATAGCAGTAGACAAAAAAAGTGAAAAATATTTTGAACTCAGGAAAAAAACTGGTGTTTAAAGACCGAGAGTTTTGACAGCTTAAAATAATCCTTTCAAAGATGCATCTTCCACAAGAAAGTATTGCAATATACTCTCTCAACCTACACATTTAAATATACATTTCCAGCCTGGACATTTCCCATGCCATTTATAGAACATCACTAAGTATTATTTCTACTTTACATACACCTGATGACAACCACAGTACATGTAATCCACTTATATACAGATGAAGACATTCAAGGAGCAACCGCATTCCATAACACTCAGAAACAGACTGGAAATGCTACACAAAATCACCACACTATCACTATAATTATGTCCATCTTTTTTCTTTTTCTCATGTATCTGTGTTTGTGTATCCATATGTATAGAGGTCAGAGGACAATTTGCAGGAGTTATTTCTCTTTTTCCACCCTGTGGGTCCTAGGAATTGAACTCAGGTCATCAGGCTTGGCAGCATGTGCCTTTACCTGCCGAGCTACCTCGCCAGCCCTCTTTTTCCCCCTTAATCCTAAATGTCCATTTTATTTTCTGACTTAAAAACCAAAATATTCCCAATATTTTAAAATGAAATCATAAATTTATTCTTTTTAATTACTTTGCTATATTGTCACTTGTGGGGTCTACTTTGCTCTGTAACTATTTCTATAACAAAGTGGAGGTGATGGGAGGTATGAAAATGAGCACAGACTTCACGACAATGTCACAGGACTGCTCTACCCTTCACGATGTATCACATATCCTGATCTTTACATGGACAGCCCTTGCTGTTTCTCTTTTTAATCCCCGTGCTTCTCACCTTGAGATGCCTTTCCATTACAGCAGTATCTTTCAATTGCTTCCTTTATGTTGTGGTCACACTTGAGAAGTTCATATAATGCCTAAGAGAACAAAAGGGAAAAAAATTCAACACACAATGCAACAGTTCATATCGAAGAGCATTTTAAGGAACAGGTATCTTATAGGAGAGGCTTTACAAACATTCCAAAATGCTTTCAAATGTCATGACAAGCTGGGCATGGTGGCACATGTCTTTAATGCCAGCAATTGGGAGACAGAAGAAGGCCAATCTTAGTGAGTTTGAGGCCAGCTTGTTCTACAGAATGAATTCCAAGACAGCTAGGGCTATGTAGGAACCCTGCCACAAACAAACAAACAAACAAGTCATGACATATGAGCACATTTGCCTAGGCATTTGGTCTATATAACCATTCTGCAAACTGACTCTAGTACCTCATGTGCTTGTTCATGTTTATGTGAGTGTCTGTGTATTACATGTGGTGGGTACAGAAGCACAAAGCATCTGTGCACCCGGATGGACCAGAGGCTGATTTCAGGTTATCTTTTTGGATTACTCTCCACATTATTTTTTGAGCCTGGGTCTCTCACTGAGCCTGGAGCTTGGCCACTGGCCAGACTGGCTATCCAGCAAGCCCCGAAGGGTTTGACTCCATCTCTCAGTGCTGGGATTACAAGTGTGCTTTACCATGTTCATCTTTTTTTTAAGGTAGGTACTGAGGATTGAAACTCTGGTCCTGATGGTGTACTCACTGAGCCATCTACCCAGAGCAATGTGTTTATTCTTACCCAGAAGTCATCCATTATCATCATTCTTGAGTTTTAAATTTTCTGCGTCTTCTCACTCAGGAAGATTTTATTTTACTTTTTAAGGTTTATTGAAACAAGGTGTGACAGAGCCCAGAATGGCCCTGAGTTTATTTAGCTGAGGCTGGCCCTAAACTGATTCTCTTGCCTCAACTTCCCAAGGGCTGAGATCACAGGCACTCACTACCTGGGCAAATCCCCAATTTTAGATCATTTTGGTAGCTGGCAAAACTAGACTGCAGCGTCTGTCCCTTGCGTCTCTCTCCTCCCTCTTTTGGAGTTGTAAAGGAAGAGCAGAGCAGTGGCAGGCCTTGAGAGAAGCACTGGTTCCTCAGGGCCTTCTGGTAACTAGGCCTGGGATGTTTATGTCAATCAACCTCCTGCTGTTAAATGTGTGGGGCTGTTAACGTATAAACAGCAGCAGACAGAATTCAACTGCAAATTCAGTAACAAGCACCTTCCAAAGTAAATCTCAGGAAAGACAAGGCTCTCAGCATGAGAAAAGTGGAGACTATAGCAACATTAAACGACCACTCAGGATGTAGTTATTATAAATATCTGTCCTTATTTATACACACAGGTAAGTACAGGACTCACCCCTCATCAAGGAAACTTGTCTTTGCAACAGAAGGAGACCATTACAGAAAACTACAGCCAATCAAAATGTGGAGTCCTGGTGCCCAGAACCAGCTGCACACCTGCAACTTAACTCCTGCACCCAAGGCGCAGGGATTATAATGGAAGAGGGCAGACTTCAAGAACCAGAGAACAGAGTTTGCTGTCAGACTGTGATTCCTAGAAATGTCAGAAGCTATACCCTTAAAGTCTCACCAAGGCTGCCTAAACATGAGCTGAATAAGGATGATATCAAAAGGCGCGCTAATACAGAAGGGGGAAAGCTCACGGGGCCTCCACCCTCCACAACGAACGACAGGCAACTGAGCGGTGCTGAGTGGGAAAGAGTCCTCCCAGGGAAGAGGAGCGCACCAGTTGGCTCTCCAACGCCAAATGGTAGCCCCGAAAACACACATACAAGTAGTACTACACAGACTAAGCCGTTTCTACTTATGATATAGGAGAGAGAGAGAGAGAGAGAGAGAGTGTGCACATACATGGTAAGAAAAAGGGTCTATGAATTTGAAAAACCACGCAGGGTGGGAGGGGATAGAGGGCAGGAGGAATGGTACATGGAAGGGTCTGAAGGAAAGGGAAGGAGATATGACATATTACATTATAATATCAAAAAATTTTTTAACTTAAATGATCATTCAACAGGTGTTGAAAAGGACCTGACGAATTAGCATCACTTTCTCATGAAAGAGAGGCAATACTGGTCATAAACAGATGAACACTGTCCCGCAATAATAAAGATAGCAAGTGTTCAACCAAGTGCCAATATTATTCTTGCTAAGATCCTGTCTCAAAAAATAATCTAAAAAGCAATGGAGGAAGACACCACTGTCAACTGCTGGCCTCCCTTCAAACCCCTCACTACCTCAACACACACAAAACCCTCTGAGAAAAGAGATCCAATTCACATTTAAACTAATCTGTAGTTACAAAGTTGTCTGGAATTCCAACACAAGGGGAGGAAACGTACCTGTTCATTGTCCCTGGTGTGTGCACCTGAAGAAATTCTGTCCATGACTTTTTCATTTCCAGTTCTTAACGACGTCTCAACAAGGTACTCCTTGACTTTGCTCTCCAAAACCACATCAGGACGCCACAGTAACTGGTCTTCATTTTCATATGCTGAGAAAGACAATCCCGTTAACACATCACAAATAGTGAACGCATTAAAAAAATGTACAGACTGTGCCTCCCTTCCTTGACAGAGCTCACTGACTGGGACAGGTAACTAAGCATCAGTGTCAATGCTGAGCAAGTACAGCCTTTCACTAGCATAGAAGAAAACAGAACTGTTTAACTTGACTATCTGGGCCCACTGATCAGAGAATAAAGCCATTGTGGAAGTTGGATTTACTGATTGTTAGAGGGTTCTCTATGTCTAGTAAATTATAATTATAAAACCCCATATAGGTATCTTATTGTCATGTAGTGAAGCTGTAAAAAATAAAACAAAAACAAAACCCTGTCAAACTCTAACAATCTCTTCAGAATTTTCTCTTGAATCCCATAATGATCTTATGAACTTGCTAAAGGTTAAAATTACAAATAAATAAAACAAAAAGCCAAAATATCAAATAATAACTTGGTGCCTAAGAAAGGCCTAGTTTTTCCTTTGCAGAGTGCTTTAATCAAAAGTGAGTTTTTATTTAAAGGAGGAAGCTGATTAATCAAGCCCCCTATAGAGGCTTTAGAAAGAAGAGCAAACATAAGAACAACGGTTTGCACAGTCTCTTAAAGTGACCAGACACTAATACTAATGCATTTGTGCTGTCACTACCACGGTTTGTATCTATGAATGCACTCTGGCACCTTACTCAAAGCTGTGTTCCACACAAACAGTGGTACTGATGACCCACATATTTACCCCAGTGTCTGAAGTGTAATCCACGCTGTAAGCATGCAATACCTTATATATAACTAATAAAAAAGCATTTATTGGTAGCAGGACCCAAATGCTTTGAACTAGGTAAGATCAGCAGTCTCCTTCCTGGTCAGCAGGAAAGTCAGAATGCAGATAGATGCCCATGCAGCATCAAGACCAACATCTGCACAGGAAGAGGTTACCCACCCAGGATCACCACATAGCACAGGCTGCCCTCAAATATGTGAGGCCCAAGTGCTGGGTTGACAGGTATGCCACCACACCTGGTTAAGGCTCAGGTGTCTTTTTCTGAGAGATTTCTAGAACCAGTTTCTTTAACTGAAATGTTTGGGCTAACTGTTGGGAACATCCGGAAGGCACACACCTTTTCCCCTGAATTTGCAGGCTAGAAGGACTGTTACCTCTGCTGTGTTTGGCCAGCAGACCTAAGCTGTGTCAGGCCTGCACTCTGTGTGCCATGGGAATGAGGAAGGCCATGATGCACTGAAGACCATCAGCTCTTCCTGCTTCCTCTTCCACCAGTTAGAAAGCAGTTTAGGAGAGCAGTGCAGCCCACTTATGGCCGGGTAACCAGTCTTAGTCCGTGGGCTTTTAAGTGGAGAGTAACAGGGAGGAAAGGAGGAAGCCAAGTCTGAATGGCTTCCCAGAGACGAACCAACTCATTTGGGCAAAGACCCAGTGCCCAGGAAAACAGTCCAGACCTACAGGCTTCTCACCATCAGCTAGGAAGGCCCACCTGCATTTATAATCCCAATGCCTTCTGTTCTCCATACCCTCAGGACCAAATGCAGCTGGAATCTACTACAAGTGAGAGGAGGCACCACGTGAGTGATGCGCAGCAAGGGAGGGAGGGCACCAGGGTACACTCAACTTCCTGCTCTTCGGGGGCAGACAAAAGAAGTCCTCCTGGTTTCTTTTTCCTTCCAGTTTTCTCTCCACAGATCATGTTTGTAACATCCTCACAACTTCAGGTGATGGGCCTACCAACTCTTGTGAAGCCCTGGACCAAGGTGCTACTCCTAAAGAGATAAGGCAGTCTCCACAGGCGGCACACACAGGCTGGGAAGTGCTGTGGGCTGGGCTGGGGCTCCATGTCTCTTCCTTTTGTCTTTCTGAAACAGAGACTTACCACTGTGGCCCTCCCCTCTGGGTGCCCTGGAAGTCATGATCTTCCTACACTGGTCCCATCAGGCCCAGCTTCATGATCACTTCTGATACGTTCTTCCCAAGACAGGCCTACCTATCAGGACTCTGGAAGCCGCTCTGACGATCAATCTGTCTTTGCATCATCTAAGCTGCTATATAATCAGACTTTACTAAACACAGGTGGGAGAGTAGTTGGATCTTACCTTTCTCCTCACCACTGTACTCGCCAAGATAAGGGGGGATTTCTGCCTGATATTGTAAACCGATCATTATTTCCTACAGGAAAGGGAGAAGTAAAAGCAGCATTATTATAGAAAGCACTGAAAAACAATCCCAAATCATTAATCTGTTCCCACAAATCCAAATAAACCTTACCACGTAACAAAAAAATTAACAAACTGCTTTGGAAAGTTTTTCCTCCTTTAAGATTTTAATTGAGCTTTAAATATGTGTGGGGTGGGGTATGTGCACACGAGTGCAGGTCGGAAGACAGTGACGGATTTCCTGGAGGAGGGGTCATAGGCAGTTGTGGACCACCCAACATGGTGCCAGGAACTGAACTCCAGTTTTCTAGAAAAGCAGTACACACACTTAACTGCTGAGCCATCTATCTAGTCCCATTTCAATCATAGTTCTGGAGATTCATTTTATTTTTAATTATGTGTATTTGTGTGTGCACACGCATGCATACATGAATGAGTGCAGATACCCACAGAAGTCAGAGAGAGAGTCAAACCCCACCCCTCAACTTGGAGTTGCAGGCAGTTATGAGCCACTAGACCTGGGGCTGGACCTGAACTCCAGTCCTCTGTGAGAGTGCATGCTCCTAACTTCTAAGCCATCACACCAGGCCTCCCAAATGTTCTACTAGAATTAACGGTAACTCAACCTACCTTTCTCAAGTCTTCAGGTGAGTTACCACTGTCTGCTTCAACATCTTCAATCTCTGATTCCTTATCTCCGTCACAGGTAGTATTTGCTTAAAGAAAAAAAAAATGCAAAGTTTTTGAAGCACCAAAGAGAATGCCATTTATATACTATAAAAATTTGTAGAATAAATAAGATTCATCTAATTATCATTAAGCTGGCATCCGTCACAAAGACAAAAACCCCGAGAACGCTAATACTTTCAAGTGTATACTCTCATCATTATTCCAGTGCATGGTGGAAACAACTGGAACTAGCCAGTGCCATTGCTGAGCACGGGGGTTTGTGGGACCGGACTAACCCAGGACTGCACACAGATAGCTGAGTCCATCAAAGCTATCCCCACACACACCACACATGTGTACTCCTGTGTACCCAGACATATTAGCTACTCCAAGAGCAGCTTTCAGGAGAAACGGGACTGCAATTAAGCACTTTTTCAGTCTAAAGCCCTTTAGTATTATTAATAAATATTAAACACTAAGAACTAAAAGGAAAAAAAATAATGAATCACTAAAAACAAAATTACTTGTTGACAACTGGTAAGTTTTCAAAACAGCTAGGCAGGGCCTTTTAGTAAGCACCCCAAAATACAATCTATAACATTTTTGGCTGAACTAAGTAGGGTGGGTTACCACAGCAACAGATGAGTTCTGGGAAAGAAAACAGGCAGTTTGTAAAACTAGGTGAGTGAGTGGATTTTAACAGCATATGGCTTCACTCCATCCCAATAATAAAGGCTAGAATGCTATCCCGATTCTGATGACATTTTATTTACACTAGGTACTGAACACAAGATGATGCCCTGAAGCCTGTGGCATCATTGCTAACCAATCAGCAGGGGTTGGCACTCTTACATCGCAAAGGCCGAGGAAAGAAATCCGAAGTTTCATGAGAAGTCACGGATGGTGTCAGATCATCTGCAGAAGACTGGGTTTCTTCATCATCACCCGACAACAGGTCTTTTGCTATTTCTTCCTGGAAGAAGAAGGAAGGAATGCAAGTTAGGAAGAGCTGCATCTCACCAGTAGAGATGCCTTTCTGATTTTATAACACACAATAGTAAAGGACTATTTCATGTCTTCCTAGTTCTGAAAAGTTGGAAATTCTGTAACTTACTTTATGTGTATAAATACTAATAACATTTAATATTTAGCTATATACTAATTATACTATTTTAAATTTTTAATGACTTATCAAATAAGAGTAACAAATGTACACTTAAACTACTTGCCTACTTTGTGGGCATGTGAAGAATTTATTGCCAAGTGCAGACCAATTTTCAGTAGATTTATAACAATCTGTCCCAGCACAGCAGTGTATGTCTACAGTACCAGGTTAGGAGGTGGAGGAGGAATTTCATGAGCTCAGGAGCTCAGGGCAAGTCTGAGCAATAGAGTTAACTCAAAAATAATAAAACAGCAAAACTATGACTTCTAAGTGGCTAGCAATTATGTTCATTTTTTCCAACCTATTTTTAAAGATTTAGCAACATCTCCAAACTCTCCCGATGATTTAAAAACTGGTATCACCGCTGAAAAGAAGCACAGGAAGTGCCCTGGTATACAGCAGGCACAAA
The DNA here is from genome assembly GCF_903995425.1 of Onychomys torridus. NCBI lineage: Eukaryota > Metazoa > Chordata > Mammalia > Rodentia > Cricetidae > Onychomys > Onychomys torridus. The sequence continues at coordinate 35,112,530 of NC_050457.1, read as the reverse complement.
ATACTGAACGCTACAGAGTGTATCAAAATAACTCACAGGAAGAGGTTCCCAGATGCGGATTCCTCTTCCAGCCTGAAGCCTGACAGGCAAGGAAAACCGCCCACACAGAGCCACAGCTGCATGTTTCTCCTCAGCAAGGGTGGGCATCCCCACAGCAGCTTGTGGGAGACAGGTCACTATGGCCTTAGCTGCTGTGACCACTGTCACTCCCAGGACCCAGAAACAGAACTCTATGCTTAAGCCAACCTAGTCTGAAGGCTTCTGGGAGACTTGTTAACTAATGTTTTCATGTGTTTACAGATTAAGAGTAGTTAAGGCAAAATCCATTAGATAAAACGTATAGACAGATAAATATTGACAAATGGAAAAACTACTACTATTCAGAAATTATTAAGATCAAAGCCAATGTTTAAACCAGCCACCAAAATAATACTAAGTTTATATTTCAGAATTAGAAAACGCTTGAGCAAAAGAAACTCTAGTGAAAGCAGGTGACAGCAGCAACCCTGAAACCTTCTTACTAAGGCCTGTACTCACTTTGTCTAGAGTCATGTCTGGCAGTTCATCTGCAAGTTCACTTGGGGGGCTGTTGGCACTGGAATTTGTCACGGTCGGAATTGTAGATTCATAGCCGTAGAACGCCAGCAGGTCTTCCAGAGGCATATTCCCTTCCTAGTTGAGCAGGGTACATAGACAGACCTCATCAGCAACGCCATCATCTGCACCGCGGGTAAACTCAATGCTCTTAGGTTTGTTTCTACAGCACACAATCAACCACAGCCAAGCTTTAGGTGTTCGTTGTGTACTGCTGTCGGAAAATACTAAACCCAGTGCTTAATCAGTGTATTAACAAGAGCAAACAGTTCCAATAAATCAATCGACCGATCAACAGACAACTTCACATCATTTTTTGCTTGTTTCTCAGTTAAGTAACCATTCACCACTTGGATTCCTCTTCATGTTAACTGAAGACTCCAAAAGAAACCTTGGCTGAACCAGGACCAGCTATCTTTATCTAATGATGTGCAACCACAACTACCCTTTTTATGTTCTTAGTTTTGAGTGCAAATCCCAGTCCCCCAAGTCCTACTGCCAACAATGCCCTGATAAACTGCATGCTTTGGCTGCGGTACTGTACCCCATGCCCTGCTTCATTCACAGTGACCCCTGAACTCATCACACACTTCTTGAGCAGACTTGCTTTAACTAATACAATGCACAGAACTGCTTATAGCTACCATTCACAAACAACTTCAATATAAACTTGATAACTTACGAACTGAACCTACATCAATTCAGAGATTTCTTCCTAAAGCTTGCTTACGGTTTAGTTTTCCAGACCTTCAAGACAAACAACTCTGTCATACAGTACACTGTATGGAGATGCTAATGTGGAGCGTGTAAATAGTGTTCATGGGGAGCACAGAGTGAGTCACGCACTGAAAATGCCTACAGAGATGCTCAGTGTCCACCATGGCCCACAGGGAATGTAGGCTGAAGGTCCCTGAACTCTGGCTTTACCTCCACAGATATGAAACGTAGGTATACCCCTGAGCCTGACCGCACAGAGCTCACACTAAGTCATGTAACACAAGCTAACTCATAAATGTCAAGTCAGCCCAGATTGAGATGAATGGACCCAAGGAGAAACCAGCATGGATTAGTTTTGGCACAACCTAAAGAACCCTGGAAAGGTGACCAGCACCCGACTCGGTTTCTCCAGAGCATTCCTTTGGCTCATCTCACTCACTGGAGGTGAGTGGCTGCAGCCTGTGTGACCACCTGTCAGCAGCATCACATCTCTAAGACCTCAGAGGTGACAACCCTCGGTACTGGGACACCTGCTGCTGTTCCTCACTCCCTGACGGTCTACCATATCACTAATGACTTCCCGGTACCCTGTTGAGGGTTACTAGACCAGGATATAGAAAATTACAGAGAAATCTTTCTCTGAAGGAATTCAGTGTTACTGAAAGACCGGCTAACTGCCATACAACACAGTGGCTGTGATGCCCAGCTCGGAAACTGGTGCTGAAGCAGTGTACCCAGAGAAGGGACCTGACCCCAGGAAACAGCATGGAGGAGGGATGTCCAGAGGACAGACAGAGGCTGCATCTCAGGGTGTCATCCACCGGGAGTGACAGTGACTGTGTGTATGACGCACAGGCTTTCCTTTTCCCAGCCTGGCCTTCGATTAGGAGAGCCAACAATAGAGACGGGCAGCGGCTATGATGAGTGCAGATCAAAGAACCCGAAGACCAGAGCGAGGCTGGTGCCCACTTTCACTGGGTAGCAGAGAAGACACAAAAGCATCTCTGGCCGAGCCTCTAAGCATGGGACAGTCGTCCAGTGGCAAGCATCCCATCCAAAGGAAAAGGCGTACCTGAAAGCTGGTTTCTCACTAAGCCTCGTGGCCTGAGCTCAGTGGGATAAACGAAAAGGGACTCAAAAGGAGACCGGCAAGAGCAGCAGTGACCGATCAAAAGGGCTTCATGCCGAGGAAAGGAGCCTGACTGTATTTCAAAGAAATGGGAAGCCACTGGAGAGTAATGGGAAGTAGGGTGAGCATGATGGCTCAGTACGTAAGGTCACCTGCAGCCAAGCCTGGCTATCTGAGTTCAACCTGAGACCCACATGGCGGAAGGAGAACAGACTCCTACAAACTCTCCTCTGACTGCAACACATACACAGGTGTGAGTACAAACACACACACACTCACACTCACACACACACACTCAGAGAGAAAGAGAGAGAGAGAGAGAGAGAGAGAGAGAGAGAGAGAGGATATAAAACATGGTTTTTAAAAGGAGGAATATGACATCATTTCTTCTTAAAATACTGGAAAGTTGCACGCAGAAAGCTGTGCGGTTGGAGAGACATGGAACCACTTACAGACCCTCGTGCTGGCTTTGAGTAGTGATAAAGTGAAGAGAAGAGACGAGACCTATGCTGTGGTGGGATCAAGCGGGCTATTAAGTGTGAGGGTGAAGGGAGGAGGATGGCTCCCAGATCTCTCCTTGAGCAAGAGGGCGGCTCCTTTCGGAGGGACAGGAAAGATCAAGGGGAAAAAAGCCTTGCGTTTTGTTTCTTTAAGGAATTCTATTCAAGAATTTCACAGGACACAAGTTAAGTTTGAGAGAACTACAAGGCATCCAAGAAGAAAAGTCAAGTTGGCCAGGAGCCTGGAGTGCAGAGAATCCGGCTGGGCTACAGATATAAATCTGGCATTCATTAGCATCTAGATGATATTTAAAGCCATGGAGCTGATGAGCTCACCTACAAAAGGGCAGAGAGAAAAGAGGGGTCTGTGCCTTAGTCCAAGAACTTGAGAAACAGGAGCTTACAAGCAATAGGGTTCAGCTACAAATCTTAAAATGGGGTTTTTATTTTAAAAATAGTGTTCCAGACCAAGGAGAATGGGAACCTGAAGAATTATTTATGTGCCATTAAGAGAGGAAAAGTTCGGTTTTTTAAGTTATTTGATAGCAGGATGGAAAGAGATCTCTGAGTCTAAAGAGTGTGAGACCTCTGGCCTGAGAAGTCAGCTAACTTTCGTACCATTATGACACAGAGTCGCAAACCAAGGCAGGGTTTACGATAGATACCTAAGGTGAGATGAAGCAAAAGTGGAGTGTACTTGAGATCCCACGCCTGTGGATAAGAGAGATGGAGGTGTGTGAGTGGGGTAGACCCAGGAAAGCAGGAGCCTGGGAGGGAGTGAAGAAGCAATGCTGAGACCAAGGTGCTCACCGTGGTCAAACAGCAAAGAGCAATCAACTGAGAAAAAGGCTGACAGGCAAGAATTCTTCCCATTCGGCAACCAGGAATCATTGGTGACTTCCATGAGATGGAAGAGGCCAAGCCAAGGGCTGACTGGGAGGGAAGAAGCACAAAGATGTCTATGCTATGACATTTGGCTAAAAAGGAGAGTGACCAAGAGATATACAGGGTCATGAGATAATTTCTTCCAAATGTGAGAAACCTGTTGAGTAGAGTTGTACCATGACATATTTTTTTAAAAGAAGACTAACTGAGCATGGTGAAGACAGCCTGGGCTCTACAGGAAGATCCTGTCTCAAACAACAACTCTAAGTAGAATGAACTGAGGGCAAAAGGGATGGCTATACGGATTAGTGTGAGATAAGGCATATGCTTCCAGGATGGGACAGGGTGAAAAGAACAGAAAAATCAGAGGTGGGGAGGAGGCAAGAGGTTCTTGGTTCTTCATAAATAAAGATGCAAATGTTGCAGGATGACCATGGAGACCTGATTACTAAGTTCAAGAGATGGCACAGCCTTCCTAGTGGGGTTGATGCAAAAGACAAATTACCTGTGTGAAAGCTTTGGATTCAGTACCGGATAAAGGGGATCCAGTTTCTGAAGCATTTCTTGAATGAACTTTCTTTTAGAACCTAGTAATAAAGTGTTGCTATGCAGTCCCCGAAAAGCTGGATGACTGAATCTAGAGGTCCCTGAGGACCTGCGATGGCTAGCCCAGCTTACAAATTTGATCCAAACATACTAACGACAGGTTTTTCTCCCCTTTTCTTGGGCCATTTGTTGAGTTTCTTTCATTTTAAGAGCACAGGTGAGTTTGCAGCCATATTTGTACTGAACTGCTCTATAATGGTTAGAGTCTATATTAGAAAAGTAGAATAGACACTTTAGAGTCATAGGGCATGCTGACTGCTGATCATTACCTTGGATTTATAAACCACCTAACCTCTTACATCTCCAGTCCCCTATCTGTAAAAAACAAAAGTACTATTAATTTAATCTGATGATCATGTTAAAATTAGGATGCACCTACTACCACGTTTACTTTGCTATTTCTTCATCAATGGGACATGTTACAGTCAGGAACAGGGAACCAAGAGCTGGCACCCATCTGACAGGCATTGCTGGGCAGGTGAACTAAGACTGTAATGCAGATCCAGCTCAGTACCCAATACAACATCCTGGAGATCTTGCCAAACAATACAGAGAGAATCTTTAAATGGTTTTTTTTTGAAGAAATCACACAAAGTCTAGTGGAAAAGATGATTTTTTTTTTTAAAGTTTCTTACTTATTTAAACTTCTGAATTTTTAGGGAATTTTAAACATTAAGGAAGAATCTACATGTTAACAAAATCAGGCATGATAATAACCTTTTAAAAGAGCTAGATCCAAATCTAGAACTACTAAATTCAAACCCTGGAAAGCAGTTAGATGAAAAATCAAACTTTATGAAGCTGTGATAAAGCCTTACTTTGCTATAACTAAACCAGTCACAACTAAACTCCAGCCACACCGTCTCTACTTACGAAGAGCCACTGAAGGTAACTGATTTGGCATCACTTTCTTTCTTTCCATGTCACATGACCAAATTGTGTAAGCACTAAAATGTATTCATAGTCAACAATCTAATTACTGTAAAAATAAAACTTATGTGTAATTTTTGAAAATGAACATTAATACCTATGTGTAATTTTGAAAATGAACATTAATACCCTATCCCTAAAACTGTCAAAATATACCAATGCCTAAACTGTGGTTTCAATAAGAAAGATCAATACAGTATCTTTTTGTTGTTGTTGTTTTTTCGAGACAGGGTTTCTCTGTAGCTTTGGAGCCTTTCCTGGACTAGCTCTGTAGCCCAGGCTGGCCTCAAACTCACAGAGATCCACCTGGCTCTGCCTCCCCAGTGCTGGGATTACAGGCGTGCGCCACCACCGCCCGGCTACAATACAGTATCTTAAATTGTATAAAAATGTAAAATTTCATCTACAAGCTTAAGAAGCTTTATTCTTTACCTTTATATCTGTTTCCTTTATTCATTTTCATGTTTCATTAAATAGCAATAAAGAACAGAGATAGAGGATGGGGATTTAGCTCAGTGGTAGAGTGCTTGCTAGGCAAGCGCAAGGCCCTGGGTTCAATCCTCAGCTCAAAAACAAAGAACAGAGATAGCTGTGTTTTCCTGCAGAAAGACCCACCAATCAGAAGAGCACTAGGAACAGAAAGAGGGACTACATATTTTTAAGTCAGTAAGTCTTTCTTATTATTTGATTTTTTTTTTTTTTTTAATTTTTCCTTTTTCTTTTTCAGTTCAGGCTGGCCTTGAATTCATGACCCTCCTGCCTCTACCTCCTAAATGCTAGGAATACAGACAGGCATGAGCCACCACTTCTGTCTTGGAAGTACTTTTTAAATTAACAAACCCAATTATAATCACACTGGATTAATTAACCACGTGAACGAAGATGCTTTGAAAACCTCAGGTTTACTGGAACAAGCTTGGAAGTCTCGGCCCTGAAGACTGTCTCCCTGAACGTTAACAAAAAGCAATGCCTAGGGCGCACAGCCCTGCCTCACAGAGATATAGTCAAGAAGCCACATGTTTGCCCAAGAGGGATGGAAATCCGGGCGATTGATACTATTCTCTACTATTTCTCAAGGGTTTTGTTACTGTGAGCCGATCAGAAACTTTCAAATGATGTTAATTTATAGATAGTATAATCCATGGTGACCCATGGAAGGAAGCCTTTCGCTGCAGCCCTAGCAAGTGAAGGCTTAAATACCGTCCATTTGCATTCATATTGAAGTCGTGAAGTACACTCAATCCAGGCAAGGTTTTAAAAGATGACTAGAGGGTAAAGACGGAATATTAGCAATTTCCATTTGAAAGTCCAGTAAAACTTGTTCAGTGTCCAGAAGCATCCTACCAATTATAAGTTATTTGAAGGAAAAGATTTAGTTCTACTACAGAACTAAGTTTAACTTAAGTTTGACCCTCACTGTTCTGAAGTAAGCTGAAAATCAGGCTAACAGATAAATAACGAAATGAAAATGTTCTGACTAGGCTACTCTCAAAATGATGAGGAAATCAGTAATATTTCATTGTTAGGTTGAAAAAGGAAATGATGCATACGATATTTTTATTTCAGAAAGATTCTGAAAGAATGTACAGTAAGACTTCGAAGTCTTTACCAAATTTGTGTTCTCTAACGCTAAAGTAAACCCATTACCTTTTCCAAGTCTTCAATTTCAGAACTGAAGTTTTTACCCTCATCCATCATTTCCTCTTCTTCAAGAGTTCTTTCGTCGTCATAGTCATGGACCAACATCTCAGCAGTGGGGTCAAAATCATGATCCTCAGAAGACAGAGACCCAACTGGAATGAAACACACTGCATCACTTCACACATCCACAAGGTTATTTAAGAAAGAAAATAAGAATGTCTGTTGTTCTTCCAGTTGCTTTTGATATTTATATGTGGATTTTATTGAATGAATTTATTATACATTTTATGGCTGTAAAGTAAGACTATGTGGTCTTGAAAAGATATCTAAATCAGCAGAACAAGGTAGAGTTACAAACACCTTTATAGGCATCCAGACCTTGAAAAGGAAACCTTAGAATAGTAACAAAATTATTTCAATGGCATGGACTGAAGAGAAAATCAAACTTTTTATTAGTCAAATTCATTTGCTTAATACAGCAAGAACTGGGCTGGTAGAAAAGTGGAAGAAGGTGGCATCCAATACCAGGGGTCCTGGGTTTAATCCCTAGTGTGGCCAAAACACAAAATCAAAACCAACAAACAAAATGGCAAACTGGCTGAAGAATTAAGTTCCCGGGAATGGGAGACTCTCCAAGAATCAGCCAGCAAACTGAGCTAACATTTCAAATAGACCATATATTTTACATTAGTTCTAACCCTTAACAAAGGCACAAAACTCAACAGAAAATTTGAAACAAATATAACTTTCTATGAAGCAGCTATATAACAATTTAGTTTTTTTAAAGCACAGAATCATTTTATTCACATATTAAGAGTATTTCAGACTCCCTAGAATTAAACAGACAGACATCAAAATGCAAGCCCATGCTTTGGATTCCTAAAAAATGTTTAGGACTATGTGAAGGGTAACACAGAAAATCCTATCTGAAGGTTTTGGAAGACAGCCCACTGCAAATTGCTATTGTCAATACGAACTTGTCTATAACACTGTATTATTTTTTAATATAAAATCAACAGGTTAAAATAAATAAATAAACAAATCAATAAATCAATGAAAGTTCCTGTTCCAAGAGAAACAAGATTTATGACAAGCAGTATTTTCTCCATTTGTTTTGCTCTAGTATTGAATACAATCGGCCCAGTGAAGTTCAGAGCAGGAAAAACAGTACCACTGAAATCTGGGGGATGGTCAGGAGTGGATCGAAGGATAGTAAACACAGTTTGCTCTATTTTTAGGCAAGCTATTACTATTTTAAAATTTCAAATATTTAAGTGTCATGTGAGATCATTACCAAAACAGTGAACTAGGCCAAAATGTTTTCATGATAGAGGATCCAACTACAATTCCATGTTCCTGAGTTCAGAGACTTCTAATCATCAGCCCACTCCTATACACACAAATAATATAAATTTCCATGAGACTTTATTTGTCAGGAGGTTTTTGTTATTTCTTTAAAGCTTAAAAAAAAAAAAAGTATATGCTCATTCTCGTTGAAGTAGATGTGGTGTAACAAAGAGAAAGATGAATATTTACTAACTAGCTCAAGCCAGAACACCCATCATTACAAATTTTCTTTCCCAAGAAACATCTGTGGTATGCCAAAGTGTCAGGGATGAAACAAAATGCTCTGAAGGTCCACTCCTGGCTTTGTCCTTGACTTGGGACCCAAGGCAAGCCATTCAAAATCTCTGGGTCTAGCTTGAAGTTTTCATCTGTGAAATACACAGGGCTAACAAAATCTCTGCCAGCTCTAAAATTCTCTCCAAATATTGGCTAATTTATTAAAAAATATGGCATAAGTGTCTGCTTAGCTATCAAAGCCACACTGCCTTTTGGACTTTAATTTAAATTGCAACTTCTTAAATTCAGACAATAACAAAAAATGAAAAGACTACATTATCAACCTGATACTTCAAATCAAATGCATGAATAGTCCTTCCCTGAACTTACAACAAAAACTGCCTGTCTCAAAATTAGGAAAAATTGTAAAAACACTTCTTGTACAGATACAGATACAGATAACTATCTATCTATATATAGTGGGGTTTTTTTTGTTGTTGTTTTTTTGTTTTTCGAGACAGGGTTTCCCTGTGTAGCTTTGCGCCTTTCCTGGAACTCACTCTGTAGTCCAAGCTGGCCTCGAACTCACAGAGATCCACCTGCCTCTGCCTCCTGAATGCTGGGACTAAAGGCGTGGGCCACCTGCCTGGCTACCTATAACAATTTTGAAAACAATCACAAACTCCTTTCATCTTGTGTTGATCAATTTTACTGCCTTAAAAGATAACCACGAGTCTTTGAAAGTTACCTAAATACAAAAACTGAAGACAGCAAGGCAAGTGGCTTGTTCCCTCCGATGCAGCATGGAAAGAGTCTGGGGGAGCTGGGGATGATGGAAGTCCCTATCCAGAAAAGAAGAAAGAGCAACCACTCCATTCTTAACTGGAAGACTCTCTGCAAAATCATTCCAATCTCCTCCTTGTAAAATAAAGGGTATAGATACTTCCAGAGGCACTTTTCTGGAGCCTACCAGATGAGACATGGGAGCTAGAAAGAGGATGAGAAACTAAAACATTTCAGCAGCTGGGAAAAGATGCCACAACCTCCCTTTCTATGTAAGTCCATCTATGCAGAGTCTGGGGGCTCCTCCTTTTATCTGTTCCCTACAGTGGCTTCTGACTTCTGTACTAGATAAGTTGAGATTGTCCTGGCTCAAAATAATCACATTAAACACTTTTCTGTGCAAAACTTAGAAAATGTGTGTTCCTTTTCTTCTTTTACCATTAAGGAAGATTTACCTAACTCAGTTTCCAACTTAAATACATTACAGCCATTTCTCGAAGGACAAAGTAGAGGAAAACGGAGAGTTAAAGTAAGTAATCTAAGTTGTCCCAAGTTCTGACAAATTAAAACGATAATTTCCTTTAAATAAATAAATGATAAAACCTAAACTGTTAAAAATTTGAGGAAAGTGGATTTGGGATTCACTATTTCCAGCTTGGAGGAAAATAAGCAAGAAAAAAGTTATGTGAGAAAAATAGACACATTACTTTAGAAGAAAAATGTCTGTCTGCAGCTTTGTAATAAGGCTTTGGGGGCATTTTTTCCCCAACATGTACAGAGAATAACAATACAGCTATTTCTTCCTCTAGCGAGGTAACTGCCAAATGTACATGGAAGCTCTTTCAGGACCAAATGATGAAAAACTCGCAGGATGAATTTCTGTGTGAGCTAGCTATTTTAGCAACAGATCTTTGAGCCCCCATTTCCCCCAGGGGACTCCCCCCCACACCCCGAATAGGTAAGAAAATTGAACAAACCTGGGCTCGAACTTCCAAAAGAAGCCTGGGAGAGAGAGAGAGAGAGAGAAAGAGAGAAAAGAAAACTGTGAGGTTGAATCGCACAGCAAGGCAAGGAGGCAGCACAGGCAACAGGGCGCAGAGGGGGCGGAGCCGAGCGCTCCCAGGCAGCTGCCAAAAAGTGCAAGACGTAGCTTCGCTCCAATCGCTCCCGGCCCCTTTCGGGCCCCCCTCTTGGCTGCCTCGCCTTCCTCCCCGGAGTCCCCAGTGTACAAACTCGCAGACACGGGACGACCAAGCCTGGAGCTGAAACAGCCAACTCCAAGCCACCGTTTGGAGCTCGGCAAGTTACAAAAGCCGAGAAGCCGAAGCCAGGGCAGAGCTAGTGGGTTCCGAGCATCAGTCCTTCATCCCGGGCATCTCGGGAGTCGTCGTCGTCGTCGTCCCCCGACACCCCACCCCATCCCACCCCCCCAACACAGCTCACCCTGCTCTCCGCTGGCCCCAGGGCAAGTCCTCGATGCGCAACCCCTTCCTCCCCAGAAGGGTCTCACCGTCTGAGACCCAGCCTGCCCTTTGGGGGCGCGGGTGCCCCAACTCCAGGGTTTGCCCGCTGCCCCAAGCGTAGGCCTGCTAGACTCGGACGCTGGTCCCCGGCCCTAAGCGGGAGCCCACCCCCCCCCACCTCACCGGGGGGACCAGAGTCACCGCCCCAGGGTCTGGGACGAGCCGGTGCCTCCCCGGGTGAGCGGTCAATCTCCGGCCCGCCCGGTCGGCTCCGGCTTTGCTCGCTCCTGCCCAGCCCCGGGGGCTCCCGTCACTCCGCCCCCTCCCCCAGCTCCCCGTCCCGGGGGAGATAGCCCGGTGGCTCGGCTCGCCCGGCCGGCCATCCCCGGCCGGCCCGGGGAGGAGAAAAGGGGCTCTCGGGCCGCTCGGCCGGCGAGGGCGTCGAGGTGTGGGTCGGTCCCCGCGCCCGGGGACGCCGCACCCCCCTAGGCTTCGGAGCAGGGAGTCCCGCTCCGTTCCCGCTGGCCTCGGAGCCCCGGCCGGGAGGGGCGACGGGCGGGCGGGCGGGCGGGCGGGCGGCCGGAGAGCCGAGGGCCGGGCCGGCTCACTCCGGCGGGGCAGTGGCGCAGCCCGCTCTCCGCGCTGCAATCCCGTCGCCGACGGAGGATCGGCCGCTCTCCACCCACCCTGACCCGGGGAGAAGGCGCCGAGCGAGCGAGCGAGCGAACGGCGGCCCGCGTCAGCCGCCCCGGCCCCAGCCCGGAGCCTCCCCCGGCCCGAGGCTCGCCGCCGCCGCCCGGCCCCGCCGCCCGGCCCGGCTGGGGTCGGAGCCGCCGCGGCCTAGTCCCGAAGGGAGACCGCTCCCGCGCCCGCTCCCGCCCCCCCCCGGCAGCCCCGCCGCGCCTCGCCGCCGCCCCGCGCCCCCGCCGCCGCCGCGCCGCCTTCCGAGGACCCGCGGGAGGAGCCCAGGGTCTCAGGCCGGCTGCGGGGCTTCGGGGGGACCGCCCGGCTCCCGCTCCGGCACGGCCGCCGCTGCCCGGTTTCTCCGCTCACCTCCGCCATATTGGTACCTTTAGGGCGAACGAGCAGCGCCGAGCCCAGTCCCCGGATGGGGCGCCTGAGCCAATCGCAGCCGCCGCCGCCGCTGCCGCCGCCGCCGCCGCGGCCCGCCAGGCACCCGCCCGGAGGCAGAGGCGGCTCGGCCCCTTATAGGGCAGGCCGGCCCCGCGACGCCCCCGGCCCCGCTCGCACACCCACGCCGTCCGGCGCTCCCGCGGCCGCCGCTCCTGCACGCGCCCGCCCGGCCGCCCGCCCGCCCGGCAGCACGCCAGCCCCGCGCGCCCACGGCGCTCTGCCTTGGCTGGAGTAAAGTTCCAGGCGAACTGCGGGCGGGAGGGCGGGTGCGGGGACCGGCCGGTGCCGTGCAGGGCCCGGAGCAGGGGGCGGCGTGGGAGGGGCGGGGGCGGGGGGAGACTAAGGAGGAGGACTCGACGGACTTCCCCGAAGTGAGCGAGAGAAACGCGATGGGAAGTGAAGCAAGTGGCGGACGCTGGACCCGGCAGAGGGAGGACCCGACAGGGACCCCGACAGCCCGGCACCTGCTGGAATGGGATGCGCAGCGGCGTTCCCGGGGCGTGGAGGGGGTCTGTGGAAGTAGACATTTGCCAGACGGGCTCTGGGAGAGGACAGTTCAGAGGGAAAGGCGGAAGACCGACAGGGCAGACATGATGAGCAGGCTTGCGCGATCCAAACAAGACATTCATAGACTGTGCATTTAAATACCTTAAAAAAAAAAAAAGTAGACCAGTTCTATGAGTATATTAATCACAGTCTGGAAGATGACCCAAAGATTTACACGTGATAAAACTTTTAAAAGAAAGAGTGTACCAAAAACCCTCAACCGAGGTTCAAAAAACTGCCTCTCATCTCCTCCGGAGAAAGGGGACAAACATTTGAGATTATACAATAAATGTAGTCCCATGGGCAAGTGGATGGATGGACCAGAGAGAAGGAGATTTAGCAGATGTATCTGCTCCCACATAGGCTTGATTGCCACTTACTTTGCGTGTTGGGAGTTAAGTCTAGCCTTTAGTTGATCCCCATTCACACTGAGCAAAGTACACAAAAATATACACTCACAACTGGCTAATGGCCTGCAGAAGTAGATTGTGCAAGAAGAAAGTCTGTGGGGAGTCAGTCTGGCAAACTTAGAAGACACATGTCTTTAGGTGGGATGCTAGAAATAATCATCTGTGAAAACGGAAGTCTTTTAACTACCTGGATCCAGGGATCCGTGAGACACGAATACACAAATAGGAAATGCTAGAGCCTTACAGGAGTTTGGAAAGGGTGCCAGTAAGCACCAGAGCTCTCCTCCCAGCTGACTGCCAGGAACATGTAATATTAATGGCAAAAATGAAGTTTGCATTGTAACTTCATAAATTTAAGCGTTTTTCCCCCCCTGAGACAGGGTTTCTCTGTGTAACCGTCCTAGCTGTCCTGGAACTCGATTTATAGACTAGACTAGTCTCAAACTCACAGAGATCCACCTGCCTCTGCCTCCCAAGTACTGGGATTAAAGGCCTGCGCCACCACTGTCCGGCTAAATTAAGCATTTTCAAGATGCTAAAAAATTTTCGTACTTTTTTGTGAAATTTATTTAACTTTATTTTATGTGCATTAGTGTGAAGGTGTCAGAACCCCTGGAACTGGAGTTATAGACAGTTGTGAGCTGCCATGTGGGGGCTGGGAATTGAACCCTGGTCCTCTGGAAGAGCAGCCAGTGCTCCCAACCTCTGAGCCATCTCTCCAGCGCCCCCAAATTTCATACTTTTAATCCAAACCTGCACTGTTGGGGTTTTAACCTAGGGTCTCCAGTTCCTGTACTCTATGAGGATGAGCCTGGAGACTGGATTGAAGAAAGAAGGGTTAAAGATTATTGCCAAGGCACTCTCAAAAATCAAGCTACAACACTGGTAAAAAATTACTTATTTATGGAAATTTTGCAGGAAAAAAAACTCTCAACAATTTCAAAACATCCTAAAGACATGGAAAATTACACTTTCCCTACTGTGAAAGATATCTTGTGACCTTTTGTCCAGTCAAATAACTCAAAGACAGCTGAACTTTGAAATCAGAGGCTTGGCACATGTTGTACCCACGGTCCTCAGTGAGGCGTTCATAGTTTTCAAAATTTAAAAAAAACAAACAAAAAAACAAAAAAAAAAACAGTGGTTTGAAACGGAGCGCAAGTGATCAGCTCCAGAGCTGAGGCGGTGAGCGTGCCCTGTGGACAGAGCCAAGAAACACTGCCCCTGCAACTCTGTCACGGCCAGGTCTCCAACAGCCTGCCTCTCCTTTACACCGTGGGGGAAAAAAAAAATGTTTCATCCTACCAAACTTGGCAAATCTATGTAATAAATGTGGCCTTAGATTCTGTTTGTCGATTCTGAGAACTGCATGGGCTTCTCGCTCTGTATAATGGACTACGGTTTCTGTAGATTCTCTGGTGCTATTTGGACTGCTTACACACTCCGCATCACAGGGGAAGCTCTGTCTATAGTCTTAATAATAGTAATAATAATAATAGTCTTAATAAGTTCATGAAATGATACAGTTTAATGAATTAGCAGCTTTTTTTTTTTTTTAACTAGGCAAAGAATTTTATTAACCCTTTTCCAAACTTTATCCCCAGGTTTCTTCAGGGTTAATTTGCCACAAAGAATGAATTGTGTATGAGCAAAAACTGAAAGAGCTGCAGCATCCAGGAGGCTCGGGCTTAGAAATATTAGAGATCTAGATTTTATCAGATCCATAAGCAAAAGAATTTTCCAAAGCTGTCATGATATAAAATAGCAGCTCTATTAACTTCGGCAAGTGTCACCGTCTTCAGAAGTCGCTTCAGTTCAGTGTGCCTGGTTCTTAGGAACCTCATCAAAATTCCCCACCAGATCTGGGACTTACTTCATCATCACCATCCTCTCCAGTAGCTAATGGTGCTTTTCCATCCACAGACCGGGCAGAGCTTCAGCCAGTCTCCCTAACTAGTCAGACAGTCTGCCCTGAGCTGACTTAGGATGCTGGGAAGCATTTCTGTTAGCTGCTGTGTGGCCTGTTAATGGTGAAGGTGTTTGCTGCCATAGACACCTGAACTTTGGGGTTGTTAAAATAGATTCCCATACCTTGGTTTGTAAACATGTTTACTTCTTCAATAGCAGGGATATTGCTTACCCATCTCTTCTTTAAGGAGAACTGCAGCATTTTATCATCTGCTGCGCTGTTCTATGAACCACCTTCTTCCTACAAACAGGTCTTTTTCGAGTTCATGCGCGCACTGATAAGCACTCATGCCCGCAGTTGGGCGAGTTTTTCCTGGCTCATGGTCGTTTCTTCCAACTTGTTGTAGTGGAAATGGGGCCGAGTATGAGAACTAGGGTTCATGCTCAGGGGTTTCAGGGTAGACCAGCTGAGATAAGGCACACACACACACACACACACACACACACACACACCGGGACTCAAGATGGCAGCTCGAATTAGCAGTTTAGAGAGGCATAAATACTTTCCCACTCCCAATCACTAGAAAAACAGTTTATATTTTTACCACCCTGCCTTACATAACACAGCCCTTTTAGATAAAGTGTGTAAACCCTACTATGTAGATGGATCTTTCGTTCTTCTTAATAAGACTTCCAAGAGTTAGTTCAGATAAAATGTCCTTTCTTCCCATGATTTGAAGTCAGTGTTTTTGTTATTGCTTTGTTTTCCTGTGACTCTAACACTGTACAACAGGGGCCATTATATAGACAGTCCTATGTCGGATGTCATGCCCAATAGGATTACCATGAAAGTCTGTGTCCCCTAAAGACTACAGTCAAAGTAATTATTATCGATGACAGACAGGGCAAGAGTGAGGGAAAATTAAAAGTACAATAACAGGAACCCTGTAAGTAGAATCGCAATGTAATAAGTCTTTCAGCCATATTTAGAAAATAGAGATGTGAAAAAAAAAAGAGAGAGAGAGACCCAATGAAATTGGCTCCACCAGGAGGCTAACCCCACAGAAAAGAAGAGCACAGATCATGGAGGACAGCATAGAACATGACAGTTATAGCATAAAGCCTGGCGGTCAGACAACGTCAACAAAAGTAAACACAATTGGTTATTTGATCCTCATCTTTGAGGGTCTTTTGAGTCATCTTTGAGATGCTACATGGAGATCCTTCACTAGAACGGACATTCAGCACACTTTAAACGTCCTACCTGTGCTGTACCATATCAGCAGTTTAAGGAAACACCCTCTTCCTTTGCCGGGGCTGCAAAAAAGCCCTAGCCGATTTTAACACCTCTTTCATGGCGTTTCCGTCATGAAACTGCATTGAAAGTGGGTTGTAATCGTGTTACAGTGAGGCGATGTCAATATTTAGCTAGCTATAGGCTCCCTCTAGCTCAAGGGCAAATAATGAGCTATCTTTAAAACAAACGCCTGTCACAGTCAAGCAGAAGCCAGAAAGAAGTAAGGCAGGCTAGTGTAGACAAAAGCCAGAGAGACGGCCACTTCGGTACGGTATGTACAGCCTAACGGGACAGCAACCAAGCTGCAGCAGACTGGGGCTTGACCTGTGAAAAAGATGGAACCTGGGCTTCTGTACATTCCAGTTTGCCAGCAGCAGCTGAGAAGCAGAATTATGTGAGGTGTCTGGGCTTTTTTGTTTGTTTGTTTGTTTGTTCGTTCGTTTTGTTTGTCAAGGTTGTTGACTTAAGAGAAAACAAAAAAGCTAGGTGCAGCGTAGTACCTGCGGTCTCAGCTACTCGGAAAGCTGAGGCAGAAAGATCACTTGAACTCGTGAGTTCAAAGCCCAAACACCGTGGCAAAACCCAGCCTCAAAAGCAACCAAAGAGCACAAGTAAGTACATCATGGCCATCCCACAAACTTCCAATTTATAAATTCTGACCGAGAACATTTCCTGAAAGTTAACTCTTGCTAGGGGTTTATCTCAGTGGTAGAGAGCCTGCCTAGCATACACAATGCCCTACACCAAATTAACCTCTCTAAAGGCTTCAAATGAATTTGTAATGATAATAATTCAGGCCAGCACCAAGCCAAGCTACTTCCATTTTTTTTCCTAATTATATCTACTTCTGCACTATGATACTGGATTAAGTAAGATTTTACGTTTAATGTTCAAGAATTATCCCGAATACCCTTTGCTGGGAAGAGTGGTTACTGTCTGAGGAGGTGAATTGGTGATGGTAAGCTTTGCCTAATAAGGATTACCGACAAAAAGGAAATGATTTACATGGTAAGTAAAGACTTCACACTGATTAAAAGCGTCCTCTTAGTTCATGTGTAAGAAGAAGGGAGTCTGGTCCATACACATGAGCATTCCTCCAAGAGTCAAGGCCATAAAACTAGATGGACTCATTAAGCTAACAGCCTTGTTGATGGCCCCAATTCTATCTTGCACCTCAGTGGTTTTACATTTATTTAAGTTATATCCTCAAGTGTGTGTGTGTGTGTGTGTGTGTGTGTGTGTGTGTGTGTGTGCATGTGTGTGCATGTGTATGTGTGTGTATATGTGTGTCTGTATGTGAGTGTAGTGTGTGTGTATGTGTGTGTGTCTGTGTGTGTAGTGTGTGTCTGTGTGTGTAGTGTGTGTATGTGTATGTAGTGTGTGTATGTGTGTGTAGTGTATGTATGTGTGTGTAGTGTGTGTATGTGTGTGTAGTGTGTGTGTATGCACACATAGGTTATAAAAGTGGAAATGGAGTCATCTTGGGTAGTGGAGAGAAAAGGTAAGGGAGTATATGTGATCAGAAAAGGAGGGGCTATTTAAGAGAGGGGGGGCAGTGGGTGAAGGGGTACCAGGAGGGCAGCAGAAGTGTGAAAGACTGGAACCAAGTACAGTGACACATATCTAAAGCACATGGCACATAAAACCCATTTGTGCCGGGTGGTGGTGGCGCACGCCTTTAATCCCAGCACTCAGGAGGTAGAGGCAAGTGGATCTCTGTGAGTTCAAGGCCAGCCTGGTCTACAGAGAGAGATCCAGGACAGCCAGGGCTCTACAGAGAAACCCTGTCTCAAACAACAAAAACAAACAAACAAAACGATGTTTCTGCTTTAACAACAGGAAAACTTTACCCAAATCTTTTTTCGCTTAGAACACACATTCCCGTTCTAGTCTGAGCAAGTACATTGTGATTTATGTGTGGAAATCTTTTTCCTGATATAGTACTTTCTTTGCAGCAAAAATATCCTTCCTCAGTCAAGATAAATTTCCTCCAGATTGTGTTATCAGTCTAATTATTATCAATTTGTCATTGATCAAAACAGTGTACATGTATTATTTTTATTAAAGCTTATTGAACAAAAATTACATTGGGAGTCAATCTCTCAGTAGGGTAAATAGCATCTTTAAACACTAATTCATGTCTCTGTTAATGAATGATGCTTAATGCTAGAATACAAGTTTAATGTCAACTGTATTCTTGGTCTTTTTACAGATTATACCCTTTGAAAATAATATTTATAAGATGCATAGCTAGAAATGGATTTTATCATTAAATCATCATTTAAGCTCTTTGACATATTTACTTATTTATTTTTGATTTTTCAAGACAGAGTTTCTCTGTGTAGCCCTGAGTATCCTGGAACTTGCTCTGTAGACCAGGCTGGCCTTAAAGTCAGATCCACCTACCTCTTACCTCTGCTGGGATTAAAGATGTGCACCACCACCAGCCAACCTCTTTCAAATTGTTTAAATGATCATTCATTGAAATTCTTTGTAATCTGTCATGTTGTTATTCTCTCTCAAATAGTATTTGGAGACTGGGAGATGGCTCAGTACCTAGGAGTGCTTATTGTACAGACATGAGGGTATGATTGCAAATCCCCAGCACCTCATAAAAGCCAAGAAGGGCTGCACATACCTGGAACCCCAGGAATGGAGGGTGGAGAGAAGTGGATTCTATCACCAACCAGGCAGCCTAGCCAAAACAGTGAGCGTCTAGATCCGTGAGAGACCCTGCCTTAAAGGAAAAAGAAAAATCAGTAGAGGATACCTAACCATCTCCTGAGGCTTCCACAATCATGCACACGAAGATGTAAGCAACACATAATATTCAAAAAAACAAATTTTAGCCGGGCAGTGGTGGCACATGCCTTTAATCCCAGCACTTGGGAGGCAAAGGCAGGCGGATCTTTGTGAGTTCAAGGCCAGCCTGGTCTACTGAGCGAGTTCCAGGAAAGGTGCAAAGCTACACAGAGAAACCCTGTCTCAAAACAAAAAAACAAAAACAAAACAAATTTTAAATGATCTATAAACTGAAATTTTGTTGAAGATAAAGAATTAAAGACTGACTTTCTTTCTTTTTTTTTTTTTTCCATTCAGCTCTTTATTAAACAAGTCAGAAGGTGTCTTGGCAGAGACATATCTTCACAGTGTACAAAAAGATTCTCCACACCAGGAGAGTGACAGCACATGTGAGGTATATACGGGTCCTAGTTTCTACCGAACTCCAAAAAGCATTCCTTAGGAAGAAAACATGGGTCTCCCCTTTACCCGACTACAGCCACAGAATGGTAGATTTGTACAGCTAATTGAAGTTACTTGCAACCTGATGCCACAGAAATGCTCTTATTTACATAACAAGAATTGCTTCCTGGGATATGGTACACAAATTTGTTCACCCTAACCCCAAGAGGATTCCTATATGGTTAACCATGGAACCAAACAGTAGGTTTTGGTTCTTTTTTTTTTTCCCCTTCCTATTTTAATAAAAAGAAAAAAGGAAAAAAATTATAACTAATATAAGAAAAACTATATACAAAAGTATAATAATTATATATCATATATATATATAAGTAATAAATACTTAAACAATGACTAGTCCATTTCCATTTGACAAATTCAGAGAAAATAATTCCATTATCTATACTATTTTGGTAAGTCCAAAATGTACCTGATTCACTTTCTATCCTAACTTACATTACTAACAGAACTATCTTATAATGTCTTTCAAATTTATACACTTACTCTTTAGTGAGTTTCTTAACAAGGAAAACTATAACTATCTAAACTTTAACTGTAACTATCTAATCTTCAACTCCCTCAGAGATATTACCTAACAAAAATAAAAACAGGAAGTGCACGCAAGCAGCTTCAAAAAAAGAAAAAAAAAAAAAAAAGTGAGCTGACAGAAGCAGCCAGCTGCCTGGACAGTCACCTGAGGTTTCTCCACAGTGTTGGGGCATCATCTTCAGCCTACAGGCTTAGCATATCTTACAGACTCATTTGTGAACTAGGATGTACACAAGGCCAACAGTTCGACCTCACATTTGGTGAGAGCAGTCCATGTACCAGAAACACCTGAAGTCCATTAGTGTCATGTCATGATTTAGGATTTTAAATTCTGGAAATTATTGATGTTTTTTAAATTCAGCTGTCCATTTTTCTTGGCTGTGTATATGTGGCTTCATCTCGGCATCCCGTTCTTCTCTACATCCCTCTATTAAATGCCAGTCTACTCTTGAGAGGGGTGAGCTTAGTTATTCTTCAAGAATAACTGTTTCATCTGCTGTTCCACTGCACATCAGAAGCCATCGGCCCACTGCCTGTTCAGCTGCCTTTCAAAGAAAAGAGCACGGTACCTTTTCCAGATTGCAAAGTCCACTTCAGGATATTGTCCCGGCCTCAGAAGACACCTTTTGTTAAAGCCACAACCACACTTGTTTTGGCAAGAATCGGTAGTCCTTGGTTTCATGTCCTGTCTGTCTATTTTGTCCTGTTTGTCAGCAGTTGATTTGAGGATACTTTGTTGTCCAGTGGCTAAGACTGACTTTCAAAAGGATTATTCAGCCCTTTAGTCTTTTATAATTACTTCAATATCAGTGTTACCAACAAAAGACTGCTTAGATTTATGAAGTAACTGTTCATCACACTACTTACCTTCGCTTCGAGACTCTGTTTACCTCAATAGTCTCAGAAAAGAAGCAAAATGGAAGTGTTCTTAGTCTCCTATTCTCTCCGATACAGTATTTGTAAGTAAAATGCTTGTATCTCATCACACATTTGAAATATATTTCCATCAAGTTCTCCGTGCTGAAGATTAAGGCCTTTCGGCTTGTGGGAAATGCCCTTCACACTATAGACCCCTGTCAAACCACTGCCAAGTCACAATTGGATTCTTTTAGGAAAGTCTCATTTCATACTTCAATTCTAATGAACATAATGAACATGTTGATTCTTTCAAAGCTCACTTTATTTATTTGAAATAAGTTTATTAATTCTGAGAGTTTCATAAAATGTACTTTGAATATATTCAAACTCCTTTCTCAATTACTACCATAAACACACCCTCCACCCTTCCATCCCTTCCCTCTCAATTTTGAGCTCTCTCTCTCTGTGTTTCTCTCTCTCTGTGTCTCTCTCTCTCTCTCTCTATCTCTGTCTTTCTGTCCTCTGTCCCTCTGTTCCTCTCTGCTTCTGTCTGTCTCTCTGTCTCTGTCTCTCTGTCTCTGTCTCTCTGTTTCTCTCTCTTTTCCCTAACCAGTCATGCTGGGTATGTCGTATCATACAGGAGACTGACTCCCTTTCTCCCAACACCTATCAAATGTCCATAGCTCTTCAGCTGGAGTGGGATTTCCTCTCCACCTTTCCCAGTCTATGCTGGGGGTGGGGTTTCCTGTCTACCTTTCCCCACCTATGTTAGGATTCCATCTGCCTTGAACTTGTGTAGGTCTTGTGCACACTGTCACAACTGCCATGAGTTCATACGTGCAGCTGCCCTGTTGTGTGTAGAAAACGCCGTTTCTTTGAAATCACTCACCACCTTCCTTCTTGAAGTCCCTGAGCCTTTAGGAGGGGTCTGATATGGAAGTCCCATTCAGGGCTGAGCACTGTACAGTGTCTTGGTTGTGCAACAGTTTCTTCTGAGATTGGACCGTTCAACCCCATAGGGAAGTTCTCTAATCAGGAAGGTAAACAACTCAAAACAGCCCCAGAAGGTCCCTGAAACAGACCAAATTCACTAGGTCTCCCCCTACCAGAGTCAACAGTGAAAGCTGGGAGTCCTAGGCAAGCCAAGCTGCAAAGATGATTCTTGAGACCACAGCAGCTGCCTGGAAGAAGCAGAAACAACATGAGCTATTTGGAAGAGTTTAGACTAACCAAGTCACTTGGGAAAGGACACTCCCCAAACTGTTGAGCTGCCTGAAGGCTTTGTAGTGTGCTCCAGGTTCTCAGCTTTTGTAAGCAGGCAGCCATGTTGGGGTGGGCGTTGGTGATGCATTTCTTTTTTTTTTTTTTTTTTTTCCCAGAGCTGAGGATCAAACCCAGGGCCTTGCACTTGCTAGGCAAGCGCTCTACCACTGAGCTAAATCCCCAGCCCCTCTTTGAATCATTTCTGCTCCTCTAAGTAACCCCTCACCCATATTACTGTAGTAACCCCGATAAAACTCATTGCTTCACCAAGTTGGACTTCGGTGGAATCCGTACTTTGGTCTGTCCTGGGCTCCTCATCTGGGGTGAGTAGACGTTCAGGTTGTGTCTCCCC
This sequence comes from Onychomys torridus, assembly GCF_903995425.1. Taxonomy (NCBI): domain Eukaryota; kingdom Metazoa; phylum Chordata; class Mammalia; order Rodentia; family Cricetidae; genus Onychomys; species Onychomys torridus. The sequence goes on along the minus strand of NC_050457.1, from coordinate 35,090,162 downwards.
AGGAAACGTTTCTGTCACACAACGGTCTTATTCACTGCACACTGACCAGTTGAGAATGTCTGTGTTAGTTCCACCTACTCAAGGAGAAGCTTCTCTGATGAGGGTTGAGAGATGTTGAGGCATATTTTAAATCACCAAGAAATAAGTTATAAAGCTCATTACAAGATAGACTACTAAAAGTGGGAAGTTCAAGATTAAAAAGATGCAAAATCTAAATAGAATTTTTTCATTTTATATTGAGTTATAAAAACATTAGGAAAATGAAGGTAAAATAAAAGTTGAGCATACAAACCACCTAGTTCATCATTACTTAGTTTTATATAATATAATGTACCATAATAATATGTAAATAATGTAAAAACACTAAAATGGGTAACTTTGTTGTTGTTGTTGTTTTTCGAGACAGGGTTTCTCTGTGTAGTTTTGGTGTCTGTCCTGTATCTTGCTCTGTAGACCAGGCTGGCCTCGAACTCATAGAGATCCGCCTGCCTCTGCCTCCCGAGTGCTGGGATTAAAGGCATGCTGCACCACTGCCGCCTGGCCATAAATTTTTATAACCTATAGATTTGTATAATTTTTGTAACACTCTATGATAATCGCACAAAAAAAGAAATCATCGAATGACACATTTCTCAGAACTTATCCCTATCAATACATAACAACTAGATTTGGAGATGGGACCTCTAAAAAACGCAATTGAGGTTATAAGGCTGGAACTATGATCCAATGATTGGTAGTCTCATAAGAAGAGATACTGAGGGCTGGAGAGATAGCCTAGTGGTTAAGAGCATGAGCTGATCTTGAGAAGGACCCTGTTCCATTGCCAGCACCTGTATTTGGTGGCTCACAACTGCCTGTAACCCTGCCTCCGAGGGAATCCAACCCTCTTTTGATCCCCATGGGTACTTCAATCACACACACACACACACACACACACACACACACACACACACACACACACTTGAGAGAAAATTTCTATCCCTATTTTTCTCTGTGTGCCTATCACAAGGAGAGGGCATATTAGGACATAATAAAAAGGCAACCAGCCATCTGTGGCCAGGAGAATCTGTATCAGAACTAACCCTGAGGGACACATGGCCTGATCATGGTCTTCCAACCTTCAGTTTGTTTAAGCTACCCAGTCTGTAGTATTTTGTTATGGCATACTATAACAGCATGTGATCATCTATGTGTGAAACCATGCTGTTTGCTTTGGAAATAAAAAAAGAATGTGAGTAGAAACTGAGAAATGTCGCACAAATTTCAGATACATTGAAAGTTTTCTCTTGGATTTGATGACAATGAAAGGTAGATGTTGCTAAAAATAAATCAGTACAGGAGCCTGTATCATTCTATTTTTAGTGGGAAATAGAAAAATATTATAAGAATAGATACATAAGCCTCTCCATTCGATGGCTTTTATCCAGTTTTCATACAAATGTAGAAGTCTCTGAAAACACTTGTTTCTTTTCAAAATCATAACCTAAAGATGAATTCGGATGAATTGGAAATATGTAGCATGAATCTTAAAGGTACTTATTAATAAAATCAAACCTGAGGCCAGTTATTGGGGTGAACGCTGGGAGATCAGAGAAGCAGAACAAGCCACAGCTACCTCACCTCGCCAGTTCCTCAGCTGATCCTGTTTTCTCAGGCTGGAAGCCTCTGAGTCCTCATCCCAGTGGATCTCAGCTGAACTGCTGCTCAAAAGCCTGAATACTTAACCAGGCCAAAAGCTTCTAGTTTCTTGTCTTCACGCCTTATATACCTTTCTGCTTTCTGCCAGCATTCCCTGGGATTAAAGGTGTGTGTCACCATGCCTGGTGAGTTCCAGTGTGGCCATGAACTCACAGAGATCCAGACGTATTTCTGCCTCTGGAATGCTAGGATTAAAGGTGTGAGTGCCACCATTTTCTGGCCTCTGTATCTAGTGGCTGTTCTGTTCTGACCCCAGATAAGTTTATTAGGGTACACAATATTTTGGGGAACACAGTACCACCACAGAAATACTTACACTTATGTCGTGTTTGGTGTTCGCCGTGAAGCCTGGCTCCTTCTTGCTTTCTGAGATCTTCTTTCAAGACCAATGATTGAGAGAGGTCATTAAGTGAAAAGAACGACCCTATCCATTCCCTTCACTACACAGTGTCTTGTGTTTGATACCAGAAAATTCCACCAAGAAAACTCCATCCCTCATCAAGTCTAACCTACAAAATATACACAAGGCAGGAAGATTGGACATGTGGACAGAATGGCTTGAAAGTTAACTATGTATCCTTTATTTCAATGTGTGCTTCAAAAGATATGCTATGAAGATTCGTACTTATATCTTAATTAACCAATTACATAAAAATAGCACCTTTCTAAACTTAACCAAAAGGGACAAAATCTCAACACAAAGTACTGACAGTCAGTTTTGTAGTTTTCTGCTGTGCCACATGTGGAAGCCAGACAAACTTTGAAAAAATCTCAAGGCGTAATTTAGGAATTTTCACACAGGAGATGATTCCATGGAGAAAAGCATTTGCCATGCAAGTGCGAAGACCCAAGTTCAAACCCCAGCACCTATGTGAAACCAGACTCTGTAACTCCGTTCCTGCAGCAGGGTGGGAGGCAGAGATGTGAAGACCCCTCAGAAACTCCTGGGATCCTGTGAGCAGCTAACCTTGTAGATGCTACAGAAAACCACAAGAGATTCTACCTCAAAACAGGCAGAAAGCAGAGGCTGACACTGGAGGGTGTCATGTGACCTTCACATCTGTGCTGTCTGGCATGCACTTCTGCACACACACACACCCCCCCCACACACACTGCATAAAATAATGTTAGCACTAGTTGAGCATGGAAGCATATATAAATCCAGCACTTGATAGACTGAGGCAGGAGGATTGCAAGTTAATGGCCAACCTGGGCTACACATATCAAGTTCCAGGCTAGACTATGCTACATGCAAAATGTTGTCTCAAAAAGGGAATGGGTAGGAACAGATGGGGATGGAGGGAGGGGGAGAGAAAGAAAGAAAAATGAAGGAGCAGAAAGGCAAATAAACGCAAAAAGGAACTGGACCCATGCAGATCAGGGAACCAGGCTTGTGCAGGAAAAGCAAAAGGGGGCTCTCTTACATGTGTCCCCCAGTGTATGATCAGAAAGGGGGCTCTCTTACATGTGTCCCCCAGTGTATTGCAGAGCTAGTCACTAGAACATCTGGATAAATGAGCTTGAAGAAGCTGGTGACTCTGCTCTCACGCACTCCAGGTTTAGCTTTGGATGGAAAAGGGGAACATTCTACAGCGCTGGCTGGCTTTTCATCGTGAGAACATCTTGCTGCCTGAGTACAACTCTAGTGTTTAAAGAAACATTTTTTTTTTTCTTTTTGGTACCACATGGTCTATAAATTCAACCCAGCTCCTTCATCTGGTATTGAAATAGAGACCCGCCCAATACCGAAGGTGAGCTGCCTGTACTGGGCTTTGCGGGGAGGGGGCGGGGAGCTGCACCCACTCTCTTATTGTTTCACTAAGGCCTTTCCTTTAAAAATTTTAACTTTTCAAAGTATTACTGTGAAATATTTTTGTAATACCAATAGATATGCCTTTGTAGGATATTTATACACTGTATGATGTGTTGCTGTGGTTGGTGTAATCAAAAGATAAACAGCCAATAACTAGGCAGGAGGTATAGGTAGGATTTCCAGGCAGAGAGAGAAAGGAAGAGGAGGAAGAGTCAAGGCATGCAGAAGACACCAGGAGATCCAAAACAAGCAGGAGATGCAGGAGAAGAGGTAACATCCACAAGCCATGTGGCAGCACGCAGATGAAGAGAAATAGGTTCATTTAAGTTATAAGAGTTAGTTAGAAACAAGCCTAAGCTAAGGACAAGCTTTTATAATTAATAAGAAGTCTCTGTCATTATTTGGGAGCTGAAGGGACAGAGAAAAACTTGTTACTATATGCCTTTTAAATGTTATCTTCTTCCCTTTTTTCTCTTCATTTAATTCAAACAAATAACATGAATATAATATTTCTCCAAAGTGAGTTCCAGGAAAGGCACAAAAGCTACACAGAGAGACCCTGTCTCAGAAAAAAAAAAAAAAGACAAAAAACAAAAAAAAAATTTCATTTTATAAGCACATATCGAATTGTATATTAAATGCACAGTACTTTATTATCAACTACTTTGCAAGACAGACAGGTGTTATTTTCTCCATGTTATAAATAAATAAAAGAATCATTCAGCTTGTAAATTATAGAGCTAAGTTTGGATACCAAGAATGGGTTGTCTCTTTCTGAAGCCAATGGGACCTATAGACAACGCCCCCAACACCCCCCACGCCCAAACATTACAGACTATCAGAAATGCTATAGGTTACCCTCCAGCACTTGACAGTATGACCCTGTTGCTGAAGATACCACACACTTACATCATAGAACCTGGAGCTATCTAGCTGGTCCTCACCTGGAAGCTTCACCTTTCCTGGATGACATTCATACTGCTGTGAGGTATTATGTACAGCACTGGAGAAGAACAGCAATTATCAATCTCACCCAGCTGTGAATCCTGAGAGCCTCAATAATGACCTATTTGGTAAGATATTCCCCTGGTACAGTCATGGCATAAGTATTATGATAGTCACCAACCACTTTTTTATTGGGTTTAAGGCCTGCTCCGTGAGATGGAACCTTACCTGGCAAAGTCAGTGAGGCCAAGAACTTGAGGCTTAGATAGGGCATGCGCCTTGAGGAAAACTTAGTACCATTATTCTGCTAAATGGACATGGCAATAAAATGACTCCTAATGACATATTGCTCTCCCTGTAGACAGTGCCTCACTCAGTCATCCTCAGAGAAGCTTCTTGAAGCAGATGGCAATTAGCTCAAAAACTCACAACTGGACAATGTGCAGAGAGTAAGAGACCTTGGAATGCTGGGTCCTGAATGGGATATCTACTTCACATCCCTTTCCTCAAGGCTCAGGAATCAATGGGGAAGAGGTCAGAAAAATTCTAAAAGCCAGTTGGGCGGTGGTGGCACATGCCATTAATCCCAGTACTCAGGAGAGAGAGGCAGGTGGATTTCTATGAGTTCAAGGTCAGCCTGGGCTACAGAGTGAGTTCCAGGGAAGGTGCAAAGCTACACAAGAGAAACCCTGTCTCGAAAAAACGAGAGAGAGAGAGAGAGAGAGAGAGAGAGAGAGAGAGAGAGAGAGAGAGAGAAGCGGGAGATGCTGGGAGGAAACAGGTTTTCAGACACAGCAGAGCAGATGCACATACAAACTCACAGAGACTATGGCAGCACACACAATTACTTGAGTTTTTCATACTCAAGCCAGACCAAATTCTAACATGGCTGAGGGGAAGTGGGCATGAAGTCCACCCCAGCAGCAAAGACACAAACTAGGCCCGGCCTATGGAATATAATTCGGTCACTGGGTGCCATATTGAGAAGAAATGAATGTTAGTCTCATGAGGTGAGTTGGTTCTGGAGAGAATGGTATCTCATGGAGGAAGCCACCCTAACTGCTGACTTTATGATGATCAATCTGAGATGCTAACTTCCCTAATGAAAGATATCAGATCATCATAAAGCATTTCTGGGTACGCCTGTGAATAGTGGTATGCATGTACACATGCACACGCATGTTATATGTTTGAGCATATGAGGCACACATTTGTTCCTGGGTGTGTGGAGGCAGGGGGTGGATGTTGGTTGTCTTCTACTATTCCTCACCTTGTTTTTGGAATAGTGTCTCTCATTAAACCTGGGTCACATTGACATTGGTTGACCCACTAGCTCTCAGGATCTTCCTGTTTCTGCCTCCCAGTGCTGGGATGACTGTGGCGGCTCCTGTGACCAACTCCTTACAATGTGAGAGCTGGGTCCTCATGCATATGTAGAAAGAGCTTTACTCACCCATCTCCTGAGCCCCAAGAGGGTTTCTGGTGGTCTGTTTTGTCGCTGGGTCTTACTGCATAACTCTAATTGGCCTAGAAATCATCATCTAGACTAGGCTGGCCTTGAACTCACAGAGATCTGCCTGCCTCTGCCTCCTCCTCAGTGTTGAGACTGAAGGCATATACCACCACACCTGGCCCCAAGAGTGTTTTTTAAAGATTGCTAACCCTGGCTCAGGAAATGGGGAACATTGGGTCCATCTTGCTTTGTTGAGGTAAAATTCAAATGCATTTGAGAAATGCAAGAGCAGGTCAATGAATCAAGGCCCAAACCTCCAGTCACATGATCCCAGCCTCAGAACAGAAGGTTAAACAGAAACATGATCCAAGGCTTTCTGATTTTTCTCTGTGTGCTTGGCAATATTGCTTCTTTAGCTGTGACAATCTTGAGATCTGTCTCACCCTAAACTAGGACTCTTTATCCTGGGACAAGTCGAAATGGTTCAGTTGCCAACAGTTGTTTCTAAATAAGCCAGCCATGAAAGAGAAGTCATTGATCAAAAACAAAAACAAAAACAAAACAATTAACATTATCAAATGTAGGCTGCTGTCAGTCAAAACCATGACTTATGGTCCCCATACCCACTGCTGCTTCTCCCCCACTCTGCAGCTGTGAAATAAAATGACTTAAAGAAAGGAGAATCTGCCGGGCTGTGGTGGGGCATGCCTTTAATCCCAGCACTTGGGAGGCAGAGCCAGGTAGATCTCTGTGAGTTCAAGGCCAGCCTGGTCTCCAAGGCCAGTTCCAGGAAAGGTGCAAAGCTACAGAGAAACCCTGTCTGAAAAAAAAAAAGAAAGAAAGAAAGGAGAATCTGCCAGGCAGTGGTAGCACACGCCTTTAATCCCAGCACTCAGGGAGGCAGAGGCAGGTGGATCTCTGTGAGTTCAAGGCCAGCCTGGGCTACAGAGTGAGTTCCAGGACAGGCTCCAAAACTACAGGGAGAAACCCTGTCTCAAAAAACTAAAAAAAAAAAAAAAAAAAGAAAGAAAGAAAGAAAGAAAAAAGATATGAGAATCTTCCTGTAAATGGCTAATCACCCAAGTCTTGCTGTCACCCATGCCACTTTCATGTGGTTGGAATTCCAGAATGGCTTCTGTCCCCAGGTCACTCACACCTGGACTCCTCCTCACTCTTCTTCCCAGTAACTGGATGGAAGATGGATTGTATTCTCTAGAAAAATAGAAGAGATGATAGATAGATAGATAGATAGATAGATAGATAGATAGATAGATAGATAGATAGAGATAGACAGACAGACAGACATGTGGATGGATGGTGGATGGATGATAGATAGATGATAGATATATAGATACATAGATAGATACAAACAGACTTAGTATAGAAATTAATTTATGCTCCTGGGCAGGCAAAAATGTCTCAGGATTTGCCTTCTAGATGATGGAGTCCCAGGAAAGCCAGAGGTATGAACTGCTCCTTGTCTGTGGGTGGAGGACAAGGCACTCCAGTGTCTGAAGGCTGAAGAAACTAGACATCCCAGCTTAAGAAGACAGCCAGTTCATGCTTCTGCCTTTTCATTGTTAATCAATCAAAGTTTTGTTGTTAATCAACTTACCAATGATGCCTACCAATGGTAAGTGTGACTACTTTTACTGAGTTTGCTGACTCAAATGCCAGTCTTTCTCAGAAGCATCTTCACACACCCAGAAGTAATGGTTTCTCAGCTATTTGCTAGCTCAGCCTGTAATCAGACTTTTTCATTGGGAGGCTGACACAGAGACTTATTATTAATTATAAATGCTCAGCCAATAGCTTAGGCTTGTTTCTAACTAGCTCTTAGAACTTAAATTAACCCATTTCTGTTGATTTACATGCTGCCGTGCAGCTCATAGCTTATTACCTCATTTCCTACATGTCATGCTTCCTTTGCATCTGGCTAGTGACTCTGCCTTCTCCCCAGCATCCTCTCTGCCCCGAAAATCCTGCCTAGCTATTGGCCATTTAGCTTTTTATTAAACCAACTACAGTGACATATCTTCACAAGCATAAAGGAATATTCCACAACAGCAGTCAAGTAAATATACAGAAGTAACCATCACAAAGTCAAAAGTAACTCAGTCACATTTTCCTATCTCTGAGAGTGGGTTTCTGAGTACCCTGCTATCTACAGTCCCTTTCTAGAGGGTGAAGGACCCTGTCAGAAGGAAGCATGGCAAATGAATGGAAGGTAGCTCAGAGCCTAGGAGGAACTGGGAGCCAAGAGCAAGCGCTAGAGAGGGAACCATAATGAAAAATAACAAATGTTGTCATGGAGGTGGAAAATCTGGAGCACTTATATGTTGCTGGTGGGAATGTGAAATGGTGTAGATTGCTTTAGAGAGTGGCCTATCAGTTCTTCACATGGTTGAATGTAGAGTCAGCCTAAAACCCAGCATTTCACTGCTAGGAATGTTCTCAATGAAAGTATACCACTACACAAAAGCTTGCATACAAATGCCATACAGCATTAGCCATAATCACAAGACATGAAAACAACCTGCTGAAGAACTGAGAGATGAAGGATGGATGCTCAGTGCTAAGGAAGGGTGCGGTGCTGATTCATGCCACAGAATAGATGGTGCCTGCAAACCTTACACTGTATGAAAAAAGCCAGTCACAAAGGACCATGGATTATAGGATTCCACATATCTGAATGATCCAGAAATATGTCTGTCAAGACAGACAATAGACCAATGGTTTCCAGGGGCCCATCATTTCTTCAGAGGGTGCAGTATGTGTTCACTTGGCTGGCTGTGAGACACAACATCACAGAGGCGGGTTCTGTGTGGCAGAGGATCTTTTATTATTTTCTTTAAGATTTATGTTTAGTATCTCTCTCTCTCTCTCTCTCTCTCTCTCTCTCTCTCTCTCTCTCTCTCTGTGTGTGTGTGTGTGTGTGTGTCTGTGTCTGTGTGTGTCTGTGTCTGTGTCTGTGAATGTGGATGTGAATGCAAGCATCCATGGACGCCAGAGGTGGTGGATCTCCCTAGAGCTGAAGTTACAGCTGAGTTGCTCCCTGTAAGTGCTGCGAATCGAACTCAGGTCCTCCGTAAGAGCTATACATGTGTCTAACCACGAGGCAGCCCTGCAAAGTAGCATCTTAATGGGGCATAAAACAGAATTTCTATGCTCAACTGGTTTCCTTCCTTTCCCCTTTTATCTGCTTTGGCCCAGTCGAGTTGACAATGAAAATGAATTGTCACAACAGTGACATTAAGATAAGCCCCATCTAGGAGAGGGGGATTCTCCTCAGAGTGAGGTCTATCTGAGGTCTTCCTGGTAGATTCTCCCAACCTTCCTTACAATACACCCACCAATCTTCTTCCTATTCCTCTTTCACTTGGGGTTAGACTTTCACTGTGGGATAAGGTCGCCATCCCTCCCACATTACACTCACAGGGGTTTCCTCTAATATTAGCTAACAATATCTTGGTATATTTATCTTGGCATATGTTTCACAGAAGATCAAGCTCATCTATAATGTGATTCCATATATGTTATATGGTATATGTATATGTGTGTGTGTTTGTGAGTGTGTGTATGTGACATAACCTAATAAAAATTCCATGGCTATCCCTTGGAGATGCATACGTAGAAGGGGAGTTTCTGAATCAGATGCCCTGGACTAGCTGTTCCCATCATATTCTCTTTAGCCATATCTGGAGAGAACCCCTGCCTCCCTGCTACTCAGGGCATTATCTGTAATTTCATGTCTAGGAGACATAGAATGATATCATTTTTTTTCTCTGATTACTAAAATTATTACCTTTTCTTCAAAACTTATTGATCTGTATGAGTTCTTTTCCTGTCGATTTCCTATTATACACTTTTTTTTCTTTTTTGTTGTGTTTTGTTTGCTTATTTTTTGTTTTGTTTGTTTGTTTGTTCAGACAGGGTCTCACTATTGTAGCTCTGGCTTCCTGGAGTTAACTATGTAGACCAAGCTGGCCTTGAAATCACAGAGATCCATCTAAATATGCTTCCTAAGTGCTGGGATTGAAGGCATGTGCTACCACACCTGACCCTCACTTTTCCTATTTTTATATTTAAATTATGAAAGAAACTATGTTTACTTACTTTTTGGTTTAAAAACTACTTGCAGATTCTAAATGTTGAACCCTTATGGGCCTTGGACATTGCAAACACTTCCCAATTTACCATCTAGGAATTGTCTCCATGATGTCTTGAGTTAAACTAAAGTTCTTAATTTTAATATAATCTAGGACTGGACAGTGTTTATGCATTACATCTTGGTCAAAAGTTTGAACCATGGCCAGGCTCACCCAGATTTTGCTTAAGACTTTCCGTGTCCGATTTACTATATTACCTAGTTATAGTGAGTTTGTGAACTCACTCAAACATGTGAGTGTGCACAAGTGGGTGCCTGGGTTTGTGGAGAACAGACGTCAGCACTCACAATTCTGCCTCATTTTTCTGAGTGCTACAATTACAGGTATGAGCTACCATGCTGGACCAAGGCAACATATTTTGATATATGTAGGGAGTGGATAAGGCCCTGAGTGAATGTGTATTATTGACATCAGCATGGTCATGTCATGGACCCCAGTGCCTCAGACCCTTAGAAATGGCAAAGCCTTCTTCAAGTCAGGTCCTTCAGCCCTGGTTGGAGTAATGATTGACTTTCAGCTAAAACCAGTGTCTGGAGGAACTCTTCACTGCAACTTCTTCAACTAACTGAGTTCCCAGGCTGCTGATGGGGTGTCGCCATAGAGCTCATGACCAACTTGATCCCAGCGTTTGCACTCCAAGTAGAATCAGATATTATATCGGAATAGTATCTGTCTTTTCGCGATGAATTTGCATTGGTTTCCCGCAACATGAAAATTGTTGTAACTATTTCTGGTTATTCAGGGATGGGCCAGTTCTTTTTTTTTTTCCAGAGCTGAGGACTGAACCCAGGGCCTTGCGCTTGCTAGGCAAGCACTCTACCACTAAGCTAAATCCCCAACCCTGGGCCAGTTCTTTAAATCCAGCAATTTCCTGCCCCCTCCTCTAAAGGGCCTTTAAAGCCACAGTATCTATCATGAAGCTAAACAGAAAACAGTACATACAAGGAGCTCTTCAATTCTCCCTGTTTAATTTTGCCATTCATATTGCTGATATAAATTGTGTGGTTTCATGTATATCGTAGTGCAAGCCTATAATCCCAACATTTAGAAGCTGAGACAAAAGAATTGCCATGAGACCAGCTGGGCTACCTAGGAAATTCATTGCCAAACTGAGCCAAGCTATGACATCTTGTATGAAAAATATTTAAATTAAACAATTAGTATGATTTAAATTGATATCCATGTTTTACATTCAAATGTCCAAATAACCTGAAGACTACATCTTCTTTAGGAAGAGACCAGTAAGTTCCCATGATTTTAACTTCTCAGATCAAAAGTAGGGGTAATCTGAGACATCCCAGCCATCTGGGATGCTGTGAGATGTTCTGGATGCTGTGAATGTGTTGCTCTGATTGGTTGATAAATAAAGTGCTGACTGGCCAGTAGCCAGGCAGGAAGTATAGGTGGAATAAACAGCCAAGGAGAATTCTGGGAAGTGGAAGGCTGAATCAGGAGACACCAGCCAGCTGCCCAAGGAGCAACATGTAATGGGATGCAGGTAAAGCCATAGAAAACATGGCAAAACATAGATTAATAGAAATGGGTTAATTTAAGACATAAGAGCTAGTTAGCAGGAAGCCTGCCATGGCCATAGTTTAAAAATAATAAAAGCCTGTGTTTACTTGGGTCTGAGCGGATGCAGGACTGACTGGTAAGAGAGATTTGTCCTGACTATGGGCCAGGCAGGACACAGGAAAACTTCAGCTACAGAGGTAGGTAACCAGTTGGTAAATAAAAAGAATCACTAAATACACAAGGAGGCCATCTTCTCCCGACCTAAACACACACATTATGCACTTTCTATAAGGCATAGGATTATTCCTTGAGAAAGACCTGCTCACTGAACTTTACATCTTTGTATTATCTAATCCAGATCTACAGTTCATTGGTGGCAATTTCCAGTTTCGAAGTCTTTCAAATGTATGAAAAATTTACACCCTCTGAGAATTCCTGTGATTTTTTCTATGCCTCTTTAGAGGTTCTCTTCGTCATATTTAACTTGTCAAATAATTGCTTATCATATTTTCCCAAAGCATTCAACTTAATTTTCTTAGTGACAGCCCTTCAGGCTCAGACCTACTCAGCTTATATACTCTGTAACTAAATATAACCATCATAATAAATACAATGGGACATCATTTACTTGAAGTCTAGGGGGAAATATATACATATATTTAGCATATAACCCTATGTGTACCCTATGGAGAGGAAGCACACAGGCAAACCATATTCCTTGGCTGGAAATGGTCTACATGTCCTTGGAAATGGTGTTTGTGGGTTTGAAGAACATGGGAAGCCCTTGGGGATCTGATTGTGTAGAGGACAGCCTGTTTCCATGTTTCTGTTATCTCCATTTTGACTGCTTCTCCTTGTGCATGGCCTGGTGCTTAGAAAGTAATTGGTCACCTGTGTCTGCCTACCTCCAAGGAACATTTAAACATGCCTTGACATTTTGGGTTGTCACAATTAGAGGGGGTAGAAATAGTCTGTAGTGAGCTGTAGACGGCAGCTGTCTTAAATACTCTCCCATGTCCAAGAGTTGCCCGTATAAAATGCCATCAATGCCCTGGTGGATGCCCTGCACCAGACCATGTGCCATGGGACAGTAGGAACCCTATGCCCACCCTGGCACATCTCAGCATATCTGCCCTGGTTCATGTGTGCAGATTGGCTAAGTGGGTAGGAGGCCTGAGATGAGGAAGTGTGCATATTCAGAGTCAGGTGTGAGCCTTCAAAGGCATGTCAACAGACCCCTTCCTGGAAAAGGAATCCAGACCACCCCCAGTCAGAATCTGGCTCCTTTCACAGCTGGCCACACAGGTGGCTTGATCTTGGCGTTGTGTGGACGGCTCTTGCCATCCTATTTATTCACTCAGCTCTTCTTTGTTAACCTTTTCATAATTGATCTTGGGCTAGCCATCCTGAACTTTGCTCCTTCCCTGCAATTCAACTTTGATTCATTACTCCGACAGCCTGGCCCCTCCACCTGACTGTAAGTGTTCACAGCTCCTGCCCCCATGCCTGGCAAGGGGAGTTTCCTGACTCACAAAGACTAAACCAATGCAGGAGAGGGGTGTTTGTGTGGGGTACACCGAGGCCCGAGTGAACCGGAGAGAAGATGCCGACCCAGCACTCCCTTCCTCTCTCCTGTCTACTTATCACTGATATCTTGGGTAAATCCCATGCTTTATCTTTCCGTACTCTCCATTTTCTCATCCATAAAGTGAAACAATGATGCTTTTCAACCTATTCCACAGAGCAGTTTGCAATAGAAGATAAGAATAAGGTGATTTTACAGAAAGGTTTACAAAGAGCCCAAGATGCATGTCCTTGGTAACAAGGCCAAAAGAGCTGCGTTCTCACAGCCCTATCTGTGACATCCATATAAAGGGCTTTGTTGTTTCATCTTCGAAACCTTGTAAGGCAGGTGGGAGGGCAGAGAAACGTTCCTTTTCATAGATGGGAAGGGCAAGGCCCTTGAAGGTTAGTTATAGACACCTACTATATTCCAGGGACCAGAACAGAGCACACCACAACCACCACAACCACCATCACCACCATCATTCCCTGCTACTTCAAATATCCTCTGAGGACACATCAAGATGATTTATGTAAAATAACATAATCACATCACGAGAGAGGTTAGCATACAAGAAAACAGTGCAAGCTGTACCCTAAGGATAGCTTTGTAAGAATGTTCCAGAATGTAAAAGAAAGAAATAGGGAAACCAGAGAGCATTTTGTCTTCTCCTCTCTTTCAGACATTTTTTTACTTGGAGAGGATTTGCATGAGGCCCTGAAGTTTTCCCTGCTTGCTAAAATGTTGGCTCTTCTCTTTGTGGCCATAACTTTTAGTTCACACATGACTGTTGCCTGTGTCACTGTGTGGGCTGCAGCCAGGCTGAGCAACTTGCAGATGGCAGGAAGGGGAGGAGGCAAGGAGACTTGGAAATCTCTCTGTCCCCAGGGGCAAAACTGGAGAGCGGGAAAAGGACAAACAATTGCAGCTGCAGTTAATTCTGGTTTTGTGAATTCTGGGTTGTGCTTGGTGCCGGGCAGTTGTGACTGCAGAGGTCTGAGAGGAAGGGTCGGGAAACACTAGCGTGGCACCACGTTCCAGGCTTGTCACAAGTCTGTGGGCAGTGGTGATGGATAGTCATGACTCTGGTCCTTCGAAGGAGAAGGAAACTCCCATTCCAAGAAGAGACGGAGACCCTGGCCATGCTACTGGGAATAGGCACAAAGATAGAAACCCAGCTACAAGACACAGGGCATGTGAACAAAGAGAGTTGGGGGTGTGTGTGCAGATGGAAGGAAGGTGCTCTGTAAGGGTCGGTTGTGGTTGAGCAAGTGTAGAAGGAAAAGGAAGTGTCAGGTCCCAGGCTGGGCACAAAATAACTCATAGTTGTGAGCAGGCTGCGAGGCTGTGAGGTTGCCAGACCTTGACTGTTCCAGATGCCCAGTGTGAGCACAGCGCACACTGGAGTCTGTGGGTTCCATAGTTCTCTGGAGTCCTGCTGCCCTTGCAACAGCCTCAGAGGTGGGCCACAGAGCTGTGATTAGAAAGTGAGTTTGGGGAACTCCCTGGATTAAGATCCTTGGTAACTGGAGTGTTCTCGGAAGCTGATCTTGGGTTAACTTTTGCTTCTTGGTGGTCTTGGATGTCGCACCAACCCACACAGGCCTTTCCCTGAGCACCTAAGTTTGTGGCTGAGGTTGTTAGCAACATTACAGACACGGGCTGGATTCAGTATTTGGTACCTTTTAATATAAATGCACTTAGGATGATCACAATCCTAGGTATTGGAATTTGAAGGACCTAAAAATCAATCAAGTACGTTATTTTAATGGTACACATGGGGCCCAGAATGGTGAAGTGACATTCTTCTGTATCACATATCTGAAAAATGGCTCAACCGACCGTGAAAACCACAGAAGAGATCAGAACCAGTAGTGCAAATGGGCAATTTGATCAGTGAACATCATTATTTTTTCCAGAGAACAGAGCGACCATTTTAGGGAATTGGTCAGGGGCTTTGGTCAAACATAAAAGAAGACACACTGTAGGATTTCCCTATAAAAAGTGAAGGGCACGGGCCACCAGTTTGTGACACCTGGGCTGCTACATTCCCTGTTCTGGAAAGCCCCGGTGCCCATCAAACTTTGGCTTATACCCTGTGATGCTTCACCTTGATTGTCAACGGGACAGAGTCCAGAATCACCTGTGGACCTGTCTGTGAGGGAACGTCTAAATGAACTGAGGTGGGGTGGCCTAGCAGTGGGCAGCACAGTTAGAGACCAGAGAAAATGAGCTGAGCACCAGAATTCTTCTCTGCTTCCTGACTGCAGAGGCAAGTGTGACCCGCTGCTTGGCACACCCGCGGCCATGACTTCCTCCTCATCACGATGACTGGAACCTTCCAACCGTGAGCCAAGTGAACCCTTCCTTAAGCCTCTTTCGTCAGATACTTTCCTGCAACCGTGAGAAAAGCGATTACTGCATCTTCAGTCTCCAAAAGCAGGAGAGACATGAACGGTTCTTCGGGGAAAGGTCCTCTCCTTAGAACACAGTACCGCATGCCAGCTTGCTGCCTGATGCTTGGAAGACTCTGAGAGAGCTGTATGCCGACCAGGAACAATTTAGGTAAGATTCCAATTGGAGACAACCACCCTCCATCCACCCCCCCCCCCATCCACCCCCGCCACCCCCACAGCCACACACCCCCACCACCATCCCCTACCCCAGGGACCATTAGAACATCCTTTCATGAAGCAACAGCCAAGTATGGACTACCAACTGTAGGAGAGAAGCTATGCATTCTCCTTGTCAATATCCAAGACAATTCAACCATGAAGTAGCTGCCCCCTATTCCTTAGGTAAAGCCCCAAATAGAAACCACAGCTCCTATTTGCAAGCTAAATTCATTCCAGTAATTCACAGTAAAACTCTATGATGAATCTATTTGGCTTTTGGCTGCTAGGGACTAGATTGCTACTGTAAACCAGCAAATGGTGTAGCTTTCCTAGCAAGTATGACCCTTGCCATGCAGTTACCAAAACACTCCCTGGAGAAAAGATAGGTGAAGCCTAATCATCTCGCACTGTATTTGAGCAACTAGTAGGGGACACAGAAGGGTGTGGCTTTATCATTCAAATTTCCTTTTTTTGCCACTCTTGATAATGAGGGCAGCTTGTGAAATTGGGCCCCACATGAAATACTTAAACCAACCGTCTTTGGACTCTATTATCCATCCAAATAGCTTAAACCAAAATCACATGTTGCCAGCCAAAATATTTTGAAAATATTTATGTGTGATCCTGACTCTTAAAAAACGTTTATGGAAGTTTGTTCTTAGTCACTCTATCTCCAAAAATATCTCCTGCATATGCCAGCAACTGAGCACACAACCTGTTATCTATGCCCTCAACTGCTCAGGCTGCTCTACATCTTTGAAGCCAGCTGTTGAGAGCATTCCTCAAAAGATCACATGTCATCCAAAGGGGGGCATTTGATATCCACTCTTGGCTTAGGTCTAGTTAATAGACTCAATTCAACCTATATTGCAAGCAGAAGATAAGCTGTGTGTATGCCCTGCATGGTTGCATAATGTCAGTGAGACCAGAGACGTGTCACCAGCACAGCAGGGGGCTACTCCTAGAATTTAGAATGTGGACTACTTCCTTGTTTGCCCTGTGATGACAGATGAATGACATCTACCAGTCAACTAGGAGGTGGAGACCTTCAAAGGGCAACTTACAAGACACACAGCATCTATAAGGTTATCCTAAATAGATCCTTCATATTTTCATCTAACTGTGGTGTCTGTTGGTTGACATCATAAAAGCTGAAGGAAGTTTTCTGCTAAGCAAATGATTAGTCATGCAAATTTGGGCTAGGAGGTGGAGGAGCCCCCTTTCTACAATGGTTTCCACAGAATGTTAAATGCAATGCTCAGCTTACTCTCTATCACGGTATTTAACCACATCCTGCCGGGCAGACCTCAGACACAGGAAAGTGTGAATGAACTGGAGTGAGCCTGCCTACCCCAAGAACTGTCTAAGAACTTTAGCTATAATAAGTGCTCCTTAGAAACATTTTATCGCAAGTGTGCTTATGTCAACTTGTCATGGTCTACAGTCAACTGAGGTAGGTAACGTCAATTGAGAAAAATGTCTCCATCAGATTGGCCCTATAGGATGCTTTCTTAATTAGTGATTGATAAGGGAGGGCCCAGCCCATTGTAGGCAGAGTTATCCTTGGGCTGGTAGTCCTGGATTCTATTAGAAAGCAGGCTGAGGAAGCCATGGGGAGCAAACCAGTAAGCAGCAATCACCTCTCCATGATCTTTGCATTGACGTCTGCCTCCAAGTCCCTGCCTTGTTTGAGTTCCTGTCCTGACTTCCTTTAGTGCTAGACTATGGATGTGGAAGCATATGCCAAATAAACCCTTTCTTCCCTAACTTGCTTTTGGTCGTGGTGTTTGATCACAGCAATAGTAACCCAAACTAAGACAGTGAGAGACTGTAATTCTATGCTGTGAACCCCAAAGTTTCAGTTTAAGTTTCCCACGATAGAATAATAAAAGTTGACAATAGGAGGAACCTACAACTGTTGTTTTAGACATAGTGTCAAACTTCCCTATGAATGTTTTTGTTTCTGCTCATAGAGTAGTACTGAGCTTAGCAGCTTTGCTCAGAGAGCTTCTGTTTGCATGGTTGATGCAAACTCAAAATTGGCTAAAATACTGAGAAGAAGGGATTGTGAAGTGCTTGGCTCTGAATGGGAGGTCTGTGTTACCCCTCCCCATCCCCCCCCCCCCCCCAAGGCTTAAGAAACGTCATACAAGGAGTGAAAAGAAAGAAAAGCCAGCTGATAAGAGTGGTAGGCTGTCTTCAGGACATGATGTGGCTGTACCCATGAACTTACAACAGCTCTGGGTACCTACTAAATCTGGCCCAAATGGGGCCTTTCAACATTTCATGCTGAACAGAGGAGGGACTCCTAAGGCCACCCCTCCTAAGGCCACCCCTCCTAAGGCCACCCCTCCTTGGGGAGCTACTGATAGCTTATGGTAGTTAAGGGAAAAGGAATTGTTTTCTTCAGTGGTGTAAGCTGAATGCGCTCCAATATACAAACCCCAACCATACTCACGCAAGCCACCCGAATTAAACACAGTGGGTTACACCGGCAAAAAGACATAGACACAGGAGGTGAGCTTGTTGGAAAGGGGTTTAGTGGGTGTTAAAAGAGGATGAAAGGAAAAATAACAGGGATCAAAATGATCAAAATACATGATATACATGTACGAAATTGTCACGGGATTAAAAAACAAATTTTAAAAATGTTGGCAAGATCTCCAACAGAATCCTACTTACAACCTACAAATTAAAAGAAAACTGTGGCTTTGCCAAAGCTAATGAAACCACATAATGCTGTAGTAGCTGCAGAACAAGATGTTAAATTGGTGCTTCTACTCAACAAATGACTAGCAAAATAAAGACAGGGGTAAAGATAAATGTACATGGATATTCATCACAGGGAATTAGGTGACAGTGCCATCATTCAAAATGATGACATACACAAAAATGTTTACATTAAATGTCAAACAATGGGAAAAGTTATAAGACACTAAACATGGATTGATCTTGACTGTCAGCCAGACTGGATTTGGGATCACTGGGAGACAAATCATGGACATGCCTGTGAAACCATTTACAGAGAGTTTCAGCTGAGGTAGGAAGACCCACATTGACTGTAGGAAGCTCCACTCCATGGTCTGTGAGCCCAGACTGAACAAAAAGGAGAAAACAGGGCTAAAGGGATTGCACATGGGTTAAGAGCACTTGCTGTTCTTCCAAAGGACCTGAGTTCCATTCTCAGAGTCATGTGGGGTGGCTCACCGCCCCTTACAACTCCAGTTCTAAGGAATCTGATGCTCCTTTGGCTTCTTTGTACATCGCACTCATGTACACACACACACACACACACACACACACACACACACAGTCACACTTTAAATGAAAACCTTGGAAGGAGCAGGCAGAAGAACACCAGCTTTCACCTCTCTCTGTATCCTGAGCAGGGACCAGATGTGATCAGACACTCACCCTCTTCTTGCCATGCCTTCCTTGCTGGGATGGACTGTGTTCCTGTGAACTATGAGTCCAAATAAACCCTCCTTCCTTTACGTTCTCTCTTCCAGGTGTCTGGTCATAGCAGCAAGAATGGAACTAATACGAGCATGTGGTTATTCTTGTAGGGAAGATATATCTGTATCTAAACAGTCTAAAGGATAAATGTTTTTACTTTCTTCTTTGTAGTTTCTCTACAAGTGTATAATGACTTGTATAACTTACTTTTTTTAAATAGCACATAAGATATGCCCATAAAATAATGTCCTTTACCTTTTACAAGCCTGTTTTGAATTTGCCTATATGAAATGTCCATTACTAAACACTGTCTCAAAAGTATTTTATCATTTCTTCAAAATGTATTATAATCCAAACTTAGTCTTCTCACTACATTTTTTTTTTTTTTTTTTTGGTTTTTCAAGACAGGGTTTCTTTGTGTACCTATCCTGGAACTCACTTGGTAGCCCAGGCTGGCCTCGAACTCACAGAGATCCGCCTGGCTCTGCCTCCCAAGTGCTGGGATTAAGGGCGTGTGCCACCACTGCCTGGCCTACATGTATTATTTTTATTACTTCTTAGGATTGATAACCTTTTAAAGTACATTTGAATTCTTTCATTTTGAGGTCTGATATTAGAAAATGTTTATATGCTGGGCAGTGGTGGTGCACGCCTATAATCCCAGCATTGGGGAGGCAGAGGCAGGTGGATCTCTGTGAGTTTGAGACCAGCCTGGTCTACAGAGCTAGTCCAGGACAGGCTCCAAAGCTTCAGAGAAACCCTGTCTCGAAAAAAAAAAAACAAAAAACAAAAAAAAAAAAACAAAAAAAGTGTTTATATTTTAAAATAAAATTATTTGTCATCAAGAAAAAAATAGCACATTCTAGTTTTTAAAATATGAGACCAAAGCCACTACCAGACAGAAATTCGCTGTGGATAGCTGCCACTCTGAACCCTTTTATTTGAAAGCCAGGAAGGGCCACTGGTGAAATGAACATCAACAATAACAAAAACCTGGTACCCTGATAACCAACGCCTGTAAGAATTTGGGTCTAGAAACAAGACACAGTGTGGTCAGGTCTCTGAACAAATGGCCCTCCAGCTTACCAACTCCACTGCATTTGTTGTGTTACATCAGCCGGTAAAGAACCAGACAATGGGGGGATTTCACCAGAGGGCTTTTTCAAAACAAGCCTGGAGATAATTCTAAACACTCATGGCTGGTTCCATTGGTCACAAATCAGCCAGTGACCCTGTCTACCAGCAGTGGAGACTAAAAAATGTTTAGTGCTGGGACTAGACGGATTGAAAAAAAAAAACAACCCCATTTGAAGCAGTTGGAGAGTTCGAGCCCTGCTAATATCGCTGACAAGTGGCTGAGTCAGACACAGTAACTATACCTAGTAATGGGGGGAGAGGTGTGCCCTGCCCAGCGTTAAAAAATGAGGATATGAAACTTAAGCTTAAAACAAACAAACAAAAATAAATAAAAATAAAAGGAAACTTAATCTAGCTAAAATCAACCCAAACAGATGTGAAATATATCTAAATCTTAGTCATTTGAACAGTGGCTAGGAGATAATTAAATAAATGGCTTAGTGTTTAAGGCTGCCTGCTACTCTTTGGGGGGACCTGAGTTCAGATCTTAGCATCTATATCAGGTGTCTCATACCCACCTATAATTCCAGCTCTGGGGGATCTGACTTCTTCTGACCTTCGAGGGCGTCTGCACACATAAATAAAAAGAAATCTTAAAAAGGAAAAGGAGGAGGAGAATGAAAGGAAAGAAGGAAGGGAGGAAAAGAGGGAGGGAGGGAGGGAGGGAGGGAGGGAGGAGGGAGGAAAAAGTGGGAGGCAACAACGATGAAAACGACAAGGACGGCATTCTCAAGGGTGCTCTCTAGTCCACAACTTGATTTTTTTCCAAGTATCCATCCAACTCATTATCTCCTTGCTTGAATGAAATCACTCCACTATCCATCACAACAACTACTGGTTGGCTAAATGCAGATGGACAGAGTTCTGACAGCATCTAGGCTGAATTGGGGCAGCTTTGTTACTATCTTCAGAAACTTGATGTGCTGGGCAGTGGTGGCACACGGCTTTAATCCTTTCAATTGGGAGGCAGAGGCAGGCTGGACTCTGAGTTCAAGACCAGCCTTGTCTATAATGAGTTCCAGGCCAGCCAGGGCTACACAGAGAAACCCTGTCTTGAAAAAAACAAAACAACAACAAAAAGAAAAGAAAAGAAATGAATAGAATCTTGACTATATCTGCAGGCCAGAAACACAGCCTAGCCAAACATCTATGTAGTCAAAGCTATTAACTTAGGACCAACAGAGTGAAGGATGCTTACTGAAGAAAGAATAATTAATTAATACGAAGATTCTCTTCTGAAAGTTTAGTAAAAGGAAGAAGTGAAGGTAAGGAGGTTTGCTCATCACCATTCAGGAAGACATCAGACCACACTTTTATCTTAATCTTCACTGAGTGCCACAGCTTCCTATCATTGAGTTCCTGAGAAAGACTATAAAATAGGCTGTAGGACAAAAATTTAGGGTCATGTCAGCAGATGAAGAAACTGGCTGTCAGGGATTATAAGTGATCTACTGAAGTTTTCAGCAAGGAAAGTTTGACTTTAATACCAGAAGCCGAGAGCCAACCAGCTTAATGCAACCTGTAACGTATTGATAGCAAGGGTCCCAAGGGTTATACTAAAAACATGATCCTAAAAACCCCAAGTTCTGGAGTGTGCAGGAAAACACTTTGTGACCACTAAGCATTCCCAGTCAGTGAGAGACTTCCCCTAGCTTCCAAATGGACTGTGTTTCACTCTAGCGACTAAAGTAAGGTTGCCTCCTAGATTTCCATTTCGTTGGCAAGATCTTTTCTGCATGCAAGAATTGGTTAATGCCAGGTCATTTGTCTATTAACACATCTGAATATTCATCAACAGAGACTGCTTTAGTGTTCCCAAACCGTGCTTCATGAATAATTCATATGTTTGACAGCAACCTACGTTATTCAATTTGTGTAAAGACTACAATCAATGTAGCATGCTGCTCCAAAGCGTCACAACCATGCCTTTGAGTGTCGTGTGCTTTGAATTTTCTCTCCAGCTATTTTTCCATCACATTGAACCACAAATATAAGGTAATTACTAATAATTCTATCTCCATTTTGCATATCACCACAATCAACATATTGATTGCTTTTTGATTATAATAAATGGTTGGTTAAATGGAGGGTTTGCGATTAAGAATGTTAAGCTCCAATAGTTATTTAATTCAGCTGCACCAATTTAGGTCCTACATGGTAATTTCATAAAAAGCTATTGAGAATCAGAGTAGTTATTTGAATAAAGTTATAAAGACAACCCAGTTTCCCCCAGGAGAATCTGACATTTAAGTCAATTACTCCAAGTAGGGGTTTGGTTTTGCCTCTTAGAGCATACAAAAAACCCTCCAGCATCAGGCTCATTTTGATATGTAAATACAGTAGAATACTTAGTAAATCCTTCTGATAATTTTTATTTTAGGATTTAAAGAAACAAGTCTCATAAAAAGATGGTATGAAGACACACTGACACAAAATCTGACTGTAGATAAAAGAAGGATCTAAACTATCTGGTTAAACACAGAAGCAATGGCCAGCAAGATGGCTCAGTACATGAAGGCACTTGGTACCAAGCATGATGGCCTGAGTTCAGTCCTGGAATTCACATAATGGAAAGAGAAAACTAACTCCTGTAAGTTGTCCTAACCTTCAAATGAGTGTTATTGCGTGATACCCTTGCATGTATGCTGTGGGATGTTCTGTATGTCAAAAGCGTTGCTCTGATTGGTTAATAAATAAAACACTGATTGTCCAGGAGCCAGGCAGGAAGTATAGGTGGGACAAGCAGAAAATAGAATTCTGAGATGTGGAAGGCTGAGGCAGGGATACGCTGCCAGCCGCCATGACAAGCAAGATGTAAGATATCGGTGAACCATGAGCCATATGGCAACTTATAGACTAATAGAAATGAGTTAATTTAAGATATAAGAACTAGATAACAAGACGCCTGCTGTGGCCACACAGTTTGTAAGCAATATAAGTCTCTGTGTGTTTACTTGGTTGGGTCTGAGCAGCTGCAGGTCTGGCAGGTGAGAAAGATTTGTCCTGACCGTGGGCCAGACAGGACCAGAAAAACTCTAGATACACATGTATGTGTGTACACACACACACACACACACACACACACACACACACACACACAACAAACATTTTTAAAAGATACACACAAGAAAAATGACGAAATAGTCATTTAGAAGACATTATCTAAATTTTAGTTTAACACAAAGAAACACATTTCAAAAGAATGAAAATGCAACATATTTTAGAATCCCTTAGGAGTAAAGGGCCATGTCTTTGTGAAAATCCAGATTTGTGACTAGCAAAGATTAGCCCAAAGTAGGATGATCATTGTTAGGAAATTCTCACTAGAATGCGTCTAGGACGCATTCCATTTTGTTACCTATAATTCTATCTGAATGGCCATCTCTCAACACCTTCCTCATTTTTCATTTAAGAAATGTGTCTTCCCATGAGGCCTGTGCCTTTTCCCCTCCATCAACCAGAGGCATGCTGAAGTTACATGGAAACAGCTCTTGGATTTTCTTCTCAGGGTCTTAAATGTTTACTATTGAGATTGTCTAAAGTTATGATGCATGGTAAATGTATCATTGTAGGTGGAGTTTCTCTGTGTCCTAGCAGCCACTCCCAAATAACCATTCAGAGACTTATTATTAATTATAAGTGACCAGCCAATAGCTTAGGCTTGTTAATAGTTAACTCTTGCCTTTTAAATTAACCCATATTTTTTATCTACCCTCTGCCACACGGTGGTACCTTCTGTCAACACTGCACATTCATCTTGCTTCTCTCTCTGCATCTGCTCATGACTCCTGAGACTCTGTCCTTCCTCTTCCCAACATTCTCTCTGCCTGGAAAATCCTGCCTAGCTATCAGCACGTCAGCTCTTTATAAACCAATGAGAGTAATACATATTCATATTGTACAAAAAGATTATTCCACAGCATTTCCCCCTTTTGTCTAATTAAAGAGGAAGGATTTAACTTTAACATAGCATAATTAGGGGTTGGGGATTTAGTTGAGTGGTAGAGAAAGTGCTCTGGGTTCGGTCCTCAGCTCTGGAAAAAAAAAAAAACATAGCATAATTACAGAACAAAAACAGTTATCAAGTAAGAATTACAGTCCATTTGTATTTGGCAAAATTAGAGAAAATATTCTATTATTGATCTTATCTTTGTGAGTCTATTATTTATACCTAATTTGCCTTCTACCAAAACTAAGGAAATCTGTAAGTTTAACTATTTAGTCTTTAACTCCATTAAAGATCCTAGATTGGTGAAATATTACCTAATGACAGGGATGTCTGGTTGCCTGGAAAGTCACCCTAAGTTCTTCTGTAATATTGGGGCATTCATCTTTGGCCTACAGGTCCAGACTATCTGACAGACTTTTTTGTGAAGCAGGAATTTTGAAGGACTGTCCTGCCAAGTCTTGGCAAAGTTTGGCAGTCATTTTGTGTGTGTGTGTGTGTGTGTGTGTGTGTGTGTGTGTGGTGTGTATGTGTGTGTGTCCTGCTTGTCCAATTTGGATAGCATACTGTCAGCAGTTGAGACAAAGGCAGTTCCCTGTCCAGTGGTTAGTTCTGCTACAAAGAAAGCAAACTCCATATGGTATTTGTTTGATACCCATTATCTTCTCTGAAGTAGATTGGTGCTGCCAGGAGGAGACATGTCTTGTTGTCATAAAACAAACAAACAAAAAAAAAACAAAAACAAAAAAAACTTAAATGCCATATTCTGTAGATTTTTGAGGTGTCTGAATACCATCTATCTATTAAGTATATCTGTTTATGACCTTGAAAACATACCTAACATGACTATAAGTTTGACTATTATAGATGACTATTAATCTGTATTTCTTAATTACACATTGCATTTTTAAATGAGTTACATAAACACAATGCCCCAAACAAGAGTAGAAACATACATACAGTATAACAAAATTAACTCTAAAGTTGTATCAATAAACCAAAATCCATACCAATGCAAAATATTTTGAAATTAATAACTTTATGGATTAAAATAGATTCAATAATCTACCCCTTTTTCCTATCATACCTATATCACATCCTCCTTTTTTCCTATAGAAAAAGATTTGTGAATTTAAGTCTTTTGTTCAGCCTTTTTTCTGACTATGACCAATAACAACATGTATCAACTCCCTCTTAAGTGATAACAAACATCCATAACCCATCTTTTGGGAATGTAGGAGTCATTCTTTATACTATTTCCTGTTGTCTGTGGGCACTGGTATGTTTGGGAGAACCTTGAGAAAATCAGGATAATTGTTAGGTTTTAACTGGAATATTTTGTGTGCCTGGATCATCTCAGTCAGCAGCCCTGAAGTTGTTCTGGATACTCAATCAACTGGGCCATCCGTTTTTATCGGTGTCTAGTCCTCTTGCTCTGAAAATACATAAACTTTTAAAGGTAACATACATATCAGCATTACAGTACACACTGTGCATCATACACAAGTCAGCCAAAGACGATTTTTTGTTTTATGTTTCAGCAGGTAAAATATACATCACATGTCTGTTTATTTCTCTGTGTTCATAGTCAGGATTTTCAGGGGGTCTTTCCCAATCAAACCTGATCCATATCAGCCTGGAATGAATCCACAGCCTCTCATCTCCTGTGGAAATAAAAGCGTAACATTTTCCCAAATGAAGTCCATTTTGAAGTCAAGACATTTTGAAAATATATAGGTTGGTTTAAACCAGCGCTTTTCATAATCTAATGTGTCTTAGCAGCAGCTTTTGTTCCTTCATTAGCAATCAAAAAATCTAAAGACAATACAATAACATACAGAATCCAAACTGTGCATTTTGCATTTTTATGTAGCTTATTATATTTTTCATTACTTTATTACTTTTTTTTTCTCCCCGAGACAGGGTTTCTCTGTGTAGCTTTGTGCCTATCCTGGAATTCACTTGGTAGCCCAGGCTGGCCTCGAACTCACAAAGATCTGCCTGGCTCTGCCTCCCGAGTACTGGGATTAAAGGCGTGCGCCACCGCCACCACCACCCGGCTACTTTATTCCTTTTTTAAGGCGTTTATGTGGTGATATTGTGTTCCCAAAAATATTGTGCACCCTAATAAACTTAACTGGGGTCAGAGAAAAAAACAGCCATAATATTAAACATAGAGGTTAGGCAGTGATAGCACATGCCTTTAATCCTAGCATTCCAGAGGCAGAGACTCTGATCTCTGTGAGTTCAAGGCCACACTGGAAACAGCCAGGCATGGTGACTCACACCTTTAATCTCAAGAAGTGATGGCAGGAAGCAGAAAGGTATATAAGGTGTGAGGACCAGGAACTAGCCTGGTTAAGCTTTTAGGCTTTTAGCGCAGTTCAGCTGAGATCCCTTTGGATGAGGACTCAGAAGGTTCTAGTCTGAGGAAACAAGATCAGCTGAGGCATGGGCAAGGTGAGGTTCTGGTTCTCTGATCTTTCAGCATTCACCCCAATACCTAGCTCCAGGTTTGTTTTTATTAATATGACCTTTTAAGATTCTTGCGAGGCCGGGCGGTGGTGGCACACGCCTGTAATCCCAGCATTTGGGTGGCAGAGGCAGGCAGATCTCTTTGAGTTCAAGGACAGCTTGGTCTACTGAGAGAGTTCCAGGAAAGGCACATTGCTACACAGAGAAACCCTGTCTCAAAAAACAAAACAAAACAAAACAAACAACAACAACAACAAAAAAAGATTCTTGCTATATCTGGCACCCAACTTGTCAGGTACAAATTTATAAAAAAAGCTACTTGCCTGTGGCCTTGTGGGCCCCAGCTCAGAACCAAGCTACATGTAGCTGGTTGTGGTAGCTCATGCCTGTAGGATTTACTGAAGGAGGCAGAGGCAAGAGAATCCTGACTTTGAGGCCAGCCTGGGAGGCTTGCTAAGAAGAAGCTGTGGCCAGGGACCATGTGGCGGTGGGACCATGGAGGCAGCGGCTGCTGCTCCAAGTTGCCGGCTGCATCTCATCGTGTTGGTGACTGCAGTGATGCTGCTACCTGGACAAAGGATTTACTGCTGCTTGTTCAGAGAAGAATTGCCAGGACCGTTGTGTTATAAGAAAGCATCAGCAAAGGTCAGTTTGGAAAAGTTTGGCAAGACAAATGGTGGGGAGAAATTGCGTGAAGATTTTCTCTTCTAGGGAAGAATGGTTCTGAGAGATAGACATTTATCAGACTGTGATTGCTCCAAACCACAGAGGAGGCACACACACACACACACACACACACACACACACACACACACACACACACACACACACACACACACACACAATTCTGCAGGGATCCATGCATGACCATGCGTAACAGCAACTTTGAAATCTTCAAAAGGATGACAGGACCCCACAAAGATGATTCCATATGGACTATGGTAAATCCATTAAGCTGATTAACACCACGGAAAGATCCGATTTGGACTACAAACTGTGCAGGACAGTTTCAAGGTGGCTAGCTGAGATGAGGCTGATTCACAGACAACTCGAGCAAGGACTTGAGACAAGCACTACATTTTCCCATAATGCAGAGACCGAACAACAAATGATAGAGCTCCCTCTCCCAGGACTGGACAATTAACCCAAAAATGTTCTTTTCGGGATCCCCTAAAGAAGTCTTTGCCCCCAGAAAGTAGGGTGTAATTTTAAGAAAACTTTGCCCATATTCCCAAGAGGTGGGGTGGATAGATTTTTGGTCATTCAATGACTTATGGATAATTGTCATTTTTATGATGGTTGGTTACAAGATGTTAATTGTTAATGGTCAGGAAAAAAGCTGAGCAGGGAGATCAGATTCAGAGTTTGTGTTTAAAAAAGAAAGAAAGAAGAGAATATAGATATGAGGTAGATCATTGAATCTACTCTGAGAAAAAAGATAAAGAAATAATAGGATAAATGGGTAATCATTGAATCTACTCTAAAAAAGAGGAAGGTAAAAATGACAAAAGGTAGATTATTGACTCTATTATGAAAGAGAAAAGGGAGAATATGGATATAAGATAAAAAGCTCAATTATTGAATCTATTTTAAAAAGAAACGACTTGTTTTTAATAGGATAAGTTACTGGACTGGACATTGTTAATATATATAATGGAGTTTTTTGTCTGAATCTGTCAAATGTTAGTGGACTAGTCATTGTTTAGGTATTTATTGCTTATATATATTTATATACTTACTGTACTTATTGAATATAGTTTTTCTTATATTAGTTATAACTTTTTTCCTTTTTTCTTTTTATTAGAATAAAAGGGGGAAATATGGTGATATTTTATTTGTGCTGAAATGAGATTTGTATGTTAATAAAATTGCCTGGGGGTCAGAGCTAATAGCCAGCCATTTAGCAGAAGTCTGGCAGTGGGTAGTACACGCCCTTAATCCGATCACATGGCAGGCAGACTCTGTGTTCAGGGACACTACCAGCATGGAGGCACACTCCTTTAATCTCAATACCAACCAAAGAGGCCTAGAGGTCTGTGTAGACAGGCAGTGATGAGGAGGTCATGTGGTTGGGTTTACAAGCAATGAGAGGCAGAACAGAAAGTCAATAAAAAGACAGACACACAGGAAGTGGGTCTCTTTCTTAGGGGAAGGACGACAGCGAGGGGTAAGAAGGTGGTCTTGGTCTTAGCTCTTGGTGGCTGCTCAATCTCTAGGCTTTTAACTCTGCATTTGACTCCGTGTTTCTTATTTAATAACACATTTCAGAATTACATCTACAACTTTATTTTATTATTTTTAAACTATTTTTTTCATCTATGGCTGTCTCTACCCTTTCTGTGTTCTCTCCCAAGCCTATCTATATTTTTTAAACACACTGTAACGTGTTCAGAGGTTCTTTTGTTTTTTTTCCCTTCTGGATCTGTCTTTACTGAGCATTTGTGTTGTTTTTTGATTGAATGAGATGAATCTTAAGCGGCTATGTTAGTCACCAGCACTGCTCAGCTTAGTGAATGGTTCCAGCACTTGACAGTTGGCTCTTCCCCCTGTGGTTCCCTGAGAGCTTAGCCTCATGGTGGAGGTACTGGTGGGAGCCATGTTTACCACCTCAGCTCTTTGAAGTTGTTGGATGCCACGCTGTCACTGAATAGCACAATGCCCGCTGTTCATAAACCCTATTTAAATTTTCAGTAGCAGACCTCTTAAAGGAGCTGCATCTGTGTTAGAGCTAGCACCAAACCAAGGCAGCCACCTCTTAAAGGAGCCATGACTCTGTTTGCTACGAGCAAACAGCTTACCAGAGAAAAGGTAGTTACCAAGATGCCATGTTTGATTCCATCTTTGTGTGTTTGGAAACTTTTTTTTTAAAGCTTTCTCAGGTTTTATGTGGATCTATGTTGCCTGACAGTGGGTACCATATGTAGGTAGACTTTTTCTGGGTCCCAGCAGCTGCTCCAAAATAACCATTCAGGGATTTATTATTAATTATAAATGCTCAGCCAGTAGCTTGGGTTAGTTTCTAGCTAATGCTTACATTTTAAAATAATCCATATTTCTTATCTACCCTATGCCACATGGCGATATCTTCTTTCAACATGGCATGTTCATATCATTTCTCATTTTCCCTTCAAAGCTGCTATTAAAATGGATGGCCTCATGATTCATGTTGTATTAAAATAGAGAAATTATGGTACAGTCATTGCTCATAGGCTCATCCAGCTTGGAGTTTCCTTGGAGGGGTACCTGGCTTCTTACAAAAAACCAAATCATTCCTCTGCATAAAGCTACTCTTTTAGTTACTATTGCTGTGAAGAGACACCATGACCAAGGCAACTTATAAAAGAAAGTGTTTATTCACGACTTGCTTTCAGTTTCAGAGGGTTGGCCCATAACCATTATGGTGGAGAGCATGGCAGCAGGCATGCATGGTGCTGGAGCAGTTGCTGAGAGCTTACTTGTTGAGAAGAGAGAGAGAGAGAGAGAGAGAGAGAGAGAGAGACAGAGAGAGAGAGAGAACTGGGAATGTGGGAATAACTGGAAATAATGGAAACCTCAAAGCCCACCCCTAGTGGCACACCTCCTCCAGTGAGGCCTTTCTAATCCTTCCCAAACAGTTCTATTAAACATGTAACCTCCAGGGAGGCCATTCTCAAACCACCACAGCTATGGTGGAGAGCTAGTCTTCTAAAACCCCTGCTGTTACTCATCATGGCTTACCCCATGTCAGCATTTAACCACATTCATGAAACTTCCTCATCAACTCTTTTCTCTCAGACTCCTTTCCCCACATTATTTTGTCCTTCCTTTCTCTTGCTTCAACCCACTCCTCCTCCTCCTCCTCCTCCTCCTCCTCCTCCTCCTTGCTATTTTTTTTTTTTCTTGAGACAGGGTTTCCCTATGCAGCCCTGTCTGTCCTAGAACTCACTCTGTAGACCTAGCTGGCCTCAGTTTCTCCGAGACCCACCGATCTCTGCCTTCCAGGTGCTGGGGTTAAAGGTGTGTGCCACCACTGCCCAGCACTGCTTTTCTTCTTTCGAATTCTGTCCATTGTGTCCTGGGGAAGCCCATTTTCTATGCATAAATTCCTCTGGATTTTTAAGTCCATAAAATGCCAGTAGGTCTTACTGTCTGATGAAAAACCCAGCCTGGAAAGAATCCCTTGCCCTCTGCATCCCTCTGCATACTCTCACTTCTCTCTTCTCCTGTTTATGTATCCTCAGGACAAGAGATTAGCTAGATAGCATCTACCTTCAGTGACACTGAATTCAGCCACCACTCTTCCACCCCAAATACCACCTTCCTTTCCTTGAAGGTCCCATGACTTGGCTCCACTTTCCTTCTTCATCTGTCTGTCTTACTGACTTGCTCATCATGTCTCATCACTTCCGGTAGACCCTGGTTCCTCATGCACCATCTCCCTCTTCCCTGAGTCTGCCTCCACTGATGACTGGTTCACTGTCCATACATAAAATGCACCCAGCATTCCTATGTCTTGTTTATTTACTCTTCAGCCCCATATTCTAACACATTTGCCTACCCCAATTGCTATATGTGAGACACCCCCCCACCATCACCCAATATGATCCCACTCTAACTCTTCCCACATCCATTAACCTCATCATACTCTCTTATCCTCACATCTATCTTACCCTCAAGTCTCATTCTTTGTTCCTTATTTTCTTGTATCTTTACTCTCTACATTTCCTTTTCAACCTGACGTAGATGGTACAGACCACGGCTCCACCACTGTCAATTTCCTCTAATCCTCCTTCTGTGATCCTTCCCTCATATCTGCCAAAAAAGAAAAAAGAAAAAAAAGTACCAACCTGGATAACCCATCCATCTGCTTCCTATATCAGTCAAGATCTGAAGTACAGCAGATGTGTAAGAGTTACTGTCTGTGTGATCAATAGAGGGGAGAGAATGAGTGTAGGCTGTGACTATTCAGATCATGATGTTATTGAGATGCTTGTGGAGGAAGAGGAGGAAGGAAGGGCAATTGGGTACTAAGAGCCTCAGACTGCCAGGAAGTCCTAAGACCATCTCAGCCATGCTCATGGGGAACTTTGGATCTAAAGTTGCTTAGAAGAACATCTATACTGTCCAGGAAGTAGGGTCTCAGCCTGAGTACGGTGCTGATCCCAAGTGGGACCTATGTCTGTCAATCACCGGCTCCTCATATAAGGTTCATCTAAGGGCGGTCTGAGTAATGCATTGTCATGATGCCCACACATACTTAGACATTTCAGTCTTGGCAAGGCCAAAGGATCTTACTGGAGCCCTTTAAAAACATAATATTTAGGGGCTGGAAAGATGGCTTAGAGGTTAAGAGCACTGGCTGTTCTTCCAGTGGACCTGGGTTCAATTCCCAGCACCCACATGGCAGCTCACAACTGTTTGTAACTTCAGTTTGAGGGGATCTGACACCCGCACACAGACAGAGAGACATGTAGGCAAAACACCAGTGCACATAAAATTTTAAAAATTTAAATTAATATTTAGATTATCCCATGGCATTTTTGGGGCATTTGGTTGAGAATGAAGTCAGTCAATTTCATTTGCTAAGACACCAGCAATTCTGATTCCAAAAAAGATATTGGGACCGCTTATCTTTACAGCGATAATTTAGCCTTCTTTCAGTTCAGATCTCTATCTTGAGGTCCAGATCCACATGAAACTACCTGCTGGTTCTTCCTATTTGGATATATTGATACAACTAAAGCTACCATAATTTCCCCAAGCCTAATCATCCATGTGCATTTTAAACTTCACCAATATCTTTCCACTTTTGGTGGTAGGAATTGGAAACCATAGTACCAGCTGACTCCTGGGGCCAGTTGCCCATCACAGTCTGTTGATTGTGCCTTCTTGATATTTTCTGTATAGCTCTCCCCTTTCCC
This sequence comes from Onychomys torridus, assembly GCF_903995425.1. Lineage (NCBI taxonomy): Eukaryota > Metazoa > Chordata > Mammalia > Rodentia > Cricetidae > Onychomys > Onychomys torridus. The sequence continues at coordinate 35,057,476 of NC_050457.1, read as the reverse complement.
AAGGATGCTCTATTTCCAGTTAACTGTCTTACCTCCTTCACTTCATTCTTTACACCACAGCCATACGATGTCTCCATGATGCAGGTCTGACAACATCACCCTTTGGTTCCTCTTTACACTCAAACTAAAAGTCTAAACCCCTTGTTATAGTAAACAAGGCTCTACACATCTGGACTTGTGTTCCCCTATACTATTTTTGTCTCACACCATCCTCTTCCTCCACCTGAGCTACCTGCAGTCTGGAAGAACTTTCGGGTCTTCATACCACTTGTCCCCTCATGCCCAGCATACTGTCCCACTTCCTTGTGATCTCTAGTTTCTGGAGACTGCATTAGAATGCCCTTCCTTTGCAGGTCCTCCTGGAGGCCAATGTCTTTTCTCATCTTTACCAAGTCTGAGCAAGGTGCCTTTCTCCTCCTATAGCATCCTATCATTATATGGTCCACAGTGAATAATGCGAACCTTGAAGCTGTGGACAAAACACTTCACTGTATCATCCCCAGCACAAAGTACAGTGCCTGGCACAATGTATGTACTCAGTAAACACTTGTGTAGAAGTGAATGGGCACATGAGTACTGTCCTAGTATAGAGTTCTGTCCTCTGTACCAGACATGGAGTCTAAAACGACGAGCAGTGGACAGAATGCTCGTCATTCTCTGGATTAAGCCCGTATACGTGCAGAGCATCTTTAACCTTCCACTTTCTCATCTATTAACTGGGAAATACCCACTCTGGGTTTACAATGATTAAGGCACTATTTGTAGTATAGTGTCTGGCATAGGGAAGGTATACGCTAATATTTTAGTTTCTTGGCTTGCTCCACTTTTACGACATCTCAGTTTAACTCTTCGTGTTCTGGAATACAATACACCTTCTTCACTCTTCCCCCCACAGAGCTGTTTCTTTCCTGTGCACGAGCCTTCTTTCCCACAACTCGTCTGCACAGCCACCTTCCTCTTTTCTTGGATTTCTTTCAAGAGCCCAATTCCTGTGCCCCGCTGCTGAAGCAGACGCCATTAATGATTTTTGCAGAAGCTGTGGCGTCAGAGGCTGCATTGGATCCATAAGTGACTACACATCCTTGTGAGCAGAGCATAGGCTTAACTCCCAGGTGGGAAATGATAAATATAATTGCTGGAGTGGATGCCATTAATGGTTTTTGCAGAAATTGTGCCGTCAGACCCTTCATCACATGGACACTTGAACTCCCAAATAGCAGCTGGGGTGATAAATTCTGGTGTGACAAAAAGTTCTTAGACAGATCTTCCTTTTTAAAACCCAGTCTTCTGTGAGCAGCAGATGGGAACAAAGCAAAATCTGGACAAGAAATTCTCCTCTAGCTTATAAAAGAAGAAAGCCGGGCGGTGGTGGTGCACGCCTGTAATCCCAGCACTCGGAAGGCAGAGGCAGGTGGATCTCTGTGAGTTCCAGGCCAGCCTGGTCTACAAAGCTAGTCCAGGACAGGCTCCAAAGCTACAGAGAAATCCTGTCTCAAAAAACCAAAAAAAAAAAAAAAAAAGAAGAAGAAGAAGAAGAAGAGGGGGGGGGGGAGGAAGACGAGGAAGAGGAGGAGGAAGAAGAAGAGGAGGAGGAAGAGGAGGAGGAAGAAGAGGAGGAGGAGGAAAAGGAGGAAGAAGAGGAAGAGGAGGAGGAGGAGGAGGAAGAAGCATATGATGGTCTGTAGATCAGCAAATATCCATTAGCTTACTAATGAAATCTGGTAATATTTACTAAGAGTCTTCTATGTTCTGAGAATGGGCTAAGGAAAAGCGGAGTTTGGCATGAGGAATATTTAGCACAGGGCTTGACATCATGGATTCTAGTTCATGTATATTTAGAATGCAAGTCTAGACCTCAATTTTGTTCTCTGTGAGTGGCAAGAAGTGACGTTAGTATTTTTCTGATCCAGAAATAAATGAATTAGCCTTTACTAAGGCCACTTAGGCCCCACTTGCCACAGACTACACTTTCATATGTTAGTCAGTATTAGTGGCAGGCCACAGAGAATGAAAGGGTACTCTATTCAGGCTTGGGGACCAGGACCAGTTTCCTGAGGAAATGATCTCTAAACAGAGGCTGGGTAAGTGAAGCATAGAATACATGGAGGAAAGACTCTTTTAGAGAGAGGAGCAGCATGGACAAGCCCACCACACAATGGCAATGACCCAAGGTGGAAGGCTGCAGGGAGTTACGTGTGTGTGTGTGTGTGTGTGTGTGTGTGTGTGTGTGTGTGTGTTAGGAGTAGAAGACCATAGGAGGTGAGAGACATTGGCATGTGTGCCCTGGCTTCCATTTGCTCCTCTGGTTCTCTTCTCTGCCCTTCTCTCTGTCCCATGGTGGACTGCCCTGGACTGGGTGTCTCCCTTGCTGACTGATGGCCAGGTGTGTGCAGCCACTGGGGATCCCTGGAAGGCCAGGAGAGGGAAGAGGGTGGTGGAAGTTGTGAGGAGGACCTGTTCTCCTCCTGTGGGTCTCCCTGAGCCCTGGCTCCTTCCTGTCAGCTCCTTACCCAGCAGGCTTCCCAGCATGGTGATGAAAGAATCCCAGGCCAGGGACAGCTCAAACCTCGCGCATCTTCTTCTGATCCCCAAGTATCTCTAAGACCTTCTTGGTATTTTTCTCCACATGGTCAGACTTGGGTAGCAAAGAGAAGCAAGGCCCCTCTCCTTCTCTCTGTATAACCCTTTCTTTGCCTTAAAAACCACCTAGTGTTAAAAGGCTTAGAATTCAAAAGTTCACTTTTCCGCTGTTTTCCTGGTTTGTTGTTTGTTGGGGCCAACACCTTCATGGCCTCGCCCTTTAATGGAAGTGTGTCCACTTCAGGCCAAGATGTCAATCTCATGAGTGGCTCTAGAGTAGCCCATGTCCGCAGGACAACTTGGCTTCAGGGACCACTTAGGCTAAATACTTCCTTTTACTCTGCTTACAGTCTTTTACTTGATGCCATGAAGCTAGCCTTAATGGATATATTAGGTGCTATGCAATCCCTCACATATAACAAAGTGCCAGTTACTGTCTTTTAAGTAATAGTAGATGATGCATTACCATGACTACTATCAACTTTTTCTCTCCCTCCCTCTCCCTCCTCTCTACTCTCTTTCTTTTCTCCTTCCTTCCGTCCTTCCTTTCTTTCTTCTTTTCTTTCTGTCAACAGTCTTAATACGTAGCCAACACTGACTAGGAGCTCACTATAGAGATCAGGCTGACCTCAACTTTGCACCTGTCTTAGACTCCCAGATACAGGCATAAGTCACCACCTGGGCCTTGGTTAGTATTGAATCTTATGCAATGATTCTGCAGGGCTCTCTCTATTGAACCCACAGAGCCTACAGAACTATTTACAAAGCACTTTGTTCTTTTTTTTTTTTTTTTTTTTGGTTTTTCGAGACAGGGTTTCTCTATAGCTTTAGAGGCTGTCCTGGAACTCACTTTGTAGACCAGGCTGTCCTCGAACTCACAGAGATATGCCTGCCTCTGCCTCCCGAGTGCTGGGATTACAGGTGTGCACCACCACTGCCCGGCAAACACTTTGTTCTTTTGGTATTTTATGGAGTCAAACCTCGCATCTGGGATTCCTCCTTGTGAAGCTAGGGCAGAAGGAATTGACTCAATCCTGAAATCATCTTGCAGGTTTGTATGTCAACTATTGTGGTTCCCAGCACCTCTTTGTTTGGAAGGAGTCTGCAGGAAAATCCACCTCAACTCCCCTCCCCATCTCTTTCCCTAAACCCGACCCTTCAAAGTCCGCCAAACACAGCTCCTTCCCCAGGGAGGCTCAAGACCCACAGGGTATATAAGTGGCATCCCAGAAAACAGACACGTGGTTCTTCTGGTTTCTTGGCCTGGTCTCCTCTCTGAGGGGAATCACCCAGGAATGTCTTACCCATTTAACGTGGATTTTTCCAATCTGGTCTGATTTGATTTGCTGCACTGGCGGAGAAGCCTTCAGAAGGCCTTAAACTTATCATCTGGAGGTTCCACCCAGGGGGGCTGATTTTTCCCCACTGGCCCAGGGCTGCGTGGTGGGAAAACACCCTTCTCCTTCACACCTGCTCTCTGCCAGACTAAGATCTGCTCTCGGCTGGGTAACTTACCCTTTCAAAGTCCTTGTCTAGGAGGCCCAGGGCCTCTTAGTTTTTGAGGGTGTCTTGCTGGAGATGCAGCCACACCAGGCCCCTGACCCATTCCAGAGCACAGGGCTGCCTTTGCTCCACCCAACTCATTCCAGAGTAAAGGACTGCCTTTGTTCTGTGGGACCCCTTCTCCAGAAGATGTTCTGTTGAAGGGAACCCCCCCATTTTTGACCCAAGCTTTACCACAGTGGATGCACCGTGCTAGGCTTTGGGTCCCCGGCACAGACTTGAGAAACGGCACTTGCCATCAAAGCCTGATCCCCAAATGCCCCTGCGGGGTCTTCTACAAAATATTCAAATTGGGGCTACAGAACTGCTCTGTGTCCACAGTTTTTGGGTTCTGTGTTCCTGCCCTCCCTACAAAAGCCAATGTCTCACAGCACCCGTCCGTCCGCACCCGTCCGTCCATTTGCTGCTGGAGACACTGACCTCTCCCCTACTTCCCTCAAACCTACCCAACCCCCTCCTCTGGGCCACAAATCTAAGACCAAATTCCTCCTCCTTACCCTCCTTCCTGTCCTCCCCTCCCCACACTGCTCCCCCCATCTCCCAGTGCCTCAACTTACACACTGGCCTAACACCCCCAAATCTTCCCTGGTTTCTTCTTATGCTTGGTCTCAACAGATTCCTACCTTCCCACCCATTTTATTTCTCAGTCAACGCTAGATATCAGAAAAAAATTTTAAAGGCTGAGGAGGATCCCCAAACTCCCCGACAGGAATTGGTGAAAACGGCTTCTAAAGTTTTTAATGCTCAAGAATGACAGCTGAGGGTTGGGGATTTAGCTCAGTGGTAGAGCGCTTGCCTGGCAAGCACAAGGCCCTGGGTTCGATCCTCAGCTCAGCCGAGTCAACCTGACAGATAAGACTACAACAGAACACGCTCCAAGCCCAAGCCTTAGCAGCTGCTCTGAAGCCACCAGGGCCCCCACAAGGGGTACAAGGGAAGTCAGCCATGAGGCTCCATCCTGCCGGAGCTCAGTCCAAGTCAACCCCGCCAAAAACCTGTTTTAAATTCAGAAAGCAGGGCCACTGGTCATGGTATTGCCCTGGCCCCAGCCGCTGAGGAGGCCATGCCCTGTCTGCTAACAGCCTGGGCACTGGAAATCAGAATGCCCCTGCAGGCTCATCCTCTATGCCATGCCATGGAGGTCCAGCCTCATCAACACTGGCAACTGAGAACTCCTAAGCCTGGCAGAGAACTGACATGGCCTAGACCTGCTGACTCCCATTGCCCTCTCTGAGCCTAGGGTGACACTGCAGGTAACAGGTAAGTCCACTGACTCTCTTTTTGGACATGGGAGCTACCTATTCTGTTTTGACATCTCGATCAGGTCCTACAGTTCCCTCACCAATTTCTGTCACGGGGGTGGACGGGATCCCTTCCTTCCTACTTAAGACCCTGACACTTCCTGCATTACTGCAGGCGATTCTTCTCACACTCTTTTCTGGTCATACCTGCTTGTCTTGCACCTCTGCTTGATCACAATGTTCTCAGCCTTTTGGGGGCCACACTCACCTTGGCCCCCACACTCTCTCCTGAGTATTTCACAGAGGCCCTCCAGATCTTTCAGCCTCTGCACCAGCTTCGAGGACACCAACCAGGCGAGGATTGGCAGGTGGATTTCACTCACCTGCCCACACCTAAAGAACTCCGTTTCCTCCTAACTATGGTTGACACCTTTATCCTCAGGAAAGGCTGAGAAGTCCAATGGACTCATCAAACAACAGCTCACCAAGCTCTCCAAAGAACTCAGGTTCTATCTTGGCTCTCCCTTCTCCCCATTCCCCTTACCCGCCTCCAGGCCACCCCATGCTCTCTTGCAGGTTTGAGCCCTCTTGAGCTCCTTTATGGAAGGCCCTTCCTCCTCAATCACTGCCTTCCAGCCCAAACTCCCTCACTGCCCAGGTACCTCCCCTCCCTCTCTCTTCTGAGGTCCCTTCTCTGTTCATACTGGGATCCTCACCACCCCCTCAGCTGCCAAGCTCCTGGGATATTCTTGCTGGTACCACCTCTCGGCCCTGTCTCCTCTCTGAGGGGCCAGAAATCATCCAGGAATGTTTTACCCATTAAACCTGGGCTTTTCCAATTCGATCTGATTCAGTTCACTGCGTTGGCCGAGAGGCCTTCAGGAGGCCTAAAACTTATGGCTCTTCACTCTGCCCCTGCAAAGAGAAGATACAGACATCTACTACAGCTATTCCTGAGACCAGCCCTAAGACGGTCTCCCCTGTGTAAGTCACTCAGGATCTGAGTGCTGCTCACACTCCCAAGCTTGGTCTCAGAGGTCTTATTATCTCCCTACTCGCTCAGTAGGAAGTGCTCAGGTAGAGATCACAGAAACACGGAAGTTTCTAATCCTAAAAAGTCATAGACTAGCTTTTGTTTGCAAACTCCATGTCCCAGAACTCTCTTGTCTACCAAGATGCATGAACTCTGAGTTGAAGGCAGTTTGGGAGTAACAGTACAGAAAGACAGGGTGGTTTCTACAGTTCCTTTAGAACCCTCTCATTCTTGACCTGTAGGGGCCTCTTTGTCTTGTCTGGCCTTCAGAAGCACTGCTATGAGGCAGCTCCAGACTACCTTGTTTCTTATCACTATATCTAGACATTATGGAGCCTTCTAGACACTGGAAATCCTGTCTTTGCCCATAACCTATTTCTCCTAATTCTGTTCGTGTTACCTGACTGAAAGCAGTGATTATTAGAGTTGGTTCTTCTAACATGTGACCTGAGGATCAAAGACACCAGAGTCACTTTCATGTACTACTACAGAACATATGTTTAGATGTGCGAAGATATGTTGCATTCGTTTAATGATGTAAAGATGTGTTACATTTGTTCATGTTGTGGAATATTTGTTAAACTATGTAAAGATGTGCTGCATTTGTTTAATTATGTAAAGATGTATTGCATTTGTTCATGTTGTGGAATTTTTGTTAAACTATGTAAAGATGTGCTGCATTTGTTTAATTATGTCCCATTGAATTGCCTGGGGATTTCTGGGGCTAAACTAATCCCATCTCGACACCCATCTCCACCTTCTGACTTACTGTTTATTTTTAGGTTTCTTCTACCACAAATTTTCCTTAATTACCTCTCAGCTTTCTCTAAACTCTTTAGCAGGTTGTCTCTCTTTTGATACATCAAATTTTGAGCCGTGTGTGTGTGTGTGTGTGTGTGTGTGTGTGTGTGTGTGTACTGTAGTGATGTATGGTAGTCTATTGTGTGTACAACAGTCTATGACAGGAGACAGTAAGTACAAATGCAATGCTGTCTTGAGTGTTTTCCCTGGAAAACTGTGGAGTTCACTAATCTTGCTGAATGTCCCATTAAAATTAGAGCTGGCCCCAAATTCTGGTGTTCTTGATAGCCTGGCTTTTAGACTTATAGATCATGGTTCTTCAAAAGGAATGGGTAAGCCACGCATGGTGACATATGCCTCAAGAATAAGAGGCAGGAGGATTGCTACTTGCTGCAAGTTGGAAGCCAGCTTGATCTACATAGTGAGTCCTAGGCCAGTCAGGACCACAGCGCAAGGCTCTGTGTCAATGGTGATAACACAATAATATAATAAATAATAATCACACTTAGCCCTCAATTGCAAATGCTACTTATCACTATTGCTCATTAATTACACTGTGTTTCTCGGTGTACATTCTTGTTCACAAAGGTTAACTAAGCACGTCTAAAAACTTAGAGCAAACTACATACAACTATTTGTGTGGCTGGAAGATAAATGCTTCCTTGAAAATACATAGCAGTGAGCTTTAAATCGAAAATCCCAAAAACCATACCCCATATTTATTTGTAGGAGAGTAGCCATGAAGAAAAAGCCATCCATCTGGCATTCTACAGGGAGAAGCTTGAAGGCCTGAGGCAACGGCTTGTCACGACGGTATGTGGTAAAGGACCCAGGCCAGGTGACTTGTGGGTAAAAAAAGTCACTTGCATCACCACTCTCCATACATGTGCACGCGCGTGCACACACACACACACACACACACACACACACACACGCACGCACGCACGCACGCACGCACACTCGCACGCACACACACACGCACACACACACGCACACACACGCACGCACACATGCACACACGCGCGCACGCACACACACGCACACGCGCACACACGCACGCGCGCACGCACACACACACGCGCACACACACACGCGCACGCGCGCGCGCGCACACACACGCACACACACGCACGCACACGCACGCGCACACACACGCACGCACACGCACGCACACACACACGCACACACGCGCACGCACACGCACACACACGCACACACACACGCGCGCGCACACGCACACACACGCGCACGCGCGCGCACGCGCGCGCGCACACACACACGCGCGCACGCGCGCACGCACACTTGCACACGCACGCATGCATGCACACACACACGCACACACACACACGCACGCACGCACGCACACTCGCACACGCACGCATGCATGCACGCAGAAAGGCCAGGCATGGTGTAACATACCCTTAATCCTAGTACAAGGGAGGCAGAAGCAGGTAGACCACTGTGAGTTTGAGGCCAGCCTGCTCTACATATTGAGTTCCAGGCTAGCCAGGGATATGTAGTAAGACCTGGTCCAAAAAAAAAAAAAAAAAATAGAAGAAGGAAGAGGAAGAGAACAGGAAGGGCTACATTCTAGTTAACGTTGCCAGTGCTGGTGGTGCACTCCTTTAATCCCAGCACTCGGGAGGCAGAGGCAGATGGATCTCTGAATTCGAAGCCAGCCTGGTCTATAGAATGAGTTCCAGGACAGCCAGGGCTGCACAGAGAAACCCTGTCTCAACAAAACAAAACAAAACAAAAAACAAAAAAGGCAAGAGAGATACTAATGTAAACCTGCAATATTCCGTTTGCTTTCATCTTTCTCTGCAGCTTGGATCTACTTTTTATTTGAAAGTCACCAACTCGAACTAAACCAAAACGAAAGCAGAAAACTAGAACAAAAGCCACAAAGATGTAGTTTCCCTGCTCTGTCCATGACGCTCTGAGCAGAGCGACATAAGTACACAGGTGAGACAGTCATCCGTGGGACTTCATTTGTGCAAATGAGGGGCAGCTGGTGAATCTGAAGGCCCAGAGCAGAGCGTCAGGCAGAGTGAGGAACACATTATGCAAAAAAGCACGGTGCAGGAGTGGTTCACGACCCTTCATTTACTCAATAAATATTTACTATGTGACTGTCACTATATGACGTGGGGTGATAAGACAGACACAGCCTACCTCCTCATGGGATTTATTGTAAAATGAAGGAGATAAATAATTAACAAATGACTGGAGAAGTGGCTGTTTGGCTTTGGTGACAGGAATTACCACAAAGGAAGTGTGTACAGTGCGGTCTGAGATTGCCTAAGAGGCCCCCGACTGCCAACTCATTTTCTTTGTCTCCAAGCTTCTGACATTTACATAAAGGATTAATCTGGAATTTGTTAAGCTCATCTCTTACCTACAGCATTTGGCCTTGTCTGTGCCGTTCACCCTCTTTTCTAGAGTTCTGGTGAATCACCAGACATGTGTGGCTGCCATGCATCCAGAGTTTATAAGTTTATAATCATCAACACCACCTTGCTACACTGCGTCTCGTCTTGGGCATAGCTGATTAGGAGAGTTGTGGCTCTGGATAATGCAGAGAATATCTCTTGATTCCCTTCACTTCAAAAGTGGATCTGCATTGTCTATACAATGCAATGGGGGGGGGCACCTCCATTAAAAGACAGTGATCTATGGTCCACTCCCTTCTAGAAACGTCTCTATTCATGTCAATGGCAATGGACAAAATACTTGAAGTTGGCTACTTACAAAAGAAAGAAGTTTATTTGTTACCAGGTTCTGGAAGTTCAAGGGCACAATGCTGGCCTCAGCTCAGCCCTGGTGAGCTCTCAGTGGTGGAGGGCATCAGAATGTATGTAGTACGGTCAAGAAGGAGTGGCCGCTTGGCATGTCCTTCTGTAACAAACTTCTCAAAAGAATTAACCAGAAAAGGCTATCGAGATGGCTCCTAGGTTAAGAGCACTGGCTGCTCTTGCAGAAGACCTGGGTTCGGTTCCCAGCACCCACATGGCTGCTCATAACTGTCTGTAACTCCAGTTCTGGGGGATCTGATACTCCTTTCTGGTCTCTGCAGGCATGGTCCACATGTGGTGTGCAGACAATGCTTCAGGCAAAACAACACACATAAAAAGATAAATAACTAAACATTTAAAAAAAGAGAACCCTATCGGCTCTTTCTGAGGAAAATACCTCCATTGCTCCCCCAAGAGATCCTGCCTCTTAGAGGTTCCACATTACTGAGGTGGTGTGGAATCTTCACATGTCCAACACATGGGCCCTTGGGAGACACTCAACTGTATCCACACTGTAGCAATACCTTGAATGAAATGCTAATTGTCAGTTTCTGGGTCTAAAAGTATCAGCTCTACTCAGACACACATGTCCTAGTCAGTATCTACGGGCTTGACTAGCTGAGACAATGCATATTTAACATATATATAATCTGGTCTTGATTTTCACCTTTTCCTTCACCTCAATTTATGAGCAATGATATCTCCCAAGAAACTAGCATTTACGACTGTGGACATCAATCAACCTATGGAGAACAGAACTGAAAATAAGCCGAGATCCACGTATTCAGACTTTTCAACATTTGTTCAGAACTTCTGCAGACCTTGGCTGGGTTCCATGCTCAAGCGGCCTCAAGATGAAAAAAATATAATAACAATTTCTGGACAGTACACTGGATTGAGCTGATATAAAAGGATCAAATGGGGGTTGGGGTTTAGCTCAGTGGTAGAGCACTTGCCTAGCAAGCACAAGGCCCTGGGTTCGATCCTCAGCTACACATTAAAAAAAAAAAAAAAAAAAAAAAAAGGATCAAATGGTGATATGACTGAGAGGGGAAAGTCTAATATAAATTTAATTCAACGTAAGCTGATGTCAAATAAGGGAAACTCTCATGTGCCAGACACAAGACAGGAGTTGAACTCTCAAAAGACTATTGATTAATCAGTCTAGGTGCAGAGCTCAAGGACTGGGGGATTAGGGTTATTAGTCTCCTAGTGAAGATGGGAGATGAAGCACTGGGCTTCTTGTAAAAGCCAATGCTAATAAGGCTGTTTCTGCCCAAAATGATGGGCAGAATATTAACAACTGTCCCGAGAAATCAACAGAGGCTTTTTATCAAGGAAAGGTGGTACCTCTTAATAACCAAGGGCCACACTCCTGGAGGAGGGACAGAGGGAGGCCACAGAGGCTAAGTAAACAGTACGCTCTGAGTGGACAGATGGCCGGCTCCACGCAGAAAAGCAGAAGGCCGGGGCTATTCGTTTCTGCAACAGAAAGAAGAGCAATAAGAAGATGGGGTGGGTTACAGGTAAGTCTACAAAGGACGAGAAATCCAGACTCAGATGAGAGGGTGGATGAGGATGGAAAAGTGTCCCCACTGAGAGGGCTCCCTGACAGCTCCAACAGGGCGGCACCAGACCAGAAAGATCACTCAAACAGACTTGGAGGGGACATAGAACCTTCAACAAGATATGGAGAAGAAATCGAGATGTAGAAAGCAAGAGAGCTGCATGGAAATGCGCTCTCCTGGGAGGGCAGCAGGCCAAAGCTGAGCTTCCTCGGGTGCCAGAATTGGGGAACAGCAGGAAGCAGAGAGGGTGAGTCAACTGGGGGAATGGCCTGGGGCTTTAAATTCTCACAACCTACCCTTGGTGACACACTTCCTCCAGCGAAGTCACCCGTCCTAAACCTTTTCAAGCAGTACCACACACTGGGGACCAAGTGTTCAAATGTCAGAGACTAGATAGGTACTATCATCACTCAAACTGCCACACTTAATGCTACACAGAATGCCTGAGACAGGTAACAAGGGAAGGTTTATTTTGGCTCAAGACTGGTTTATGTTGACAGTTAGCTGACTCTGTGGAATTTGGAGTGTATTCTGAGATGAGAAGCATGCTGTAATATATATATTTTTTCTTTATTATTATGTGTTTTAAATTTTATACATCAGCCATGGGTTCCCCTGTCCTCCCCCCTCCTTCCCCCACCCCCACCTTCCCCCCAGCCCCTCCCCTCCATTCCCATGTCCTCCAGGATCAAGGCACCCCTGGGGATTCATTTAAACCTGATAACATGTGATGGAACAAAGTGCTGTACTCAGAGTCCCCCCAAAGTCCACCAAGAGACCGAATCTGATGCAAAAGCAAAGATTCTTTGTATTGTTACGAGTTAACTCAGGACCCTCCATCCATCTGATGTAGCAGCAGAGTAGGAGAAACTCTGAGTAGCAATGGAGTAGAGTTTTTAAAGCAAAGGGGGTCTTAGGGTCTACAGACCACATAGGTACAGACTCAGGATTGGTTTGTGTGAGTGGCAATCATGTCAGTAATTTTTAATTGGCTAGGGTTAGTTGGGGTTACAGTTACCAGTTTTGGGCAGGCCTAGACGAGTCCCAAGCTTTGTCCTTGAGCTGCCCTGGAGGCTGGCTGGCCTAGCATGTTCACATTAACTCACGCATGTAGCTCTAAGTTGGTGAGGGGTCCCAGACAGTGAACAACTGGCTGAACCTTGAGCAGTCAGAGTACATGCAGAAAGGGAGCTACCGAAAGGACTATGTCTTTTGTTCATGGCCCTCCAGAAACTGCTTGCTCCAGTCTCAGGAAACTGAAATTGAGGCCTGATCTCTGAGAGAAGACTGAGAAGCCTGTTATGGCGTCTGCTTGGTCCTTTCAAAAGCTGTTCACTTCACAGTAGCCGAGATGCAAAATAAGAGAAGGGACAAGGTCCCCATGTTCCTTTCAAAGGTGTGTTTGCAGGACAATTTCAACTTCCTCCTGGTGGGCCTCACCTCTTAAAGTTGCACCACGTGATGATGAAGACCAACTGTTCGTTTTTTTTTTTGTTTTTTCAAGCCAAGGTTTTTCTGTGTAGCTTTGAAGCCTGTCCTGGAACTCGCTCTGCAAACCAGCCTGGCCTCAAACTCATAGAGATTCGCCTGCCTCTGCCTCCCGAATGCTGGAATTAAAGGTGTGTGCCACCACCGCCTGGCAAAATCCAACTCTTTACAACATAAGTCTTTTGTGTGAAATTTCAAACAGTCAGAAGTATTAAATAAAATAGAAGTTGGGAGGAGTCAGGGGGATTACAGGAGTAGTGTTTGGGAGGTGTGAGTCAAGAGGGCAAAGTTTGGGGGCTGGAGAGATGGCTCAGTGGTTAAGAACACTGGCTGCTGTTCCAGAGGACCTGGGTTCAATTCCCAGCACCCACATAGCAGCTCACAGCTGTTTATGATTCCAGATCTAGGAGTTCTGAGACCTTCACACAGATACACATGCAGGCAAAACAAAACACTGATGCACAGTAAATAAGGTAAATAGAATTTTTAAAAGAGTGCAAAGTTTCAAATAGGTTGAAGAAATACATCTGGGGATCTATTGCAGGATGTAGTTAGTAACTGTGGTTTATAAGTTGCTGAAAGAGTGGATTTTAAACATTCTCACCACAAATGAGTTAAGTCTGTTAAGTGTCTGGTACATTATTTAGCTCTTTTTGACCATCACACAACAGACCCAGACTTTGAAACACTATACTTCATAAGTATATGCACCTGTTATTTCTCAATTAAAAATTAAAAAAAAAAAAAAGCCTACCCTGCTGTGGGATGTTCTGTATGTCAAATGTGTAAATGTGTTGCTCTGATTGGTTAAAATAAATAAAGTGCTGATTGGCTAGTAGCCAGACAGGAAGGATAGGGTAGGTGGGACAAGGAAGAGAAGGCTGGGAACAGGAAGGCTGAGGTGGAGAGATACTGCCAGCCGCCGCCATGACAAGATGTAAGGTACTGGTAAGCCACGAGCCATGTGGCAAAGTATAGATTAATAGAAACGGGCTAAATATAAGAGTAAGAGCTAGACAATGGTAGGCCTGAGCTAATGGCCAAGCAGTTTAAAGTGTCTGTATGATTATTTTTTACGTGGGTTGTGGGACCGCAGGAGCTTGGTGCCAAGCACCTGGAGAGAAGCTCTCCAACTACACTACCCAGCCAGGCAGTGGTGGCACACACCTTTAATCCCAACACTCAGGAGGCAGAGGCAGGTGGATCTTTGTGAGTTCAAGGCCAGCCTGGGCTACAGAGGGAGATCCAGGACAGGCTCCAAAGCTACATGAGAAACCCTGTCTCAAAAAACCCATGTGTTATAGGGTATTTGCCTCAAAATAATATAGAAAGAAGGCTGGAGAATTGGATTAGCAGTTGATTTCCAGCACCCAGCTAGTGGCTCACAACTATGTGGAACCCCAGTCCTAGAAGATCTGATACCTTTGCAGCCATTCCTTTCTGAGGTCCACAGTTCCTGGCCTGCTGTGTTTATCTTTTCTGCACATCTCCATGGCTGTTGCATGAGAGATTTCGGGGGGAGGGGATAACTCAGGGGAAGATGAGTATGAAGTCAAAATCACTTTGCCATCAAGGAAACAGAACACAACCCTCCACCTTTTACACATGGACTCGGTAGAGTGTCCCCATCTCTCCTTCACAGAGAAATTTCACCTCTGTCATCTGATAAGCACTACCCCTGTGGGATACACAGTAGCATGGTCCTATGATGTCATGAGAACAGGACGTCACCTCTGCGGTCCCCGCCCCCAAATACATCCTTCCAGTCTAGACACAGGAAAAATGTCACACCAATGCCAGCAGAGGAACACTCTGCAAGCCCACGGATCGACACACCTCAGCGTGGTCAGAAACATCAAAACCAAGGTGAGGTTTGAAAAACTGTCACAGGCAAGAAGAGCCCGTAGTGAGAACCTGACACCTCAGCGCTTTCCTGGAGGGGACCTCAAGACAGGAAAAAAGACATCAGGTAAAAACTTAGGGAAATTAAATTCATTAACTAAAATTAATTAAGACCTACAGTTTATCAACTTTGACGAGTAGGCTACACGAAGGGAACATGTTTATAATCGGCAAAGACTCATTCGCTTCATTATTTTTCAGTAAATTTCAATTTGTCTTTTAAACAAACGGTTGACATTGGCATGTGATGTTTTTATTTATTAGCAAGTTTTTAGAATAAAGTTTATCAAATGTATCATAATTCGTATTACATACTATTTTAGATTGCGGTATTTTGTATGTACATGGTAAGTATGATATTTGTGTATCTTATGAGGACATGGACCTGCATAAGGTTGAATCAGTAATTTGAGCAAGTGTGAATTTTAATACCCCGAGAACCGCTGATGACAAGATGGGACTGCCCCCATTTTGTCTTTATGCTCACCATCTGTTCTCCAACAGAAACAACCTTGTCCCTTGGGATAATCTCCTATCTAGTAGATATTGATAGTTGTATACAAAGATACTGGAGGGTCCCCAGAGGAGCCAGGGACCTCTTCCTGTCACACATGGTAGGTACAGGGCTGCCTGATATGCACAGGTGGTTCCAGCCCAGAGGCTTGAAACAGGAACCACTGGCACCCCAGGGGAGTGTGCTACAGGCTCCTTTCTTTCCTTCCCTGCTGTTTCTTAGCAGGAAGTGGTTCAGGAACCATTTGCAGGTCAATCAGTCAGTGACACTCTCCTGGTAAATCCTGGTAGCTAGAGGTGTAATCTAAGATGCCTAATTAGAATGAAGAGAGAGATTTTCTAGTTTGCAGCCATCTTGTAACCATAAGGCTATCTGTGCTAAGAATAAAGCTGACACAAGGAAAATGAGGCCCAAGAGGATTGTGGGAAACTAGAGCTGAAGCCATATGTGTATCCTCACCTCACCTGGACACTGTCCCGGAGACTGGAGGGGCAGTTATGTCAAAAGACATCCCTACACCTCCCACAACAGGAAGTGTAGGGGCCTTGTTTTCTCTTCCTGTCCCTTGGAGTCTTGAGGTGTACAGATGCTCAGATTAATCAATCTGTTGAGACTACCCTGGGCCTCTGTACTGCAGAGACCGGGCACACGCTAAGAGAAGCAAGGAGAACAGTGTGGTAGGGTCAGCAGAGGTGACCAGTGTCCAGTGCAGTTCCCCCGCCTGTCCCTGTGTCCTGGGTCTTGGCTGAGTTACCCCACAGCCTTCCCATCAGTTCTATCACCTATATGATATTCCTCTAATAACCTGCTTCTCTGATTAAGTTACTCAAAGTCTATTTTTTGCTGTTTGTAACCAAGAATCTCTACTTGCGCCCAGGGCACATAGCTTAGTGGCAGAGCATGCATGATGACCTAGCTTCGGTCTCTGATATTAGAAGTCAGGAGGGAAATGTGGTGGAGGGATGGGTAAGGGATGAGTTGGAGGTAGAGAGTGGAGGGGTAGACTGGATCAAAATGCATTATGTCCTTATATGAAATTCTCAAATAATAATTTGTTAAAAAAAGAACCATGGTGTCTGTGTGTGTGTGTGTGTGTATTTAGACAGTGTGGAAAAGACTTTGCAATAATGTATAGTTTCTGTAGCCTCAAGATGTTGGCACGTGGACGGGAAAGCAGAATATATAGTGTGGTAAATGTTGAAAGACTCTCCACAAAATACACCAAGAACTCAGTGGTGGGAGGACCCCTTTTTCTCTTGGGGGTAAAGGGAGGGAGTGGGGTCAGGCCTTACCTAGAAGTGGCAGTAACTAAAGATTTACAAGGCCATAAAATTTCATCACAGAGATGGAAAGGAAAGGGACTGTGTGTAAAAAAAAGTGAAAAAAAAAAAAAACCATGCTGAGAAGGAGCTGAGGATAAGGTCATTTAGGTGTGAACAAAACTAGATCTAAGATTAAAGAGGCCTGCAAGATGTCTCAGTGAGTAAAGCAGTTTCCTTGAAAGCCTAATGACTGAAGTTCAGTCCCTGAAGCCCATTTAAGGTAGAAGACTAGAACTCACTCTTGCAAGTTGTCCCCAGATCTCCACGTGTGTAGCATGCCATGTGTACTCACACTCACACACACATATACATTATACCACACTCACACACACATATACATTATACATACAGGCATACATTAAGAAGGAAGGAAATGTAAAATAAGGAAGGAAGAAGTGAATAAACTTATTGATTGAGGAGTAAATATGAAGACTAGATGAGAGAAGATTTTTGAGAATGAAGAGCTGGATAATTGGATTAAGCAAGTTCTTAAAATGTTTCAGTTGGCCTTCCAAAGTGCTGTAGAATTATTCTAGTCTGAATTCTATCAGGCGTGGGGAATTTCAGCCCAAAAGTTGGCAGCAGAAAAGGCCATCAGACTGAGGAATGGACAGGGTCTAGAGAGCAAAAATCCAGCCCCAAGGACAGTCACTGAAGACAGGGCAAAAGCATGAATTCTTTCAGGTTTACAAAGCTTTGTTCAGACAGAGATGGAGCAAAGCAAACAAGGAACATATGGGGAAAATGGAAAACAAATATCAGCATGGCAAAATCAAATCGAACTACATCAACAATTGGAAGCTGTAAATGTTTAGACACCCTAATTAAAACACAGAGCATCTAACCTATCAATATTGGCTCATAAACTGCGCTGTGGACTGAATCTCATCCTCTTTGAAATTCATGTGTTAGAGCCATGACTTCCCAGAGCACCTGCATCTGGGATCAGCAGATGTACGATCTTTAGCTTGGGAGAGAGTCTTGAAGTTAGCGATGTTCTAAGAGTGGATTCCTAACTTGATACGACTGTGGCCTTAAAAGAAATTCTCTTCCCTCCTCTTCATAGCAAGTTCCAGGCCAGCTAGAGTGATATTATATCACCTCAAAACAAAACCCAACAAAACAGACAAAGAGAATTTAAAAGTAAAGAATACCACTGTAGCTGAAGTTTTCCTGTGTTCTGGCTGGCCAGCAGTTGGGACAAATCTCTCGCCCCTCGTGTCCCCAGGTAAGCACACAGAGGCTTATATTAATTTTAACTGCTTGGCCATTAGTTCAAGCTTAGTATTGACTGGCTCTTACACTTAAACTCAACCCATTTCTGTTCATCTTTATGTCGCCACTTTTTCCGTGGCTTTACCTGTGTGCCATTACATGCTGCTCCCTGGACAGCAGGCTGGCATCTCTTGACTCAGCCTTCCTCTGCCCAGAATTCTCCTTGTCTGCTTACCCCACCTATACTTCTTGCCTGGCTACTGGCCAATCAGTGTTTTATTAAACCGGTGTACAAAAGCTTTATCCCACAGCATTTCTCCTTTTTTGTTTAATTAAAAAGGAAGGTTTTTAATTTAACATAGTAAAATTACATACAACAAAACAGTTATCAAGCAAGAACTACAGTTACAATATCTAGTCTATTTGTATTTGACAAAATTAAAGAAAATATTCTATCATCTCTCCTATATTTGTGAGTCCAAGGTTTCATATCTAACTTATCTCTTATCATAATCAAGTAAAACCATAATTATAACTATCTAGTCTTCAACTACATCAAAGACCCCAGAAGGATATAACATTATCTAAGTAAACAGGAAAAGCATTGTAAGCAACTTCTAAAAATTCTGGAAATGACAGAGACAGCTGCCTGCCTAGACAGTCATGCAAAGTTCCTCTGCAATGTTGGGGCACCCATCTTCAGCCTAAAGGCCTAGAGTTCTTTAGTTACTTCTCTGTGTCCTTTAGAATGCCTGACAGCTTCTTCTGCAAAACAGGGACCTGAAGGATCATCTCACCTTGCAAAGTTCAGTGGTCACCTTCCTATGGGTCCTGTATGTCCAGTTTACACAACATACTGTCAAGCAGTCAAGGTAAGGGTGTTTTTTGCCCAGAAGCTAACTTTTGCCACAAAGAAAGCAAACTCCATAATGAATTTCTTCAATGCCCATTATTTTCTCTGAAGTAGACTGGTGCTGCCAGGACCAGACATGTCTCATTGTCCAGGAAAGTCTAAGTTTTTAAAATATTTTAAATGCCATATTCTGTAGGTCTTTAAAGTGTTTTAAGACTACCTACCTAATTGATAGATATAATCTATCTATGTATATCTGGAAAACCTAATTTGACTATAAGTTTGAAGATCATAGAAGACTTATTATTAATCTGTATTTCTTAATTGTCCATTATAATTTACATAATACCTCAAACAAGAGTAGAAATATACATGTAGTATAACAAAATTAACTTTAAATTTACTTTTACTGTCCCTTTAAAAGACTTTATTTTTTTTAAACTATTTTTTATGTAACTGTCTACATTCATTTTTCTTTCTTTTTCTTTTCTTTTTTTTTTTTTTAAGCTGGGGATCAAATCCAGGGCCTTGTGCTTGCTAGGCAATCGCTCTACCACTGAGCTAAATCCCCAACCCTTCATTTTTCTCTCTTCCAAATCTACATACATTTTTATACACACTGTAAACCATTTAAAGTCTTGTTTCACCTGAATCTGCCTTATAGTGAATCTATTGCTTTAAACTGCAGTGGTCAGTACTGAAGCAGAACCCTTGGCTGCTGACTCTGCCCATCTTAGCTTTCCAACATGGTGGAGATAATTCACTGACAGCTCTGGGCAAACCATGCTCATCACTGACTCTGTGAAGCAGTGGGTCTATGCTTCCCAGCAGTGTGTAGCCCAAAAACCTTTTTTTTTTTTTTTTTTTTTGTACTAGCAAAAGCTATATCCACCACGCACCATGCTGCATGGCTTGCAGATGCCATTGTGTACCGTGGCAGGAATGCGCCATACTGCACTCAAGCCCATACGCCATGAACCCTCCATACTGTAGCTCAAACCTGCAGGTTGTGGCATCTCTGTATCACAGCTTTCCTGAGAGACACAACTAGGAAACTGCTCTTGGCTCCATTTTAGAACTCTTTTTTAAAGCTTTCTCAGGTTTTAGGTGGAAATTCTTGCCCCACATTGGACACCATTTGTAGCTGAAAATTTTCCTGTGTTCTGGCTAGGCAGCAATTGGGACAAATCTCTCCCCGTCGTGTCCCCAGGTAAGCACACAGAGGCTTATATTAATTTTTTGTTGTTTTTTTTTCGAGACAGGGTTTCTCTGTAGCTTTGGAGGCTGTCCTGGAACTCGATTTGTACACCAGGCTGGCCTCGAACTCACAGAGAACCACCTACCTCTGTCTCCCGAGTGCTGGGATTACAGGCATGCGCCATCACCGCCCAGTGGCTTATATTAATTTTAACTGCTCGGCCATTAGTTCAGTCTTAGTATTGACTAGCTCTTACACTTAAACTCAGCCCATTTCTGTTAATCTATATGTTGCCACTTTTTCCGTGGCTTTATCTGTGTGCCATTACATACTACTCCCTGGACAGTGGGCTGGCGTCTCTTGAGTTAGCCTTCCTCTTCCCAGAATTCTCCTTGTCTGCTTATCCCACCTATACTTCTTGCCTGGCTACTGGCTAATCAGCGTTTTATTAAACCAGTGTACAAAAGCTTTATCCCACAGCATACCACTGTAGATAAAGTGAATTCATAATACCAAGAGACCAATTAATCACAAGTACATACTGATCTTCACCATTTATATGCCCAACAACACAGCTTCAAGTAAACATGAAGGAAGTAGGCATGCTGGCACACACCTGTGATACCAGCAATCAAGAGAATCGAAAGTTCCAGGCCAGGCAGTGCTACACAGTGAGGCCCCCACTCAAAAAAAAAAAAAAAAAAAGTGTGTATGCATGCATACAAGAGTTAATGAGTGAATGTCTAAAGACAACTCATGGAAGTCAGTTCTCTCTTTCTCCCATGTGGCCAGGTTAGCCTTGAACGCATAGAGATCTGCCTGCCTTTGCCTCCCCAGTGCTGGTATTAAAGGCGTGTGCCACCACTGGCCAGCCTGGTAAAGGTTTTATAAGCAGAATGTTTAGATAAACTCCACAATGAGAATGAAAGACTGGTAGACTGCTCAGTCAGTACAGTGCTTGTCAATCAGACATGAGGATCTGAGTTTGGTCACCAGTACCTACATACAAGCCAGATGTGCTGTCACATCCCCATACACACACACAAGCAAGTACACCAGAAATAAAAATATGTAAATAGGGTTGGGGATTTAGCTCAGTGGTAGAGTGCTTGCCTAGCAAGTGCAAGGCTCTGAGTTCGGTCCTCAGCTCTGAAAATAAATAAATAAATAAATAAATAAATAAATAAATAAAACCTTCCATCTTTAAAAAAAAATGCAGGAAAAAACCAGGTGTAAACTGGGTATAGCGGCACATGCCCTTAGCTCCAGCACTCAGGAAGCAAAGGCAGTCAGATTTCTGTGAGTTTGAGGTCAACCTGGCCTACAAAGTGAGTACCAGGATAGCCAGAACTACATAATGAGACCCTGTCTTGAAACAAAATAAAGCAAACAAACAAAAATGCAGGCAAAACCCCAAAGTGTTATTTGGAATTTTCAGGTTGTTTTTTTTTGAGACAGAGTCTCATACTATAGCCCAAATTGGCCTGCAATTCACTACGTACCTTATGGTAACTCTTCTGCTTCTGCTTCTGCTTCCTCAGTGTTGGGATTGCAGGCCTTGACCACCCCACCTGGCTCAAACTGATGTTTGAACACCTGTGGTTCTAGCAACAATCAAAAAGTAGACTTGAAATAAGTGTACATCAGGAAATGAACAGATAAAGAAACAATGGAGTATGATCCAGCATTAAAAATGAAGGAAGTAATGATACGTGCTGTATGTAACACAAATGAAATGACTATAAAGACTGTAAACTATGTGACATGAGCAGTTCTAAGAGAAGATGGATGCCAGATGGGCATGGCAGCACACAATAATTCCAGAACTTTCCAAGTGGAGGGCGGAGGATCAGAAGCAAGCCAGCCTTGGTACCCTGGACTACCTGAGGCCCTGTATTAAAAAAAACAAAACAACAGACCAACAAACAAACCAAAAAGGACAAGTGTCAGCCAAGTGCAGCAGCACACATCTTAGCACCAGCTATTTCAGAGGCTGAGGCAAGAAGATACCTGAGCCCACAAGTTCTGGGCCAAACTAATCAGCACTGAGACCGTGTGTGTGTGTGTGTGTGTGTGTGTGTGTGTGTGTGTGTGTGTACATATTTATTTACAGACCACATTGTCTGTGTAATTCCACTCACGAGAGCCCTAATAGTAAAATTCACGGAGACCATAAGCAGAACGGTGTCCCCAGAGGCTGGGAGGCTGGAGGAAGTTACTCTGATGGGTACCTCGGATTTCAGTTCTGCAGTGCGAGGAGTCTTAGGGTGGATGGTGGTGCTGGTAGCATACTGTGAAAGTCCTCAGTAACACTATCCACATAAAAAAGGCTGCTGTGGAAAATTGTAAGTCGTGCATATTTTACCACAACTCAAAATACCTCGGTAATATACATAAATGGAAAAGTCATAATGAGCCTGTTGTTTTGTTCAATTAACATACACTAATAATATAAAAGCTGGCTGTGAGGAAAACAAATAACTCAATTATATAACCTGGACAAAATACTTGAACAGCTACTCCGTGAAGAAGATATACAGACGGGCTGGTGATTAAATGACAGACAGCGGGTAAAGGGACTTGCTGCCAACCTGACAACCAACCTTGTTTGATCCAAGAGCTCACACAGAGGAAGGAGAGAACCGACTCCTGAAAGGTGGTTTCTAACCTCCGTGTGTGTTGTCACAAACATTCTCTCTCCCCCTCCCTCCCTCCATCGATCCATCCCCCCCACACACACACAATTTAATTAATTAATTAATTGGGGCTGCCTTCAACCTTGGCCAGGGAAGCTTCTTGTCCCGTGGTCGTCAGTTAAAGCCCAGACTCATAACTGGTCAAGGTGCTGAGAATTAAGTGTCTATCGAGTGCTCAGTCTTAAATGAGACATCTGTATCTCCCAGTTGAGCATTGAGGAACAGGGGGAGAAAGGGTGTAAGAGATGCAGGGCGGAGAGGTGCACTGTGAAATGCTCTTTGGGACATGATACGGCCATTGCACCATGAACTCACTGTAGCTATGGTTACCTGCCAGAGTTCAATCAACTCCAGAAAATAAGTCAACCTCCCAACAGGCGACATTAATTGGACTCAGTGGGTCATTAACAACACACAAACAAATAAACAAAAGTAGCACACTCCTTTATGTCTAGACTCAGGAGGCAGAGGCAGGAGGATCACTGTGAGTTAGAGGCCAGCCCAAGTCTACAGAGTTCATTCCAGGTCAGTCAAGGTTACATAGTGAGACTGTCTCAAAAAACAAAACTATGTGCTACAGAGCCAAACAGAGAATTCTCAACAGAAGAGTCTCAAATGACTGAAAGACATTGAAAGAAATGCTCAACATCCTTAGTCATCAGAGAAATGTAAATCAAAACGACTCTGAGATACCACCTTACACCTGTCAGAATGGCTAAGATCAAAAACACTAGTGACAGTCAATGTTGGAGAGGATGTGGAGCAAAGGGAACACTCCTCCACTGTTGGTGGGAGTGCGAACTGGTACAGCCACTTTGGAAATCAGTATGGCAGTTCCTCAGAAAATTGGGAATTGCGGGGCGGTGGTGACGCATGCCTGTAAACCCAGCACTCAGGAGGCAGAGCCAGGCAGATCTCTGTGAGTTCGAGGCCAGCCTGGGCTACCAAGTGAGTTCCAGGAAAGGTGCAAAGCTACACAGAGAAACCCTGTCTCGAAAAACAAAAAACAAAAAAAAAAAAAAAAAAAAAGAAAAAAAAAAAAAGAAAAGAAAAGAAAATTAGGAATCAATCTACCTCAAGACTCAGCTATACTACTCTTGGGCATATACCCAAGGAATGCTCAATTATACCATAAGGACTCATGCTCAACTATGTTCATAGCAGCATTACTTGTAATAGCCAGAACCTGGAAACAACCTAGATGCCCCTCAACGGAAGAATGGATAAAGAAAATGTGATACATATACACAATGGAGTACTACTCAGCAGTAAAAAACAATGACATCATGAAATTTGCAGGCAAATGAATGGAACTAGAAAATATCCTGAGTGAGGTAACCCAGACTCAGAAGGACACACATGGTATGTACTCACTCATAAGTGGATACTAGATGTAAAGCAAAAGATAACCAGACTACAACCCACAGCTCCAAAGAAGCTAGGTAACAAGGAGGACCCTAAGAGGGAGGCATGGATCGCCCTGGGAAGGGGAAATAGATGAGATCACCATGAGTAAATTAGTAGGGATTGGGGGAAATAGAGTAGAGGATGGGGGATGAGAACATAAGGGAATGGGATGGTCGAGCTGGAACAGGGAGAGCAATGAGAGAGATACCATGATAGAGAGACATCACGGGGATAGGGAGAAACTGGGTGCTAGGTAAGTTCCCAGGAATCCACAAGGATGACCCCAGCTTAGACTACCAGCAATAGTGGAGAGGGTGCCTGAAGTGGGTTACCTCAGTAATCTGATCATCATAGAGCCTTCATACAGTAACTAATGGAAGCAGATGCAGAGATTCACAGCCAAGCACTAGGTCCAGCTCCAGGAATCCAGTTGAAGAGACAGAAGAGGGATTCTATGAGCAAGGGGCATCAAGATCATGATGGGGAAACCTACAGAGACAACCAAACCAAACTAGTGGGAACTTATGAACTTTAGACCAGCAGCTGTGGAGCCTGCATGGGACTGGACTAGGCCCTCTGTATAAGTGAGACAGTTGTGTAGCTTGGTCTGCTTAAGGGGCCCCCTGGCAGTAGGATCAGGATCCATCCCTGGTGAATGAGCTGGCTTTTTGGAGCCCAGTGCCTATAGTGGAACCCCTTGTACAACCTTGATGCAGGAAGGAAGGGCTTGGACCTGACTCACCTGAATGTCCCAGGCTCTGCTGACTCCCCATGGGAGGCCTTACCTTGCTGGAGGGGGGAATGGGGAGTGGGTTGGGAGGGTGAGAAGGCTGGGGGTGGGGGGAGGGAAGAGAGGAGGATCAGTGGTTGGTATGTAAAATTAATAAAAAAATTAACAAAAAACAAAACTAAACCCAAAACAGAAGGAGGAAGAATGGGGAGGTAGATATGTTGGGAGTTCCCAGGAGGAATGGGAGGGAGGAATTAGGAGTTCCTGGAGGAAGTCGGGGGCTGGGGGGAGTGGGGAGAAGGAATTGGGGTCTGGGAGGAAGTAGCAGTTGGAATACATATGATAAATACACATTGTTCCATCTGTGAAATTGTTAAAGAATAAATAAAATATTCTATTTAAAACTTGTTAAAATTAAAAATAATCTTCTCTAGTTTACTTTCCATTGCTGTGATAAAGACCATAACCAAAAGCAATCAGGGAGCAAAGGGTTTATTTCATCTGACACCTCACATCCATCATGAAGGGAAGCCTGAGCAAGACTCAAGGCAGGAGCTGGAGGCAGGAGCTGATGCAGAGCCCATGGAGGGGTGCTGCTTACTGGCTTGCTCATCATGGTTTGCTCAGCCTGCTTTCTTATAGAACCCAGGACCACCAGCCCAGGGATGGCACACCCACAGTAGGCTCTCCCACATCAATGGTCAATCAAGAAGAATGTACCACCTTTTAGTAACCTTTTCATTCTACCAACTGATGAATGGATAATTGTAGGACAGCCAACTGATAGGCAGCTGCCCAGCTCCTTTGTATTATTCTTTCTCATTAAAAAAGAAAAAGAAACATGGATAAATCACAAAACCATTCTGCTGAATACAAACAGTCAGACAGAGCAATACTACATACTGATGATTTAATTTATACTAAGTTTAGAAACTGTGGACTCAATAGTGGCAGGACACACATCCATGGTTAGCAGAGTTACATGCAGGGGGAGTACATGGGAGGGAGGGAGGGACAGACTATACTGGGACAGAAAGAATTGTGTGTGGGGGGATGCTGGATGGTTTCATTATCTTGATTGTGATGATAAGGTCCGTGGCTGGATCCATAAGCCATACATAATCTAACAAATTATACACACTAAATTGTTCCACTCACTGTATGTCAATTGTACTTCAATAAAGCTATTAACAAAATAAATAAGGGAGCTTTGTGAACTCAGACTCGATCTGCTTCGGTGGATTCCATCTGTTGGTGGAGACAGAGATTAAGGACCACGACGATTTGGAGTTTTCACTTTGGGAAGCATCCACGGGAGGCGTGGTATGCAGTGGGATGAAACAAATGTCGCTAAGCAGGATGGAGGGTTCTGAAGATATTAAAATTTTGCTCTGCACTTAATCAACTTGGAAAGCCTTGAAGTCAGAGAATACTAGATCCAGGAGGAAGCTGAAAGAGGAAATATAATCAAATTCCTTTTGCAGACGAGGAAATGAACGAACAGAGATGAAGTGTCAGTTTATAGAGGCGAAGGTAGAACATGGGGCCTCCAAGTCCTTCTCTAGTAACTGCTTTATCCAGTACCTGAAAACTACAATCTCATCTGTGGATGAAAGCAAAATAAAACAGTTGCCATGGACACTGAATTCTGACACGGCCAGAAAGTGCAGGGGGATCCATGATCCCTGCATTCAGATCAGACCCCAAGTCCTCCTAGATAGGCCATTACTTCTTGGACAGCAGCACTGCCTTCCTACCCTTAGAGTTCAGGCAATCTGCAGCCTCCTGTGATGTGAATCCTAATAAACAAGTAAGTTCTGCAGACCTCATCTGGAAAGAAAGCACATGCATTCCAAATATGACTGGTGTATTAGTAAACAATGTGAGTCTGAAGCAAATTATCCTTTGCCCAAATGAGATCTCAGGAGCTAGGACCACTTGGTGAAACTTCCCTCAGATCAATGGAGCTAGCTGGTATATACAAAATGTTCATGCATGCACACGTGTGCACACACACAGACTTGCACACTCACACATTTACGTGCACAATCACTCTCAAACATCTACCTGCTCTCTCAGTGTTCTGTGTGTGTTTTAAGTAATATCCAAAGCCAGTCATGGTGGCTGGCACCTATAATTCTAGCACTTGGAAGGCCGAGGCAGGAGAATTGCCATGATTTGTGGGACAAATTGGGCTACCTAGTGGGTCCCTGATTCAGAAAGAAGAAAAAAAGCAACTACCAAATCTTTTCTTCTGAGATCCTATAACTTCTTTCCCATCAAATCACAGCTGCAACCTTCCATAAACAATTCCAGGTCCTTTAAAGAAAAGCTATCCCACTTACTGTATTATCTGTGAACTTAACCTTTTAACATCTGTAAAACTGCTGTACCAAAGGATGGAAGTCCACTATATCCACATATGAAACGACATAATGAAAGAACCACATAACATGGTGATTTAACAATGGTCTGTGTGTAATTAGCACAGAGCTGTCCTGGGAGTATATACCTTTGAGAAACTAATCTTGGGTCCAGTTGCTATGCAGGCTACTGTACACACACACACACACACACACACACACACACACACACACACCTCATTCCACCACTACTAAGCAGATGTCCTAACAGGCTACTGTACACACACACACACACACACACACACACACACACACACCTCATTCTACCTCTACTGAGCAGGTGTCCTAACTTAAATTTCAGGGCTAATAAGAGAAGAAAAGAAAGTGCCCTTTTCAGGGCAGGCCCCATAATAGCTATCCTTACCTGCAGAATATGGGTCCCTTGCTCCTCCTGACCTGTGACTTACTAGGACAGATGGAAGGGGTTAGCAGTGGTCAGTTCACATGATGGTCATGGCTTAGCAATCTCAGGTGTTGAATATGGTATAGGTCAGAGCATGTTCCATCATGATCCACATCAGGATCTCCTAGGAACCTGGATAGAGCGAAGAGTCTTGAGCTCAACCCCATGACCCGCCAAACCAGAACATCTAGGATAAAGCCAAAGAATCAGCAATCCGGTGAGGTTTCAATACCCCCAATCTTTGGGCTGAAACCAATGAACTACACTCCTCCTGAAATACAGTGAAAACACACGTCACAGAATCAGGTTACTTGGAGAGCGGTAGGGATAGGGCTCAATGGCTGAGAGTTCCAGAGGACATGAATGAGCTTGGTTCCTAGCACCCACAACAGGCAGCTCAGGGGCTCTCATGACCTTGTCTGGGCTCAGCAGGCACCCTGGTGCACATGCATCCTTGGACACACATTGAAATAAAAAAATAATTTTTTTTGATAGAACAAAGACAAGCTACTTCTACCAAAAACAACTGGCTCTTGCTGTTTTGTGTATCGTTACTATTCAGTTACAATGGGTTTTGTCCAACATCAGACATTATTGTTAAGGATTTTTCATGTGTTGACTTACAACAGAGAGTTGGTTTTAAAAAAGGAACATGCCAGAGAGGGCCTTGATAGATTAGAGAGTGCTGTTCCGTAGCTGGTTCATTAAGTTCGTGTCCCATCTGTCTGTCAATATTTTTTCTAGAACTTTGAATTAAATTCTCTGGTGTGTTCTGAAACAAAGGTGGGACATCTGTAGCTTCCCAATGAATGATTTCTCTCTTCCATCATCTAGCTGCTGATTAAATGGAATGAGGTTCTGCATTTGTGTATGATGATATAGTTTGGATAAAACAGCACTAAAATTGCACAGACATTATAAGAACCTTAAAGGGATATAATTATTTTTTCTGGAGCAGACAGTGGTTATTATAATGTGTGTGATATTTTGCAATCATTATCAAGTGTT
The DNA here is from genome assembly GCF_903995425.1 of Onychomys torridus. Classification (NCBI taxonomy): domain Eukaryota; kingdom Metazoa; phylum Chordata; class Mammalia; order Rodentia; family Cricetidae; genus Onychomys; species Onychomys torridus. Next base: position 35,028,736 of record NC_050457.1, on the reverse strand, counting down.
GCTTTGATAGTTAATATCTTTCACCTTGGAAAGTGAGCATTTTATTATGCTTCAAGTCACAAGCAAAAGATTGAAATACCTTAAGTCCTTCCTTATTATTCCCAAATACACATTATAAAATAATTAATGACAGTATGTAATATTCAGGAGGCAAAATGCCAGTTCTCCCTTCGAGCATGCATTTGCCACAGGACGCTGTAATGAAGATGCTGTTCTTGAAGTCAACTGAAGAAGACGGGCACACACAAAAGTGGGCAGAATTAACGTGGATTCGCTTTGTCTCCCTAGAAACCATTAAAGCAGGAGTTACTAAAATGGAATGTAGCATACAACAGTTGGAAAATGGCACCACTTACTTGAGAATCAGTGTGAGAATCAGCTGCGTGCTGGGAACTTACATTCTCAGGAGCGGTGTTCATCCTGCCCACTGTGTCTCTAAGAAGACTCCCCACACCATGACCGTCAAGCTCGATGAAGTGTATAGTTGATACTCACAACTTACAATTAAATAAGATTATTTCGGGGGGGCGGGGGGGGGGAGGAAAACATACAGAATGTTTATCATTGTTGATACTAAGACATCCCGTGGGTGCTCATCCACCATCCTGCAACTTTGCTGGATGTTTGGAAATGTTTGTAACAGTAGAGAGACGGCTGAGGCTGTATGTACAGTGTGCTTGTCTAGTGTGTGAGCCCTGAGGTTGATCCTCAGGACTGAAAAAGAAAATGGAGAGAAACAGGCATGGTGGCCTTGTTTGTAATCTAGCGCTTGGGACCTGGAGGCAGGAAGTCTAGTTTTAATAAAGGAAAGGAAGCTGGGTGTGATGATCCACACCTTTAATCCCAACACTGGGGAGGCAAAGGCAGGCAGATATCTGTGAGTTCAAGGCTATCCTGATCTACATATTGAGTTCCAGGCTAGCAGGGGCTAAACAATAAGAGCCTAGAGACAGACAGAGACAGAGAGAAATAAAAGAATAGAGGCTTTAGACATTTAAAATCCATAGGGATATTTCCAGTCTCCCTGGAAACCTCAGAAAACATATCCAAGCCTGAGAGCATGATTTACCATGTGATTCCTGTTTTTAACTGCTCAGTACGGCACTCCTCAAAAATCATGGCCAAAGAAGGAACTGAAACCTGCACCTGCCTGCCCCACACGGTTCTTTTGACACGGAGGATATCCCCTTCAAGGTGCGATTGTGTCCTACCAGTCAACAATAGCTTCCTGCCCCTAAGCCTGTAGCTGTGGATCTGTCCTCTTCCTTAGGCTGTCAACTGCACTGTCGGCGTGCAGATCAAAGCCAGGAGTTTCCTCAGACAGCACCTTCCTCAGAGTCTGCAAGATGCTTTTACAGGATGCTGGAAAAGGTTTCTAGATAGACTTGATTCCAGGCTGAAATATCACCTATCAAAATAAAGGGCACAGTGGATTCAGCCATGACATGGTGCTGGAGAACCACGGTTCTCTCCTGGAGCAGTCACGGGCGTCCATGTGTGGTATGGGTTTAGATCACTTATGTAAGCTACACATGTTTTCATTAAGAGTTTGAAGTAACAGGCTGGTGTCAGATTCCTTTTTCTCCCTCCCTATTACTGGCTTCTGGCTTTCTTCCCCTGTCTGCATTGGTCTTAGCTCGGCCTGTCAAATTTGAAGGCGGGCAGGAGCCACACTCTCCTGCAAAATCAGGAGGGACCTACTGGACCTCACAGTTCTCCCAGACCTGATTGGCAGTATAGGCTCATTTTCATTTAGTGAATTGTTTCACTTTATACTTCTCATGCACAAGGAACCTTCCAGCCACCAGCCTTGACCTCATGATCTCACCAATCTGTATTTCAATCCCTCCTCACCTAAATAGGAACAGTGTTCTCCCTTTCTCTCTCCCTCCTTCCTTCCTTCATTTCTATAAGTCCGACAAACACCCACACTTCATGTTCCTAATGCTAGCCCTGAAGCTCCCTGACCCATTATCCGGTCCACAGCTGGTTCCCCTCCACACCTGCCTTACCATCATAGTTCCACAGTCCGCAGACTCTTGAGCCCTACTTAGTAAACGCTGGCTTCCATTGTCCTATAAAGATGCAAATTTATAGAAACAGTATGTCTCCTATAACCAGCTGAACCTACTTATACTGTCTTAAAAAAAAAAAAAAAATCCTTGGGTATGGCCCCATGAGTTCCTGACAGCCAGACATTTCCATCATCCTCACTGTAAACATCTGGTTCCAGGTGTGTGGTAAAAGACCCGGCCAGACCCACCCAGCAGCACATGTCCCTGAGGCACCTGCAGGGTACCAGGTGCCATGCCCATCTGCTCCCGGTGTTAGAAGCACTACATGCTGACTAAGCTGGGTTTGAGGGTGCGGTGGGTTAGGACTGTGAGTGTGAACTGTAAACACAGGACCCGGGACTTTTAGGGCAGAGTGCATGGCACAGGGTTTTATTCAGCACCACACCTCAAATACTCAGCAAACAGCCCCAGTGAAGGGCACTCCCTAAGCGGCAGCACTCCATTTTCCAAGGTTTGTTGATTCACCCGAATCTTCTACCCCAGCCCAACTCTCCTTAGGAGACAGGCTGACTGGAGGCAGTGTCACAGGGGGAGAAAGGTGAAGCAGGAGACTGGGAGCAGAGAACAGACAAGTGTCCACTGACAGGACAGAGGAGTCACCTTGCGCCTGTTTTCCTGTGAAGTGTGGGGACAAGAACACGTAGCTCTTGTCAGTAAGGCTGTTTAGAGGGCTGCAGATAACTCTGGTTATGTTCTTCAACACTAAAGATGCCAGAGGGCAAACACCAAGAGGACCTCAAATTTCAGTGGGCCCTTGAACCAGAGGCCCTTCCACAAGAGGACAAAACTATATCATTTTCTGTATTAACTCAGGCACAATACAGGACGGTCTTGTTAATAGACAATTAGTAGCTGTCTGATTAACAAGACTATCCCATAATGTGTCTATCAACAAAGCACTCAACTAGGCTGAGATGTGGCCGCCCCTTAAGTAGGGTCCTGGAGGTGATGCAAGACTAAGAGCCCCTGACAAGTGCATGCTGGGACTCTGATTTACCACGAACTGCATTTGTGGAGAGTATAGGTAGAGAAGCAAATAGGTGTAGAAGATTCCAGCAAATTCCATCAGACATGGGATTAAAGTGCACCAGAATGGGACCTTGAAGTGGTGCCTGTGTACTGCCCATTTGCTGTAGCTCTGACTCATGGAACCTCCCTGAACCTGTCAGGAAAGGCAGGAGCAGGGAAGAGAAAGCATTTCTTAACGAGACTCAAGAACAGACAGACAACACGAGCCAGTCAATAATAATACGAAGGCTGTGGGGACATTCCAACTATAAGGGGCATCATCCCAGATCATTCAAGACTCCTGGCCAGCCTCCCTCCAGCAGTCAGAAAAAAGAAAACAGGAAGGAGGCTCTGTCCTTGGAGTCATGTTTTAGACACGTCCTATATGTTACACCGCACTCTCGTGGACACGCAGACAGACAGACAGACAGACAGACACACACACACACACACACACACACACACACACACACACGAATATGTCTGTCACGTTGGAACACACCAGCAGCATGCTCACAGTACAGCCTCTCACCCTAATATCTGTATCTGCTCCAGCAACTAACACGGAGTCAGGTCAAACGCAGAGGAATACTTCCCACATGTTGGCCTCTGGCCTCCCAACAACTGCATAAACACAGGGAATATGTGTGGATTGCTCCGCTCTCATTGAAAGCCAAGACTTTTGTGGAGTTCTGGGAAGATTTGAGCAGTAGAAAAAGTACCAAGATAAGAAAAGGGAGACATACTTGAAAACTTGTTATATCTTCCTCAGGGAACCTTTAGGTAATAAGAGTGTTTTCATAAGGAACTCTTTCTTAGCCGTGTGTGTGTGTGTGTGTGTGTGTGTGTGTGTGTGTGTGTGTGTGTGTGTGTGTGTCGACGGGGGGAGAGAGAGAGATGCAGTTCGTGGATCTCGAAGAAATCATTAACGTTGCACCTACAACAATGGCCAACAGAAGCAAAGGAGCATTCAGCAAGGCATTTCATTTCCACTCACAACTGCTGTCTATGTTTTTCACTCTACCAATAGGGGACGCTAGAGAGAGGTTGGTAGGCCAGGGGACCAGGGATTTCTGCTTCTCTTGTATGCCGAGTGCTCTGGTCCGACCCAGAGTCCCACTTCTGTGTAGCTAGCATCACGACATCACCTTGGAAAGCAACAATGACTAGACAACTCTCCTCCCAGGCACCAGGCCCACACAGGCATGGTAGATCCTGAAAACACAGTAGCTCCCTCCCGCCCCTGCCCTTACCTGGGATATTTCACTTCTCACTTTTCCAGGTGAGTTGTTGGTGTGTGTGTGTGTGTGTGTGTGTGTGTGTGTGTGTGTGTGTGGTGGTGGTGTTTAATCAACCGAGGTCAAGCAGCATTAAATGGAAAATTCCAGAAATAAAGAATTCTTCCGTATTAAATGGTACTGCATTCTGAGCATTGGGAAGAAATCTCGGTCTCTCATGCATTGCCCTTGGAGGGCATAAATCTTCACAGTTCAGTGTGTCCACACTCCCAGCTTTTGCTACCCTGGGTGGTCACATGGTATCTGACCCAGTCACGTGGTAGGATAAGCCAACCAGCAGTTAAAATCTTCAAGTAAAGTCGGTCCCTTTTTTGACTCTCTTTATTCTTACATGTTTAACCAATTCCAGTTTTATTTACTGTTAAAAACTGGTGTGGCCAGTGAGATGGCTTGAGAGGTGTGTGTGTGTGTGTGTGTGTGTGTGTGTGTGTACAGGGGGTGGTGGTGCAAGGAGTGGGGGAGGGGTACAGCTGTAAGCACCAGTGTTGTGGTGTTTCCCAGCAGGCCCTGAAGGCAAAGGTGCTCGCCAACTCTTCTTTCCCATGAAACTAGGTGAGTGCTGGAGCTGGGAGTGGTTTCACGTTTACTTGATAAAAATTTCATTACAGTATCAAAAGAATTAAAAATTCTATTTTATTTCAATTCTTTGGGTCTTAACCTGCCGTACTAATGAGTTATGGTTTGCATTGAACTCAAAGTTTGATTGATTTTTTTTTTTTTTCTCCAAGACTGGATTTCTCTGTGTAGCTGTCCTAGAACTCTCACTGTAGAGCAGGCTGGCCTTGAACTCAAAGATCTGCCAGCTCCTGCCTCCCGAGTGCTGGGATTAGAGGCATGTGCAGCCACTGCCTGAGCTGTTTTGTTTTATTTTGTTGGGTTTAGGGGGGAGGGTTGTGTTTTCAGAGGGAATCACTCTGGCCTAGAACTCCCTATGTGGTGATGACATTGAGTTCTGACCTCTCCTCTCCCACTGCCCGCACCCAGATGTATTATGTCTTAAATCGTCCACCACCACCCCACCCCCATCCCCGAGGTGAGGGCCGAACCCAGGGCCTTGTGCTTGCTAGGCAAGCGCTCTACCCCTGAGCTAAATCCCCAACCCCTGTTTTACGTTTTAATAAATGATTTTTGAATATTTTATAAGAAAAACACTTTTAGAATGCTGACCTGAGCACAGTGGCACATGCTTGCCAAGACCATCAGCCACATAGCAAGTGTGAAGCCAGCCTGTGGGGGGGAGGGGAGGACGGGATACCCGAGGCCCTGGGAGGATGGGGAGGAAAGGAAGGAACAGAGAGTTCTCTGGTGGTTTCTACAGAGACACATCTCAGGAAACCACACAAGGGGGCATTGCAGGGACTGGCGGGCCTGAATCTGTAGGAGTAAAGCTACAGTTTGGGGGTACTTCTTTCCTTGTCAAGGAGACCTCAGATTTTACTCTTCCAGCCTTTGGCCACAAAGGATGAGGCACATTCACAATATCTTGTTACCAAGGAAACGGATCTTAGTTAAGGTCAGCTAGACAGCTCTCTATTAACTGCATCTACAAACACCGTCACAGCCCCCCCCCCCAGACAAGTTTGACAAAGTAACCAGGTAGTGTGATGCCTATCCAAATGATGCAGAAACCCCACCATCTCTCACACGTAAAACGTTTTGAAAAACCTACCTGCGAGTTTTATTGGTGATTTTTTTTTGCCTATTGAAAACTGGCTTATTTGTATTGTTTTCAGATTTTTCCATTAAAATTTTGTTTTATAATCCCTGTTTGTGGGGGTGGATGTGCCACTCAGTGAGTGTGGTGTTTAGGAAGGCAACTCTGTGGAGTTGGGTCCTCTCCTTCCCCGTTTCCATGGGTCCCAGGGATTGAAGCTGGGTCATGAGACTCATGCGGCAAGCCCCTTTGCCCACACTGTGCCTTCCTGCCAACCCTGTTCTCAGGGTCTGACGTTTTATGTAGGGCTAGCTCTTTACTAGTCATAATCTGATTCAGCAATATTGTTTAAGTGTATTGCAATAAGGGCATAAAAATGTTTACGGCCTTTTACTTATTCTCTCAAATTACTTTGTAAGAATTCATAACAACATACTGAGGTCAATAATTTTTCTGGGTTAATTTTGCTAGGCCACATTGATGGTCGGCCAAAATTAAGATACCTTGGGTTAGTTTTAATTATTGGTAAATGGAACATCTCCTAAGTGTGTACTTGAACTAGTAAAATCAACCATAAGGTATATAATTATAACTCCTAGCCAAGTGATTCTGTTTGCCCTTTTATTCTAGGAAAATGGATCATTCATTGTAGGAATAAAAAATATTTTTCTGAAGTGCTTAATTATGTTGAAAATCAGAATCAGTGTTCCCTTTTGAGGATTTAATGTTTAATTATAATTAATTTGTTTATAAACCTTAAAAGTATGCCCTGGCTGGCTGTGCTGTTGTTTCTAGAACCAGAGTCTAAATAAAGAGAAATAAACACCCCCACACCCCCATACACACACACACACACACACACACACACACACACACACACACACACACACACAACTAAGCAGTATAAAGGAAAGGGGCAGGACAGGGCAAGGCAACTCCTAAGTAGAAAACGAAGTCTCAGGAAATTAATTAATGTACATTTTAAATACATTAGCAATTTAAAAGAATGTTCAGGAAAGGGCAGAAAGAAATGCATGGAAACATTAGTGGTGATGTCCAAGGACAAAACTCTCAAAGGATGACACTGGCTTTACTTTCCATTCCTGAATTGCAAACATCTATTCTGTTTTATGAGCCAAAGAGTTGCCTGATTCCAGAATAGAAAATAAAGCCAATTAAAACCTTCAAATTGTTGCCCTTTGACAGTGGTTATAGTAGGCTCACGGGATTGTGGGTGTTGTTCTCTCTAATTGCCCAATAAAATTGTCCATGAAAGCGTTGTGTAACTGTTTCATTGGAAAGAAAGGTTTTTTAAAGAGAATTCCACATACCTGTGAGACTTTAGAACTCACAGTAAAATCTGTATTGTTTACTAAATGAACTATTGAACTTCTTCCCTCTTTGGGTAACTTTATTTGTATTTACCATGAGGGCTGGGATACCTGAAGTGACCTGTTATCGCCTCCAGATTCTATGTTGGGCTGTCCTTTTTCATTGCCCTAAGGAAATATTTTGTAGTGTTCAAAAATGCAATTTGCCACTGTGCCCTTGCCCTGACTCCCTTCTCCAGGAACACTGGCCCGTTAGCTATGGCCTCTCTGTGTTCTGTGTCCTCTCCCACTGGACGTCTCCTGGCGGCTAACCACACCGAGCAGCCTTCTGAGTGTTTACTGAAGACGTGTAGATACATATTCATTGGAAGGATAACTCTTCAAACTCTTGCCAATTTTTGAAAACCATTATGTGTATGAGTGTTTTGCATGCACGTCTGTATGTGTGCTACATGATGAGTGCCTGATGTTCTCAGAGGTCACAAGAGCTTCCAGATCCCCTGGAACTGGAGTTACACTTGTAAACCACCATGTGGGTACTGGGAATAGAACCCAGGTCCTCTGCAGCTGAGCCATCTCTCCATCCCCACTCTGCTCATTTTTAACTGAGTGAGCAGTAACTTTAAGAATTCTTCATGGGGGCTGGAAAGAGATTTTTTTTTCTTTTCAAGACAGGGTGATAGATAATTACATGTCCACATGGTTGGGCTTGCCCGGCGGACCACCTAACTATTTCCGGTTCAGAATAGCCATCTCCGGGTCAGACATCTCACGGGACCAGGACTCTGTGGCCTTACGTGGTTGTGTAAAGCGCGCGCACAGCCATGTAATCTATGCGCATGCGTGGAGTGCCCACAGGAGTTCCTGTACGCATGCGCGGCCCAACCTTTAAAAAGCCGGTGCCATCTTGCATGAGTCTTTTTCTCTCTCTGTCTGTCTCTCCCCTCCCACGTGTGTTTCACGCAGGCCTGTCACCTCTATCCTCTTTAATAAAACTCTTCTGTGGTCTTGTGTTCGGGACGTGTTCCTAGCGCCAAATAAATACTAACACAGGGTTCTCCATGTAGACCAGGCTGGCCTTGAACTCACAGAGATCCTTTTGCCTCTGCCTCCTGAGCACTGGGATTAAAGGTGTGTGCCACCATCACCTGACTGGAGAATTTTTTTTTTTATTTATTTTATATGCACTGGTCTTTTGCCTGCATGTATGTCTATATGAGGGTGTTAGAGCCCCAGGAACTGGAACAGTTTTAAACTGCCATGTGGGTGCTGGGGACTGAACTGGGGTCCTCTGGAAGGGCGGCCAGTGCTGTTAACCACTGAGCCATCTGTAAGAGTTTTGTCCTTAATTGCATCATCATCCTGGGACTCAGGCCAGCCTAAAAAGTGGGTGGGCTCTCTCTGTGCCCCTTTTCCTCTTCCCCCTTCTCTCTTCCCTCTGCATGGGCTCTATCTGTTTTTCTCTCTTTCTGCCTGTCTCTCTGTGTGTCTCTCTCCCTCACCCCCTTTCTCTCCCAATAAAGCTCCAGAAAGGTAACCATGGCTGATGATTCTTCCACCAGCAGCGCCGCTTTAACCAACATTTGGACTTTAACCAACACCATCTCTCTAGTCCATCTCATGAGCTTGAGTTTTAGCTCTTACATTTGGGTTATGGCCCATTGGGAATAAATCTTATGTACATTGCAAAAACAACCCTATTTTTTTTTAAAAAAAAATAGTTATACTGGGTTTACTATTTGTTTTAAATTTGTCCTTTGCATTTTACGTTTCTTGGCATCTTTTGAAAATCAGTTGGCTACAAGTTGGACATGTTTTTAGTCGTTTTGTTCCATTTATCTAGATGTCAGTCACTGAGCTAGCCCTAGTCTGTCTTGGTTTCTTATAGCGTCATGGGAAGTTTTAATATCTATAGATTTCAAGCCTGTGTCTATTCACATTATGCTGAGACCTGGGGTTGCTATGTTAGCCCTGGCTGACTTTCAACTCATGATCCTCTTGCCTCTGGCTCCCATAGGATGTATTACCACATCCAAGCTGTGTACCTGCCACTTTTAATCTTAGACATACTTAATTTTCTCAATTTCAGTTTTCTTATTGTGTTCAACAATGACTTAAAAATGCACTGTTGAAGTTATAAAAAGAATATGTTCTCACATCCTAGGGAGAAATGGATTGGTCTGAAGTCATGGAAAGAAGTAGTCACCACTGTCATATTTTAACTCATTTAACCCACCAAGAACAGCTTGCCTCAGAGAACACACTTCTGCAAGCCAGTTAAAGCTGGCTCTCCACTTCTGAAAGCCAGCCACTCGGGAGACACTCCATAAGAGGTTAGAGAGAAAGGATTCCATTGTCAAATAAATTCAGGAAATAGTTGCTATTTTATCTCCTTCTTGGAGGTTCACTGTGCCTCTCTCTGTCTCAGGTCTGGTTTCCTGGGAAAGCCTGGGACAGAAATCTGTGCGCAAGTGGGGTGCTAGGCAGCATGTCCTTTGCTAACCTCCTGTGCGGGTTAGCAGGACAAACACGTGTGCTTCAGACCCCGGAGCAGTACTGGGCAGGAGAACCCAGAAGGCGATGTGCTTGCCAAGGAGCCTCCAGCTGATCCCACAAAAATCTCTGGAGCTGGAATAGCCCTTTAGAGTTACCCTGCACTGAGCCAAGAGGGATCTTATTCCTGTCAGGACATAGGCTGTGCCAGGGGTGAGAAGAGAGGAAGCACAGGACACTGCATCTGCTGCAGTCTGCCAGGACAGCTCTCAGAAATGAAGAGTTTTAATTGTCATCAAGCGATATGGCCATCCTTCAGCTGGGAGGGTGACTAGCCTGCTGGGATGGGTGGAGGTGGGGGTGGCCTTGTACAGGGCAGCACTAGTGAGAAACACTGGGTTCACTGTGGTTTTTATTTGCATTAATATTTTATTTTTGTACATTCAGAAACCTTTTTCTGTTGTTGTTATACAGGGCTGTGACCCGAGGCTTAAGAGCTGTAACTTCACCCCATTCCTTCCCCGGAGACTGGATGACTAAAATGTCCAGTTCTCCAATCATGTCTATTCTTTCTCCTAACCCACCTGAATCTCGATGTCCTCCCCAAAGACAGGGGTTGCTTCATTTACATAACTAAGACATTCCTTCCTACTACTCAGGAAACCCCAAAGGCTTTTGAAATTCTGTGGCAGAAATGGAAATCCAAATCTAATATTCCTTATTATTCTATAGCTCATTAGCACGTTAATATTCTGAGCTATTCTGTGTTTTTTAAAAGGAAAAAAAGGATTTACTTTGCTTACCTAGTAACAACTCGTTCATGTGACCCTGGAGCCCCATTTTATGGCCCTACTTCCTCCTAGATACACAAATCCCACCTTGAAAAGACACTTCCTCTATCTCTCTTCCCCCCTGAATGTCTGGATCTGGGTTACAGGGTGGAACACACAATTTGTATGTTTGTTTTATGGTGTTCCTTGTTTCAATGTATTAAGAATCCCAAGGCAGCAGCAGAGAGTAGAAGCCAGGCATGGGTCCTGTAAGCACAGGTCAGAAGCCCAGAAAGCCAAGTTTCCCAGCAGAATTGCTCCAGCCTTCTTTTCTTCCCCCTTGACCCTCACATACACAGCTTCCAGAATCTCTCCACTTCATTCTCTCTCCAACTTGTCCACACCTCCATATCTCTGTGCTAACCTCCCTAGCGCAGGCTGGCATCACCCCTCACCCAGAAGATTGCCTCAACCACCCACCCCTCTGCCTTCCATCTGGCTCCTTACAAGGGCAGGGGATGACCTTAAATGACGATCCCATAGTCATTCCTCATGCCCTCCCCAGGGGTCCCCTTGCCCTTGCTCACAGCACACACCCACCCCAGATGCTCCTTGGGGGTAAAGTTCAAATGCCTTCCTAAAGTATGACCCTTAAGGCTTCCTGATTACTCTTCTATTCCCAACTCTTTATCATGATCCTTTCCATCCTGATGGCCATTCTATCTTCTCTGTCCTCATGTACTAGACGCTAAGGCTCTCAAGTATGGAGCCAGATGGATAGAATTTGTGGGAAAATGGGAAGAGCTGTGCAGTGGGCCTGACCTGGCTGTGGCAGGGTGACCACAGTGGGCAGAACAGAGGGTAAATGCTGAAACTCCTCTGCCAAGATCATGAGTGCTGTTTCATCTTAGTCCCTTGTCTGTAGAAAAGACGGAACAGTGATGTGCCTTGCTTACCTTAAGGATCAAATGAGTCCTAGGCATAAACACTCGGGCTATCTAGTGGGCAGCGGCAGGCACTATGAAGTACCATCAGCATAGCGCACACAGTTCCCCTTCCTCCCACCCCTGCTAACCACCTACCTCCTGCCCTGCTCCCGACTTCTGTTATATGACCACGAGGGCTGACAGGAAGGAGACTTCTACCCTCTCATGTCACCTGTGTATTGATCTACCTCTGCTACCCAAATGTGTCCACTACTCTATTGTCTCATGAAAGATTCCAAACTCTCTCAGAGAATCTGATTGTCTCAGAACATCACTGCAGTCAGTCCCCCAGGGAGAAGCCACTGCTGTCAGTGAAGGTGGGGGACAAGATAAGCATTGTGACTTGGATCTAACTCCTTCGAACCTGAGCAAACAGTAGAAACAAGAGCAGCCTGAGCTTGCTCTGCTGGGGGAGGGTGGGGTGTCTAGGAAGGGGTCTTTCACAGAAGCCTGGACCCATGCTGTATCCAAGCATGCACAAGGGCTTGAAGTTAAAGGCTTGTCATTTGAAGCTACTGAAGACTACACCCTCTGTAATTCCATTACCTTTCTTTTCTTTCTTTCTTTTTTTTTTTTTTGAGCTGAGGATCGAACCCAGGGCCTTGCAGCGCTCTACCACTGAGCTAAATCCCCAACCTCCATTACCTTTCTTTTTAAAATCCTGTCTGCAGCTGATCCTGGTAGTGCACACCTTTGATCCTAGCACTCTGGAGGCAGAGGCAGGTGGATCTCTGTGAGTTCAAGGACAGGCTGGTTTACAGAGTGAGTTCCAGGATAGCCAGAGCTCCACAGTGAGACCCTGTCTCAAAATAAATAAATAAATAAATAAATTCTGTCTGCAGCTGAACCTGGTGGTGCTTGCTTAGAATCCCAGCACTCTTGGTGTGAGAGCAAAAGAATGAGGGACCTAAACAAGGCCAGCCTGGGTTACATGAGACCTTATCCTAAACAAAAAATGGCACTACACAGCTTTTGTGATGGAAAGCCATACATTAGCTTCATATGTTGTCTTTCCCAAGACAGAGTTTCTCTGTGTAACAGGTCTGGCTATCCCAGAACTCACTCTGTGGACCAGACTAGCCTCGAACTCACAGAAATCTGCCTGCCTCTGCCTCCCAGCTGGGATTAAAGGTGTGCCACCACCTGACCATTTGTACATCTACTTCCATACAGGTGGAACTACTACCTGTATTTTGGATAAAATTTATTTAGGAATAAACTGGGCATGGCAGTACATAATCCCAGCTATACAGAGACCTTGTCTCAAATATGTGTGTGTGTGTGTATGTATTCAAATATAATTTATCTAATATAAGTATAATATACAATTACATGTTATATATTCATGTTTTAATATATTTATTAGATAGTATATTTATACATTTATATATTGTACATATATTTTATTATATTATATATTTATTATATATTATATATGTATTATATTTTATGTTTGCTTATATTCTATTATATATTGTATTTATATTATATATAATATATTACATTTACATATTTTTATATACATATGTGTGTTCATTATATAATAAATATATATTACTGCTACACTATAGATATATCTGCATTTTTTAAAAGATTATCATATTTTGATGTGTGTGTATGTATGTATGTGTGCATGTTCGTGTGAGTGTGTGTGTGCATGTGTCTGTGTGTGTGTGTGCACACGTGCGTGCACACCTGTGTGAGTGTAGGTGCCCAAAGAGGCCAGAGGGCATCCGCTCCTTTAGAACTGGAGTTCCAGGCAGCAGGGTACTGGGACCCCAAGTCAGGTTTTCTCTGCCAGAGCAGCCAGTGCTGTGGTCTGATGAGCCACCTTTCGGGTTCTACCTCCCTCCATTTTTTGTGTGTTTAAAGTAACTCAGTCAAAAATTGTGGATCATGGACGGTAGTGGCACATGCCTTTAATCCCAGCACTCGGGAGGCAGAGGCAGGTGGATCTCTGTGAGTTCGAGGCCAGCCTGGGCTCCCAAGTGAGTTCCAGAGAAAGCACAAAAAAAAGCTACACAGAGAAACCCCGTCTCGGAAAAAACAAAATTGTGGATCATGACTCTGTCATTCTAACACTCAGGAGCTTGGGAAAGGATTGCTGTAAATTTAAGAATTGCCAGGACTACATAGCAAGTTCTAGGCTACCATGGACTGTCTCAAAATATAAGTAAAGAAATCTAACTCATTGACAATATACTTAAAGAATAATTATGAAACTCAGAACCCCACATCCCGAAGCACCAAGTATAATGATTTAACCGCGGAAGGCACCTTGGCAGGTGCCAACAGAGCTCATTTAGGGGGTTTACGGGGCAGGGGATGCAGAGCACCCTGTGAGCGAGAGCAGAGGAAGAGAAAGGGAAGAGAACGGGATTGTTTTTTATAAGGGATTGGACACTTACATCCCTTGCATAGGGAGAGTGTGCTACTCAGTGGCTGCAGTTGTCAAGTGTTCTGCTAGGCTTCTGGGGGCTGCAGCCCTAGCTGCCTGGTCAGCTGGGTTTATTTCCCTTAGAGACGCTAGGACTGTTGGCCTGGTGGACCCACAGTGGACAGGTCCTGTAGCTATGGGGATGCAGCAGGTTCTTAGCATGGCCTAGCATGGCCATGATTTGGTTATTGATCCTTCTTTTGTTGTAAGTAATCTTTGCTCTTTCTAGATGGCAGTGTGGGACAGAAGGATGTGGAAGGGAAGGCATTTTTGGAATCTCTATAGACCTTGTGCCAATTGAAAGGCATGGGTGAGAGCTATTAGCTCCTCCTGTTATTACTAGTCTGGGCAGGGAGGACCTGTGCCTCAACCACCTCAGTATCGAACACTACGGCATAGCCCACTTTTCAGGCCCCCTTGTATAAAAAGGAGCTGCCATCTGTGTGGTGTACCAGTGTGGATGACCGCAGTGTGCCCTCCTGTGTGTGTGAGGGATAGGGCAGTCTTTCCTCTAGGGCTTCAATGCAAGAATTAGACGGGGAGCCGTTGGTATTCGGTCAGGGGAGATTTGAGATGTGGGCATGATTGGAACTAAGTGCAGCACCTGCTGCTAGAGCCACATGGAGGGAGAGAACCCGGGAAGGAGGCAGAGTTTGTAAGCCTTTATACAGGTTGTGATAAGAGATAGCAAGGGTGACCCAAAAGTTAGTTTGATGGATTTGCCAATCAGGTGCATATGCAGGGTGCCCATCCCGGACTGGAGGCACGATGTAAACCGATCTCTAGCTAAAATGCTGCTTTGGGTATTGAAGTCACATTGGGAATCCTGGTCGGAGAAACCTTATCCTCTGCTGCATGTGCTAGTTTGGTGGGTTTCCTGGGTATGTGCTCTAGCTTGTTCCCACAGTTGCCCCGTGCTCTTCGGGAAGCAGGTTGTTAATTAGAATCACATATATATGCCATGAAAGGTTAGACTATAGGACTGGGTGATATATTGGAATTCTTTAATGAAAGAAGTGGAGTTAGACATAGAAGACCTTAGTATTGCTTTTTTTTTTCTATTTGAGAGAATTTGCTTAATGAAAAGGGGATAGGTACACATCTACACCTGCGGCAACCTTCGGCAAAGGGAGAACCGTGACTGGGTTGGGCTAGCGAGGTTGGCTAGGTTCAGTAAGGAGAGAGAGATGGAGTGCAGGTCCCACAAGGCTGGACTGAGTAACAGGAGGCTGGTGTGAGTGAACGTGGCTGCCAGAATGGGTTCGTGTCACTCAAAGGCTAAAAGCCAAGCAAGACAGAGGGCAAAGACCACGCTCAAAAGATTCGGCCTCGGGTTGGGGATTTAGCTCAGTGGTAGAGCGCTCCCTGGGTTCAATCCTCAGCTCAAAAAAAAAAAAAAAAGGAAAAAAAGATTCGGCCTCACCCATGAGAAGTGGCCAGCAGTGGGTGTCAGCAAAGAAAATCAACCCTAGCCTTAAAGACTGTGGTGGGGATTCTCCATCTCCACGAATACCAGAGTTATACAAGACACTCAACAGTTACTCCCAGTGTTAGTTATTTAGGCAGCGCTCTTACCCCGCGAGGAACACATCCCGAACACGACAAATCCACAGAAGAGCTGTTTATTAATATAGGATAGGAAGAGACAGACGTGACAGGCCACATGGTCAAGAGAAAAGGAAGAGAAGAGAAGAGGAGGAGAGAAGAGAAGAGAGAAGAAGCCTGTGCAAAATGGTGCCGGCTTTTTAAAGAGTGGGCCGCGCATGCGTACAGGAACTTGTGTGGCTACTCCACGCATGCCCGTAGATTACATGGCCGTGCGCAACCATGTAAAGCCACGGAGTCCTAGTCACGGAGTCCTAGCCACGGGAGATGTATGACCCAGAAATGGCTATTCGAACCGGAAATAACTAGGCGGTCCGCCAGGCAAGCCCAACCGCGTGGACATGTTGTGATTTCCTATCACCCAGGGACCCAGGGGAGCATTTACACCAACCAGGAGAAGAGGAACTTACCAGTCCTTGCCGGTGTTGGGTGAAGTGTCCAGCGGTCAGTTTGGAAACAAGCCCATCACAGGCAGTCTGGTACACAGAGACTTTGTCGATCAGCATCAGACACCTCCGTGGGTTGAAGCTAAGGGACGCCACAAAGTCGTACCATACAACAGAACTCATGTGAGAGGTTTATGGGCAGGGAGGGGGTGAGGAGGAATGGGGAGCACATACAGAGGCAGCCTCTGAGCACCATCAACAGGGGGAGAGAGAGAAGGGAGAGAAGAGCTTCCTTTTTATATGGGGATCGAGCACATGCGCATAGGGAAGGCCCTCCAGAGTGACGATAGTCAGTGTCACAAAACTGGGCTGATATTGATGACGTGTCCTGTTAGGTCCCCAAGGGCAGGTCAGTGTAAATGCCTGAATGCTAATGCCACGATAGATATGCTGCTTCTTTCAAACCAGCATGCCAAATGACAAGGGGAAATGTATGACCTTTCAAAATAATGCACCTAGGCTGGAATATGGATATTGTAATGGATACCCCTGCTGGCTGGAGCAAAGTGCCTCATGGCAGGTGAGAGACAGAGACGCCATGTGGACACCATGTGGATGCAACTGCGTGTGGGAAGTCACTCACACCCCAGGTACTGCATCCACATGAAGTGGGTTTATTATAATAATAGAAAGAGAGAAAGACAGGGAAAGAGGGGATGAGAGAGGAAGAGAGAAGGGGGAGCAGAAGTGTGCACATCTCATGGCAGGGAATGGGGGGAGGAGAGAGACAGAGAGAGAGAGAGAGAGAGAGAGAGAGAGAGAGAGAGAGAGAGGGAGAGAGAGCGCAAAGGGAGAGGAGCTTTTTCTTAAAGGGAAGGTAGGATGGCATCAGGAGGACGCTGGGTGGGTCCCCAAGGAGCGGGTCAGAATACTAACTGTAGCCAGCACATACCCCAGTTACTGGGGAGGAATAGTCACTCTTGATTCGGACTTGGTATAACACTCATTTATTCACACAGTAAGATTACAAGCAATATTTATCCTGTCTTCCAAGTGGAAGCAGGAGTTCCTCTCCAGGTATGCAGGTCCGGACTCGCCACGTCTGTTCCTCTGGATCTTGGGTCAGCCTTCCCCTGGTCAGCCACGTCTGCACTGGGGACGGGATCTCACGTCTCTGGCGGAGGAGAGTCGTCTCACGTGAGGGCCTGACGAGCTCTGTTGATTGGGTCTACAGTTGTGTACCATATAACATCCTGGTTTTGTAATATTGAATATTGTGATATCATCATTCATTGTGGTTTCATTAAGATTTATGCAGCTAACTAAAGTAGGTAAATATTTAGCACATATCAAGAAAGTGTAATCTCCTGTATCTTCTTGTAACTGTGTGATGGTAGTTACTGCCGACTGACTAGTTCCAAGTGTGCTTTCTGGTCGATGTGGATATACATAACTATTTGCTCCTAATGAAATGGAGTCTTCTAATGGTATGTGTACCGGTGTGTCATTCATATTGGTCCATAAGTAATGGTCTATGGGTACTAAGTATTGGTGGTTCCATTCTGATACTCCTGTTCTTTCAGTATATACCTGTGGTATTGCCTTGGAATGATACGCCGAAAATGAATTTTGTAAGAAGATCTGTACTAAATGTATATTACATAATCCACCTGTGCATGAGCTTTCATATTCAGGGTGTAGTATGCTTTGATATTCTCTTGTTCTTCTCCCTAACCCTGTGCTAAATAAACTATTTAATTCATTATTCATATTACTGATTTGAGTTGGATACATTTGACACATCATCATGTTATGGTTAGTATTAGTAAGTTTTGCTTGATGGGAGAATGGACATTTTTATCTCACCTTGCATAGTTTGTATTAGTGTATGCATGCCATCTATAGAATTTGATATAGCTGCTAAAGCTTCTGCTGTTTTCTTATTTACTTCTTGTATTGGTATATTTCTGCCTTTATTGGTTCTATCATTGTTTCTGATACTCCTCCACCCATTAATCCACCTGAAATTGCTCCTGCCATAAAGGCTGTTACTGTCATTGCTTGTAGTGGTGTTCTTCCTCCTCTTGTTGGTGATGAGTAGTCTAAATCGAATCTAAAATTCACATCACTACAATATTCTGTAGGTGGTTTCAGTGCTGTCAAATCTATTGCAATTTCAATTTTTCTAATCCTAGGGTATAAATCTAATTTAGCTGGACTTTTTTAGGTCTGGTATGATAGCTGGTGCCTTGACTACTGTTGGGGTTCCTTCTGGTGGTATCAGGTATCCATTTGGAAAATGAGCAGTATATAATCCAATATTTTCTTTATTTGGTCTGGTCATATTTCCTCTCAATATAATTAATGGTGTATTGGAATGTTCGCTGAGAAAATCCTTACTTCTTGATATTGGGAGATAATATATTCTATCCCAATATTGTGTATGTGATTTCATTGATCCTCTAGGTTTATGTGCTACCCATTCGGCCTTATTCCATTCTTTATATTGTGGATTTGGCATTAACATGTAGAAATAATATGGGAGATTATGGTGCTGTAATTCAATTACTCTATCCATTTCATAATCCAAAGTTTGCCAAAAACTACCTGATCTAGTTATCCCATTTTTATAATGTACCCTTAGGTCATCCGGAACCATTACCTTATTTATTCTCATAGCTTTTGCCGTTTGTACATATTGTGGGATATAGTCTACCTCCCTTATACCTGTGAAATTGTATGCCTTTTGTTCAATTGCTCTGTTAAATATGAAGATTTTTTTTGCTGCTACTTCATCTGTAGTAACGTTGGCACTGACTTCCCAGGGTATGGGCATGTCCAGTAAGTCTTTAGATTCATGAAACCAGCAAATTGCTATCTTACTGCCCCCTAGCATGTTATGTATTTTATGATTTGGTTCATGTATCATGCCTATGGTTAATATTGGTGTGCTGTCAAATTTTACCAGCAACATATTTTTGTTTACCATGGTAATCTTACCATATATACTCAAATTTATTGTTGTTGTTGCTTTATTTGTGGTACAGTTAGGCATACCACTGTACTATTTGTTTCGGTAAAGCATGATAATTTGTTTTCCAAGCTTGTGGCACCTTGTGTTAGTGATTTTGCTAAGGTTAGGTTAAAAAGTCCCAAATTACTTGCCTGTGTAAAATATGTTGGATATGATTGTTGGGCATCATTGAATCTCATTATTGCCTGGACCTGTTCAGTAGCTGTTATATTTGCAGTACTGTCCGCAAAAATTCCTAGCCATGGTATTTCCTGGCCTACTGTAACTGTGATTGCTATTAAATCTTGTACTGACCTTGATGTTCTCCCAGTAAATAAAGGTCCTACATGTAGGTCCACTATGGTTTTCGTATTGTTGTTTTGTCTAATGTTTGTCTTTGCTTCGGACATGTTTATACATGCATATGCAAGAGTGTTTTTCCCTCTGTGATATGGAATTTACTGTAAGTATGCAGTTGTGTGTTGTGGTGTCTGTGTTGCAATCATATTTAGGTTTCCTTGTGTGTTTCATTGAAGCCCAAAGTTGTTGTACAGTATCGGTAAGTATGATTGGAAATCTCCAGTGTTCTACTCTTAATTGCAATATATTTGTCCAGTCATCCCATTTCCATTCCTTTCCTTTTACTGATGGGTTATCTGTGCTATATAATATGGAGAAGTTACCATAGAATGGTAAATTGGGATAGTCTGCTACACATAACCAGTTAGTATTATTTTGTCCTGGCACATCTAATTTATGTTTTTTAATGTATCTCCATAAGTTATTGGGACATCTATTTCCCCAGAGTTTGGGTAATGGTATTATTCCAGATACTATTGGCCATGGTTTTACTATTTCACCATTATTGCATGCCGTCTAATTCATAGGGTTGCATGGGTTTGTAGGTGTTGTGGTTACTTTAGGTGTTGTTGGATATGTACTAGTAGGGTAATCACCATCATAATAATCATCATTGCAGTTATACACTTGTTCTTCCCCCCTTCCTGAAGTCTTATTATACAGCAGACCTATCTCCTCCATTTGTTGTGCTATCACTGGTGCAAAATATTGTCTCACAAAGGAGTTGTTCATGCCTAGTTCACAGTCAAATTCTGGTTCTGTCTCTATTCCCATTGTATGGGTTCTATATTGTGAGTTTACCCTTAATGTGCTTGTTCTTATATGTGAATTCTTTGTCCAATACATGTTGTATATGGCTGTGTGATTGGTAATGTTGGTCCACAATTCATTGTAATGGCATTTTAATGGGTTCTGCTCATGTATATTGGTGTTAACACCATCCCCTGATTCTAACATATATTCTTTGTTTAGATGGTATATGCTAAGTGCCATTCCATATTGATCGCAACCCTTATACCAGGTATGCCACACCTATGACAGTGTCGCCTGCGTGACAAATGCCTTGGATGAGGTAGTTACGTGGGAAAGGGGGGCTCGCGGCCCTCGGGTCTATGCCCCCGGCGACCCCTCATCCATCTGCCCGAATCAAGGTGCCAGGCTACACGGAACCACGCAGATCTGCTTGCAGAGGCTGGCTGGCACTCTGCCTTCTTCTCTTTGCAGCTGTAATTATTGCTGTTTCCTTGTGTATTAATTCCAAGAAGTTAACTCTTAATGTTCCTGATGTGCCCCATAAAGAGAGTAATGATTCTTCAAAAGTGGCTTCAATACCCCCACCTATGATTCAAGCTCTTAGACAAACAGTTCAAGAGGGTCCCTAAAGTTTGGGGGAATTCATGAATGATTTAGAGCAGAAAGAACTTATGATTCAGAAGGACAAAGATTCTAGCGAAGAGAGAATGAAAGTAAAGGTACAGGCACTCATAGGCAATTCACACGCACAGCCAACAGCAGCTGCGAGGAAGCAGTTACAGGAATTAGTCATTCCTACAAGAATTTTTCAGGGACAAATAGAGTTTCTTATCAAGGGTCGATGGTGGCAACCCCCTAACTTTAATCTTAGATATAATAATTATTTAGAGCCATTACCTTTTACGGGAGCTTATGAAGTACATGGGAACCGATGGGTGAATCATAATGGTATGAAAACAGAATGGCATAAGTTACAGTTCAGGGAAAGATTAGCTAGGTACCGACCCCCCTGGTGCCTTCTCACCCGCAGGTAAAGGTTAAAATATTTTCACACAAATGAAACCATGGTTAGAACAATGATGGAAAGGGTTCAATTTTGATACAGAACAAAGGTGTAGAAGAAAAACTACAGCTAGGGCCGTAATGTTCTCTGTCTCACAAAGGAGTTGTTCATGCCTAGTTCACAGTCAAATTCTGGTTCTGTCTCCCATTGTATGGGTTCTATATTGTGAGTTTACCCTTAATGTGTTTTTTCTTACATGTGAATTCTTTGTCCAATACATGTTGTATATGGCTGTGTGATTGGTAATGTTGGTCCACAATTCATTGTAATGGCATTTTAATGGCTTCTGCTCATGTATATTGGTGTTAACACCATCCCCTGATTCTAACATATATTCTTTGTTTGGATGGTATATGCTAAGTGCCATTCCATATTGATCGCAACCCTTATACCAGGCATATGTTAAATATGCTGCCTATTTTTGCCAAAAACTATGTGTTTTCCCTATATAATGTGTAAATCTTCTCTCTGCTGACCAATATAGCGGTAATTTGCCTTCTAGATCATAAATTGTTGGTTTAGCAACGGTATCTGTTTCCTAGTGCCCACTTGTATAACGTGTGGTGTGGTTGTGGGTCTGTTTGTTGTGGGTGTACTGTCCAATGGTGCTGGCATTGGTGTGCCACTGCATCTGCTAACTTGAGACAGAAAAAATGAGTACACAAAGGCCCCAATAGCGTATAGCTCGCTTGCCTCTAGTGTGTACATCACATTTGCTATTCTTATTGCCTTCTGTGCAGATAGTGTATCCAACATACTGTGAAGTTGGCTGCTCTTGATGCTGCAGAAGCGTATCCAGGATTGGTATTGTTGACTGTGTTATGTGAGTTGTTCCTTTGGTAAATGATGTTACAGAAGAGAAAGACAAATTCTAAGATTGGCAGTACTGTGTATACTGCAATGGCTATTAGCCAAATTGTCAGGAGGGTTGCTCTTATGAATATCACCTCCCTGACACACATTTATGCTGTATCCTCCAGCCTGGCTAATTTCAAGTCCTTTTTACCTTGAGTTATCCACATGTTGTTTCCTGTTCCTGGTGCTATTATTTCTGCTGGGGATAATTTGTTATTCTTCCGGTTCCTGTAAAGGCAATTAGGATTCCTTATTACTTCTCTATCTATAACTGTAGGATAATCTATTGTATGTTGTTTTTGTATAGCTTCTTCTATTGGTGACTTCCTATTTATTCTGGGTCTGGTATTCAATTCATAAGTTGCTATTTTTATTGCTAATGACAGTGGTATTCCCTTATGCATCTCTAGTTGTTTTTTAATCATTCCGTTCCATCTTTCTATTGCTCCGGCTGCCGTCGGTGTATAGGCTCTATGGAAGTCCCATTGAATGTTTTAGTTTCTAGCCATTTTTTGAGTTTTGGCTCCTGTAAAATGAGTTCCTTGGTCTGATTGCATTATATCAGGTGTTCCATATGCTGCGCACCATCCCCAGACTCTAAGTATCGTTGTGTTTTGGTCTGGGTGTGTGCTTTCTCGGGCCATCCCGAGACCTGTCATTATGTCTACTAGGGTACAGCAATATTTTCCCTTGAAGTAGTTTAATGGTCCTATGAAGTCTATTTGTAAGATTCTATTAAAATCCATTCAGTGTCCTATTATCGCTTGGTAATTGTGTGTTAATCTTGTCATATAGCCTGTGGGCAATTGTTGCAACTATTGATTGCTTTCCTTATTGTCTGCCATGTTATTTTAAGATTTCTTTTATCAGGCGGTGGTGGCGCACACCTTTAATCCCAGCACTCGGGAGGCAGAGCCAGGCGGATCTCTGTGAGTTCAAGGCCAGCCTGGGCTACAGAGTAAGTTCCAGGAAAGGCGCAAAGCTACACAGAGAAACTCTGTCTCAAAAAAACAAAAAACAACAACAACAACAACAACAAAATAATAAGATTTCTGTAATCAAACCAACTTTTTAGTGCATGCATACCTACATGTCCTAACTGCTCATCTAGTTTCAGTATCTCTTCTGTATTTATAAGTATGTCCTTAGTTGATAGTCGTACCTGTATCCATTCTCTCTGTATTTTACCTGTTCCTAATTCTGGATCAATAAGTTTGCCTTCCATGTACCTTTTAATTTTATACTTAATGCTGAAGCTAGTTTGTCTACTAATTCATTGTTTTTACTTATCTCGTCCTGTTTCTTGGTGTGCGCATCTACATGGTATACTATGATTTTGATTAGTCTGCTTGCTTCATCCAATTCTTGGCATGCTGCCTTTGACCATATGTCTTTACCATTAATTTTCCATCCATTATTTCTCCATTTACCTGACCATACTTCTATGCCATTTGCCACACATCATGAATCGGTGTATAAATAAATTTGTTTATGATTGTCCTTTATGGTTTGTCTTATTGCCAATAGTGTGACAATAACTTCTGCATGTTGGGCTGATTTATCAGTGCCCTGGTCTGTAATGACCATTCCATCCCCAGGTGTATAAGCAGCTGCTTTCCATCTCACTTTGTTGTTCACTGTGGTTGCTGATCCATCAGCGAACCAGGCATTAACCAGAGAAGGATCTTACTCTCTAGTCCCCCAATGGCCCATTAGTACCTGTTTCTGGGGAGGGGTTGAGGTTGGGAAAATGTATCCCTCTGGAGTCCTGGGTCTGTCGGACTGAAGTATCGACTCCAATACCGCTGGTACTGACCCCTTTGCTGACAGAGGTGTTGATCGAAGCAACTCCTGAAGGTACCATTTCCATTGGAGTACCTTTCCTTCCATGGGTAGTCCAGCCCATGCCTCTCCTGATGCTTTTAATCCAGTCCAAAATGGGTATATGTGATCGGAGAGTCACATGGTTCTCTTTGAGCAGTGAGTGGATTGTCCTGAATGCCTCATAGGCTGTCCATATGTTTCTTTGTAACAGCGAATATTTGTTCTCTGACCATGGGAATTTCTTGCAGTAAAAGCCTATTGGTGTGTCCCTGTCTTTATTTTTTGAAAATATATTCCAATTACCATAGCCCTGCATATACAAGATGTCCACAAATACATGGTCACCAAGCTGTATATATAGGTGGTTGTACTGGTTTATATATTCCAGTACCAGTTTAATGGCATTTTCGCAGTTTTGATTCCACTCAAAATCCTGTGCTTTCTTTGTTATTTTATATAAAGGCTATAATATGATCTGTAGGTGTGGGATAGGTTGCCTCCAATATGCAAATAGGCCAATTAGATGTTGTACCTCAATTTTATTCTGGGGTCACTTAATTTGTTTTAATTTATCTATTACTGTTTTGGGTTTTATTGGTCCTTCTGTAGTCCAATGTACCCCGAAGAATTTTACTTCTGTTCCTGCTTTATTTACTTTTTCTAGATTTATAGTCCATCCATTCATTTCTTAAATGTTGAATTAATTTCTCTAATGTACTTTGTACTTTTTCAATGGCTTGTCCTACTATCATTATATCATCTACATAGGTGTATATGTTACATTCTGATTCTGGTTCAAAGTTCTTTAATGTAGTTGTTAAGGTGTTATGTGCAAAAATAGGACTGTTCAAATACCCTTGAGGGAGTCTCAAGAATTGATACTGCTGTTCTTGCCATGTAAATGTAGTAAGTTCTTTAGATGTTGGGTGTAATGGGATTCCAAAGACCATATCACTTAAGTCTATAGTTGTCATTGCCTTTGGAGCTGAATTTTTAATTCTAAGAAAGATGTCTTCCACATCAGGAAGTTGTCCTGGAAGTTTGGGTGTTTTTTCATTTATTCTCTTGAAGTCAACCATAAATCTCCATTTGCCATTAGGTTTCAACACCGGCCATACCAGGCTGTTATAATTGAATGATTGATATTTCTCTCTAATGCCTTCTTTTAGCAAATTTTGTATAGTCTCTGCTATTTCCCTAATACCTCCTTTGAGAGGGCATTGTGCCATGAAGGTAGGGGGTGTGTGTGGTAATTTAATAGGTTGGATTTTTACTTCTGCTAGATTACATCTGACCTTAGCTATTCTCTTATTATTTAAAAAGTCTGGGAATAATTTTATTTCTTTAATGCCTAGGATATTACAGGGTACATTGAAGCTAGTTGCTTCAATGTCATATTCCTTATTATATAATTTGAGTCTTAATTTTATCACTGGGACTTCCGTTTCTGCTGCTACTCCCAGTATTATAATCCTTTTGTTGGTTTTAAAATGTTCTGTAAATTCCGTTATTATACTAATTTCAGAACCTGTATCTATTAGCCATTTTACTATTCTTGGCCCTTTGTTAGTTATTACAGGTATAGCTACAAATGGTCTACCAGCCAGGTTGATCAACTCTGTCTTGGTATGTAGCGTCTGGGGGGGGGTCCTGCTCTTGGGGGCCTGTGGTTGTTCTGATTGAAAAATTTTGGTTTGAAATTTGGTTTGAAATTTTGATTGCCAAAAAAAGGTTTTGGTTGGTATGTCTGTCTCCGTGGGTTGCTCTGTGTCTGTTTCCATGGGATATTTTTCCTTCCTGTCAACCTTCTAATTGAGTTCCAAGGTTGGTTTGCATTCTGTCTTTTGGGCATTTGATTAGGGTTCCCAAATGGTCTTATATTTAGAAATCGTGGTGTAACTTTCTACTTGCCCTGTTTCTTATTAACATTAAATGACACTACCTTGTCTATGTCCAATTCCCTATAAGATTTAAAGAATTCCATGGCATGTGAGATAGTTTGACATGCCTGCAGGGGTCCAGCTAGGCTCATTTTAAGGTGTGCTGGAGCTACTTTAATAATGATGTTTTTAAATTGGGGTGTAAAAGGTGTGGCTTGAGGTGTGGGTACCTGGTTGTATATGAAATATAATATACCTAATTTTCTACATTGTTTTATGGCTTGTGCGTATATTGTCCACTGTGCTGCTGATTCAAATTGCGTGAGGTCTAGTGTTGGAAATGCAAATCTCCAAGCTGCAGTAATCTAATAGTGGATGTGTATCACCTTTTAATGTCTCAATTAAATGCTCTAGAGCTTCTGATACTGAGGGGTTCTTTACTATGTTTCTGATCTTCCTCATTTCTAGATCAGTTAACATGACTGTGTCAGCTCATTTTTCCCACAGTCAGCACATATATTTTGCATCTTTCTGTCCATTTTGGGCATAATATTTCCATAATTCTGAGATCTCCTGAGGAGTATATGGACTGATTTCCTCCAACTTCATTCCAATTTCAAATTTGGGATGGTTACTACATCCTCCAGTGCTGAAGGGATTCAGAGCTGATATAGTACTTCTAATAGGAGTTCTCTTACTTTGGGTAGAGACAGGAAATGATGGTATGGTGTTATGTCCAGTCCATGCAGGAGTAGCGCTACACTCCTATTCCTTCCTCACTATGTTTAAGGCTAGCCTTTTACCCATTCATCTGTCCTTATCAATATCCTGCACTGTTTTCATAAGCAGTGCAGCAGTTTGTGTCTTGCTACATCCCTCTAATATTTGTTCTCTCACATCCGGATTTGTTAGTGTGTTAGTCACATTTACTGATTTCATGCCGGCCTTATTTTTAACCTTAGAGACTACTTTCCCCCACTGTTCTTCAACCTCATCTTGGTATTCTCTACCTGTCACCAGGGGAGATGTTAGTTTTCTTAAAATTTTTAATAAATCTATTCATTGTAAGTGGTATACCAAGCCGTACAAAAAATTAATTAATTTTTTTCCTATGGTACCACTCCCAGTTACTAATTCGTTTAGACTGATACAAGGAATCAGTTATCAGTTTTTCACATTTTAAATCCACAATCCTTTCTATCCTTTTGGCCAGATAGCACCTCATTTAGCTCTTTCCCAGCACCTTCTGCTCTTCCCCAGGGGTCTGGGTTGGCATCAAGGTATCCGGTAGTCTTTCAGTACTCCGCAACCTTAGGGAGGGTGATATTTCCCGTCTGCTTCTGATACTCTCTCCTACCAGTTCTTCCTTCTTGGACCTTCAGATTTCCTTGGGTCCTCAGAGTTGACTTCCAGGAGTTGATACCTCAGAGCGGCTTTGAGGTCGCTTGCTATTTTATTTAGTTTCCTATAATTTGTTACTCCACCAGACTAATAACCAATTCTTTTGTATTTAAGTGAGATCTACTTATTTTACCTTCCTCAGTGCTCAGTAGCCAAAGCGGCTTTAAACCAAAAATCCTGCCGACTACGCCAACTGTAGCGAGCACATACCCTGGTTACAGAGGAGGAATAATCACTCTTGATTCAGACTTGGTATAACACTCATTTATTCACACAGTAAGATTACAAGCAATATTTATCCTGTCTTCCAAGTGGAAGCAGGAGTACCTCTCCAGGTATACAGGTCCGGACTCGCCATGTCTGTTCCGCGGGATCTTGGGTCAGCCACGTCTGCACTGGGGACAGGATCTCACGTCTCTGGCAGAGGAGAGTCATCTCACTTGAGGATCTGACGAGTTCTGCTGGTTGGGTCTGGGGCTTCATCTTTTATATTCTTTCCTGGCTAGGTTTCTAGTCTTATCCCTTATAGCTTATAGTTTATCACTACTCCATTTGTGGGTTTCTTACGTCATTCTATTGCTTATCACTCCTGACCAGGGTTGTTCACCCCAGGCCTTACATGTTCCTTACACTAACAAATAGTCTCTTTTTTTTTTTTTTTTTTGAGACAGGGTTTCTCTGTGTAGCTTTGCGCCTTTCCTGGATCTCGCTCTGTAGACCAGGTTGGCCTTGAACTCACTATTTAAATAACACCTGGTTGGTGATGACACACGCCTTTAGTCCCAGCACTTGGGAGGCAGGTGGACTTCTGAGTTGGAGGCTAGTCTGATCTACACAGTGAGTTCAAGGACAGCCAGGGCTACTCGGGCAAACCCTGTCTTGAAGAAAAAAAAAGAAAAGAAAATGCCAGGCAGTGGTAGTGCATGCCTTTAATCCCAGCACTCTGGGAGGCAGAGCCAGGCGGATCTCTGTGAGTTCAAGGCCAGCCTGGGCTACAGAGTGAGTTCTAGGAAAGGCGCAAAACTGCATAGAGAAACCCTTGTCTCAAAAATAAATAAATAAATAAATAGATAAATAAATAAATAAATTTTTTGATTGAAAAAAATAATTAACGCATAAAAACATAACACTTATATATGAGAATATGGTAATATGTTTTGATCTGTTTATACTCTAACTTGTTTTGGTTTATGGACAAAGTCTTACCATGTAGCACAGGCTAGTCTGGAAGTCCTGGGATCACAGTCCTGCACAATCACACTCAGTTGGATTAATTCTTGACATCTGGTAAATTAATGTTTCAAAGTCAATTCTTCCAGGTCATGTCACTCTTTACTATGAATCTTTGGCTTTTAACACATACACTTCACATTTTTCAATTAACTTAAGAAATTTCTACCTAAAAAGGAAAAAGCTTGGCTCTTCTCCTGTCTTCTGCCATTGTGCAATTACACCTGGCTCCGGTTCCTGCCATGTCTTCTCAGAAGACTTTCAGAGTCAAGTGCTTCCTGGCCAAGAAAGAAAAGCAAAACTCTCCTATTCAATGGATTCAGATGGAAACCGGTAACAAAATCAGGTGCAACTCCGAGAAAAGATACTGGAGGAGAACCAAGCTGAGCTGTAAGGATTCACACAATGACAAAGACTGGGGGTTTATACTGGATCCTGGTCATCCATCAATCCCACCAGATGGATTCAACACTTTAAACCTGGAGAAGTGGTCATGTTTAAATGGAGGGTGTGGTTTGTCCAGTAATAAAGCAAACTCTTAAAAAAAAAAAAACTTGATAAGATTTTTATAGAATTACATCAAACCTGTGCATCAGTTTGGAGACAACTGAAATATTAACAGCCCCAGGACGTGGGAGGCAGAGGCAGGAGGATCTCTGTGAGTTTGAGGCCAGTCTGATCTACAGAGAGAGTTCCAAGGTAGCCAGGGTGGCTACACAGAGAAACCCTATCTCCAAAAAATAAATAAATAAATAATAGATAAAAATAATCTGAGTCTGGGTTTAATCCCAGCACTCTGGAGGCAGAAGCAGGCAGATCTCTTGAGTTCAAGGCCGGCCTGGTCTACAGAGTTAGTTCCAGGACAGCCGGACTACACTAAGAAATCTTGACTTGAAAAACAAACAGAAAACAAAAACAAACAAAACAGAATCTGAGTTCGGAGCTGGAGACATGGCTCAGC
Source organism: Onychomys torridus (assembly GCF_903995425.1). Taxonomy (NCBI): domain Eukaryota; kingdom Metazoa; phylum Chordata; class Mammalia; order Rodentia; family Cricetidae; genus Onychomys; species Onychomys torridus. The sequence continues at coordinate 34,999,353 of NC_050457.1, read as the reverse complement.
ATTAAGAGCACTGACTGTTCTTCCAGAGGTCCTGAGTTCAATTCCCAGCAACCACATGGTGGCTCACAACCATCTGTAATGAGATCTGGTGCCCTCTTCTGGCCTGAAGGCATACTTACAGATAGAACACTGTATACATAATAAATAAATAAATCTTTAAAAAAAAAAATCTGAGTTCAAGATGCCCAGAACTCACAAAAAAATCAAGTGTGTTACACACCTATAATCCTAGTGCTAGGGAGGTAAGACAGAGTAATCCCTGGGGCTCCCTTCCAGTCTAATCCAATCATCGAGCTCCAGGTTCAGTGAGAGACTGTGTCTCAAGAAAATAAAATGGAGGCCCAGCAAGAGAGCTCGGCACATCAAAGTTCTTGTAAAGTTCTTGTTCTCAAACCTGATAATCTGAGTTTGATCCCCAAACCCCTCAAAGGGAAAGCCAACTCCACAAGTGTCCTCTACTCTCTATATGTGTGTGATGTTACAGATGCACCGACATGCCACACACCATACCCATGCAGCATCTATCTTCAGCCTATAGGTCTAGAGTCTCTGGCATAGCTTTCAGTGAAGCAGGAAATTTTCTCTTTCTTTCTCTCTCTCTTCTTTTCTTTCTTTTTTTCCTTCCTCCCTTCCTTCCTTCCATTTTTTTTTCTTTCCCAGACAAGGTTTCTCTGTGTAGCTTTGTGCCTTTCCTGGAACTCACTCCATAGCCCAGGGTGGCCTTGAACTCACAGAGATCCACCTGCCTCTGCCTCCCAAGTGCTGGGATTAAAGGCATGCGACACCACCGCCCGGCTGTGAAGCAGGAAATTTTAAGGATTGTCTCACCTACTGGCAAAGTTCATTAGTCACTTCTCCCTGTGTCCTGCAGAATGTCTGGCAGTCTCCTTTGTGAGGCAGGAACCTGAAGGACAATCTCGCCCTGTTATGGCAAACTTTAGTGGTCATTTCCCATGGGTCCTGTGTGTCCAGTTTATACAACATATTGTCAGTCAGTCCAGGCAGGAGCAGTTTCTTGCCCAAATGGCCAGTTTTGCCAAGAAGAAGATAAACTCCATGTGGAGTGTCTTTGATGCCCATCTTCCTCTTTGAAGTAAATCAGTGCTGCCAGGATCAGACATGTCTCATTGTCCAGAGAAATCTAAGTTTTTATTTCTATGTGCATTGGTGTTTTGCCTGCATGTACATCCGTGTGAGGATGCCAGATCCCCTGGAACTGGAGATACAGACAGTTGTGAGCTGCCTTGTAGGTGTTGGGACTTGAACCCAGGTCCTTTGGAAGAACAGCTAATGCTCTTAACCACTGAGCCATCTCTCCAGCCCCAAGTCTAAGTTTTCAAAACATTTTAAATGCCGTATTCTGTAGGTCTTTGAAGTATTTGAAGATTACTTGCCATGAAGAGAGGTCACTACAATGGCAAGAAGTACTGCCTCCTTCAGGCCGTACAGCCCAAGGTCATGGGTGGAGCAAATACCACTACAGAGTGATAAAGGAGGGCAGCTGATGTTGACCTTTGGCAAGCGCGCGCGCACACGCACACGCACACGCGCACACACGCACACACACACACACACACGCACACACACACACAAGAAAGTGTGAAGAACTCAAATGAATCTGTATACTTTCCTCTCATCAATCTTTTGCTACTTTGTGAGGCTTATGTGGCAACTACTACCTTTGCCCACTGGAACATCTTGAGTGCCCCCACTTCCTACACTAAACCTCCAGTCTTCCACTGAGCAATTGAGCAGGCTTAACCTGCTAGACAGTCCCATTGTAGATGCAGCAGACAATGCTTCTGGCCTCCTTCCTATGTGTGTGCATTGGATTTACACAGTAGCTAAGGTCACTTTTGAAGTCACTGTGCCTATTTTTAAAAAGTGCTCCCTTATTGATACACCTACAGGCACAGTCCTAATTCTGGTCTTTATTATAATCTCTTTCGGGGTGTGTCTTATAAAAATTAAAAGAGATGCAAAGTATGATTTTACAAATCACATGGTTTACAGTCAAACAAAATAATTTTTCTCAGGTTCACGGTTCTTAATGAAGATGAAAATGTCATGTACACGCTTCCTAAGGGACCCACTCCATGGTTAAGGTACATTAACCACACGGTGCACGAAACACTAAAATTACTGAAGTGAAGTTGCTCAATTAGGAAAAGAAGCAAGCAAGCAGGCCTCTGTGGAATGTCAAGCCTCATTTAAAGCTTCCGGTATATCTTCATATCAGTGGTTCTTGGAAGTGGTTAGTTTAACACCACAGTGAAGATCCACGACATCACATAAGTCCTATGGTGCTAGAGGAAGAGTTAGAGTGGACAGTGACCTTCTACACCCTGATCTCTTGGTGTGCAAAACAGCCAGCAGCACAGTCTGTTCCAGCATATACTCTTGGTCTTTGGAGAAGCCAACAGCAAGCGTAGCCTTGTGATACCCTAAGCATCCCCAGAAACTGTGGAGGGCCCTAAAACAGCTTGACCACACAGCAGCCATAACAGGCTTAGAGGCCCAGACACAGCTTCCATGACAGGCTTACTGGCAGACAACACCCAGATTCAGGAAAAGCCTTAAGCTGACACCACCCAGGAATCCACCCAGGGATGAGGAAGTACCTGACATCCCAAACATTCCAACCATTAGGTAAGGTGGCCATATGTCCCTGAGTCTAGCACACACCTATTTTTTGTTTTACAGATACCCCTAGACAATTGTCAGCCAATCAGGGTCCTGGACTCTGGAAATCCCCTCACCCCAACCTCTGCTATGATAAAAAAAAAAACTCTGGTCCACCTGAGCTCAGGGCTCTCTGCTCTCACCGCTGTGTCAGACAGACAGAGGGACCAAGCTCTGGAGCTTGAAATAAAGGCTCTTTGCTTTTACATGCAGGATTCAGTCTCCGTGGTGGTCTTTTGGGAGTCCCTGCAATCTGGGCATAACAGAAACAAATAAAACTATGAGCTTATGCCTAAGAACTCCTTGGGTGGTTCAATTCCCAAAGCGGATGTGTAGAGTGTGGCGGGGGCAAGGGTGGGGACATGATGTGAGGGTGAATCATGGCTACCAGCAGCATTTAGTTGAACAAAGACTACACCTTTTATTGTACAAAAGATTAAATGGGAGGAAAGGGGCATGTGAATTGGGGAGTGACTTGAGACCAGGGTTGAGAAATCTAGCTAGCATTGACCTTGACCTATTGACACCAGTCACTGGTTAATGAAAGGGCCTCAAGTTCCTCTTGTTAGACATAAACTGAGTGACTGCTTTATCGAGCAGGAACTTTCCTTAAGCCTTTCAGGGAATGGAGACCCTTATCCAAAAGCCAGACCTTGGGAAAAGGACTTCTTCCGAGGAGCAGACGCTATACTTCAGTTTCTTAGTCTTGCTGTATGGGCCTGGTCCCTCATAATGCTCCAAAAAAGGGAAGGTCCTGATGTCTTACTCTTTTCCCATTACACAGCACCATTCTGATTTCTCTGTGTTTATTAACTAAACTTTTACCCTCAATGGCCTCAGGCTAGGGATCTAGGCATTTCATCCTTGGGATCAGGTGTGTCTAGTAAATCTCTTAACTTTCCTATTCTTGGAGTAATTAGGAGGGCACAATGGAATTCTTGGTTCCAAGGTTGCAGGGATTTTTTTCCCAAAGAATTATTTTGTTTAGAGAGGCTACCATTGTATACATTTTCATCCTTCTCCAGAGCCCATACAAAATTTCCCAAAGGGAAAAGGCATTAATAATGAGAATCATTCAGAAGTAAAAGTAAAAAGGTGCTTAAGAATTGTGGTCTGCAATGCCAAAATGCTGGAACTTTGTCAAGCAGCAATGGTAGCCCTTTTGTCCACAACAAGCTTGGATGTATTTTAACATCCAATAGTAGAGGTCGGTTACTTACATGCATCTGATAAGGCTGGACACAGCATTCCTGTAATGGTTGGAATGAGAATGGCCTCCATAGGGTCATAGATTTGAAGACTTGGTCATCACAGAGTGGCACTACTTGAAAGGGATTCGGGGGTGTGGCCTTGTTGGAAGAAGTGTGTCACTGAGGGTGGGCTTTGGAGATACAAAAGCTCAAGCCAGGCCCAATGAATCTTCCTGCTGCCTTCAGATCTAGATATAGAATGCTCAACTACTTCTCCAGCACCAGATCTACTTGCTTCCTGCCATGCTTCCACTCCATGATGATAAAGGACTAAACCTCTGAAACTGTAAGCTAACCCCAATTAAATGTTTTCCTTTATAAGAGTTGCTGTGGTAGTGGTGTCTCTTCACAGCAATTGAACACTGACTAAGATAATCTCCAAGATGAAGGGATAATTCAGGATTCCTTACTTATGTCCACTCTTAAAATATCAAAACTGAAAAAAGCATCAGATAACAACCTATAAGAGCATTTGGATTTTGAAAGCCCAAGAACACTGTACTCTGTTCTTCCCCACCCTGGCTGCCTACTTGGTGGGAATTGTTTGAGTCACTTCTGTGATTACCCTACTTCTGTGCACAGAATGTTCCAGAAAATACAAACACCTTGAGTTAGCATGCAAGGTATAGTTGTTACACAATGTGAGACAAACAGAAGGGGATTGGGCTCTGGAGAGAGCATGGGGACGGTGCGAAGCAGATGTGAACTACATCAGGGTCATAGGTGTGTCTGTGCAGCAGGAGACATCCATTCCCCAGTGCTGAGAGCTGGAGAGTGGTGACAGGGAGTAAAGAGTGGAGTCAGAGACAAAGGCATGGTGGGAAACTGTAGCTGAAAGTGTTCCTGTGTCCTGCCTGGCCTGCGCTCAGGACAAATCTCTCACACCCGCCAGTCTCGCAGCTGCTCAGACCCAAATAAACACACACAGGCTAATATTATTTTTAAACTATGGCCATGGCAGCCTTCTTGCTATCTAGTACTTATATCTTAAATTAACACATCTATTAATCTATAAATTGCCACGGGCCATGGCTTACTGGTCTGTTGGCATGTTGTTCCTTCGATGGCAGCTGGCCTCTGCTTTGCCTTTCTCTTCCTGTCTATCTGTTTGGATTTTCTGCCTGCTTCTCAGCTGCCTTGCCATAGGCCAAATGGCTTTATTTATCAACCAATCAGACCAACATATTTTCACAGCATACAGAAAGACATTCCCCCAACAGGAAACTCTACTGTTTTTTGGGGGGAAAGAGTCTCTTGAAAGACAGGAAGTCATTTTCCACTGATTTTAATAAGCAGGTTTTTTTCTGCTCCAATCCATCTTCCCAATCATACTGCACACTATTGCTTTTGACTAACTTGGTTAAGCCTAACCATTTTCCATTTAATTTCTGAAGGTGAGATTTCCAATTATGTACACTTTGCCTCTGGCACTTGAAGATGGTCCTTTGTACCAAATGCCTGCTGGCCATAAACATCAGTTCTCTACTTGATCCACACACAACATGAGATTGGCTGAGTTCCTTATAAAAATTATTATTATTATTATTAGCATGATGTGACTGTGTGACAGTATGTGTGTGTGTGTGTGTGTGTGTGTGTGTGTGTGTGTGTGTACCATGATCCATGAATGGAGATCAGGGGACAACCACTGCTGTGGTACTCCAGTACAGAGTTACCTAAGAGTGGTGCACACCTGTAATCCCAGCGCTGGGGAAGTACAAACAGGAAGTTTGGGAGTTTAAGGTCATCCTAGAGAGTTGGGGGGATAGCCTAGTTTGCATGAGACCCTATCTCAGAAAAAAAAAAAAAAAAATCTTATTTTTCCCTGAAAAAAATCAAGGGTTTTTAGAGCAACCTAAATGGCTTCAGCCTTGGATTCCCAAAACTTTCTGGAGCAGTAATAGGAACCAATGGCTGTAAGTAAGGGTGAAGTGTTGTGCTGCTTGCATCACAGGAAGACAATGAATGGTCTCTATCTTGGTTAGGGTTTATATTAGACATAGCAAGGGACCCCATGATAGAGAATTTGAATTCTCCCTTTCTCTTGGGAATTAGTGTTCTCCTACTGTGAAGAGACACCATGACCACAGCAACTCTTATAAAGGAAAACATGTAATTGGGGCTGGCTTACAGTTTCAGAGGTTTAGTCCATTATCGTCATGATGGGGAGCATGGCACTGGTAGACATGGTGCTGCAGGAGGAACCGAGAGTTCTACATCTGGATCGGCAGGCAGAGAGAGTGACACTTGTCCTGGCTTGAGCATCTGAAACCTCAAAGCCCACCCCCAGTGACTCACTTCCTCCACCAAGGCCACGCCTACCTGAACAAGGCCACGCCTTCAATAATGCCACTCCATATAAGCCTCTGGGGAACGTTTTCATTCAAACCCTCAGAGGCTCCGTTTCTAACTTGTTCTTTTATTACTACAACCATTTGACTCATTTCTTTTTCTCAGGGCAAACTATTATGTAACATAGTTGAAAGTGAATACAACCTATCGCTTTTTGGTTGTTTTAATTTTATATTGTTTTCAGGCAGAGCCTTGGCATGGAGCTCAGGCTAGTCTAGTCAGTCACTGCATACAGTCCAGATTGGTCTTGAATTCATGATCTCTCTTTCCTAGCCCCTCAAACGCTAGGATTACGGGTGTCCAGCATCAAGCTCAACTCAGTTATGGCCTTTTAGAGAAGTCTTTGTATTCTAGTTTCCCTTCAAATTCCATTTATGAGATGACTCTTTGCAATTTAAATGTAAATATATCTATAAACCCATGCCACATTTTATCTTCTAAGAAAGTACTGGACAGTCTGTGGAGTCCTTAATTCTCTCCTGGCTATGGTTTTCATGTCTCCCAAAACTCCATGGGAAAAGTCTCGGTTCTCAAGATGGCATTAGTAGGAGATAGTAGGACCTTGAGAGGTGGACCTAGTGGTGGTCTTTAAGTCACTGGAGGCATGCTTCAGGGGTGTGGAACCCCCAACTCCTTTCTCTTAATTCACTGACTTGTGAAACACACACACACACACACACACACCCTTACAAACAATAAATAACAAAAAAGAAAGAAAATTTGAATTTTTTTTCAGTGAACACTCCTGAATCCTATATAAAACTACAAAATCCACAGAGGCCAAGACAAGTTGATTAACTAGAGACATGTGGCCACTGTTTTTATAGCAGCTCTTAATCTAATCCAGGTAATGGTATAACTTTCTTGAATTCATCCACAAGAATATCACTATCATTTTTATCAATAGTCTCAACACTAGTTCTGCTCCATAACAATGAGTAACATTTTTGTGCAGGATGTAGTAATGCATGTCTCCAATCCCAGTACTTGAAAAGTGTAGGCAGGAGAATCAGCAGTTCAAGGTCAACCTGAACTCTTCATTTAAAAAATATAAATAAATAAATAAAAGATGCCAATCTTGGTAGTTTACTTGGCAGGTAGAGGCAGGAGGATAAGATGTTCAAGGTCATCCTCTAGTACGTAGTTCCAGGCCAATGAGGGCCACAGAGAAAACAAAACCCTCTGCTTACTTGAAAATAAGTTCACCTGGGTGTGCCTTACTCTCGATGAACCCAGGCTGGCGCCTGCTGCCAAATAACAGAAATCTAATTTGTTTAGCAATGTCTACTGCTTCTGGGACATGTGCACCTCCTGGCTCTCCCCACACCTAGGGGAAGGTGTTGCCCGAGTGGAAATAAAACAACCTGGTGACTCACTTGCAGGAGAGAGGTCATTCCTCCTGTTTATTGCTACTCACAGCCTAACAGCAAGCACGCAATGTCAATCCAGGTGACATTATCAGCCCCTAGACTGCCCACAATGACACCTGTTTCCCCTTACACACAGGCAATCCGGGGTGTTACAGCCCAAGCCTGGCCTTGATGTAACCTGAAGAGGCACCCCAAGGTACACCTCCCCAACACTCTCCAATCGCCTGACCTTGTGAGAAAACTGCCATTTGCATACTTTTCACTTCCAAGTAATTTCCCAAAATTCGTGTTATACTGGCATGGACATTGGTTTTGTTTTTCTCCTCTGAAATGACTTGGGAGGACTATATCCAATATATACTGAAATTGAGCTTTGTCACCTGCTGACAACAAAACCTAAATCCATTAGTTTTAAAAATTAAAAATTTTGCCAGTAGTGATGGTGGCACATTCCCTTATTCCCAGCACTCAGGAGGCAGAGGCAGGAGGATCTCTGAGAGTTTGAGGCCAGCCTGGTCTACAAAGTGAGTTCCAGGAGAGCCAGGGCCTCAAAGTAAGACCCTGTCTCAAAAAGAAATTAAATTTTTAAATGTCAATTTATAGGCTTTCTTTGGGCCAGAGGCAGTGTTTATTAACATAGTAGATTTTAATCTTTGTTCCTTCACTTCCAATTCCCTTTTCAGATGGAGTTTATAATCCTGTTAATTCATTTGGGTAAATTGAAGGATCTTTTTATTCAAATTATAAATTTGATATTTAAATTCTAATAAATTCCCCAAAACTCCAGGATACATTGGGTTCTGTCCTTGCTACCCAGGATTTCTGCGTGGACATAAAATACAAAATAATTATATTCAATAATTTTTGCTTTTTTTGTGAAGAGAAAACAAAAAATTTGCCTTGCTAAGCTGAGATGAAGGATTGCAACTTTCAAGTCAGCCAAGGTTACATAGTGAGTTCAAAACCAACCTAGGCTACATAACTAGATCCTACCAAAGACTTTGTAAGTGAAACTGCCTTTGTCAGAAGATGATTTACTGCTGGGCGGTGGTGGCATACGCCTTTAATCTCAGTACTGGGGAGGCAGGACAGGCAGATCTCTGTGAGTTTGAGACCAGTCTGGTCTACAGAGCAGATGCTATGACAGGCCAGGATTGTTAGAGAAACCCTGTCTTGAAAACACACCACACACACACACACACACACACACACACACACACACACACAGACAGAGAGAGAGAGAGAGAGAGAGAGAGAGAGAGAGAGAGAGAGAGAGAGATATCATTTCCAGCTACTAGGCCTTGCCAGAATTTTTTCCAGCTTCCAAGAGAAGTATTTCAGATGGACAAAAATGATGAATATCAAAATCAAAATGAAAACTGACAACTAGGAAGGCAAGAGGGCTCATCAGTAAAAGTGCTTGCTGCACAAGCCAGAGGACCTGAGTTCAAATCCCTGGAATTAAGGAATTAATCCTGGAAGGAGAGATCCAATTCCTAAACGTTGTCTTCTAATCTCCACCTGTGGACCCTCTCTCTGTCTTTCTCTCTGTCTCTCTCTAGTTGTGTGTGTGTGTGTGTGTGTGTGTGTGTGTGTGTGTGTGTGTGTGTGTATAAAATATAAATAAATAAGTATTGGCAACTTACAGGCAAAAGCAAGGGTAATACTCAGCAAGCTTGGGTCTGAAGCCCTCTGGAAGCTGAGCACAGTGGCCCAGGCCTAAAATCCCAGCACCAAGGAAACAGAGGCAAGCCTAGGCTACACAGAAGAATCTTCTCACAAAAAGAAACAGAAGAACTATCTTGTGAAGTTTCCTCAATGTTCTCCTTCCTTACACCATTGATGCTGGACAAACCTACAGGCCAGAAGGCGAGTAGACAATTGGTCCAAGACAGTACACACTGATTAATCAGCAATGGTTGACTGCTGGGCTAAATTACCTAAGAATCATTGTATTATTTTCCAGATCATACTTCCTGGACTTCAAACTTGCCCTGGTTTAAAAAATAAGACTTTAGTTTTGAAAGACTCGTGGCACACAGCCTTTCCCCCATAGAAGTGCTATTTCAGGGGAAATGGGGGAGAGGGGCATGCACGGGTAGGGAAGGGTGGGGAGGGTGAAAGGTGTGGTGGTGGTGGTGGTGGTGGTGGTGGTGGTGGTGGTGGTGGTGGTGGTGGATCTCTCCCGGTCCTCTCTTAAACATTCAAATCAAAAAGTTATATTTTAGAGATCTTCTGTAATAACTTAAATCATCATCATCATCATCATCACCATCATCATCATCACCATCATTGTCGTCGTCGTCATCCAACCTCCAAAACCAAACAGGAATAGGGATAATACAAAAGGTGTTTTTGCTGCCTAAGTAAGCCTGACGGGAGCCACAGGCAGAACCTCGGGATCTGTTGATTGAAAGAGTTGGCAGATCCCACTAGGAGACTTCTTTCCCCTCCGCTTCCTGATCTTCACTCCCTCCCCACTGTGGGGCTCTCTGTGTAGCCCCAGCTGGCCAGTTGCAGCCATCCTCCTGCGTCTGTCCTGCTGAGTGCTAGGATTTCAGTTGTGTGCCCCTGCCCTCCCCTACTTGTTTGATTAATTGTTTGTGTTTGGAGACGGGGTCTCACTCTAGAGTCCAGGCTGGCCTTGAACCCTGAGCAATCCTCCTGGGTTCTTTTTCTTTGGTATTTGTCAGCAGCCCAAGTGTTTTAAGCCCACAGATATAAGTCATTCAACACCCATGATTTGAGTTGGCGTAATATGCAGTGACCTTTATTCCATATCAACCGAATCCTCCCCCGGGGCACACCTGGGACCTTTGTGTATCAGCGACTCCACCTCTGATACTAAATTCCAGAAAGTTGCTCTCTGACCACAGCCTTCTCCAGCTCCCACATTCTGAGTCCTCCCCTTGGCCTTTGAGCTACCCGAGTGCTCCCCCCACCAGATGACTGCCCAGAGGTTCCCTCTGACTTTCCCCCTCTTTTCTGTGCTCACCGATTTCTTTGCCGAGTCTGTGTCAGGGCCACCATAGGTTTGTTTGTGCTTTTGCTTTGGCAGGCTTTTATGTAGCCCAGGCCGGCCTGTAGTCCCTGGTCCTCCTGCTCTGTTCTGGGACTGCCTTGCCCTGACGTCACTATCTGTGCCCCATCTGCTTCCCATCTCACCCTCAGCTCCATGCATTCCTTTGTACTCTTAGTCCCTGCTCGCCTGCTCCTTGAAGAGGACCGAGAAATTCTCTAATTGTGGACTGTTTGCTACAGTGTTTACCAAACATGCACAGAGCCCCGGTTTCCATCCCGAGTACCGTATACACTGGACTTGGAGGTACTTGCCTGTAAGCCCAGCTCCTGAGAGGTGGAGGCAGAAAGAGATGAGAAAAATAAAGGTCATTCTTAGCTACATAATGGGTTATAGGCCAACCCCGGGCTACATGAGATTATGTCCCCCTCCCCCTAAAAAAATGGGGGGGGGCAGAGGAGATGGTTCAGCTCAAAAGAGCGTGTTGCTCAAGCATGAGGATCTAAGTTCAGATCCCTAGCATCCACATTAAAACATGAGCATAGTGGCTTGTACCTGTAACCCCAGAGACAAGAGGATCCTTGGGGCTTAGTGGACAGCATCAACACTCAGCATCAACCTCCAGCCTCCACACCACACACACACAGATGTGCACAAGCACCTGCACACAAACATGCACACATGAACACACACACACACACACACACACACACACACACACACACACACACACTATAATAACAGTCTCTGTCTTCAGTTCTTATTCCTCCAAGTTCTGAAATGCTTTGGTAAATGTTTTTGCTAGATTTTTCCTTATTCCTCCCGGAAGCTGTCTGAAACTTCCATCCTCTACCCTCCTACTCCGAGGACCCCTCCCTACTCAAACGGATGCTGGCTGCATCTCAGGTATGTTTAGAAGGTAGGACTGCTGACTTAGCATGGACCACTCCCTGCACCACAGACAAGAAATGAGAAGAAGAGACCACCCAAATACAACAAATAACCAACCATGGCCAAATGTGGTGGCACACTCTGGAGGCAGAGGCAGGTGGATGTCTGTGAGTTCAGGGCCAGCCTGGTCTACAGAGTGAGGTTCAGGCCAGCCAGGGCTACACAGTAAGACTCTGTCTCACACATTATTTAATTAATCGGTTAAATAAATAACAGGGAAGGAACACCTGCACTGTGGGACATCAGGGAAGAGAAGCCCTCTCTCTACGTGCATGCCTGTGCAGCGGAACCTTCTTTAAGTACCCATCCCTTTGGCTGCTGGCTTATTGAAGCAATAGAGCCTAAGAACTGGAATTCCCCTTGAAGGCCACATGCTAGAAGAAGGTAAAGGCTGAAGCCTGGTGCTAGCCACAGGAGGAACTGGCCTCAGGAAGAGATGTCTCACAGTTCTGACAACTTCTCAGAGAGACCGAAACTGAGACTGTGTGCGGTCCATCATGGCGGAACCACACCTTCACCAGGACTGCTTGGTTTAGTGGTGCAGAGACTGCCTTCTAGTGACCCTGAAGCTCTAGAAGACGGAATGGGGTTTGCTGGACTTCTTTATTTGTTCTTCTGCCCAATGTGGCTACAGTGAAACACAAATCCTTTCTCTGCTTTTTATTGTTTCTTGTCTCCTTAGTCAGTCTGCTGAGGAAGGGTAGTGGAGCCTAGCTTGAGATTGCCAAGGCTCAGACTCTGACCTTAAGGCATGCTACCCCTTGAGCATCTTCTTCTTGAAGGCTCCATATTGCTTCTGAAAGGCTCCAAAACCTTAACAGTTCCCATGACCAAAGGATCGTCAGTTTAAGCCAGGTAGGTGGTGGCGGCACACGCCTTTAATCCCAGCACTGGGGAGGCAGAGGCAGGCGGACCTCTGTGAGTTTGAGAACAGCCTGGTCTGCAGATCGAGATCAAGGACAGCCAAAGATACTCGTGCATAGATCCACCAAGGAAGGGGAAATAAGACCTCCTGAGTAAACTTGGGGGGGGGGGGAGTAAGGGGAGGTGGTAAGAGAACTTGAGGGAACTGGATGGTCAAGTTGGAGGAGAAACAGAGAGGGAGAGCAAGGAAAGAGACATCTCCTCCCTCTCTTCAGCTGGACTCCCGGAGCTCCACACAGTGCTTAGCTGTGGATCTCTGCATCAGCTTCCATCACTTACTGGATGAAGGTTCTATGATGACAATAAGGTAGTCATCAATCTGATTACAGGGGAAGGCTAGCTCAGACACCCTCTCTACTGTTGCTAAGAGTCTTAGCTGAGGTCATCCTTGTGGATTCCTGGGAATTTGCCTAGGACCAGGTTTCTCCCTAACTCCATAATGGCTCCCTCTCTCAAGATGTCTCTTCTTGTTAGATTCCATGACAGGCTTACTAGCCGGCAGCACCTGAATCCAGAAAAAGCCATAAACTGACCCCACCCTGGGAGGGCCTCCATCTAAGGGGAAGTACCTGACATTCCGAACATTCCCAGCACCCCTAGACAAATGTCAGCCAATCAGGGGGTTCAGGACCCCTCACCCCAACCTCTGTTATGACCCACCCTGCCCAGGCTCGAGGCTCTCTGCTCACACCCCTGCATCAGACAGAGAGACCAAGTTCCAAGCTTGAAATAAAGGCTCTTTGCTTTTGCGCATGGGATTCGGTCTCCATGGTGATCTTTTGAGGGTCCCCACGATCTGGGCATGACACCAGCCTCAGTTAAAAATGTAGTTCTATCAGAAGCCGCATGTTCAGCAACAGGAACGCTGGGAGATTGCAGTGTCCACACTGACATTTTAAGTTTACAGAACAGTGAGCTGGCCGCTGTATATTGTCATAGACCTAAGGATGAAAAATGGATGCTTGACCATGCAGGTATCTCGAACATGCTAAAGTGCAAACATTAGTCAGGCTTGGGTGAAGGTCCCATCCTGACAGATCTGCTCCTTATCATCCAAATGGATTCTGGCTAGCAAGCTTTTTAAAGCCCCTGGCTACGTGTTGATCTGTAACTACAATGATTTATTACTGTATAACTCTTCCTCTTAAAGTAGTTAACTCTTGTTTTTCTTGATGTCTTGAGAAATCTTGTTTCTTCATTGTTACAGAAGGTTCAGTTTCGATTTCCTTAAAGCTGTAACTGATCTTATTGTAATTAACTCAGTAAGTGTAAAGAAGTTGTGGGGGAGGAAAAGACAAGAGGATCGGGAATTCAAGGGTAACCTCAGCTATGTAGTAAGTGTGAGGCCAGCCTGGGCTACATAAGATCCTGCCCCCACCCCACCCCCATAAAACAAACAAAAAAAATCAATTACACAAACGTAGAGGAAGGAAAAGGCAAAGCTTCGTGTACCGGTCCTCCTACTTTACAGAGAAACTGCCACGCGTTACAGAAACATTCTAAAAGCAAAGCAAGCCCTCAGCTGCACACATTCCTGTGCAAGACCCATTCCTACCCCAGACTTCTGCAGCCTGGGGCAAGTATGTGTGACGTTATCTTGGCTTCTCTTTACTTCTCCGTTTCCTTGTGTGGCTGTTTAAGGACTGTTTACATGACTTGTACACACACTGTAATCCGTCTAGAACTGAGAAAGAGCTCCTAGGTGTTTATTTTTGTTGTTGTTGTTTGGTTTGTTTTGTTTTTGAGGCAGGGTCTCAGGCAGCCCAGGCTGTTCCTGAACTCCCTATGTACTTCAGGATGACCTAGAATTTCTGATCCTCTAGCCTCCACCTTCCAGCTGCGGGAATTACAAGCATGAGCTGCCCCAGCATCTTCTTTATTGTGGGTGTGTGGCTCAAACCCAGGGCCGCATGCTTGCTAGGCAAGTGCTCTACCAAATAAGCTCTGTCCCCTGCTGAGTTTTTTTTTTTTTTTTCTTTTAAAAATTCCCGGATTTCCCGAGAAACACTATACCTGCTGGTCTCTTTGAGTAACTAAATCAATTTTTTTTTTTTTTTTTGAGCTGAGGATCGAACCCAGGGCCTTGGGCTTGCTAGACAAGCGCTCTACCACTGAGCTAAATCCACAACCCCTAAGTCAATTTTTTTTACCCCACTCCCCACCCCCCAAAAGCACAGATCTTGGTCTTAAATTTTAGGTGACAGCTTCAACATCATCAGATTGGTTTGAACCACTAATATGCTTCTCTTCTTGTCTCCTGATTCCACGAAAACTTTTGTGACTGTTATTAAGCCCTTGTCAAATCTCAGCCTCGTCTAGAAGCTGGAACTGTGGCCCCACAAGCCACAGGTCTCCTTTGTTCTCTGGCTTCCTGTTAGGATCTTTGATGGCTTCCGGATGGCTAACGGATCCCAAGAGTATCGCCGGAGTGCTCCCATCCTGCAGCTGCGGCGCCTGGGCCTCCGCGTGTGAACCTGCCTAACTGATGTTCCTTTGCGGACCCAGATTCCCCAGGCCCTGGGTTTCAACACAGCCATCTGTGCCGCCCCTCCCTCCCAGCTCTGGACCTTTCTCCTGCACCTGCAAAGCAGAACGTCTCAGAAATGTTCACATTGTCTCCATTCAAAACACAGATACGGTTTTTTCTTCTTGGACAGGGACCAACACAGATCCATGCATATGCTGGGCCTTTTCCTTCAACTTGTGTACGTATGTATGTATTTACAATAAACGGAATCACATCACTCATGCCTATCAATCCACACGGTCAGCTTTTCAAAACCATACATAGAACTCTAGCTAGTGTTACTTGTTTCTTTTATTTTCTTTTTTTCCGCCCCCACCATTGCTGGCCTGGAACTCACTATGGCCTGAACTCACTAAGATTCACTCCCCACCCCTGCCCCCCTTGCTTCTTAAGTGGCTGGGATTGATTGAAGTTGTTTGTGTACCACCACACCCAGCTATCTAGGGTTTTGTTTGTTTGTTTGTTTGTTTGTTTTTTGTTTTTGTTTTTTTGAGATAGGATTTCTCTGTGTAACAGTCTTGGCTGTCCTGGAACTCTCTTTGTACACTAGGCTGGCCTCGAACTCACAGAGATCCGCCTGCTTCTGCCTCCCTCTCTGCTGGACTTAAAGGCATGTGCGACCACCACTGGGCTCTAGTTCTTCTCAGTAGGCATGTAATATTCCCTTACTCCCTTATACGGACAAGCTCAGCCATTTTCATGTGCATAGTTACTGAGCAAGCCCAGTGCTAAATCCTGTTATTACAAAACAAATCACCATCATTTTTCATTTATATGACCCTTTTTGAGATTTATTTTTATTTATTTATTTTTCTTGTTTGTGTGTATATGTGTGATCAGGTATCCTTGGAGGCCAGGTTCAAAATAAAAGAAGAAAAAAAGAAACCCTTTGGTCAAAGCACAGTAGCTAGTCACCTCCGTAGGATGATGGTCCCCTAAAGATGTGCACCCTATGGTGACATTTTATTTGTGCTGAAATGTGATTTTATTTATATGTTAATAGATAAAGTTGCCTGGGGGGTCAGAGCTAATAGCAAGCCATTTAGCAGAAGTCTGGCAGTGGTAGCACACGCCCTTAATCTGATCACATGGCAGGCAGACTCTGTGTGTTCAAGGGCATAGCCAGCTTGGTGACACACACCTTTAATCCAAGTACCAACTATAGAGACTTGGAAGTCTGTATAGACAGGCAGTGATGAGGAGGTCATGTGGTTGGGTTTATAGCCAATGAGAAGGCAGAACAGAAAAGCAATTAAAAAATACAGACACACAGGAAGTAGGTCTCCTTCTTAGGGGAAGGACAGCAGCGGCTGGTAAGCTAAAGGCTATTCGCTAGTGCTCTGACCTCTTGGGCTTTTAGCTCTGTATTTGGCTCTGTGTTTCTCATTTAATAAGACCGTTCAGAATTACATCTACAGCACCCTTCTGCTTCCACTTCCTTCCCGAGTGCTAGAAGTGCAAGCATGAACTACCATGCCAAGTTTTTCCCTTTGGTGTGGTGCTAGGAACCTACTATGGCCACTAATCCTGGGACCTAGGAATGGGCTTCATTACATGACTGGGGGCGGGGGATGAAGGTGCAGATGAACTGACTTCAGAGATTTTCAAGTGCAGTCACCACATCTCAAATGTGGAGGAAAACAAAAGAGTCAATGCCTGAGAGATTCGATGTAAGGGGACTCTACTAGCCCGTGGGTTGGGTTAGGGTTGGGATGGTCATCAGAAGCCTAGGGGTGCCGGTGGCTGCTCAGAGATAGAAAAACCAAGAGAAAGGTGTCTTAATAATGATAATGATGATGAATAATAATAATAATAATAATAATAATAATAACCCAGAGCCAGGTATTGGGGTGAAAGCTGAAAGATCAAAGAAGCAGAACAAGCCACAGCTACCTCCCCTCAACAACTCTTCTTCCAATCCTGTTTCTACGAATCCTCAGATTGAAAGCTTCTGAGTCCTCACCCAAATGGATCTCAGCTGAACTGCTGCTAAAAGCCTAAAAGCTTAACCAGGCTCTAGTTCCTGGTCCTCACGCCTTATATACCTTTCTGCTTCCTGAGATTAAAGGCACGTGTCTTTCCCAAGAAAGACACGAGATCTCAAGTCCTGGGATTAAAGATGTGTGCCACCACACCTGGCTCTGTTTCCAGTGTGGTCTTGAACTCACAGAGATCCAGATGGATCTCTGCCTCCAAAATACTAGGATTAAGGGTGTGTGCCTCCACCGGCTGGCCTCTATGTCTAATCTAGAGGCTGTTCTGTTCTCTGCCCCCAGGTAAGTTTGATTAGGGTATACAATATATTGGGGGAGGGTTGGGGATTTAGCTCAGTGGTAGAGTGCTTGCCTAGCAAGCACAAGGCCCTGGGTTTCGATCCTCAACTCCAAATATATATATATATTGGGGGACACAATATATCACCACAGAAAGGGTTTACCCTTTATGATGGTTGGTATTTACTGCCAACCTGACTGCAGTTGGAATTCACTGAGGAGACATATCTAGGAGATTCTTTGAGGGTATTTCCAGAGGACAGCAGCCCCACTGAATGTGGACAGCACCATACCATGGTCTGGGGCCTCAGACCAAATAAAAATGGGGAAAGAGGCGGGCGAAGTGGCTCAGAGGGTAAGGACAATTGTTACTAAGCCTAGAGACCTGACCTTGCTCTCCCGAACGCACGTGGTGGAAGAAGAGAACAGATTCCCACAAGTTGCCCTCTGACCTTCACATGTGCCGTGACCCCAGACGGACAGATGGAGAGTAAAGAATTGAGAGGAAAACAGCTGAGCCCAGCCTCCCCAGCATACCTTCCTCACCAAGATGTCTGCACCATCAGACTGTGAGCCGTTATCTTTCTTACTGTAATGCTTAGTTTTTGTCAACATGACCTCCGGGAGGAGAGAACTTCCAATAAAGAACTGCCTCCCTACATTGGCCTGGGGGCATGACTGTGGGGTAGTTTCTTGATTAAGGATCGATGTGGGAGGGCCCAGCCCTCTGTGGGAAGTGCCACCCCTGGATGGGTAGTCCTGGATTGTATAAAAATCAAGCTGAGCAAGCCATGAGAGAAATCCAGGAAACAGCATTCCTCCATGGCCTCTGCCTCAGTTCCTGCCTCCAGGTTCCTGCCTTGAGTTCCTGCCCTGACTTCCTTCAGTTTACGTTTCTTTCCATGTGGGTAATATAACTAACTCTCTTTAGATTGATGGGTTATGCCACCACTTTTTATATACAAGGTCTTTTTCTTATTTAATTTAAGTCTGATAGTACTTGAGGTGTACTTAGATAAGGTCTAGATTTTTTATTTTGGTCATGTGTGCTATGTGAATGTGCATTCATGTGTGTGCATGGGGGTGGGGTGTGTGAGTGTGTCTGCCTGTGTATGCACAACAGGGATTCTCTGTGTGGCTTTGGCTATCCTGGAACTCACCCTGTAGGCCAGGCTGGCCTTGAACTAAGAGATCCTGTGCCCCATCACCACAACCATTCCCCAGTGGTCACCACCTGGTGACTTTGTGACTTTGTTGATCACTCTCCACCTGATTTTTGTTTTTGTTTTTCGAGACAGGGTTTCTCTGTGTAGTTTTGTGCCTTTCCTGGAACTCACTTTGTAGACCAGGCTGGCCTCGAACTCACAGAGATCCACCGGCCTCTGCCTCCCAAGCGCTAGGATTAAGGGCGTGAGCCAGCTGATTTTTTTTTTTTTTTTAAGATTTTTTTATTTATTTAAGACTATGAGTGCTCTGTCTACATGCACAACTTTATGGATCAGATCCCACTGTAGATAGTTGTGAGCCACCATGTGGTTGCTGGGAATTGAACTCAGGTCCTCTGGAAGAACAGCCAGTCCTCTTAACCTCTGAGCCATCTCTCCACCTGATTTTAAAGACAGGTTCTCTTCACTGAACCCGGTGCTCACTAACTCAGTTAGGCTGGCTAGCCAGGGAGCTCCCAGGTTCCTCCCCTGTCTGCCACCTGCCCCCTGAGCTGGGGTTATGGACATGCTTGCCTTTGTCTAACTTTTTACATGGCTGAGGGGATCTGATATCAAATTCAAAACCAACTCATGCTGTATGGTGAGATTCTGTCTCAAAGCAAACAAACAAATCATTTTTGTTTTAGCCAGGCATGGTAGCACACTCCTACAATCCAAGCATCTGGAAAGCTAAGTTTGAGGTTAGCTTGGGCTACATAATGAGACTTTTCCTGGCTTCCAGTCTTGACCAAGGTCCCTCACATCTTTACATGGTTTATGTAGACAACTACATTTTATTCTTCAGTAGAATGAGCTGTTAGTTATTTTACTGTTTGTAACCATGTCTTTGACATAACTGGAATTTATTTTTCTAACATTATAAGTACAGGACTCAGACTGAAGAGATTTCTCAGTAGTTAAGAGCACTTGTTCTTTTTTTGTTTGTTTGTTTGTTTGTTTTGAGACAAGGTTTCTCTGTGTAGCTTTTGAGCCTTTCCTGGATCTCGCTTTGTAGGCCAGGGTGGCCTCAAACTCACAGAGATCGGCCTGGCTCTGCCTCCTGAGTGCTGGGATTACTGGTGTGCACCACCACCGCCGGGCTGTGAACTTGTTCCCAGGTTTGATTCCCAGCACTGACATGGTAATTCACAACCACCTGTAATTCCAGGTCCTTTTGATCCAGTGCCCTCTTCTGACCTCTATGGGCACCAAGCACACACATGCGCCACCACCGCCCGGCAATACTATTTGTTAATCAACAGCCTTTTCTCATCAGATCGAATGTGACATGTGCTACATATTGTTTTCCTTTATAGTAGATGGCTAAGTAAATCCCCTCAGACTCTCTCATTCTTCTCCCTTCACTTCTTTGACACAAATTCTGTTGCCTAAGTTGATCTCAAACTCAATGATTCAAGTCATCCTCCTTGCTCAGTCTCCCAAATCCACCAGGCCATGCCATCATGCCTACTTTCTCTCTCTCTCTCTCTTTTTTTTCCTGGTTTTTTCAAGACAGGGTTTCTCTGTGTAGTTTTGGTGCCTGTCCTAGATCTCGCTCTGTAGCCCAGGCTGGCCTTGAACTCACACAGATCCGCCTGCCTCTGCCTCCCCAGTGTTGGGATTAAAGACATGCACCACCACTGCCCCACCATGCCTACTTTCAATGATTTCCTTTTCCTTCTATATATTTATTCTCTCATACAAATTTAAGGATATCATTAAAAGCAAAATAAAGCATATGTTAGTATTATATTAAGTTTTAAAATTAATGTTAGGAAAATAAGCATTTTATGATACTGTATCTGATGACATTTATTTTTCTTTTTTCATAATTTTCTGTGTGTGTGTGTGTGTGTGTGTGTGTTTTTAGTTATATTGGTATGTTTGCATTGCTAGTGACTAGTTTTGAATTTCCAAACCTATATAAATGAAATTATAGTTCTTTTGTGCTTTATTTCTCAAAATTAGATGACTATATTGGATTTATAAAACTGGTGTGAAGGGGCTGGAAAGATGGCTCAGCAGTTAAAAGCACTACCTACTCTTGCAGAGAACCTGGCTTCAATTTCCAGCACCCACATGGCCCCTCACAACCATCTGTAACTCCAGTTTGAAGGATCTGATGTCTTCCTTTGGGATGTGTTTCTATAGAACAATATCAAAATACTCACACTAGGTTGTTTTGTTTGGTTGTTTGTTTTGGGGATTTTTTTAATGTGTATGGGTGTTTTCTTGCATGTGTGTTTATGTACCACATATGTTTTGTGTACTGCATGCCTGTCTGTGTACCACATACCTGTCTGTGTACCACATACCTGTCTGTGTACCATGTGTGTTTGTGTATATTGTCCTATATTCTCAAACAATCTGAACTAGAAAATAGGAAGAGCATTGCCATCTGAGGATTCAAGATGCTCCAGTTTAATATTGCCAGAGCTGATGCTTATTCATCATTTAAAACAATTTTACTATGACACTTTTCAAATATATACAAAAGTATAGACCGGTATAAAGAGCCTTCTACCTAGCCTTGGCCATGGTCACTATTTTATATTCCCATTTCATCATACACCTGGTACATAGCTGGTCTTTCCTCTTCCACTTAGAAGCATTCCTAGGTTTAGTATCATTTAAGCATTGTGCACATAAAATGTGTTAAAACATCACATGATACCCCAACCTGATATATATTTTTACATAGCAATTTAAACATAAATCTAAAATTTTGTTAAATATATACATCAGATTATTTCAGTTTAGCTAGCTCAGCTCACACAGTCACATCCACCCACGTCCTCTTTTTGCCGTATGCAAGGATGGGAACAGAAGCTCTTTGAAAGGACTGTGAGTAAGGAGTCTGCCTGTCAATGTCAACCTTTGACATCTTATTCTCTACAAATGGCCACATCTAAAACTAGTCATGAAGTGCAACCCTTTGAGCTTACCTCATGACTCACGCTTTTATTCATTCCTCTATTTCCCAATAAGGCTGTTCTCTGCACAGTCTTTCTTCTCACCCATCATCAAGGCCACAGCCAATGACCTTTTAAAAGTGCTAGTTAGGTAATGCCACGTCTTTGCTGGAAATCCTGTCATAGGACTTCATGTGATGGGACATGGAGAAATCTACATGGCAGTTGAGATTTCCAAATATGGTTATATTGGGTTTCTAAGCTCTTGTGGTGGTTTGAATAGGTATGGTGGTAATCAGCATGAATTGAATAGTGCCCCGCCCCCTGCCCTGTAATATGTCTCCTGTTGACATCAGCATATGACTTTAGTTGGATATAGAGCTCTTGAAGATATCATTAGTTAGGAATCTCACTTGAAACCACCCAGAGTTGAGTAAGCTCTAAATCCAGGGACATTGGCCTTCTAGGAATAGAAGACTTGACCAGTTCATGGCTCATGCCTGTGATCCCAGCACTCAGAAGGCTAAGGTAGGAGACCTTTGCTGGGATGACAGCAACTCACTTTTGCAGTGATTGTTTACCACTCTCGACCTCTTATCCAAGCTACTCATCTAAGCCCTTTACCAATTCTGCTACTATAAAATACTGAGCCTTACATCTGGACCTTTGTTTTTCTGCCCCACTGTTTAAAATGTCCTTGTTGTCTACTATCGACTGCTTATTACCGTGTTTCAAAGTCATCAGTCCAGGATGTTTTTTCAGATCTTACCTAGCCTTGCCTCACTGCCACATCCCATCTCATCTCTCCACAATACACATTACACTCCAGGTTTACCTTAACCACAGCATGGATCCCACTATCTACTAAAGTCAAATGATGTCATTCTTTTCTCTTCTGTCTCTGTCTCTCTGTCTGTCTGTCTCTCTCTCCCTTCTTGGAACAGGCCTTAAACTCCTGATCCTCCTCCTTGTACCTCCCAAGTGCTGGGATTACAGGTGTTCATCACCACACCAAACTCCCCCACTTCTTTTCTTTTCTTTTTAGTTTTTTGAGACAGGGTTTCTCTGTGTAGCTTTGCGTCTTTCCTGGATCTTGCTCTGTGGACCAGGTTGGCCTCAAACTCACAAAGATCTGCCTGGCTCTGCCGCCGCCCCCGCCCCCGCCGCCCCCGCCGCCACCACCACCACCACCACCACCACCACCACCACCATGCTCTTTTTCTATGTCTCTTTCCTCAACTCTTTGTCACCAAAATAGTAAGAAGCCAGCCATTTCAGTTCCCTCCTTGTTTTGATTTGCTTCTGTTTTTTAGTGGTGAACTGGGTACCTAGTAGGCACTTTACAACTGTTACAGAATGAGCACGTGAATGCAGGTCTTCAAGACTATACATATGGTAAGAATCTCCAGGTGTTAAAATTGGTTTGCAATGACATCTGAAGTATGTTATTTATTC
Source organism: Onychomys torridus (assembly GCF_903995425.1). Lineage (NCBI taxonomy): Eukaryota > Metazoa > Chordata > Mammalia > Rodentia > Cricetidae > Onychomys > Onychomys torridus. Next base: position 34,976,433 of record NC_050457.1, on the reverse strand, counting down.
AGGTTTGTGCTTTACAGAGAATAATAACTATAGAAATTGAAGGGATTACTTTATGAATATTGAATATTATATTAGGCAGATTTAAATTATCCCATTTAGTTTCTGTGTTACGTGTTTTGAAAACTCACTTTGATTTAACCATAGCCCTATTCATTTTGATTATCCTTAGATCATATAATGTAAAATTCTCGACTACAACTATAAATTTCAATGATGAAATTACCATTTGGATGGGTTTGAATTTCATTTTAATGAAATTAAAGCAAATGGTATGGAGTTTTTTCTGAAGAAAGAAAAGCTTCTATTGAAATCAGAAGATGTATATTCCTAACACATAAAAGAATGAGGAATAGGAACTTGAAGTGAAGAACTAAACAGGATTGATTATGTTCGGATAACCCACCATTCTCATCATCATGTAAACTATGCAGGCTCCTAGAATGAAATGAGGACAGAAAAGTGTTATTAGAAAACTGGGCCGGGTGACACGGGCCTGCAACATGAGCTACTCGAAGGCTAAAGCAGGAAAGTCAAAAGTTCAAGGCCTGCCTGAACTACAGAGCACATTCAAAGCCATTCTGGGCAACATATCAAGACATGATTCAGAATAAAAAATTAAAAAAAAAAATGAGGAGGCTGGGCAGATGGCTCGGCTACTAAATACGTGCTGTATAAGCATAAGCAAGAGGACCTGAGCCCTGTCTCAAACTAGGCATGGACGTGGGCTTAACAGTAAAGATCATGTACTGTTCTTGCAAAAGATCAGAGTATGGTTCTTCCTACCAACACTGGACAGCTCACAACCACCTGTAACTCCAGTTACACACACACACTTACACTCAAATTAATTAATTAAATTAATTAATTAATTAAATGATCATAGTTTAAAAAAAAAAATCTGAGCAGAGTGCAGCCTTCTGGAGGCAGGATGAGCTCCAGGTTCAAGGAAAATCATTGTCTCAAAAAAAAAAAAAAAAAAAAAAAATTAAGGTGGAGGGTGGTTGGGGAAGACCCTCTCTATTTACCTTTCAGCCTGCACAAACATAATCATGCACAGGAACACATACATTGGTGTAAGTGATAAAAATGGTTGTGTTTATTTGAGTGGTGGAGCTTAGTAACAAGTGCAAGGCCCTAGGTCCAAGCCACAGTACTGAAAAGGGGTGGGAGAGGTATAGTTGAATATTTTAAGGTGTCTAACTTTTGTTTATACTGCATTTGTTTAACTCTGTGAAAGCTGTGTTACTATGCCTGTCTATGAGACCTGATGGTCTAATAAAGAACTGAATGGCCAATAGCAAGGCAGGAGAAAGAATAGGCAGGGCTGACAGGCAGAGAGAATAAATATAGAGAGAAATTTAGGACGAGGGGGATTGAAAAGGAGGAGCCAGAGAAGGAGGAGGACTCTAGGGACCTGCCACCCAGCTACACAGCAAGCCATGGAGCAAGAGTAAGATTTACAGAAGTAAGAGAATGGGAAAAGCCCAGAGGTAGACGGGATAAAATAAGTTAAGGAAAGCTGGCAAGAAACAAGCCAAGTAAAGCCGGGCATTTATAATTAGGAATAAACCTCTGTGTGTGATTTATTTGTGAGCTGGGTGGTCCCCCCACCAAGAGCAGAAACTACCAACATCAGGGAGGAAAGAAAGGAAAATTTTAAAAATATATTACTATTTCTTTCAGTTAATTATTTTATTCAGAATTCCCACTGATTTCTTTTTCAGTTGACATATGCTACTAAGTATAATATCTTCATATAGCAGGCTATCTGGGTGAACTGGAGGAAAAGAGCCTGCGTAATGAGTATATCTTATATGAAATTAATCACATGGTGGTACATGCCTGTAATCCCATCACAAGTAAGGCAGAGGCTGGTTTGTGAGTTGAAGGCCATGTTAAGGCTACGTAGTGATTCTGAGACTACATGAAGAAACTCTGACTCAAAAAAAAAAAAAAAAGGCAATAGCTCAGTGGTAAAGGACCACATGACTGACCACAGGCAAGATCCAGGAACCCAAAGTCTGCCCCACTTCTGGTGAGAGTCTCTTTGCTGAATCAACACATCCCAGCATGTCATCTGGGAGAATATGAGAAAGGGAGAGACCGACTTAATGGTGAGACATGAGACAGATGAGTTCAGGACCAGGCTTGATCTTTTCAGAAAACTCGCTCTTTAACTACCTTGCGTTAGGCTCTACAGCTTTTCTGTTATTGTCTGTCTTCTGAGAGAGAATCTCATCTAGAGTTCAGCAGCCTCAGACTTCCTGTGTAGCTAAATACAGCTTTGAACTCAAGATCCTCCTGCCTCTGTCCCCAAAGGCTAGGATACAGGATTGAGCCACCACATTCTGCCTGGATCAGTGGTATGAAATGTGAAGTACTGAACTCCTCGAAGGAGGAAGGCGAGATGGCTTAGCCGATAAAGACACTTGCCATTCAGTGGTGGTGGCTCACGCCTTTAATTGCAGCACTCAGGAGGCAGAGGAAGGTGGATCCCCATGAGGCCAGCCTGGTCTACAGAGTAAATTCCAGAACAGCCATGGCTGTTACATAGAGAAACCCTGTCTGGGGAGGGGGGGGAGGTTGTCTCCTGACCTCCACTAGTGTTCACATATCCCTGTACCATTCCCCACAAACTCCCATAGTGATAATAAACTTAACTGATTTTTTGGTTTTATTTTTAGCTACTGGCAAGGACTTTCCACAGATGGATTATTTCCAATTGACCAGCTGATGACTGGTATGGGTAAACCTAAACAAATGGGTAGAGCAAAGACCGAGTTAGCAAATCACGCTTACCGTTGACAGACACCAAAATGGTTGGATACAACGGTGTCCCCAGGAGGGAAACACTGAGCTAGTATCTGGGTTCAGGAGTTCCTAGAAAGATTCCACAAGGAAAAACAAACCAACGAAACCCAGCTTGATCCCTCTTTTCTTGCCCTTGCTTTCTCTCTTTGAGGCAGGGCTCAGCTAGGCCGCTCCAGCAAGCGTCCAGCAAGCGAAGGAGACCAGGGCTGAGTGAGAACGCTCGTGATTACGGAGCAGGCAACGCCATGCTCTAAATGAGATTTTACTCACTGTGTGAGGCGGGATGCCTGACGTCGGCTGCCGCCACTGCGCTCCATTGGGGACAGAAAACCACCTTGAGGTAAGAGGAAAACAACATTTTACATTTTCATTTGGGGCATAAAAGATGCAAGCTAATTAAAATGAACTGCTAGCCGGGCGGTGGTGGTGGGCGCCTTTAATCCCAGCACTCGGGAGGCAGGGGCAGGAGGATCTCTGTGAGTTCGAGGACAGCCTGGTCTATAGAGTGAGTTCCAGGAAAGGCGCAAAGCTACACAGGGAAACCCTGTCTCAAAAACAAAAACAAAAACAAAACAAAAAAAGAACTGCTAATGCAATTTTTATTTTATTTTATATTATTTTCTTTTAGTGGAACAGTGTAGTCGGAATTTTCTTTGGGCCACCAACTCATAGCTAACAACACAGAGACTTATTATTAATTATGAAAGCTCATTTTTTCCCCCAGAGCTGCGGACCAAACCCAGGACCTTGCGCTTCCTAGGCAAGCACTCTACCACTGAGCTAAATCCCCAACCTAGCTCTTATAACTTAAACTAACCCATTTATTTTATTCTATGTTCTGTCTCATGGCTCGTTACCTCGCGTCTGGCTGGCGACTCCACGGTTCTTCTTCCCAGAGTCCTCTCTGTCCCGCCTAACCTCTTCCTGCCTAGCTATTGGCTATTCAGATCTTTATTACACCAATCACAGCAATCCACCTTCACACGGTGTACGAATATCCCATAATAGAACAATCGCGTCCAGGGTGTCCTTGAACTCCAAGCTTCAGCTTTCTAAGTAGCTGTGACTACAGCCATGGGCCACTATCACACTTTTTTGTTTGTTTTATTTTGCATTTATTTATTAAATATTTATAGTGTGTGTGGGGGTGGGGTGGAGTGTGTGTGTGTGTGTGTGTGTGTGTGTGTGTGTGTGTGTGTACATGCATATACTGGTACCCTGGGAAGCCAGAAGAGGCCATTAGATCCTGTGGAGCTGGAGTTACAGGCGGTTGTGAGCACCCAGTGTTCTGGGAACCAAACTCTGCAAACTGCAAGTGATCTAACCACTGAGCCATTCTCTAGTCCCCTGATTTATTTTTTGTTGTTTTTGTTTTCGTTTTTTTGTTTTTTGTAAGATAAGCTCTTGTATAATTCAGGGTAGCTTCAAATTCTCCCGACATATGAAGATGACTCCTGAGCCACTCCCCTGCAGTGTTGGGATTATGGCCTCAGTACCTAACCACACTACTTTCGTTTTAGTTTTGGCTTTTTGAGACAAGGTTTCTTTGTGTAGCCCTCACTGACCTGGAACCAGCTCTGTAGCCCAGGCTAGCCTTGAACTCACAGAGCTCCACCTGCCTCTGCCTCCCTAGTGCTAGGATTAAAGGCGTGTGTCACTACAGTCCAGCTTTTAACCTACTAAATTCTTTTAATTACATTTTGAAGCCAGGTGTGGTAGTTCGTGACTATAAATTCAGCATTCATGAGACAGAGGCAGGATTATTATTGTTTTTTTTATTATTGTTGTATTATATAAAATGTTAATATATATAAACATTATATTATATAAAATGTTACCTAAATATTGTTGATTTATCCATGAAGACCATAATATATAGAGTGATCCTAAATATTTTATGATGATGCCTAAAACCTTACAAATCCTTGACCCCTGAAGTCCTGCATCCCAGTCTTCTCTTAGATCCCAAGGTACCTGAGCTATCCTTGTGTTTATTATTGTTATTTTGTTATTATTGTTGTTTATTAATGTTATTGCCTACCACTATGGAACTTTTCTTTTATCTCTGTGCTCTCTTTTCTGGCCAGCCATACCTTCACTGGTTTTTGTTTTTTGTTTTTTTCTGTTTTCCTCTCAAACGACAGCATGACCTGGGCCATCACTATCTGCTAAGATAACCTCTTTTTGTGGCAAAAGCCAGCTGCCTTGAGAAGCAAGGTGGCCAGGTGATCTGAGAGGCCACTGCTCTGAAGTCACAGGAGAAAAATGGTACTGAACACAAAGGGATATAAGTGAGAGACCAGAGGAAGAGGCAGAATTCCAGGTGTGAGAGGCCACTGGGGAAGCGAGCAGGGTGAGGCTTCCCTTCCAGACACTAGGACTTTGGAGGAGGACAAATGTGGGTAAGAAGGAGAGGAGGTCTAAAGAAACTGACACAAGGAAAATCTGCACTGGGGAAGCATGAGGGGGACTCTGCCAAGAATGCCAGCTGGTTGACGGAACTGGATTGTGGCTGCTTTGGACCCTTGAGGATTTGTTGTAGAGGGGTGGGGGCAGGGTCTCCCTATGTTTCTCCGGGCTGTTCTCACACTCCTAGGTGCAAAAACTCCTCGCCCCTCCTGTTCAAGGAAGGATTTCTGAAAAATAAAACCAAGTAATCGAGTTGTCTTTCCTGGAGACAGAAAGATGCTTTCTTTCAACAAGAGAACAAAACACAGTGTTGAAGGCGTACTTGGAGTGATAAGGACAAAGGCTGGACTTTTCTCAGTCCTCCCTGCTTGGATTGTTTCAGGGTCAGAAGATTTCTTTGGAGAGAGAGAGAGAGAGAGAGAGAGAGAGAGAGAGAGAGAGAGAGAGAGAGAGGGAAAGAAACAAGAGATTTCCCTTGCTGATCACTCCCTGTGTACCAGAATTTCAAATACCATGCCAAGGAAATTTTCATATTGCGTGGCTTGATTCTCACAGCAATTTTACAAGGTAGGGAATAGCTATGTTCTCCACGTTAGAGACAAGGACTCTAAAATGCACACAACGGGGCTGGAAAGGTGCTTCAGCAGTTAAGAGCACTTACTGCTCTTCCAGAGGACCAGACTTGGGTCCCAGAAACCATACTTGACAGAACTCAATCCCTGATATATAACTCCAGCTCCAGGGGCTCCAATGCCCTCTTCTGGCCTCTGAGGGTACCCATATGCATATGGCAAACAAGTGCACAGACACACACTTCTGCCCATACATAAATCTTTAAATACACACACACACACACACACACACACACACACATGCAAAGTTACATACTTGCCCAAAGTCACGTAGGCCTCAAGGGACAAAGCTGGAATGTGATCCCAGGGAGGCTAACTCCAGGGTTCACCTTGCTTAGGGCTCAAGTGCCTGAGGGTGAGTCCCTGTCTGTCCCTAGGCTGCTGCAGGACTCACAGCCTGTCACGTATGACTTAATCAGATAATTCTGTAGATGAGCAGGAAAGACCAGCCTTGGGGGAATCTGAGTGAAGAGCAAGCCTCAGACTGGTGACCAAGATGGCTGAAATGCTTCGTGGCTGTTTTCCAGACCTGGGGTTTCTTGTCTATACATGCAGCCTACACTGGTCTTCTTGCTTTGTGAGGACAAAAGAGAAAGGGAAGCCATGCAGACAGGAAGTCTTGGGGGGCAGGCAGTGTGTAGATGTTTCAGAGTAAGACACAGGTTCGGTTCTCAACCACAGGCTCTGATTGGTGAGTGAAGACAGAGTCAGCTGCTCCAGGATGAAAGACAGCAGCAGATATGGTAGAGAGAAAAAGAGACCTGAGGTTGCCACAAAATGATGGATCCTTAAGATTTCACAGGGTTTAAGACTCACAGGGAGCCCATTCAAACCCATGGGTCCTCTCCCAGTCAGAGCAACATTTTTAATCCTTATTAACATCATTATGGATAAGCCCACTTGGTCTTCTCCCTGTATCACAAATTTTACTTTTCCTCCTGGGCCAGGAGAGCCCTTCCTTTTTTTGTTTGTTTGTTTGTTTGTTTGTTTTTCGAGACAGGGTTTCTCTGTGTAGCTTTGGAGGCTGTCCTGGATCTCGCTCTGTAGACCAGGCTGGCTTCGAACTCACAGAGATCCTTCTGCCTCTGCCTGGGATTAAAGGCATGTGCCGGCACAAGAGCCCTTCCTTTTAACTGACAATCCAGAGACCCCCACTACCCAGCTAAACTGGGGACTTAAGACCATGCTTCTGGGAGAATAGAAACCAGGCCATCAGGGTTTGTTAGGGATCCAGGCTGCTGTGCATGGCAGGGCCTGTCTCTAATCTCACTACCTGGGGCTACAGAAGCAGGAGAATCTGGAATTCAAGGCCAACTTCAGAGACAAAGTGGGTCCAAGATCCCAACTCAACAAACAGCACCCAGACTGACTGGTCAGCCAGCGGGGGAGCCTGTCCCCTCTACCTTTGTATGATGTAATTGTTGGAAAGAAACACTTAGTTTTCAATTGTGCATCCACGATCTTTTTTCTGACTGCTTGGACTCCATATTGGCACAATTCAGAGCACCAGAGATCCTGAGAATCACCCAGGTAGACTGGGGGTTCCTCTTTAGATTAGCATCGCTATCCAGGCCACCTTGCTTAAGTTCTTTCTGCCTTCAGGCAGTTTTCAGATTTGATATATTTTTTTTTTTCTAGCAGGGATCATAGGCTTGCTCTGTCTCTTCCCACTGTTCCTTTCTTCCTATATGATCTTTTGGACAACTGGACCTTTGTTGTTTTTCTCTTCGGGTTGTTTTTTTTTTTTTTTTTTAATCAGTACACTAAAGTGACTGCCTCCAGGTCTGAGTCACGAAAGGAGGTCAGTTCCTTGTCCATCCAGCTCATTTGAAAACAGCACAGAGCAATGAGAACCCTAGTGGCCAGAGTACATCTTCTGAATCTCTCTCCTCACTAGATGCAAGTAGGGCTCCTTGAGAGATGGTTGGTTTCAAAGATGATTGAATTCATCTGAGTCTGCTTAGAGCTGGGCCTGTAACTCGGTGGCAGAGCTCTTGCCTAGCCATGTGAGGTCCTGGTCTGGATACCTACTACACCACAAAGAGAATAGGTCTACTGGAACAAAGTGTCATCGACCATGAAGGGTCAGCTGGAGCATCCACAAGGAAAAACACCACAGGGGGAAAAGCACAAAGGTATTCAAAGCTGTGTGTTTAAAAGAACACTCTAGACTACGGTTCTCAACCTTCCTAATGCTGCAACCCTTTAATACAGTTCCTCATGTTGTCATGACCCCCAACCATCAAATTATTTTTGTTGCTGCTTCCTAACTGTCCTTTTGCTACTGATGTGAATCCTAATGTAAATATCTGATATACCACCCCAAATAGGTCACAACCCATAGGTTGAGAACCACTGCTTTAGAGAGCCCTAACTAGCCAGTGACCTTTGGAACATGAACATGAGCCAACTCATTAGACTGGAAAACAGTTCTTAAGTGGTGAGCCATCTCTCCAGCTCTCTCCTTCACTTTTAAAAGATGAGTTTTCAGGGTACATCATTTTAGATTATATAATCACTTTGATTTCTCTTCACTGTCTTTTGCTATGCTTCTGAGAAGTGGGAAGAATTCTTTACTCCTCTGTAGGTAAAATGAGTTCCTTTATCTTTCTCTTTGCCTTTCCAGTTTGAAGATACGTGCCTAGGCGTGCCGATTTTGTGCATTTGAGGAGGGAGATTTTACTCGTTAATGTTCTCTGAGCTTCCTGAATCTGTGATGTGGGGTCTGACTTGAAGTAGAGATATTCTTAGTCATTTTTCTCTCGAATATTTTTCCCATCCTTTACTTCTGGCAGCCACCACATGTTTATACTTCTTGTAGTTCCCATAATTCCTTTCTGCTATCTTGTTCTTTTTAATTTTATGTTGTTACCTTATATGAATTGTATATAGCTATGGGTTTCATTATGGCTTTGTCACCCATGAATTTTGATTGAATTCACCCCCATCTCTTTCTTGTCCCCTTCCATTTCTGCTGACCCCCTTCTTCTTTCCAAACCGTCCTCCTTCTACCTTTATGTCTTTCTCTGCTCTGCTGACCCAGTGAGTCTCACTAAGGTTGCTTAGAGCAGCGTGGATGAGGGCTTTTTACAGCAGCATGGACACCTTGCCAGTGGTTACACCAGTGAAGAAATGTCCCCATTTCCTGGCAACCATTAACTACCAATAGGTCCTAGGTGAAAAATGGGGCCTGGTGAGTCCCTTACCCCTCCATGAGAGGATGTTGAAGAGCTCATTCTTTGTGTGTGTGTGTGTGTGTGTGTGTGTGTGTGTGTGTGTGTGTGTGTGTGTGTTGTTTTTCAAGACAGGGTTTCAGGTTGGGGATTTAGCTCAGTGGTAGAGCGCTCGCCTAGCAAGACAAGGCCCTGGGTTCAATCCTCAGCTCAAAAAAAAAAGAGAGAGAGAGGGTTTCTCTGTGTAGCTTTGAGCCTTTCCTGGAACTCACTTGGTAGCCCAGGCTGGCCTCGAACTCACAGATATCTGCCCGGCTCTGCCTCCCAAGTGCTGGGATTAAAAGCATACACCACCACCGCCCGCCAAAGGGCTCATTCTTGAGTAGATCTTCTGCAGGAAATCACAGCCCCTGTGAGTTCAAGAATACAGGGGCCAGCAAGATGAGTCAGTGGGTAAAGGCACTTGCCACCAAATCTGACCACCTGAGTTCAATCCCCGCGTCCCACAGAATGGAAGGAGAGAACAGCTCTCTTGCAAGCTTTACTCTGACCTTAAACGTGCACCATGGCATGTTTGCTGCTACACACACCCCAAGTAAAAGTCTATACAAACTAATTAGAAAGTTTCTTTTTAAAGAGTACAATGGTATACCATGCTCAAAATTGGCTTATCGGCTTGTGGTATTTCCTTCTCCTCCTTCTCCTTCTTCTCCTTCTTCTTATTTTTATTCTTATTCTTATTCTCCTTCTTCTTCTTTCTCTTCTTCTTCTCCTTCTCTTTCTCCTTTTCTCCTCCCTCTCCTTCTTCCTCTGCTTTTCCTCCTCCTCCATCTTTTTGAGCTAGGGTTTCCATATGTAGTACAGGCTGTATTATGGTGCAGTCCTGCTTCAGCCTTCCCAGTGCTGAGATTTCAGGCCTGCAGCCCCATGTCTATCTAGCTCAGTACATTGCTTTGGCTCTCTCTCAGGCATTTCTATTCGCTCCTTTCTTGGAATGTTTGTCGTTCTACTCCACTGCCCCTGTTCCTTCATGCTGTCTACTTCACACTGTTAATCCCAAAGATGGGAGGAGAAAGATTACCGTCCCTAATCATCATGGGCAAATTAATTAAAGCAATCAATTCATTAAAGTAAGCTTTTTTCATTCATGTACAAGGGCTGCCTCCCCCTGAGGCCGAGTTTGAGAGGTCAGCTTTAGATGTGAGGACAACAAGGCTTTTATAGCTCAGGGGTAGGGGGATCCAATGGAGGATTTGGTGGGCAAAACTGGCAAGGTTAAAGGGGCAGAACTTAAGCAGAGCAAGTTCTTCCTAACAAGGTCCCGAGACAAAGACATGGTGGCAAGGTAGCCATAACAACCCTTTTGAAGCAAAGACTTGGTTGCCATTCCTGGGACAGGAGTACAGAACCTAGGTAGTTAAGGTTACAGGTGGGGCACAGCCCAGGCTTGAGAAACAGGCTTAGTCATAAACAGAGTGAACCCCAGTTTGTCTTTACTATAAGATGGTTTTTTTGTTTGTTGGTTTGTTTGTTTGTTTTCGGGTTTTGGTTTGGTTTTTTGAGACAGGGTGTCTTTGTGTAGCCCCTGGCTGTACTGGAACTCACTCTGTAGACCAAGCTGGTCTTGAACTCATAGAGATCCCCTGACTCTGCCTCCAGAGTGCTGGGATCAAAGACCACCACCACCCAGCTATAAAACGGCTTCTAAGCCTAAAATGGAGGCAGGCTGGTTCTTCATTACACTAGAACTCCCAGCATAATTATCACAGTTGCTTTAAATTCCCTGTGATGCCAGGCGGTGGTGGTACATACCTTTAATCCCAGCACTCGGGAGGCAGAGGCAGGCAGATCTCCGTGAGTTCGAGGCCAGCCTGGGCTATAGGAAAGGCTCCAAAGCTACACAGAGGTGTTGAAGATTTAGCTCAGTGGTAGAGTGCTTGCCAAGCAAGTGTAAGGCCCTGAGTTCGATCCTTGGCTTAAAAAAAAAAAAAAAAAAAAAAAAAAAACTACACAGAGAAACCTTGTCTATAAATTAATAATAAATAAATCCTGTTGTGTCTGGCCCTTGCTCTCACCCATTCTCTTTTGAACCTGTATTTTAACTTTTCAGTATGCTTTTTTAAAATATTTATTTATTTTTCTATTATCAGCTTGATACAGTATAAATTCTTATCCTAATAGTGAAATGTTTCATTGAGGCTTGTCCAGTAATTGAGTAAAACTAAAACTTATTATAAGTCACGTCATCCTAGGGTCCCCCCTGCTATATTGCTTCCCTGGTTCTCTGGATTGCAGTCTGATTGTTCTTTGCTTTATATCTAGAATCCACTTATGAGTGAGTACAGACCAGGTTTGTCCTGGGTTTGGGTTACCTCACTCAGGATGATTTTTTCTAGTTCCATCCATTTGCCTGCAAATTTCATGCTGTCATTGTTTTTCTCTGCTGAGTAGTACTCCATTGTGTGTATGTACCACATTTTCTTAATCCATTCTTCAGTTGACGGGCATCTAGGTTGTTTCCAGGTTCTGGCAAATAGTGCTGCTATGAACATAGCTGAGCATGTATCTTTGTGGTATGATTGAGCATTCTTGGGTATATGCCCAAGAGTGGTATGGCTGGGTCTTGAGGCAGATCAATTCCCAATTTTCTGAGAAACCGCCATAGCCATACTGATTTCCACAGTGGTTATACAAGTTTGCATTCCCACCAACAGTGGAGGAGTGTTCCCTTTGCTCCGCATCCTCTCCAACATTGACTGTCATTAGTGTTTTTTGATCATAGCCATTCTGACAGGTGTAAGGTGGAATCTCAGAGTCGTTTTGATTTGCATTTCTCTGATGATTAAGGATGTTGAGCATTTCTTTCAATGTCTTTCAGCCATTTGAGATTCTTCTTTTGAGAATTCTCTGTTTAGCTCTTTAGCCCATTTTTTCATTGGATTGTTCAGAATTTCAATGTCTAGTTTCTTGAGTTCTTTATATACTGTGGAGATTAGTCCCCTGTCAGATGTGGGGTTGATGAAGGTCTTTACTGATATATTTTTTTTTTACAGTGCTGGGGATCCAAGCCAGGCCTTTGCACACACCAGGTAAGGGCTTTACTGCTGAACTGCCCACAGATCATCTTGTGGGGTTTTTGTTGTCGTCGTTGTTAATCTTATTTTACATGTATTGATTTGGAGTGTATGTATGTGCCACAGTGCATGTGTGGAGATCAAAGGACAGCTTGATAGAACCAGTTCTTTCCCATTGTATGGGTCCTGGGTAGTGAACTCAGATCATCAGGATTGGCAGCAAGCACCTTTACCTACCCATATCAGCTCTGCTTTGTGATCTTCTTTTTTATTAATTTTTATAGTCACCCTATAAAATAGTGGGTTTCATTATGACATTTTCATACCTGTGATGTTTTGGGGTAGTCAGACATAATATACTAGGTAAAAGGAATTTCCTTAGATGGGTCTTTAATAATGCTAAAAGAGGGAAGTTGTATGATTGGCTGTCAGAACAGTGATCTTCATACATACATACCCCAAATACACATAGCCATTTCTACTAAGTGTTTGTTCTTTTTAAGAAGGTCTCAGGGTTGGGGATTTAGCTCAGTGGTAGAGCGCAAGGCCCTGGGTTCGATACTCAGCTCCAAAAAAAAAAGTATCTTGGTGGAAAACTGGGCAGGAGGCTCAAAGAAGTTCTTTGTGTCACAAAAGGAATATCCAAATGATGATAACATAAAAATATGCTCAAGGGTTGGGGATTTAGCTCAGTGGTAGAGCTCTTGCCTAGCAAGCACAAGGCCCTGGGTTTGGTTCTCAGCTCTGGGAAAAAAAAAAAATATGCTCAAAGTCATCAGTGACAGAATTTCAAATTAAAGCCTTAGCAAGACAATGCTTTTTTTGTTTTTCAAGCTTTAGCTTTCCTGGAACTCACAGAGATGCTCCTAAGGTGTGCCTCCCTCAGTGCTGAGATTAAGGTGTGAGCCACCAAGGCCAAGCTTACTTCACATTTAAATTCAGTTTAAATTAAAATAATTTACAAAAGAAAAAGACTGGCCACAGAGCCCACCTGGCCTTGCTGCTAAGCCTGCTGGCCTGAGTTCTATACCTCAGTCACACCTGGTTGGAGAAAACTAAGTCTTGCAATCTGGCCTGGACTCCATACTCTGCCCACTAAATAAATACAATAACTTTTTAAATAGCTAAACCCTGATAACAGTGAAACTGCAGGCTCAGGAGACCACAGACCTCATCTCATCCCTATGGTGGGGAGGTGTCTGGTTGATACCCTAGGAGTTTCAGTTCATGAAATCCATGCCTCTGGGATGAGCTGCGCCTGAGTGGTTTCACTCGGAAGGAGATATTTTGCCTGGGGATTTGGCCAGGAAAAAGTGGAGACTCCTAAATCCTCAGAACGTTCAGATCATGTTCTGCTATGCCATAGACCATTCTGAATGGCCTGCTGTAGCTAGTGTGAGAAGAAGCTCCCAGATTCTGTGGGTGAGAAATCTTGAGAGAAACTGTCTGCTCCATTGGGTCTGCAAGGGCAGAGCTGAAGTGTGACTGTTAGCTCAGGGCACTGGAGGGAGTCAGGGCAGTCCACCCACACCCACCCCTGATTCATCTGGTGACTAAATATCCTGCTGCTTAATTCTGACTTTGACTGAGAGGTGAGCGAGCTGGAATTGCTAACCCGATTAACTTTGTGTGTGGGGGCTTTCTGATTGTGTTGCAGAAACAACCATCCAGAGAACCCATATTTCAGATCTAACCACAGGGGTTTTGTCATCATCATATTAACTCTAGATTCAATAAGATCTGTCTATAGGAGAGGGACAGAGACTCATTGTAGACTATGTGGAATGGGAGAGATTGCTGTGGGTGTCTCTGGAAAAAAAAAAAACAACAACCCATCAGCTACAGGTGGTTAGTGGGGGTCTCTGTGGCGGATGGCAGAGATGACTTTAAGGGTGAGTTTGTCCTCAGGCTTTGTCTCACTCTTCTCCACTACTGGCCCTGCACTCTCTAGTTCTACCAGGACCTTGTTTCTAGATCACCAGGTCAGAAGTCAGGGAGCAAAGGGACATCTCTCTACTAGGTCCCGCATCCACATCCTGTAAGGAGACTTGTCATCTCCTATGAGGTGGTCACAGCAGCAGGCTTGGTGATGATCTGTTAGTTATGTAGACTTTAGGAATACCCCCAAGGAAGTAGAATTCACTTTCCTGCAAAGCACACCCTGAAATACCTCTCTGCACCCAAGCATCCAAGCTTGTGGTGGTTTGAATAAGAATGGCCTCCATGCCAGGCAGTGGTGGCACACGCCTTTAATCCCAGCACAGGCAGATCTCTGTGAGTTCGAGGCCAGCCTGGGCTACAGAGTGAGATCCAGGAAAGGCACAAAGCTGCACAGAGAAACCCTGTCTCGAAAAACAAAAAAAAAAAAAAAAAAAAAAAAAAAAAGAATGGCCCCCATAGGCTCATAGCTTTCAATACTTAGTCATGGAGAGAGGTACTATTTGGGAAGGATTAGGAGGTGTGGCTTTGTTGGGGGGAAGGAGGAGTGGGTCACTGGAGGTTTCAAAAGCCCATGCCAAGGCCACCCCTCTCTGCCTACAGATGTGGCTGAACAACTTCTCCAGCACCATGCCTGCCATGCCAACCACCATGCTGCCCACCATGATGATAGTGGATGGACTAAGCCTCTGAAACTGTAAGCCTGTCTCAAAAAAGGCAAGAAACAAAAACAAACAAAATTCAGGCATACTGAGACGGAACAATTGCTCAGTGGGTGTCTGAGTTAATTTTCTATTGCTGTGCTGAGACACAAAAACCAAGGCAACTTATTGAAGAGCTTATTGGGGCTTACAGTTTCAGACAGTGAGCCCATGACTGTGATGGTTTGAAAGAAAATGGCCCTCTTGGGCTCACAGGGAATGGCACTATTAGGAGGTGTGGCCTTGCTGGAGGAAGTGTATCTCTGGGGGTGGACTTTGATGTCTCAGATGTTCAAGCCAGCCTACTTGTTCACTCACTGTCTTTTCCTGCTGCCTGTGGATCAAGATGTAGAACTCTTAGCTCCCTCTCCAGCACCATGTCTGTCTGCATGCCGCCATGTTTCCCACCATGACTGTAATCAAGTAAACCTCAGAAGCTGTAAGCCAGCCCCAAATAAATGTTTCCTTTATAAGAGTTGTCATGGGGGCGGTGGTGGCGCACGCCTTTAATCCCAGCACCTGGGAGGCAGAGGCAGGCGAATCTCTGTGAGTTCAAGGCCAGCCTGAGCTACAGAGTGAATTCCAGGAAAGGCACAAAACTACACAGAGAAACCCTGTCTCAAAAAAAAAAAAAAAAAAAAGAGTCACAAAAATGGGCTGGAGAGATGGCTCAGAGGTTAAGAGCACTGACTGCTCTTCCAGAGGTCCTGAGTTCAATTCCCAGCAACCACATGGTGGCTCACAACCATCTGTAATGAGATCTGGTGCCCTCTTCTGTATACATAATAAAAAAAAAAAGAGTTGTCATGGTCATGGTGTGTCTTCACAGAACTAGAAACCCTGACTTAAACATGGACCATCATGACAAGGAGTGTGATAGCCAGTAAGCAGGCATGGTGCTGGAGAAGTAGCTGAGAGCTCACATCTGATCCACAAGCATGAAGCAAAGGGCCAAGGGGTAACTGGGAATGAAGTGGGCTTTTGAACCCCAAAGCCCACCCCCAGTGGCACACTTCCTCCAACAAGGCCACACCTCCTAATCCTTCCTAAACAGTTCCATCAAACATAGCCTATGGGGAATGTTGTCTGTCAAACCACCACAGTGGGTAAGAGCATTTCCCACACAAGCATGGAGATCTGAGTTCAAATCCCCAGGCTCCAGGTAAAAAGCCGGGTGTGACTGCACACTTGTAAACCCAGTACTGTGAGGGGTTGAGACAGGAAGATTGCTGGTGCTTACTGTCTCCATCTTATTTCCTGTCCAGGGAGTAAAGTGCAGAGTATGCACAGGCACAGACATGTATACACCACACACCACACACACACACACACACACACACACACACACACACACACACACATACATTCAGTTGTGACATACAATGTCACCCAAGTTAGAGGCCTCTAAGAGTGTCCTCCACACATTCTCCTTCTGCAGGATCCTATATGAATGAGACTCAGCCACCTGAAGTGACAGGGAGCTATCATCCTGTAAGTCAGGAATTCCCTATCTGCTTGTATATCCACCAATTCATCTTGCAATCTTGGTCAAGTCATGTTCATATCCCCATCTCTGCATTTTCAAAGTGAGGGTGGTTGTGAGACCTGGACTACTCACTTCACAGCAGTAAGACTCGAGAAAGTTTGAACTGCTGCAGTGGGAACACAAGGCATTCCAACACTATATGGATGGGTCACGTTTCTCATCTGCTGTCTTCAGGATGGCTAAGTATAGAAGCAAGGCAGGAACAGCCCTGGATGGGAATGCAGTACACATGACCTTTGAGGCCCTGTAAGATCTACAACCACACCCTGAGCCAAACTCCTTATACTTGACTTCCCAAATTAAAACACATTCAAGACAGACCAACAATCACCTAGCAATTAGGAGAGAAAACTGTGTACAACATACTAACAGAGTGGACCTGTAGACTGGCTGAGATCTGAATCTAGTATACTCATTCTTTGTTTTTAGAAAATGATAGAGAGCTGGGCGGTGGTGGCGCACACCTTTAATCCCAGCACTCGGGAGGCAGAGGCAGGCGGATCTTTGTGAGTTCCAGGCCAGCTTGGGCTACAGAGTGAGATCTAGGAAAGGCGCAAAACTACACAGAGAAACCCTGTCTCGAAAAACCAAAAGAAAAAAAGAAAATGATAGAAAAAAAGCATAGTTCCTAAGATTTTTATAAGGCCCAGAGTGGGACCATTTTTTAACATGTTTTTTGGTGTGAGCGTGTGTGTGTGTGTGTGTGTGTGTGTGTGTGTGTGTGTATGTGTCTGTGTGTGTGTGTGTGTATATGTGTGTGTATGTGTATATGTGTATGTGTGTGAGCGTGTGTGTATGAGTGTGTCTGTATGTGTGTGAGGGAGTGTGTGTGTATGTGTGTGAGCGTGTGTGTGTGTGTGTGTGTGTGTGTATGTGTGTGAGCGTGTATGTGAGCGTGTGTGTGTGTGTGTGTGTGTGTGTGTGTGTGTGTGTATGGTGTGTGACAGCTTAAGGACAGTTTGAGGGAGCTGGTGAGTATAGGGCTCGAACTCAGGTCATCAAGCTTGGTGGTAAGTGCCGTTACCCACTGAGCCATTCCATCAGCCTTGAGCAAACTTTTAAATTACCATTTTACTTAAGCTAAGATCCACTCTGACGAAGTTCATGATGCAGAAAACGGGCCCTGTCGCAGAAGAGGCCATTCTAGGAAACCACACAGACTTGAAAACTGATGATCACAAGCAGCTGTGGAAAGGGATCATAAAGAATTAAATGAAAAAAATGAGAGATTCTACAAAAGAAATGAAATCTCCCAGATTAATTCTGAGTCTGCTCAGGAACTCACAGGCTGAAGGATGCTCATCACTGCCTACATGGATAAGGAATTCGATTTCATTTCTGTTCCCCGAACCCCGAGTTCATGAACAGCTTCACTGTGGTGCAAACGTAATTCAAAGTGTGTGGTGAATAAATCAGTACTTGATTTCTGGTTGCTGATCTAGGCCACTGGCTGCTCGGAAGTGGGACCCTCTGGGTCTCGGCTATCATCATCCAGGCTTTGAGAACTTCCCACCTGCCCTTTCTCTCTGGCCTGTCACAGCTCCTAACAAATTATATACAGAGGTCTTTTTCTCTCTCCATCACTCACTTTACTCACCCAGTGGACTTCAGACTCACACCACCAATGGTCTGCTCATCCTGGGATAACCAGTTATGTCTAGGAACTCATGGGTCTCCAGGTTTGGGACTTTTCTGTAGAGGAGGGGTTAAGATGGTTTCATGTAGCCCAACCTTGCCTTGAACTTGAATTCACTGTGTCAGTCAGATTGGCCTCAAATTCCTCATCCTCCTGCCTCTACCTCCCAAATCCTGGGATTACAGATGTGTGTAGCATGAATCTTAAAAGGTCTTATTAATAAAAACAAACCAGAAGCCAGGTAGTGGAGTGAATGCTAGAAGATCACAGAAGCAGAACAAGCCACAGCTTCCTCACCTTGCCAATTCCTCAGCTGATCCTGTTTCCTCAGACTGGAAGCCTCTGAATCCTCATCCAGAATGAATCTCAGCTGAACTGCTGCTAAAAGCCTAAAAGCTTCACCAGCTCTAGTTCCTGGTCCTCACGGCCTTATATACCTTTCTGCCTCCTGCCATCACTTCCTGGGATTAAAGGCGTGAGTCACCATGCCTGGCTGTTTCCAGTGTGGCTCTGAACTCACAGAGATCCAGATGAATCTCTGCCTCTGGAATGCTAGGATTAAAGGTGTGTGTGCCTCCATTTTCTGGCCTCTATGTTTATCTAGTGTCTGTTCTGTTCTCCGACCCCAGATAAGTTTATTAGGGTGCACAATATTTTGGGAAACACAATATCACCATAGATGTGTGCTACCATGGCTGTCTTAGGTCACAGGCTTTCAACACTAACACAATGAGAAGCACAAACAAACTGGACAGGTTTGTCACTTTGCCCCTAACCCACTCTGCCCACATACTCACGAGGCACCTGGAATCTGACATGTCAAAACCAATTCATCTCTTCCCTTCGACATGGCTCCTCCCTTGAGTGAGTCCTCCCTTACACAGACAGCCCTGATGCCCACCCACCAGCATGTTAAAGACCTTGGAATTTTCCAGGTCCTTCACATCAAGTAGCTAAGTCTTCTGTGTGCCTCTTTGGAAGTGTGTCTCTTTAGTTCCCTGTACTCTCTTGCAAGAACTATTGCAAAAGTGAAATGATGTTTAAAATACCACTTAAGGTGGAGCTGGAGAGATGGCTCAGTGGTTAAGAGCACTGACTGCCCTTGCAGAGGACCGAGGTTTGGTTCCCCAGCTTCCACAGGACAGCTCACAACCTTGTTCTACAGGCACATATATAGTGCACATCCACACATGAAGGCAAAACTATCATGCACATAAAATAAAGGAATACTTTTTCAAAAAAACTAATATTTTTAAATACTCATATTGAGTATGTCTCACTATTTT
This sequence comes from Onychomys torridus, assembly GCF_903995425.1. Lineage (NCBI taxonomy): Eukaryota > Metazoa > Chordata > Mammalia > Rodentia > Cricetidae > Onychomys > Onychomys torridus. The sequence continues at coordinate 34,957,227 of NC_050457.1, read as the reverse complement.
TGTAGTTTGTATTTTTTTTTTTCTGGTTAATAATAATTATTAGAGATGGCTGTGGTGGCATAAACCTTTAATCCCAGCACTTAGGAGGCAGAGGCAGAGGCAGAAGGATCTCTGTGAGGCCAGCCTGGGCTACCAAGTGAGTTCCAGGAAAGGCACAAAGCTACACAGAGAAACCCTGTCTCAAAAGACCAAAAAAAAAAAAAAAGAGTCCCTTTGATCCAATGCCCAACACAGAGAGGTGATGTGGGGGACCATTGAAGGCAAACTAAGATCTGTAGTCTAGTGTCCAGTCAACATTAAGTTATAATGTCAAGGGCTTTGCAGAAAGCCCCCTTCTGAGTTTTGGGGGTAGTTCAGGGTGAGGCACTTATTCTGCATGTTCAAGGCCTTTCCCTAGTAGCAGGGGAAAAAAATAGGCAATAGCCAGAAAACATGATGATGCATCACACACACACACACACACACACACACACACACACACACACACACACAAACAAAATAGGGTCTTACTATGGATGTCCCAGAACTCACTATATTGAAGAGGCTGACCTTGAATGTTGGGCCCTGGCCCCCCATTCCTTGGGTAGCTCTTGCCTTGCTTGCTGACCTTGATCAGGTGTCCTCCCTCTGCTGATTCCCTGCCAGTTTCTTCCTCCTAAAACAGCTCACCGGAGGTTCCTTGTTTGTATATCCTGAATTTGGTGTAAGCAGCTAGGATGCAAGAACGTAGAACATCTGTACCGAACTTGTGCCCTCCAGGGTTCTCCCACTGTGCTGTAAGCCTGTATTTAAGGCCCTTTCCCTCCTTCAATAAAGGGCATTCGGCATTCTACTGAGGCGAATGACCCACTGTCCTTTGTCTCTGTCTTTTGATCCACAGCCCCTCGCTCGCTCGGACATGGTGAACGGGTGGTAGCGCGGGCGCTACACTCAAACTTGTGCCAATCCTTCTGGTTCTGCCTCTTGGTACTGGGATTACAGGCATGCATAGCCCTATACAGTTCGTGCACTCCTGTCTTTGCAAGTTGATTCCTCTGAATTCACTCTTAAGCACGAAGCAAGTGAAAAACATCACTTCGTGTTTATCCCAGATGTCCTCTGACCTTTGCAACCTTAGCTGAAAGCTTTTCTCTGGCTTCTCCAAGCAGGAGCTGCTTCCTCCTGAGTGCTGGGTTCTAAAGGTGTGCACCAGCACTGCCGGGCTGCTTCCTAGTATAGCACTTTTTAGTCTGGGTTTTTGAGATATGGTCTTGTGTTCCCCAGATTGGACTCTGACTTTCTATGTAGCTTGAGTCTGACCTTGAACTCCTCATCTTCCTGATTCTATCTCCAGCATGCTGGGTTGGCGGGCATATGCCAGCAAGCCTGGTTTCATATAGAACTTGATGAAAAATTTTAATATAATTTTATTTTTGTTTCATATGATGGTAAGTTTGTCATCCTTGCTTTCCGTGACAATCTGGCTGATTTAAATAGGAATGGCCTCCAAAGGCTCATGCATGTGGACACTCAGTCACCAGGGATTGGCACTATTTGAAAGGATTAGGAGATGTGGCAGACGGGGTAGCTGAGAGTTCTACATCCTGATCTACAGGCAGCAGGAAGAGAGAGTCACTGGGCCTGGCTTGAGCTTCTGAAACCTCAAAGCCCACCCCTGGTGACACACTTCCTCCAACAAGGCCACACCTCCTACATGTGCCACTTCCTTTAGGCCTATGGGGGCCACTTTCATTTGAACCACCACACCCTGAATCACACCGACAGTTGGGGAGGAAGGGGGTAGCTCCATGATTCCCTGGGGGCAGTTATAGCACAACCAGGGGTATCCAGAAAGGTGCCGTTAGCTTAGACCCATTCAGCCCAGTGATTATTTTAGTTCACAGTTTACTGAACCGGAAGTCTGGTGCTTCAAGCTGGTCAGAAACATATATCCATCTTCCTGCTTCTGCAGCACACTAGATAGTTGGTTGGATATGGGATGATGCCAGGCGGTGGTGGTACACACCTTTAATCCCAGCACTTGGGAGGCAGAGGCAGGCAGATCTCTGTGATTTTGAGGCCAGCTTGGTCTACAGCGTGAGTTCCAGGACAGCCAGGGCTACATAGAGAAACCCTGTCTCAAAAAACCAAACAAACAAAGAAACAAAAAACACTGCTCTTCCAAGGACTAGGTTTGATTCCCAGCATCCACACAGTGACTCACAACCATCTATTAAACCCAATGCCAGAGGAAATGATGCTCTCTTCTGGCATCCTCAGGTACTACAGTCACATGGTACATAGACATACATGCAGACTAAACACCCAGGCACCTAAATAAATATTTAAATCGTTTCATGTGTGTATCTTTTCATTTAAAGAAGATAATGGGGTGATTATGGTCAAATTACATTATATATATATATATGAAATTGACAGGAATTAGTAAATAAGTAAAACCTCCAATAAACAAAACAGAAATAAGTCTTAGAAATAATTCAGCAAGCTGGGCGGTGGTGGCGCACGCCTGTAATTCCAGCACTCAGAAGGCAGAGCCAGGCGGATCTTTGTGAGTTCGAGGCCAGCCTGGTCTACAGAGTGAGATCCAGGAAAGGCGCAAAGCTACACAGAGAAACCTTGTCTCGAAAAACCAAAAAAAAAAAAAAAAAAAAAAAAAGAAAGAAAGAAAGAAAAAGAAAGAATTCAGCAGACGAACCTGGAAGTTAAAGAAAAAGAGAATCATTGGGAAGAGAAAGATGGTTTTTGGAGTGAGAGGTGATAAACACGGTCAAATGAAAATGTTATAATAAAACATTATTATATATAATAATATCAGCTAATAAAAAGTCAAACCCTGCAGGATTTTGGTAGAATACCGAATGTGATGGTCCTCAGGGAAAGGCACTTGCCACCAAAACTGCGTGAGTGAGCTGATGGATGTTTACCTACGTCACTGTGCAGTGCATCCACTTCGGGGGGCACATGATGAACATCTGCTGATTAGTGAATGAGTCCTCATTGGGTATCTTGGAGATTGTATGTCACAGTGATTTGGGAATAAGATCTGGAATTCAATATTCATTCGGGTTGACTGTTAGTAATTTGTTGCAGACAGTTAATGAATTGGCTTAAGATTTACTTCCCACACTTGTGAAATAGAAACAATATGTGGTTTCATGGGACTCTGGAGGGTTCACTCAGATAACAAACACAAAGGGTCTGGCATAGTTGAAGAATTTAATAAACAACAGAAATTGCTTTCACTCAATTGCTAGGAAAGAGGCTATCCACTGTCTCCCCGGGGCAGAAGTTGTCCCCAGTTGCCTCCCCGCAACTCAAACACAGCTTCAAGGATAACTATTCAAATATCCATACATTCCATTCCATAAGGCTTTACTTTCCGACCTTTCCTAGACTCCTCCATCACAATGAGCCTTGTAGACCACCGCAGGGAAAGAGGTGCACTTCTCTGTGTGTTTGTGTATTCGTGTATGTGTGTGAGGACAGCTTGAGGGAGTTGACTAGTCCACTTTATCTGTGTGTCCTTACATGTTGCTCCCTGGATGGCAGGATAGCATCTCTGCCTCCCCCCACCCCCATCTCTAATTTCCCACCTAGCTATAACCTGACTTGCCATAGGCCAAATGGCTTTGTCAACCAATCAGAATAACACGTATTCCCAGTGTTCAGATAGACACCCACAGCAGCTAGGCCAGGTGAATGAGACCTTGTTCCAAAAACAAAGACAAACACAAGACCTAAAACAAAACAAAGTTGTTGTGTGACATTTTTATCACATTCTGAAAATAAAGCTTGCTCTGAATCAGAGGGCAGAGCTAGCCACTAGCTGACCATAATTAACCATAGAGGTTTGCTGCGGGCCACAGGAATATACCATAAGAACTCAGCTGGTTATGGCAAAGTCACTACCTGGAGGGATCAGGGAATTCCTCCAAAGGAAGCCAAATTCCAAGGAGGTTTTGGCGTTATTTGGCTTGTTATATATCAGCTGTCTTCTTTTATGAAAATCATGTGTGCCTTCATAGTTTTCCCAATTGATTTTCCCTAAGAAGGGCTAACAGTGTGGACTGATCGCTCTCTGGACATACACATTCCAGGACTTTGGAGAACAGCCTCAGGAAAGGCTTTCTCTAGAATCAGATATCTCCCTTTAGCCACTTTCAAGGACTAACAGGAGACACCGCCTAGGTTGATGCCCAATTTTCAAGGACTAACAGTGATAACAGCCCACATGCAAGTCTCCTGACCTAAGGTAAATTCGACAAGGAGACACTGCCTAGGTCAGGTGGACATTAAGTAATAGCTTTACACAATTTAGCTCGGACCCTCCCTTTTTATACCAAGATTTCCAGGGCACGGGGCGGAGAAGAGAAAAGAGAATGGACGAACTAGATGTGTAAGAACTTGAGAGGAACAAACTAAGATGGGGAAGAACTAGATTGAAGGGCTAGAAGAGAGTACTAGAGGAACGAGATGGGAGATGAGGAAGAGCCAGACGGGGAAGAACAAGATGAGAGAGAAGGAGATGGGAGAGGAGCTGATAGGGGAAAGAACTAGATGGATGAGAACCTAGAAGGGTCAGAACTAGATGAAGGAATTAAGATAGAACCTAGAGGGGACAGTAGATAAATATAGAGAGAAATCAGGCAAGAAAGAAGCTAGGCATGAGAGCAGAATAGAAGCTGTGCAGAGAGAGAACTATCACAGAATAATAAAGTGTATGAACTAAGGAGTTTTGTGTACATAGATTCATTTCTTTTCATCAAAGATTAATTATCAGCTGGTTGTAGATTGTTCCCGGACCCTGGGAGGGGACTATCGAGGGGCTGGACCCCTGTAATACCCGATAGAGGTTTTGGAGGACTGAGGACATATAGAGGGACAGAGAGTAGTAGAGCAGGACTTAGGATCTCAGCCCCTTTTGGGTGCAGGAATGGAAGAGATAGGAGGTCACTGGTGACTTCTCCGTCACCTCTCTTTTCAGGTTCGTATCCCATAAAAGACTTCCGACTTTTTATTGATAAAGAATAATTAAATAAACACATCACAAAGGATTCTCTCCCAGGTCTAAGAGAGAGAAAGTAAGTCAAATGGACCTAACACAAAAACGACGGTGAGCTGACCCACATAACCAATGCTCATGGATCACTGTCTGAGTGCGGGGGGGGGGGGGGGGGGGGCTTTACATGACTGTTCTTTGGAATCTGTGTCTTCTGTTAGTTTAGTCTCAGGTATACTCTTTATGGGAGGGCTACTAGGTGTCCTTAGAGTATGCTTTTAGCTTAGCCACTACACATGACATTTTTTTTCTTTCTTTGTTTTGTTTTTTGGTTACAGACAGGGTTTCTCCTTGTAGCCCCTGCTGTTTTGGAACTTGCTTTGTAGACCAGGTGACCTCAAACTCACAGAGATGCATCTGCCTCTGCCTCCTGAGTGCTTAGATTAAAGGCCTGTGCCTGGCAACTGTTTTGATTTTTAAAAGATGTAGCCCAGACTGGCCTAGAACTCTAGAACTTGCTATGCATTGGAAGTTAACCTTGAAACCTTGGTCTCCCTGCCTCCAACTCCTCAGGGCTGAGACTACAGGTGATTACCATTATGACTGGCCAACCACAGCAATTCTATCAGAGAATCCTAATGGTTCTGTGGTTTCTGTCTTTCTCTCATTGACCTGGCTTGAAGTGCATGGAGTGTTCTTAAACCAACCACTGTGATCATGAGAAATTACTCCTATTAGTCAGGAGTAGGTCATGTGACCAGCAGTGACTTTAGTGGGATAGGAACCCCTGTACTGCATAGAGACTCAAATGTGGTTCCCAAGAGAATACTGAAGCAAGATTTCCAGCAGAGGCAATGCTGAAATAGATGTTCATTCTGTCTTTTGGGACCTCTGTGATGCAGTCTCATAGCACCATGTGCTTTAATTAATTAATATTAATATAATTGTTTTAGTTAGGATTTCTATTGGTGCATTGAAATACCATGACCAAAAAGCAAGTTGGGGTTTATTTGGCTTACACTTCCACATCACTGGTCATCACTGAAGGAACTCAGGACAGGAACTTAAACAGGGCAGGAACCTGGAAGCAGGAGCTGATGCAGAGGCCATGGAGAGGTACTGCTTACTGGTTTGCTTCACGTGGCTTGCTCAGCCTGCTTTCTTATAGAACCCAGACCACCAGCCCAGGGATGGCACCACCCACCATGGACTGCCCCCCTCCACTGATCACTAATTGAGAAAATGCCTTCCAGCTGGATCTCATGGAGACATTTCCTCAGCTGAGGCTCCTTCCTCTCTGATGACTCTAGCTTGTATCAAACTGACATACAAAAGCACTCCGTACAATAATATATGATGTATTATTAATGTTATTAATTAATATGTGGTGATGAAAAACATTTTTAAAAACTCAAATTCTGCAGGATTTTAGTGGAATATAAAAATATGATGGCCGGGCTGCCAAGATGGTTCACTGACAACCTGGGTTCAAACATGTGGTGACATATAGATTCATAGAAATGGGCTGAGTTTAGTTATAAGAGCTAGCTAACAAGAAGCTTGAGCCATAGGCGATGGCCATACGGTTTATAATTAATTAAGCCTCAGTGTGTTTATTTGGGTCTGAGCAGCTGCAGGACCAGCCAGGACACAGGAAAACTTCCAACTACACCTGGCTTTGAGCTCACTGTGTAGCTGAGGCTAATACTGAACTCCTCCTGATCCTTCTGCTTCTGCATCCCAAGTGTTGTGTTATAGATGTAGGACGCCTGCTAAGCAAAGAATTCTGACCGAATGATCTAAGGATTGTGTGGTTAGGGAAGGCTTCCCTAAGAAACAAAGCCAGCCTGAAGTCTGAGGAATAAATTAATTCAGCAAATGGGAATACTGTCACAGTCAGAGGAAACAACAGGTCCCAGGACCTTGTGTAAGTATGGAGCTCTGAAGAGGTATCTCAATAGGTAAGAGTCCTTTCTGTGCAAGCTTGAGGATCTGAGTTCAGATTCCAGCACCTGTAAAAAGCTGACCGTGGTCACACGCACCTGTTAGCCCAGCACTGTGGGGAGCAGAGGCAGGAGGACCACTAAGACCTGCTAGCCACCAGCCAGCTCCAAATTCAGGGAGAGACCCTTTTTAAAAATGTGAGGGAGCAGGACACCCAGCATCCTTCTCTGGACTCTTTGAGTGTGTGAACAAGAACAGGCACGGGCATGTGCACCTGCACACACATGAGTACATACACACTCTCTCACACACAGTCAATCAAAACTGGAGTTAAAGCCGGTTGAATTTTAGCAGCTAAAAGTCACCGTGCAGCTAAGAAAACTAACAAAGGTATTGATGATGGGCAGAGAATCGAAATCCAAGACCTCTTTACTCTCCACCACCAACACAAGACGATTCAGAAAACATAAAATAAAAGCATGGTTGTACACCCCTGGAACCCCAGACCTTGGGAGGTAGGGGCAGGAGAATCAGGAGTTCCAGGTCATCCTTGACTACATAAAAAGCTTCAGGGTAGTCTGGAGATCAGAAAAGACTGACTCAAAAAAAGAAAGAAAGAAAGAAAGAAAGAAAGAAAGAAAGAAGGAAGGAAAGGAAGGAAGGAAGGAAGGAAGGAAGAAAAGAAAGAAGAGGAAAAAGAGTCTATGAATGTATTCAAAGGAACACTATTAGGCAGGTGCTTAAGGGCATTGTTGCTCTTCCAGGATGCTTGAGTTTTGTTCCAATACTTAGGTTGGGTGGCTCATAACACTGTTAGTCCAGCTCCAAGGGATCTGTCACCCTCTTCTGGCCTCTGTGGGAAAAAGATAGCTAGCTGGGCAGTGGTGGTGCACACCTTTAGTCCTAGCACTCAAGGCAGAGACAGGCAGAATTCTTGAGTTTGAGGACAGCCTGGATCTACAGATTGAGTTCCAAGACAGCCAGGGCTACACAGTGTGTTGAAAAACCAGAGAGAGAGAGAGAGAGAGAGAGAGAGAGAGAGAGAGAGAGAGAGAATGGAGAGAGAGAATGGACTTGGGCAGTTAGCCACCCTGCTGAGTCCCTACCTCCTTCCCTCAAGGCCCTAAGCACCTTCCTGCTCACTGTTACCCCAGCCCCCACCTTTTCCTTGGCCCTCCTGTCTGGAATGTGAGGACACTTTCTGTTAAAGAAAAATAATGAGAAAGTAACCTGCTTGGTGTGGGCTGTCGGCTTGCCGGGCATGGAGATCTCACCCTTATCACCTCCTTATCTCCTTCAGACACATTTAGAGATGGAGCTGCTGGAAGGGAGTTTACCCACCTCACAGGAGGTGTTTGACCCGGCACCCCTTGAGAGCCAGCCCAAGCCCACAGTCATGGCTTGAGAGAGGGGCCAGGGCATAATACAGTGGTGGAGTGTGGACTCAAGTTGTGTGTGTTTCCTTGTTCAATGTCAGCACAAACAAACAAACAAGCAAACAAACGTACATGATAAACACAAGGCCGGTATGCAAATCTTCCCTGGCACCACGTTAATTTACTGAAACCCTCACAAACACACAGAGTTATTTAGTATAACCAAAATAGAATGAACTCGATTTGAAATTCATGGCACTAATTTATATTCCTTCACAATTCAGTAATTACTACCTATTCCCCCACCCCACACAGCCATGCCCCCCTTATCCTTTCACTGAATTTATATTACAAAATAAACATAATTAATGTGGATTTGACACATTTCTTCTGTTGTTTGTATGAACAGCTATGAATGCAGAAGAAAATGGTAGTTAATTGATACAAAACCCTTTGCAGGCTGAGTTTTCCGAAAATAAGCCCCTTGACAGAAGTTAGCCCCAGAGTATTAGGGAGCACTCTTGGACTAACACCTGAGGCCCACAGGGCTGGGAAGCAGGAGCCTGGGAGCTGCCACACCGACCCAGCAAAGGGAGCTGTCCTTCTGGTAGACGGCCTTCAGAGTTGTCCAAAGCTCAGGACAAGGAGCCTGGACTTTATCTCCGGACATGTATCAGTACCTGGCTGCAGGCCAGCCCCCAAAGGACAGGGACTTAGGAGAGGCAGTTTTTTCCAGTATCGAGAGGTCACAAAGAGGTGTGGCCTCAGAGTTCCTGGCAGTCACGGGGATTGGAGAGGCTTCTAAGGTCTTCACTCCTGACCCAGGATCTAGGTGGAACATAACTGTCGCCATAGCATCTCCAGGCAGACCGGGATTGCCCCTGATGGTGGCTCCTTAAATGTAACTCATTTAGTTTCCAAAGCCCAGACAGGTCCCATCACTGCCTCTCCTAAGCCACACCACATTTCACTCTTCATGTCATGGGACATCCCCCACCCCTGAAATCCTTATTAAATTGTTCTGAGATTCTGGCAGAGACAAATGCTAAAGTGAAGTTCATCCCTGAAGCAGGAGGAAACGTATTTAACTGTTAGGTTTTAGCACAAGGCCGCTGCAAGAAGAGCCATGGACGGGTGGACGGAAGGGCGTGGCAGGACTGGACATACACCGCCGCAGCTAGCTCAGGCTGCCACAGCAAAGGTGAGCTGGAGTTCTGGGAAGAAGCCTCATCCACACTGCAGACCCTGCAGACAGATTAGGACCTTGGTGTCCTACACAGTGTTTCTCAACCTTCCTACCGCTGTGATCCTTTAATACAGTTCCTCATGTTGTGGTGACCCACCAACCATAAAATGACTCCATTGCTACTTCATAACTAATTTTGCTACTGTTAGGAATCATAATGTAAGAATCTGATCCGCAGGATCGAGAGCCACTGCTATAGAGAAATGGAGTATTGTAGTTTGAGAGCCAAAATTATCTTAGGTTACCATAGACCCTATAAAATAGCCATTTACTTTAACTTTTGTGTCAGCTCTGATGGTCACCTGACTATTACATAAGCTTCTCAGATTTCAGCAAGTTTAGCATCTGTACTCTCCACCAACTCGGAAGCGAAAAATGCTGTAATGGTGAGGCTTGGGGAGTGGGTGGCTCAGTGGTTAGAGCGCTCGCTGTTCTTGCAGACGACCCGGGTTTGGTGGCCAGCCTCTACATGACAGTTCACAACCACCTGTAACTTCAGTCCCAAGGGAACAGACACATTCTTCTGGCCTCCTCAGGGGCTGTATGCACATAGTGCACAGTGTACATGTGGACGAGTATTCATGTATATAAAACTGTAAAAGTCTAAAAAAATACTTTCAAAAGGAAATAAATAAAGCCTGTGGAAAAGATGATGTCAGGTAGCTGTAGTGCACCTGTCCAATGCCCTTCCCAAGTAATTTTTTTTTGTTACATGGCAATAAATATCACATAACATCTTCCCGGTGACACTTGGCAATAAGAGTAACTGGAATCTATACACTAGGGCTATGTTCACTTGTACTTGGCTCAAAATGAACCATTTTCTTCCTTCCTTCCTTTTGCTTGTTTGTTTGTTTTGTTTTGTTTTTGTTTTGACAGACAGGGTCTCACTATGTAGCTCTGACTGTCCTGGAACTCACTATGTAGACTAAGCTGGCCTGGAACTCACAGAGATCCACCTGCCTCTGCCTCCTGAGTGCTGGGATTAAAGGCATGCTGTAGTTAGAGTTTTCCTGCCTGGCCCAGTCAGGACAAATCTCTCTTACCTGCCAGTCCCACAGTCGCTCAGACCCAACCAAGTAAACACACAGAAACTTACATTGTTTACAAACTGTATGGCTGTGGCAGGCTTCTTGTTATCTACTTTTTCTATCTTAAATTAACCCATTTCTGTTTATCTATACTTTGCCACATGGCTTGTGGCTTACCAGTGTCTTTACATGTTGCTTCTCCTGGCGGCGGCTGGCAGTGTCTCCTCCAGCCTTCTACTTCCCAGAATTCTCTTCTCTCTTGTCCCGCCTATACTTCCTGCCTGGCCACTGGCCAATCAGAACTTTATTTACACAGAGCGCTATCCACAGCAGCATGCACTACCAGGCCCAGCCATTTTCTTCCATTAAGGCAGAATTATTTTACATATTGTTATAAAATCCTACAGAACCGAGCCAGGCGGTGGTGGCGCACACCTTTAATCCCAGCACTCGGGAGGCAGAGGCAGGTGGATCTCTGTGAGTTCCAAGACAGCCAAGGCTGCACAAAGAGACCCTGTCTCGAAAAAACAAACAAACAAAAATCCTACAGTACTGGGTCACTTCACTTTGGATGAGGAGAGCTGTCTCCTGGGTTCCCTCTGATTCCAACCTGAGTAGCAATTGAGGTCCTCATATTCCAGAAGGAAAATTCACAACAAGGTATGGGCAGAGTGAGCAAATGGCCAAGGTTTGTTTTTTGTTTTTTTTTTTTTTTTTTTTTTTTTTTTTTTTTTTTTTTGTGTGTGTGTGTGTGTGTGTGTGTATGTGTAAGCATTCACGCTAACCCTTGGCTTCCTAAGGAAGACATGTGCCCTGCTCTATCACACTTCACCCTAGTCCCAGGCTCTTTCATTAAACCTAAAGCATCTTTTTCTGTGGACTGGCCACAGAAGCTTAGATATGCCTTTCTCCCTCCACCCCATGCCCAGCACCAGGGTGACAGGCACTAGAGGCCATGCCTGGCTTTTTTGACACGAGCACTGGAGATTCTAATTCAGGTCCTCATGTTTGCCTAGCCAGTGGCCTTACCTCCTGAGCCACTTCAAGGTTACTTCTTAGTGGGCCAGAGAAAGTGCATAGAAAGTACACCCTGAGAAAGGAAATCAGACTGAACAGAACGTCTAGCCCTCAGGTTGCCTACTCCTGAGGCAGCCTGGGATCTTCTTCCTCGAATAGGTGGGGGCTTTCTTAGAAGGTGTTCTTACCCATAATTCAGTCTGCTGTAATGAGCCACAGTGGATGCAGCTCCCCCTAAAGTTTAGAAACTGCCTAGGAGCAAGGTCAAAGGTGCTTTACATGCTCTTCAGTGGGGGTCCATCTGTGGAGAACAACGTTGTTTTTCCAGGAGCCTGTCCTCTTATCTGGGAGGCTCTGCTATCTTGTACCCGGCTTCAAGCCCTCTTATTTACCTTCCCCTGTGTTCCCAACTTGCCCTTTTAACTCAACCTTTAACACTAACAACTTGGACAACAGAGCATGAGTTTTCACAATTCTGAATGCCAGAAGCCTGAGATCAGCAAGGCGAGCTTCTCCTTCAGAGATGCCTGTCCTTGGCTTGTAGACGGCTGTTTCTCTGGGTCTTCACATCAGCTCTATGTCTGTGTCTGAAGTTACTCTTCTAACTAGGACATTGGCCATGTTGGATTAGCACCTGTCTGAATGACTTCATTTCAATTTAATCACTGCCTTAAAAATCCGGTCTCCACAATCACATTCCAAAGTATTAGGAGCTAGCACTTTAATTTATAAGTGTATTGATTTGTTTGTGTGTTTCATTTTGTTTTGTTGAGACAGGATCTCAAACCGACATAGGACTCAATACATACCTGACAATGACAGAGAGAGAGAGAGAGAGAGAGAGAGAGAGAGAGAGAGAGAGAGAGAGAGGTGTGTGTGTTTTGGTTTTTCCAGACAGGGTTTCTTTGTGTAGCCTTGGCTGTCCTGGGACTATCTCTGTAGACCAGGCTGGCCTCAAACTCAGAGGTCCACCTGCCTCTGCCTCCTGAGAGCTGGGATTAAAGGTGTCATCATGCATGGTTTATCTGGTGCGAGAATGGAACCCAGGGCCTTGGGCATGCTTGACAAACATTCTACCAACTGAGCTACATTCCCAGCCCTGTTTCTTGGGTTTTGTTTTTGTTTTTTGAAACAAGGTTTTAAGTAGCCCAGGCTGCCCTCAAACTTGATATGTAGCTGGACTAGCCTTGAAGTCCTAATCCTAATCCTCAAGCAGCTGGGAGTACAGGCTAGTGCCACCACACCCAGATATATAAGTTTTGTGACTTTAACCTAGGCTTCTTCAAAACTCATTGGTACGCTGAGGTCTGAGGAAGTCAGTCTTAGAATGGAGGCCTAGCCAACCTCTTCCCTGCCTCATCTGCTCTCAGTTGGTTTCTTTCTTTCACTTATATGCAGAGAATATATATGCAAATATATTGTAAATGTTCAAATCCAAAAGATACATCCCCTACCTCCCTTTATTTCTCTTTCTGCCTTTCTTCTGAAGAACTTGCACTGTACCAAGGCTAGCCTTGAATTCCTGGCGATTCTCCTGCCTTAGCATCCTAGAGTGTTGGTATTACAGGTGTGAGCCATCATACTGACTCCTTTTTTCTCTTTTATGCCTAAAGACTGGATCTGCCAGAGAAAACACAGTCCATGATCTATCTCAGGAGACTGAGAAATATCACCATGCCTGACAGACTCTCCTGAGTCCAGTTCATCGGAACACCATTATAACTGGACAGTGGTAGTAATTATAACTGCCGTCTGTCCTCTTGTGGTCTTTTCCCTTAAAACACCTGCCTACATGTGGACTTCAGCAATGGCTTGGTGGTTAACATAACATCAATATTGCCCTTACAGAGGATCTGAGTTTGGTTGCCAGCACCCACCTTGCTGGGCTCAGAATTGCTTGGAACCCCAGTCCCGGGGGTTCTGACACCCTCCTCTGGACTCCTCCAGCTCCAGCATCTATGAATGCACACATATACATGCAAACATAAACACATGCTTTAAAAATAAAAATAAGGGGTTGGAGATTTAGCTCAGTGGTAGAGCACTTGCCTAGCAAGTGCAAGGCCCTGGGTTTGATCCTCTGCTCCAAAAATAAAATAAAATAAAATAAAATAAAATAAAATAAAATAAAATAAAATGAAATGAAATAAAATAAAATAAAATAAAATAAAATAAAATAAAAATAAATCTTATTTTTAAAAGCCTGCCTACATTCTGCCCACGTGCCATATAAAGAGGAGCACACCACGGGTGTACACAAACTCACGGGGATACAGAATGTAATTTTTTTCTTATTAATTTTGTCTATTGTCAGTTCATCACAGTGACTTTTCAGAAGGGAAAAAGGAAGTTTCCCCTTTGCCTTTACAGCAGAATAAGTCTATCTCATATTAGGTGATCATTAGAACACATGCAAAAATAAAATAATGATTATAAATGTTTGTTTAAAAAGGTGAAGTGCAAATGTGAATTTAACAAGAAGTTGTAGAATTTCAACACTGTACACAAACTCCTTTGTTACAAATAATTTTTTTTTTTTTTGTTTTTGTTTTTCGAGACAGGGTTCCCCTGTATAGCTTTGTGCCTTTCCTGGAACTCACTTGGTAGCCCAGGCTGGCCTCGAACTCACAGAGATCCGCCTGGCTCTGCCTCCTGAGTGGGACTAAAGGCGTGTGCCACCACTTCGAAGCACAAATAAATATTTATGCTTCGTAAAAAAAAAAAAAAAAAAAAAAAAAAAAGAACACATACAAAAATTAAGGTAAATTGCCATATTGCCATTTAAAGACTGGAAAAGGACCAGGAGGATTTTGATTCTCAACCTACAACATTCTGTTTCTACAGAATCATGATGCTCTGGGCAACCAAGGATAATAATCCACAGGCTTCTTAACACAAATGTAGCTTCCCCAGAGAACTTTAGATCAAAGCAGAATCCAACGATACTTACTTTATATTTTAGTTTTAATTTCATTATTTTTAATTATGTGTATGTATGTGGGTATGTGTACTTGAGTAAAATGTCTGTGAATTCAGATCCCCTGAAGCTGGAGTTACAGACCATTGTGAGCCATCTGATGTGGGTACTAGGAATCAAATTAGGTTCCTCTGGAAGAGCAGCATGTGCTCATAACTGCTGAGCCATCTCTCCAGCCTCAAAGTACCTATCTTCAGTGACAAATATAACTTCCAAATGGAGAAGGCATTAATATTGTCTTGTCAGAGTATGCTGGGCATTGAAAAAAATACATTTGCATGAGTATAAAATCAGAAATTAACCACAGAGTGAACGTGGAATTAGAACAAGAGACACAGATCGTTTTAAAAGATACACCCATCTATAAAAAAAGACACTTATGTATCTGTCAAAGGCACAGGCATCTATCTGAATTTTACAGGTCCCCACAGTGGGGTGTGTTCTTTATACTGCTTAGATATGATATGATAACATAGCACCCATGTTAGTCCTGAGGAAGACAAAAATGTCTGCATTCTGGGCTGGAGAGATGGCTCAGTGGTTAAGAGCATCATCAACTACTCTTCTAGAGGTCCTGAGTTCAATTCCCAGCAACCACATGGTACCTGTAATAAGATCTGGTGCCTTCTTCTGGCCTGCAGAAGACACATACAGACAGAATACTGTATACATAATAAATAAATAAATCTTTTAAAAAAATGTCTGCACTCTGTCCCAGAGCCTGGTGGGTTCTATGTCTGAGCAGTTTTTCGCCCACTAAGGCAATTAGCAATTACTTGTCAAACACTTCAGCCCATTCTAACATTAGCTACCTGGCTTTTCACTCGGGTTCTGGTGATCTGGACTCAGGTCCTCTGTTTGTGTGCCAGGCAATTTGCCCAGGGAGCCATCTCCCTCACCTTTATTTCTTTATTTTTTATATTTATCTATTTTATGTGCATGAGTGTTTTGTCTTTGTGTGTGTGTGTGAGTGTCTATGTGTGTCTATGTGTGCATAGACATTCACATCATACATATATACATATGCTGGTATGGAGGTCAGGGGGCAACTTCATAGATCAGTTCTCTCCTTCCACCTTTACATGGGTTCAGACATACCCAGCAGCCACCTTCACCCTCTAGCCATCTTGCCAGACCTGCACATAGTGTTTTAAATATTTAAATCACTTACTAATAGTTAAATGTCAGGAAATTTTAAAGGAATTCCATATTTAAGAAAACATACAGAGTTGGCCAAAGGGATGAGATTGAGCAACTGTTGAACACTCAGCCATAACTGGGTCATCGGTCTCATCCCCTGCAAGGTTCAGGGAGCATCGTAATGGGGCAGAAGAATGTAAGAGGAAGAGAGTTGTGAGATACTGTCCCCTGGTAATAACACAGAGCCACAGCACTCACATGGCCACGGCACTCACATGGCTGTGATCACCCACAGAAGGCCGGCACAAGATGGCAGCCCATTGACATTCCATCCCCGAGTGAAGGGATTCCACAGACCCAGTCCATGCCTGCTGTAGTCAGTTAAGGGTTGAATGTGGAGGGAGGGCATTTTCTCCAGTGGTGTAGCAACTGAAAGGTGCCCATACTGCTGTAGATAACCTATCATCCATGCTCAGGCAAACAGCCCTGAGGAAGCCGACTGGGCGATAAAAACAAAACAAAACAAAACAAACAAAAACAAACAAACAAACAAACAAAAAAAAAAAAAAAAACCCATGAAACTAGAAAGATGATTACCAGGGAAGAAAAAGGATGAAAGCGACAAAGGAGAGTAATGGGTAGAGACTGTGATAAAAACACAGGCTTCTTTCTAAAATAGAAAGTGGTGACGATGTCATGGGCCTATGAGGATGCTGGACTAAAGTCTATCAAATTGTGCAAACAGGCAAATGTATACTGTGTGAATCATTTGTCAATATAGAATTTATAAAATGTAAAAAAAAAAAAAAAAAAAAAAATTACAGGCCTTTAATTCCAGCACTTGGGAGGCAGGTGAGTTCGAGGCCAGCCTGGTCTACAGAGCTAGATCCAGGACAGGCTCCAAAGCTACACAGAGAAACCCTGTCTCGAAAAACAAAACAAACAAACAAACAAATGAATGAACAAATAAAAAAGAAAACACAGAACAACAAAACACTAGACAGTGCTCAATCCATGTTCCCACATGGCAATTATTGGTGAAGCTAAGACACTTCTAGCAGCTCAGCTGACACACAAGCTGACTACTCTCTAAGCTCTCTCTTTGCTCCCTTCCATGGAAAATCCAGAGTCATGGATCCTGGTATCGGGGATCTGGGCCACATGTTCACAAAAGAACTGGAAGTAAGGAAGGGCTCACACAGATTTTCTAAAGAGCAAGTTAATTTTATTCAGAGCATAGCGATAATGCAGATTATGGAGGCTGTGCCATCAAGAATAACAATAGGACATCTTAGTCATGGTTCCTACTGTGATGAAACACCATGACCAAAAAGCAAGTTGGGGAGGAAAGGGTTTATTTGGCTTACATGTTCACACTGCTGTTCATCACTAAAGGAAGTCAGGACAGGAACTCAAACATATCAGGAACCTGGAGGCAGAAGCTAGTGCAGAGCCCATGGAGGAATGCTGCTTACTGGCTTGCTCCCCATGGCTTGCTCAGACAGCTTTCTTATAGAACCCAGGACCACCAGCCCAGGGATAGAACCACCCACCATAGTCTGGGCTCTCCGTCAATCACTAATTAAGACAATGCCCTATAGGCTTGCCTACAACATGATCTTTTTTTTTTTCTTTTAATTTATTTACTTTTATTTTATGTGCATTGGTGTTTTGCCTGCAGGTCAGATCTTTGAGTTACAGAGAATTGTGAGCCGCCTTGTAGGTGCTGGGATTTGAACCCGAGTCCTTTGGGAGAGCAGTCAGTGACCTTAACCACTGAGCCATCTTTCCAGCACTACAACATGATCTTATGGAGGTGTTTTCTCAGTTGATGCCTGTCCCTGAACTTGGGGTGACATTTTCTCAGCCAAGCTGGACGCTAGGAAGTCCCGGTGCTCCTCAGGTCTCTGCCCCTCTCCGAGATGGCATTACAGTCATTTGTGGGATGCCCGGTCCTGGTATCTAAACTCAGGTCCTCATGATTGCATAGCCACTGCTCACAAAGCTAAGTGCACAGTGGGAAACAGGCCATGTGTGATAGAGCTGTTCTATGTTTTGATGCCGCCTTTTCTCTTTAGAATAAAGATGGTAGGGCCATCTACTCCTTGGAAGCCACAGATAAATGCACCCCAAACAGGACTAAGCCAGAGAGCAATATATTTAAGACACAGCAGGGAGCCAGGAATAATTTTAAACACCAGAACAAGGAAGCAGCCAAATGGGTCTCATAAGACACACGGGGTGTCTCTTTTAATTGTTACAACAAAGGCAGGTAAACTTTGGGTCACTAAAAAATATCAATCAGTCTTGAAACTAAATCCCAGATCTCAAACATAAAGATCTCTTTCCCCTTGGGGGAAAAAGCTCTCAGAAGCACTCTAGATATTATCACACCACTTGCATTCAAGGTTGAGTTCAAAGGAAGGTCTTAGGGTCCCCAAGAGGCTCCTTGGGTCTTCAGGAAGGTCACTCTTCCTCATGGTCAGGCCAGACTTTGGAATTCTCACTTTAGGTTGGCTAGTGATCCTCTCCATTAGATAATCAACTAACTCCTCATTAGCATGCTACAGGGACCATATTTTGACACTGGAGATGCTGAAGCTGTCCTGTGCAGGTTGGGACTTGTCAACACTTTAAATAGATAGACAGACTGAAGATAGATAGATAGATAGATAGATAGATAGATAGATAGATAGATAGGGCGAGCCAAGTGTAGTGGCATACACCATTAACCCCAGTACTTTGGAGGCAAAGGTAGGCAGGCAGATCTTCTTGAGTTCCAGGCCAGCTAGGGCTACATATATACAAATGGAGACACTGTCTTTAAAAAAAAAAAAAAAAAAAAAAGCAGAAAGCTTACATGTGAAAGTTAAAATAGCCCCCACCTCAATGAATCAATGTATGTATACCTCCCCTTTCATATTCTGTTAACCAACATGACATCCACAGATTTAGTTATGCTTCTGACATTTTTTTTTTTTTTGAGCTGAGAATCGAACCCAGGGCCTTGTGTTTGCTAGGCCACTGAGCTAAATCCCCAACCCGACATTTTTTTTTAAGACCTGAATCTCTTAGAAGCATCATGGAATTCTTTTCTACCAACTGATGCATTCTGGATGGAAGATGGGTATGCGTTGCCTTTTCAGTGACAAATGGCTTCTTAAAGTTGAGGACTAATAGTCTAGAGGGAGACACACCTGGATTCAAATCCTGCTCAGTTATTGACAGCTCCTGTGACCTTGGGCGTGTTACTTAACTAGTGTGAAGCTTGGGTAAGCCTGGGCTAGAAATGATTCCTGCCTCACAGATTCATGAGTGGAATTTTAATTATAGATGACTTACATGGCAAATTGCCTGCACACCTAGTGACGCAAAACAATTTATTTACTCCCAATACAGTGTTCTGGGCTGGTCTAGGTTGGGTGGTTCCTCTCAACTTGGGGTTCCTAGGCAGCTGCAGCCATGAGCAGACTCAGCTGCTATGGCTGGATGATTCTGGCTTACTCACCACTGGACTGGCCGGAGTACGTGGGCATTGGCTGGTTCAGCCTCTCTTTCCAACTGGTTTTTCCAGTAGCCTAGCTAGACTGCTTACAAGGCAGGTTAGGGTTCCCTTGAGTGGAAGCTGCTGGGTGTTTGAGGTCTGAGCTCTGGAATTTACACATTACTATGGTATGATTTGTTGGTCAAAGGGTCATAGCTTTCTCCGACTTCCTGTTTGTCCAAATGACTGACAGCATAGGCCACAGTGTTCACCATTACAATGCATCCTTGCAATATCGGCCATGGTGGCACAGCCAAGGGGCAGTTTGGCCTCACACTGCACCATGATCTTTGGGCTTTCAGATTTCAAATTTTTGAGTTTTTTTGTTTGTTTGTTTGGTTGTTTATTTTTAGAGAGAAGGTTTCTCTGTGTAGCTTTGCGCCTTTCCTGGAACTCACTTTGGATACCAGGTTGGCCTCAAACTCACAGAGATCCACCTGGCTCTGCGGATATATATATACATATATATATATATACATATACATATACATATACGTATATACATATACACACATATACATACATACACATATGTGTGTGTATATATACATATACATATACACATACACACACACACACACACACACACACACATATATATATATATATATATATATATATATATATATATATATATATATAAATTTAGCTGGGCAGTGGTGGCGCATGCCTTTAATCCCAGCACTCGGGAGGCAGAGCCAGGAGGATCTCTGTGAGTTCGAGGCCAACACAGTATCCAAAACGAGTTCCAGGAAAGGCGCAAAGCTACACAGAGAAACCCTGTCTTGAGAAAAACAAAACAACAAACCAAACCAAACCAACCAACCAATCAAACAAAAAACCAAATAAGTCAGAGGTGTGCACTGGTTTTCACTGACTCCGGTCAGAACATTTCCCAGAACCCACAAACCAGTCCTTCTGCTTCCTGTATCCTTGTCAAGTTCACACACACCACTTTTCTAATTGTTGATAATCTGGTGTCAAATGACATGACATGCATTTAAATTTTCATCTGCTTACTAGTGAGGTGTAGTGGGTAGCCATCCCAGCCTTGGCCTGGAAGTTCCAACCCCCATTGAGGCTTCGGTAATGGTCACGCCCACAAGGCGGGGCTGAGGGAGGAAGTGGAAGACCCAGGATAGAGAGGAGAGGCCTCTCTTGGTTCTGGGCCCGTGGACTCAGGAGGTAGACCAAGCAGAGTTCTCCAGAGAACACCGCCGGACTGCACCATACCTTTCCCAGACCCTACAACCTACCCCTTCATTTGTAAGTTACCCCACAAAATAAACCTCCCTTTTAACTACGTGGAGTGGCCTTAATAATTTCACCAATAGTGAGGCAAAGTAGTCCTTAGTTATTTGTGTGAATCATTTGGGACTTCAATTGTTTTATATTTCTAATTCTTGCCTTTTAACCCAGCACTCTGTAGGCAGAGGCAGGCAGATCTCTGAGTTCAAGGCTAGCCTGGTCTACAGAGGGAGTTCCAGGACCACCAGGGCTACACAGAGAAACCCTGTCTTGAAAAAAAAAACAAACACACACACAAAAACAAACAAATAAAGTGAATAAAAATGAAAAATTTCAATTTTTATCCTTTTACTACCTTTTTCTAATTGATTTTTAATTCTATTCTTATTAATTTTCAAGAGCTCTTTGTATATTTTTTCCTCTTTGTATATTCTACATCTATAGTCTCATGAGTCTTAGTCATTACTAATATTCTCCAAGACAGTTATCAGTTTCTTGAGTTTTATTTATTTGTTTGTTTGTTTGTTTGTTGAGAGACAGGGTTCTCTGTAAAACAGCTCTAGCTGTCCTGGAACTCACTCTGTAGACCAGGCTGGCCTTGAACTCATAGAGATCCGCCTTCCTCTGCCTCCTAAGGGCTGGGATTAAAAGTGTGCATCAACACTGCTCAGCTTAAGTTTTAATCTTACTGAATGGAAAATATTCATCATTTTTAATCTCATGTTTTGTATTTTTTAGTCTTTTTACGAAGTTTGGCCCTTGATTCAGAAAAATTGCATTCTATACTGTCCTAGGCAGATGATAAAAATGCCAGGCTACAGCTTGCTTTTTCTCAATAAAACTATAAGGAGTAGCACTGTAGCTGTGTGGTCATGACACAGGTGTGTGGGTTCACGTGGGTCCATGGAATGAAGACACACAGGCATCTTAAGAATGAATCTAGCTTTCATGGCTGCAGGGAGATCCAACCTTGAAGGACTGCAGCTCCATCCCTTTGCCTAGGGCAGTTTTATTTCTCTCCAATACAGTTTAGCCAGTTAATTTCCATATGCTCAAAACACCCTTAAAGGGGCTCCCAACAATACAAGGCCAAGTGCAAATTCCTCGATTTCTCCGGTACCTCGGTTTTCCAGGTTTCCTGAATCAAGTTTTGCATAGGCCTGTGTAGCCTTGGGAGACGCCTGAGATAAATTTCCACACAGAGGGCAACCAGGTGTCCACTAAACAAAAGATGGATTAGGCCAGGTGCAGCTCAGCAGGAGTGCCGCCACTTAGCCCATCTCAAATCAAAGCACTTAGGAGGCAGAGGCAGGAAGATCTCTAAATTCAAGGTCAGCCTGGTCTACAGAGTGGAGTTCCAGAACAGCCAGGGCTACATAGTAAGACCCTGTCTAAAAACAAAAGCCTGTCTGCCAAATATTCTCCCCACATGGTTCTGAGGCACCGCCTTTAATGAAATGCCAAGTTTGTTAATATTATGACCCCCCATTGAAATCCCGCCCCTTGACCCACCCTGACAGAAAAGCTTCATTTTAAGGAAAACTCCCTCCCCTTCCTCTCTCTCTCTCCTGCCCTTCCCTTCTTCCCTGCCATGAGGTGCACACACCTTTGCTTTTCCTCTCTTTTCCTCTTTCTCCTTTGTGTCTTTCTGTGTCATTATCTCTATATTATAAAAAGCCTTTTCCACTCGGATGCAGCCTCTGGGTTGTGAATGAATGGCCACTGCCACTGCCATGCCCGCATTGTGTATTTCGCCCGCTGCAAGCTGCTGCATCTGCCCAGCATGCCAGCATGTTTCCCGGCACAGTTGGGATACCGCGGCCAGCCAGGGTCCCCCACGTGCATTCATCATAACCAAGTTCCTGTGTACTTCTGAGTTCTCCTTTCTGTCACCCTGGTTTATATGCCTTCCACCATAAACTCTTTATCATCATTTATTGATTTTTTTTTCAAGGTAAAGTTTCTCTGTGTAGCTAGTTGTCGTGGTAGTTTCTCTGTAGACCAGGTTGGCCCCAAACTCCGAGATCTGACTGCTTCTGCCTACCCAGGATGGGGGCTAAAGGCATGCACCATCACGCCCAGCCTCTTCATTATTATTGTTATTGTGACTTTGGATCAATGTGATTAGTTTTACATTTGTATTGCCTTTGGTTGATCCTTCTTGCACATTTTTCTGTAAAATTTCTTACAATTTATTTTCCATCTTTGCAATAAGAACAGTTTACCTTATGCACTGGGGCAGATAATTTTTAGCAAGACTTCCTCAAAGAACAGTAGTGGCAGAAATAACTATTTCTAGATGTGGAGCAGGCTTTCTCTTAGCACTCTGTGTGGAAGCCAAAACCACACTTCCCTCAAGTTCCACAAAGCCCCCCCTGAACCTCTGAGGTGAGAGCTGTATCCCGGTTTGAGCCCACAGTAGTCCCACCTCTGTGGTTGGTTCACCCATTAGCAGTTGTGGTGGTATTATGTTCCCCACAATATTGTGCACCCTAATAAATTTATCTGGGGTCAGAGAACAGACAGCCACTAGAACAGAGCCAGAAATGGTGGCTAGAAAATGGGTCAGAGCAAGCCACAGCAGAAGCTGGGCAGTGGTGGTGCACGCCTTTAATCCCAGCACTTGGGAGGCAGAGCTAGGCGGATCTTTGTGAGTTCAAGGATACAGCTATCGAGGTGACACATGCCTTTAATCCCAGGGAGTGGGGGCAAAAAGAGAAAAATTATATAAGGTGTGAAGAAACTAGAAGTGTTTGGCTGGTTAAGCTTTTAGGCTTCTAGCAATACTTCAGCTGAGATTTATTCTGGACGAGGAGTCAGAGGCTTCCAGTCTGAGGAAACAGAATCAGGTGAGGAACTGGCGAGGTGAGGAAGCTGTGGCTTGTTCTGCTTCTCTGATCTTCCAGCGTTCACCCCAATAACTGGCCTTGTGTTTGATTTCATTAATAAGAACATTTAAGATTCCTACTACAAGCTGTAGACTTCCAGCAGCCAGGCCTAATAAATAACCCAGCTGCAAGTGCTGTAGCCAGTGTGGCTATGGGCTTTGTACTGGACACACACGGGGCCGTGCCATGACTGGAAATTTCTATGGCAGTAGTAATGGTAAACCTAGAAAGCCTGCGATCCTTTACCAGGAGCCAGGCCAGGGCAACAATAACAGCATGGTGGCCCTTGCTTTTATGAGATAAAACAGTGTTTGAGTGTGCCCAAGCCCAAGGTGACACTAAGCTCTATCGGGGTTTTGAAGTCCAAACTGAAGAAATGGAAAATTGTGGCTGGCAGGATGGCTCAGTGGGTAAAGCACCGATGGCCGGCAATTGATCCCTGAGGCCCATGTGAGTGGAAGGAGATGTGCTGGCTTGAATGAGGAGGGCCCCCACAGGTGCATATGTTTGAATGCTTGGTCCCCAGGTGGTGGAACTGTTGGGGAAGGATTGGGAGGTGTGGCCTTGTCGGAGGAGGTGTGCACTGGGGTGGGCTTTGAGGTTTCCAGAACCAACAGTATTCTCGGTTAGCGCTCTGCACCTCCCGCCTGTGGACCAGGATTTGCGATCTCAGCTGTTGCAGCTACCACGCACTTTCTCGGCCATCATGGACTCTGACCCTCTGAAAATACAAACCAAGTATATACTTCTTTTATGAGTTGCCTTGGCCATGGTGGTTTTTTGTTTTGGTTTTTTTGTTTTTGTTTTTGTTTTTTTTTTTGAGCTGAGGATCGAACCCAGGGCCTTGCGCTTGCTAGGCAAGCGCTCTACCACTGATCTACATCCCCAACCCCGGCCATGGTGCTTTATCATAGCATTGGGAAAGAAACTAAGATGAGCGAGAACCAACTCCAGGAAGCCGGCCTTTGACTTCCAAACACAGATGAGGCCCATGCATGCCCTCCCTTACACGTCCATCATGAGCACACACAGTAGTAGTAATACGTTTTTAAAAATGATTTTTAAAGCACTTTCTTTAAAGGTTTCTGTTTAGATTCTATTTCTAATTATGTGCACATGTGTGTGTTGGGGGGG
The DNA here is from genome assembly GCF_903995425.1 of Onychomys torridus. NCBI lineage: Eukaryota > Metazoa > Chordata > Mammalia > Rodentia > Cricetidae > Onychomys > Onychomys torridus. The sequence goes on along the minus strand of NC_050457.1, from coordinate 34,932,683 downwards.
GGGGGGGAGTATGGGCAGGTGTGAGTACTCTGCCAGTGAAGGCCAGAAGCAGACATCAGGTCTCCTGTTGCTGGACTTACAGGCCATTGTGAGTTGCCTGGCATGGGTGCTAGGAACCATACTCAGTCCTTGGCAAGAGCAGTGTGCACTCTTTGGTTTTTCAAGACAGGGTTTCTCTGTGTAGCTTTGTGTCTTTCCTGGATCTGGCTCTGTAGCCCAGGCTGGCCTCGAACTCACAGAGATCCTCCTGGCTCTGCCTCCCAGGTGCTGGAACTAAAGGCGTGTGCCACCACCGCCCGGCTCAGTGTGCACTCTTAACCAACTGACTCCTCCTTAAAGAAGTGCTTTTTACCCATTGAGCTAACTCACGTGCCCCAAACTCCCTTTTTAGTATTATTACTTTTAAAATTGTGTTTCTGGGAATCAAATCTAAGGCCTTGCGTGTGCCGGGTCATTGTTCTACCAATGAAGTCAAGTCCTTCAGATACAAACTCTTACTCCTTATATAAAACACAGTAGCTCTTACAGGAGCCCATTTCCAACCCAAAGTCCAGACCCGTGGTGTTTGCATATTCAAATCCATCCAAATGTTCAAGAAGACAAAAAAGGCTTTTATTTCTCAGTCTCTGGACGCACTCCCTCAAAAGACATTGTGATTGTTAGCTTCAGGCTAATGGGCTGGGGGTAGGGCTTAATAGTAAAGCATTTGTGAAGGCCTAGGTTGGATTCTCAACACACACACACACACACACACACACACACACACACACACACACACACCTCTTCAATGCACAAGATAGGTAAAGCAAGTAAGATTTATAGGAAGTTACCGTGAAGAACACAAACCAGAGGGTAGAGCATCCCAGGGCAGGGGGTCTACATTTGTAGCTCAAGTATCTAGAGTAATGTGGTAGTTTCAGGCTGGGGCTTCACACTTAGACGAATCCAGTTTGAAAGGAATGAGGCATATCGATGTTTCTGTCTCTGTGACACAGTATAAAGAGAGAGAGGGATTATTTCGAACTACTGTTTCAGAGGCTTTGGTCCATGGTGCTTGGCCCCATCTCTCTGGGCCTGTGGTGACATGCCATTATCTGCTCTCTTAAGAATTAATTCAGGGCCGGGCAGTGGTGGCACATGCCTTTAATCCCAGCACTTGGGAGGCAGGGGCAGGAAGATCTCTGTGAGTTTGAGGCCAGCCCGGACTACAGAGCGAGTTCCAGGACAGGCACAAAAACTACACACACAGAGAAAATCAAAAAAAGACTTAAGTTTGGTGGGTCAACCACCTCTCAGGAAGTCAGGTCCACCTTAACTTAAGCTGCAGAGATGGGAGCAGTAGTTAGCCTTTGAATGATATAATGTAGTTTTCTTTCCCAGAATCCCCCACCCCCCAGTGCAGTCTCTCCAAAACCACCATGAGCTGCTGCTCTGTCTGTCTGTCTGTCTGTCTTTCTAGGTCCTGGCTTGGAAAATAGCACCTCTCCCTCTTTCTTCTGTCTGTCCTTTTCTTCCAGATGCTGGCCAGAGCTTCAGCGTGCTTTCCCTAACACTGTGGGCATCTTTATTCCTTCTCTAAGGCTTTCCTCCCCACCATGAGGCTGCCTGCGCCCCAGGCGTCCGACCTCCATTTTTGCTTAACTCAGACAGGCATGCCAATTTCTCTTTCTTATTTCCATCTCCCTCCTTTGAGAAGCTGCTGAGATTTACAGCTTATTGCCCTGGGGGTTTTCTTTTAATTTAAATGTAATTTCATTTTATGTGTATGAGTATTTTGCCTGCATGTACATCTGTGCAGCACTTACATGCCTAGTACCCATGGAAGCCAAAGGAGTAGTTACAGGCATTAGTTTCTTTCTTTATTCTTTTTCAATTTTTGTTTAAACTTATTTTATTTGTATGAGTGTTTTGCCTGCACGTATGTCTGTGTACCAGTTGCTTGCCTGGTGCCTGCACAGGCCAGAACAGAGCATCAGATCCCAGGTAGTAGAGTTATGGACAGTGTGAGCCACCATTTGGGAGCTGAGGGTTTACCCCTGGTTCTCTGAAAGAGCAGCTTCTTAACTATTGAATCACCTTTTCTGTGAGTTGTCCTCTGATTTCACATAGACACACAGACACACACAGAGACACACAGACACACAGACACACACACACACACACACACACACACACACACACACACACACATCCCCTCACCTTGGCACTAACAGTGGTTTAAGAAATTAAGCTTCCCCTTAATCTCACATGACCTGCCTGGGTTGCTCACTGGCTCGCTGCCTAGCTCCCTCTGCTGACTTCCTTTCCTCCTCTACCTCTAGCCAAGTCTGACTTCTTCAGTCCCCAACTGGCCCCTACTGGACTGTCCCCATGGGCAAGGAAGGAGCCCTCCCATAATCATGCGTGACTCATCTGTGGCTTTTCCCAACAGTGCAGGCAGCTCTTGGTTGCCCTCTTCTGGGGTTAGGTCCCAAGCCAGCCAATCCCGTTGACCAGCCACCCCTGGGTTCCAAGGTCCCAGGTGAGGAGGCTGCTGTCCTAAGAGTTGTACTTTACTTCTGTGGGATCCAGGCATGCCTATGTTTACCCATGTCTCTATTGTTTCGTGTATCTCTGGGGTGTTGTTTGTCTGTGTTTGGAGACAGGGTCTTGGTTTGTAACCAAGACTGAACTCAAACTCCAGATCCTCCTGTCTCAGACTCCAAGGGGCTGGTATTACAGGATCACCATCATGCCAGGTTTATATATATATAAATTTTTTCATTTTACATACTAATCTCAGTTCCCCCTCTGTGGTGATTTTTATTTGTATACCCCAGTAAAGTTTATCTGGGGATCAGAGGAAAAAGCCAACCACTATATTAAACATACCAGGCTGTGGTAGCAGACACCTTTAATCCTAGTATTTGGGAGGCAGAGACTCATTCGCATCTCTGCGAGTTCAAGGCCACACTGGGAACAGAGCCAGGCTGTGGTGGCACATGCCTTTAATTCCAGCACTAGATAACCATAGAGTTCTGGAGGTCTGTATAGACAGACAGGAAGTGATAGAGCGGGGCAGAGAGAGGAAGTAAGATGGCAGGGCACAGAAAGGTATATAGGTAGTAGCTCTCTTGGAGGCTGAGGAGTTGGTGAGGTGAGGTTGGCTGTGGCTTGTCCTGTTCCTCTGCTCTCTCAGTTTCCACCCCAATATCTGGCTGTGGGGTTTTTATTAAGACCACTTAGCAATTTGCCTTACACTCCTCCCTCCCCTCCTCCTACTCCCCCACCTTCCTCCATCCCACCGCCCCCCCACACCCCACACACACACCATCCATTCCTCAGAGAGGGTAAGGCCTCCCTTGGGAGTCAACAAAGTCTGGCAAACTTAGTTGAGGCAGGACTAAGACCCTCCTCCTCCCTGTGTCAAGGCTGAGCAAGGTATCCCACCTTAGGGAGTGTGCTCCAAAAAGCCAGTTCATGCAGCCGGGATAATTTCTAGTCCCACTGCCAGAGCTCCCCAAACAGATCTAGCCACCTAACTGTCACCCACATTCAGAGGGCCTTGTTCGGTCCCATGCATGTTCCCCAGATGACAGGTCAGAGTCCATGAGCCCCCACTATCTCGGGTCAGCTGTCTCTGTGGTTTTCCCTATCATGATCTTGACCTCACTTGTTCCTGTGATCCCTCCTCCTTCTCTTCAACTGAAGTCTTGGAGCTCAGCCCAGTGCTTGGTGTGGATCACTGCATCTGTTTCCATCAGTTACTGGATGTAGGTTCTATAATGACAATTAGGGTCGTCACCAATCTTCTCTGGAGTTGTGGATTATAGCCTGGTTATCATTTGCTTTGTGTCTAATATCCACTTATGAGTGAGTACATACCATGTTTATCCTTCTGGGTCTGGGTTACCTCACTCAGGATGGGTTATTCTTTCTAGTTCTATCCATTTATTTCGCCAGTTCCTCAGCTGATCCTGTTTCTTCAGACTGGAAGCCTCTGAGTCCTCATCCAGAATGGCTCTCCACTGAATGTTGCTCAAAAGCCTAAGCTTAACCAGTCAAATGCTTATATATATATATTTTAATCTCATAAATGTTGTAGTTATTTTTACCTACAAGGAAGGTTTGAGATGGGAAGCAATGCTAAGTCCTTTCAGATAATAGAACTTGAAGTGGATTCAATAAAAACAGATAACAGCCAGGTGTGTGCATCAGTGGATCCAGGGTGTCTAAGGCTGATGTAGGAGGCTAAGGATTTGAGGTCAGGCTTGGCTACAAAGTCAATTCAAGAACAGCCTGGGAAGAGACCTTATCTTAAAAACAGAAACAAAACACAGAACACCAGCAACAGCAAAAAGACAGATAACACTTGGCGCTGTCGGTGAAATTGCCGTTTCTAAAAATGTGAAGAAATTAAATGAGCTGGGTACATTTGGGAGGCGGAAACAGGAAGACCAGGACTTCAAGGCCTTCCTGGGCTCCTTGAGACCTTGTCCCAATCTTCCCTACCACTACCCTCAAAAAACCAAAAAATAAATGTGAATGCCACATGTGGGGGAGATGGGGATAAAGTGTAGTAGTAGTAGTTGTTGTTGTTGTTATTTCTTGAGACAGGGTCTCTCTAGCCCTAGATGTCCTGGAACTTGCTATGTAAACCAAGCTGGCCTCAAACTCATGGAGATCTACCTGCCTCTAACTTCTAGAGCTGAGATTTTGGGCATGCGCCTACATACCATCATTAATAAAAGAATAAAAAAGACTCAGAAGGAAGCTCAAGGACAATCTTCTTAGAGCTTTAATAGAGTAGGCAAGCTTTGCATGCTAGCAGCCACTCCCTTAAGCTGGCACAGAGGTGAGCCACCAGGCAGACAAGCAGCCCCACAGGGGGAGAGCATTAGAGAAGTAGTTTTTTGTTTGTTTGTTTGGTTTGGTTTTTTGAGACAGGGTTTCTCTGTGTGGTTTTGGTGCCTGTCCTGGATCTCGCTCTGTAGATCAGGCTGGCCTGGAACTCACATCCGCCTGGCTCTGCCTCCCGAGTGCTGGGATTAAAGGTGTGGCAGAGAAGTAGTTTTTTTGTTTGTTTGTTTGGTTGGTTGTTTTTTTTTTTTTTTGCAGGAGCTGAGGACCGAACCCAGGGCCTTGTGCTTGCTAGGCAAGCACTCTACCACTGAGCTAAATCTCCAACTGAGAAGTAGTTCTAAAAAAACACCCAGAGAGGGTTGGAGATTTAGCTCAGTGGTAATGCAAGGCCCTGGATTCAATCCTCAGTTAAAAAAAAAAAAACCCAGAGAGAGCATACTGAGGTGTGGCCAGCATCTGAAAAAGGAAACGTTACCCCTTCCTGACTCAGGACCTAGAAAAGTGGACAGAACCAGCAGAACCTCCTAGCATTGAGTAGGAATTGCAAAAAGCACATTATCTCATTACTCGGCTAATTATTGCTCCTGTGTCTTTAGCACAGCTGAAGGTGAACAGGCATTCTACCCGGTGGTCCCTCAGACAGGGCATTGATTGACCTGTCCACCTAGTCTATCTGGTCCCCAGCTTTAAGCCAGGGCTCAGTGAAACCACCAAACTGGACCTCTCCAGGGGTAAAAAGAAAGGTTCATTTTATTGGAGGTCAAACTGCCAAGGAGATGGGAGGGAAGCAGAGAAAAGATCAAAATGGTGGACAATCAAACGGATTTTCTAAGACAGTCAACAGGATGGAGGTCTTTGAGCTGATTCAGGCTTTTGGGATTGACCTGGAGCTACATTCTCTTGCCCAAGGTAGCTGAACTTTGAGTTTGGATTAAGGAAGGCTCCCTGTCAACAGAAACCCACCTGAGACCTCTATTTGTCCAATAACAATCCTTCTGTTTACCCAGCCAAAGTCCTTCTGTTTAGGACTTTGTCACCAGCGTTGCCATTTGGGGGGCCTCTTTGGACCTAGCACCAGTCTGCCAGAGATTGCAAATTCCATCTCTGTCTCTCTGTCTCTGTCTCTGTCTCTGTCTCTCTCTCTCTCTGGTTTTTTGAGACAGAGTTTCTCTGTGTAGTTTTGGTGCCTGTCCTGGATCTCACTCTGTAGACCAGGCTGGCCTCAAACTCACAGAGATCCACCTAGCTCTGCCTCCTGAGTGCTGGGATAAAAGGCGTGCGCCGCCACCACCCAGCTGAGATGGCATATTCTTGACTAAAGGAGTTCTTCCTTAGTAGGCCTTGACGGCTACTATAACACTATCTCAAAAAAGAAGGAAAAACTTCCATAAAAAATAGGTTGCAATCCTTAACCATTAATAAATATTTCAAACAATTTGTCTAGGGCTTGGAGAGATGGCTCAGCAGCTAAGAGCACTTGCTGGTCTTGTGGAAGACTGGAGTTCAAGTCCTAGCACCCATGTCAGGTGGTTCTGACACTCTCTTCTAGCCTCCATAGATACCCACATGCATCTGTGCACACACACACACACACACACACACACACACACACACACACACACGAAAAATTATTAAAACCACAAGTTACATATTTTCCCAAAAGAAATTAGAATCTTTACATAGGAAGAAAACACCTCATGCTCAGAAGGTAGATGTTTGTCTTAGAAACCCACTAGTAGTGGAATGTGTTTCTTTGTATTAATTCCCACCATAACATCTTCACCCCAAAGCGATGATTCTTTTATCACTGATTAACAAAGTTTGAAGCAAGCCAAGTCTGTTTCGGCCAGTTCCTTTGTGCCGGCAGGCAGCTGTTTGCGATGTCAGCATAGCAGATCCCTACAAAACTTCACTCAAGTAGTCAGCTAACCCTCTATTTGTCTTTACACACCATAGGGTCATTTAATTTCCCTTCACAACTCTGTTTTTTCAGGGTGCATACTGAAATCTGTGATTAATTCTGTAAGCTACATGACCAAGGGCCTCAGAGCTAACCTTGGGTGTAGGGGCATAATTGCTTTCTTTGATCATCGGCCTGTTTTTCCACAGGCAGAATCCATGGGTCTATAATGCATGAGACTTCCTTGTTATTTCCCATCCTCCGCAAATCTCAAACAGAGGAAAATGACTTCTAGCCTATTTTTGCTTTTTTGTATCTCTTATTGGAGCAGTTGGCAGAATACCCTAAACCATTCCCTAATCATCTTTACTTGGCCAACTGTATCTTTTTGGCAGACGCCAAGTTCAGTTAAACCACAGATCTAACTAATCATCATTGCTTTTATAAAAATCATCTTCATTCTGTTCTGCAAGTTCATTGTTGAATGAGGAGTGGGGTTTTCCCATGAAACAGCCTCACTATACTAGATGCACTGGGATCCAGCTGGAGGAAGCCGAGCAGGAGCAAGGGGTATTATGGAGATAATCCCCCTGGGGGGTGGGGCTTTGCCTCTCCCGGTTTAGCTTTGCTGTTTGGTGAACTGAATTCCGCAAGCTCCGTGGCTGACTGCAGCTCCTTTGACATGGCCACTGATCCTGACTTGCAATGGGAAAGACTGCCCAAGGCAGAAGGGAACAAGGAGAAGAAGGGGGAAAAAAGCAACAAAAACAAATGTCGTGCCGGGCGGTGGCGGCGCACGCCTTTAATCCCAGCACTTGGGAGGCAGAGCCAGGTGGTTCTCTGTGAGTTCCAGGCCAGCCTGGTCTACAGTGAGTTCCAGGAAAGGTGTAAAGCTACACAGAGAAACCCTGTCTCGAAAAACCAAAACAAAACGAAAGTAAAAGGCGCCCAGTGTGGTGGCGCACACCTTTGATACCAGCACCCAGGAGGCACAGACAGTTGGATCTCCGAGTTCGAGGTTAGCCTGGTCTACAAATTGAGCTCCAGGACAGCCAGGGCTACACAGAAATACCCTGTCTGGAAAAACAAAACAGCAAAAATATAAAGGGCTAGACAGGCATGGGGGCTGCAGAGATGGCCGTCAGTAAACCGCTGCACATGCTCACATTGTGCGTGCGTGCGTGCGTGCGTGCGTGTGTGTGTGTGTGTGTGTGTGTGTATAGAAACATTAAGCAAATAAATAAGTAAAAAATAAATACCATAAAAACCAGGGCTAGGGATTAGGGATTTAGCTCAGTGGTAGAGCGCTTGCCTTGCAAGTGCAAGGCCCTTGGTTAGGACCTCAGCTCCCAATAAACAACAACAAAGAAAACCAAACAAACAAAAGAACAACAACAACAAAAACAAAAAACAAAAAAACAGGGCTAAAGATGTAGCTCACGTGGTAGAGTGCTTGCCGAGCATTCGCAAAGTCCTGGTTATGATCTCCAGCACTGCATAAAGCCAAATGTGGTGGATAGCCAATAACAGCAGTATTTAGGAGGCAGCAGCTGGGGGATTCCTGTGAGTTCAAGGCCAATCTGGTCTACAAAGCAAATGTCAGGCCAGCGGGACTACGTAGTGAGATCCTATCTCAAACGAAACAAAGCAAAACAAATAATTGGTTGTTTTTTGTTTTTAAACTTTTCCTTATTTATTTATAGGTATACAGTGTTCTGCTTGCATGTGTCCCTTAGTCCAGAAGAAGGCATCATTTCAGGTGGTTGTGAGCCACCATGTGGTTGCTGGGAATTGAACTCAGGACCTCTGGAAGAGCAGTCAGTGCTCTTAACCCCTGAGCCATCTCTTCAGCCCCAAATAAATAATTGTTAAAGGAAATAAGATACCATTTAATGGATTTTGGCTTGGGATTAGAACAAAAATTCCAAGTATTTCCAAATGAACCTTAATGTACATCTGTCATTTGGGGGTTATTTATGCAAAGTGACACTCTCAGCATTAAAAATTATAAAGTCAAAATATCAAGAGATCTGGAGGGGCTGGAAAGATGGCTCAGTGGTGAAGAGCACTTGCTGCTCTTGCAGAGGATCCTGGTCCTAGAACCCATATGGTGGCTCACAACCTACTATAACTCCAGATCCAGGGGATCCAATGCCTTCTTCTGTACTCCAGAAAAAGTATTTATCTACTTATCTATCTCTATCTATCTACCTATCTATCTATCTATCTATCTATCTATCTATCTATCTATCTATCTATCTATCTATAGAGACAGGGTTTCTCTGTGTAGGCTGGCTGTAGACCAGGATGGCCTAGAACTCGAAGATCCACTTGCCTCTGCCTCCCGAGTGCTGGGATTAAAGGTGTGCACCACTACCAGCCTAATTTTTTTCAAAATAAATTTTGGAAAACACTAAAGATTCAGTATGTCCTGTGTTATCTAATATTCAGCCAATACTTAATTTTTATGCAAAAAAATAAACATGTGCATCTCATAAGTCTGCTTCTATCTTTAGTAATGGTAAAGTTATAAAATTGTTTTAAAATATTTTTCTTGGGGGTGGAGGGATTACTTAATGGTTAAGGTTTTTCTTGGGGGTGGAGGGATTACTTAATGGTTAAGGTTAAGAGCACTTGCAGCCACGAAGTGGTAGCGCACGCCTTTAATCCCAGCACTCGGGAGGCAGAGCCAGGTGGATCTCTGTGAGTTGGAGGCCAGCCTGGGCTACCAAGTGAGATACAGGAAAGGCACAAAGCTACACAGAGAAACCTTGTCTCGAAAAACAAACAAACAAACAAACAAAAAAAGAGCACTTGCTACTCTTGTAGGGGACTGGAATTCAGTTCCCAGGACCCACATTGGTTGGCTCACAACAACCTCAACTCTAATTCCAGGTGACCCAATACCCTCTTTTGGTCTCTTTGAGCGAGCACACACACATGCTCATACCTACATACAGCCACACATGAATAAAAACTTCAAATAGTTGCCAGGCAGTGGTGGTGTACCCCTTTGATCCCAGCAGACAGGGAGGCAGAGGCAGGCAGATCTCAGTGAGTTCAAGGCTAGCCTGGTCTATAAAGCAAGTTCCATGACAGCCAGGTCTATTATACAGAGAAACCCCGTCTTAAAACAAACAAACAAACAATATTTCAAAAAGCCTTTAAATATTATGTGGCTTTATTTGCAATGTCTTTCACAATAAAATTTTAAATAAAATACCTTCCCTACCGCCACCCCCCACTCCCCCCCAGACAAGGTTTTTCTGTAAACCTGTCCTGGGACTTGCTCTGTAGACCAGACTGGCCTTGAACTCACAGGGATCTGCCTGCCTCTGCCTCCTGAGTGCTGGGATTAAAGGTATGTGCCAGCACCACTGAGCTTTATAAAATACATTTTTAAAAATGTTTATTTTTATTTTATACATACGAGTGTTTTGCCTGCCTATTAGTATGTGCACCACAGGCATGCCTCATACCCATGGAGGCCAAAAGAAGGAGTCAACCCCGCTTGGAACTGGAGATGGCCAGTCCCTAAGGAACAACCTGAGGTTGTCCTCTGGGCCTCCACATGCACCACACACACGTACACACACAAAACACAACAAACAAGGTTACTTTAAAGCCACTTGACAAGCAATAGATACAGAAAAAGCCTTCTTGAAGCTGGCTATTTGTGACAAGGTTCTGCTGTGTAGCCCAGACAGGCCTCTACCAGAGTGATTCTCCTGCCTCGGTGCTGAGATGATTGTCATGCATCCTTTTATGTGATAGCTGAGAAATAAGGATTGGCACCAGTCCCCTCTGCAGGTAATCTGCTATATTAGGAGAAAGGTTGAAGTAGAACCTCATAATCCTCTGCCAGGGGAGTCTCCAGGCGCTGAAGAGAACAGAAGAACACCCACACCTGCACATTGTTGGTTAATGCCACTGGGCTTTGGTCTGACTCATTTGGGCTCATTTCAGAAGGCTCAGTTTATGAGGAGCAGGAGGATACTGTGGAGCAGAGATGTTCACATCATGGCAGCCAGGAAGAAGAGAAGGCGTACCTTCTACATTCCAGGTGCGTCTCCCCTTAGCTGGACCCCTCTGCACTAACCCCACCTGCCTAGACGTGCCTACCGATGCACTCTGCAAATCTCCACGGTGTCTAAATCCATTCATATTTGCAGTCTGTCTTAGGGTTTCTGTTGCTGTGAAGAGACACCATGACCACAGTAACTCTTATAAGGAAGACATTTAACTGGGGGTGGGGTCACTCGCTCACAGTTTCAGAGGCTCAGTCCGTGATCATCACGGTAGGGAGCATGGCGGCCTGCCGGCAGACACGGTGCTGTGTACATCTTGATCAGAAAGTGACAGGAAAAGAATTCTCCACTATGGGTGGTATCCTGAGCATAGGAAACCTCAAAGCCTGCTCCCCAAGTGACACACTTCCTCCAACAAGGCCACACCTCCTAATAGTGCCACTCCCCATGAGTTTATGGTGACTTCCGAACTATCACACAGACAAAACTCACCAGCTGTAGCATCTCCTAAGTCTTTTACAAGTGACTTGCTCTCTTGGCAGAGGAAGCCATCTTAGCCATAGGCAAGAAGAGTAGCAAGTACTAGGACTACAGACCTGCACCACCATCCTTAGCTAAGAAGATCTAGTTTCTATTTTCTTTTGGTTTTTCCTTGTAGTGCTGGGACCAGACCTGGGGCCTGTTAGGCTGGTGCACCACTGTTCTACTAGCCACATATTTAGCAATATTAAAGGAGACTGGAATATATCTCAGCGCCGAAGTGCTTGCTTGGTTACTCGCATACATGAAGACCACCTGGGTTTGCCTGCCAAGCACACACAGACGTACATGCACTCGAGTAACAAGTTTTAATGGAAAGATCTATTTTGATTTTTTAAATTAGTTATTTGTTGTTGTTATTATTATTTATTATTATTTTGGTTTTTTGAGACAGGGTTTCTCTGTCTAGCTTTGCGCCTTTCCTGGAACTCGCTTTGGAGACCAGGCTGTCCTCGAACTCACAGAGATCCCCCATCCGCCTGCCTCTGCCACCCTAGTGCTAGAACTAAAGGCGTGTGCCACCACTGCCCGGCCCCATGCATTTTCTAATGAAACTGGCTAAGCACTTACATGTTAACCTCTAGTCTATTGAGTAAAGGAGAAAGCCCAGAATGGGTATTAAAGGGAGCATTAGACCTGTAGAATTGACATCCACTCATCTAAAGTAAGAATGTATAGAGCCAGCCTAGAGAGTGGTATGTACCTGTAAATCTACACACTCAGGAGCCTGAGGCAGGAGGATTATGAGTTTGAGGCCAGCCTATCCTACATAGTGAGACTTTGTTTAACAAAGGAAGCAAAGAAACAAAACAAAATGTTTTTTCAGGGTTTTTTTTGTTGTTGCTTTTGATTTTTTGAGACAAGATCTCATGTTTACCGTTGATACTGGCCTTGAACTCAAGACATTTCATCCAAGGTAACCTTATTTATTTTTTTTTTGTAATTTTATTTTATCTCCACCTCCTGAGTGCCACTATGACCTGTTTAGCTGATTCTAGGAATGAAACTCAAGAGCTTCACCAATGGTAGGCAAGCCCTTTACCAACTGGTCTATATCCCAGGAACACCTTCCTTTATACAGAACCATAACTATTTTCATAAGCAGCCCATGCTAAATTGGAATGTAGGCTCCATCAGGTAGAAGTTGAGGTCAACTTTTCCCTTTCTGATGGTATCTATTTAATCTATTTAACCCCCCAACTTCCCCCCTCAAACCCCCCCACACACTCCTGGGTGTAAAATGGTTCCTATCTGCCCAACAAGCTCCTGCTCACGGTCCACAGTGTTTGCTGCAGCTTTGAGACTGTGAGAGAATAAGATCTGTCAGGTGGGTGATCTGTATTCTGCATGCTCACCATCTCCCATTTCCCCCTCTCTTGAGTTCAGAAATTCTGTTTCAGTCTTTCTGTTTGTTTATTTGTTTTGTTTTTTCAAGACAGGGTTACTCTGTGTAGCCCTAGCTGTCCTGGAACTCACTCTGTAGACCAGGCTGGCCTTGAACTCAGAGTTCTGCCTGCCTCTGCCTCCTCTGTGCTGGGATTAAAGGTGAGTGCCGTCACCGCCACCTGTTTCAGGCCTTTAAGCCTTGATAAAAAATCTCTTTAAGGGAAAGAGATTTTTACCTATTTTCTGCCCCACCCCCAATTTCAAGGTCATTTTGCCTCCTAATGTTTCACTGGGGAGGAGGGTTTAGGTTTCTCTTCCTAAGCCTCCCATTTCAACTTCTCATTCTCGCTTTTCTTTCCATCTTTAATCCACCAAGTTCTTTTGCCATCAAAGTGATTACCATTTTCACCAATTTGTTTTCCACGTACAGAGGTTCAGCTGAACTTGTCCCGTGCAGCAGAGAAGGATGTGAGGTACAGGGAGATTTCCAGGGGGCTTGCTCAGATTCCCTGCACTCTGCTAAAGTGAAAGAGCTTGTGCCCGGGAAGACAGGGAAAAATTGTGGAGGACAAATTGTTTCCTTTTCCATTTACTTTCCACAAAAGCCATGCTGCTTTGAGGGGAAACATCTTTACACACAGAATGAGTGAATTGGTTTCTTCTTTTCAGGTAGCCATGCAGCTGACACAGAAAGGGAGAAATCTCAAAAGTGTTGCACACACCTTCTGTTGTCTCAGGTGACCAGATCCTTTACCAAAAGCTCAAGGTCTTTACTTTGGATGTCACAGAAGAAAGCATTGCATGGTGTCAGTCACCTTCACACAGAGGCTCTGTGCTCACAGGCACTCCAGGTAACGAAGGTAACCACGCAAACTCAACACAAACAGCAAAGCCCCGAGCACATTTTATTTGCCCGGAGCACTGTGAAGTCCAGAGGTCACTGCTTTGAGGGGCGGGGGAACGGACACGACTCCATCCAGTTGCTCAAAAGATGTTCAAGTTCTGATTGTGTCTGAGAATTGCACAATGGCAGAAAGAAAATTCCAGGTGTTTTTGTTTGTTTCTTTATTTTGTTTTTTTCGTTTTTTGAGACTGTGTAGCTTTGCACCTTTCTTGGAACTCACTTGGTAGCCCAGGCTGGCCTCGAACTCACAGAGATCCGCCTGGCTCTGCCTCCTGAGTGCTGGAACTAAAGGCATGCACCATCACTGCCCAGCCCAGGTTTTGTTTGTTTGTTTTTTAAACTGGAATTTCCAGGGTTTTTTTTTTCTATTTTAGTGACCCCAGTAGCAAACGAATGGCTCCTCAATGTTCTATACGGCAAAGCAATAAAGATTTGATTGGTGTAGCCCAAGTCATGTGCCTCCAGATCAACAGTGGTGCTGTAGAGATGTCCTGTTTTGGTTAGGTTTTTTTTTTTTTTTTTTTTGGTTTCTTGAGACAGGGTTTCTCTGTGTAGCTTTGCGCCTTTCCTAGAACTCGCTTGGTAGACCAGGCTGGTCTCAAACTTACAGAGATCTGCCTTGCTCTGCCTCTCGAGTGCTGGAATTAAAGGCATGCACCACCACCACCTGGCTTTGGTTAGGTTTTCTAATGCCCCTTTCTACACCTGGATCAGGGTGGGCATGGGGAAAATGGTCAGTCAGATGTGGTAAGTCCCACTTACAGCTCTCAAAATGAGTTCCTTCAGAAACTAGCATGCTGGGGCCTGGAGAGATGGCTCAGTGGTTAAAAGAGCCTTCTTTCTGTCCTTCCAGAGGACCTGGATTCTGTTATTAGCACCCAGTCAGACAGCTCACAACTGCTTGCAACTCCAACATATCCATGCACATGTACACACACACACAGAGAGAGAGAGAGAGAGAGAGAGAGAGAGAGAGAGAGAGAAGAAGAAGAAGAAGAAGAAGAAGAAGAAGAAGAAGAAGAAGAAGAAGAAGAAGAAGAAAAAGAAAAACAATTCTTTTAAAAAAAGCATTCTGAAGCCAGGCAGGTGGTACACATATAATCACAGAAGTCAAGAGGCAGAGGCTCACCTCAAGTTACCTCTAATGACTGAGGGTACAGCTTAGTGGTAGAGAGCTTGCTTAGCATATGTGAAACCCTGGGTTTGATGTTGGTGGGCGAGGGGGGGGGGCAGGAGAAGAGGAGGAAAGGAGAGAAGAGGAGAGAGAGGAGGAAGGAAGGCGGAGAGAGAGAGGGAGAGAGAGAGAGGAGAGGAGAGGAAGGGAGAGAGAAAAGGAGGAAGGAAGGCAGAGAGAGAGAGTTCATATTTTTATTTCTAATCAGAATCTCTAATCTATTTCCTTTAGTTGGAATCTTGCTAGGGTTGCAGAGGCACCAGACTTTCTCTCTGCTCTGTGATACAGATATTAGACTTTGCTTTAATAATGTTATGACTTGGAAAGAGAAAAATAGAGAAGGGAATAAAAACAAGGAAGAAAACAACACAAATAATTAGATATGAAATAGCTGTACAAGTGAAGTGTGGCTCTGAGGCAACCTCAGTCACTACTGGGGTGAACATTGACTTCTGTGGTAACTTGGAGTTCTGGTGGAGGCAGTATCTAATTAATCCCTAAAACAAGAAACCAGGGATTGGAAATCCACAGTTGTTGTGAGCATTACAATCTCATCATTTGCCTCCTACTCCTTTCTCAAGCCTTTAATCAACATCGTTGATAAGTAATAACATTATTCTGTTTGAATTCAATTCTTGTTCTCTCGCCTGTCAATTCTGAAATGAAATTGCTAATAAATCTTGAAGTGTCGGAAGTCTGGCAAACAAAGCAAGCAAAAGCCAAGATGTTTAAGTCTTCATCAAATGGCTCATTGTTGAAAGAAAAAAAAAAGAGTATATCTACAAGAGGAAGGTCAGGTGACTATGAAAAGCTTTGACCAAAGTGGGATCTAATTTGTAGGTTGTCTGACGTATAATTAGGTAGTAGTGTTGTACCTAAGGCACATATAAAGATGTACATCACAGTATCAGTTTTCATGTTTTTACATTCTACTTTGTGTGTTTGGGAGATGGGGTAGGTCTGAGGATGTATACACCCGGAATGTGGATCAGAGGACAACTTGAGAGGCTTGGCTCTCTCCTTCCACAATTTGAGTCCTGTGATTGAACTCAGGTCTTCAGGCTTGGTAGCAAGCACCTTTTCCCACTGAGCCGTTTCACTGGCCCCTAATAGCGCTCTCGCTCTCTCTCTCTCTCTCTCTCTCTCTCTCTCTCTCTGTTTTTTGTTTGTGGAGCTGAGGATTGAACCCAGGGCTTGTGCTTGCTAGGCAAGCTCTCTACCACTGAGCTAAATGCCCAACCCGTAGCAGGAATCTTAACAGGTCTTATTAATAAAATCCAACCTGGAGCCAGGTATTGGGGTGAATGCTGGAAGATCAGAGACACAGAACAAGCCACAGCTTCCTCACCCCGACATTTCCTCAGCCGATCCTGTTTCCTCAGACTGGAAACTTCTCCGTCCTCATCCCAATGGCTCTCAGCTGAACTGCTGCTCAAAAGCCTGAATGCTTAACCAGCAAAATGCTTAGCCGCCTGCCTCTGCCTCCTGAGTGCTGGGATTAAAGGCACATGCCACCATGGCCGGCTCCTCTTTTTTTCTTGCTTCATCCACCTCTCACTGAGACATCTCTTCTGAAATGGTGGTTTCTGGGACATGAATCACTTAGGATGACTCAACAGCATAACTTGCATGGGCCAGTGATTGGTATCAAAACAGGGAAGTATTCTAGCAGGTTCCAAAATCAATAGGTGACTTGAAACCAGTCCTTTCCTATACTATGAGAGCTGGATAGTAGTAGGAAGCTTTAGGACGGCTCCTAAACTGATGGAGATTCCCTGGCACTCGAGACTGATTGTGGGACTTCAGTTGAATCTTGTTTCTTGTCCTTCTGAATGTGTGGCATGAAATTCAAACTCACTGTATGTTCAAAACTGCACTCTTGATTCCTAACTCAGCCATCTCTACAGTCCTTGTTTTTCTTTTATTTGCTTGTTTGTTTTCATATGGGGTCTCACTGTGTAGTCCTGACAGCCTGGAAGTCATTGGATAGACCAGACTAGCCTTCATCTCAGAGATCTATCAGCCTCTGACTCCAGCTTGCTGGCATTAATGGCTGGACCACCACACCCAGTATCACCGCCCCCCCCCTTTTTATATACAGATTCACACTCTCCAGCCTTGCCCTGAATTTGATTTGTAGCTGAGAATGACCTTGAACTACTGATCCCTTAGGCATTCACCTTCCAAGTGTGCCACCACACCCAGCTCTTACATGCTCCTTTTAATTATGCCCATTTTGTTCCATTTTCCCTTGCTTTTTATGCATTCACTAGTTCAATTACTCGTGAAACCCAGAGTCCAGTCAATGAGGCAATCAAGTAAACACATTGATACATATTTTTTATTTTTAAGCTATGATCAATGTTCTAAGAGGACAGTGGAAGGGGGAGCCTTCGGAACCATCACCCACGGAATTGACATTAGAGCTAAGACTTGAAAGTTTATAAGCTGAGTGGTAGAAGATGGGAGAGCACTATGTTCCGAGGAGAAGAAACAGTCTGAGACCAGTGAGATGCCTGGGTGGATGATGGTGCTTCAGAAGCCTGGTCACCTGAGTTCCACCCCCAGAACATACACAAAGGAGGAAGAAGACACAACTGTATAGAGTTGTCCACTGACCTTCACACTTGTGCCACGGTTCAGGCACACCTGAATAACACACACACACACACACACACACACACACACACACACACACACACATCATGCCAAGCACACACACTACAGTAAGTAATTGATTAATTAAAGAAAAAAAAAAAGAAAAGAAACAGTATATATTGTAGTTGATATATTGTGCACCCTAATAAACTTATCTGGAGTCAGAAAACAGAACAGCCACTAGATAGATATAGAGGCCTTTAATCCCAGCACTTGAGATCTCATGTCTTGCTTGGGAAAGACACACGCCTTTAATCCCAGGAAGTGATGGCAGGAAGCAGAAAGATCTATATGGTGTGAGGACCAGGAACTAGAGGACTTTTTAAGCTTTTAGCTTTTAGCAGCAATTCAACTGAGATCCATTCGGATGAGGACTCAGAGGCTTCCAGTTTGAGGAAACAAGATCAGCTGAGGAATTGGTGAGGTGAGATTGGCTGTGGCCTGTTCTGTTTCTCTGGTCTTTCAGACTTCACCCCAATACCTGGCTCTGGGTTTGTTTTTATTAATAAAACCTTTTAAGAGTCATACAATGTATGGTAATATTCTTCAAGGAGAATTATGGCTTTTTTTTTTTTTTTCAGAATTATGGCTTTTAGGAGAAAGGGAAATATGGTCCCAGCTAGGGTTGTTTTTCACCTTGTTTACTGAAACTCTCTTACATTCTTTCTCCTCCTTATCTCTTTCCAGAGCATCACAAGCAAAGCCCGTCCTAAAACAGGAATCCAAAGCCCAAGGCTAAGCAGCTAATCTCTCCAGCCGTATCAGGATGTGATCTCTGTCCTCCAGTCTTAGTTCCGGGAGGCCGGAAGCCTGGTTGCCAGCAATCACTTCTTTTCAGCCCTGCAAAGGCCTTTGCTCTACCTTGTTTTTATCTTTGCACCCTTGGTTGTGCAAGGGCCCCTAAAGGGAAGGCCCTTCCTCCTGGAAGTCTTTTCAAACCGCCAGCCTCTACTCTAAAGGCTTCCTCTTGAAAAGTCCCATAGCCTTGACCATGGTACTTTTGAAAATGCGGTATTAATTGAATGGCCACCAAGTATGGGTATGAGAGGACACCGTAGCGAACAAAATGGTATGTCAGTTCACATCTTGGTCTCCAGTCATTTGGAGGGTGGGACGTGTGTCTCAATCATTTCTGTATTCTCAACAGCTAGCCCAGCAACAGCATCTGAATCTGAACTGAACTGAGCTAAAACTCAAGCTCAGGATTTTCTCTGTTGAAACCCATTCTCTTTGTACAGCTGTGTGCATCCAAACTTATCTGAGTCCATTAAAGTAAAAAAAAAACAAAAAAAAAAAAACCAAACAAACAACAAAAAAAAAAAACCGCAAACGGATTGGTTGGGTGAAGGGGTACACACTTGTAGGGTGGCTGCAGCAGGATTCAGGGTTCTAGGCCAGCCTGGGCCACAGAGAGAGGCCTCATCCAAAACAACAAAGGTAACCCGATAGCTTGGCCTGGTGGCCAACAACAGTATTCCAGAGGCAGGCGGTTGGAGACCAGCCTGAGATATGAGACATAAGGTCTTCCAACACACAGACTAGGCCGCGCGATGGTGGCACACGCCTTTAATCCCAGCACTCGGGAGGCAGAGTGAATTCGAGGCCAGCCTGGTCTACAAAGTGAGTTCCGGGGGTTGGGGATTTAGCTCAGTGGTAGAACGCTCAGCTAGCGAGAGCCAGGCCCTGGGTTCGGTCCTCAGCTCCGGGAAATGAAAACAAAAAAAAAAACCAAAAACCCAAAGTGAGTTCCAGGAAAAGCGCAAAACTGCACAGAGAAACCCTGTCTCGAAACCCCACCCTCCAAAGAAAACAAACAAACAACAACAAAAAACCCCAACAAACAGACAAGCTAGGTGTGTGGCTCATGGCTGTGATCCCGGCACCACAGAGGCAGAGAAAGGTGATTTGCCAAGAGTTGGAGGCCAGCCTTAGCTACATAACGAGTTCTAGTCCAGTCTGGGCTACAGAGTGAGAATCTATCTCAAAAAAATCAAAACAGGAAGCCTGGGGGGCAGGGGGTGCTAATAAGGAAAAGGACAGCTTGGAAACAATTTCATTCATAACTGCTATAAAGCAAAACAAAACTGTATAAAAAAGTGAGGACATGCCGGGCAGTGGTGGCGCACACCTTTAATCCCAGCACTGGGGAGGCAGAGGCAGGCGGATCTTTGTGAGTTCGAGGCCAGCCTGGGCTACAGAGTGAGCTCCAGGAAAGGTGCAAAGCTACACAGAGAAACCCTGTCTTGAAGAAAAAAACAAAACAAAAAACAACAACAACAACAAAAAAAAAGAGGACATGACTGCTCCAAGGTATGGTTAAGGAGAAATGTTTTTATTGTAGATAGCAGGGAGAGTATTTATGGTTATATTTGGGCATGAGGCACATGTCCTGATGTTTGCACGGAACTCAGAAGACAGTGGTTTATGAGAGTAAATTTTCTGTTCCTACCATGTAGATACAGTGATTGAACTCAGGTTGTCGGGCTAATGGCAAGAGCCTCTGCCTGCTGGGCCATCTCGTCTCCCCTTCAAAGCAATTTCTATCAAAATGGCATTCTACACACACACACACACACACACACACACACACACACACACACACATGCTCACATACAGAGCCCTTCTAAAATATGTAGATAATCACATGAACTGACTAGTAAGAGCAAAAAGAACAAAGCTTACTACGCACAATGGCGCACACCTTTAATCTCAGCACTTGGGAGGCAGAGGGGGAGGTGGATCTCTGTGAGTTCCAGGACAGCTAGGCTGTATAGAGGGACTCTGGATCAAACAAAATAAAACAAAACAAAACAAAACAAAAAGTACGGCTCTGAATGTATTAAAATAGCTTACTTCATAGACAAAGCAATAATAACAATAAAATATAATACCTGACTTCAAAACAAACCCCAAATCTAAACCTAAGCTGGAGTAGTTTAACTTTGGAGTTGAGTCTAACTTGTGTGAGGGTCTAGGTTTGATCTCCAGCACTAAACACACACACACACACACACACACACACACACACACACACACACAGAGTGTATACAGCATACAGGTATATACACACATATGCACACATACATACACACATATACATGCATAAATTCACACACACACACAAAGACAGCAACAACAACAACAAAAAAAGCTATAAAACTGAAATAGTTTAATGACTGGGACCCACAATGTAAAAGAGAGAACTGACTCTGTAGGTTTTCCTCTGACCTCTATATGCCATATGTGTGCTCCCCTAATAAATAATGTAATAAAAAGTTAATACCTGAAATAGCATGGCATTGGTATAAAAATACATGCAGAAACAGAGGGAACAGATCAGAAAATAAATCCATTTATTTACAGCCAGTTAAGATAACAGCAAACAGGTTGGAGAAGAAAGACCTCTCTAATAAAGGTGTTGGGGTGGGCGGTGTGTGACAAAGCTGGCCAAAAGATTGCTGCACCAGCGGGGGGGGGGGGGGGGCACCTGAGTCCCCAACACCCACACAAAGAAACTCCAGGGGCTGGGAGGTGGAGATGGGAGGGGTCCCCAGAGTAAGCTCCAGCTTCAGTGGGAGACAGTCTAACTTAAAAACAAATGTGGGCTGGGCGGTGGTGGCGCATGTCTGTAATCCCAGCACTCGGGAGGCAGAGGCAGGTGGATCTCTGTGAGTTCGAGGCCAGCCTGGGCTACAAAGCGAGTTCCAGGACAGGCTCCAAAGCTACAGAGAGAAACCCTGTCTTCAAAAACCAAAAACCAACAACAACAAACAAACAAACAACAACAACAATAAAGCAAATGTGGAGTATGATTGAAGAAGACACGGGATAGCAATCTCTGGCCTCCTCAACCATGTGCACCTGTAGATACACGTGTATACGTATGCTCATGCGTGTGCACCCAAGTGTATAGACACATGCACAAAATGAATATAAATGATAAATCGTGCTGAGGAGACTGGATACCAATATGTAGAAGAAGCCAGATCTCTCTCATCATATTAAAAAATCAACTCAAAATAAATGAAAGGTGTAAACATATGGCTAGTAACTGTGATTCCAAAGCACAGGTAATAAAAGCAAACACTGACGAAGGGGATTTTATGAGTTTAAAGCACCTGGGCACTGAGGTGCATCAGCTCGTTGTCATGGTGACAAAACACTTCCCAGAAAGCTGAGGGGAGGAGAGAGTTGTTGGATTCCTGGTTTCAGGGGTGTCTGTTCATCACTTCGGGGAGAACAGGGCCAAGCAGAGCAGCTCAAAAAGAGGGCTAGAGAGATGGCTCAGTTGTTACAAGCACTGACTGCTTTTCCAGAGGACTCAGGTTCGATTCCCAGCACCCACCTAGCAGCTCACAACTGTCTGTGACTCCAGTTCCAGCAGATCTGATGCCTTCTTCTGGGTTCTGCATGCACTGCATGCACATAAAATAAAATTAATTAATTAATTAAAAAAAGAAACAGAAAGAGGGGAATATGGGAAAGGGCCAAGCACACTTCTGTGACTTACTTCCTCCAACCTGGTCCTTCCTCCTGATCCTGCCTCCTACCTGGTACCACCTCCCTAGAATGGGATCACATCATGAATCCATCAAGGTAGTCAGTCCCTTGGTAATTATCATCTCTGGACATGCCTTTTTAGACACCCAGAATTGTGTTTCTTCATCTAGTAAATGATGTTGACAATTAAGGTAAGTCATCATGGAATTAAACAGCAACCAGGGCAAAAACAACACTACAGAGTGTGAGAAAAGTGATTCATTGGAAAAGAATTAATATCTGTAATATAGAAGACATGCAAACACACAGATATCTAAAAATGAGTGAAACTTTTTTTGGTGTTTCTCAAGGAAGGTATATACAAAGGACAAGAAGTATATGAAAAAATACTGAACATCACTAATCATCAGGGAAATTAAAACACACAAACACAGGTGTGGTGGAGCATGCTTTTAATCCCAGCACTTGGGAGGCAGAGGCAGGCGGAACTCTGTGAGTTGGAAGCCAGCCTGGTCTACAAGACAAGTTCCAGGCTACCCAGTGAAACCCTGTCTCAAAGAGCCAACAC
The DNA here is from genome assembly GCF_903995425.1 of Onychomys torridus. Lineage (NCBI taxonomy): Eukaryota > Metazoa > Chordata > Mammalia > Rodentia > Cricetidae > Onychomys > Onychomys torridus. Next base: position 34,910,183 of record NC_050457.1, on the reverse strand, counting down.
ACACATACACACACGTTGTGGTAGCGCCCGCACTACCACCACCCATTTGCCATGTATGAGCTAGGGGCTGTGGATCTAAAAACAGAGACCAAAGACAGTGAGTCATTCATGCCAGGGGATGCCAAATGCCGTTTATTGAAGAAGGGAGGGAACCTTAAATACAGGTTACAGCACAATGGAGGAATCCTGGAGGGCAGAAGTTCGCTACTGAATGTTCTACATTCTTGCATCTAAGCTGTTTACACCAAATGCAGGATACACAAACAAGGAACTTCCCTTAAGCATTCAGGAGGGTGGAGACTGGCAGGGAATCAGCATAGGGAGGACATCAAGGTCAAGGTTGGCAAGCAGGGCACAGTTACCCAACTTGGGAGTTCCAGGGCCCTACACACACACACACACACACACACACACACACACACACACACAGGCTGGGTATATTGCACACATCTGTATTCCATGCACTTAGGAGGCAGAGGCAATAGAAGCACTGTGAGTTCCAGGCCAGCCAGGGTTATACAGTGAGAAACTTATCTTGAAAATGAATGAATTAGGGGTTGGGGATTTAGCTCAGTGGTAGAGTGCTTGCCTAGCAAGTGCAAGGCCCTGGGTTCGATCCTCAGCTCCACATACAAAAGAAAAGAAAAAAGAAAATGAATGAATTAATTAGTTAACAAAGGAAGGAAGGAAGGAAGGAAGGAAGGAAGGAAGGAAGGAAGGAAGGAAGACCACAAGGAGACACCACCTTGCTCTGGTTAAATAGCTATTACTAAACATAAGACATCTAGGGACCCAAGAGATGTCCAGTGGTTAAGAGCACTTACTGCGCCGGGGAGTGGAGGGGTGGTGGTGGGGGGTGGTGGGGGTGGGGGTGGTGGGTGGTGGTGGTGGTGGTGGTGGTGGTGGTGGTGGTGGTGGCGGCGGCGCATGCCTTTAGTTCCAGCACTCGGGAGGCAGAGCCAGGTGGATCTCTGTGAGTTTGAGGCCAGCCTGGGCTACAGAGCGAGTTCCAAGAAAGATGCAAAGCTACACAGTGAAACCCTGCCTCAAAAAACCACAAAAGACAAAAAAAAAAAAAAAAAAAAAAAGCACTGCTTTTGTAGAGGATGGGAGTTCTTGAGTTCTGTTCCTAGAACCCACATGAGATAACTCACAATTTCCTGTAATTGTAGTTCCTGGACTCCTTTGGCACTTGTATGTAACACACACACACATACACACACACACCACAAATAAATCTTTTGTCCTGCCTCCATTTTTGTTTTGTTTTGTTTTGTTTTGTTTTGTTTTTGACAGGGTCTCATTATGTAGCCCTGGCTGGCCTTGAACTCACACAGCTCCTCTTGCCTCTGCCTCCCAAACTCTGGGATTAAAGGGGTGTACCCTGATACTCAACTTAATAAATATCTGAAGAAAAAGAAAGATAGGGCTGGAGAGATGGCTCATCAGTTAAGAGCACTGGCTACTCTTCCAGAGGTCCTGAGTTCAATTCCCAGTACCACTTGGTGGTTCGCAGCCATCTGTATAATTCCAGTTCCAGAACTGACATTCTGGGGGCACCAGGCACACTTGTGGTAAACAGACATACAAACAGACCAAACACTTACGGAGTGAAAATGCATCATACTAAATAGGACGTTTAAGTAACAGCTCCCATAGATAGAGGGGAGGAAAACAGGAGGCAGGAAGGCCCCAGGCCCTTTGATTAGATCTCGGAGTAGTTGGGAAACCAGGCTATTCTGCAGGAACAAGAAGCTAAACAGGAAGTCACCTCCAAGGGGTAAAGATCCATCCACAGGGCATCTAGAGCTATTTCCCAGAGTCTCTGTCAAAGGGGCTTAAAGCGGGGGTGGGGTAGTGGCAGGGGGGTGGGCGCTGGGTGTTTCCACATGAGGATGAGACTGCAGGATTCTGGACAATTCCCTGGAACCAGGCAAAACCAGGAAGTGAGCCCTTATTTTGTCCTTATGGAGTCACTGTACGCACCCAAGGACAGTGACTTCCCAGGTCTCCTCTGTGATGGTCCTGTGTATCAGACCCAGGACCCGGGAAGCCTCCTTCTCTATCGGCAATGGACTGTGTCACTTATGATCTTGGGGGAGGATCATCTCTCCACAGGCAGTTCCACACCTGCTTCGTGCTGTTGACCCAGGGGGCTCCAGCCTCTCTATAGCAGTGTTCAGCCATCCTCAGGCACCTCAATAAAGACAATATAAACTCTGTTGTCTGCGCTGTTGTAACCAGTGGCTCCTTTCTCACCTCGTCTGAAAGTAAGATGTGAAATAACATGAATGGCCCTGGAGAGGGGTGGGGGAGGAGAACAGGATTACAGTTGTAGCTCAACAGTAGAGTACTACTAGTTCAAACACACGAGGTCCTGCTTCAATTCCTGGCAATCGCACCAAAAGGAAGTAAATAAATAATATATTCTGGTGAGAACTGTGAGACTTAATTTTTTTTTTAAATTTTTTTTTTTTTTTTAGATTTACCGAATTTTTTGTGTATGGACGTGTTTTGCCTGCATGCATGTATATGTACTCCAAGTTGGAGGTCAGAAGATGATGTTAGGTCACCTGAAACTGGAGTTATGGATGGTTGTATGGTTGTGAGCCACCATGTAGGTACTGGAAACCAAACCCACATCCTCTGCAAGCCGACTCCAAAGCCCCTCTCATATATTTTTTTTTCATATTCTTTTGATAGTAATGGAAACTAGTATCGATTTTCTGGAAAACAGTGTGAAAGTTTAAGAAACTGAAAGAGACAAGCAGAGTCACAAACCTATAGCCCCAGTACTTGGGAGGTGCTAACAGGAGGATAAGGAACACAATTCCTCCTTCACTACTTAGTTCAAGGCTAGGCTGGACTACTGGAAATCTTGTCTAAAAACCAAACCAAAACACAAGAAAAATCTAGAAACAGGCCGGGCAGTGGTGGTGCACGCCTTTAATCCCAGCACTCGGGAGGCAGAGGCAGGAGGATCTCTGTGAGTTCCAGGCCAGCCTGGGCTACAGGGCGAGATTCAGGAAAGGTGCAAAGGTACACAGAGAAACCCTGTCTCAAAAAACCAATAACAAAAAGGAAGAACAAAGATTCTAGGAGATACTGGCTTACTTTGAGTAGTACAGTGTATACGTGTATGGATATACAATTGCCAGAGGCCACTTTAAAAATATATTCATTTTACATTTATATATAATGTGTACACACACACACACACACACACACAGTGGTGTTGGAGAAATGGCTCAGGGCTTAAGAGCACTGGTTGCTCTTCCAGAGGATCCAAGTTCGGTACCAGCACCCAAGTCAGGCAGCTCACAGCTGCCTAGAATTCCAAGTTCAGGGGATCTGATGCCCTCTCTTGGCATCTATAGGCACCTGTACAAAGTGGTAGACATACAAACACATACACATAAATTAAAATAAAATCAACACTATAAATATATAAGTATAAAAAAGACAAACTGAAGAGTCTTTATTATATATAACATATCCCAATCTTGCTAAAATACACACGTGCATGTGAATGATGCATACCTGCTTGAGAAAGAAAATTTAGAAAGATCACAACAAACTTACAAATATTTAATTCTGAAGTATATGCTAAGACACCACTCTCCCACACATATATTCTTTGTTTGTTTGTTTGAGTTGAGCCAGAGTTTCATGTAGCCTCGGCTGTCTTGGAGCCTTTCATTGTTCTGCATGCTAAATGCTGGGATTATGGACATCCCTACAATACCCAACACATCTTCTGAACCTTTAACAAAAGCCAGTCAGTGGCCCACAAGATGGCTCAGTGTGTAAAGGTGCTTGCCACCACCAAGCCACTGGACCTCAGTCCAGTCTCCAGGACTCACATGGGGGGAAAGAGCACACATGTTGTAACACACACAGAAACACACACACACAGTGTAATTCTGTAAAAACAACCTTTTTTCCCTCGAGACAGGGTTTCTCTATATAACAGTCCTGGCTGTTCTGGAACTCGCTCTGTAGACCAGGCTGGCCTTGAACTCACCTGATCCACCTGCCTCTGCCTGTCGAGTGCTGGGATTAAAGACCTGTGCGCCACCAGTGCCCAGCTTCACATTGTAATTTTTTAAATGGGGGGGGGGCAGTTAGTGTGAACTATGCTCACTAATGTTGAATTGACCCACAACCATGCTAATTCTGAAACATAAAGGCTGAATACTGGGCACCAAATGAGAGGTTTTTAGTTTCATCTCATAGTTTCCTTTGATCAGCTTTGATGATGTCTTTTGGCTTGTTAGTTTTCCTGCATGCTCATTGGGCAATTAGCGTTGATGTTGTAAAGAATATTAACTCACGTGAAGGGAAAAATTGTGAGGGTTTCCACACAATTGCCCTGAAAGCCCTTCACTCAATAAAGTTTCCAAAGCATTTTTAAAGGCGATTTTAGAGCTTGTCAAGTTGACAATTAATCCTCTATTTACTCATTTTTAGACAGGGTTTCATTCAAGGCCAGCCTTGACTCCTCCTGCCTCTGCTTCCCTAGTGCTAGGATTATGGGCATGTGCCCACTTTCGTGTGGCGCTGGGGATGGAACCCACCTTGCCAGCTGAGTCACATCCCCAGCCCAAACTGTCACTGTTAACTCTCATAAGAGGTGACTTATCCTCAACTGAGAGCAGCTATTGGCAGATGATGGTAACTGGGGATGGGAGTTTTCTCAGGGGGAGTGACTGCTGGGAGTTTGCCCACACCAGGGCATCCCACATAGGGGATGACCTCACACCCTTGCTCATAGGGGCCCACTAATTTGACTCGGTGGATTATTAAAAAAAAAAGAGGGCACGAAGTTGGGGAGATGTGTTGGGGGGGGCCTGGTGGGCACTGGAAGGAGGGATTTGGAAGTAGATATGCTAAAGATACATTGTATATTTGCATGAGATTTCAAGCACTAAATTTTAAAAATTATCTTAAAAAGAAAAGCATGCCACTTCAGCCAGGCGGTGGTGGCGCATGCCTTTAAACCCAGCACTCCGGAGGTAGAGCCAGATCTCTGTGAGTTCGAGGCCAGCCTGCACTACCAAGTGAGTTCCAGGAAAGGCTCAAAGCTACACAGAGAAACCCTGTCTCGAAAAAAATAAAATAAATAAATAAATAAGAAAGAAAGAAAAGAAAAGAAAAGCATACCAATTATTTAACCAAATTTCATATGATAAGAGCCTTTGGAAATGAAAATCCAAAGACCTAGGAAAATTGTATTTTTTCCTTTATGTGTTTTGCCTGCATGTGTCTGTGCACCATGTGTGTGCAGTGCAGAAATCATTGGATCCCGGTAACCGGAGCTACAGAGTTGTAAGCTGCCCTGTGGGTGCTGAGAAATGAGCCTGGGTCCTCTAGAAGTTCAGGCAGTTCTCTTAAACCCCCAAGCCAGCTCTTTAATCTCCTCACAATGATAGTTAAAACAAAACCCCCAAACCTCAACACCTTTTCCTGAAATGGTTTTCTTAAAAAAAAAAAAAAAAAAAAAAATCTTATCTTGGAGATCTCCACGAGTAAACTGGGGATGAGGGAGGGGCATTAGAGGAGAGGGGATGGGGGATGAGAACATGAGGGTACAGGATGGTTGGCTGGGGGAGGGATGGAGTGGGAGAGCAATGAGAGAGATATCTTGATAGAGGAAGACATCATGGGATAAGGAAGAAACATGGTGTTAGGGAAATTCCCAGGAACCCACAAGGACGACCCCAGACTAGACTACGAGCAATAGTGGAGGGTGCCTGAGCTGGCTTACCCTGATAATCAGGTCAGTGAATACCCTGTCATCATAGAACCTTCGTCCAGTAACTGATGGAGGCAGATGCAGAGATCCACAACCAAGCACCAGGCTGAGCTCTGGGAGCCCATTCGAAGAGAGGGAAGAGGTAGTACATGAGCAAGGGGAGGTCAAGAGCATGATGGGAAAATCTACAGAGACAACTGAACCAAGCTCATAGGAACTCACCAACTTTAGACCAACAGCTGCGGAACCTGCATGGGACCTGACTAGACCCTCTGCATACGGGAGACAGTTGTGTAGCTGCGTCTGTTTGAGGGAGCCCTGGCCATGTGATCAGGATCTATCCCTGGTGCATGAGCTGGCTTTCTGGAGCCCATTACCTATGGTCAGACACCTTGCTCACCATTGATTCAGGGGGGACGGGCTTGGTCCTGCCTCAACTGAATGTACGAGGCTTTGCTGTCCCCCCCCATGGGAGGACTTAACCTTTTAGAGGAAGGGATGGAGGGTGGATCTGGGAGGGAGGCAGGGGAGGGATCGGGAGGAAGGATGAGAGGGGGATCTGTGGTTGGTATGTAAAATGAATTAAAAAAAATTAAAAAAAAAAAAAAAAAAGCTCAATCAAAAAAAAAAAAAAAAAAAAATCCTGGCCGGGCTGTGGTGGCGCACGCCTGTAATCCCAGCACTCAGGAGGCAGAGGCAGGCGGATCTCTGTGAGTTCGAGGCCAGCCTGGGCTACCAAGTGAGTTTAGGAAAAGGCGCAAAGCTATACAGGGAAACCCTGTCTCGAAAAACAAAACAAAACAAAACAAAATCCTATCTTGGGTTTGGAATACAAATTAGTACTAAAGTATTTGCCTAGCATGCATCAACCTCCAGAACTGCTAAATAGACAATAAATAATATTTATTAACCAGCCACTCATTATAGAGTATTGCTTACTCCAGGCCAGCCTTGTGCTAGGTGCTGGGGATACTGTAGCAGACAAAGCATGAGGTCTTCCCTTGTGGGGTCCTTTGAGGAGAGGCACTCATTAATCAGTAGCACATGTCTGTGAAACTTGCCAGGGAGGAAGAGGGACGTGATTACACTAAGGAGAAACTGTGTTTTTGTCCAAGTAAGGCATGTGAGCTTCAATTTGAATTATCTGTGGAGAGGTAGAACCCCCAACAGTGAAAAGATGGGGAGACTTCTGTTATGGATTTTTTTTTTCTTTTTTTGAGACAGGGTATCTCTGTGTAGCTTTGGTGCCTGTCTTGGATCTCACTCTGTAAACCAGGATGGCCTCGAACTCACAGAGATCTTCCTGGCTCCACCTCCCAAGTGCTGGTATTAAAGGCATGCCACTAGTGCCAGGTGTAGAATATTATCTTAAGGTGTGTTATTTTGTTTATGTTGCATTTGTTTAACTCTGTGAAGCTATGATACTGTGCCTGTCTAGCACACCTCGTCGTCTAATGAAGAACTGAATGGCCAATAGCGAGGCAGGAGAAAGGATAGGAGGGGCTGGCAGGCAGAGAGAAATAAGTGGCCAGAGAAGGAGGAGGACATCAGGGACCAGCCACCCAGCTACACAGCAAGCCATGGAGTAAGATTTACAGAAGTAAGAGAATGGGAAAAGCCCAGAGGCAAAAGGTAGATGGGATAATTTAAGGAAAGCTGGCTAGAAACTAAGCCAAGTTAAGGCCGAGCATTCAGAAGTAATAATAAGCCTCTGTGTGTGTTTACTTGGGAGCTGGGTGATGGGCTCCCCAAAAAGAGTCAAAACACAACAACTGACTTCTTTGTATAGTACCTTGGCAATGATCTCAGAAACTGGTCTCTAAAGACAGAACAGGACCTGTGTGGGTACCCAGCTTCTGTCACCTGACTAGGAATGTGTACTAAAAGTGCTCCAAGCCTCAATAAGTAACACAACTCAATTTATTAGCCAGGCCTGGGCAGGGGGGGGGGTCATGCTTACAATCCTAGCCTTCATGGGACGGAGGCAGGAAGAGTATGAGTTTGAGGTCAGCCTGGATTGTCTTGTAAGATCGTGTCTCAACAAAGAACTTCATTTCACCGAATTCCACTACAGGCTGAACCCTGGCAGGGCAAGTGGGTGACTAGAACAATGTCCGAGATAGCTGGACATGATGAAGCGAGCCTATAATCTCAGCACTTGGGAGGCAGAGGCAGGAATGTGGAAGGTCAAGGATAGCCACAGCTTCATAGCAAGATCTCATATCTCCACAAACAAAAGGGGGGTGAGGGGAGCAAGAGATGAAAAAAAAAAAAGTAAAAGAACAAAAGAACAGTGTCCTGGAGACTCAACTATCAGCAGAGGTTACAAAAGAGGACAGATAAAACATGCCTACTTTCAGAGGACAGTCAAGCTTTAACTTACAGAGTTGTTGCTTCAGCTGGGTCTTTGAAGTAGTAAGAATTTGAGAAGGAACGCAGGCAAAGAATGGAAACTATCCTTTGGGTAGACCTGTTAAGGATAAAAGTAGTCCTGAGTGCAGACAGTAGGTAGTTAACACAAAGACTAAAGGTGGCCGTGTTAGATTCTGCTGTTACCAATGCTGCAGGAAGAGGGACATTTTTATTTGGGCTTGTAAATCCCTCACTGACAGAGAAAGCAGGCAAAGCGTAGGGGCTCATCTCAGTGGCTGGGAAGTGAATCAGGGGAGACAGGGGAGTGCTAGGAGGAATGCACCACACAGTCCCCACTTCCTACCTCTCACCACCTCCAAGAATGGCATTCATTTTATTAATGAACCCATCAATGGTTAATCCATTCATTAGGTCAGAGCCCTCTTGATCTCCCTAATTGCCCTTACAGACACCCTCAGAGGTGTGCTTCATTAATCTTGTAGGCGGTCTTCAGTTCAATCAAGTTGGCAATTAAAGTTAATCTTCACAGCGGGAAGCCATGCATTCAACAAACATTCCTGGGGCATTGTAGCGTGGCTGAAACTGTACTGGTTGCTGTGGATAACACTGAGAGGTAATAATACTGTCTTGAAGGGTCTTTGAGTCCACTGGATAAAGACAGGTTAAAAACTCAGCAATTAGGATTTGGAGAGATGGCTTGGAAGTTGGAAGTTAAGATTCCTTACTGCTCTTGCAGGGGACCCAGTTTCAAGCCCCGCCCCCCCCCCCCAACACCATGTCTACAGAACTTTGCAATAAGAACACAGATTTCAAGGATTTTTAAAAGGTCACCCATATAAATATTTATTTCAAATACGTACTTTATTCCTTTGAATTGTTGCACACTTTGGGGCAGCTTAATTACTTTACTCATTTATTGTGGTGTGTGTGTGTGTGTGTGTGTGTGTGTGTGTGTGTGCGCGCGCATAAGTGAAGAATTTGTGTGTGTTGGTTGGAAGATAACTTGTTGGGTTCTCTTCTTCTTCCATATGGGTTTCAGGGATTGAATCAGCTTGGCTGCAAAAGCCTTTACTTGCTGGGTCATTTCACCAGCATGGGGATTAAGTTCTAAGCATTAATCATCATAAAACAGTATATTCAAATACAGACTATTTCATATATTCAAATAAATGCACAACAATGTATGAAGCAAAAAGCCCTGCTTTGAGGACTATTCAATCTATTCTTTACTATGTTTTGTGGGGTTGGGGATCATACTGACACACTGACCAGAAAGATCCATTTTAAGAATATTAGTTTCTTATGGTCAAGAAGAAAGACTTTGGGTTGGGCATGGTGGTCCATGCCTTTAATCCCAGCACTCGTGAGACAGAGACAGGTGGATCTCTGCTGCAGAATGTCTTTATGCTGTGGATATGTTTTTGCTCTGATTGGTTGATAAATAAAATGCTGATTGGCCAATGGTGAGGCAAAATAAGGTTAGGCAGGACATTCTGACTGGAGAGAGAGAAAGCAGAGAGAGAGAGGGGAGAGAGAGAGAGAGAGAGAGAGAGAGAGAGAGAGAGAGAGAGAGAGAGAGAGAGAGGAGATTCTGCTAGCCACCATCAGGAGAAGCAAGATGTAAAGTATCAGTAAGCCACAAGTCACATGGGAAAGTATAGATTTATAGAAATGGGTTAATTTAAGATGTAAGAGCTAGCTAGCGAGAAACCTGAGCCTTGGCCATGTAGTTTGTAATTGATATAATCCTCTGTGTGTTTACTTGCGTCTCAGCAGCTATAGGACAGGCCCAGACACAGGAAAACTTCCAGCTACATTTGGCGCCCAGACTGCTGCCAGGAGAAACAGATCTCTGTGAGTTTGAAGCCAGCCTGATCTACAAAATGAGTTCCAGAACAGACAGAGCTGTTACACAGAGAAACCCTGTCTCAAAAAAAAAAAAAAAAAAAAAAAAAAAAAAAAAAAAAAAAAAAAAAAAAAAAAAAAAAAACCCAAATAAAAAAACCCCCAATCAACCAAAACAACAATAACAAAAAATAAAGGTTCTGGCTGGGCGGTGGTGGCGCACACTTTTAATCCCAGCACTCTGGAGGCAGAGCCAGGTGGATCTTTGTGAGTTCTAGGCCAGCCTGGTCTACAGAGTGAGTTCCGAGGCAACATCTAGCATGGGCTCAATTAACCGTGCCAAAGCCATAGGTGGAATAATTCTCTCTTTGATAGACAGTGCCCTTTTACTTCCCCGAATCCCTACCCGATAGAACTCTTTATACAAGTAATGCTTTTTCTGCTTCTTCCAGCCTTCTTATTCTTTCTCTAGGGTTTCTTTTCCATCATGTGCTCGACCTCCATACTGGCTTAACTTAAAAAGCATGCTTTTTTCCTTATCAATTCCAGTCTCCCCTGGGCAACTGCTGAGATTTATAGCTTACCTGCCTGGAGGTCTTTCTTTTAAATCCTAATAAAATTGTCCTCTTTGAGTAAACTATGACTTTGCTTGACTTTCAAATGTCTGCCTTTTAAATCTGGAATTGGAGGAAAAAACAAACCCATTTCTGTGGTCCTATCGAGTATCAGCACCCGGGTCTTGCAACATGATAGGCAGGTGCTAATGCACCTATTTTATTTTATTTTATTTTATTTTATTTTATTTTATTTTATTAAAACCAGTTCTCAGCAGGTGGTCATTTTAGTTTGTCAGTTTTCACTCTGACCTGTAAGTTGAGGAAAAAAAAAATCTTAGCTTATACAGCATTGTATACTTGGGCTCATACAACCTTGGGCTATATTAGTTGATGTATGTGGCTAATATCTTTGAAGTTACTGAAAGAACTAATTAAAATTTCATGTAAACAAAAGAAAGAAATTCTTGTCGAGCTTGGTTACAGAAGTGCAGATTCTCTCCCCTCAGAGGCTACAGTGGTATGTTTATTTATAGACTCGTCTATTATGTGATGTGCCTTGTGTAGATGTCATTAAACCAGTCAAAGAAGACTTCGGCAAGTCTGGGATAACTGGTAAGGGGTCTGCACATTTTTTTTCTCCTGTGAGGAGACAAGTTGATGCAAAGATCCTCCATTACTCTGACCTCTAGAGAGGTTCTTTATTGTCCCTAAACATTTGCTACTCTCCCATCCTTTTGACATTTTGAAACGGTCTTGATGGCCTTGAACTCCTGATTTTCCTGTTGGGATTGCTGGTGTGCTGTAGCAGGAATCTTTTTTTTTTTTAGCTGAGGATCAAACCCAGGGCCTTGCGTTTGCCTAGCTAAATCCTCAACCCCTGTAGCAGGAATATTAAAGAGTCTTATTAATACAATCAAACCCGAGGCTAGTTATTGGGGTGACTGCTGGGAGATCAGAGACATAGAACAAGCCACAGCTACCTCACCTTGCTAGTTCCTCAGGTGATCCTGTTACCTCAGGCTGGAAGCTTCTGAGTCCTCCTCCACATGAATCTCAGCTGAACTGTGCTGCTCCAAAGCCTGAATGCTTAACCAACCAAATGCTTAACTAACTAAATGCTTAACTAACCCTGGTGCCTGGTTTTCATGGCTTCTGTATCTTTCTATTTTCTGCATCACTCCCTGGGATTAAAGGCTGGGTTTCTGGGATTAAAGGCGTGGATCACCATGCTTAGCTGTTTCTAAAGTGGCCTTGAACACACAGAAATCCACCTGGCTCTGCCTCCCAAGTGCTGGGATTAAAGGCGTGTGCCACCACTGCCCAACTTCTTCTATGGCTTACTCTTCCTATTTTCTAGCCACCATTTGTGGCTCTGTCTCTAGTGGCTGTCTGTTCTCTGACCCCAGATAAATTTATTTCGAGGAACATACAATATTTTTGGGGAACACAATACCACATTGTGCAACATAAGATCTGGCACTTTTTTTTGCAGGGGGTTGGGAAGCAGAGGTTGTTTCTGAGATGGGATTTCTTTGCATAACAGCCCTAGCTGTCCTGGAACTCACTCAGTAGTTCAGGCTGGCCTTGAACTCACAGAGGTCCGCTAGCTTCTGCCTCCCGAGTGCTGGGATTAAAGGCGTGCACTAACACCGCCAGGTCAGCTCTTTAGGTTCTGCCAGTATTGCAGGGGCAAGGTGATCAAGACCCAGTGCCAACTGCAATATGTAGCAGCTTGAGTAGCTGTTGGTGGGGGTGTCCTTTCAGAGAATGCTGGAACTTGGGCTTCACGCCCCAAAGAATTTCAGGACAAGAGAATATGAAGCAGAGGTAGGGCATACTTAGGTGTTTCGTTTGTTTTTAAGCATAGATTTGCTCACAGGGGTGGGTAAAAAGAGAGAGGCTCAGTGAAACACACACACACACACACACACACACACACACACACACACCCAGGAGCAAAGGTGTGTCTTTTTCAAAGGGAGCCACATTTCCTTGTCTTTACAGGATCTCTATGTAAGATTTTGGTGTGTTCTGAGGTTAAGCTTGAAGACTCGCTAAGGAATTTAAGTGAGATCACAGAGTGGTTCTTGAGGTGCACTTGGCAGTGACAGCTGAAAAGTTAAAGCCCCAACTCACTAGGGTTGTAAGGGCCGTTAGGGTGCTGCCACTAAAAGCAAGTATGCTTGGTTGTAAATTTCCAGAAAGTATCTGGGAAGGGAACAAGCCCATACTTAAGGTTTCTCATACTGAGTCTTTACACATTCATAGTTCATTGCTATTTAACTTTCTTCTTTGAAATCTGAGGCAGGGTCTCATCTGTGGTCCTGGTAGGCCTGGATTTTCACTATGTTGACAGGCTAGTTTGGAACTCATAGTGATCTGCGTACAAAGTTCTGGGAGTAAAGGTGTGACCCATGACTCCAGCATCTTTTTCTTTTTGGGTTTTTCGAGACAGGGTTTCTCTGTGTAGCCCTGGCTATCCTGGAACTCACTCTGTAGACCAGGCCTACCTCTGCCTCCTGAGTGCTGAAAATTAAAGGTGTGGGCCACCCCTGCCCTGCTGACTCCAGGATATTTTAGGTTTCTTGGAATAGTTTTCTATACAAAGTAATCTTCAAGGCAAGAGTTGTTCATTCCACTGAATTTTTGACTCTGAACCTGTGAGAAGTGTTGTTTCTTCTCATGTCCCCATAATTGCCATCTCTTCCTATTCTGTCCAGTTTGACCTCAATCCTCAGAACCAGGAACATAAAACCCAGGTGTTGTGGCTTTGAAGGGATAAGGAGAATTCCAGGCTAGCCTGGGTTATATAGCTGAGGTCCTAGCTCAAAATCAAAAGCAACCCAAGTTCTCTTTCAATATATACATCACTTTTACAGATGCAAGCCTGGCATGGTGGAAAGAGTTTGGATTAGCAGAGCGGGGTGTGACCCCAGCGTTTGGGAAGCTGACGCAGGAGGATCAGGCATTCGAGGTTATCCTTAGGTACATAACTCCTTTGTGTGAGAAAGAGCAAATGAGAACTTGCCTCCCCCCCACACGCCCTGGCAACCCCTGCCTGCCATCTATACAAACCCACCTAAAACAAACTGAAGCTTAAGCCTGGTAGTCAGGTTGAGCAGCCAAGGTCCAGAGAGTAACTTGGAAATACTTTTTAATATGAAACCAGTTCCCTTATGTGAAAAGGGGGGGGGGGGCACCTTAGACATTGGCACAGGATTAAAACAGATAGCATCCAGTAAGTTTTAAATCCTTTCCCATTTACGCAGGGGGCATTTATTCATTGCCCAAGGTGGCAATCTCCACGATGTGTGTATAAAGGCTGAGTTGCAAATTAGGGTGAGTTTTCATTGCAGCGGACTTTCGGCGAAGTTTTAGGAGCACTGCACTCAACTACAAACCCCACAATGCAGATACAGGCTCAGTTTCTGTGATAACGACGCTCCCGTGGCTCGGGCGAAGGTAGGAACCAGTTATCTCTTTCCCCTCGTTCAGACGCCTCTTCTCTGGCAATGCCAACTTCACCTCTTTCCAAGTGAACCTTCAGTTACCACGTTTAGGGAAGCTGAACACCACGTCACACTTATTTATTATCATTTTCGAAAACAACCACGGTTTGCGCTTATGCGGCTTTCCCCAGGACAACGCTGCTGGCACGATCCGGGGGAAAGCCGGGCAGCCGCCAAGCCCCGGGTCGCTCACCCGGTTTCCGCGTGTCCACGTCCGGGCACGCTCCGCGCCGCACGCCACCGCGGCGGCGTCCAATCACTCCGGCACCGGCGGGGGCCGGCTCCGCCCACGCGGCGCTGAGTGCGGGCGGCCTGCGAGCCGCAGCCCGGCGAGCGACTACCGCCCGCCGCGGCCGCTCGGGGCTCCGACACGCCCGGCAGACGCAGGAGCGCCGGCCCGGCCCACCCGCTCGCCCGTCGGCCCGCCCTCGCTCGTGCCCTCCCCACCGCACCGTCCCGAGCTCGGGGAGCGCCCCTCGGGGAACGGCCGGGAATCCCTCCTCCTTCCAACCGAACGTTCCGGATTGTTCCCCCGTCCTCACGTCAGCAGCAGGGGGTAATCCCCGGCTCCAGCTGCTCCTGACGTCACCGCGCCGAGCCCCCGCCACCCCCCCTCCCCCCAGCCCCTGCGCGTGGCCCAGCCTCCGGGTCTTCCTCAAAGCCCCGCCCTCCGGGGGGCTGGCCACGCCCCCTCCTCGCCTCTCCTCTTCTCCCCCCCCTCCCCAGGCGCCCGACGTAAGGGGCGGAGCTTCTCTGCCCGGGGCGTGAGCGGTTGCTTGGGCCAGAAGGTTCTGTAGTGGAGGCCCTCCTCCTGCTGCCCCGCCCAGTGAGTCGGTTTGCACGGCTTCTTCCACACCCTTTCTTCCTCCTCTTTTTCCACCCGCCTCCCACTTCGCCCCGCCTTTCCTTCGCGTACTTCTCAACCTCTCGGGTTCCTTCCCCGCCTCGCCACCTCCCACGATCTCGCGAGACTTGGCCCAGAACATTGCGGATCGGGTCGGCGCCATTTTGGGACTGAGACTGGTTGTGGGGGAGGGAAAAGCGGCAAAAGGGGATTATTCAAAGTACCGAAAACCTCCTCCCGGGATCGAGCGCAGCGGCACCCCCAGGCCAGGGGCACCTCTGGTGGGGCAGAAGGTAACACAGTCCCCTGGGCCCCGTCCGGGAGTCCCGGAGTCCCGGGGAGGAGGAGGAGGAGGAGGAGGGGGGTGCCCGTGTCGGCGTTGGGGCTGGAGGGGTCGGGGAGCGGCGTTGGTGGCGCGAGGCGTGAGGCTGCGGGCGGCCCCGGGGAGCGGGGGGGGGGGGTGGGAGGGAGGACGGCGGCGTGGGGCTCGGGGCGCCCGCCCTCGGCGTTGACTCAGCCCGGCGGAGCGGCGGCGGCGGCGGCGGCGGCAGCGCGGAGAGGTGGGCGGCGGGGCCTCGGCCGCCGTGGGGGGGGGGTGCTCGGCGGAGGCCGGGAGCGGCTGCGGCGTCCGCGGCGTCGGGCAGCCTCAGGCCCCGGCACGCGCCTTCCCGGGCACCAGCGAGCCGGCCCCGGGGCTCGGGGCGAGCCGCGGCCGAGCTGTGTGTGGCCTTGCGCTTCGCCCTCCCCGCCGCGCCCGGCTCCGTGGCAGTGGCAGTTGCCGTGGTCGTTGCTCGCCGAGGGAGGCGAGCGCTTCCTTGGGCTCCGAGCCGGACGGGACTTGTTATTATTATTATTATTATTGTTATTATTTTTTCCGGAGAGAGCACCGTCCCTTTGCGCGGTGGACGAATAGGGTCCCCCCCCACCCCTATCTCCCACCCCTGGAGTTTGGACCGAAACCTGTTTGCTTAATTCGAGGAAACGGGGATTTACACCTTCATCCCGCTGCAGCTGCGGTCTGAGGCTGGGAAGTCGCCCCTCAGGCGGATCTTAGAGCCTTCCTAGCCACGCTCCCCTCCCACCTTTCCAGCCAGCCTTGCCAGGGGACAACCCAGCTGCCCCGTTCTCCCAGACCTTGCATTTTGGAAGGAGCGTCATTCCCCTTTCGCCTCCCGTCCTCGGAGTTTCAGGTTTACTAACGCTCCGTGGCAGCACCACCTGTCCATTTGTTTTTCTTTGGCACATGGGCTGGGATTAGGGGAGATCACTTGTAAGGTGGTGTGCCAAGTCCATAGTTTGAGTATTTGTTCGGAAACTTGTAAAGTTTTGCACACAAGAACCTCCAGTGTTCTTCCTGCACATAGTTCCCAGTTCAGATCGGAACTTTGCTCAGTGATTCCATCATCCACTATTTTCTACCCCTAGACTTGGAAATCCTTTTCATTCAGTAGACTTTTACCGAGGGGTTAGCCTCTTTCCCCAGCTCTTTTTAGGACTGTACAGACCGACCAGAGGTTGATTGGGGGTTGATTTTCATTTGAAAAATCAAAATTGTGATTTAAGTTTTTTTTTTTTTTTTTTTTTGTTGTTGTTGTAACTTCTACAGGTGATTGAATTATGCAGATATGAAGATCATCTTCTAGGTTTTTTTTAAAAGGCCTCGGGATATTTCAAGTGGCCATTTTGGAATTACAGTTCTGTTTTTGTGTTGGGTAATTTTGCCCCAGAAGTTTATTAAAATTGACAAGAATCATCTCTGAAGTGAATTGATAGTAGTAAGCCAATTCAACGAGCTGCTGAAAGACCCAGTCATTTCTTCAGTATTTTGGTTCAAACGGATTATATAAGTGGTTAAAGTATTTCGTCTGGTGTTATTTTCGTCTCTTCCCCCTCTCCTGTTGGTGTTCTTCAGCCAAAACTGTAAGATATGTTTGATTTGTGTACTGAGTAGTTTCAAATTACTGTTTAAATATTGCTGAAGTTTCGTGGCAGTTCTTTTTACCTTTATTGAAAGTTTTAGTAATTTTTGACTTCAGCTCTTTTCATATTACAATGGGACAGCTTTTCTAAATGAAGACATTGAAAGAATACAGAGTTTTTTTCCTTTTCCGTTTTATTTACTTGGGAGTGTAAGATGTTCCGGTGTCACACCAGCATGGTGGGATCGAGATAGCTATTTGTCTCTGTATATGCTGATGTGGAGCAGTAAGCTTCAGATGTGAAGTTTTCTTTTTGTTTCTGCTTTTTGCACATAAATTGGATATTTCATCTGGAGTGGATAAGTACAACAGTGACAAATACATGGAATAATAAAGAAGACCTTGCTCTTGAATCCAAGGAACTTGGCTAATTCTGGACACAGCCATATGAAAACTTCAAAATAAATATGGGTAGCTGACTTCAAATAACTCTATGTCAAATAGTCATAGGTTAAGTATCTTCAAAGAACTTGGATATTTCAGAGGATACAAAATAAAAAAACAAACTGGAAAACATAAAGCTTATAGAGAAAAAACCAACACCTTCCTGTGCAGTCCTCTTGGAATTTGTAAGTACTCTATGGTGAGCAAATTAGATATTTGTAATCTGTAATATGAGTCAAATTGATCCAGTGTTATTCTTGGAAACCTTTCAGTTTCTTGAAAAAACTTTGCTTTTGATTGAGTTTCTGGATAGTCTGAAAATAGTCATCAGCCATGTAGTAAATTGAAATGGAGAAAATTTTAAGACTTACAAGTGTTTCAAACTTATTACAGTCTTAAGTTTAAAGTTTTTGTGTTTTTAAGGTTAAAATCATCTGTCAGTATTCATTCACTTTAGACTATGAATAACAGAATAGTAGAAACTTAGAAAAAAATCCTACACATTTCACATATCTGGTTGGTTTTACATTTTAAATATCTTGAGTCTTGATTGCTGGTTTACTTTCTAAATGAGTTTAGACAGCATTACTACACATAATTTTTTAGTGATCTAGCTTAGAGTAAGGTAGTTGTAAAACAAAATAATGATGCATGTTTGGTTTTTAAATCTGGTATCTTATGAAATAGTAAACTATTCCTAATATTTTAACTCATTACAGCCATTAAGTTTTTGAAACAGTTTATTGAAGAGTTTTAGTGTTTCACACTCTTAAGGTTCTTAAACTTTAATGGGAAAGAGGCAGAGGAACTGAGCAAGTAGACTTCAAAACCTTTAAACTAGCATACTGATTACATTACTCCCCTCCCCCAGAAATGTGCTGGCTTAAGTTCAGAGATAGTTTTTTTAAGTTGTGGATATTAAGTGGTCTACTTGACATTCTTTTAACAAATGTAAGAATTTTTAGTGATAAGTTTAATTTTGTTTTTGTTTTTGGAGGCAGGGTTTCTCTGTAGCTTTGGAGGCTGTCCTGGAACTTTGTAGACCAGGCTGGCCTCGAACTCACAGAGATCCACCTGCCTCTGTCTCCCGAGTGCTGGGATTAAAGGTGTACACTGAGATTAAAGGAGTTTTGGGGCATTCCGGAGTGTTTTTAAAAAAAATTCACTTGAGTGTATTTTCACATAATTAGTAGATAGATTAAAATGACTACATTTAATTGATCTCATCTAATAACTGTTCTAGAAGATTGGAATTTTTCAATACTTTTCCATATATTTGCTAACTAGTAAATTGTTCATTTATTTCTAAGCAGTTTTCTCCCCTTGCTAACCTGTTGAGTTCTGTTAGTTCCTTAAAGCAAAAGAAGCAGTAGTCTAGCCGGGCAGTGGAGGTGCTTATCCTTAATCCCAGTGCTCGGAGGCAGAGGAACATGGCTAGCCTGATCTACAGAACTAGTTCTAGAACAGCCAAGGCTATGCAAAGAAACACTGTGACCAAAAAAAAAAAAAAAAAAAAAAACCAAAAGAAAAGAAAAAACAGCCAGTAGTCTAAATGAATGTTGGTATTTAGATATTCATGCTTAACATTTATTTTTCTGCTCTGAAGTTGGGATTACAGTTCAATTCCCTATGTTCTGACAGACTGGATTATATGTGTTTTCTGTGTTAGATGATCTTCAGTAGTTCTTAAATATTAAAAAACAAACAAACAAACAAAAACCACATTCGTTCTCCTGACTTAAATCTCAGTGCTGAAATTCACCTGTGTGCTGCCATACCAGGCCTTTTCTGCAGTATTTTAATAAATTGGTGAGAACATTCATCTATCACTTGGGATCCAAGAGCTTGTATTCCATGCATTCCTATTAATTGGCTTTTGAGATTTCTTGTATACAAGTATGTATCTTCAATGTGAATAAGAAATTGAACTTGTGCTGTTGTGTTGAGCCTTTTTTATCCCAGCATTAAGGAGGCAGAGGTGGGTCTGGTGTACATCATGGGTTTCAGACCAGTCAAACTAAAAGTACTGGGCACTGGGTGAGGGAAAAAACAAAAACTGCTCCACAGAAATCACCTGACCTTAATTCATAGCAAATAACCACATTTGTTTCTTGTGATTTTGAAATTTCTAGTATTTTCAAGCAGTGGTATCAGGGTAAATTACTTAAGAAACCAGCTTTGGACACTTGACTCCTTGGTAGTCTATTGTGAACTTTGTCTACAGCAATTGGTCAACAACTGATGTGCTGTGCTGGGCTTGGTGGTGCACCCCTTTAATCTCAGCAGAGACGGGCGATCTCTTTGAGTTCAAAACTACCCTTGTCTACAGAGCTGAGTTCTTGGACAGCAAGGATTATACAGAGAAACCTAGTCTTGAAAAACAAAAACAAAAATGAAAACAAATTCTAAAACAAAACCAACAAAACACCCAGATGTATATACTTCAAAAACATTTCTGTGAAGTGTGTGTCAGTGCCTGTCATGGCCAGAAGAGGGTGTCAGATCCTCCTGGAATTGGAGTCACATTACAGGTAGTTGTGAGCCACTCTAAAGTGGGTGCTGCCAACTAGATTGAGGTCCTCTGGAAGAGCACGCAGTGCTCTCAGGCTCTGAGTTGTCCCTTTAGCCCCTGAATTTCAGCTCTAAGACAGTTTCTCATGTAGTCCAGGGTGGCTTCAAAGCCAAAAATGACCTTAGTCTTCTGATCACTTGCCTCTTCCAAGGCATAAATTACAGACATGCCCCTCTCCTCCCACAGGTTTGAACCCTTGGCTTTGTGCAAACTAAAGCAAACGTTCTACCAGCTGAGCTACAGCTCCACCCTATCTGATTATTTTGACAGTTTTCCAATGTTTTACTTTCTGGAAATTGAACTGTATAGTATCACCAGTTAGTAATGGTAGGACTGATTCTTCCCCACTCTATTCTTCCAGTTTCTCTTACTCATGTCTAAATGAGGTGAATGAGGTGTTTTAATAATTACAGTTAGATTATGGTGTAATGTGTTTTTGCTGCATTTTTTTACATGATAATCCTGTTTTTTTTTTTTTTAAAGATTTATCCATTATGTATACAGCATGTATGACTGCAGTCCAGAAGAGGGCACCAGATCTTGTTACAGATGGTTGGGAGCCACCATGTGGTTGCTGGGAATTGAACTCAGGACCTCTGGAAGAGCAGTCAGTGCTCTTAACCTCTGAGCCATCTCTTTAGTGCCCCCCCCCTTTTTTTTTTGAGACAGGGTTTCTCTGTGTAGATTTGGTTCCTGTTCTAGATCTTGCTCTGTAGACCAGGCTGGCCTGGAACTCAGAGATCCACCTGGCTCTGCTTCCTGAGTGCTGGCTTAACCATGTTCTAAATGAGGTAAATGAGGTGTTTTAATAATTACAGTTAGATTATGGTGTCATTTGTTTTGCTTCATACTTTTACATGATAATCCTGTTTGTTTGTTTGTTTTTGGAGACAGGGTTTCTCTGGGTAGCCTTGGCTGTCCTGGAACTCACTATGTACAGACCAGGCTGGCCTCGCAGAACTTATAGGAATCCACCTGCCTCTGCCTCCCGAGTGCTGGGAATGAAATCCATTCTTTTTTTTTCTTTTTTTTTGAGCTGAGGATCGAACCCAGCTACCACTGAGCTAAATCCCCATCTCTGAAATCCATTCTTAATACTATGAGAAAGTAGTAATTATAGTCGTGTAAGTAAGGAAATTAATATTTAGGAAAGTTGAGGCTGGAACAGAGTTGCTCACTTAGAATTAGAATCCAAGTGATCCCCCCCCCCATAAGCATATGGCTTATGCTTTTCACTGATCTTTCAGTTAGTATAGTAAATGAATTAAAAGGGAAGATTGATTTTATTTTCTATATGTATGAGTTTTGCATGTATATTTGTATGTATACTGTGTTTGTGCCTGATGAGAAGAGGGTATTGGATCCCCTGGAACTAGAGTTGTAGACACTTGTGAACTGCCGTGTATGTGCTGGGTCTTCTAGAAGAGCATCCAGTGCTCTTAATCAAATCTCTCTAGCCCCCACCCATTAAATTTTTTTTTTTTTTTTTTAAATTTGTGTGTGTGTTTAAGTTCATGCTGGAGGCCAGAGGTACCAGATGTCATGGAGCTGGAGTTAGAGGCAGTTGTGAGGTGCCTAATGTGGATGCTGGTACCCTGTCCTTTGCAGCAGCAAGGGGTCGGTCACCAGCTGTCTCTAGTCCT
The DNA here is from genome assembly GCF_903995425.1 of Onychomys torridus. Taxonomy (NCBI): domain Eukaryota; kingdom Metazoa; phylum Chordata; class Mammalia; order Rodentia; family Cricetidae; genus Onychomys; species Onychomys torridus. The sequence continues at coordinate 34,888,722 of NC_050457.1, read as the reverse complement.
TAGTTGTCCTATTTGTAAACAATAGTTTTGATATGCTTTCCCTAATGACTAATAGAATATTTTATACTGAGACATTTATATACCTTCAGAGAACTATTTAATATGGATTGGGGATGGGCCTCTTTCATGCTAGACAAGTTTCATCCTCAGTAGTAGTCTCAGCCAAGCCTGTACTCTTGTCAGTATGCTTTACACTCATTCACGCTGGACAAACTACCCCCAGCACACCTGTACTCTGAGTCACTCTGCTTTACTCACTGTCTTCTTGTGATTACCACTTTTCATTCATTCTGTTTGAACACCCCCCCTCCCCCAACTCTGATTGTACTAATAGAGGTTGGTGAAGTGAAGAGAAGTTGCCAGTTAGTTTTGCTATTTGTTAGTAACTGTTTTGATGATAACTTGGCTTGGTTACAAGTTAAAATGTGGTTTTAACCACAGTCTCTTACAAATGTGGATCTAAATATTTGTTGTGCTTTTTACTTTCTCTCAGGTTTTGGCCTGAAATTTCTACATAGATTTTTGTTTGTAAAGCTGCTGGTGAGCCTGATGCACAGCAAAAGGAAAAAAAAAAACCCCAAATACTGATTAAAGAGAAAGACTGAAGGATGGGACAGTTTAGTTTGAAAGTGAGATAAATGAGAGATTTGAATCCATGTCAGATGATCTTGTGTTTTGACCATATATCTTGATTTTTATTTTCTTGCATATTTTTGTTTGTGACATAGCATCTTTCTGTCTCAGTGTTTAATCTTGGCTGGTCTGGAATTTGCTGTGCAGTCAGACTGGTCTTAAACTTGTGGTAATCCGCCTTGTCAGTTAAAGGAAGGATGGGTCTGTACCATCATACTTGGCCTTGTCTGTGTCACTTAAAATGAGAACCTTAAAGACTGTGTGTACATGTGTTGTATATGTTCATGTGGAAGTCAGAGGATGGCTTTCAGAAATTAGGTTCTCTCCCTCTAGAAGTGGAAATATTTAAATACTTAAACAAAAGTAGCACTGTTATTCTTCCCTCCCTTTCTTGCTTTGTAGCCTAGTCTGTCCTGGAATTTATAAGCCTCCTGCCTCAGCCTCCCTAGTTGATATAGGTATGATTGGATGAAAGGGTAGATTATTGAACCTACTTTTAAAGTTAATTTTGTTACAAATATAGGATAGATAGGGTATCTTATTTAATTTTGCCAAATACAAATAGACCAGATATTATAGACTAGACAGTATAACTCACTCTCTCTCTCTCTCTCTCTCTCTCTCTCTCTCTCTCTCTCTTTCTATATATATCTGTGTAGCTTTGCGCCTTTCCTGGAACTCAGTGATCTGCCTGTCTCTGCCTCGCAAGTGCTGGGATTAAAGGCGTGCGCCACTACTGCCCAGCCACAAGTGTAATTCTTGCTTGATAATTGTTTTGTTATCTGTAATTTTTTTTTTTTCTCTTGACAGGGTTTCCCTGTGTAGCTTTGCACCTTTCCTAGAACTCACTTGATAGACCAGGCTGGCCTTGAACTCACAGATCTCAGAGATCCGCCTGGCTCTGCCTCCCGAGTGCTGGGATTAAAGGTGTGCCTGGCATTATCTGTAATTTTACTATGTGAAAGTTAAAACCTTCCTTTTTGAAAAAAAGAAAAGGGGAAGTGCTGTGGGATGTTCTGTAAGTTAAGTGTGTTGCTCTGATTGGTTAATAAATAAAATACTGATTGGCCAGTAGCCAGGCAGGAAGCATAGGCAGGACAAGGAGAGAGGAGAATGCAGGGAGGTGGAAACCTGAGGTGGAGAGATGCTGCCACCAGCCACCATGACAAGTGAGATGTAAGGTACTGGTAAGCCATGAGCCACATGGCAACTTATAGACTAATAGAAATGAGTTAACTTAAGATATAAGAACTAGATAACAAGAAGCCTGCTGCAGCCACACAGTTTGTAAGCAATATAAGTCTCTGTGTGTTTACTTGGTTGGGTCTGAGCAGCTGCAGGACTGGCAGGTGAGAAAGATTTGTCCTGACCATGGGCCAGGCAGCACTGGAGAAAACTCCATCTATACCTAGTGCTGAGATTACAGGTATATTTATTTCACCACACCTGGTTATTTGCCCATTAAAACATTGTTGTTTTAGACAGTCATATATTTTGGATAGTAACCTTGATCATATTGAGTGAATCATTTGAGAACAGGATCTTAGGACATATCTCAGGCTGACTTGAAACTGTAACTCAGGCTGGCCTTGACCTCTGATTTCTTTCCTCAGATGGGTGAATGCTGATATCACAGGGTGTTGTACCACCATTTTCAGCATTGAATGAATCATGAGAACTAATAAGTACTGCCTATTGGTGTCCATAGCATGTCCTGGGCTATTGCATGGAAAGTTTAGTCTAGACAGCTGTGTGGGAGGACTGCTTACTCTGATTTTACAGTGGAGGAAATGCAGACACAGGGATTCCAGACACTCTGCCAAGGTTATACAATTAGTATTTCTGTATCAAGGCTTACAGTTAGCTTTTTAGGTGCTAATGAGAAAAGCAAATTACTATTCTCTTTTAGAAGATAGTTATTTTCATTTTGGGCAGCAACTAAGTTTTATTTTCCTAGGTGAATATGATAACAGTTTGCAGGTTGATAATCTTCATTCAGGAACTTAGGAATCAAACCCAAGTCCTCTGTAAGGGCAGTGAGTGCTTTTAAACTCTGAGTTACCTCTCCTGTCCAACCATAACTAATCTTTAGGGTCCTTGTGAACATTTACTAAAATGAGGTATCTCAAATCAGTCATACAAAGAAATTCAGTCTAAGATTAAATAATTTACCTAAGGGGTTAGGTGACAAAACCAGAATTTGAATTGGTTTTTGTTTTCTTCTTTTTCTCCTTTCTCTTTTAAAGTGGTGCTGGGGACTAATTTCTGCCACGTGTAATTTCTGTTCCAGTAGAAACTGGCCTAGTAGTGGCTCTTATCCCTTAGTTTTCCTGTCCACTAGAACTGTGATATGGTAGAAACCTGCTTGGAGACATCCTCCTGCTCTGCTCTTCTCCATCTCTTCCTCTCTCCATTTCTCTCTTCCCTCTCCTTTTCCCACCATCCCTTCTCCTTCCCTCTTCCCTACCCCCTCTCTCCTTCCCTCTTCCTTTCCCTCTGAGACAGGGTTCCACTTTATAGCCCAGGCTAGCCCAGAACTTGTATTCGTCAGCTTCCTAAGTTCTAGGTATAAAAGCAAATGTTATACTGTGTATGCTTGATGTATTTTTGGAGTAGGAGATAGAGCCTAGGGCAAGGCAAAAAGGAAGAAGAGCACTTAGGGGAGCATACACCACTGACCTACGCTGTACCTCTTTTAAAAGTAATCTGTTAGCCGGGCGGTGGTGGCGCACGCCTGTAGTCCCAACACTCAGGAGGCAGAGGCAGGTGGATCTCTGTGAGTTCGAGGCCAGCCTAGTCTACAGAGCTAGTCCAGGACAGGCTCCAAAGCTACAGAGAACCCCTGTCTCGAAGTAAAACAAACAATCAAAAGTCATCTGTTAGACTTTTGTTGTGATTAAAAAGCTCATAGAAACCATGTCAAATAAGGGAAGATTTTAGCCTTCAGTCCATCATGGTGCAAGAGCGGAGCAGAAAGGCTCAAAGTGCAGCAGGTAGAAGGCAGAGAATATTTGCACTGTCTAACCAAATCCATTAGCTCCTTTCTTCTCCCCTCTAATTCCATTCTGATGCCACCTGTATTCAGAGTAGATAGATAGAGCCTTCCCTCAAAACTCTGGAAGGCCAGGGTGGTAGCACACGCCTTTAATCCCAGCACTCAGGAGGCAGAGCCAGGTGGATCTCTGAGTTCAAGGCCAGCCTGGTCTACAGAGTGAGTTCCAGGACAGGCACCAAAACTACACAGAAAAACTCTGTCTTGAAAAACAAAAACAAAAAACAAAACAACAAAAGAAACAAAACACCTCTTTGGAAGTGTACACTAGACACATACACAGTGCTTTATTTATCTCTTAGGTTCTTTTCAATCCAGTTTAGTTGATAGAATTAACTGTCTTTGAAGCAAAATACCCTCTTTCATATTAGATCAAAATAATATATACTTGTAATAAAGGTAAATGAAGGGAATTTATAATAAAGTAACACATTTAAGTATGTAATGTCATAAGTATGTTTAATCTAGAATATAGAACACCCTTTATTCATTTCTTTATGTGTGCATGCCTATATGTGTTGACATAACTTCTGGCTGGCTGGAACTTACTATGTAGAACAGGCTAGTCTGGGATGATCCTCTTGCTTCTGTCTTCCCAGTGCTGAGATCTAAGGGTTGTGCCTCTGGTTAGTTCATCTTGTCTTTTAAACAAACAGACAAATAAACCAAAAAAAAAAAAAAAACAACAAAAACTAATGTCCTTGGTTAGTATGGTCTTTTTTTTTTTTTAAACAAAAATTTTTTTTTTTGGAGCTGAGGATTGAACCCAGGGCCTTGTGCTTGCTAGGCAAGCGCTCTACCACTGAGCTACACCCCCCCCCCCATATATATTTATTTATTTGGTTTTTCAAGACAGGGTTTCTCTGTGTAGTTTTGCGCCTTTTCCTGGAACTGGATTTGTAGACCAGGCTGGCCTGGAACTCCCAGAGATCCGCCTGGCTCTGCCTCCTGAGTGCTGGGATTAAAGGCTTGCTTGCGCCACCACCACCCGGCCCCCAAAAATATTTTAAGAACATTTTTTTATTGTTTTATGTGGATGAATGTTTTGCCTTCATGTCCATGTATGTGTAAGCATGGGCATGCTGATGTTGGAGGAGGCCAGAAGAGGGGTATCAGATCCCCTGGAACTGACTGGAGTTAGATACAGATAGTTGTGATCTGCCATGAAGTCCTGGGATTTGAGCATGGGTCCTCTGGAAGAACAGTTGGTGCTTTTAACTGCTGAGCCATCTCTGTAGACCAGGCTGGTCTTGAAGTCCTAGAGAGCCACCTGCCTCTGTCTCTGAGTGCTGGGATTAAAAGTATGTGCCACCACTGCCTGGCTAAAATATAAAATTAATTTAAGGACAAAATATTACCACAAAACTTAATCTTACTTTTAAAAAAAAACATACTTATTTTATTAATGAGTCCTCTATCTGCATGTGTGACTTTATACCTGAAGAGGGCATCAGATCCTACTATAGATGGTTGTGTGCCACCATGTAGTTATTGGGAATTGAACTCAGGACCTCTGGAAGAGCATCCAGTGCTCATAACTGCTGAGTTGTCTCTCAAGTCTCTCAGGTCCTCCCCCCCCCCCCCCCCCCCCCCAGTGGAGGACCGAACCCAGGGCCTTGCGCTTGCTAGGCAAGTGCTCTACCATTGAGCTAAATCCCCAACCCCTCAGTTTATTTATTTATTTATTTTGGATTTTTCGAGGCAGGTTTTCTCTGTGTAGCTTTGCGCCTTTCCTGGAACTCACTTGGTAGCCCAGGCTGGCCTCGAACTCACAGAGATCCACCTGGCTCTGCCTCCCGAGTGCTGGGACTAAAGGCATGCGCCACCGCCGCCTTTAGTTAAGGGTGCTTGCTGTACAATGGAGAGGACTTGTTCTTATTCCAGCACACACATAAGACATCTGACAAGCTCACACACCAGCACAACACATGTACTGTTTGTACACTTGCATAGTTTCATACTCACAAACAAAATTTTAAATACAAATAAAAGGAATGTCTTGATTCCATTAAACAATTGATCTTTTATGCCAGGCATGGTACTTCCCTGTAATCTCAACACTCGAGGCTAAGGCCGGAGGATGAGGAGTTCAGGGATATTCCTCTTGCTAAGGCTAAATAGTGAGTTTGAGGACAATGTAGATGACATGAGACCTTGTTTATGTGCTTATGTTTCTTCATGGACCCACTTTGAAGTTAGTTTTACTGACATACTCTCAAGTGTATACAAAGCTTTATCAGACCAAGAATGTATAGGATGTTTTTATCAACCAGAATGGTGGCTCTTAACCTGTGGGCTGCAACCCCTTTGACAAACCTATTTCCAGAAATATTTATATTATGTTTCATAACAGCAAAATTACAGTTATGAAGTAGCAACGAAAATCACTTTGTGGTTTGGGGTTCACTACAACTCGAGGAACTTGGGTTAAAGGGTTGAACTACTGCTCAAGATAGTTAACTTGTTTGCTATAAGTTAATTGTGAAGCACTAGTCTTTTACATGTATATAATACATTTGTGTTATATACTTTTGCTTTCTAGAATGCCATGTCTGAATCTAGAAAAGTCTTATCATTTCTTACCATCAATAAAGAATTTCTTTTAGAGAGGTGTCATGTCACTAAAGCTGGCCTCTTAGTTCGCATGCAGTCATTTGAGCATCCTGATTTTACCTCCACCTTAAAGATGCTAAGATTACAGACATGCCTCACCATGTTTAGCTGTGCTTATTTATTGTTTATTTTTACAAAAATTAAGTCTTTGAATATTTGAAACTGTAGGATGTAAAAACAACATTTTTCATGTGTTACTGATAATAATGCTAAGAATGTCTGTTCTAAGTACATGGTGTAAAATGGCAGAAATGTTTAAGGTCATTTCAGAAATTGTTGGAAAAGTGTGCTATAATCTTAAGCCAAATTTCATTTAACAGTTAATTTCGTCAGCAGCTAGGCATGGTGGTGCAATATTGTAATCCTGGCACTTGGGAGGAGGGGCAGGAGGAGAATTCAGCTGTGTAGCTGTGTAGTGAATTGTAGTCTAGTTTGTTCTAAGTGAAACCCTATAAAAAAAGATCCAAAACAACAACAACAACAAAAAAACCCAAAAAGCATCAAATAAACCTCCCAATTTAAAACAAAAATAAAAAAACCAGTCAGCAACTCACTTTTTTTAATTTTAATTTTTTAAAATTACCTACTTACCCACTCACCCACCAGTTTATTTATCTCTATTTATTTATTTATTTATTTATTTATCTATCTATCTATCTATCTATCTATATCTATCCATTCATTCATTCATTCATTCATTCATTCATTCATTATGTGGGTGGGTGTTAGTGCCACAGCATGCATGTGGAGGTCAGAGGACAATTTACCTGAATTACTTACTCTCTCTACCTTCTGTCTCTACCATGTTTCTGGTTTGACGTCTTTACCTTACTGAGTTGTCGCCCTGACTGTCAAATAACAGTTCTTAAGAAAAGCCAAGCTTCTAACAATGCCATCTGAAGATAAGTTGATATGGTACATGCTGAGGAATGGTGAGAGGAAACTTAGTCTTTTGTGTTCTGTAATTAAGCCATTAATTTTAAAAGCATCAACTTTGTATAGGAAAAGCTCTACATTTGATAACAGTATAGTTTTGAATCGGGTGTCTAAGGCATCATGGTTCACTTGTGTGTGCAGCGTGTGTGTTGTAACAGCACAGGCAGAGTGAAGTGAATATGTTGCTCTTAGAACCAGAGTTATTGTGAATGTTCTTGATGCAGTATGGGTCAATACTGTCAGAACATCAGATTTATTAAACTTGGTTACCAAGCATTGAGAATCCTTTTAATTCCTTTTACTGATGCTAGTTATTTTCACCACTCCTACATTCAGTTAGATGATACCATATGGGGTTGAGGTCCACTAAGAATTTGGGATGCTGGGTGTGGTGGCTCAGGCTTGAAATCTCAGCCTTTTGGAAGTAGAGTTGAAGGTCAGTCTGCTCTCCCAGCAAGTTTAGGCCAACCAGGACTACATAATAAAACTCTATCTCAACAATAACCCCTCTAAAAAAACCAAAAACAAAAAAAACTAAGACAACCCAAAACGGCAAATTGAGGACCATGGGATCAGCCAAGAGGGAGAGAGTGAATTGGAGAATGTAAGTAAATATAAAATGAAGGGAGTGAAATGAGCAGTAATGTGTTTGGTGTTTTACATATTTATATATACACAGAAACATTTAAAATTGTTAAGACAATGCATAATACTTTTGGGTCATACTTAGGTATGATTGATTACTTGAGTAATCTATGGTATGGCATCATAGCTTTAAGTGATTATATTTATATATACATGGTTTTTTTTTTCTTTTTTTCTTTTTTCTTTTTTGCGACAGACAGCATTCATCTGGCTGACCTGTAAACATGTGTCAATCAGAATGACCTTGAACTTGTGGCAGTCCATTTGTTCATCGGTTAACACTGGTTCTTGCAGAGGTCCTGAGTTCTATTCCCAGCAACCACATGGCTCACCAACCATCTGTAATGAGATCTGGCGCCCTCTTCTGACCTGCATGCATACATGCAGGCAGAACACCGTATAAATAATAAAATAAATCTTAAAAAAAGAAAAAGAGTTTTGGAATTTTAGGGTATGGATCATCATGCCTGGCCTTAGATAGGTAATCTTAAATGTCTAGTCCATATCTTCATATCATGTAGTCATCTTTCTTGAATTCTCCATATGTTAAACTGTACTCTTATTTATATTACAGAACAACCTCAAGTCACGGGTTCCCCCCACCCCTGGTAGTACTTGAGAGTGAACCTGGGGCTTGGGGGTCTCAAACATGCTAGGCAAGCATACTACCATTGAGCTGTACAGCCTTAGCCTTTTGTGGGGGAATGATTGAATTTAGAATCTTATGCATGCAAGGCAAGTGGTCTGCCCTACCTGCTACTCTCCCTCTTTTTTTTTTCTGTTCATTTTTTATCTCAGTAAGTCTTCCTTATCAGACTGAAACATCTAGGAATCATCTTTGGTGTCCATTCCCCTTGAACTCTATTAGCAAATAAACCTGTTTGTTCCACCTCAAATCTCTTATGTTCTTTTCTATCCCATTGCCTCTACACTTGTCCAAGACACATCTTACTTTCATTTGAATGACTCATTAGCTGCCTTTCATTTGTACTGTATAGCTTATTCACAGAACATAGTGATCCTTTCAGAGTATTAGTAATTGGGACTGTAGAGATGGCTTAAGGGTGAAAAGTGTGGACTTCTTTTGTAGAGGACTTGTTTGGTTGCAGCTACCCTGGGTGTCTTCTGGGCATCTGCGCTGAACATGGTGATGGCACACATAATTAAAAACAAAGAAAAGGTAAATTGTCTGCTTAAAAGCCTATGGTGTCTTTGGATCTAAACATGCTATTGTACTTACAAGTCTTTATATTGTTTATTTTTTCTGCAACTTTGTGGTCTTAGAGCCCATTGGCCTCTGCCCACCTTTCCCCATTAGCCCATCCAGCTGCTTCCCTCTGCTCCCTTTCTCTCCCCATTTCCTTTCCTACAGGGAAAGAACTGATTGGAACTTTGGGCTCCAGGGGTCCTCCTGCTTTAGTCTTTGAATAAGTTGAGACTGTTTCTGTGGAGTACTGCACCTGGCTAGTTCAGGTTTACCTCAGCGGTTTCCTGCTGCGATAGACTTTCTCTTTTTTTTTTTTTTCAGAGCTGAGGATCGAACCCAGGGCCTTGTGCTTGCTAGGCAAGTGCTCTACCACTGAGCTAAATCCCCAACCCGATAGACTTCCTCTGACTACATTCTGTCAGTTCTTTTTGTCCATATTATCCTACTGAGTTCATCAGAGCTGAAATCACCTCATTTAATTTCTTTTTTATGCCTGTCTTGATGTAAACTTGGAGGGCAAGGACCTTTTCTCATTTATTTATCGAAAGTCAGAATTATTCACATTGTAGATAATTTATTCTTTTTTAAGGTTTAAATTTGGTATATGTAGTTAGTATTTTTGTTATAAATTGATGCTTAACTGCTTGGAGACTAGTGAAATTTGTTTTTACAGATCACTTAGAAGCTGTTTTGTTTGCTTAGATTTTCATCAATTGTTTCATGAACTTCTAAATCTGTTTACTAGATAAAGACTTAGCTACTGTGATGCTTTTAAGATTTTTTTTTCCTATAATTTGAATTGAAGCACAGGGATCAAACACAGGTATTTTGCCATTTGTCTCTAATTTAAAATGCCAGTCCACTTATTTCCAAGTCTTTGAAATAGAATGGTAAACACAATTTCTAGCTCAGAATTTTTGAGACTCAGGGAGGCTGACATTTACTTTTTATGTGTGCATGATAAGTGTGTATAGAGGCCAGAGGACAAGTATGTTCTCTTCTTCCACATTTTTTGTGGCTTCTGGAAAATGAACTTGGGTCTCCAAGCAAGTGTTTTTTACCTGTTTTGCTGTCTGGCTGGCCCAGTTATAACTGTTTACACCGAATAATATCTTTTATGTATTGTATTATCTGAGAGGAGGGAATGGAAGAAGGTAATGCAGATTTGTTACAACAGGGTCATGGGTCTCCCCCTGCCTCCAAAGACATGGTTTCTCTAGCCATAGCTGCTCTGGAACTCACTCTGTAGACTAGGCTGGCCTCGGAATCTGAGATCCACCTTGCTCTGTCTCCCGAATGCTGGGATTAAAGGCTTGTGCCTGCCTGGCAATGACTGAAGTTTTAATCATTTGCTATTTTGAAGTTTCTTTCTTTTTTTTTTTTAAATTTACATAGTCATTAATTACACTCATGATATTATTCACATTTGTTGTATTCATTGATTACATTTGAAGTATTCATTCAATAACTATGATATTCATTAATTACATTAATTGTATTGATTTATTACATTCAATTTTTTTTTTTTTTTTACATTCATGATATTATGTCCTGATACTACTGTCCGTTTGTGGGGTTTTTATTTTGAAGTCTCTTAAAGTGATCTTTGGTTCTGTGTAAGAGTGTTAAAGATCCCTTTCCAGGGTTTACTTACTAAACATAGCTCTGGAAAAATGCTAAGGTGATGATCTGACAGTATTAGTAGGTGAGTGCTGAAATGACTTTGGAACCTGAATTAGGTCAAACTACTTGAATAATAAAATGCTTCAAATACTTCCTTGTATAAACTAAATGTCACCCCCTCCCCCACAGGGGGCTTATAAAAGTGACTGTAAATGTTTTGATCTTAGTCATATTATGGTAGGACCTTGATTTGCTAAGATGACAATAGTCTATTTGGAGCCTAAGGTGCCTGAGTTGAGGGGAATGAATTTTGACTATCTTACTACTAATCTTTCCCAGTATAGATTTAGACCTGTCTTATGGTTTGATGTAACTAGCTCCAAGTGAAGATTTTGTGATTCTAGAAAGTTAATATAAAATTGTGAGGCTTATTATTTTGTTGTAAATAGCTAGGAAAATTACTTTTAAAACACTTACTTAGGGCTGGTGAGATGGTTCAGTGCATATGGTTCAAGCTTGGCAGCTTGAGTTTGATTCCTAAAGCCCTATTATAGAGTGTGTAGGAGAGGGCTGGAGAGATGGCTCAGCCGTTAAAGGCTAGGCTCACAACCAAAAATATAAGAGAATGTGAAGGAGAGAACCGAAGTCCTCTAATTTCTACACACATGCTCTGCCAAACCTGCCTTCTCCCTTCCCATCATATGTGTGCCTTTAAGGCAGGGAGAAGTAGTGATAAATTCCATTACCTTTCTGTATTAGACTTTGAAGGTAGTTTTATTTTCTGCTTAATTAAAAGTATTTTAAAGTATTGTAGTTTTGTGTCTCTGAAAGTTTGAAAACAAATTAACAGTGGCTACTCTTACTTAAAGATAATTTATTAGCAGCTACTTGATAATTATTGATTCTAGTGTATAAACCCTGTTCTAAAAAGTGAAATTCTACATCATTGCCATAAAGACATTTAATTTGGTTCATGTTGTTACATTGAACTAAGCCACCTGTAGGATTTACATAGCCTAGTAGTGTTATGTGTAAGAAACACAAATTAAGGATAAACTAAGCACCTCCTAAGAGGCTTCACAGTTACTTCATTATTACTTAGTGGCTAAACACTAAGATTTTTTATTTTACATTTTTGAGACAGGGTTTCTTTATGTAGTTTTGGTACCTGTCCTGGATCTTGCTCTGTAGACCAGTCTCCTTGCTCTGTAGACCAGGCTGGCCTGGAACTCACAGAGATCCTCCTGATTCTGCCTCCCAAGTGCTGGAATTAAAGGCGTGCACCACCACCGCCCAGCAACACTACAATTTTAAAACATCAAAACTATGGCTAAATTGTAGTGTAACTCAGAAATTTTATACATCTATGGACTAAAAGAGGACTCAAGGAGAAGTTCCTTGAAGAGTAGGCAACAGATGGTTTGCATATTTTAGTAAATTTGGAAAAGTTTGAGTAAATTTCAAGAAGGGAAATTTGGTGTTCTCTCTCTCTCTCTCTCTCTCTCTCTCTCTCTCTCTCTCAAGGGGTGGAAAGAGGGGTAGAGTGAGAGAGTGTGTGTATGTGAGTTGGAGACAGACTTCTGCATGTAGCCCAAGCTAATTTAGCTTGTGGTGATCCTCCTTTTGCCCCAGACTCCAGGTTCTGTCATTTATTGATTGGTTCAGGGATAGACTACCTTTTTTTTTTTTTTTTTTGGCTTTTGGTTTTTGAAGACAGGGTTTCTCTGTATAGCCCTGACTGCCCTGGAACTTGATTTGTAGACTAGGTTGGCCTTGAACTCAGATCACCCTGCTTCTGCCTCCTGAGTGCTGGGACTAAAGGTGTGCCCACCACCACCCAGTTACTTTTTATACTTCTATTTCTCCCCTTTTATCCTTCCCTTTATCTGAACCTTTACAATGTTGACTTTTTTTTGGATACAGGATCTCCCCCCCCCCCCCCCCCACAGGGTTTCTCTGTGTAGCTTTGCGCCTTTCCTGGATGTCACTCTGTAGCCCAGGCTGGCCTGGAACTCACAGAGATCCACCTGCCTCTGCCTCCCGAGTTCGAGTGCTGGGATTAAAGGTGTGAGCCAAACCGGCTTTGGATACCGGATCTTACATAGCTAAGATTGGCCAATAGTTCTCTATAGCAGTGAATGACCTTGAATTTGTAATCTTTAGCTTCCATTTCCTACAGACTGGTGACACCATTCCTGACTGCTTTTTGGTGTTCTCAGGCAGTCTTACTCTGTATCCCTGGGTGGCCATTAATTTGTATCAGCACTATTTTTTGGGGGTGGGGGGTGGGGAGTGGGAGTGGGTTTCAAGACGGGGTTTCTCTTTGTAGTTTTCATGCCTGTCCTGGATCTCGCTTTGTAGACCAGGTTGTCCTCAAACTCTTTTGAGATCCGCCTGCCTCTGCCTCAGAGTGCTGGGATTAAAGGTGTGCGCCAGCACCGCCTAGCTTGTAGCATTACTCTTATTCTAGCATCCTGAGTGCTGAAATTATAGAACATGTGGCCACTGTACCCTGGAGGCACTTTTCTAATAGTAAATACTTCTGGGAAAAATTATACTTAAGTTTCTTGAAAGGATCTGTGGCTACAACCTAGTTTTACAATTATTTATTAGCTTGTTGTTAAAATCTGGGCTGACTGCTCTCTTGTGCCTTGTATCTTCCACTGCTTAGCCCTAATTGTTTATGTTGGCCATTCAGTAAATGAGTTGATTTGAATTCAGTTTTGTCCCAATTAGTCTACACGGTTTGCAGTACAATTCTAGTTTAAAATTTACCTTTACTGACCCTTAAAACACAAAAAGTCCCTGTATACTAATTTGTTGAAGATTTAGCCTGCTTCAGCGTTGTGAGAAAACCCAGTAAGTATAAATTGATGTACTTAAATTTTTTATTTTTTGATATTATATGATTATGTCATTGCCCTCTTATCTTTCCTCCCTCTAAAATCTGTCATGCACGAGCGAGTGCGCGCGCGCGCGCGCGCGCGCACACACACACACACACACACACACACACACACACACACACTCTCCCTTGTCCCTTCAAGTTCGTGTTCATTGTGAACTGCTAGTTGAAATCAAGATTTCATATGGTATGTATGCATAGTACTACTAAGGTTAAATGTTAGCTCAGCTGGAGCTGTATTCCTAGTTTAAGCTATGTTTTCAACCCTGTAAAGTTTTTTTTTAGGTATGTGTTTCTATTGTATGCATATTTTGTATATTGCCCATTTGTAGTCTTAAAAACTGAGTATTAAAAACATTCTGTTTCCAGAATATAATGCTTTTTTAGAGGGGAGAACATTTATGAAAACCTTAACAAATAACAGTTTTATAATTATATGATTTTTTTTTTTTTTTCATGTAAGTAAAGCACAGAAAGATTCTGGTAAGAGGAGAATAGGTCTCTCTGTCTTTCTTTTTTTGTTTGTTTTCTTTTTTCCTTTTTTATTTTTGGAGCTGAGGATTGAACCCAGGGCCTTGCCCTTGCTAGGCAAGGGCTCTACCACTGAGCTAAATCCCCAACCCTGTTTTTTTTTTTTTTTTTTTTTTCAAGATGGAGTTTCTCTGTGTATCCTTGGCTGTCCTGGAACTTACTTTGTAGACCAGGCTCAAACTCAGATTTGCTTGCCTCTGCCTCATGAGTGCTGGGATTAAAGCCCTGTACCACCACTGCCCTGCTTGTTCTCTTTTAACCTCTTAATTACAACCATCAATAGCTTTACCTTTTTTTTTTTTTTTTTTTTTTTTTTTGAGACAATTTCTCTGTAGCTTTGGAGTCTGTCCAAGAACTTGCTCTGTAGACCAGGCTGGCCTCGAACTCACAGAGATTCGCCTGTCTCTGCCTCCCAAGTGCTGGAACTAAAGGCGTGTGCCACCATCGCCTGGCCCATAACATGTTGAACAGCTTGACCAGTCTATAAAAAAAATCTTTTCTTGGCTTTTATTAACACGATTCCTCTTTTGAATATTTTTTTTTTTAAAGCTGAGGATTGAACCCAGGGTCTTGGTGCTTGCTAGGCAAGTGCTCTACCATTGAGCTAAATCCCCAACCCCCCTCTTTTGAATTTTTAAGCTGGGTTTTTTATCATTGATTTTGTTTGTGCACATGTGTACCATGGTGACTTTGAGGAGGTCAGAGCACAATTGCAGGTCTCTGTTCTATGCCTTAATCAGTGTGGGCCTGGGGATTGGACTCTTAAAACAGGAAACACCCCCTCCCAACATTGATTGATTTGATTGATTGCCTTTTCGTGGGTGTGGTGTGGATGTGACTTGCGTGCCATGTTGATATCCAGACCAGAGTTTGAGAGTTGACTCTTTCTTTGTACCGTGTGGATTTTAGAATTTGAACTTAGGTTGTCAGGGTTGGCAGCAAGTATTGTGGACCATTGACCATCTCACCTGCCTAGGTTGGCTTTTCTTGTGTTTACATAGAAGCTAGGCATCTTTGGGGTAGAATGAGGAATGAATGTTTATTGCTTTCTGCCCTGTGCCACACACACATTGTTAAATTGTTCATTAGTAGTAATGTTCACTTTGATCTGTTTACTAAGGTGCTATTTGTGAGGCTGTTTTACTGCAGAGTTGTAATTAATAAATTTTGGGATGAGGGAATACTTAAAAATTGTGTAGGTAAGCTGTTCTCATACAAAATGTATATAATATGTGTGTGTGTCTAGATTTATAGTTGATTGAATGTTTATAATACAGTGTTCCTCTCATTTTAATTAGGGTAAAAGTCATATACTTAACATTTAAGGTGTACAGTTTTATTAACACTTAGTTGCATATCATGATATACTTAAAGTTATACAATGTGTTTATCTTTCTAAAAGAAAATTTTGGGGACTAGAGAGATGACTGTTCTTCCAGAGCACCTGGGTTCAATTCCCAGCACCTACATGGCAGTTTGCAACTGTCTGTAACTCCAGTTCCAGGGGGTCTGACACCTTCACAAAGACACACAAGCAGGAAAAAACACAAACCTAAAATAAGAAACATAAAACATTAAAAAATTAAACAAAAATATGTTGTGTGCCACATTTTACTTACTCTTTTGTCTGTTTATAGACATTTGGGATGATTCTACCTTTTGATGATTTTGATAAGTGCTGATGCAAACATTGGTATACACAATTTTAAGTATGGTTTTCAATTCTTTGAGCATAGTGAATAAAGATATTGTGGACAATAGGGTAATTATGTGTTTTAACTTTTTGAAGGATTACCAAATTGTAGTCTATAGTGGTTGTACAATTGTATCTTCATAACAGTGACATACAAGGGGTCCAGTTTCTTACTATCTTCAATACCACTTGTTATTTTTTGCTATTAGGCGTGAGCTAGTATCTTATGGTAGTTTTAGCTTACGTTTCTCTAATAACCATTTTTGTAGCGATGTTGAGAGTATTTTTTTTTTGTTTTGTTTTTTTGAGACGGTTTTTCTCTGTGTAGCTTTGCACCTTTCCTGGATCTCGCTCTGTAGACCAGGCTGGCCTCGAACTCACAAAGATCCGCCTGGCTCTGCCTACCGAGGCTGGCCGCCCTCAGGCTACTCTGCTCTGCCTCTCAAGTGCTGGGATTAAAGGCATATTCCACTTTGCCCAGCTTTTGCTGAATTGTAAGGGTTCCTTATGTATTCTGGACACTTGACATTATCAGACACGATATGCACTCCATTTTTGCTTAGCAGCATACTCGGGCCTTGATTATTCGTGTCAGGTGAGGGTTCTTTATTAATGAGTCCATACCCTTGAATAATGTTCTTTATATAGTTGTTTTTCATTTATATCCTTTTTTCCTTCCTGGTTTGTTGATTTTAAGAATATTGCTGGGGTTGGGGATTTAGCTCAGTGGTAGAGCACTTGCCTAGCAAATGTAAGGCTCTGGGTTCGATCCTCAGCTCTGGAGAAAAAAAGAATATTGCTAAAGGCAGGGCCAAGAAACTTTATCTCCTTGTTTTAAGAATTTTAAAATTTTAGCATAAAATGTATTTTGTGCGTGCGTGTGGACCGTGTTCTATCATATGAGTCCTATAGAACTGAGGTCAACAGGCCTGCTGTGCCATCCCTCCCTTCCTTACTCCCTCTTTCCTTTTTTTGTAAATCTTGGTTTTTGAGTAGTTTACACAGTGTCTGTACATTGCACTTATTTTGCTTATTAAAAGCTATCTTTTGGTCTGATGTGATCGTGAATGTCTATAATCTCAACATTAGGAAAGCTGAGGCAAGAGAATCAGAAATGAGAGGCCTGCCTGTGCTACAAAGTGATACTGTCTCTCAAAAAACCAAATAAAACACAAAATAAACAGTATAATAAAATCCATTTCTTTGTTGCAATTGTAGTAGCATTTGCTTGTTAGTGAACTGGACCCAATATTTTTTTTTTTGGCTATGTATTTTGCTAGTTATTAAAGTAATGACTTTTGTACAGGGGAGTTTATTCACATAGTGGTCAAACATGGGAGATTGAAGTCTCATTTACCTCTCTGAGGACAGCTTTTTTTTGTTATTGGTTTTTGAGACAGGGTTTCTCTGTGTGTAGCTTTGCGCCTTTCCTGGATCTCACTCTGTAGCCCAGGCTGGCCTGGAACTCAGAGATCCACCTGGCTCTGCCTCCCAGTGCTGGGATTAAAGGCGTGCGCCACCACTGCCCGGCTTGAGGACAGCTTTTAACGGTGTGTTTATGGGATCAAGGTTCTCTGGGTGATTTCAAATGTAGAGAAAGGTGATTGGAAATAAAATAGTGGTTATCTTTAGGACCAAGTACAGAAAATAGAGTTTTTTTTTTTTTTTCTTCGTTTTTCAAGACGGTCTCTCTGTAGCTTTGGAGGCTGTTGTGGAACCCGCTTTGTAGACCAGGCTGGCCTTGAACTCACAGAAATCCACCTGCCTCTGCCTCCCGAGTGCTGGGATTACAGGCGGGCGCCACCACCACCTGGCTGAGATTTTTCTTTTTTATGTCAAAAAATAAACAGTCATCAGGCAACTTTGTAGCCAAAGTGAAAGGTTGGTGGCATTAATTGATTTAAGCTCCTTCAATTTGCTAAAAAATAGATGAGGTAGCTGTTACCATCCTGACTGGCATGTCAGAGATACTATTGCTTAGCTAGGTGACCTTAATGTTGGCTGTAAAAACCAAGTGACCAAAAGAGGGATTAATTAGGTTTTTCTTTTAGTTTCATGACCCTTAAAATATCTTGCCACATCTGGAGTTCTTGTGTTACTTCTTACATACATCCCTTTTTAAATTTCTTGTTTGTTTTGAGATAGGATTTCTCTCTTTGTATCTGGCTGTCCTGGAATTCTCTCTGTAGACCAGGCTGGATTTGAACTCAGAGATCCACCTGTCTCTGCCCCCTGAGTGCTGGGATCAAAGGTGTGTACCATCACTGCCCAGCTGTTTATATAATATTGTTTGGAGTTTTCAGAATATTGGCAGTTTATTATATTTAAAATTTTTTGGGGGGGGCGTGGATAAGACCATCTCTAGAGCTGGAGAGATGTCTTAGTGATTAAGAGTACTTGCTGCACTTCCAGAGATCCTCAGGTTCTATTCCCAGCACCCAAATGATGGCCCACAACTATCTACACAATTCTAGTCCCAAGGTATCCAGTGCCCTCATTTGGCCTTCCTGAGCAGCAGGTACATGTGTGATGCACAGATGGATGTACAGCCCCGTGTGTGTGTGTGGGGTGGGGTGGGTGGGGGGTGGGGGTGGGTGGGGGGTGGTGGTGGGGGGTGTGGCCTGGCATTATAGATTGTACCATGTAAGTCACACAGTTTTATGTTAGGAATAATTCTGTTTGTCATTAAAAATAAGCTTTATTGAGGTATACTTTATAAAAATTTGCACTGGTTTTAAGTCTATAGTTTGGATTTTTCCATAGTTTTGTTATCACTGTTACCTCAATTGCTCAAACAATTCTTGCTTCTTATAGCCATCTATTCCACGAAGCAACTGATCTTTTTAATAAATAGAATTTCATTATGTGAAAAGAGGAATTTACAAATTTAAAGATGTGACTGGACCTTATTTGCTCTTCTAGAAATTGGGAAGCCTTTTTCTATAAAACACCATGTTCTGATGAACTGAATGTAAATAGGTTCTATAGATATAAGAACTGAAGAAGGAAACAGAAGAAAAAGTTTGATACTTTCAAAGTTAATCTTTTAAAGAGGGGACAGGGAAAAAATAATAGACAATCACTTGGTTACTGTCAGGTTCCTGCAGGTTATTTTTTTTGAGCAAGGATGAAAGTGGAGGAACAACATTAATATAGTGTTTGAAACTGATCTGTTTAGAAAAGTTGGCTGTTCTCTTCCTTGATTTTTTTTTTTTTTTTTTTTTTTTTTGACAATAAGTAACTTTGAGATTGGTGATGTAGAACTTTAGTGTGGGAAACTTTGTTTTTATTTTAGTTTGGGATCTACTTCAGGAACTTAGTTCAAAACAATGGTCTCCTATAATTTCGATTTAGCAGTTGCAAATGGAATCTTACAGTTTGGTCAGTGTAATTTATTTTTTTTCCCCTCTTTTTGAGACAGGGTCTCTCTATAGAGCCACAGCTGTTCTGGAACTTGCTATGTAGATCAGGCTGGCTTTGAGTGTTGCGTTGAAAGGCATGCACCACTGTGCCCAGCCAATTGTAATTTAAAGGAGATACAGCTTAAAGTTAGAATTTTGGTTAGAAACTACAGATCTAATTTTTTCCTTTTTTTTTTTTTTTTTTTTAAAATATGACAGGGACTTGCCATGAGGTGTTGAAGCCTTGTTTCACTGAGTTGGAGAGACTGGACCTAAATGGCGCAGCATGACTTTGCTCCAGCCTGGCTTAATTTTCCTACTCCGCCATCATCAACAAAGGTACTTTTCCACCCTGAATTTCTGTGCGCCTTGATTTTATTCATGATGCATACAAATTTAACCAAAATGTGAAGACTTGGGCTGGGGTTGAGTGTGGCTCCTTGGTAGCGTACTTCCCTAACCTAACAAGCTCCTGGGTTTAAGGCACAGTATGAGGAGAAAAGTGAAGACAGTCTCTATGTTGTCTTTGTTCAAGGTGGTTTTTGTATTATTGAGAGTCCATATGTTAAGTCAGATCAGTCAGAGATGTTTGAACTTCTCATCTTACTTTTTTAAAATAATTTTTACTTTACTGCTAAGTAGTAATGATATCTTAGCATACATGAGATACTTAAAGTTTTCAGAGTACTTGGCCAAATATTTAATTTGATCAGAATTCCATGAATGTTGTATATTTTAGATTTATTCCTACTTCTTGTTCCACGAATTTCAATTATTGACCTCTTGTTTTTGACAGGGAAAGTAAAAGGATTGTATTCCATAGTAAAGGATGTGGACACTGGTTACTCTGTAAAGCTGTCTTGGTATCACAACTCTTTGCTAGGCCCCATTAATTGCTGGTTGGTTGCTGTGTTGTTTTCAACAGTGCCCCGAGGCACAAATTGCTCCTTGTTCTGACTCAATTTAATTAGATAAAAGGTGGTTTTTGAGGTCAGTCTTTGAGGTTTTTCTGACCTCCAAAAAGAAGTCTTTTTTTTCCCCCGGGTTCTCTCTGTGCTAGCTGCCTTTTTGGTTTAGCTTATTGCTATTTGTTCAGAGTAGCCACCACCCTCCTGTGTCTCCTTCCCACATCTCCCACTAAACATCTCCATTGGTCAGGACTGGTGGTGCATGGCTTTCTTTAATCCCAGCACTCAGGAGGCAGAGGCAGGAGGATCTCTATGAGTTTGAGGCCAGCCTGGTCTACAGAGCGAGTTCCAGGAAAGGCGCAAAGCTACACAGAGAAACCTTGTTTTGAAAAACCAACCCCCCCCCCCAAAAAAAAGCATGTAGTTTACAGTACAGAAAAACCTGAAATAGACCATTCAGTTGTGAATGGGGATTGGGCAGAGAAACAGAACCCCTGGTTTCATGATTGTCACTTGGATACAATCTCTTCAGTTGCAGTGTTACAGAATCCTTATTTGCAGTTGCAGAGGGATGGCTAACAGAACTCAGGGAAATACTTGGTTTGCTAGCCTTAAAGGATATAGATGAATAGTGTGTATTATTGGGAAGGCTTTTCAGAACTTTCCCTGGCTGTCTTATGGGCTATCTTAATTATATTAGCATAAATTCTGGAGTTAGTAAAGGAGCTTATTATAAGTAAGAAAAGATACTCCTACCACTTAGGGATTTCCACAGCTTCTAGGAGGTCTGTGACCAGGTATAGGGACAGAGACCAGATATACTTCATGTAGTAAATATACTCATAGTGGAGATCAAATTTAATAATTTGTTTTCTGCTGTCCTTTTATTTTATTTAAATATCTTTCATATTTAATGATTTTCTAAGTATTTTATCTAGTTTAACAACTAACTTACTCTGATTCCTTCTTTTAAGTCCCACTAAGAAAGAAAGAATAAAAAATAATTTCAAATTAATCTTAAGTATTCTAGCTTATAGAGATGTTAACTAGAAACAGTCCATCTGGCTTAATAGCTATGTTCTACTTTGTTTTTTCTGTAGTGTAGAGGAATCCAATGAGTCTTGATCATCTGAGCCTTTACCATCATGAGGTAGCCATCTAGTACTTTTAAGTGCACAGGTAGTTTTTATAAAAGTTTATTAAAAATAGCTCTCATGAAAATGGTTTTAGTTTGGAAATTTGTTGCCTTAAAATGGGTTGAGCCTACTTCCCTATGCAATAGAATTTAGTTTGAAGATGAATCTTAATGGTCATTGAAGCTTACTGTCTTGTACAGGTTTTTTGGGAAGGTTAACTTGTTCACATATTTTTACATAGTTAATTCATGAGAAACCAGACTTTATTCTATGTTCTTGGCATACAGTTCCTTCTGGAATTAGAGAAAATGATTAAAAATTCCATTTTGTAGATTGTAAGACTATAACAAAAAGACTTGAAATTGTTAGGAAAGGAGACTCTCACTAGAGCTGCCAAGATTTATTTTTAAATTTTTCATTTCTTTTTCTTTTTTTTTTCTTTTGAGACAGGGTTTCTTTTTGTAGTTTTGGCTTACCTAGAACTGGCTCTGTAGACCATACTAGCTTTGAATTTACAGAAATCCATCTGCCTGCCTGTCTCCTGAGTGCTGGGATTAAAGTTGTGGGCCACCACTGACTGGCAAAGTTTTAATTTCTTTATGTGTGCATGCACATGCACACACACACATTTATGTTCATTGGTGTTTTGCATGCATGTATATCTATATGAAGGTGTCAGAAACCCTGGACTGGAGTTACCAGGTGTGAACTGCCATGGAGTACTGGAAATAGAACCTAGGATCTCTAGAAGAGCAGCCAGTGCTCTTAACTGCATCTCCATCTCTGCAGCCCCCAAATTTTCTTTTCTTTTTTTTCTGAGACAGGGTTTCTCCATGTAGTTTGTGTTACCTGTTATGGATCTAGCTCTATAGATCTATAGATCAGGCTAGCCTTAAACTCACAGTGATCCGCCTGCCTCTGCCTCCCTTGAGTACTAGGATTAAAGGAGTGCACTACCACCTTCTGGCAAATTTTCATATCTTAAGTTGAAGTCTCATATTTTTTTATAATCTGTTTACTTTCCAAGTGCTGGGATTACAGGTGTATTCTATCACATTCAACTCAGATGAATTTTTGTTATTGTTTTCCTTGTTTCCCCATGCATAGTTGTGGTTAGAGTTTTCCTGCCTGGCCCAGTCAGGACAAATCTCTCTTACCCGCCAGTCCCACAGTCGCTCAGACCCAACCAAGAAAGCACACAGAAACTTACATTGTTTACAAACTGTATGGCTGTGACAGGCTTCTTGTTATCTACTTTTTCTATCTTAAATTAACCCATTTCTGTTAATCTATACTTTGCCACATGGCTTGTGGCTTACCAGTGTCTTTACATGTTGCTTCTCATGGTGGCGGCTGGCGGTGTCTCCCCCCCCAGCCTTCTACATCCCAGAATTCTCCTCTCTCTTGTCCCGCCTATACTTCCTGCCTGACCACTGGCCAATCAGAACTTTATTTACACAGAGCGATATCCACAGCACATAGTTACTACAATCTGTGCCAGCTTTTCTCAGACCCCTAGTTGCTCTAACCTATCTAGTTAATAGGCAGCTTCTCCCATGCCCAAAGGCCAACTTTGGAGTCTATATGCATTTCTATTTCCTTTCACCATTTTGTGTAAAGGAAGGTAAGGCTTATTCTATTTGTAAAAGAGTCTTACGACTACCAAAAGAGTATTTAGAAAGTGAAATTGCCCTAACCAAAGTTTGTGAGTTTATTATTATTTAAGCAATAACCCAGGGTAAGGGCTGAGGACTACTAAAGTATAGTAAACTCTTAGTGCTTTTCTAGTTTCAGTATGTGTATAGTCCATCATGATGATAGATTCTGATTCTGTTTGAGTTGAGTGTAGGTTACTCTCCATCCCCAACTTAAGGCCTAACCATGCCAGGCAAACACTAAACACTGCTACTGAGCCGGTGCTTTTTACTATTTATTCATATGTTTATTTATTTATTTTGAAAGATAGATAGGGTCTTATGTAGTCCAGATTGGCCTTTGAATTTCTGCGTGGTGGAATGACCTTTGAACTTTTGAACCTGATTTTTCCAACTCTGAGTTTTTCAAGACAGGGTTTCTCTAGCTTTGGAGGCTGTCCTGGAACTCACTTTGTAAACTTTTGGAGGCTGGCCTCGAACTCACAGAGATCCACCTGCCTCTGCCTCCTGAGTGCTGGGATTACAGGCATATATATCCCCTCCTCCCCCCCAGTGATTTTTCCAACTCTTAAGGTCTGGGATTGCAGGTGTGTGACATAGCACCTTGCTTTTTATTTGGGACAGAACCTCACCAAGTTGCCCAGGCTAGGTTCAAACATTCCTTGTTGTAGTTCAGCCAGCCCTTGAATTTATGTGACCCTCCTGTTTCAGCTCTCTAGTAGCTGAGCTTACAGGCTCTTGACACCCAAGTTAGCTCCAGATTTTTTAACCAAACATGTTACTTCTCAGAGTGGTCATCAATTTGAGTGATCATAAGTCTGAATTCTTAAGATCTGAGGGTATTTTCTTTGGGAGGAGTCTTCCCCTAAAGCAGTGGGTCTCAGCCTTCCTAAAGAAGGACCCTTTAGCTGGGCGGTGGTGGCACACGCCTTTAATCCCAGCACTCGAAAGGCAGAGCCAGGCAGCTCTCTGTGAGTTTGAGGCCTGCCTGGTCTCCAAAGCAAATTCTAGGAAAGGCACAAAGCTATACAGAGAAACCCTGTCTCGAAAAACAAACAAACAAAAAGAAGGACCCTTTACTACAGTTCCTCATGTCGTGGGGACTCCCAACCATAAAATTATTTTCATTGCTACTTCATAACTGTAATTGTGTTCCTGTTATGAATTGTAATGTTAATAGTTTTTGGAGATAGAGGTTTGGCAAAGGGGTCGAGATCCACAGGTTGAGAACCAGTGCCCTAAAGAGACAGATACAAGCTTGTGCTTTTTGTGATGTGAGATATATATTTATATATATACCTACAGTAGTACAGTAATTTATTAATATTAATGTTAATATTATTTTTGGAGAAAGGATATCTGTAGCTCTTGCTATTTTGGGACTCACTGTGTAGCTCAGGGCTGGCTTTGGCTTTGAATTCACGAAGATCTGCCTGTCTCCCTGTGCCCACCACCCCTGGCTATAGTGATTTCTTTTTTTTCTTTTTCTTTTTTTAAAATTATAACCTCAGCTTATTTTTCATCTTAAAAAACCATGTCTTAGGTTTCTGTTTGTAATTTCTTATTTTCTGCTGGGACTCTTGTATCATGTCTGCTTTTAATGTCTTAAATAAATGGAACAAACAATTACTCTTGCATTCTTTTTTTTTTTTTTTTTTTTTTGATAGGATTTCTCTGTAACAGTCCTGGCTCTCCTGGAACTTTCTTTGTAGATCACACTGTCCTTGAACTCACTGAGATATGCCTGCCTCTGCCTCCTAAGTGCTGGGATTAACCGTGAGGCTTACTCTTCTTTAGTTCAGTATAATGATAGTCCTCAGTTTTAGTTCAGAATGATGTACAGATAGATGAATTAAGGGTGATAATATTATAACTGTACTTACATGCGTTTCTGAGATATGTGGTATTTTAGCCCCATCATGTGGTCAAACTACAAACTACATGCGTCTGGTTATGTCTGTGCCTTAGGACAATTTACGTAGTATTTTTGCATATGTATAGTTTCATTTGCTTTTGTGCACCAGTGCATAACTTTTGTGGTTCTTTAAATCAATTGCTTTAAATTTTTTTCTGAATTAATGCATTAAAAATTACTTTTTACAATTTTATATGTGTGAGTATTTAGCCTTAATGTAAGTTGGTGTGCCGTGTGCATGCATGGTATCCACAGAGTCAAGAAGAGGGTGTCTAAGCTCCTGTAACTAGAGTTACAGGTGACTGTGAACTACTGTATGGGTCTTCTGAAAGAGCAGTCGGTACTCTTAACCCCCTCTCCCAACCTTTGAATTTGTTTGCTCTTACTATGTGGGTTCTAAGGACCCACTGAGATTTTCAATTTTGGGACAAGCACCTTCACTCATCTCTATGATCTGGATGTGGCCTGCAGTAAGAGTAACATTTTGGGTAAGGTTTAGTGGCATAAGCTTTTAATTTTAGCACATAGGAATGCTTGAGTTATAGTGAGACTGTCTCAAACAGTAACAACAAAAACCAAAGCATTTTGGTCTGGGCTGATAGGATGACTGACTCTAGGTAAAAGGCTTAGCGTGAGACTTAGGAGGACCTGAATTTCATCCCTGAACTCACATTTAAAAAAAAAATGTTAGTCTGTGCCTGTAATCCCAGCTATGGGGCTAGTGAGACAAGTCCCAGTCTGGATCCCTGGGACCCACTGAGTTAGCCCAGCCTATAATTGGTGAGTTCCAGGTCATCGAGAGACCCTGTCTCATTCTATTCCTTTAATGTAGAAGAGGTAATCGATCTCTATGAGCAGGCTACTGTAGCTTTCATAGTAGTGTTTAGGAAAAAGATCCCAAGAGTGCAGTGTTGGGGTGGTGGTGTTGCACACCTTTAATTCCAGCACTCGGGAGGCAGAGGCAGGTGGTTTACAGCGGGAGATCCAGGACCAGCACCAAAACTACACAGAGAAACCGTGTCTTGAAAAACAAGAAACAAAACCTAAAAAAAGAGTGCAGTGTTAAATAAAGGGTGGATGAGCTAGAGTTGTAATTTGGTTATTGACCTTTTGCCTAGTATGCAGAGGCCCTAAGTTCAATCTCCAGCCTTGCAAGAAAGGGGGCAAAAAGGCATGTTGGTTGTACAGAATTAAAACAAAACAATAAAAAATTATGATGAAATTCTACTAGAGGCATTTGTATTTTAATATTCTTCTGTGGCTGTCAAGAGTATCATTAACACTTTGAAATTTTATTATTTTAATTAAATACAAGGTCTCTCTGTCTCCGAGACAGGCTTCAAATTTACCTTGTTAGCCTAGCTTGGTTTTCATCTGAGACTGGCTTCCAATTTACAATCTTTGTTTGAATTTCCCAGTGTGGTCTATTACACTGGGCCAGCCTGGTCATTTGTTCTTTCATGGCAGCAATTAAAAAGCAGTGGTTATATAGTAATAGACTACTTGAAAGTAATATAAGCAGTATGAGCTCACATTGAAAATACATTCTAGGGCAGTGGTGGTGCACGCCTTTAATCCCAGCACCCTGGAGGCAGACAGGCAGGTCTCTGTGAGTTCGAGGCCAGCCTGGGCTACCATGTGAGTTCCAGGAAAGGTGCAAAGCTACAAAGAGAAACCCTGTCTTGAACAACAACAACAACAACAGCAACAGCAAAAACAAAACAAAAAACAAACAAAAAAAGAATCTTGTACTAGAGGAAATACATTCTAATTGCATCTTTTGTAGGATAAGTGGATCCGAAATTCAGTCAGATTGATAGAGTTCATTGAAGTACCTTTGTGGGACATACGTACTATGTAGATTTTTTTTGTGTGTTTACATAAATTGTTTTATTGAGTTATCTGAGATTTGTTTTTGTTTTTGAAGACAGGATGGCCGAGGAGATGACCTTAATTTCTCCTGGCCTTCCTTCCACCTCCTGTGTCCTGGGACTATAAACTCGCTTTACTGTGTACAGTTTTTGGCATGCTAGGGATCAGAGATGGTGTTAGGCAGGTACTCTACCAACTGAGGTATACCCCCAGTTCCTAGTTCTAGGAACTACAAAATTTTCCTTGTACATTTCTTTCATGAGCCATTCGATTTTTAATAGTAGTGTTCAGTCTCCAAGAATTTGCGATTTTTAAAGTTGCTTTTATTTTTTCTAGTTTTAGTCTTTTATGGTCAGCTAGAATGTAATCAGTTATTTTGTTTTTTCTTGTATTTGTTAAGACTTGTTTTGTGTCCTACAATATGGTCTCTTTTAGAGAACAGTCTTGCTTGGGCTGCTGAAATGATTGTATTTTTCAGTGTTTAGGAATTCTGCAGAGTCCCTTTTATAAATAGGGAAACAGGTTAGGAGAAGAGAAATAATTTTTTCTAAAGAACTAGAGCTGCATAAGTTACTGTAGATACTTCACTTTAAGATTTGGCTTTTTTTTTTTTTTTTTTTTTTTTTTTTTTTTTTTTTTTTTTTTTTTTTTTTTTTTTGCTCAGGGGTGGTGATGCCATGCCTTTAATCCCAGTACTACTGTGAGGCATATGCTGGTGGATCTTGAGTTCAAGGCCAGCCTGGTTTACAGAGCGAATTCCAGGACAGCCAATTCTCCAGAGATCTGTCTCAAAACAAAACAAAACAAAACAAAAACCCAAAAGATTTGTCCTTTAGGTGGGGTGGTTCTAGAGCTTGAAACTATGATCTTATGCATGCTAAGAAAGTACTCTGTCAGTAATTGACACACCCAGCTCTGTTTGAGTGTTCAGAGAAATATTACACAAAAACTTTTAATGAAATTTGTAAGCTTACAGTCATCTACACAGTCATATCCTAAACATTTTGCCTCAATTTGGAAATGGAACATTACCTATATAGTCAACATGTACTTACTATTTACTTCTTCACAGTCCATTTCCCATCTTTTCTTTTTGTGACCTGTTTGTTTATACTCTTTATTTTTTTTTTAATAAAGGTTTATTTATTTATTATGTACACAGTGTTCTGCCTGCATGTATGCCTGCAGGCCAGAAGAGGGCATCAGATCTCATTATGGATGGTTGAGAGCCACCATGTGGTTGCTGGGAATTGAACTCAGGACCTCTGGGAGAGCAGCCAGTGCTCTTAACTGTTGAACCATCTCTCCAGCCCACTCTTTATTTTTATTTTATTTATTTTTGTCCCGTCCCCCCCACCAAGACAGGATTTCTCTGTGTAGCTTTGTGCCTTTCCTGGGACTCACTTGGTAGCCCAGGCTGGCCTCGAACTCAGAGATCCTCCTGGCTCTGCCTTCCGAGTGCTGGGATAACAGGCGTGCGCCACCACCGCCTGCCCCCAGTATTTATTTTAAATTATATAGCGTACTACATTTTATCCGTTGATGGGCATTTAAACTTGTCTTATTTCTTTTCTTTTGGATATGGCTTTGATACTTAATTTAGGCTGCCTTCAAACTTCCAATTCTCCTGCCTCAGTTTCTCAGTTGCTAGCAGTAAAGATGTATATTACCACAACTGACTTGTTTATAGTTTGTTTGTTCCTATTTTGAATAATGCTATCTAAAACTTAGTGTATGAATTCGTGAAGATATTTGAAAAGTCAGATAGCTTTTTATGTAATGTGTATTGTTACTGTGTTCTCTCTGTTTATCTAAAAAGGTATCTCTTGTAGCCGGGGCTGGCTTTGGTGTGTAGCTGATGATGACCTTGTACGTTCTGAGATCAAAGGAATGCACTGCCACTTGTGTGTGTCTCTTTTAGCCTCTTTCTTTTCTTTTCTTTTCTTTTCTTTTCTTTCCTTTTCTCTTCTCCTTTCCTCTTCTCTTCTCTTCTCTTCTCTTCTCTTCTCTCTCTCTCTCTCTCTCTCTTTCTTTTCTGCTTCGTTGTTTTTGAAGACAGGGTCTCTCTACATCGCCCTGCTTATCCTGTAACTCACTATGTAGGCCAGACTGGCCTCAAACTCACAGAGATCCACCTGCTTCCATCTCCTAAGTGCTGGAACCAAAGGTGTGCACCACCATACTTGGCCTTTTAAGAAAAACAAAACAAAACAAAAACCTGCCCAACTGGCTGGGCAGTGGTGGCACTTGCCTTTAGTTCCAACACTTGGGAGATTAGGCAGAGAGAAGCTGGTGATTCTCTTGAGTTCTAGGACAGACAGGGCTACACAAAGAAACCCTGTCTGGAACCCTCCCTTCCCTGCCCCCCAAAAACAAACAAACAAAAATCCAAACAACAAAAACAAAACAACACTGCCAAACTAGTGTCTAAAGTGACTGTACAGTTTTACATTCCTACTAGTAAAATATAAATAAAGGTAGCAGTGGGAAGTTTTTTTTTTTTTTAAAGAAACTGAAAAATAATTTTTAAAACCCTACAATGTATATGTATACATATGCACAAACATACAGCTGAATTAACATTTTCCATTCCTGCTGTACTTTGTTACCTCTATATATTTGAATTTCCTTTCAGTGTTTTTAAGTTCAAAAAGTGTTTTTCATTGTGTCTTGTAATTTAGATCTGGTTATTCTCTATTTTTGTTAATTTTGAATGGCTTCACCCTCTTTTGGGGGAGGGGTGGAAGCAGGATGCTGGTAATAGAAGCTAAGGTGTTAATAGGTGCTACGTAATGCATTTAGCACAGACAGCCCTTAGTTCTTGCCTTCTTAATTTATCCCCCATTAGAACTCTAAAAAGATGTCCATGGCAGTCCATCCATCTGTGTGTGTGTGTGTGTGTGTGTGTGTGTGTGTGTGTGTATGTGTGTGTATGTGTATGCATGCATGCATGCATGAGTGCAGGTGCTGACAGGCCAGAAGCCTTGGATCCTTGGAGCTTGCACAATAGGCTCTTAAGAATTGTTCATTAAATTCATGTCTTTTGGAATAGCAGTTTATGCGCTTAACCACCAAGCCAGCTTTCAGCTCCTTAATTTTTTAAAGTTTGCATGCAAAGTGTTACTTTTAATGAAATTATTTTTTTTCTGGATTATAGGGTTAGATCACTTAGAAACAGGAATGTAATGGTAGAGTTATGGTTTGGATATGTCTAAATTTAAGAGTGCTCAGTGGATGGATAAAAGCACTTGTTATGCAACCTTCAGTTTAATCCTTGAACTATCATGAAAGTGGAAGGAGAAAACTTTGCCTTAGGAGATTGTGCCCCCCCCCCCCAATAATAATGAATGAAAATGAAAAACAAAAACAAAAACAAAAAACAAACCCAAACTGAGAAATATCAGTGTGTTATCAGTAGAGAATGTTGATCAGAAGTAAGATCTGAAATGGTAAAAGAATCTGGACTATTCAGGTTATTAGATGTGAAGTATGAATGAATGCGTATAGAATCACACAGAGGAAGAGGAAGACGTGAGAGTTGTCCACTCCTTTTGTTTGTTTTTGTTTTTTGTTTTTTCGAGACAGGGTTTCTCTGTAGCTTTGGAGCCTGTCCTGAACTAGCTCTGTAGACCAGGCTGGTCTCAAACTCACAGAGATCCACCTGCCTCTGCCTCCCGAGTGCTGACTCCTTTTTATATATGGCAGAAAACCCCATGTCCAGAAACAAACACAGGAAGACCTTTTCTTACCTGTTTGATTGAGTAATTGAGATAGGGTCTTTGAATCCCTGGCTGACTTTGAACTCTTGATCATCCTGCTTTTTCCCCTCTCAAGTACTGGTATTGCAAATGTGATACTCCACTTTAAAACAACACTTTTTTTTTTTTTTTGAACAGGGTTTCTCTGTGTAGCACTGGCTGTCCTGGAACTAACTCTGTAGACCAGGCTGGCCTTGAACTCAGAGATCCGACTACCTTTGCCTTCTGAGTGCTGGGATTAAAGGTGTGTGCCACCACTACCCAGCAAGACAAGCATTTTTAAAAGGAGGAGACTTTTGCCAGTATTGAATATCATAGAAAGGACAGTAGGTTAAAGATTAGTAGAGGGTCATAGTTCAGCATACAAAATCAATTTGGTTTGAGAAAGGCATTGTGAATTGATTAATTATGGAGTCAGGACAAATATCAAATTGGCATTTGTATTGTGTTAAAAAGTATAAGAGAGACAGAGAAAGGCAGGCAAATCTCTTTGAGTTTGAGGCCAGCCTGGTCTACACACCTATTTTTGAGAGGTGGGGAGGGAGAGAAAGAGAAAGAAAATTGGGGGTAGGAGAGCAAAAGAAAAGGGGGGGTAGGGTAACAGAAGAGACAGCAAGTTGTTTGGACAAGGAAAATCATAGGGAAGTGGCTGAGATTGGAGTTTACTACCATGTTGCGTATGAAGGTTCCAGAGATTGGAGGCCCTATTGATTACTGTCCATCCGTCTCTCTCCGCCCCGACAGGAATTATTTTCATGACTATAGCTTTATTATAATAACCAAAATTCATTGATTGTTTAATTGTGTATTTAAGATCAAGAAACAAGGTCGAATTATGATGTATATTAATGCCTATAATTTGGTTTCATTTTCTGCCTAAATTTCTAGCAATTTCTCTAAGTCCCCCTTTTTATGTTCAGATATGTGTGGTCACAATAATAACTGATAACAATTTGTTTTTAGAATCTTAGTGAATATTGAAGCCACACAAAAAGTCATCATAATGTTGATCTAGGGATACCAAATAATAGAAAAAAAATTTCTCTGAAAGAAAGTAGGTAGAGAGTAATGTTATTTTAAATTCTTTCAGGTTTTTAGTTCTATAATATTTACATATGAGTCCATGTACTCTTCAAATTTGGAATAATATGAATATTTATTTGTATTTTCTTACACACTAATAATTAGAAATTGGCCACGTACATTTTCCAAACTAGTTTGCTATGCTAAAGCATTGTTAAATTGGGTGGAGTCTGTTACCACCTAACTTCATTGTGTTTGCAAGTAACTTTAGCCTGTAAAGAGTGTTGCTGTTAAGTAAAAGATGGTTTGTATTGTATACCTATTTCCAGATTAGCACTTTCACTTTACGATAAAACATGATCACATTACAAACCTTGTCTGTAACCAGTAAAATACCGGGTTCTTTTGACACTTCAAACTTTGAGTATTTAGCCCAGTTCTTTAATGGAAGTAGGAATCTAGAAGTAAGGACAGTAAAAGAAGAGAGGAGAGAGAGAGGGCTTGTCAGAATTTTCCAGTTCCCTTCTTATTACCTGATAGATGTCAAGCAGATTTGGTTGGTCATGCAGTTAATACCTCCACTCTCTAAACTAATAGCTATTTACTTGTAGATTAGTCTCTTGTTTGCATTAATTGTAAAAATATTTGATTGTGTTACTTCAATATGGCAACTGGCCAATTTTGTAGGCATGTATTATCTGTGTATACGCTTACTAGCCTTTACTTTGTATCACTAAATTTTGTCTTTTCACTTGATGCACAAAACTATTATTGTATTCCTCTCCTTTATTGTGGTTTATGGTTTGTGGGAATCATCCCCTGGTGGCAGCAGGAGTTGGAGACAGGCTGATAACAGTACATGGACAGACAGGAAGCAGAGCGTGAACAGAGAGTAGGGTTCTGCTGTGAAGTCTAAAGTGGGTTGTGCCTCCTTCCCTCTTCCAGCAAGGCTTACCTCCCTAAGGTTCCATAACTTTCCAAACAGTGCCACCAACTGGCGATTTAAGTGTTCAAACACATTCCATTCTGAATCTGGCACAGGCCCTTAGCCATCTCATGATGCAAAATGCATTTGTTTCACTTTCCAGAGTTTTCATAATCTATCACAGTCCTAACACTATTCAGAAATCCACTGTCTCTTCTGAAATTCAAGGTAATCTCCCCTTAAATTAAATAAGTTTCATACTTCAGTATATAATAGCACAGAGTAAACATTGCCATTTATAGGCATACCAAGTGAAAAATCAGACCAAAGCTAGTCCCAAACCATAAGGGCAATCCTGGAACTCTTCGCAGCATCTGGGACTTAGGGACACATCTGGACTCTAAAGGGACTAGGTATTTCTAGTCTATTTCTAAGAATACCTTTGCTTACTTTTCCGTGTTAGGGTATCATTATTTGTATTGTTTCCTAAAGCTTATTGTATCTCCCAGTTCATGGATTTTCCATCTTCTTTTTAAGGAGGCCCTTCCTCTTCAGGTCAGCTTGGTCAGCTAGGCTTCTAGGCCCATTAAGGGTACACACTGAGACCTTGTCTCAAAAAGAAAGAAAGAACGGGCACTACTATACCTCCCCCTACCTCCATTTTCTGATGACACATAAATCCCTTTACTAAATAAATTTTTGTAATGGTTGGGAATTTTGATTATGATTATATCATTCACATATATATGTAGTTAGAGTTTTCTTGCCTGGCCCAGTCAGGACAAATCTCTCTTACCCACCAGTCCCACAGTCGCTCAGACCCAACCAAGAAAGCACACAGAAACTTACATTGCTTACAAACTGTATGGCTGTGGCAGGCTTCTTGTTATCTGCTTTTTCTATCTTAAATTAACCCATTTCTGTTAGTCTATACTTTGCCACATGCCTTGTGGCTTACCAGTGTCTTTACATGTTGCTTCTCATGGCGGCGGCTGGCGGTCTCTCTCCCCAGCCTTCTACTTCCCAGAATTCTCTTCTCTCTTGTCCCACCTATACTTCCTGCCTGGCCACTGGCCAA
Organism: Onychomys torridus; assembly: GCF_903995425.1. NCBI lineage: Eukaryota > Metazoa > Chordata > Mammalia > Rodentia > Cricetidae > Onychomys > Onychomys torridus. The sequence goes on along the minus strand of NC_050457.1, from coordinate 34,855,213 downwards.
TCAGCATTTTATTTGTACAGAGCGATATCCACAGCACTTCCCCTTTTCTTTTTTGTTAAAAAAGGAAGGTTAACTTTCACATAGTAAAATTACAGATAACAATTATCAAGCAAGAATTACAGTTACAATATTAAAGAAGATATCCTATCTATCTTATATTTGTGAGTCTAAGGTTTTATATCTAACTTATCTTGTATCATAACTGAGGAAATTATAACTATCTAGTCTTCAACCACATCAAAGACCTCAGAAGGATATAATATTACCTGAAAACCGGGAGAAGGATGTAAGCATTTTTCAGGAGTCTTGCAAGAGTAGACAGAGACAGCTGGCAGCCTGGACAGTCACCTAATGTTCCTTTGTAAAGTTGGGGCATCTGTCTTCAGCCCACAGGTCTAGAGTCTCTCGGTCACTTTTCTCAGTGTCCTGTAGAATGTCTGGCAGTTTCCTCTGCGAAGCAGGAACCTGAAGGACCATTTTGTCAAACAAAGTTCAGTGGTCACCTTTGTATGGGTCCTGCATGTCCAGTTGATCAAGCAGTCCAAGCAAGAATAGTTTCTTGCCCAAATGGCTATTTTTGCAAAGGTGAAGATAAGATATAAAGTGTCTTCAATGCCCATCGTTGTCTCTGAAGTAAATCGGTGTTGCCAGGAGCAGACATGTCTAACTGTCCAGAAAGTCTAAATTTTAAAAATATTTTAAATGCCGTATTCTGAAGGTCTTTGAAGTATTTGAAGATTACCTATCTATCTGAAATATCTCTATGTATACCCAGAAGACTTAACTAACATGGCTATGAGTATGATTATCACAGATGATTAATCTATTTTTAATTATCCATTACAATTTTAAATGAGCTATACAAACATAATACCTTAAACACAAGTAGAAATATATACATAGTATAACAAAATTAACTTTAAGTTTGTATCAATAGACTAAAATCTATACCAATGTAAAACATTTTAAACAAGTTGTTGCTCTTTAGAAGTAAGTTCCTTAATCTACCCTTTTATCCTATTATATCTATATCATATCCCCTCTTTTTCTTTAGAAAGAGATCACATTTATAATCAACCTGTTTTAAAGAAAAATATTGTTTTTTGTCTGTCCCACACCAGAGGGCTCTTCTGATTTGGGACATAAGAATCTCTTAACCTTTCCTTTTAGCAATATGTCTGGGTTTAGAGAAGGAGTGAGCCAATTCCATCTCCAAAGCCAGCTTGATAATTTTGGGAATGTGGGCGTAGTTTGTCTTACTACTTCCTGCTGGAGGGGGGCGCTGTATCTTATGGGGACACAAAGAAAATTTTAGGATTATGGAGTAGTCCATTAGGGTGAACCTCTGAGCCAGTTGTCTTGAAACCATTCTGGATGTTGGATCATCTGGGCCATGGTGTCATCGGAGACCTTTCAGGTGGTCTTGGCTGATGAAGCCTGATGTATCTTAATGTGGAACAAATCCATAGCCTCTGGCTTTCTGTGAAAACAAAAGCAGAGACTCTTTTCCAAAGCAACATATCCTTATATCCAAATTTTGAAGTCAAGTTACCTTTAAAATTTACATATTTGTTTAACTCAACAGCTTTTACGATCAAATCTTTTTCTGCAGTTAAAAATCCCAAAGACAACATAAACCAGATTCTCTGTGTAATATCCATCTTTGTAAGACTGAAACGCCGCTGTGGCTGCTGACTCCGCCCACCTCAGCTTCCCAACATGGCGGCGGTACAGTTTGCCAGTGTCTTTACATGTTGCTTCTCATGGCGGCGGCTGGCAGTGTCTCTCTCCCCAGCCTTCTACTTCCCAGAATTCTCTTCTCTCTTGTCCCACCTATACTTCCTGCCTGGCCACTGGCCAATCAGCATTTTATTTGTACAGAGCGATATCCACAGCATATATACATTAAATAACCATTATAAATAGCTTGTACTTTGTAGTCTTAATTTTTGAAATAGTTACTCTGTATTCTTTTCCTCTTTTTTACTTTTTGTATTTAACTATTTTATGAAGTCTAAGGAACTTAAAAATGTTTCACACTTGACAATTTTTCTTGATGTAGAAAAAAAGAATAAAAATGTTGGCCAGACAGTGGTGGCACACACATGTAATCCCAGCACTCAGGAGGCAGAGGCAGGTGGATCTCTGTGAGTTCGAGGCCAGCCTGGTCTACAAAGCAAGTTCCAGGAAAGGCTCCAAAGCTACAGAGAAACCCTGTGTTGGAAAAAACCAAACCAAACCAAACCAAAAAAAAAACAAAACGAAACAAAACAAAAGAATGAAAATATTTACATTAAATAGAATGTAGTACAGAATTTTATATAATTTTATATGTTGTTAAAATGCATCATGTTTTTACTTGTTTGTCTTGGGGTATTTTATTGCTACTATTGCTTACTATTGGAAAAGTAGGTGTAGTTCTTGAATTCTTTCAGAAAAGTTTGCTTTTTTTGGTAAAGCAGAAGGAAAAAGAATAACAGTATGATTAACTTCATACATATTTTAATAGCTTGGAAATAACTGCATGTATTCTTAACCATTTAAACTCCTAGAAATAAGTTGATTTGCTACTGGTTTAAAGTTAAATTTAGGCTTAATAAATGTATTTATTTTAATTTATTTCAGTCATCATTGAATTTTGAGAAGCATTCTGAAAGTTTTTCATGGACAGAAAATCGTTATGATGTGAGTCGTCGACGACACAACTCTTCAGATGGCTTTGATTCTGGCATTGGACGTCCTAACGGAGGTAAAATTTGCTAAGGAATGATAGACTTCATGATTTTTTTCATAGTCTTTTTTAGGATGTTTTGATTGCTATTCAGTGACTAAGTATAACTGTCTTTGAATTTATATTACTTTACTGTTATCAAATAAAGGTAATTTTGGGAGGAAAGAAAAAAATGGATGGCGTACGCATGGCAGAAATGGTACAGAAAACATAAATCATCGAGGGGGATACCATGGTGGAAATTCCCGTTCTCGTAGCAGTCTTTTCCATTCTGGAAAAAGCCAAGGACTACATGAAAACAGCATCCCTGACAATGACACTGGGAGGAAAGAAGACAAGAGAGAACGCAGACAGTTTGAGGCTGAGGACTTTGTAAGTTTCTATAATTTTAATACAAATGATGTTTCTGCAAGTGCCATTTCAGTGTCAAGGCACTCGTAGGTTTTTGTCGTCGTTGTTCTTTTTATATTAGTACTGGTAATTTTCTGTAGGGTCATTCTAACAGGTGTTTGTTCAGTTGTGGGTGTTTTGTATTGAGTCAAGGTTTCATGCTTCAGCTCCGGCTGAGTTCAACTCAAGCATGAGTCACTATGCCTAGTTCTGTCTACTTTATTTTAAACTTCATATTTTATAAGGAATCACACGATTTTTTTTATTACCTCTTAATTTTGTGTGTGTGTGTGTGTGTGTGTGTATGTGTGTTAGTTCAGGCCACAGTGTGTTTGTGGAGGTCAAGATTAACCTGGCTTTTTGTTTTATTGAGACTAGGTCTCACTATGTAGCCCTGGACTTTGTGAAACTTGCTATGTAGACCAGGCTGCCAGTTCCAGAGGATTAAAAGAGGGCAAGACTCATCCTGAGTATGGGCTTGGGGAACAAATGGAATAAAAGGAATTACTTCCTTTTTTTGTTTCCTACTCCCATGATTCGAATTTTTCTGTTGCACAATGACTTTCCCTAGTGAATTGAGCTTTCTGAAACCATGCACTAAAATAAATACTTCCTCCTTTCTGTTAATTTTCTAGGGTATTTAGTCATGTCCACTAATATAATAAAAAAGGTAAATACAATACCTTTGCTGTGAAATTAACGAAAGTATATACTGTGCTAAATATTGTTCTTAGTACTAATGTTTTGAGATAGGGTCTCACCATGAGGCTCTTGCTGTCCTAGAACTCACAGTGTAGACCAGACTGGCGTTGAGCTCACAGTGCCTGTCTCTACCTTCCAAGTGCTGAGATAGACACAGCCTCCAGAGGATAAATAACAGCAGGGAGTTGATTTTCTTCTTACAATGTGTGTCCTTTGGGTTTGACAGCAGGCACCTTAACCTCCTGAGCTATCTCCCCTGGCCACTCTAAAGGGAATTTTTTGGTCACTAACTCTGCTTTAAAACCAGTTTTCTTGGGCTGGAGAGATGCCTCAGAGGTTAAGAGCACTGCTTGCTCTTCCAAAGGTCCTGAGTTCAACTCCCAGCAACCACATGGTGCCTCACAACCATCTGTAATGAGATCTGGTGCCCTTTTCTGGCCTGCAGGGATATACATGCAGACAGAACACTGCATACATAATAAATAAATAAATCTTAAAAAAAAAAAACAACCAAAAACAAAAACCGGTTTCTTTCTTCCTCCCTTCCAACCTCTTCCAGAACATTTTGGCATATTTATGTTGTTTTCATTTCTTATGAAAATTGAATGCTTCTCCTTAGAACTAGAAGCCCCATGAGTTTAGTGGTTTATTTACAAGTGCCTCATAATCTCTTATTTGCACATGTACACACACAAACACACAGACACACACAGACACACATACACAGACACACACAAGCAACCACTCATGCACGCGTGGTCTTGAAAATGTATTTTACTAATTGATCAATTGAGTTTTACTATGCTGCCCAGGCTTGTCTGGAACTCCTGGGCTTATGTGATCCTCTTGGGTAAATGAAAGCAGAGTTTTCATCTTTTCTTGTTCCTTAAACTCAGTATGCCTTCTTTAAACACGGTGCTTCTTAAGTTACAGAAAGGTGACCCAGTAAGCAGTTTTACTTTGGGTTTTGTTGTTGTGTTGTTTGTTTTGAGTTAAGATCTTGTGTAGCCTATGTTGGTCCCAGGCTTACTCTGGCTGAGGATAGTCTTAACTTCTGATGCTTTTTCTTCACTTCCCAAGTACTGGGTTTACATAGGTGTACACTGTTGTGCTTGGCTCTGATTCATTCCTGATAATTTAAAATTCATATGTTGTTTAAGTAGAGAGAACCAGTACTTTTATTATTATTACTGTTTCTTGGTATGTATTTGAGTGGTTGTATTAGTATGTTGCTGTTGATGGCATGCAGGATATATAGATTAATATGACAGGCAGAATCTGTGTTCTCATGGAGCTGTTCCTAGTGGGAAGACTCAACATCAAATGAGAAAATAACTTGTGAACTGCTGAGAATTTTAAGAGGAAGTGACTGAGTAGATACTTTGGTAAGGGAAGTCAAGAGAGGCTTCTTTGCAACATTGAGTCTGGGACTTAACTGACCAAAAGGAACACGGCTTGTTGCACTAAGAAACTGGGAATGTGTGTAGCTCAGAGCTCTGGGTTCAATCCCCATTACCACAAAAACTCAAGACAAAACCTGGGAGGAAGAAAGGATAAGTTTTAGTGTAAAAAGATTTTAGTTTCTAAGTTATTCCAGTGGAGGACTGGTGAGAAAAAACAGTGATGCTTTGTTTGGAGCTTTGATAACCAAAGATAAGGTATTTGGTTATCTTTTGGCCTTATTTCAGGTAGCTCTAGGAAAGGATTTGACAGATTGGATTTAGGGCAGGGGAGTGGTTAGGGGAAATGATTTGTTTTAGATATTATCCAGTAACATTGGACATTTCTGTACCTTACCATTTGAGTGGTCTGTTTTTTTCCTCTAGATAATCACCAGATAATTTAACTTACATCATCAAACTGGGGATAATAGTGCATTAAACAATGTAGTGAATTAACTACATAGTAAGCACATTGTAAGCTCTTTTAAAAATATTTTTATTTGTAGGATTATAATATATCATTTTCCTTTTCTCATCCTCTTTTTCAAATACATGGCCTTTTTGTTATGTATGCATGAGACGGGGAGGAGGGAGGGAAGAGGGTTCCTAAATATCAGATACATCCTGTTCAATCCATATGTTACCTGTACATTTTATCCATTATTCAATGGTCAGCACTGAGCATATACATAGTAAGCGCATAATAAAAACTAATGGCTGCCTGAAGTGATGACAGAGATGGACTGATCTCTGTGAGTTTGAGGCCAGCCAAGGATACAGAGTGAGACCCTATTTCATCCCCCCCCCCAAAAAAAACCCACCCCATCATAATTGCTGCTATTTTATTGTCCCTTACCTCCAGACCTAAGATAGTGATAATCAGTTATTGTAACTTTTTCGACCTGGAGTATAGAAGTAGTACACACACACACACACACACACACACACACACACACACACACACACAAATGCATATGTATATAAGTACAGTTTACAATAGTATATTTAATACTGTCATATAATTAAGAAAAGCATATATAGCCACCAAATAAACTTAATTCTATTTAGTTCTTTTCTGTGAAGAAATCACTTATACTGGTAAACATATGTTTTTATGGGGCTTTATAGTAATGTTAGTTCCATGCTAGTAATAATTAATTTCTGTACATAAAGAATTTGTACTTAGATTCATTTTATTCATTATAAGTATTAAGTGTCTTCCTTAAAGCAGACTATGTTGCCAGGTAATATGAAAAGTAACCTGGTATACTGTGAAATTACTCTAAATAAACTGTTAAGTGTTAGGATTCTAGAGTCTAAACATTTACCAAGATTCGCTTTAGAGTACCATTAATGCTCATATCTCTTTTGAATAATCCTAAGCACCCTTTGAAATAAATTTCATACTTTGCTTTGGGAATGTCTATGTTGGTTTCTGTTTCTCTTTTGAGACCGGGTTTATCTATGCAAGTTATAGAAAAAAGTTGACTAGCATACAGTCCTATTTAGTTCTTTCTGTTGTTTCTTTGAGACGGCTCTCATGTAGCCCAGTCTGTCCTCACTCATTATGTACTCAGGATGGCGTTCTGAATTCTCTTGCCTCATCCTCCCAAGTGCTGAGAATGAGTGTGTTAACAGAAACACTCCATTGATACAACACATAATAGAATTGTGAAGAGTGTAATTTTCATCTCTTTGGTCATCACTGTGTACTGCAGAAAACATTATACTTCTGACTGGGGTTTTCCCATTTGCTGCTGTCTTCCTCTTCTTTGAACTACTTGACAAAAGCCATTGTTTCCTATCCTTTCTAAGTAGCAGCTACTATAGGGGCCAGTAGACACCTTGGCTCTGTGGGGTTTTGGCTTTTGATAGGTAGTGTCAATCTTTTAACTCAGGGCCTGGCACGTGTTGGACCAACATTTTGCCCTTGTGCTACATCCTCACCCTGTGTCTGTGTTCTCTACTTTAATCCAGATAGTCTTCAGGTAGTAAGGTGAAGGTAAAGATTCTCTTTGTCTCAAATTAGCAGTGAGAATAAACAGACATTTTGATGGTTAGCAGAGAAAATTGAAAGCAAAGTTTATGGAGAATTAGTATTATAACTAAGAAGAGCTGATGGAACCATGTTCCTCAGTTATAAAAGATGTGCAACCATGTGATTGTTTTAAGGACCTTTGCTATGTGAAACACTTAAATGCCTTGTTACATTTTTAAATTTAATTTTCTTTCAGCCATCTTTAAATCCTGAATATGAGAGAGAACCAAATCAGAATAAATCTTTAGCTGCGGGTGTATGGGGTAAGTAATTTTTTACCTATTTTTTTGAGGGACAGAATATATTGTATTTGTAGGTTGCCTTTTTAAAAAGTATAAAATAGGATACTCTTTAATAACTGCATCTGATTTGCTAAGATACAGAAGTAATACCTTTTAAAGAAAGGAATTTGGGTATAAATTTTATTTGAGATACTTAATTTACACATGCTAGTGACATTCAGTATTTGATCTTTTTTGAGAATGATTCCAGGTTAATGCAGTTTTGAGAGCAGTCTTGATAATCTCAAATAATTCAATATATAGTTTAAATTTTAGTTTTTTTATCATTGAAATTTGTCTAAGTGGGAAAATAAGTACTTCTAGTTAATGTGTGTAGACTATTAAACTAATTGTATAGATTTTCCTTTGATTAGCCCATATTTGAAATTTGATTTTTAAGCTTACTGAGTTTCTGGTAAATAACTCCCTTTAAAACTGCTGAGTTGAATTTGATAAGATCTTACAGAAGAAACTGCACTCATAGTACAAATTAGAAAGTTTTTAAAAGATTCAAGTGAAGTTTAAAATAATGGAAAATTCATAAGATTTCTGAAAAATAAACTTGAATTGGTACCAAATTAAAAATGTTATCCTTTTAAAACACATGTTCATTTGTAATTTTTTAATTGAAAACCAACAGCCTACTAAAACTAAAGGATTGTGGCTTATGGTAGCATGCTAGTCCTAATGATAATGGCATTATTTTAAACTTTGCCACTTCCTGTGCTGGTCTTAATTGTATTTATGGAGTGAAACTGGGGAATTATTTTGTTTTCTTTTGATCTCCCTTTTTATTTAATGGCTTTTGAGGGTGGGGGAGGGGGTGGTCAGACCTTTTTGTTAGAACCATGTGAATGGCATTGTTTTTTCTGTATTGCAAATTAGTATTTCTACCACTCTCCCCAGGCCTACACGCCCAGACACACACATACCCAACCAAAAAAATCTCCCAAGCTCCTCTCTTAGGTATGTTTCCTTATTATTCAGTTTTTCTGGGAACAACTGATTGCATAAGAATATAGAATCTCCTGAAAAGTGTTAAATAGAATCTCTAAGAAATTAGGGATAATTTGGATTCTAGTGGAATGGAAGTAAAATTTAAAAGTCAAGAATGTCAGCATTTGTCATACAAACTATAAGATATACTAATGTGGTATGGTCCTTGGTTGACTTAATCTTAGAAATGATTTAAAGACAAAGACAGTTATGAAAACTAGACTAAAATGTATTAATATAAAGATTTTGGTTCTGCTGTTTTCAGAGTTGATTTAAGGATTTTGAATACTAGTTGAAAATATATTTAAATGGGAGGTAAATTATTTGTTTAGGTAAAGTAAGATATGTGTCTGCATTAAAAACAAAACAAAAGGTTAATTGTGGAATGGTTAATTGTTAAATTCAAGTACTTCCCATAGAAATACAATGAAACTGTTCATTGTATCACACTTCACTATTCCTTTCTTATTTTACCCCCTGGGTTCCCAAGTATGCTTTTCCTCATAGCAACATTTAGAATAGCTATCTATGTTCCCGAGGAAGATGAGAGGATTTTAGCAAAGACTTCAGTAGAACTTTTCTAGTGATACTTCCAGGTAAGCAAACATTTACTAACAAAAATTTAGTATGTAAAACAAGAAAAATTTGTTTCCCAGACTATGACTTTGTCACTCTACATGAGCCTATTTGTAACATAATACTCCAACTTAAGAAAATGGCTTAAGAGAAATTAATTAAGCCACTTAAAATAAAGTCATTACTTAAGTTTATTTTTACTTAGGATTTAGCTGGCTTTATTGGTAACACCTTTTACCAACCTCTATATACCTAGGACTTCAATACTATTTTTGTCTTAACCAGGATCACTCACAGCTGTTTGGTACAAAAGATTAATGACTATTAAGAAATCTCTGTGTTTTTAATAACATAATGCTAAAATAGCATTTTAGGATACTTGGCTGTGAGTAACTGAGAATTTTAAAATAATTATGTTTTTTAATTTGGAGGTTGAGGAAAAAGAGAAGGAAAGATGAGTGTTTATGTATGTGTAAGAAATCAAGGACACAGTGGCTATCGATAGACTTGGAAATTTTCAGAAGTACTAATAGACTGTGCTCTATGCATACCACCATGATTGTTGTAACAGTCAGTGTTAAGATATGAAGTTATTCAAGAATAATGTTTTAATTACTGTAGTTTTCTGGTCAGCATTTATATTTGTGTGTATTTGATGATACGATAACCTTCTGGGTTTTGCTCATAGCTGATAGAGTACTTTTTAGTATAAGGTACATTATTAAGATATTTTTGTTTACCTTCTAAACCAGAGCAAAGTGACCAATCCCCCACTATTAACCTCCTTCCCCAAATTTTTGTTAGCTAGAGAACTGTACCTTCGCTAGCTTGAACCGTACAGGTTGAGAAATGAAATTAACACTAAATGAAGTATAATGTATTGAAAACCTGTAAAGTCTTTGAGAAACTAGATTAAGAGTATTGTGATAGATTGTTTTGTTTGAGTATTGATTGAAATACATTTATTTACTATCTGTCTTGTGTAAAAACAGTAAGAAAAAAATTAGCATCATAAGGGGAAGGCAGCACTTTTTAAGACTGAGTTGGATAAATTAATGGAGTATGAGTAGACAGCTTGAGGAAAATCTTCAGTCAGGAACATGACTTGCTTAGGTGGGTGTGGTGGTACACACTTATAATCCTAATACTCAGGAAGCACAGATAGAAAGAGGTTTTCTGCTTTGGCTCTGACCTCGTGGGTGGTTTTTAACTCTACAACTGGCTCTGTGTTTCTTATTTAACAATCAGGATACATCTACAATTGGCACAAGAGACATTGAGGTTGCTTATCATAGGAGTTGTTTATATTTGCAAAGCCCTTCCTTCCCATCTCCCCCCATCCACCTTAAGGCAGGGTCTTTTTTCTTTTCTTTTTTAAAGATTTATTTTATTATATCATCCTGTGTGAGGTAATCCAAACCCAGAAGGACAAACATGGTATGTACTCACTCATTAGTGGATTCTAGATATAAAGCAAAGAACAATCAGACTGCAACCCACAGAACCAGGGAGGCTATATATAGCATAGGGGACCTTAGGATGACTGTGGCTTATAATTAAGTTTTGGTTTTATTCAATTACTGGGCAAGCCTCAATGAAACATTTCACTATTAGGATAAGAATTTATACTGTATCAAGATGATAGTAGAAAAATAAATTAATTTAAAAGAAGATTTATTTTGTTAATGTATATAGTATTCTGCTTGCAGATCAGAAGAGGGTGCCAGATCTCATTACAGATAGTTGTGAGTCACCATGTGGTTGCTGGGAATTGAACTCAGGACCTCTGGAAGAGCAGTCAGTGTTCTTAACCACTGAGCCATCTCTCTAGCCCGAGGCAAGGTCTTAATGATCGTGAATTCTGACCTTCCTGCCTGTATTTGCCATTACAAGTGGCTTGTAAAGTATCTTTAAACCTGTCCTGTATATGAATAAAGCAGGAGACCTCATAAAGGAAAGGCACTGTGTCTGTTGATAATACTAATGTAAAATTAACAGTGGTAACTTATTTGATTAAAATATCTGTAGATCAAAACACATTTTTAAAATAAGAACATTCAAACAAGCAAAATACAGTGTCTTTTTTTTTTTTTTTTTGGTTTTTTGAGACAGGATTTCTCTGTGTATGTAGTCTTGCGCCTTTCCTGGAACTCATTCTGTAGACCAGGCTGGCCTCAAACTCACAGAGATCCACTTGGCTCTGCCTCCCGGAGTGCTGGGATTAAAGGCGTGCGCCACCACCGCCCGGCTGTCTATGCTTTTTTAGAAATGATTTTTAGCAGATTGTTTTTCTCTGTCAAAATAAGTGTTCACGATAGGAAATTGGTTAACTGAAAACTATAATGAAAGACAGAAAAGGAGATTGAATCAGTGAATTGAGGTGTTCAAGCTCTGTAGCCAGGTTGTTCTCAAATGTTCAATATTCCTGTCTCAGCTACCTGTGTCCTTTTTATTATTTGTAGCAATATTCTAATTTTTCTCTGAAAAGCCAGTTTTCACCCTACCAGTGATTTTGATTTATGAAATTTAAAAGCTAATTCTTGCATTGGTAGGTAGAAGGGAGGACACACGTGACAAGACAACAATAAAAGTCACTTGCTCTAAGATATTTAGGAGGCTAGGAGGAAATAATATGAACATTTAAAACATTTAGCTTTAGAGTTCTTGAATGGAGTTCATTAACAGTTGACAAAGATCTGAGATAGTATGTCATTCTAAAAACATATACTTACAAAGATGTATAAGAATTGAGAAATAATCTAAAGAGACAAATAATCAAACAGTGTAAAGTGAATGTAAGTTAAGTGTACAGATTAGTTTGCCTGTCACTTATATTACTTATAGGTCATTTTTGCAATAAGAGCACCCCTCTCTCTCTGGGACTGTTTGACATGGGGTCTTACTTTGTAGCCCAGGTTTGGTCCAAACTTGGCTACCAAGGCCAGAAGAGAATGTTGGGTTTCTTGCTTTGTCATTTTTTGTTAATTATTATTTAACATTATTTGTTGGAGATGGGTTATCTCACTCAACCTGGCAGTCAGTAAGAACTAGTGGTCCTCCTACTCTGCTCCCCACAGTGATGGGATCACAGGTACACGTGGGGCCACACCAGCTTTCACGTAGGTGTTAGGGATTTCAGCTTTGGTCTTTATGATTGCACAGTGAATACTCCGACCCCCTGAGCCATCTTTCCAATCCCTAAGAAAACTTGCTTCAAAAATGGTATTTGTTTATTATTTTGTAGTTGTGTATTTACAAATGGCAGTGGCATGTGTTTAGGGATCAGAGGACAACTTGTGGAAGTCATTTCTCTTTCCAACATGTTGATCCTTGGGGATTGAACTCAGTTTGTCAGGTGTGCTGACAAGTGTCCTTACCTGCTGAGCTATCTCACTGGCCTCAAAATTTCCTTAACTGTGCAACTTCTGTATCGTTTATTCAGAATAGCTTTATAGGATATAGATGTCTTTACATGTTTCTCTTATAATTTTTTCTTTTCTTCTCTTACATGTTAATGTTAAGTTCTAGGAAAAGTGTAGTTTTTGAGTTATTACTGTGTTGAAAATAGCATACGCCTTTTCTGTATATTTTGTATAAGTTAAATATCAAAAATTTGTAGTAATTATGAGAGAAGACTGCATCTTAATAAGTGAAAGACCAACTTCTATAAAGCTGTACAATAAATAAGGTTAGAGCTACTTGGAAGTTAGTATTAGAGTTTGACAAGCATGTACAAATCCTATTTTCCTGCATCATGATACTTTAAATGCTCAGAGCATAACACAATATTTGCTTTTTTTCCTTCTAATTCCCTATCGTCTTTCTTCTGGTACTTTTGTGATCTCTTTTGCTGCTTATTCTTCTGAGAGTGATTTCTTAGGCTTCACCTTTCTTCTTTATAGGGCATTCCATCATTCTTTGCACTGAGGACCTCATTGAAGAAACAGCCAGAATATTTCTTGCTTCAAGGAATCCAATTTTAGGAAAGGTGACATTTGTAGTCAGAATCAACTTGAAGCTCAAAGAAACAAACAACTTATCAATCTACTTTCTGTCTTCTCTGCCTCCTCCTCTCCTGTTCTTATTCCACACCCCCTTTTCCATTTAGGGGTCTGAGAATGTAATGCAGGCTGATGTGGACCTTCTCAAATCCTTGTTTCTACTTTTAAAAATCATTGATTAATATATTAAATTGTGTTTCTTCCTGTCTTCAGCCTGTGTCAAACCCATTTTCTTGGTGTTTAAACACATAGACTAGGTTGTGACTTTTGCTTGGAAAAATTCTTTCCTTCTTCTGCCATATCTTGCTATTTTCATTTTACGTCATTGCTTCTGAGAGTCCATGGGTCAGACTAAATCATTCTCAGCTGTTGTATTTCCCTGTGCACATTCTAAACTGAAACATCCCTTCATGTCTCCATCTAGCATTGTGTATAGGAGTGTATCCGTCCTGCTGACACCCATTACAGGAACTTCTTCCTAGACAGCGTTTCTTTGTGTAACAGTCCTAGCTGCCCTCAACTCTGTAGACCAGCCTGGCCTTGAACACAGAAGTCCGCCTGCGTCTGCCTCCCAAGTGCTGGGATTAAAGGCGTGTGCCACCACCACCCAGCCCATTACAGTAATTTAACATAGAAGAATCGATGAGGGAAGGAAGATGAACTTAGTTGCTTAGCCATATTGAAATCATTAGTCATATTTAATTGTGGTATACTGTTTCAAAGCCTGATGTCTGCGATGATACCTTTAAAATTACCTTTTGTATTTTGTAAACATCAGTTATGCCTCAGATTCCTTGCTGTTATTTAAAGGCTAAGATAATTGTCTTATATTTAATTTTAACTCCTCCTCCCCTTTGAAAATCTGAATCCTAACCACTGGACTATCAGGGATTCTCCTCCCCCTGTTTGGAGATGAGATCATACTATGTTCCTGAAGACGTTTTTGGTCCTCCTAGGCACAAGCAATCTCCCATCTCCTTTTTTTAAGTGCTAGACACTATAGGTGCCATCATGACTGTCTTTAAGGAACTTTTTTGTTAGGAGGAATCGAGCAGGGTCTCAGTTTTAGCACAAGCAGGCCTCATACTCCTTATCCTCTTGCCTTGGCTGCCATATCCTTGGGTTTTTATTAATTTTTATTATATTTTCATTATAAACCACTAACAGTAGAATGGTGTCCTTCATTGTTCTCTAGTTGAGATCTTCATCCCTATGTTTGGTTTCCTTGACTTCATTGTATAATAAAATCTTCAGTAAAATTATACATTGATGACATACTATGTTCTTATGTGCTTGAAGTTTCTTTCTTTTCTTTTTTTAAAAGCCTTTTAGATACCAATACATTGGATATTTTCCCTAGTAATTCAACATATATTTAAATTTTGGTATGGTAACCCTGTTTTCATTTTGTCCTAAGTTCTCATTCTTTATCTGTCAGTATGGCAGTAGATAGTAAATCAGTTTTATCTTGGAGAGTTTGAAGTACTCATAGTGTGTCATCCCGTCACCCCCATCCCCAAGGCACGGTTTCTCTGTGTAGTTTTGGTGCCTGTCCTGGATTTCGCTAGCCCAGGCTAGCCTCAAATTCACAGAGATCCGCCTGGCTCTGCCTCCCAGGTGCTGGGATTAAAAGCGTGCGCCACCACCGCAGCCGCCACCACCACCTGGCTGATAGTTTTGTTAAGCTGATCTAGTAGTTTAGAGCCAGGCCATCAGCACAAGTATCTATCCATCTTACCAGTTAATAAAGTATGCCATTAATATCCTGAGCTAATTTAAATTTAGAAATTTTCAGAGATTTTGATCTGAGTTAGCTATTGTAAAATTTCTAATTATGAAACTGTTGCTTTCAGAATTTTTTGTAAGGCATGAAGGATATACTTTATTGTGACAATATAGATATGTGTAATACCTGTTTGATTATACTTACAAACTGATTAAATTCCAGCGAAAAATTAATATTTCCATCAAACACAGTAGTCTTAAAACGTCTTCATTTAGCAGTTATTCCCAGTACTGACTTCAGAAAAGTGACTTCACATGATGCCTTAAGTTACATTAATATGGACTGTAAATATTTGAATGAAAGATAATTTTTATTTTTAACTAATAGTTGGATCTAATAGACATTTAGAAGTATTGGGATTGTGGGTCCTCACTCACTGATTATAAATTTGTTAGTATAATGAAAGGATTGGAAAAAAATAGGAAATTTTGACTTTAAGACTGGCTTAAGGGAAACTAGAACTGTCATATTAAAATAAAAACTTTTTAGTTTTTTTAAATAAGTGAAGAATGTATAGATATAATTCTTGTTTTCCAATTACATCTTAGCCTGTGGTCTTCTGTATTAGTAGGCATTGCTCAAACTCTTATGTTTCATAAGGTTATGTTGACTTTACTCACTTAGATTATTTTGCCCCAAACCAGCTGATACTATTTTTTAAAATGCAGTTAAGGTTTCGATGGGATCATTTATCCTAAAATTTGATATTGTATATAACACATGCTTGTGCTTTATTTATGCAGAATATCCCCCGAATCCTAAATCTAGAGCTCCAAGAATGCTGGTCATTAAGAAAGGTAATACAAAAGACTTACAGCTCTCTGGATTCCCAGTAGCAGGAAACCTTCCGTCACAGCCAGTTAAGAATGGAACTGGTCCGAGTGTTTATAAAGGCCTAGTCCCCAAACCTGCTGTTCCACCTACAAAAGTAAGTCCTGTGTTTAAGCCAAATTTGTTACAGATAGATGTCCCATTTGTGAAGTGGCACTCCAAACTCAGTTATTCTCTGAACCTTGACCAGTTGCTGTTTTTTTGTAGTAGTCTCCATCTGGTATAAGAAGAAGCTTCGTATACATATAAACTATTTTACTTTAGGAGCAGAGAAAATTAAATTTTTATAATTTCTGCTCTACTGGATGCACTAGGATTTATTTGCTTGGTACATGTATTATTATACTGTTTACTTGGTCCTCAGTTTTAAGTTTTTGAAATGCTCATGAGTTTTATTATAAGACAAAAAAAATCTCTTAACTCTTAAAAATTTTTAAAATAAGAGTGTGATTTCGAGCTGGAGAGATGGCTCAGAAGTTAAGATCATTAGCTGCTCTTCCAGAGGTTCTCAGTTCAATTCCCAGCAACCACATGGTGGCTCACAACCATCTGTAATGAGATCTGGTGCCCTCTTCTGGACTGTATTCATATATGCTGTATATATAATAAATAAATAAATCTTAAAAAATTTACTTTAAAAAAAGTGATTTCGATTTAAAAAATTACTGTATTAGTTTAAAAATCACATTATTTTGTGTGTAGGTGTGTGTGTGTGTGTGTGTGTGTGTGTGTGTGTGTGTGTGTGTGTGTGCGCGTGCGCGCGCGCGCTACAATGCACAGGTGAAGGTTAGAGAAAAACTTAAAATTTTTGAGACAAGGTCTCTATGAAACTCTGGCTGGCTTAGACTCATTGTGTAGAGCAACCTGGCCTCAAATTTACAGAGATCCACTTGTTTCTTCCTCCAGAGTGCTGGGATTAAAAGCATGTGCCAGCACACCCGAGTTCCCTTTACTATTTTAAATCACGTGTGTGAGTATGTGTGTGTGTGTGTGTGGCTATGTGCAGGGACCTGAAGAGGTCAGAGTTGTTTCAGGTGATTGTGAGCCACCTAACTTTGGTGTTGGGAGCTGAACTTGGATTGTCTGCAAGAGCTGCTGAGCCATCTCTCAGCCCCAAATTTAGATGTTTTTATTGCATATTAAACCTCTGTTTTATTTGTAGAAAAAGATAGAGCCATATGTTGGGGTTCATACCTGTAATCCTAGCACTGAAGGGCCTGATAATGAGGATAGTGACTTCTAGGCTAGCTCCTGGGCTGAGTAGATAGATATTGTTTCTATAAAACAACAACAGAACCCGGTAATAAAATAGAAGTCATGAAGGCCAAAGAAGCGTGGAGAGGTGGCGAAAGTAGTGTGAGAGAACTCTTGTGAGCCAGATGTGGTCATTATTTAGTGTGCTCACTTTTCCCTGTTTTCAGGAGTTTGTTTTGGTAACTATTGATTCTGGTGTGTTTTTTTAGCCTACACAATGGAAAAGCCAAACTAAAGAAAACAAAGTTGGGACTTCTTTTCCTCATGAATCTACATATGGTGTTGGAAACTTTAATACTTTCAAGTCTACCGCTAAGAGTATTAGTCCATCAACAAATTCAGTGAAAGAGGTAGGTCACTGAACATTGCTTGAGAAATGTAATCCCCCTTCCCACCCTAAGACAGGGTTTTACTTGGGTAGCCTTGGCTGTTCTGGAACTCACCCCTGCCTCTGCCTTCCAAGTACTGGGATTAAAGGTGTGTGTCACCAACCCCTGGCTGAGGAATGTACTATATTTAAAAGTAAAGACCAGGGTATTATTGTGTGGCCCAGGTTAGTCTGGAGCCTCTTTTCATAAATGACCATTCTTCCTTAGCTTCCTGACATAGGTTGTGCTGTGATGCCCACTTGCTAAATCCTGATAGTTTAACAATTTATTAAATGCATAGACTTATTAAAGATGAGGTGCTTTAATTTTTTTTTAGTGAATTTAGTTCAGACACGTTAAAATAATTGTAGTTTATTTGATGCTTGTGGGATTTTTCACTGTAGAATTAAATCTTGGCTATGAAGGAAAGGAGAATTTGTACAGTTTTGTTCTGGGCATAATGGACATTTTATTAGTAGTAACAGTAAATTAAGAGAAGAGGAAAGAAAAGTATATGTGAGTATGTGGTTCCCCAAGTCGTTTTATTTTGTAAAATCAGTAGGGAGTTTCTTGACTAATCTAGGATTAAAGATACCTCTGCCGTTGGACTAAAAGTTGTTTTAGGTTCCATATTGGAATATCAAAACCATGTATAATTTATGTCCTCATCTGTAGAATTTTCACGTTAAAATGGGACCAGTGTTTCTAAACTGGTTTATTGTTCTTTAATTCTAATACACACTTCAGTGTCAACAATTAAGCCTTGTGATTTATTTTTGTGGACTAAAAAGTTGCTATTACACAGTTCTAACGTTCAGATTATGTTTATTTTCTACTGCTTAAACATCAAGAGAAAAAAAAATGAAAAGTCACTATTTTTCCCCCTCTTCCTCTCACAGAAATCTCTGGGGAAATCCAATGCAACGATATCCTATTGCATAAATGATTATGAAATCTTATTGGAGGTGTTTCAGAACCCTAGCACTCTGTAGCATGTCCAGAAAAATTGCTTTTTATGTGCTGTGTAAATATTTAAAGTCAATAAATTCCTGATTTTGTGTATTTAAGTTTTATGTTTTGTTTTAAGTTCTGTTTGTTATCTGACCTTTATTACACCTGAAATAAGAAAGTTCTTAAGCTAACCCATTTAGATAACAGTTTACTGTGATCTATACTTTGAAATCAGTTTCACCTTATAAAATAAGTGTATGATGAAAAGCTATGATAATTGTGAACTTTATTTTTACATTGATTATCTAGTTACATGTTTACTAGTATTTTTGAATTTCCCATTAGTGTAATCGTTCAAATTCTTCCTCGCCTGTTGACAAACTTAATCAGCAGCCTCGTTTAACTAAACTGACACGAATGCGCAGTGATAAGAAGAGCGAGTTTTTGAAAGCATTGAAAAGGGACAGAGTAGAAGAGGAACATGAAGATGAAAGCCATGCTGGCTCAGAGAAGGTAATTGAAATTGTAGTGATTCTTGATTTGACATGAATGTACTTTTAAACTAGGTGGGTAAATATTTAGAACCTTGATAAGCTCCAATTAAAACTTGATCTTTGATTTTCCTCCTGCTAAGCCCATGCCAGCAGGTTCCTGTCTTCTTTGTGGGAATATTTGAGGGTCTTATATAGTCCAGACTGATCTTTAACTCTGTATAGTTGAGGATAACCTTGAACTTCTTATTCTCCTGCCCCCACCTCTGAAAAGCTGGGCACCAACACACCTGCTTTGGGCAGAAGTATTTGTGATGGTACCTAACATTGATGTTAGAGTCCAGGTCGGCTCTGTACATTGTTTCAGATGTGCTTGACTTCGTTGTCACTGCTGTTCTGTGTAGTCACTGAATTCCTTAGCCGGATTAGAAATGAGCTCTGCTTTCTTAGCTTGATTCAGTTTTGAGGAGCTCTAGCAGGAAATGGAAAAGGCAGCTAGTGAGATCAGAGCCTCTAATCCCCTGGTTCCCTTTCTGTGTGCATCTTCAACAGGCTGGTTCCTTGACTCCCCCTCATTGATGATCTCTGTGGTGTCTTCCCCTTTTTCTTCATACCTATTGGTGGCAGCAGCTTTATAGATACTTAACCAATCTGGCCTCCATCCTTAGGAGTGCTCTTCTATACACACAGTTGTAAATAAGCCTTCAATAAACCTATTTTGAAATTGTAGTAAAAAATTTCATCTCCCCATAAAGAAAGCTAGCTAGCTTTTTTTCTGAAACTTCTCATTTTGTATTTTTCATTTTCTATGCAAAAATACATGGATTTAGTTGTTTTATCTTTTTTGGGGGGGGGGACACACGGATGGACAGACAGGGTCTTAAGTAAGTAGTCTAGGCTGACATGTAATTGTTGATCCTTTGCCTCCCAGTCAGATGCTGAAATTACAGGTGTGCAAGACCATGCCTGGACACAAATCTATCCTTTTTTAAAAAGGTGGTACATGCCTATAATTCTCTGTAGACTGGAGCAGGAGGATTGATGCAATACTGTGTCCAGCAGGGACTACATAACAAGTACCAGCTGGATAATTATTCCTTTTTCTTTTCTTTCATCTTTATCTTTTTGGTCTTAGGTATTTTTTTTTTTGTGAGAATACCTTTGAAATTTAATGATGAATAATTTAGATTTATGTATTTTTCATGAAATTCTAGATAGATTCTTTTGTTGTCAGTAACTGTTCTTTAGAACTCACTCTTTATTTTTTAAACTCCCTAAAATTCAGGATGACGACTCATTTAATTTGCATAACAGCAATAGTACTCACCAAGAAAGAGATATAAACAGAAACTTTGATGAAAATGAAATTCCACAAGAGAACGGCAATGCTTCAGTGATTTCTCAACAGATCATTCGTTCTTCAACCTTTCCACAAACTGATGTTCTTTCCAGTTCACTTGAGGCAGAACACAGGTTAGTAATTATTTCTACTTTTTAGTCAACATTGTCTCTGTTCAAGATTTTATCAAGTTGAAGTGATTGATAGCTTATTTTTGTGATGCTGGGTACTGGATCTAGGTTCTCACTTGTTACTATACATGTGCTATAATCTTAATCCTATATTTATTTTTCTTTTTTTCCTTTTTGGAGCTGAGGATTGAACCCAGGGCCTTGCGCTTGCTAGGCAAGTGCTCTACCACTAAACTAAATCCCCAACCCCTTTTTTTTTCCTTTTTTAATACTGGATCTTACCATATAACCTTGGCCAGCCTGGAATTTAGTATGTAGGCCAGGCTGGCCTTAAACTATGCCTGGCACTGCCTTTTGAGTGCTGGGATTAAAGGTGTGTGCTACCACACCTAACCCTAACTTGTTTGCTTTTTAACATGTTTATTAAAAATAAGGTTGACTGTCTTCTAAATGGGCAGATGATTTTTATTGCATTTACAGTTGTGTTTCCCTTGTAGTTTAATCATTTCACCCTGACATATATAATCACTGATCTGTTTTCTATATGGAGTTGATTTAGGATTTCATGCTGGGTTTGATTAAGCCTATTTTCATTCCTGTTTTAGAGTATGCCAGTACTTTGTTCTTTTTTTTTTTTTTTTTTTTTTTTTTTATTGCTCAGTAGTATATTGTATGGTTGCATGACTTTATATTCATTTTAAAGATTCATTTTATGTGTTTATTGTTTGCTTACATTTATGTCTGTACCACCACATGTATACCTGGTACCTACGGAGGCCAGAAGAGGGCATCAGATACCCTGGAATTGGAATTACAGATGGTTTGTGAGCTGCCATGTAGATACTAGGAATCGAGCCCTGGTTTTCTGAAAGAGTAGCTAGTAGTCTCAACTGCTTAACATCTTTCTTTTCCCCCACTTCTTAAGTATTACAAATAATGCCTTTATAGGCATTCATGTATAAGGTGGTTTTTGTTGTTGTTGTTTTGTTTTGTTTTTGTGAACATTAAGAAAACGTTTCTTTAGGGATGCTTACCTTATAGGGCTTCTGCCTAATCAATGAGATAGATTATATGTAGAGAAATGAAAATAATGACTGGTACAGGGTGAGGTATATTAACTATATTCATAGGAAGATATTGATGGGAGATTGAAAATGAGAATCTATGTAAATGCTATTAATAGCAGAATTTCACATCCTGTATAATACTGGGTAGGAATTTATAAAAACTAAGCACATCCAATTATATTAATGTGGAACAGTCTCTACATGGGTGCAAGTTACATGTTAGTAATACTGTATTGGGTATTATCCCAGTATGTAAAGGGAAAATGAAAAGTGCCCATTTGAATTAATGAAAACTTATATTTGTATGAACATATATGCACATATAGAAATGAATGTATATAGGCAGTTTCTTTTTAAAAGATTATATGTACTTGTATTTTTTCATTGACTATTTCTCACAGAGGAGTCAAGACAGATGTTGATTATTCAGTGTCTCAAAGTCAGTAAATTGTGTAGTTAACATTTAAATCTAGGAAATCTAATCCTAGAGCAAATAAATTATGGTCATTCTTAACCTCTTTTTGTTTGTGGGGTGAGTTAGGGATTGAACCTGTCCTGCTAGAAAAGCTTTCAACCACCGAGTCCTACAACTTAAAACCATAAAACATTCTTTAAGCTTACAAAGTGACATTTAGATTTCTTTTAGTTTACTTGTAGACTTCAAGTTTAATTTCTTTATAAAAATGTGATTTCATATGTGAAAAAAGATACCATAGCTTCAGTTTTCACTTAACTTTATTTGCAGTTCATAAGTACATGTAACCTTATAGTGGATGCATTTACCAGTAATGAACAATAGTTTCTAGAGATAATTCCCTTTTGTTTTGTATTAAATAATCATGTATTAAATAATCCAGCTGGAGAGTTAAGAATACTTGTTCCCTTCGCCATTTCTTTTAGTGTTGTTGATTGAACACAGGGCATCACAAATGTCTTTCAGTTTTTATAAATAAAAGAAAGATAAATGGTCGTAGCAAAAGCACGGAGTTCTGTTATATTAGTTCTTGAGCTTCAGATTAGGTGATGTTGAAAGATTAGGGTAAGGAGAAATGCCAAGTGTAAGGGCAGCCATCTATGTTACAGTCAAGACAGTGTATCAGAAAAGCCAGTGGATGGAAATCAAAGAAATAATTAATGCTGACTCCACTGTATTGGTTTTGAGGCAATAGTTCAGTGTGGAACATACTAATTCTGCAGGCAGAATACTAAAATTCTTTTTCTTTGCTGTGAGGTAAGCAAATTCTTGTACTTAAGTGACACTAACATGCTACTCATATTTAATGAGTAGCATGTTAAGTACTATTCAGATCTCTTGAGTACTAACATATTCTTTGAGATTTCGAAAAAAATGCATGAAATTGATAACACCATGATATGTAATAGATACAAGTTGAAAGATGTGCAAATAGAAATAACAAATATTTAAGGAGTACAATTAAATACCAATTAATTAAGATAAGTGTCTTTAAAAAACACAGAAACTTCAAAGCTTTATGTGCAGCATGCTTGTCTAACAAGTCAAATGGTTAGTTCTCTGCTAGTCTTTTCTTAGCTCTGTTTTTCCTAAAAATGGAAGTGTAAAGTGTTATTTTTCATTATATAGTTCTATGTTGATAACTTTGAAAAATCATTTTTCTGTTATTTTCTAACATAATGCCTCTTTTCAGAATGAATTGTGTATTGAGGATAGTGAATATCATACACCCAAGACATTGGTAGAAGAATAAATTGTAAAATGCAAGATAGGGCATGCTTCTGCAGCGAAAACGTAATGAGCAGTTGAGAATATATTGGATTATGATGGCATTGAAAAAGAAAAATGGCTTTATCGCTATTAGTACAAGGGCTTGCCTTTTTTTTTTTTTGGAATCTCCTATTGGAAGTTTCCAGCATAGAGAACCTTGACCTTGAAGATTAAGCAGTCAAGCAATTCATTCTTATTTACTACTAAATACTGTTTCCTTGCTCAGTTACTCATTTTTAAGAAAATAAAGTCTATTTGTATCTTGGGGACTGTGTAGCAGCAGACTGTGAATTGTGTTTTCTTGTATATAGTATTAAGGGAATAGTAGCATTACCCAGGTGAAGCTCTAAATTAAAATTACTTTTCCTCTTTTCAGATTATTAAAGGAGATGGGCTGGCAGGAAGACAGTGAAAATGATGAAACATGTGCTCCCTTAACTGAGGATGAAATGAGAGAATTCCAAGTTATTAGTGAACAGGTAAGGAGACCTAAGCCTTTTAGATTCACTCTTAAAAACAGCCCTTCCTTAAGTAGAACAACCGAATTATGAGTAAACATCATGGTGGTAGGAGCAGCCTAATAGTTAATTATTTGTTTTAGGAATTTACTAGCCGCCGGGCGGTGGTGGCACACGCCTTTAATCCCAGCAGAGGCAGGTGGATCTCTGTGAGTTCGTTTGAGGCCAGCCTGGTCTCCAAAGCGAGTTCCAGGAAAGGCGCAAAGCTACACAGGGAAACCCTGTCTCAAAAAACCAAAAAAAAAAAAAAAAAATCCCTTTGAGACAAATCTGCAGTGATTTACTGTGTGTATAGTGTCTAGGCAAACAAAATACTTAATTTTTTTTTTTTTTTTTTTGTTATCCAGACCTTTAATTTGGTTATTGATTTGACATGAGTGACAAGTTTTAATTAACTTTGCATTTGATCCTTCCCCAAAATAATATTTAATATTCCAAACAATCTTGTTTTAGGTCTGTATACTTTAGTTTGTGAAAGAGTACTGGGAAACATTTGACAGAGCATCAAAAATTTATTTTTCTAAATCTAGTATAGATTAAAAAAATAGTTCTGGTCAAAGTGAATTTAGTATTTTCCTCATTGTAGTTCTAAAATTTGCTTTAAAACATACCATGTAAATTATTAATTTAACTATCATCCCCACCCCTACATTCAGCTCAGTGTCTTAAATGCATTCATGTTTGACAACCATTACCACCCTCCATTTCAACAATTTTTCCTTTTTGTTTTTTTGTTTTTGTTCCCCAAACACTAACCCAGTACCACTAGATGATAACGTTCTGTTCCTCTAGTCTTGGAAACTACTCTTCTGCTTTCTGTCTGTATGAACATGATAGTTTTCCATGCCTCATATCAGTGTAACCATATACTATTTATATTTTTGTGATGGTCTTATTTCTCCTGGCATTTTACCATCAAGGTTTGTATATGTAGCACTTCCTGGGATGAGGCTGAGTAGTATTCCATTATTTGCATGCATTGTATATTATTTATTCATTCATCTGTTAATAGACACTTGGGTTGCTCTTACCTTCTGGCTACTATGAATAATGCTGGTATGAAAATAAGTGTAGAAGTTCTCGATTTCAATTTGTGTGTGTCTACAGTAGAATTGCTACTGAAAAAAAGTTGGCCCCAGGTGATGATAACTCAGCAGGTCAGTGCATTTAACACCAAAGCTGATAACCTGACTTTGACCCTAAAAATTCACATGATATGGTGCTGGGAGGTTGCTCAGCAGTTCAGAAGGAAGAGCATTGGCTGCTCCTGCAGAGGACCTAGGTTCAATTCCCAGCACCCACATGGCAGCTCACAACTGCTTATAACTCCAGTCCTAGAGGTTCCAACACCCTCACACAGACAAACATGCAGGCAAAACACTACATTAAAAACAAATCTTGCACACAGTGAATAAATGTTAAAACAAGACAAAGTTTTGAACATAGTTGAACAGGTGTCCTTGTGGTATGATGGAACAGCCTTTGGGTATATACCCAAGAATGGAATAACTGGTATAGCTGTGAATTAAGCCAATTGTTTTACTTAAATGACCCTAATTCTTCCTCTGTAAAATATGACTAGCATGTTAAACACTATTCAGGGCTCGTGAGTACTAATATATAATCTTTGAGACTTTGAAAAAAAATATATGAAATTGATAACACCTTGATGTGTAATAGATACATGTTGAAAGATTAGCAAATAGAATTAACAGAAATATTTAAGGAGTGCAATTTAAAAAAAAAACCCAACAGTTTATTACAACATATGTGTCCTTAAAAGAAGCAGAAATTTTAAAGTTACTGCTTTATGTATAGTACACTTGCCCAACAAATCAAAATGGTTAGTTCTCTGTCAGTCTTTTCTTAGCTGTCAAAAAGTGGAAGTTTTTTCTTTTAAAAAAAATGGAAAGAAGAATAAACTGTTATTAATCACTTTTAATTGTATGTAGTTTGATTCCTTGTCTTCTGAGAAATTGCTATATTGGTTTCCAAAGTACTTGTACAAGTTTGCACTTATACCAGTAATGGAAGCGTGTTCCTCTTGTTCTCCTTGCTTCTCATCCAGGACAGCATGAACTGTCACTTTTTTTTATGTCTAAGAATACCGAACATTTCATTGTTTCTTGGCCATTTAAGATTCTCTGTTTAGAGAATTGGGTTATTTGGTTTGTTGATGACTAGTTTCTTGAGTTCTTCACATATTTTGAAAATTAGCCCTCTGTCAGATGTGGAGTTGGTGAAGATCTGTTCCCGTTCTGTAGGCTTCTCTTTGGTTGTAGTGTTGGTGTCCTTTGCCTTACAGAAAGAAGCTTTCAGTTTCATGACATCCCATTTATTAATTGTTGTTCTTAGTGCCAGTGCTATTGGTGTTCTGTTTAGGAAGTTGTTTCCTGTGCCAATGTGTTCAAAACTATCCCTCATTTTCTTCTATTGGTTCAGTGTGTTTTGATTTATGTTGAGGTCTTTGATCCACATGGACTTGAGTTTTGTTCAGGGTGATAGATATGGATCTATTTGCATTCTTCTACATGTGGGCATCCAGTTAGACCAGCACCGTTTGTTGAAGATGCTTTCTTTTTCCTTTGGGACTCATTCTGGGTTGCCTTGTCCAACCTTAATACCCCAACTCAATATGCATGTTTGGTTGATGTCCATGGAAGCCCTGCCCTTTGCTGAATAAAAATGGAGGAATGGATAGGGGGTGGGCAAGAAGGAGGAAATGGGGAGATCCTGGGAGGAGAGAAGGGAAGGGAAGCTGTGATTGGCATGCCTCAATCAATCAATCAATCAATCAATCAATCTTTTTAAAACAATGAAAAACTAAAAAACAAATTTTTAGAGGTTACGAGATGACTTAGTGGTTAAAGGTGCTTGATAAAGCCTGATGACCTGAGTTGGAGTCCCAGGACCCACAGGATAGGAGAAAACTGAGCCTATGTATTGTCCTCTATCACATGTGTTTTCCCACATATTCCTTGATGAATATAGGTGGGGTATGGAGATACAGTTCACTGTTAAGGTCTTCTTGCAGAAGACCCATGTTAAGTTCCCAATACTTACCTGGCAGTAACGGGATCCCCAATGTCTCTACATCATTGTTGATACTCGTTATTTTCTGTTTGTACCTTATCTCTTATATAGTATAAGTTGTTAACTCAGTGTTTTTGATTTGCATTTCTCCAGTCATTTGTGTCTTAGTTACTTTTCTATTTCTGTGATAAGACACCATGACTAATGGCATGCATAGAAGGGAGAGTTTATTTGGGACTTAAAGTTTAACAGGGTTAGAGTCCATGATCAGTGTGGGGGGGAACATGGTAGCAGGCTGCACCGAAACTGTAACTCAAAGCTTAAATCCTAAAGTAGGAGGCAGGAGGAGGGGAGGGGAGAGGAATGGAGAAAGAACTGGGCATGATGTAGGCTTTATGTGGGTATTATTCTCATTCCACTGCAGTTAATGAAGTTTGATAATCTTTCCATAGGCTTATTAGCCATTTATATAGCTTCTTTGGGGATAAATGTTTGTTCAAATCCTTTGTGCTTCCTCCTTTCACTACATCCTGGAGATCATATCCAGGGCTAATAACCCATGTTAATGCAAGTGTTATATCACTAAGACATCCCCCCACTCCCTTCCATCCTTGTCCATAAATGCACACACATACTTAAACACACTTTTATTTTTCTCTAATACATTACATCCCAAGCACAGTTTCTCCTCTCTCCACTCCTTCCAATCCCTCCCCCTTTCCTCAGATCAACTTCTCCTATTTCCAGAGAGAGAGAGAGAAAGAGAAACAACGAGAACATAAATGAATGTGCCCTTGCTGGCCTCCCACTGAGCATGGCCTAACAAATAAGACTGGGCACAAACCCTCATCACAGTTGGAGGAAAAGGGTCCCAAGCATAGGCACAAGAGTCAGCACAACAACTCAACGATATATACATGCAGAGACCTATATATTGTTTCTGTGAGCCCCTGTGAGCCTTACTTAGTTGAGTGTGTGCTGCGTACTCACAGTGTCCTCCCCTTCTGTGGGGTTCCCCTGGCTCTAACTAATGTTTGGCTGTGGTTCTTTGCATCTGACACCCCTTTGACAATTGGGATAGCACTGATCTATGAGTACAGCAGAGTATCATTAGGAATTATTCTTTCTTCTTTTCTTTTCTTCTCTCTCTCTCTCTCTCTCTCTCTCTCTCTCTCTTTCTCTCTCTTTCTTTTTTGGTGCCAGTTATGTTTGGTTCTATCCTGGGTCTCTCGCTATAGTGCCTCTGGTTCCTGGCTATCTAGGCAGTGTCAGGCTTGAGCTCCTTCTTGTGACATGGACCTCAAGGTGTACCAGTCAAAAGTTTTGCACCACCATTTCCCCAGCACTTCTTGCAGGCAGGACAGATTATAGGTTTTAAATCTTAGTGTTTAGATTTTTCTGTCTTTAATAGTGTAGAGTAAAGGTCCAACCTCATGTGGATATTAAATTACTTTTTGGGTTAATGTGACCCAGCAGACAAGAGAGAGAAACTTAAGGATCACTTGGAATTTGATCCTCAGGACCCTTTGGAGAGAAGCAAACCAGCTCTTAAGCATTGTTGACCTATGCATGCACTCATACTCTCACTCTAAATGTAATAAAAATTTAAAATAAACAGATAAATAACAAGTGCCCAAGCTAAACATATGTATACACACAGGGGTGTAGATGTATCCGGCTTGTTAAATAAGAAACACAGAACCGATTGCAGAGTTAAAAACCACGAGGTCAGAGCAAAAGCGGAAAACCTTACCCTTCACTGCTTCTGCCGTTCTTCCTCTCCGCAAGAGACCTACTTCTGTGCGTTCTGTCTATTTAAAGACTTTCTGTTCTGTTTTCTCATTGGTTGTAAACCCAGCCACATGACCTCCTTGTCACTGCCTGTTTGTACAGACCTCCAGGTCTTCTATGGTTGGTATTGAGATTAAAGGCGTGTCTGCCATGCTGGCTGTGTCCTTGAACACACAGAGATCCGCCTAGCTCTGCCTCCCAAGTGCTGGGATTAAAGGCGTGCCCCACTACTGCTCAGCTTCTGCTCTGGCTTGCTCTGACCTCAAGGCAACTTTATTGACATACAAATAAAATCACATTTCAATACAAATAAAATATCACTATATTTCCCCTTTTCTATTTTAATAAAAAGAAAAAAGGAAAAAGTTACAACTAATATAAGAAAAACTATATACAAAAGTACAATAACTATATATATACCATATATACAAACAATAAATACCTAAACAATGTCTAGTCCATTTGTATTTGACAAATTCAGAGAAAATAATTCCATTATCTATCCTTTTTTGGTAAGTCCAGAATGTACCTGATTTACTTTTTATCCTAACTTGTATAGCTAACAGAACTGTCTTATAACGTCTTTCAAATTTATATACTTACAGCTCTTAGTGAGTTTTTCTGAAATCCTTAACAAAGATAATTATAACTATAACTAACTATGGGTCTCAGAGACCCAAGAAGGAAATAATACTACCTAAAAAAAAAATAAAGACAAGAAGTGCATGCAAGCAGCTTCCAAAAAAAAAAAATGTGAGTTGACAGAAACAACCAGCTGCCTGGACAGTCACCTGAGGTTTCTCCGCAGTGTTGGGGCATCATCTTCAGCCTACATGCTTATCGTATCTGACAGACTCTTTTGTGAACTAGGATGTATACAAGGTCAACAGTTTGACCTCACATTTGGTGAGAGCAGTCCATGTACCAGAAACACCTGAATTCCATTAGTGTCATGTCACGATTCAGGATTTTAAATTCTGGAAATTATTGATGTCTTTTCAATTCAGCTGTCCATTTTTCTTGGCTGTGTATATGTGGCTTCATCTTGGCATCCTGTTCTTCTCCACATCTCTCTATTAAACGCCAGTCTACTATTGAGAGGGGTGAGCTTAGTTATTCTTCAAGAATAACTGTTTCATCTGCTGTTCCATTGCACATCAGAAGCCATTGGCCCACTCCCTGTTCAGCTGCCTTCGAAGAAAAGGGCACGGTACCTTTTACAGATTGCAAAGGTCACTCACTTCAGGGATGGTGCCATATTGTCCTGGCTTCAGAAGATGCCTTTTGTTAAAGCCACAATCACACTTGTTTTGGCAAGAATTGGTAGTCCTTGGTTTCATGTTCTGTCTGTCCTGTTTGTCAGCAGTTGATTCGAGGATACTTTGTTGTCCAGTGGCTAACTTTTGCCACAATGAAAGTTAGCTCCATATGCAATTTCTTCAATGCCCATATTTTCTCTGAAGTAGATTGGTACTGCCAGGAGCCGTCATGTCTCATAGTCATAGCAAAAAAGAAAAATTATTAAATTATTAAAACATTTTAAATGCCACATTCTGTAGATCTCTGAAGGGTTTGAAGATGACCTGTCTATCTAAAATATATCTGTTTGATCTTGAAAACACACCTAATATGACTATAAGTTTAATTGTAATGTCTAACCACTAATTTTCATTTCTATATATCCTAATAGTTGGTAATACTATAACATTCAAGGATTAGCAAATTGCATTACATTGTCAAATGAACGGTATAAATACAATATCTCGAACAAAATTAGAAATACATGTATGGTATATTCTAACAATCTCAATCTCAATAATAATAATTTGTATACAATATAAAATAATCCAATTGAATGTAAAGTATTTAAAACTAGTAATTGTCTTTTTTTTTTTTAAACAAGCACCTTTTGCCTAGCCCTTTTCCTAACCCTTAGCAACAACTTGTAACCAACCCTCCTAAACAATGAAAACTATCTCAGACCCAATACCCATAAAAAGACCAAAAAACCACCCACCCCACACCACCCCTTTGGGAATGTGGGCGTCGAATTCTTAAAATTGCTTCCTGCTGGGTATGGGCGAAGTTATATTTATTCTGAAAAGAAAAATTTTGGGTTAATTGACAAATCCTAGGAAAGATAACTATATTCTTTGTTATCCATAATGCCAAAGTTCAGGGTTTATCTCAAGTCCTTATTGAAGTAGTCTTTGAAACTGGATCATCTCAGCTAGCCATCTCAGAATTGCTCTAAGCACTTTGTAGTCCAAAGCTGATCTGTAGATGATGTTTGTCAGCTTAGTGATATTATTTTCCACGTGGAATTGTCGTTGTGGGGCCCCATCTTCTTCCTGGAGATTTCAGTTGAAGTTAGGCCTGGCCGTGATTTCCTGCAGAAAACTGAAAAGAGACTCGAACACAAAGACATGTATAGGCAGCTAATCGAAGCCTTTTCTCTAGAATTAATTAGTACTCTATATGACCATTATTATCTTAACAAAGTTTAAAATATATATATATATCTTGTAAATTTTGATATAAAATTCATACTTTAAGAAAAGTTTAAAGAATCAGAATAGAATCAAAGAATTGAGATTAGTAATAGAATAGTCCCTTAATTAATTTGGTTTTTGTCCTGTCCCATGTCAGAAGACAGGGGTTTCTTTCTGGGCTATCCATTTCTTTGGTCTATGTCAGTTTAAGAGTCATTTTCTTTTTGAGACAGAGTCTTTAGCACTGGCCACCCTTCCCTCTGTAGCCAGGTTTCTTAGATATGCTAGACTAAATGGCAGACCATGCCTACCTAGTTGATGCAGTGCTGGGGATTGCTAGGCAGTGCTGGCTAGACAGATTCCACAGCCCTGCATTGCTTTGATTACTGTATTTTTGTGCTAAGTTTTGAGAGTCAGGAAGTATGGCCCTCCAGCTTTGTTCTAAAAGATTGTTTTGTGGTTCCTTTATATATTCCATGTGAAATTAATAGGGAATTTCCTTTTGTCTTTATCTTAAAGTACTTTATACTAATGTATATTAATTGCACAAACTAATAATGGTTTCACTGAGATTTTATAAATGTATGTAGTGAATTTGCTCATAGCCCTCACCCACCCCTTACCCTCTCTTATCTGCCTTTCCCCTTTTTTTACTGAAATAGTGGGTTTTCTTTTTTCCTAAACAAATACCATTGTTATTTCAAATGGGATTGCATTGAATCTGTAAGTCATTTGGGGGTGAGGGGCGAGGGCAGTGTTGTCTTTTGCAAACAGATGATTTTGCTATTTCTTTTTTTAATTCATTAATTAATTTTTCTCTTATCAGCTTGATACAGTATAAATTCTTATCTTAATAGTGAAATGTTTCATTGAGGCTTGCTCAGTAATTGAGTAAATCCAAAACTTATTATATAAGTCACAGTCATCCTAGGGTCCCCCTGCTATATAGCCTCCATGATTCTGTGGGTTGCAGTCTGATTGTTCTTTGCTTTATATCTAGGACCCACTTATGATTGAGTACAGACCATGTTTGTCCTTCTGGGTTTGGGTTACCTCACTCAGGATGATTTTTTTCTAGTTCCATCCATTTGCCTGCAAATGTTTTTCTCTGCTGAGTAGTACTCCATGGTGTATATGTACCACATTTTCTTAAGCTATTCTTCAGTTGATGGGCATCTAGGTTGTTTCCAGGTTCTGGCTATTACAAATAGTGCTGCTATGAACATAGTTGAGCATGTATCTTTGTGGTATGATTGAGCATTCCTTGGGTATATGCCAAAGAGTGGTATGGCTGGGTCTTAAGGTAGTTTGATTCCCAATTTTCTGAGAAACCGCCATACTGATTTCCACAGTGGTTGTACAAGTTTGCATTCCTCAGGTGTAAGGTGGTATCTCAGAGTCTTTTTGATTTGCATTTCTCTGATGATAAAGGATGTTGAGCATTTCTTTAAACGTCTTTCAGCCATTTGCGATTCTTCTTTTGTAAATTCTCTGTTTTGCTATATCTTACTTTCCAGCTATTTTTTTTTTAATTCAGAAGTTCTTAATGAGCCTGGTTTTTAACATGATTGTGAAGTTGATGACCATAGATAATAGTAGTTTTGAAAGACAATTAGGCATGTGCATAGTTTTTATGTAGAATTTCACTTTAAATAGTTGAGCTTTTTTTTTACTCAGTAGTATAAACTGATCATAATCCAGAAGAATACTTCTCTCTCCAAACAGATTTTTCATTTGCCTTTGTATTCAGTCTTTATTCCTAAGTCTGACTGGCATTCATTTACCAATCCACTTTCTGCCCTTAGGAATTAAACTACTAAGCAAGTGCTCTACCAGTAAGCTATCCCCAGCTTGAATGATTATTTAGAGTTTAAAGAAAGGTACCATTCAAAATATATTACCAAGACTTTAAAACCATGTGATGACTGAGGCATGTAGCTAAAAACCTTATTAATAAAATACCTAACTGCCACAAGGTTACTAATTTTGTATGCTGTGAATAGGAAACTAATGACACACAAAGTCTGTATTTTCTGAAATAATGATGAAGGCATGGATATATTTATATTAAATGTTATAAAACATTTGATATTTAGGTACCAAAAAAAATCATTAAAGATGTTTTTAAAAGGGTTTGCGTTGTACCTGGTAACAGAGTTGGAGCTTAATGATTCTGCTTTTAAACTCTATCTCTCCAGCAAACATGTACTGAGTGTTTAGATATGCTTTACTATCCAGAGTTGAATTCCTTTTTCTAGCATACAGTTTAGTGAGAGTATAAACTCCCATGTAAAGCAGATTCTGATGGTAATCTAAATGTTGCAGGTGAGGATCGAAGAGTGAATGAGTAGGGTGGTTGAGAAATGCAAAATCAGTAATTTTCCTCATAGAATTTACTCCCCAGTGGTCAGTGACTTAGGAAAATTTAGTTAAGGACATGGATTTGAATTGGCCTTTGACAGATGAAAGAATTACATTGTTGGAACAAGTTGTAAACAGGCAAAAGTAAGAGATTTTGCTAGAGCTCATAGAAGCAGAAAGAGAATTGGGTGGAAAGCTTTAACATGTGACCTCACAATGTATTGTTAGCTTTAGCTCGTAATTTCCACTAGCTACCATGTTAAATGCCTTCTTAAGCCATTGTGTGAAGTAGATTTATTAATACTACTAAATACATATTAGAGCTTCTATGAATTGAGAAATTAGAATTTGAGCCTTAGTTCGGCTGAATTACTTGCTCTACTTACCTTTTAATCATGGTAAAGGGGTATGTTGAAGAAAGATACACTGGAGTCAGAATATGAAGGACTTTTAATGTCATGTCAGGAGTTTGTGTTGTTATTAGGTTCATTAGAGGTTTTGTTAAGATAGGAGGTACACTTGGTGTGGGTTTTTTTTTTTTTTTTTTTTTCTTTTTTTTTTTTCTTTCTTTCAAGACAGGATTTCTCTGTGTAGTCTTGGTGCCTGTCCTGGATCTCTCTCTATAGCCCAGGCTGGCCTCGAACTCACAGAGATCCATCTGGCTCTGCCTCCTGTAAGTGTGGCTTTTACGAGTGGAATCAGGCTGATAAGTTGGGAATGTGTTGCAGCAATTAGGATTGCAGCCTACACTGGAGAAATGTTAGGTAAGGTGGTTCTAGGAATAAAAGGTCTGAACTACAATCATTAGGATTTTGAAATACCTAAATGCCATGATGGTATATTTATTATAAGTAGTGTAGAAGGAGCTGATTTTAAGAAAAATGTTAAGGTAGCTGTTAGTGGGTGATGCACAGGCTTATAGAAAACTTAAGAAATAAAGACATAGATTTGGAATGAGATGGCTTCCCTGGTAAAGTGTTTGCTGTGTAAACATGAAGAGCTGATCTCTTGCATCTGTAACACACATGCGAACCGGTAACACACAGAAAAGATAGAATTGTTGGCTAGCTGAGGTGAATGGATGGCTTGATTGATTACTAGATATGATTAATTGAAGGTCTTGATATAGCCCATTCAACTATGGGACTTTGCAGTTCAGGTTGGCCTTGAATTCACCGTCTTCAGTCCTTTGCTCCCAACGTTACAAGCAGAACTCCAGGTTTAACTATAGACCCTTGTTTGTTTAAACCAACAAACAAGCAAATAAATGGAAACTACTTGAAGAAGACAGTTGACATGGACCTATAAACCCTCCCCCCCATGTACACGTTTGTGCCACCATACTTATTTAGATTTATTTTCATTGAAGTTCTCCACAGATGATTTTAAGCTGTGACAAAATGAGATTATATTGGCTCATAAATTGGGTGAAGTAAGAATAGAACTTTGATGAATAGAGAAGCATTTTTTCAGAGAGGGACCAGACACACATGTAAATGTCAGGTGGCTGGGAACATTAGAGATGGATGTGTCTTTTTTGTTTTGTGTTTTGAAGTAAAGATAATGTATGACACTGTTTGTTTAAACTGATGGGAGGTGAGCTTCAAAATTAAATCAAGATAGAAAACATGCTGAGAAACGGGAAGGGAAACTTAAAGCTTAAGCCACTATGTACGTACGTATGTGTGCTGTATTGTGTTTTGTTGTGTATTTAACATTAGCTATAGCTCTTTAGATTTGAATTGAAATTCTCATAATTAAAGAACCCTCATCTGTAAAACCTATAAGGCAGTTCCAAATATTAACTTACTTAATTTAATTTGATCTTTGCAAACTTAACATTTAGAGATGCAGATAAACATTACCCTCATGGTTTTCATGAGAAATTTAATAGAGTATATATTGTCATTAGTTTTATAGTTTTATGTTATTTTTAATTGGGGCGTCTATTTTCCCCATTTTGAGAGGTGATGTTTTTGACTCATTATTATTGTAGTTATTATTAATCTTTACTTTTTTTGTTTATTTTTCAAGACAGGGTTTCTTTCTGCAGCCCTGGCTGTCCTAGAACTCGCTCTGTAGACCAGTCTGGCCTTGAACTCATAGAAACTCACCTGGCTCTGCCTCCTGAGCACTGGGATTAAAGGTGTGCGCCAACACTGCCTGGCTTAATTTTTATTTTTTATTTCTTATTTTGGTTATTAAGGGTTTTTTCTTGTATCTTAATTTTGCGTGGCTAAGCATAGGACTCTTACTTTGAATACTTCATTTTACTTATTTCACAAAGCGTGAATAAAAACACCTGCCGGCCTTAATTAATTTAGGTCTTGATAATAAAGAGATCAGTTTAGTGGTTATGGATTGTATGCCTTAGTAGCACCTGCAAGTATATTTATGACAATGTTTATGTAAAACAACAGAAGTTCGGGAAGGTTTAATGCCTTAGTGTGACAGTTGTGAGTCACTTCTACTCTTGGTACTTAAAAGATCTTTCTACTCTTTCTCCCCCGCCCCTTCATAGTGGTTTGGGGGTGGTGGTAAATGTTTGTTTCCAAAAAATAGATTTTATTTTTCTATTTCATTTCTTATTGTAACAAGGTCTTACTATGTAGCCAGACTGGCTTGGAACTCTTGTGTAGCTTAGGGTTCACCTTGACGTTAAGATCTTCCTGTCCTCAGATGCTAGGATTAACAGATATAGGCCACTGTGCCCAACTAAGAATAGGTCTAGGTTAATTCTTTTAGAAAATACCGTGTTAAAATATGGTCATTTACCCCATGAGTATTGAAATAGCTTATTTAGAGGCATGATAGAATTACATCTGGAAGTTTCAGGGTAAGATACAATGAAAACTTTATCATTTTCATGGTTATGAATAAACTTCATGGTTATGCTTTTAGTATTAACTCTTGGGGCAAAATTAACTTGCTTCTTTTTCACATTTTAGTTACAGAAGAATGGGCTGAGGAAAAATGGTATTTTGAAAAATGGCCTGATCTGTGACTTCAAGTTTGGACCCTGGAAAAACAGCACTTTCAAACCCACACTTGAGAATGACGACACAGAGACAAGTAGCAGCGACACGTCAGATGACGACGACGTCTGATGGGTTTCCTGACAGCTTTAGAAAGTTAGTGTGACCCATCTCTCATGCCGTTTGGGGTGAATTGTAAAAATGAAGAACTATAATTTATGTAGTGAACTACCCCATTAGAAGATGATTTTTTTGGGGACTTCAATATGAAGAAAACCAAGAATGTTGTGTTGGGCTGTGTTGAACATTATTTCTTTGTAAATGAATGTTGTAGAAATGAGGACTTTGGTTGATCCAACATTGACTTCCTTCATCACTGCAGCATTTCTCTGACTAGCAATGTGACGATGTAACAAATGAGATTTTCTCATTTAATAATAAAAAATTGTGTAATGTTTTGCAAAGCTTCTGTCTTAAAATGTTCAGGTCTTAAGGTAAAAGGCAGCTTACAGTTTTGCTTGCAGAGTCATATCTTTTCCAACAGTGGAAATCTTCAACTTTGTGCACCTCCTCGCCCCACTTCCCCTAAAACAAAACAAAACAGCAAAAAGGAAAACATAGCATGTTGGCTAAAACTGGAGCAAAGTGCACTACAGCATTAACGGAAGTCTTGTACTAAGTCACCTTTCAAAACAGATTGCTCTTTAGCCCTTAGTGCAGTGGATGTGAGAGAGGAGACGTGCTGGGTGTTCCTACGAGCTTTAGGAGGTGCTTGTCAAGAGCTTTCTTTATTCGGTGTATTGTCAGATCAGGATTTTCATAGCTGATCGGAAGAGTTGTGGGAAAACTTATTTTGATAAATTATTACACATGCAGAAAACCTGATCACACTGACTGGATCTGTCCACGACATGGAAAATAAACTGGATTTTCAGAATATTGTTGTTCTCTGTAGTGTTCAAGGTACCGGTCTCCAAGTACAACATGCTGTATTAATGTCTTAACTTTATACTTTTCTTCATTAAAAATGCAATTCCTTTGAGGTCAGAAAAAGCTTAAATTTTTACCAGTTCACAAAGCTATTGAATGAATGTTGACGATTAGAATCATTTCTCTTTTGATGGTGTATTAGATTATTTCGGTTCTGTATATTTGTAATCAGTTTTCAAGCTTTGTTTTTCCCTCAGTTGCTTTTGTTGCTCTATCCCAACCCCATTCATATTGGTATATTCTATTTTTAAAAATACTTTTATTTATTTATTTATTTATGTGTATGTGTGTGTGTCTGCATATGAGGAGGACAGAAGTGTGTCAGATCCTCTGGAGCTGAAGTTACAGGCAGTTGTAAAGCTGCTTGATATTGGTATGGGTCCAGTTATTGAACTTGGGTCCTATGCAAGAGGAGTATGTGCTCTTAACCACTAAACCATCTCTCTAGCCCCAGTATATTCTTACTCTAAAGGGAGTAGTCTTAGACCAAAAGTGTTACACCAGACTGGTCTTTTTGCTTTCTTAGAAGGCTGTAATGTTTTATCTATTTCTGTATCAGTCCTCAACTTTCATCAGAATCTTACTTTTTTCTTGTTTTCAAGAAAAAAAATAAACCCTCAGTTTCTACCCACTGAGACCTGGGGTAATGGATAAATTAAACCAGAAAACCCAACATTTTTACCTCCATAACATTTTTGAGGCTAAGTATTAACAAACTATTAAATATAGGTTTAAAAATGCCTTTTTTAAATTTGGAAAATCGCCACAATTCAATCTAAATGGGAAAAGTTAACTTGTGTCAGCCATAAAAATACTTAAGGGATCAAATGACAGAGCTGGCAGTAAAACATCGAGTGTCTTTGGATTGAGCTATTGTTTGTATACTAGGATAATGAAAACTTGTCTTGAGGTATCTTTATATTCAGGCAGTT
This sequence comes from Onychomys torridus, assembly GCF_903995425.1. NCBI lineage: Eukaryota > Metazoa > Chordata > Mammalia > Rodentia > Cricetidae > Onychomys > Onychomys torridus. The sequence continues at coordinate 34,817,002 of NC_050457.1, read as the reverse complement.
CTTTTGCCTTAATTGCAATCTAGATAGCATCTAGCTAATGTTTGTTATACATTAATAGAATTATTATTTTATAAATATGGTGAGTTACAGCAATATAGTTCTAGCCATTAAGTGATGGCATAAACACATTTGGTTATTAAGGAAATGGACACACATACATGTTTAAAGTTAGCACAGTTTTAACTTGCTATCTAAAGAATGGGCTCCTAATGAAAGTTTGGATCATATTGAAAGGAAAGTCTACAAATGCAGATTGGTTCAGTTGCAGGTCTAGTGTGCAATTACTGAATAGAATTAGCTTGTGGTTGTTGAGGGGCACAGTTTGAATACTTGAAACTCATTTCATTTTTCTGCACAGCAAGTATTTAAACAAGTATTTTATTGAGGTATACATTGCCAGAACTGCATACAGTCACCACAACCAAGGCAGTGAACCATTAATACACTGCCCCAGATTTCTTGGGACTTACTCTTTTTGTAAGTTCCTTGACCCCTCACTCCCATATTTCTTGTATAAGTTGTAATTAATGAGCAAAATACTTATGATAATGATTTAAAATAGCTTATCAAAATGTGTCTTGTTTGAATTTAAGATGAGGATATAGAAGGGATATAATTTCAATACGGATACAAAATTTACCCCAAAACTAATTTTATTTGAAAATAATACAGATCTCACTTTAAGCAACCCAGTTGTCATTTTTAGCTTAGTTTCCTAATTTCTGACTAAATTATATCTTAAAACTGCTTTTTATGAAGTTTTGAAGAAAGTATGGGATATCCAAAGAAATTCTGATGTTGGAAGCTATTTTTTAAGTCACAAAAAAATCATTTGGCATATCCCTAATTTTAAATGAATGTTTATGTAATAGACTAACAGTAAATAGTCAAAAGAAATAAAGTTTAAAAATCCCAACCTCCCAGCAGCTTAAATTTCAACATAAAACTGTTATCATAAGCCTATCTAGTTGTGTTTGGGTTGACACTTCTTTGTTTATTTGAGTTTGATAGATTTATGGAAATTAAAAGTATCAGCAGTTGGAAACTGGATGCTTGACTTACGGGAAGTTATGATTTCCTGAATTCATAATGGTGACTGGGAAGGCTATGGGCAGAGGACTTTTCTAGCAGCAGCAAAATCTGTAAAAGACCCAAGTGGTGCAGAGGCTTCATTTCTCTTTTCTGCTCGACATGTTTCCAGAGGTGAGCCTGAAGACGGGGGTTTAACCATAGCCGTGGATTCCAAGTAGAGCTCTGGTTGTTTTAACCTTCTTAGTTCAGTATTTGGGAATGTATAGTTGAGTACTTAGCCTAGTTAAACAGATTTTATAACTAGTTTTGTTATTAACCAGATATAACTTAAACACTTAAACTATTTTGTGATATTCATTATCTTTTATTGCACTACATTATACAGTTTTACTATGACATTTCTCTCATGAACAAAGTATTTTGGTCATATTCCCTCTCCCTCTTCTCTCCCCCTAGTCTTGTTAGCCCCACTTTCCAAATTACACATCTGTCGACTTGCATCTTGTTTTTGTCTGCCTGCCTGCCTGCCTGCCTACCTATCCACCCACCCCTACCTACCTACCTACCCCTACCTACCTACATCTATCTATATCTATCGGGATTTTTGTTGAGTTTTCTTCTGGATGTGGTTTTTTGGTGACCCAGTGAATTTAGAATTTATTATTGTTTACTGAAGCATTGTTTACTGTAGCCACCCTACCAGTGGCTACAGCACTGGAGAAATGTCTTTTGTTCCCCTGTCAACCCTTAATTTAGGGTATGTGTGTAATTACTCAGGGAAGGGTAGGGGCCCTATGAGCCCCCTCCCTCTACCATTACCCAGTCTTCGTAGCTCTTCTGTAGGTAACCACCGTGGCTGTGTGATCCACTGTGGAGTTGTATTCTGTAGAAACAATCAGGCAGGTGGTTGGAGGATGGAAGCATTAGGTCCGTTAGGACATTGCTGTGGTGTTTGTGTACAGCAGGTCCCTGACTGCTCCGATAATGTAAGAGTACTTGAGTAGTGGTTCTCAAAACTGTCTGCATGTTGGGGGTGGACTGACTAGCTTAAAAGAACAGTTAAGGGTTGTGTCACCCCCGCTCAGAACTTTATTAGATGGTTGTGGCCTGGGCTGTTGATTTAACTAGGACTCCTAAATTAAGGACACACCGTGTCAGAAGTCCACCTAGTTGAAGCTTTGCCCCTTAAGAGTTGTGACTTTAATCTACATAACTCACTCTAGACATGAATCTCCGTTCCATGCGAGTTATTGTGAGAATAAGAATAATTTCACACACTTGGCTTGACTCCTAAGCCATAGTAAACAGTTCATATATTCTAGTTGTTTGCTTGTTTGGAGACAGGGTTTCTCTGTGTAGCCTTGGCTGTCCTGGAACTTGCTCTGTAGACCATACTGGTATTGAACTCACACAGATCCACCTGCCTCTGAGGTGCTGGGATTAAAGGTGTGCACCACCAAAGCTGTTGTTTTACAGCCCTATTATTCTGCATTTAAGATTACATTTTAAACAGGCAGTGTTGTAATGCCATGAATTATCTGAGTTCCCAGCTAAGTTAAAATAGCTGTCATTTTTGCTTCTTTACTTGGCATTATGCTCAGCTGTAAGTCGGCAGTTTGATTTTATTCAGCCTTTAAAAAGACTGACCATTTTAACAAAGTGTGATCATTGGACTTCAGTGATAAAACTCTGTGTGTGTGTGTGTGTGTGTGAGAGAGAGAGAGAGAGAGAGAGAGAGAGAGAGAGAGAGAGAGAATTGGAAGGTTAGGCTTCCATACTTGGCAGATACTTGAAGATACTTCTCTTAGTCATACCACTTCAAACTGTGGAAATAAGCTAAGTTTGGTTTGACTTGCCAACTCCTTTCTTTGAAGGTTTATTTCGTTCTGGAATGCTAAAGGTATAAGGGTAATGAGCTGGAGAATACACTTATAATGGGTACTTTAATATCTTAAGCTTACCAGGTCTAGGTGACATCTATATTTTGAGAAAATTAGGTTGTAGGTGTCAGCTCTTGAGGCTTATTCTATAATTAGAGAAGAAAAATCTTAGATGCTAGTGTGCTATTTCCTTAGTAGGCAACATGTACTGCTTGTTTCTCTCTCTCTCTCTCTCTCTCTCTCTCTCTCTCTCTCTCTCTGTGTGTGTGTGTGTGTGTGTGTGTGTTTGTGTGTTTGTGTGTATGAGTTTGTGTGTATGAATGTATGCATGCTCATATCGTGGGTGCCTGCAGAGCCCAGGAGACTGTTTCAGATCACTTGGAGCTTGAGCTACAGGTGGTTGTGAGCTGCCTGTGGTGGGTGCTGGGAACCTAGCTCGAGTTCTCTGCAGGAATACCAAGCACTCTTAACCTTAGTCATCTCTCCAGGTGCCAGGATTTTAAAATTTTTATTTATTTTTAGCACAGTAACCCATAACTGGCTTTGAACTCATTCTGTAGCTCAGAGTAGCTTTGAACTTCTAGCTACCCTCTTACCTCAGCGTTCAAGTATTGATTACAGGCTATATGCCATTGCCCAGTATTTGGGTTTATTAGCATTCCTCAAGTCTGTGGATCTCTGTTCCATGTGTTCAACTGTGCCATTTTATCACCAAAGCAGCTGGAACTGTGTGTCAGTTCAGTGGAGTGTCTAACTGTGGGCAGTGGGCCTCTAGAAATACAGTTTAAGTGTGTCCTTCCTTAAGCGTTTAAGAAAACCTTTCTTTGTTTATAAAGCATCTGTAATGCTGTATTTACGAAAGATAAAATAATTCCATCCTAAATTAGTGAAATTTAGCATAACATAAATGAAGATTTACTGAGAAAATGGGAAAGCTGGTGGAGTGTGGGGGACAGTTTTAAAGGACAGACCTTCTCATTCTCCATAAGGGGATTATTTTGTTTTAAGACAGAGTCTCTGGCTAGCCCAAACTCTACGTAGACTAGGCTGGCCTTGAGCCCAGAAATCTGCCTGCCTCTGCATCTAGAGTGCTGGGATTTAAAGGCATACGCCACTACACTCTGCTTTGAGATAATTTCTTGGCTTCTCAGCAGTAGATGTTTTATAGGGAATAAAATAGTATTCATGGCTGGGGCTACAAAAGCATAGATTACATATTCCACCCTAGAAGTTGTATAAATTTTTATATTCAAGGAAAGCAATAGATAAATATTCTCAGTCACAGCATCAGTTAGGTAATGCAAAGTAGTGGGAAAATAGTTGACAATCTTACAGCATCCTGGAGCTTAATAAGTGAATAAGTGGAAGGAACTTATAAGCAAAAGAAGTGTCTGCGAAGGCATATTACATAGAGCTTTTGGGTTGAGAATTCATGGTGTTCGGAAGAGGTATAAGGGAATGAGACTGGAACTAGACAGGTGTGATGGACTCTTAATCCCAGCATATGGGAGATAGAGACCAGCCTTGGTTACAAGAGAACCTATAGAAAAGGGGGAGAATAAGGTTGGTGGGCCATATACTACTGCAAGGAGTCATCAGATGTTAAAACTGGAATGCCAGACTTACCGGACCTTCCATTTATCTTTGAGTACCTTCATTTCAAAGTCTGTATTCTTGCTTAAAATTGTGTCATGAATAAGGAAGGAAAACTTGAAATTGCTTCCTTTGCAGTTTAAGTAAAATCTAGAGGAGCATGTTAACCATGAAGGAAAGTACTAAACTAGGAGTTAATGTTAACTGTTGTATAGAGCCCTGGGTTCAATCCATAGTACATTCCTATAGTCCTAGCTCTTGAGGTGAAGTAGGAGGCTCAGAAAGTTCACGGTCATCCTTGACGATATAGTGAGTTTAAGGCTAGTTTGGATTAAAAAAAAGTTGGCCAAGGTAGCCCATCAGTAATGCCCTTACACAATGATTTCGGCACCACCACCACCACCACAATACAATAGTGGTGCACACCTTTAATCTCAGCACTTGAGAGCAGAGACCGGTGGGTCTCTTGTGAGGTTGAGGCCAGTCTGGTCTGGACAATGAGTTCCAGGACAGAGTTACACAGGAGACCTTGTCCTGACAAACTAACAAACATTTACATTTTGTTCATAAGATAACAGTGCTCACTGAAAGGGTGTGAACTTCATGAACTCACTCTCTCCCCTTTTTCTGTGCGTGTGTATTGTCTGTCTGTTGGTCGGTTCATCAGTTTGGTCTGTCCCATGCTGCTTAGACTGTCCTCAAACTTGCTATGTGGTCAAGGATAACCTTGAACTCTCTTGGCTTCCACCTGGCAGGTGTCAGGATTACAGATGTGTGCCCTGCCCAGCAAAATTTGGAAAAAAATGAAGTTATGTTGACAGCATGGATCTCTGGTGCCCTCAAGTGGCATAATGTTGCAAAACGTCCCAGAAAGACTACTGTATGCATTATTAAATTTTGAGCACACTTTAGACTTAAGTTGCTATTTATATGTATTAATAAGACTTTCTACGCTATATGATAAACTATATGAATTTTATCCTCGCCTTTTCACTTTGATACAAGTTAAAATGGCCCTATTCATTATGAGATAGTTACACAATAAATTTCTTGACAAGTGTACCATATTTGTTCATTTCTTATTACTCAGGAAAACTTAGTGACTTGTTCCATCACAGTTAGTGTCCTGGCTAAGAGGAGTGAATTCTGTACTTGGCAGGGTTCTTGAGCTACCTTGGGCCTGTCATCCTAACCATTTGCTATTTTACTCCTCTATGGCTCTGCTTTTCTTTTGAGAGTAGATATTTATCTCATTTAGAATGGTATGAACATTTTTGCATTTTCTATTGAGTTTCCTTTCTGTTACACTTCTTACAAAATACATAAACATTTTCCTGTCAGTTTGTGGGTTCATGAACTTCCAAGAGTAAAGGAAACTACCTGGAACTCACAGGAATAGGATAATTTGAGTCCTTGTCCCTATCACTGTTTGGAATTCGACAAACTGGAGAACATGCTACAGGCATATTGACTTTCAGATCATGCAGTCACCCTGATGGTCAGTACAATCAGCCCTCTCTAGCTGCATAGATCCAACCAACCATGAATTGAAAATAGCTGAAAAAAAGGTGACCATCAGAATACACACAGTCTTCTTTCTTACCATTATTTAAATAATACAGTATGGCAATTTATGTGACATTCATGCTGTATTGGTATGAGGTATGTAGAGTGTTTGTTTAATATTTGGGAGGATGTATGTAGTTTACGCAATTATATAAGGGACCTGAGGATCTGGGTTTTGGTATCTTCCCTCATGAATAGCAAGGGATGACTACATTCAGGTAAGTGCTTGCCATAGGGATGGCAGTTCAGGGCAACGTGGCCCTGAAGTTCACCAAAGCAACTGAAAGGAAAGGTTGGAAGGGTTACAGTTCGGGGACTGAAAATCTGGTGGAGAGGTTTCCATCAAGTGCGTTTGTGATATGGCCACTCATCTGGTGTACTTTTTTACTTGAGACAGGGTTTTATGCAGCCCAGATTGGCCTCGGGCTTGCTATGTAGCTGAGCCAGCCTTGATCCTGCACCTCTCAACTACTGGAATTGCAGGCATGTGCCACCACACCCAGTCTTTAGTTTTCATTGAGTGGAAAGATTACTTAAGTCCAGGAGTTGAAGACCAGCCCGTGCAACATTGTGAGATACTATCTCAAAGACATTAAAATAAAAAAAGCCCAATAGAACATTTACATTAAAAATACCTGTTTGTCAGACATGGTTTCAATTACCTTTACTCTCAACACTCCAGAGGGGAAGGTGGATCTTTGTGAATTTAAGACCAGTCAGGTCTACAAAGTGACTCTGTGAGAAGGGAAAAATGTATATTTAAAGAACATTATTGCCGGGCGGTGGTGGTGCACGCCTTTAATCCCAGTACTTGGGAGGCAGAGGCAGACGGATCTCTGTGAGTTCGAGTCTAGCCTGGTCTACAAAGTGAGTTCTAGCAAGGGCATATAGCTACACAGAGAAACCCTGTCTTTAAAAAAAAAAAAAAATCTGCTTAGGGGTTGGGGATTTAGCTCAGTGGTAGAGCGCTTGCCTAGCAAATGCAAGGCCCTGGGTTTGGTCTTCAGCTCCAGCAAAAAAAAAAAAAAAGAAGAAAAAAAAAAAGACCATTATTGTATATGTGTACAGTGTGCATTGTGTGTGTGTGTGTGTGTGTGTGTGTGTGTGTGTGTGTGTGTGTGTGTGTGTGTGTGTGTGTGTGTGTGTGTTGGGGGATTACACAGTCCACAGTGCATGTGTGAAGGCCTGAGGACAACTTGGGTACTCAGTTCTCTCCTCCCTTTTGTCTGGTGAGCAGACAAGGTTCTCCAGCTTTTGCTTTAACTGCTAAGCCACCTCAGCACCTACCATGTTAAACAGTCTCTCTCTGCCCCTCCTTCCACCTCCCTCTTCCTCTTCCCAGGGTCTCTCTGGGTAGCCTTGGCTGTCCCAGAGCTGTCTGGGACTTGCTGTACAGATTGAGTTGGCATTGAACTTGAGGTCCATTTGCTTTTGCCTCCTCAGTGCTGGGAAGGCAAAGTGTGCTGCCACACCTGGCTTTTCTCTTTTGAAAAGGAGTACCTTCTAATTAGTCTTTGACCATTTTACACAGACCTTGCCCACCCCGTCTCCTCTTTCTTCCTTCCCTTGATTCCCTCAACACATCTGCTTCCCACCTTCATTATTTAGCCGCCCCATCTACATCTAGTCTCCTTTTCCTCCTCCACTGAGTCTAATTAGTGCGGCCTGCTGAGATGTTGACCTTGCTAGCTTTATCCTGCACAGGTAACCATAGTTGCTGTGAATTTGTGAGTATGATCAGTATGTTATGTCCAGAAGATAACATTTCACAATGGCTTAATGAATTTCTCCCTTTTTATTTATGGGTGTGAGTGTTCTGCCTGCATGTCTGTATGTGTACCACATTCATGCCTGGTGGACACAGAAGCCAGAAGAGTGTTAGATGGCCTTGTACTGGAGTTACAGGTGAGTTAACCAAACCCGGATCTTCTGTAAGAGCATCAAGTGTTCTTAAACACTGAACCATTTCTTTAGTCCTCTTGTTTTTATTATTTGTAATTAATACATTTTTTTTGGGACTGGGCCTGATGGCACAGGCCTGTAATATCAGTATTAGGGAGGCTGGGTTATTTATGACAGGACAGTGTCTCCACCTCCCAAAAAGAGTAAGTCCATTTTCCTCAAAGTGTAGTCTGTATTTTTTGTTTGTTTGTTTGTTTTAAGACAGGGTTTCAACCGGGCGGTGGTGGCACACACCTTAAACCCAGCACTCGGGAGGCAGAGCCAGGCAGATCTCTGTGAATTCGAGGCCAGGCTGGTCTCCAAATCGAGTTCCAGGAAAGGCACAAAGCTACACAGAGAAACCCTGTCTCGAAACACCCCCCCCCCCACCAAAAAAAAAAAAAAAAAAAAGACAAAAAAAAAAAAAAAAAAAAAAAAAAAAAAAAAGACAGGGTTTTCCTGTTTAATCCTGGCTGTCCTGGAACTCACTCTGTAGCCCAAGCTTGCCTCAAACTCACAGACATCCACCTGCCTCTGCCTCCTGAGTGCTGGGATTAAAGGCATGTGCCACCACTGCCTGGCAAGAATCCATTTTATAAAGGTTCTGCAACTTTCCCAAATAATACTAGTAGTCTGGAGCTGAGTGTTTGAATACACGAACACTTTAGGGGACATTTTGTATTAAAGCTGCGATAGTATCTGTTATGCTAAGACCCCAGATGAAGTTCTTTTGTAATTTATAGCGGACCATGATTATTGGTTGACACTTTGTGTACTTCTTTTCTCAAGAATTCTTAATTGTATTTGAAAATGCTCATTTGCCTTGCAAGGTAACATGTTCTCAGGCTAAGGAGGTTGGGATGGGGACAGCTGTGGGGTTTACTGTTCTGTCCACCACAGTCCACCAATTCAGGAAGCTGGACTAAATAGAGGGCAGATCTATGAATTTCAGTTTAGTTTCTTATTATTTGCTTAGGCAGCTGCATTTTGGTAAATAATCTGTTTTGGTCTTAGTTTCCTTATCTGTAAAACAAGAACGTCATAATGCTTAGATTCCCTTCCAAAATCTCTATATGGTAATAGCATACCAAGCTGCTGAGGGTGTGGGGAAATGTGAACCTTCATACAGTCTTTGGGAAATAATGTAAACTTTTTATTCAGTAGAACTGAACATTGAATGCCCTCTGGTCTAGCATTCCCTGGGCAGGGGTGGGGTGGGATGGGGTGTGGAATGCCAGTATCAATTGTTCTAGGTTTTTTAGGTGCTATTTCATATAAATATATGCTTCTGAGTATGTGTTTATATTTTTAACCACCATGTTATATATAAGGGACAAATGTATATCATATACATGTATCATATACATATATGAGAGTAGTAAAAATATCACTGGGAACAACATGAATATTCATAAAGGAATTTTGTACAAATTATTGAAGGGACTCTAGCCAGCCCCAGCATGGCAAACATGGCTCTGACAGGCCATGCCCTTCCCTCATTTTCTCTGCCTTCCTGAGAAACCATCAGATTACATTCCTAAAGCTAGCCACCAAGGCCTAGTTAGTCCTTTATTTGGCCATTTCCTCCTGAGGCTGACTACCAAGGTCCAGCTATCAAAGTTTAAAGTCCAGTAATCAAAAGCACCTTTGGCTGCCCTAATTAACATGCCAATCAAAATGAAACACCTCATCCTAACATGGCGTTTCCCCTTGTAACTATGTAAACTGCTGTTTTCCTATGGGCCATGTCTGTCTTTATCCTGAAGCGGTCCTTTGTCCCCGGTTCTGGGACAAATATCCCTTCCCCTCCCTCTTGTTCCCTTCCCTTCGTCCCTCATCCTCTACCTCCTGCCATTGTCTTTTATTCCTTGCACTTTGTCCCTCTTAGGCAAATAAATCTCCTTTGTTCTGAGAACTTGATCTGGGGGTTCCTGAGCCAGTACTGATCCTTTCAATTATTACAACCGTAATATAAACTCTTATAAAAATATGAGAGAGATTGAATATCTCTGCATATTGCCTGGAGGAAAACTTTGAAATATTAAGTTAAAAAGGAAAACTGCTGGATATTACATATGGCGTGGCTCTAGTTTAAAAGGAAATTTAAAAAGAAAATAAAGAGGTATATGTACATGCATGTGTATCTGAGCATGGGGAAGCTGTAAAATACTTTTTAAGAAGTAATTGTTTCTGTGGAAGGGAGGTGCATGGGAAGGAGAGAAAATTGTGCATTAAGCTTTAATTACTCAAGTAATCAACAAATCAATTATGTTTGTAAATAATTAAAGTTTAGAGACTATGGTAGTTTGAATGTTAATGGCCACCATAGGCTCAGATTTGAATTCTTAGTCACAGAGAGTGGCACTATTTGAAGAGATTACGATGTGTGGCCTTGCTGAAGGAAGTGTGTCACTGGGGGTGGGCTTTGAGGTTTCAAAAACTCAAGCCAGTCCCAGTGTCTCTGTCTTCCTGCTGCCTGCAGATCCAGGTGTAGAACTCTCAGCTACTTCTCCAGCACCATGCCTGCCTATGAGCCACCATGATAATGGACTAAATGTCTGAAACTGTAAGACAGCCCCAATTAGATGCTTTCTTTCATAAGAGTTGCCATGGTCATGATGTTTCTTCACAACAACAGAACACTGACTAAGACAGAGGCAAAGCTGATTCTTTTGAGTGAAATGCCTAGTCTTATTGTTCTCATGAAACATGTAGGCTTCCTAATGTTTTTCTGTTCATTTATATGGATATGTATGTTCATAGGGAGAATCTATGCATTTAACAGTGTATGAAACCACATTATAAGGATCTTTCTATGATATACTTTTGTAGATGGAAGTTTCTGTCCTGCTTGGTCCTCCCAAATAAACACACAGAGGCTGATAATAGTTATAAAATGGCCTATTGCTCAGGCTTATAACTAACTAGCTCTTATGCTTAAGTTAACCCATAATTCTTGTCTACGTTTAGCCACACAGCTTGGTACCTTTTCTCACTCCAACATTTTCATCTCACCTCCTCTGTGTCAGGCTGGCGACTCCATCTCTGCCTTTCCTCTTCCTTACCTTCTCCTAGTCTGGTCACCTCGCCTACACTTCCTGCCTGGCTACTGGCCAATCAGCGTGTTGTTAAACCAACAGGAGTGACACATCGTTGCAGTGTACAAGAGCATTATCCCACAGCATGCTTTTCTACTCCAAAGCTTGTCAGGTTTTAAAATGGTGTTTGTTTACTTATTGATATGTCTGTGTATGGGTGTGTGTCTGGATCTCTGTGGTGCCTGCAACATTGTGAACTTGTGGAAGTCAGAGGACAACTTGCAGAAGTTTGTTCCCTCTTTCCATCAAGAAGATCCTGAGGATGGGGCTGGAGAGATGGCTCAGCAATTAAGAGCTAGAGGACCTGAATTCAATTCCCAGCACCGACATGGCAGCTCACAACTGTCTGTAACTACAGTGCCAGGGGATCTGACATCTTCACACCAATGTACATAAAATAAATAAATAAAAAAAAAAGTCCCGAGGATTGAACTCAGGCCATCAAGCTTTATCCTCTGAATGATCCTACCAGCCTGTCCTTTTTAGAAGAGGAGTCACAATCGTAAAATGTATTAATTCTGGGTCATTGAGAATAAGAATTTAAAAGTGATTTTAAAAATAGGTTCTATAGATATGCCTTTATTTAATTTGTGAAATTGCCTTTAAAAAGGCTATACTTATATTTCATAATGCAAAGGATGTCTTTAAATGTTTATTTTACTTGTGTGTAATGTGCATGTTTGGTGAACATGTATGGGTAAGGGGTAGAGGTCAAGTCTTCCTCAAACACTTAACTACACTTTTTTTCAAAAGGCGGGGTGTCTTAGTTACTGCTCTGTTACTGTGAAGAGATACCAAGGAAGGCAACTTACTAAATAAAATATTTAATTGGAGGCTTGCTTACAGTTTCAGAAGGTAGGTCCATGGCCATTGTGGTGGCTTGAAAGAAAATGGCCCCCAATGGGAATGGCACTCTTAGGAGATGTGGCCTTGTTGGAGGAAGTGTCTTACTGTGGAGGTAGGCTTTGAAATTTCATATATGCTCAAGCTACCACCCAGTGTCCCAGACCACTTCCTATTGCCTGAAAGATGTTGGACACTCAGCTACTTCTCCAGCACCATGTCTGCCTGCATGCCACCATGTTCCCTGTCATGATGATAATGGACTGAACTTCTGAACTGTAAGTGAGCTACAACAATTAAATATTTTCCTTTATAAGAGTTGCTGTGGTCATGGTGTCTCTTCACAGCAATAGAAACCTTAAGACAGAAGTTGGTGTCAGGGACTGGGGTATTGTTGTGGTAGGCTTGACCATGTTTTTGTTTGAAGGATTAGAAAAGCGGTTGAACACTTTAAGTGATGCTTAATGGGCCATACTAGTTGGATCATTGAAGACAATGGTGCTGAATGTAATTTGATGAACTGTGGGGGCCTGGCTCAAGAAGTTTCAGAGAAGGATATTAATCTGTGGCCTAGACATTGTTCTTGTAATATTTTGGTGAAGAATATGGCTGCTTTTTGCCCTTGCCGTAAGAGTCTGCCCAAGACTGAAGTGAAGAGTTTTGGATTAAATCCATTGGCAGAGGAAATCTCAACATAGCCTAGTATAGACTCTGCTATGTGATTATTAGTGGTAACTCTAATGAAGATTTATAATGAAAAAGAGCAAGCCAAGCAGGGTAAATTACAAAATGTTAAATTTAAGGAGAAAAGGAGCCCCAGAAAGAAGAATGGAACCAAGTCCTGTGTTTTTAACCGGTAAACAGATTAAGAAATGGAATAGAGTGGTGACCTCAGGGTAAGATCCTGCCCAGCTAAGTTTCCAACTTGTGAAAAGGAACTGAAGAAAAGCTTAGAGCTGAATGTGGTGGGGCACACCTTTAATCCCATCCCTGGAAAGGCAGAGCTGGCGGATCTCTGAGTTTGAGGTCTACAGATCCAGTTTCAGCTTAGGCAGTGAAGGAAAACATTAAAAACAGAAAGCTGGTGAAGATGTAATTGAATGAGAAGCCATGCTCCAGCCCCAGCAAGCAGCAGAACTTGGCAGCTTTGGACATGTGGTTATGGTTTTAGAGTCAAGGATAGAAGAAAGGGTTTATGGAATTTACCTGCATGCCTAAGGAAAGCCACTGAGGCCAGGCATATGTCAGGGGTGTCCCTGAATGGATGCCCAGGGAGTCTATTTTGTGAAGTTATAAAGTTGAAGCCTAGATTACGTTGGAGACCCCAAGATGTAGAGATGTCAGAGTTGTGGGATACCTGCAGAGGAGAGCGGCTAATGGAGTGGAACTAGCCCAACAGAATGAAATGTATTGCAGTCAACAAAGTTGAAAGGAGTTGGAGATCTGAAGAGCATTTTGATATCAGACATGGAGATGCAAAATGCAGAGTTTGGAGTTTTCCCAGCTGGTTTTTGGTCTTGCTTTGGTCCAATATTTCCTTGCTATTCTCCTTTCCTTATGTTTTCCAATGGTAATGTATATCCTGTGTGATTATATTTTGGAAGTATGTGATCTGTTTTTCATTTTTATTTTATAGGGGATTACAGTTAAAAGATTGCATGAGTCCTAGAAGAGATTTTGAACTCTACATTGTTGAGACTATGATAGGCAATGGGAATTTTTGAAATGGGGCTAAATTCTTTTTTTTTTTTTTTTTTTTGTATTATGATATAGTTACAAGCCTATGAGGGCCAGGGAGTAGAATGTGGTGGTTTGAAAGAAAAAGGCCCCCCAAATTAGAAACTGTGTCCTTGTTGGAGTGAGTGTGGTCTTGTTGGAGGGAATATGTAGTGGCTGGTTGTGTCACCGTGGAGGTGGGCTTTGCAGTCTCATATATGCTCAAGATACAGCTCAGTGTCCCAGGGCACTTCCTGTTGCTTGAAAGATACAGGATTATCTGTAACATGAATTGCTAAATGGTCTTATTAATTGAAAACCTGGAGCCAGATATTGGGGTGAAAGCTGGAAGATCAGAGAAATAGAACAAGCCACAGCCAACCTCACCTTACCAACTCCTTGACCTCCAGAGAGAGACTTCCTGTTTACTCACACCTTATATACCTTTCTGTGCCCTGCCATCTTTCTTCCTTCCTAGTGATAGGATTAAAGGCGTGTATGCTTCCCAAATACTTGGATGCAAAGGCATGAGATTAAAGGCATGTGCTACCATGCCTAGCTGTTTCCAGTGTGGCCTTGAACTCACAGAGATCCAGATGGATCTCTGCCTTCTGAGTGATATGGTTAAGGGTGTGTGCCACCACTTCCTTGCCTCTGTCTAATTTAGTGCCTGGCTCTGTCCTCTGATCCCCAGATAAGTTTATTAGGGTACACAATATATTGGGGTACACACTACATATCATCACAATTCTCAGTCACTTCTCTAGCACCATGTTTGCCTATGTGCAGCCATGTCTCCACCATGATGATACTGGACTAAACCTCTGAAACTGTAAGCCAGCCCAATTAAATGTTTCCCTTTATGAGAGTTGCTGTGGTCATGATGCCTCTTCACAGAACAGAAACTCTAAGACAACCATCATGGTGGGAAGCATGTCAGCAGGCAGGCAGGTGTGGTGCTGCCATAGTAGCATGTTATCTGCAAGTTGGAGGAAGAGAGAGAGGAGAGGGAAGAGAGAGGAGAGGGGAGAGGGGAGAGAGGAGAGAGAAGAGAGAGGGGAGAGAGGACAGAGGGGAGAGAGGGGAGAGAGGAGAGGGGAGAGAGGAGAGGGGAGAGAGGAGGGAGGGGGGAGAGAGGAGGGAGGGGGAGAGAGAGAGAGAGAGAGAGAGAGAGAGAGAGAGAGAGAGAGAGAGAATGGGCCTGATAGGTTTTTGAAACCTCAAAGCCCACTCCCAGTAACATAACTTCTCCAATAAGCCTCCTAATCCTTCCCAAAACAGTTCCACCAATTAGGGATCAAGCATTCAAATATATGAGCCTATGTTGGTGTGTGTGTGGAGATGCTTCTCATTCAGGGTTTCTTACTGAACCTGGAACTCAGTGATTGGCTAGACTAGCTGGCCAGCAAACCCTGGGATCCTCCAGTCTCCATCCCCCAGTACTGAGTGTTAGAATAATGCCCTCACTCCAGCAGCATGACCACACATGCACAGTTCAGGAGCTGAGCAAAGGGTCTTGCACCTTCTGTCATCAGTGTGCCCTGGTGACTGCTCACGGCGTGGTCACACAATCAGTGCATGCCTGGCACAGCTCTGTAAGCCCACCTGCTCCTGAAAAAACCAGACGCAGACCCCCTTCTCACTTCTCTGTTCTCTCTTGCCCCCACTATCTCTTTTCTGTCTCTCTCTGTTCTCTGCACGTCTGTCTTCCCCAGGCCGAGTTCTTTTCTGCTCCCCCACTTCCTCCTAATAAAGCTCTGATACTGGGTTTTGTTGTGGCTTGTGACCTTTCTGTGCGGTAACCTGCACCACCACCATATAATTTTTAAAACCGTCACTGGGCTTACAAATTTGTGCTGCACACCTGGCTTTTTATGTGGGTAGTGAGATCTGAGCTGCATGCACTGCGAGAATTTTGCCCACTGAGTGATTCTTCTAGCCAGGTTGTCTTCAAACTCAGGATTGCCTTGCCCAGCCTCACAGGTCCTAGGATCCATGCATGTGTTATGCCTGAATGGAAAAAACAAAACAAAACAAAACAAAACAAAACAAAAACACAAAAAGAATAAAATATTTTCTAACTTTAAAGGCCAGTGTATAGTTATAGTATATTTAATCCCAAACCATGAGAATCCATAGGGTGCCTTAGAGCTGTGCCCCCCAGATACACGAGAGGCATCAGGTAGGTAGGTTTTCACCAGTCCTGGTTCTCTGCCAGGACGTCCTTTGGTGAGCAGGAATTAGAGAAGGTAGACCGTCTTTTTTGTAGGGAGGGGAGTGTTTCAAGACAAGGTTTGTCTGCATAGCCCTGGTTGTCCTGGAATTCGCTCTGTAGACCACGCTGTCCTGGAACTCAGAGATCCACTTGCCTCTGTCTCCTGAGTGCTGGGATTAAAGGTGTGCACCACCACCACCACCACCACCACCACCACCACCCGGCCTTCCTTATCTTTAGATTGTAAATACTCAGGAATCCCTAAAGGGTTCTGTCTGTACAGCCCCTTGAACTTACCTGAAAAGCAAGCAAATGTCATAAAGAAGTTCCTATTTCTATTCTGTCTACAGATGCAGTATTTAGAGAAACACATCTTGGAGCTTTGTGGAGTTGTTGGCTGAGAAAAAAAATGGAGGCCTTTTGGATTCACAGAAATGGAAAGAAATAATTCCTTTTCTGACATGGCAGCAAATGTCAAGTATATCTGAAGTGTTAATGGGATCTGTCTGTCTATCATCTGTTTACCTGTCTGTCTGTCTGTCTGTCTATTTACCTATCTATCTATCTATCATCTATCTATCTATCATCTATCTATCTCTCTATATATTTTCTCTCAGAAATTTCAATTAATGAATTTTTTAGCTTCAAATTAGCTTCTTAGACTTGAGTGTTTTTGAAAACAAACGAACAAAAAAACCCCAACCGACCAAAAACAAACAAAACAAAACAAAACAGAACAGAACAATCCCCAAATAAAAACATATATGTCAGTGACCAGCAGAGGGAGGCAAAGAGCTCCTGGCGCAGCACAGTGTTTACACTTTGTGTCCAAGAAGTGTTACAGCTCTCATTTTTCTGGAGGAAGCGAGGTTAATTTATTCAGATAATTACACAGCCATCTTTTTTCAGGAATCCCAAGAATTAAGAAGGAAAAACTTTCGCATACAAAGCTACAGAACGATTCAGAAGACAGCATGCCTCCAATTCCACGCACCAGAAACAGCCATTTTGACCACTGACTTGGGAAGAACATCGTTATTTTTTAAGTAATTTAATGACAAAGTGCACATTTAAAAAGGTACTGAAGGGCCTTAGTGAAAGACAGTTTTCTCTCTCACTGCCTCTTTAGCTTTTAACTAATGTCCACTTCTGAAAGGCAGGTTTTTTTGGTTTTTTTTGGTTTTTTTTGTTTTTGTTTTTTAAATCCTGCTCCAGAGATTTCATGTAACAAGTTTTTAACAAATATAATGATGCTTTAAAAAAAGGGTACCTCCATAGGGCTGAAAAACCCCAAAACCTTTCCAATAGGAACCCAGGAGTCCCCTCTTTGTCCCTGGGAGGTTGTGTATTAGTCATTTGTGTGTGTTTATCAACAGGAGGCATCGGCTACCGGTGGCCTTCAGTGGTGTAAGTACAGGGGCAGGCAGAAGTTCACGTTTACGTTATGGTAGATGAGGCCTTCCTTACTCTCCATCCTCACGCCCTTCTCTAACTTAACTATACTTGGGTTTTTGGCTGTTCACTAGTCAGGCTTTTTGTCACTGCTTTGCTGTGAGAGCAAAGAAGGATGAGCATCATGACCTTGGGCATGTGAGTGATATGCCCCCCCCCCCTTTCTTGGTGCTCCCTTCCTTAGCATCATCCTCTCACTGGGGGTTCCTCTTCCCAATCCAAGTATCATCCTGTGTGGTGTTCAGACTCAATCCCATGCTGCAGTAGGCCACCTTGTCCTTCTCTGCTATCAAAACTGAAAAAAAAAAAATCCTATTTAGTCTGTTCTTCACCAAGAATCCCTGCTTCAGCAGCAGGTCAGTAGTTTCTGAGCTTGAGCATACATACAGATGAATCACTTTGGAATTGTGCTGCTCTCCCAGAGGACCTGAGTTCCATTCCTGGCACCTGCATAGTGGCTCACAATTGTCTATAACTGTAGTCCCACAGGATCCAGTGCCCTCTTCCGGTGTGCAGACATGCATGCAGACAAAACACGTATATACTTAAATAAATCTTAATTTTGTTTTTTGTAGCCCCAGCTGGTCTGGAACTCACTATATAGACCAGGCTGGCCTCAAACTCATAGAGATCTTCCTGCCTCTGGCTCCTAAGTGCTGAAATTAAAGGTGTGTGTCTACAGGCCCCACACATGGAGAGTTTGTTTTATTTTTATTTTTTAAGATTTATTTATTAGTATAATACAGTGTTCTGTTTGCATGTGTCCTTGCAGGCCAGAAGAGGGCACCAGATCTCATTACAGATGGCTGTGAGCCACCATGTGGTTGCTGGGAATTGAACTCACGACCTCTGGAAGAGCAGTCTGTGCTCTTAACCACTGAGCCATCTCTCCAGCCCTTATTTTTATTTTTATTCTATTTAATGCATGTGAGTGTTTTGCCTGCATGTCAGTATATGTACCACCTGTGTGTCTGGTGCCTGCAGAGGCCAGAAGAAGACATCAGATTCTCTGGAACTGGAGCTAGAGACAGTTGTGAGCCACCATGTGGGTGCTAAGAATCAAACCCAGGTCCTCTGGAAGAGCAACAAGTGCTCTTAACCACTGAGCCATCTCTCCAGCCCCTCGTGGGGAGCTGTCTCTTCTTTCTCCTGCCTCACCTCTTTCTTATAATGTATCTTGGTACTACTTTTTCAGAAGCTCTGGGGCCATCTACATAAACCACTAGTCTTCAGATGCCCACTCTGGTTTGGAAGCCACAGGGCACTGAGGACTTCTCTCAGGCAGGGGTTACACTCCTCTTAGAGACTATATTAGAGTATCCCAAATAGTGACTTGTAGTCCGGCTTTATCATGTAGTCCTTCAAGTTTCCTTCCTGTTTGTGGGAATCACCCTGCAACTCAGCTTAGTGGGTGGTACCTGAAGGAGAAAGGAAGAACGTTTGTAAAATTTCCTTTTAAATTGCATAATACAGGCTTATTAATTACAGGTATCATTGCACATGAGATCTCAAGAATGCATACATGGCACATAACTGAAATTCTCTACCCAGAAGGGACATTTATGTGTTAAGAAGTTGTCATGTATTGTAGAATATTATTTTAAGGTGTGTTACTTTTGTTTATGTTGTATATGTTTAACTCTGTGAAGCTGTGTTCCTGTGCCTGTATAAAACACTTGATGGTCTAATAAAGAACTGAACAGCCAATAGCAAGGCAGGAATGAGAAAGAATAGATGGGCTTGGCAGTCAGAGAGAATGTATAGAAATCTGGGAGGAGGAGGAGGAGGAGGAGGAGGAGGAGGAGGAGGAGGAGAAGGAGAAGAAGAAGAAGAAGAAGAAGAAGAAGAAGAAGAAGAAGAAGAAGAAGAAGAAAAAAAAGCAGCCAGAGAAGAAGGACTCCAGGGGCCAGCCACCCAGCTACACAGCAAGCCAAGAAGTAAGAGTAAGATTTACAGAAGTAAGAGAATGGGAAAAGCCCAGAGGCAAAAGGTTGACAGGATAATTTAAAGTTAAGGAAAGCTGGCCAGAAACAAGCCAAACTAAGGCTGAGCATTTATAATTAAGAATAAGCCTCCATGTGTGATTTATTTGGGAGCTGGGTGGTAGGCCCCGCAAAAGAGCAAAAACAAACAACAGTCATGTGTTAGATTTTTAAAAGTATTATTTTTAAATTGGTACAGACATTTTTACTTTTTTGTTTTTGTTGGTTTTTAGAGACAGGGTTTCTCTGTGTAGCTTTGTGCCTTTCCTGGAACTCATTTGGTAGCCCAGGCTGGCCTCAAACTCAGAGATCTGCCTGGCTCTGCCTCCCAAGTGCTGGGATTAAAGGCATTCGTCACCACCACCCGGCTCATTTTTACATATTTATCAGTACCACATGATGTCTTGGTAAATGTATATTCTATGTGATGTTTACATGATACTAAACATGTCTGTCGTCTCAAACATTTGCCCCCTTTTTTGGTGAAAAAACTCAAACTATATTCTTGCTTTGTTTTAAACTATACAGTACATTATTCTTAAATCTGTTCACTCAGATGTGTATGTTACATTTTCATAAGAATATCCATGATGGTGCATGCCTGTTCCAGCGTCTGGGAGGCCAGGTAGGAAGATTGTGAGTTCAAGGCCAGGCTGAGCTACACAGTAAGAGACTGTCTCAATCAACAACGACAAAACTTGTCTTTAACTGAACATAGTGTGTGATGTCATCTGACAATTACAATGACAGTCAAGAAATCATTGACTTCTGGGAGACTAGAAGGGACAGAAAAGCCAAACTAGTTAAGATTTGTTAAACTCCTTTTTAAAAATAAAAACTGAACGCCAGAGGGCAGCAAAACACCATTTGCAAAAAACTCATTCTCACTCCGTGATCGTTTTCCTGAAAAAATGGTGTTTGTTAACTAGTTCCCAAGAAGGGCTGCCCTGATATTGGAAATGCTTCTCTCAACACGAACTCACTCAAATCTTTGTGCTTGCTTTGCGTTTTCCTCCACATGACTTCCCTGGCACCGTGATTTTCTCCTGAAGTACACTCACTTGCTGTAGTCAGTGTTTCTGAACACTGATCCCTGCAGGGAACTCTCTCAGTTCCTCTCCAAAGACTGCTAGCTTTGGTCTTCTGAGGACACGCCATGTCTTCTGGGGAAAGACAGCCTCTCCACCTTCCGTGTCTCTCTGTTAAAGCAGATTCCACCAATACCTTTCCTTCCCTCAGGTGATAGATCCTGGGGGTCTTGTGAGCATGCTCAGAGGGATGACCCTGTAGTGTCTTGAAGGATGATTTCTACAGTAAAAAAGCTAGGCTGTGTTTGGCTTTATTTATTTATTTTTTACATGCTTTATTCTAACCCTTTTTCCTCTGCATAAGATGGGACCTGATAACCTGGGATATCTTCTCAATTAACACTTCCAATTCCCATCATGTTGTGGGAGAAAAGATGTGCCACACTTGGCTGTGTGCAACATGGCCAAATGCAGTCATTGCTGCCAGAGAGTGGAGCTTTCTATTTGAGACTCACATGGCTTTGATGCTGGGTGATGCTCTCTGGTAAGAACCTCTAATGGAGGTGCCAACAGAGCCTGGAGGAGTACTGGGTTATGGTGGCAGTCTCTCCTGAGTTGTACAACTGTGAGTGCGCCCCATAACCTCTTCTGCCTCATTTAGAAATTGAAGTCACTCTAGATATTGGCTCTTAAGCAGAATTGTGCCCCTGAATCTGATTTGAAGTAAGTTGATCTCAAATTTCACCTTCTCCTACAAAATCACACATTTGGTGGTATAGGTCTGTGGTATATATTTGGGTATTGTGGCAGAGGAGAAGTGTAGATGTGACTGTCTTGTTAAATAAGAAACACAGAGCCAATTGCAGAGTTAAAAACCAAGAGGTCAGAGCAATAGCTGAGAGCTGAAAACCTCACCCTTCACTGCTGCTCTGTCGAAGAGGAAAGAAAGAAATGGGTGAAATTTACTCAAGTGGCTGAACCCTAGGTGTCCTGGAAAGAATGGATGTTCCAGCACCAGCAACTGTCACCTACTGGCAGCCTGATCTCTGGAAGGAGAGCTGGCAAGGCGTTTCATTTCCTGCCTCCAGTAATTGCTGCTCTTCAAAGGGAATGATAAAAACTCACTGCTTGTTCCCTGGGCTGAAGATTAGGATTCAATGAGGTATTCTGTACAGAAAGCACTGTGTGCGTTATGAAGAGTAATGCCCCTTCATACAGCAGTACCGTACTCCACGTCAAGCGGGAGGCTCTCTGAGGCAGCAACCGGCAGGGCTAATGAGAGTCTGTGACCGGTGAAGGAGCTCTCTGGATTTTCTCTTCCCCTTTCGGAGGACTGCAACAGCCCTGCACTTTAGTTCTCCACCTCACCCAAAGCTGTCGCTCTGAGGAAATGTCTCCTGGCCTGTTCATTTCAGGCACTAAACATTGGGCCCTGTGGTCCAAAGGCCTGCCCCTTTGCAGTTGTTTACAAATGTAGGTTTCATGGTAAGTTGGGCTTGAGAGGTAACGAACACCTACTGTGGTTTACTTGGGGTTGGCCTTTAAGGAAACACAGGAGAGCAAGAAGAGAGAGGAGGGAGGGAGGGAAGGAGACGGAGAGATGCAGAAATGCCGACTTCACCCTGTCCTTGTCTCCACATCCCTCCCTCCATGCCAGACTTCAGAGCTCTGTCTTGGGCCTCAGATTAAACGTTAAAAAACTTCTTTATATGTCCACCTTCTTTTCCCCATACTCATCTTCCTTTCGATAGCAAAAACAGAGGTGGGTGTCTTATGAGGGACAACACAAACAGCTTATTTACTGAGGAGGCTCATACTGACGTAGGAAATGAGTCTTACTCTACACACACACACACACACACACACACACACACACACACACACAGACAGACACACACACACACACACACACACACACACACAGACACACGGTGGCTCCTGAGGAGTCTGACATCCTGACTGAAAGGAAACAGGAGGCCCAGATAAGCTCTTCAGTGTCACTTGTAGTGCTGACATTTAAAGGAAGGTTAAAACTAAGCAGAAACAGGCTAAGAACGGCTGTTTAACACGAGTCTATCCGTTTGGCCGTATGCTTACATTGGACTCTTCCTAGAATACCACAACAGTGAGGTGAGATGTTTCTGTTCCGAGTCGAGAATCCTGCTCCTCCACTGGCTTCTGATTTACGAGTTGTTTCTGAGGACGCCTCCATCTGAGCATGACACAAGGCTGTGCAGTGACCTGTCTCAGTGCCACTTTCTGCCCTTGCGGCTGGACTACTCCCTGTCTCTGTGTGCACCTAAGGCATAAACAGACCCCTGTAAGGATCGAACAGTTAACAGCAGCATAGAGACCTTACTTTTGGGTGGGAGCCCATGACTGTCTTACTTGAACGTTGCTGGGTTGTCTGCTATTGGCTTAGGCAGCTGTAAAGGACTAGGAACTCAGCATTCGGAACTGGGTGTCCACCATAAAGGCCGAGGAGCGCTTGTATCATCAGGGTGCCTGCCCCGTCAGGGCTCCGACCTTCCTAAGTTTCTGGTTGACTACTCCATTCCTTAGAGTCCTGACTGAGCTACTGAAAGCTGTGGTCCTCGAACTGGGGACTGCCACTCTGCCAGCTCTGAGCACTTTTATGTCACACCTATCACAGCACCCTACAGTTTCTTTTGTTTCTGTCAAGATTTTAGCACAGGGCTCAGACCTAAGCCTTCTTGTGAGGACAGTGGGTGAAAGGTACTACTGTCCCCTGCTCTGTTCCCCTCTAAGGTGTCTTAACTATGTTGTGTAGTTGATGGTACCTAGTCCTACAACACCTGGTTATTTAGAGTTTCTTAGAGTTCTATATCAAAGTAGATGACGCTTAATTGCTTTTTCTTTTTTTCCCTCAAGACAAGGTTTCTCTGTGTAACAGCCCTGGCCATCCTGGAACTCACTCTGTAGACCAGGCTGGCCTCCATGCGCACAGAGATCCACCTGCCTCTGATTTCTGAGTGCTGGGATCAGTGTCCAGCTAAGTTTTTCTGTCTGAACAATGTGGTAACTAACCACTGGTGTTGAGTTTGTGTTTTGACATAGGCAGAAAGGGAGGATTTAAATATTGAATCACTTCAGTTGTACCTACCGGAAAGTCCTTGTTTGAAGTGGGTGAATGTTCCCTTTTAACTTCCTTCAGGATTGATGCGAGTCATCAGGTCTGTTGTGGTGTGCAGAGTCACTTTCCAGACTGTCATGAAAATGATCACCTTGCCTGAGTGAGAAGGGAAGTCACCTGAGCGTGTCTGGGTCTGGGTCACTCTCTTTCCTGTGTGTCCAGTCAAATACGTTTGGTGTGTTCACTGTGTCCTTGATAGATTTATGAATTCCTTCTCTATTGCATCCTTTTTCATCCCTTTTGTTTCATTCTGTTTCTTCTGGTAGGTCTTCCAGTCCACTCTGTCTCTCTTCACTCTGGCTGTAATCTAGTAGCTTGTGTTGATTTTGATTATTGTATTCTCTGGTTTCTGAATTTCACGGTTTCCTTTCCAAAAGCTGTATTGTTATGGCCTGCCTTTTCTAACTCCTCGGTGAATTGTTTAGTTTTGTTTTGATCTCTTTGAACATAGTCATCATAATAATTTCAAAGTCTCGTCTGGAAATGTCATCATCTGGACTACGCAAGTATGTATTTTATCTTTTTTTTTTTTTTTTTTCTTGTTCACATTCCCCTGTCTCCTTGATGCCTGCTTCTATCATATTATTTTCTATATTTTTCTAACAGGCTCTCACTGAACCCAGGCTAGTGCAGAATGTATTGTGTAGTCGAGGTTGGCCTTGAACTCATTATTCTCCTGCTTCTGCTTTCCAAGGGCTGGACTATAAACAGGTGCCACCACACTTAGTGAGGTCTGATTTCACCACGTGTCCATGTGCGGGACACTGGATTTGAAAAACTTGCAACATAATTTGAGACTTGATCTGATATCTTCCTCTGGAGAGGATTTGTTTGGCCTTCACTGGGTGCCTGGAGGTGTTTGGACTTAGAATCCAGTATCATGTTAATGGAGTTGAGAAACAGACCTGCAGGCAAACTGCATGTCAGAGCAGGTTGAGAAGTTTCCAGGATGCAGCCCTCAGGAAGCCAACCCTGAGCGCTGGTGCCTCCTTGGAGGCTCTAGACTTGAGAATACCTTTTTTTCCTGTTATTCTCATAAAACGTCAAAAACGTTGCGCTGCCTTTTATCTGCCTCGTAGGGGCAACAACAGCCCCAGTTGTGGGTCCCGTGTCTCCGGGTCCAATTTTCACTAGACCCCTGCCAAGTAATTCCTCACTCTCTCGCTATTTGATCCTTTTATGAAAATGTTTTTGTATGTTTCATCTGACTTTAAAAGTTGTCTTCAGAATTCTCTAGTCTGCTGTAAATGGAAATAGAGTTGGGAGATCTGTGGAGGTTGGCTTGTGTTTGTTTCCACAGGAAAAATTTCTGGTTGCTTTTTCTGCTCCGAAGCCCATCAAAAGTCAGTTCTGAGTTCACCAGAAGCCCCTTAACTGCACAGAGCTTTACTGTAACACAGGAAGCCTGTTACCGAGGACCTGTGATCCTGGGGTCCTGTATCACACAGGCAAAATGAAACTCAGATGAGAGCAGTTCACTGACAGTCTCACCCTGGTGCCTGAATCATCACCCTGTGAGATGTGAGGAAAGAACCTGCTGGTTCAGAGAAAGCGGTGAAACTTCTCTCTCCAGACCCGAGCTGGGGCTCACACACAACAAACACACCCTCACACTGTGCTTTCTCCAGACCTGAGCTGGGGCTCACACACAACAAACACACACCCTCACACTGTGCTTTCTCCAGACCTGAGCTGGGGCTCACACACAACAAACACACCCTCACACTGTGCTTTCTCCAGACCTGAGCTGGGGCTCACACACAACAAACACACACCCTCACACTGTGCTTTCTCCAGACCTGAGCTCACACAAGACCTGGGGCTCACACAAGCACGCTCACTCACACTGCCTCATGCAGTACACCACGGGTGGTTATTTTTGAATGCTTGCAAGCATTTCTTCCACTGGCTACCACTTTCAAGTGTCAGCATGCCATTGGGTCAGAGCAGAGTGTGTTACAGTGTGGACTGTTGATCCCACCTGGGCTGAATACATCTGGGCGGGAGCCTGGAATTTGCATTTCATACAAGCTCCCAGGTGCTGGGTTGAGGGACCATACTTACAGGCTCTCCAGCCTACTCTAGTCTCTTGGGTGGGAAACTGTAATACACCCACCTTGGTTTTTTACATTAGCCAGATGCTCAGTACAGTGAGTCACACTTACGTAATATTCATGGTTTTAATAACATAGATTTTGTTGTTCTCTCTCTCTCTCTCTCTCTCTCTCTCTCTCTCTCTCTCTCTTGTTAGGGATTGAAAGCAAGGCTCTGCCACTGAGCTACATTCCTAGCCCTTTGTTGCTTTTGATATAGTACTCATTTTTGATAATTTCATCTATGTATCTAGTGTGTTTTGAGCCTACTCCGCCCCCCGCCCCCCATTCCCGTCCCCACTGCTCTCTCTTATCCCTTCCGCTCCTGCTGCGTTCTCTTTTTGGATATTGGGAGTTCCCATAGTGCACTGGGTGCCTCATGGTGGCCCTGCTACTCACGGTCAGAATCACAGAACCCTTGGTCTCTGGTTCCTTCTTGTCCAGGATATAAAAGAGGGGAGGGTTCAGGTCCCATAACTGCTGTTGAGGCATTCCTTCTTGAGGATGATTCTTTTTTTCGTTTGTTTTTTTGTTTTTTGTTTTTCAAGTCAGGGTTTCTCTGTGTAGCTTTGGTGCCTGTCCTGGAACTCGCTCTGTAGCTCAGGCTGGCCTCGAACTCACAGAGATCCGCCTGCTTGAAGATGATTCACTGTGAGAAATGAGCACACTCTCTCTGAGCAACAAGCAGTGGTAGTGACCAGCCCCTAACTGGAGACTACCAGAACTTAGAGTGGTATAGCTAGTCTAATGTGATCGCAGAGGTGACGCATGGGGGCTGGGTTACAGTTACTGTTGCTGTGATGAAAACATCACGGCCAAAGGCAACTTGGGGAGGAAAGAGTTTATTTCACTCACAGTTCTATATTGCAGTACTTCATCAAAACCACTAAGGGCATGAACTCAAGCAGGGCATGGTCCTGGAGGCAGGAGCTGATGCAGAGCCCATGGAGGGGTGCTGCTTACTGGCTTGCTCCCCATGGCTTGCTCAGCTTGCTTTCTTATAGAACCCAGGACCTCCAGCCCAGGAGTGGTCCCACCCACAATGGGCTGGCCCTCCTCTGTAGTGGGTAGCCATCCCAGCCTTGGCCTGGAACTTCCAACCCCCATTGAGGCTTCGGTAATGGTCACACCCTCAAGGCGGGGCTGAGGGAGGAAGCTGAAGACCCAGGATCGAGAGGAGAGGTCTCTCTTGGTTCTGGGACCCTGGATGCTGGAGGTAGACCGAACAGAGTTCTCCAGAGAACACCGCCGGACTGTGCCATACCTTTGCCAGACCCTACAACCTATCCCTTCATTTGTAAGTTAGCCCACAAAGTAAACCTCCCTTTTAACTACACCAATTAATTTCACCAATACTCCTCCATTGATCACTAATTAAGAAAATTAAGGTTTGTCCACAGCCTGATTTCTCAATGGAGGCTCCCTCCTCTCTGGTGGCTCTAGCTTGTGTTAAGTTGACACAAAACTAGCCAGCACACATGGAGCCAAGATGCTATACAAAATGATCAGGAGAATAAGTGTAAAAAATAACAAAGTAAAAAAATAAGAGGAGAAAGAGCCTTCAGCGTCTGAAGCAAGTGGTCACATAGGACCGACCCCATGCTCTGGTTGAGTGCGTCTGAATAAATACCCACAGGAGATCTGCTGTTCACTGTCTGTTGCTGGTAGAAAGACTTCCACATGGGTAGGATGGGGAAATAGGCAAAGCCTTTCTGTGGCACTTGCTGGCTGGTCCTCTGTGTGGGACCTGTATTCACAACCCTGTATTCTCCTGGTTTAGAGAGGGTCCTTCGTGTCTGGTGAGATGCTGGATTAGAAATCAGGGTGTTAGCTGTCTGCTACATGCCTGACATCTCTAGCGGAAGTGAAGAAAGAAAGGAAGTACAGTTTGTGTCATTTCCTTCTGTTGGGAGAGGCAAGGCAGTGGCAGGGTGGGCAGAGGCCGGGATGAGTAAGGAAACGGGTTGTGAACTCTCAAGTACACATTGGGACACTTTAGTGAGTCCAAGAAGATGCTAGACAGTTACGGAGGGAGACTGAAAAGAACACTGTGGGTCACTGCATCTTATGAAGGGCTATGAGAACAATGGGAAGGAACCATTTAATGTATCCAGCCTGGTCGGTAAGATATGGCGAGGGGCTTGGAGCAGAATTCTAACAGTTGCTACTTAGCAGATGATAGCTTGGTTGAATCTTTGTTGTTGTTGTTGTTGTTGATTGCTTTTTTCAAGACATGGTTGGCTGGTCTCAAACTTAGAGATCGGCTTGCCTCTGCCTCCTGAGTGCTGGGATCAAAGGTGTTCACTACCATGCCCCGCTTTCCTGGTTGAATCATGAAGTCTTAATTGTTGCTGTTAAAAAAAAAAAGTCAGGATTCTGTGAAAAGAAGCAATATTTTTCTCAAATGACTCTATTGGTGGGATGTAAGGTGCCCTGACCTCCAGGTGTGTCCGAAAGCTTCCGGATCATCGTATTTGAAACACTCTTTGCTTATGTAGTAGTCATTTTTTGCAGCATGTCATTGTTTGGTTTTGTCAACCTGATGTGAATCTAGACATACCTGGCAAGCAGGAATCTCAGTGAGGAATTGCTTCAATCGTATCGGTTGGTGGGCATATCTATGGGGCAGTTTCTCAATTGTCGATTATGTGGGAGAGCTGAACCCACTGTGGCCAGTGCCAATCCTGGGTAGGTGGTCGTGGGCTATATAAGAAAGCAGGCTGAGCAAACCAAACGGTGGGCGGCAATTCCATAAACAACACTCCTCCACGGTCTGCTTTGGCCTCTGCCTCTAGGTTTCTGCACAGCTCTGGTTTTCCATGATGATGGACTCTAACCTGGAAGCTGAAATAAGCCCGTTTTTCTCCAGGTTACTTGCAGTCAGGGTTTTATTACAGCAACAGAGAAAGCAAACTAAGACGCAGGGGCAACAAAAAGTCACCTGGACGTTCAGAGTTCTTTGTATCAGGAGAATAGAAAGGTCAGTTGATTCTATGAGAACCCTTAGAGACTGGTTCTGAGCCAAGTTCATAACAAACTGAACTCCAGGCTGCAGGACAACTAATCTCCTTGCATACCTCTAAGTATTTAGACAAAGGCAAATCAATGTGCACTGGAGCTACACGCTGTCTGCATGGAGTCGGTCTCCCCTCACACTGCCTTTGCCTGGAGTTTCCTCTTCATCTCTAGCTTTCCTTCCTAATTGCCATGTCTGTGTTTACTTCCTCACCTGCAGAGAGCATAGCCTCATGGTAGCAGAGCTGCACAGCTATGCCTTATATTTTGCTATCATCTTGGGTACAGTTTGCTGCAAATAAGGACATTTACAATCTTTGGGAGATGTTGAAATAGTCCCCAAATAGCAGACACACAAACTCTTTGCCTGATTAGCTGAAAACTGATTAAAACATATGGTTTAAGGGCCGAGTTGCCAGTTTTATGTTTCCATAAAGTGCTGTATGGTCTTGTAGAAAGAGGCAAATTGTGGGATCTGATGTTTATGGAGCAGTTGAAAGCTGTAGATTTCGTAGGCATAGATCACAATGGAGTTTCAGATTAATACAAGCTTTTTGCATTAGGAGGGCTCATTGTCTTCTGCTCCTGTAAGCACTGAGCTACACTTGCTTTCTGTATTAGATTGTATCCCAGTCTACTGTCTTTGACCTTATAGTGGGCAAGGTCGCTGAGCAAACCATGTGAGGAGGAAAGTTTCCTTTCATGGTTTGTACCACAAGTTCAGTGCTGGGCTGCTGAGGGTTAAATTGTGTCCCTGGGAAGATATGTTGAATTTCTAATTCCCAGTACCTCAGAATGGAAATTTATTGATGGTGGATATAATTTGTTTGGGATGAAGTTATACTGGTGTGGGTGGGGGGCCCCTAATGCTATGTGACTGATGCCCTTATATAAACATGGTGTGAAGTCACAGCTACACGTGGAGAGTGCCCTGTGAAAATAGCCTTTTGGAATGATACATCCATGTGCCAAGGAATGCCAGCGATGGCTGACAAGCGAGAAAGAGCTTCCTCACACCTCCTAGAGGAACCATGGCCCTGCCGACACTGTCTTGTAGCTTTCAGAGCCGAGACAATACGTTTCTCTTGTTAAAGGTTTGCTATGGGACCCATGGGAAACAAACAGCTCAGCCTGTCTGTGCCAGGGATGTCCTCTGGCTGTTTCACTCACAGAAACGGTTGAAGACGATCCAGATGGCCTAATATGGTATGATGGAAAGAGGGCTGGTGGGAAGGCAGACCAGCCATTCTCCACACGTGCTGCTTCTTTTGCCTGGAATGTGCCAAGATATCTTCTGTTAGTGACTGCTGCTCAGTGGTTTTCTTACCACTCACCTTTTAGTTTCAGCCCATTTGATGATGGATGGAGGGATGGGCAGCGTACTTAAAGCTCTGAAGTAGCTAATGCTAACCCACGTTTGATCTCTCTTGAGCAATGACACATCACTCCAACAGCTCCTATCCCCAAACTGCCTTTTTTTTTTTTTTTTTTTTTCTATTGGTGCTGCTAAGCTTGGGACTGTGGCAGCAGCCATCAGTGTATTGTTTCTGCATTGGGGTAGGGGTGCAGCACCTCTGATGTCATCATCAGAAGTTCATGTTCTGGTGTCCTTCACCCAGCTCTGGTTCTGGCATGTCTGACCTCCACCTTGGCTATCTTCCAGCTCCAGGTCACACATCTGCCTGAAGTAGTTAATATTCCTTCCTGCCATTTCCAACATCCCACACGCACTGCAAATCTTTCCCGAGCCTTCTTTCCCTCCAAGAGGAGAAGAATCTGTTTTGCTTCAATTTCATCTTGTAGATCCCTCTAGAATACTGGCAATAATTTTTTTTTTTTTTTTTTTTGCTTTGCATTTTGTTGAATCCATTACAATGTACGTTTCTTGAGTCAGGAGATTCATTCTATTTCTTTCTTTATTTTCTTAGTCTAATGACTTGATTGCATTTGAGACTCCAGTTTTGGGAGTGGGGGTCAATTGCTGAAATGGTGAAAAGGATAATGCACCAGCTGTGTGTGGATTACCAGAGCATTTGAGAGTAGCAGAACTCTTCATGGGAAGCCTGTGGGAGGAGCCCCTGGAAGCGGGGCTGGCCTGGGCAAAGGGAGGTGGGTGGCCCAGAGTACCATGCTCTCACTTTTCCTTTGATGAAACCCACAATGTAGCCTCTGTACAACTTTCCAGGTTTGATGGGTCACTCTTTGGTGACCATCTCATTTGGCCTTAATGGAGTTTGGATTTTTCACTCCCAGGCTCCTTTTCTTATACAATGACTATGAGAAATCACATACCGATGCTTCTGAAGCATACATACTTCTTCCATCTCTCTCTCTCTCTCTCTCTCTCTCTCTCTCTCTCTCTCTCTCTCTCACACACACACACACACACACACACACACACACACACACACACACACATACACACATACCCTCTAGGTTCTTAGTATAATTAACAAAGAAGATGATGTGTATGACTCAAAGCCTTCTGGTGTGATCCATGGATTTCATAACAGATGTTGCCCTTTTAGGGACAGGACCATCTTAAACCATTCAGATTTGACCAAGGTTCATAGGGAAGAACCTCCCTTACTAACTATAACAGCTTTTCCAGACCCTTCCTGGTTGTACTCTCCAACCTCCCACACGCCATCGTCAGGACTCTGCAAATCCTGTATAAACCACCACCCAGTCACACGGCAGGGTGAAAAACAATGTGGCAATCTGACCTTCCTACACTTAAAAAAAAAAATCAAGAATTCCAATTTACCTCATTTAAAAAAAAGTTATTGACATCTGGTAGCATAAATCTCCCAGCTGTTTGCAACAGAGAACTCCTCAAGCACACAAGGGTATTTCCGTGTCTTGTCACCAAGTTAACCCTTTACTGTGTTTGATGTCAGCCAATAAGCTCGCCTTAGGTCTGCCAGGTCTGTCAGCAGGAAGATTCCAGAGCTCACTCAGGTAGGGAGGGCACACGCACTCACGTGATACGGTTAAGACAAGTCCAAAAGCACCAGAGGAAACTTAATGCAGTACACGAGCATACTACAGATTACAGCAGACGGCAAACGTCTTATCAGTTAATGTAAGGGATAATCACATTTTATCACCGCATTTTAGAACGTAATGATAGAAAGTAACATAAAAGGGAACTTTATGAAGACTTAAAAAATGGCTGGGTGCTGGGCAGTGGTGGCGCACGCTTTTAATCCCAGCACTCAGGAGGCAGAGCCAGGCAGATCTCTGTGAGTTCGAGGCCAGCCTGGTCTATAGAGTGAGGTCCAGGACAGGCACCAAAACCACACAGAGAAACTGTGTCTTGAAAAAAAAAATGGCTGGGCAGGGGACCCCTTACACCTTTAATCTTAGCACTCAGGAGACAGAAGCAGGTAGATCTCCTTGAGTTTGAGGCCAGCCTGCTCAATATGATGAGTTCTAGGCCAGCCAAGATTACATAGTGAGACCCTGTTTAGCAAAACAACAACAACAACAAAACCCAAACCAGAACAAAAATCCAAATAAACCCAGACAACCCCCACTTCCAGAAGAATGTAAAGGTAAAGCACAAATGTATTCCTACTAGCAAGAATGCCAGCATGGCTCTGGAATCCCACCAGGCAGGAGGAGGAGGCAGGAGGAGCGTGAATTCGATAGGATGAAGCTTAGGTTTTTGTTTCTGTTTTCATGTTGGCTAAAGGGATGCTATTCCTGCTACCGACTCCCACATCAAAGGCAAGTCAGTTGGGCTGGAAGGGGGCTCAGTGATTAAGAGCATGTACCGCTCTTCCAGAGGATTCAAGTGAGAGTCTCAGCACTCATGTTAGGCCACTAAAAACCATCTGTAACCCCAGCTCCTAGGGTTCCAGTGTTTCTGGTTTCCATGGGTACCTGCATTTATTTGCACATACCCATACAAGTGCGTAGATAATTAAAACTAAAGATAAATCTTTCACAGTCATCAGTGTAGTCCATTATGTATTTTAAAATTTGCAGCTGAATGTGAAAGTCTAGCTTTGCACTGACATTACTGTAGTAAAAAGAAAGTGAATGCAGGGTCTACATCTTAGACTATCTAGTTTAATACAGATTAGCCTACTTTGAAATGATCAGCTATTTGCTATTGGATATCTACTTTTCAACTTCTTAGAAAGTAAATATAGAATTAAAAAAATTTTTTTTTGAGGCAGGGTCTTTCTAAACAGCCCCGGCTGTCCTGGAATTCACAATGTAGGCTGAATTTGAATTCACAGAGATTTGTCTGCCTCTGCTGCCTGAGTGCTGGGATCAAAGGCGTGTGCTACCATACCTGGCAAGACAGATATTTTTCGTTTTTACTTTGGAGGATTTTGATTCTTTTCATATTTGCATTAGATACACTTTGAGAGTGTATCTAATGCAAACTATTTTTTCAGATATTGCAACATGGAAATAAGTGAGTAAAATATACATGTTTCAGTTAAAAATATCTGTGGCTTTTAGGGTCAATCTATATCTTCAGGCTGTCATTGTGTAGGAGACAGCAGTTGGTGGGACAGTCTGCCCTACTCTCGATCACCAGGAAGTGCCTTACCAGCTCATCTTTTGCATGGATGCTTTGGAGCATCCTGTCTGAATATGGGACTATCCTGGGGTCAGGTGACCTCTCAGATGATTATGTAACAGTGTATCACTGATTTGAGATAACCATGGTTGCACCATTGATTTAATAACAGTGTCTCAAGCTGGGCGTGGTGGCACATGCTTTTAATCCCAGCATTCCGGAGGCAGAGGCAAGTGGATCTCTGTGAATTCGAGGCCAGCCTGGGCTACACAGTAAATGCCAGGACAGCTAGGGCCACACAGAGAAACTGTCTCAATGCCAACCCCCCCCACCCCACAAATAGTGTTTCAGGTAAAACATAGAATCATCATACTTAACTGAAGATCATGTTGATTTCATTAATGTCGAAATGCATGAAAAGCTACATTGTTTTCAAGAGAAATAAGGTATACTGGTATCTTTAGCTTTTTTCTTATATGTGTGTGTACATATATTACTGTATCATATATTATATACATGCCATTATACATAGTACATATACTATAAATTACACCTATATGCTATACATTACATGCACACACTTTTATTTTCAAGCTTTCATATATGTATATCCTGTATGTTGAGCGTATTTCCTCCTTATGTTCCTGAATCCTTCCTTTTTCCCTCCTTCCCTTCTCCTTCTGTTTATCCTACTACACAGTTCTACTTCTATGCCATATATATGATTTCCTGTAAAATCTAGGAAGCACAAGTGAGAAAAAACCCACAATGTTTGTCTTTCTGTGATTGGCTTAATTAGATTAATATAATTATTTACAACTTGTATCCATTTTCTGCAAATGATGCAACTTCATACTTTATAGCTTAAAAAAAAAACCCTCCAGTGCACACACGTGCCTTATTTGGAATGCAGTTTAGAGATACCACTATGGGGGTTGGGGATTTAGCTTGGTGGTAGAGCGCTTGCCTAGCAAATGCAAGGCCCTGGGTTCGGTCCTCAGCTCAAAAAAGAAAAAAAAAAAAGAGAGAGAGAGAGATACCACTACAAATTAGAAAAAACACAGACTGGCATTGGGCAGCTACAGGAAAGAATCCCAAGGTAGCGAGCAAGGCAGGCTGGGGTGCTCATTGACAGCAGCTCTTGGTCCCTAACGAGGACCAAGTACAACACTCTCTACTCCCATTTGGTGTCCTCACCAGAGGAGATGAGCATACAATCTGTGTAACTATTTTGAAAGCCACAAAAGAGCATATGACTTGTGTGTGATTGTCCGCATTGGTTTCTACTTAGCTGAGGATGCTACAGGTGGATCATTAGTCACCAAATTTTAAGGTGTGGGAGTCCTTTCCTGGTCACCATAGAAAGAACTAGACTCTTAACAGCCCCCAATTCAGTCTCCATCTTCTTTCTATGACCTTGCCCTGTCTCACCCACGCCACCATGCTACTGATATTCTGGTGTGTATTGGGGTAAGTAGGTCCTGGGTGGGAATTTCTCAGCACATCACTTTAATTCTTGAGGGCCTAATTATCAACTGGAAAAAGCCAAAACTTCAGAAACTTGGCTAAAATAGGGATAGAAGATGGTTTTAGATGTACATATTTTAAAACATCCTAAAAAGAGTCATTGGAAAAACGCATGACCCTTGGTGAGGAAAAGCTGTTTGTTTCTCAGTTAGGGCACTGGGTGGATTCAGTTCATTATTAGGGTTCAGCCTGGGAGGTTAGGACAGAGGGAGGGGCCAGGCCTGTGCCTTGATGACCCTTTAGGCCTCTGATCTGACCCCAGTAGAGCACAGGGATCATTTTCCCTGCTGTTTGTTCCTAGTTTCCTTTATTAGTAGTACTTTTTTATTTCAATAAAAAATATATCACAAAACTGACCATTTAAACCATTTCTTTGTGTACAGTTTAGCAATGTTGTGAACATGGGTATCACCATACATCTGCTCTCCAGACCTCTTTCCATCTTGCACAACTGAAATTCTATATCCAGTGAACAACAATTCCCCATTAGCCCCATCCCCACCTCCTGGGATGCACCACTCCATCTTCTGTATCTGTGATTTGGCTAACTCCAGGCACTGTGCAAACTCGAAATCATGTCGTGTTTGTCTTTGGGACTGGCTTGTGCTTATTTAGTGTGATGTCTTTACAGTTCCTCCATATCACAGCACATCAAATTTCCTTCCTTTTTAAAGTCAACAGGAAGGGCATTTAAAAAAGAACCTAGGGAACAGACTAATGGAGGGTGTATACTCATCCTTCTCGGCTGCTTCTGAGTTTTCTGGAAACAGTCTTTTAAAGGTCTTTTAGATAATCATGCCTCCAGGTTTCAGTAAGCAGGACCAGTATGGACTTTCTGAGGATACAGACAAGGGAGCAAACCAGACCACCCCGTTCAGTGTGCGAAAGGTCTGTGTCTTTTCTGGCCTTTAGAAGAATCATATTCTTTTTAACTTTGAGCAGAGTCTCCTAGTGCAGGTGGGTGGTGAGTGTGTAACTCTGCCCACTCCTCCAGGGGACATTTAACAGTATTTAATATTTTCTATAACTGGGAGAGAGTACCCTTAGCACCTAGTTGGTGGAGGGTCAGGATGCTGCAGGATACTGAACAGCTTTCACGGTTATCCAGCCCAAATGCCAGTAGTGCTGACGTGAAGTGCCGACACCAAAACTCATGAAGGTCATACTGTGTATGGCGTGTGACCTATGGGGGACTTCTAGTCTTTGTACAGAGCCATGATTCTCCTCTTTCAGGAGGCCTGGCTTACCCTGAAATAGAACAACGTCCATCTACGTCACACGCGCAGGGTTGGTAGAAAGATCACATCAACAGTGGTTTCTTACATAAACACCATTTGTCAAAACACAAAGCTCTTCAAACAGCTGGCATTTGCCGCCTCTGCCCTGCTCTGGGAGCCCCAACTAGAGCATGTCATGCTAATGTAAACAGGACAAGCCCCTTGAGCCTCAGCACTGTTTACCAGGAACCTGCTAGAGTAAACAAAGTTGTTAAGTTTAATTTAGTGAGCAGCTGGACTCACTGCGATCCCTGCTTTTGCCGAGCAGCAACAACCAGGGGGGTGGGGTGGGGCACCTGACAGACGCTGTAGTCCGGATTTGTCCAAAGAGGGGAAGGGCTTCTAAGTGCTTTTGCGAGGGGGGCGGTGATGGCTAACTTCCTTTCCAAGAGGGGAGAATCAACTTGAAAGCCACAGAAGCCGGTCCCAGCATCCTCCCTGCTCTGAGCCCCCGAGGCTGTATATCAGGGTCTGCAGACCGCTGTTCATAAAGCGCGTGAGGCTTAGATGGTATCCTTCCCCCCCACACGTGGAAATCACTCTTAAAAACTGTGCAGGGTGTTTTGTATGTTTGTCATTTAGAATCCCCATCTATAGAAGCACAGACAAAGAGTGAAGGCTCTTAGGGGACATGACAGCCGCGCTGGCATCTCCAGAGATTCCATGCTGGCATCTCCTTTTAGACAATCCGCACTGTGCTGCAGGACCAGCACAGAGCACATTTTTGTCTGTTCTCTAGCTGGGCTTGTTGAGTGGGAGAAGCTGGTGTTTAAATGCCGGGACTAGTCCCCAGGGAAACACAGGTGAGTTTTGGCCACTGGGTCCCAGTTCAGCGGCAGCTTCCCATTATTTCCTTCTATTTTCTGCTCTATCAACCGGTTCAGAGTTGCGGTTGGTCCTCCATGGAGCAGTTCGGCATCTAGACTACTAACCCCAAAGTTCACACCTTGGCTCTGGCACTCACAGGTTGGGTGTGCTTGGGCGAGTTGCTTGACCTCTTGTGCTCCATGTTTGCTGGTAAATGAGGAGGAAGATACTTGCACCTGGTTCAAAAGGCTGTGTGGATTTGATCAGCTTAATATTTGCAAAGAACACATAGGACAGTTTCAGGTGGATGGCAGATACTTTATTTGCCAATAAACCTCTGACACCTTATATGGGAAAGTTAAAATTCATGACTTAGGCTGTGAATTTAGCAGCCTTTGCTGTAGGGAGCCAGTTCCCTAAATCTAATGTGCATGGATCAAAGCCCCAGTGTCCCAGATTTTCAGTTTCAGTTACAAACGGTTTTGTCCTCGCAAGGCCTTCACTTTTTGAGGGTCCCACGTGTCCTGGAAAGTGTCCACTGGCTTTCATTAGGCTGCCCCTGAGCTGACCAGGTCTGTTCTTCTATTGGGTAAATATGATCTTGGTATAGCTAGTCCAAATTGGGCAAAGTAGAAAATTTCTGGAGTAGGGAGCTGGCATGTCTGAAGACAAATCTTGTAGTTCAGTGGTTATCAACCTTCTGAATGTTGTAACCCCTTAATACAGTTCCTCATGTTGTGGTGACCCCAACCTTAAAATTATTTTTGTTGCTACTTAATAACTATAGTTTTACTACTGTTATGAATTATAATGTAAACATCTGTGTTTTCTAATAGTCTTAGGCGACCCCTGTGAAAGAGTCATTTGATCTCAAGGGGTCCTGACCCACAGGTTGAGAACAGCTGCTGTAGTTCCTCTGCCGTGAAAGTGAGTTGAGACGATTTGGGGGAGAACTTTGAAGAGTCTGGGTCAGGGGTATGGTGTGCGGGAACCAGGGTGGAATAACCTGGGTGGTGAAGCCCTGGCTCGCTTTCACTTTTTGACTTATGGAACCCTCCTTCAGAGGCCCAGGTCGAGGAAGGGACCATCTCTCAGGAACCTGGCCGGAGAGACCTACAATACTGGCTACTTGCATCGAATTGAGGGAGGTTTTGCCATTGAATTCCCAAGAGAGGGGGACAGAAAGGTGGGAACTGGAGAGGAGTGGCCTGTCTTGAGTGGCCTCCTTCCTCACCTTTACAGAGGACTCTCCAGGCTCTGGTCTTCCCTCAGGGCATCCATGGTTCAGAAAACTGCCCTGGATGGCCAAAGATTAATTATTGAATCAATTTTATGTTTTTAACTTACATTTTAATTAATTCAGTGTATGTGTGCAGGCACATGTACATCAGAAGGCCTGTGTGGAGGTCAGGGGACAACTTGTGGGAACTGGTTCTCTCCTTCCACCACATAGCTCCCAGGGATCAAACTCAGGTCCTCAGGCTTGGTGGCAAGTGGCTTTACCTGTTCAGACATCTCACTGGTCTGCTTACTCATCTTCAAGGCAGGGTCTCATGTGCAAAGTTACCAGTCCTGTTGTCAGGAAATTATATTCATTTATTTAGTGTGTGCACGTGTGTATGTGTGTGTGTATATGTGTGTGTACACTTGAGTGTGCAGCCAGAGGACAACTTATGGTTGTTTTATTTTTTTTTCCCTTTCAACTGTGGAAACTTGGGATCAAACTAAGACCATCAGGCTTGGTAGCAAGCATGTTTACTCACTGAGCCATTTCGTTGGCCCCTGTCAGAAAGTTTTAGAGTGAACAATGTCATGGGTCTTCTTGACT
Source organism: Onychomys torridus (assembly GCF_903995425.1). Classification (NCBI taxonomy): domain Eukaryota; kingdom Metazoa; phylum Chordata; class Mammalia; order Rodentia; family Cricetidae; genus Onychomys; species Onychomys torridus. Next base: position 34,778,415 of record NC_050457.1, on the reverse strand, counting down.
CTTCCCTCTAACTCATAGGCTCAGGTCCTAATCTCCAGGACTGGTAAACAGGAGCTTATTTGGGAATAGGGGCTCTGCAGATGCCATGTATTATGGTGAGGCTCTTAGTTTGGGCCCTAGTCTAATACACAGTGGGCTGATGAAAAGGGGGCAACGTGAACATAGGACATAATCACAGGGAGGACATTGTATGAATGCAAAGGTGCATTTCAGGGTGGTGGTACAGGATGACAATCATGGCCACCAAACCACCAGACTCCAGAAGACAGAACAGATTCTTTCTCAAAGTCTTCAGAAGGAATTAACCTTGCCATGATCTTGATCTTGGCCCTTTAGTGTCAAAACTGTGAGGCTACCTGTGAGGGCCCAAATTACTCAAGGTCAGAGAATCTGAGCTTGCTTTACTCAGCAGGGCTGCATAATGGGATGATGTGGCCATGGGCATGGTTACCAGGTGTTTTGAAGGGTCTACATTTGGCTGTATGTTGTGCTTTGATCTTGCAAGGGGAGGTCTTTTGCCTCTCCCCTTGGCATTCTATAAAAAGCCCTTTGGAATAAACCTTGAGGTGACTGGGTATTGACCCAGGGCCCTCCCGAAGCTGTCCTGTGTTGCTATCCTTCTTAATGTCTCCTTCTATCTTTCTATCTAACATTTTCTCATTCCTGTCTCCTCCTCCCAAAAACCCTCCAAAAGGTGGGAGCAGGTCAGAGCTGGACTCCCATGGAATCCCATAGCTACCTTTCTGCTTTTTAAGCCACCCAGTCTAAGGTGCTTTATATATATGTATATCAACCTTAACAAAGGAATACCAATATGAATGTTGGAGCTTTCTGTAAACAGTTTCTCTTCCCAAACTGACCGATTGGCCTCACACCATCCATACAGTCCCACTGTTATTGCCAATCATGTTTTATACAGTGACCTGTGGTCTCACTCTGCCACAGATTCCTCTCTATTTCTCCAGTGGAACTTTGCCTTGCTGTTCCAGGCTGTGTTATGTGGGGGCCGAGAGAGGAGCTCTTTGTTTAGAATTTGCGTGGTATACATAAATAATAGCTATGAGCATATGGAGAACTTTCAAGCCAGAGGCATTTCAGAATTAGGCAAGGGAAGAGAGGCTCCATTTGTCAAAGACATTTCCTGCTCAAATTCATCACAAGCTTCCCCACAGCCTCCCTTCCTGGGCCCCCCCTCTCCCAACCCCAAAAATGTAAGAGGCTTTCTTAGCAGCGTAGGCCCAACAGGATGTTGGGAGAAATGGATTTAAAAAAATAGTACACCAGATGAATGGAAAAAAACCTTGTTTCTTCTGTGTATAACTTCAGAATTATAAAAAAGAAAGAGGTAAGACTTTTTTTTCCAGGTGGACATGCTGTTAAGTGCATATGAATTATATAGCAAAGGCTAGCCTTTAAGAGAACAAGCCCAGTTGTTTCTATTTAGGAAACACAGGCATGAAAATCCACCTGCAGGCTCTTCACGCAGATTGCTAGATTGTTAGCACTCAGCCTGCTTAAGCCCCAGCTCTGAAGCAGGGCGAGGCAAATTCAGTGTCCACTCCAAGCCAGCTGGCTCCAAGGATGAGGTACAGCTGGCTCAGGAAGGTGATTTCCAGTTCAGGTTCCCCGAATGCTGGGTGTTGGCTGCTCAGTTCCTGCTGCTTCCTGTCTTCTTGAGGATGCTCTACAGCATCTTAGCCACTTTCTCTGGAAAAGCCCTGTTGGATGAAAATATTTCCCTAGCTGCCAGGGGAGTGGTAAGGGGGGTAAATGTGTGAGGAGGCAGCTGCGCTTGCTCATGTGTGGGAAGGAGGCGACTCCTGGTTAGTGGGTATCTTGGTTTCACACCCCATTTTACAAGGTGTCCCACAGATTTCTCCCTTTTCACCCAAGCCACAGCTCTGGGAAAGGGCCAGTCTTCCGGTTGCCTCTGGCACAGATACTCATGGCTTCATGGTTGCTCTTAGTTAAAGGCAGATTTTACAATTGAAATTTCAGGTTAGCAGGTAAGGTAACGGGTTCATTATGGCATTTTCTTATATGTGATAATATACTTCTCTCTCTTTTGTGCATCTCCCCCACTCCCTCCCCAGAGCCCTTCCCACCTGCAGCTCATTCCCTTCCTTTCCATAATCAGACTTTGTTGTCTTTTTGAATGTGTTTCATTACCCTTTCTACCTCCCTCCCTAAAGATTGCCTCCTCTCCTTTGCCATCTCTTTTCTAGTTTCATCACACACACACACACACACACACACACACACACTTCTAAATTTTTGCTCTGCATATAGGAGTAAACACTCAGAGTTTGCATTTCTGAGTCTGGGTTTTTTTTTTTTTTTTCTCCTGACATACAGATTATTGGTTGCATTGTATTTTCCTGAGAATGCCATGCTTTCATTTTTTTTGTTGACGCTCTGGGTATGCAACATGTTTTCTGTATCCGTTCATTTGTTCGTGGTCATCTGATCTGACCTGTATCACAACTGCTGTGAGTGCTGCCCCTGCTGTCATGGATGTGCAAGTGTGAGCTGAAGTGGTTTCTTACAACAGCTTCTGTGTCCCTATGTAACTGCAGATGGCCCATGGTTCCATGGTGATGAATGTGCACAAGGATGCAGAAGTATGCACAAGGATGTGTAAGGATGTGCACATCCTTTGTATAAGGATGGCCTTGTGCTTCCAAAGGAGGGCATCTTCTGCACAAAGTTTCTGACAACTCTCTTCATAACTGCTAATTTGTAGCACAATTTAGAACATAAAAATCATAGTCATAATTCCTCGTGCTCAATTTAGAATGTGTCCCCCGCAAAACCATGCATCGGAACTGTCTCCTCCAGAGCAACGGCACTAAAAAGGGGACCTTTGGGAGGTGCTTGGTCCTTAAGGGCTGTGCCTGCATGAACAGACTGGTGTAGATTTCAGAAGGACTAGAGGATGAGAGTTCACTCTGTCCTCTCCTTCCTCTTGCATGTTCTCTGGACCATCTGCTTTTTGCCGTGGACTGGTGCATAGGAGTCCATTGGCCTTGGACCTCCCAATTTACAGTGCTCCTAAGATTTGTACAGTTGTGTAACTCGGTCTCCTCATGGGACTCCTCACAGTAGGAGCAGGGGATGTCTTGGACACTTGTGCTGGCTTTTGGGACCCTATGCCTCATATTGAGTTGCCTTGCCCAGGCTTAATATGAGGGGAGGTGCTTAGTCTTACTGCAACTTGATATGCCATGTTTGTTGATATCCATGGGAGGCCTGCCCTTTTCTGAGCAGAAATGGAAGAGGAGCAGATGGGGGAGGGGAGAGAGAGGGACTGGGAGGAGAGGAGGGAGGGGAAACAGCAGTCAGGATGTAAAATAATCAATAAATATTAAAAATTTGTAAATTACATTTGTTCATTTAGGGTATGCACACACACACCACCACCACCACCACCACCACCACCACCACCACCACCACCACCACCACACGTGTGTATGTGCATGTGTAGAGGTCAGAGGACAACTTGAAGAGTCTTCTGTCTTTCTACCATGTGGGTTGTGGGGATTGAACTCATGTCACCGGGCTTGTGACAGGTGCCTTTAGCTGCTGAGTTCAATTTCACCATCTCATTGTGTAGCCCTAGCTGACCTGGTACTCACTATGTAGACCAGACTGGCTGTGGATCCACAGAGATCCACCTGCCTCTGCCTCTCTGCTACTGAGATTAAAGGCATGGGTCATCACGCCTTTAACTACCAAGCTTCTTACCAATGATCTAGGTTTGAGCTTTCAGTTTTTGAAGCACAAGACCAGTGTGACACCTACTAGAACAAATACTTGTTTAGTGTTATGGTACGTGTGAGAGAATGGAAACAAAGCATACAAGTCAATTGTAGGTAAAATGTATTTAAGATCTACAGTGTGCCAGGAAATGCACCGTTCTTTACTATGCATTTGTATCCTGGGCATGGGATGGGAGTATGAATTAGGATCGTTTTCAGAATTTACCCTGAGTCATTGAAGAAGGATCGTTTCCATGTATGTGATGAAAAGCTGTGTTAGAGTTGAAGGGTAGCAGAGGAAGGTAGTTATCCAAAAGAAATAAATGAAATAAAATAAACCCCAAATCCAGCCAAAACATTTTTATTTCCTGATTCACTGGATAGTCTAATCCCTGAATGTTTTCAAGGTCAAGGCTCAGCCTTGCTTAGAAATAATTGGCTTCTTGCCTCAAGTCAGGGGTTTGGCTTTACAGCCAAACACACTAATCTGAAACAGCTTTCAGGGAGCTTAGCTGTCCCAAGTCCACCACAGTGACTTAAGGCTAGTAGAAGTTTGTGCCACAGGTGACTGGGGAGTTGGGCACTGGATAAACAGGGGATTGAGCTGTTTCTGCAGCAGGTGGTTCTCTGTTTTCCTTTCCCATTTAAGGATGGCGAAGAGACACTTCTCTCTAAGTTGCAATAAGAGAAGGTACAAGTTAGAGCTCCGAACCACAGCACAAAGGAACCTTGGTAAGAGCTTCAGGGAATTTCTTCTGAGGTATCTATGGCAACAGAAAGGTCCCATGGCCCCCTGGAGAAGAAAATTTGTTCCTGTGTCCCCTTACATGTCCATCTATTTATTAGCTGCCCAGAGACAGTAGCAGCAGGATTGATACCCAGGCTCCTTTTCTTGTGTTCAGAGCACTCAGCATTTTTCAGTCACTCAGATAGTGGTTCCTGAAGCATGTTGTAGGATAAAAGGGATAAATGTCAGCTAGCAATTGGTAAAAGAAAACCAGAGATCAAGCGCATGAACAAGACAGAAATTTAAGATGTTCTGAGATAGGTATCATGACATTGTCAGGGTCAATATTCTCAGAAAATGTCATTTACCTCATGGTCCAATATGGTGGCTTAAGCACTGGGTATCATGTCTACATTCTAACAAGGAGAAAAGAAAGGCTATAGCGGAATATAAATGGCATGGAAGAACTATTGGGATGGGGGATGGGGAAACCAGCAAGAGATGGGGACAGGGCTGGCAAGATGGCTCACTGCCCATAGTTGGAGAAGGCGCCAATAGAAATCATTTTACACCTCCCTTGGCTTTTCTCTGGGCTTCTCTAAAGAGCTTGATTTGATTGTGAAGTCTCAACAGTAGGTACACTTTCACAGAGACATTCACTAGAGGTTTTTTTTTTGGGGGGGGGTGGCCTGAATTTACAGGGGCACAGTGTTACTTCCAAACAGCAGTTTGATGGACAAACACACTTGGAGGTGGTATGGCTACGACCTGAGAACCTATCTGCATTCCTAGAAAGTTCACATGTGATGGGATGCAGTGGGGGCACAGACCATGCTCTGAGTGCAAAGGACTTACAGAAGGTTTTCTGTGGCCATCTAGGCCTTAGCTTGTAGTAAAACATTAAGGAAGAGATGTGGTGGGGGAGTCAGACTGTCTGTCAGTGGTTCTACCTATCATTGCTCCAGGGAGCCTGTGAAAATACAGTCTTGGGGAATCCCAACAGTGGATTTCCATGTAGCAGGCTTAGAGTGGTGGGCAGAAATCTGATTTTCCTAACAAGCTCCATGGGTGGTTTCTCATGAAGCTGGTCAACTGCACTTAGGGAGCAGGTGTCTGGGCAGTGTGAGATCATGGCCGTTTGGATCATAAGCCTACAGATGTGACATTCAGGGAATTACAGAAATTCAAGCTATTTTTATTCATTATTGGAAGACATGTTACTAATCTCTGTGTCTCAGAAAAAATGAATTGAAGCCCCTCCCCTATTTCGGAGCTGAGGGGTTTGTTTTTCCAGGAGGTTTGAGGATGTCTTGACTCAGATGCCATAATAAGATGCTACAAACAGAGTGGCTTAAGCCATAAATGTTTCTTTCTCATTGTTCTGGGGGTTGTATTGGTGAAATTATTAAGGCCACTCCACGTAGTTCAAAGGGAGGTTTATTTTGTGGGGTAACTTACAAATGAAGGGATAAGTCGCAGGGTCTGGCAAAGGTATGGCACAGTCTGGCAGTGTTCTCTGGAGAACTCTGCTCGGTCTACCTCCAGCGTCCAGGGTCCCAGAACCAGGAGAGACCTCTCCTCTCAATCCTGGGTCTTCAGCTTCCACCTCTGCCCCGCCTTCTGGCCGTGACCATTACCGAAGCCTCAATGGGGGTTGGAACTTCCAGGCCAATGCTGGGATGGTTGAAGATTAAGGCACTGGGGATTTGGGCTTCAACACTCAGCCCATAACAGAGCTTCTGTGTTAATGAACATGGTACTGGTGGGTTAACTAGAAGTTGATGGGGACAAAGACAGATGTGGGGGTGTGGGAAAGATAGAAGAGGGGAAGGGGGGGAAACCAGATTTTTTCAGCATGCATCTTGGACAAGGATTGCGCTTGCCATTGCCCGGGTATTACTTCATGTCCTCCACAGGGTCACTTGTGAGACCACAGGGGCTACTCCAGTTCACCTCAGACATTTGTTTAATATATATATATTGTGGTAATGGATGGAACCAGGGCTCTGTTTATGTTAGGCAGGTACTGTCCTACTGAGCTGTATCCCCAACTCTTAAATTCTTTGGACTATATCCAGCATTTGATTGACAAGGATCAGGAAAGAAATGCCTTTTTTTTTTTTTTTTAACTTTAGTCATCCAGGGGTTGCTTTTCACTTCTATCCATTTACACCTGCAAGATGGTCTTTCTTCTTTTCCCCCATTGCCTCTGCATTGGTTACTTTTCTGTTTTATGATAAAACATGGCCAGAAGGAACTTACAGGAAGATGACTTTATTTGGGCTTATGGTTCTTATGGGAGAGTCCGTAACGGCCAGTGGAGGCCTGGCATCATGCAGCAGGTGTGGAGACAGAAGCAGAGGGCTGAGATTGTATTTTCACCAGAAAACATCAAGCAGAAAGAAGACTGGATGTAAGGCGAGGCCGTGAACTCTCAAAGCCCATTCCCAGTGATGCACTTCCTCCAGCAAGGCTACACATCTCCCGTTGCTCGTTCAAGCCACCGTAGCCTACTTCCCATCCCTAGCCTCTCATGGCCACCCCATCCTTTAACTCTCTGTTTTTATAAAGTGTAAGTGCTAGGTGGGCTTCTCTGTCATCCTCTCAGGGGTCACTATCTGTCTCTAGAGCTGTGTTTTCCCAGGCGTCTGCAATCAGCCGGGGGCTCATGCCAGCCTCTGAATGTTAGTAACTTCAAATCCCGTGGTGACTGTGTTCTCTTGGTACTGAAGAGCTCACTGATGGATGGCTAGCTCATCATCTGCTTGCTTCTCCAGGGGACAGACTTGCTAAAGAGAAAACCATAGGCTCTAAGGAGAGAAAAGCATCACAGCTTCAGAGGTACATCCCCCACCCCCGCCCCCGCCCCATGTTTCAGTAGATTAATAGTGCTGGTTTAGAACAGACTGAGTATCCCTTGGCTCCACAGGGTCCTTTTCTCTTCTTTTCTTTAATGATTGTGAAAAATATCTTTAATTTCCTCTTAAATAAAGCATATAGATAAGATTTAAAAAGAAAAATGTAGCTTATAGTGGGTACCAATAACATTGCCCTCTCCATTTCTAGTTCCAATGGTTTCAACTCTTTTAGCTATACCCTTCATTCACCGTATGATTGCTTACTAACAGGCATACTTCTGCTTTTCTTTAAATTTTTGATGAACTAATAAGCTAAATTAGGGCGATTTTCAAGAGTATGAATGGGGTTATTTATAGAAGCATGGGCAACTTACTGGTTTTTTTTCTTTTTTTTTGGAGCTGAGGATCGAACCCAGGGCCTTGTGCTTGCTGGGCAAGTGCTCTACCACTGAGCTAAATCCCCAGCCCCTGTGCTGTTTTTCTCTACTAAGAGATGTCTAAAGCTCAATTTCTTTTCTTTTTCTTCTTTTGGTTTTTTGAGACAGGGTTTCTCCTGGAACCTTTCCTGGAACTCACTCTGTAGCCCAGGCTGGCCTTGAACTCACAGAGATCTGCCTGGCTCTGCCTCCCAAGTGCTGGGATTAAAGGCATGCGCCACCACTGCCTGGCTTCAATTTCTTTTTAGTTTTAAAAATCTTCAAATATTTTGCTTTGAATTATGTATATGTGTGTATGGAAATGTGCATGTGAGTGCAGGTACCCATGGAGGCTAGAAGAGAGCATCAGATTCTCTGGAGCTGGAGTTATAGGCAGGTGTGGTCTACATGGGTGGATGCTGGAAACCAAACTCAGGTCTCTTCAAGAGTAAGCAGTATATACTTTTAACTGGTGAGCCATCTTTCCAGCCCCAGAGGCTACATGTCTAACAAGGCCACTTCCTTGACAAGAGTCTATCTTGTACGATCATTGTATGGATATCTCCTGTCCTCTGTCTACCAAAATGTGTGGAGATTGATGATGGTGGGTTCTGCTGTATGAGAACACTGACATATTGCATAGGACAGAGTTCTCCAGAGAAACAACAATATTCTAGCTATGTATCTATATCTCATCTCATCTATCTATCTATCATCTATCTATCTATCATCTATCTATCTATCTATCTATCTATCATCTACCTATCTATCTATCTATCTATCTATCTATCTATCTATCTATCATCTATCTGTCTATCATCTACTGACCTATGGAGAATGTTAGCAGAAGGTATTGAATTGCATGGTTTTGGAAGTTAGGAAGTCTTATTATCTGCCATAGGATGAAAGTTGCAGACCAGAATATCACTGGTGTAGTTCCGAAGTCTGAGAGCTCAATAATGGGTGGCATAGAACAAAGAGTGCTAGAAGATTGATGCCTTTGCTCAAGCAGCTCAGTAGCTAGAAATCCATTCTTCCTCTTCTTATCCATCGATTAATTCTATTATTTATTATTAATGTATGCATGGTGAGGTGTGTGTATGTATGTGTGTGTGTGTGTGTGTGTGTGTGTGTGTGTGTGTGTGTGTGTGTGTATGTGTAAAAGCCAGAGAACAATTCAGGACTCAATTCTCTCCTACTGTATGTTCTGAATCCAGCATGGCTTACCAGCAAAACAATCTTAGGGTTCCCCCTTCTTTCTTTCTCTTCTTTTTTGAGGCAGGGTCTCATTTTATAGTGCGGGATGGCCTGGAACTCACTATGCAAACCAGGCTGGCCTTGAACTCAAAGGATCCCCCTGCCTCTGCTTCCCGAGTGCTGGGATTAAAGAGGTGCACCACCATCTTCGGCACATTGCTTCTGTCCTGTTTTCTCCAAGCCCTCAGAAGATTGGACGAAGCATATTGTCAAGGGCCATCTGATTTACTCAGTCCACAATTTAAGTGCTTATCTCGCCCGGCAGCATACCTGGACACAGATAGAAACATGCTTCAACAGTTTTATGGTCAATTCATAGCTAAGTGAAGTTGACACAGAAAAGTAACTATCACATTGCTGTGAGTATTTAAAATTTTTCTATTATAATCCATTGAAGCCTTAAAAGTCCATTTAGGCTGAGGAGAAACTGCCCCTCCTAGGATTACTGATTCTTAGAGGTAGCAAAGAGCCCAATGGAGAGTATGCTTTTGATCTACAAACTATCTATCAGCCCACAGCCATGTCTCATATGTAGCCCATCTACCTCAAGATGCAACACCCCTCTGTCTTACCCCACAGCCATGAATCAGGCAACTAGATACTGTCTACATAAATACAAAACTTGCTGAACATTTCCAAACCAGCAGTGGTAATTGCTCACTCTCTGCTACTTTGTCTTTGTTATGGAGAGCCCCAAGAAGGCTCTGACTTAAACTTACCTGTTCTATCCCCTGCCTCCTGATCTTGCTAAAGTCTTTTTTGCAAAGGCCCATGTGGCCTGCTAAGCCTCTTTTTTTTTTTTTTGAGGACTGTATTGGCTGGTTTTATGTGTTAGCTTGACACAAGCTAGAGTCATCAGAGAGGAAGGAGCCTCAGTTGAGAAAATGTTTCCATGAGATCCAGCTGTAAGGCATTTTCTCAATTAGTGATCAGTGAGGGAGGGCCCAGTCCATGGCAGGTGGGGCCATCTCTAGGCTTGTGGTCCTAGGTTCTATAAGAAAGCAGGCTGAACAAACCATGTGAGGCAAGTCAGTGAGCAGCACCCTTCCATCTGCTGCTCTGCCTCCAGGTTCCTGCCCTGTTTGAGTTCCTGTCCTGACTTCCTTCAGTGATGAACAGCAATATGGAAGTATAAGCTATATAAGTATAAGCTATATATATCTCCTTCCCTCCAACTTGCTTGTTGGTAATGGTGTTTCATTGCAGCAATAGAGACCCTGACTAGGACCAGGACTTACGGGTATAATAGACTTTTTGTTCTGGATTACCCCTATTACTACACTTGACTGATTATCTCACACAGACTGAATAACAGCTGAACCATGGTCTTGGGGTTCTGTATGTATAACTGGAGCTCTTGGGACCATGAGAACTCAGGGGATTGTATGCCTGTTGTTGCTTTTCTGCTGGTCATCACCCCATATTTCAAACACATTATTTTTTAGCTGGGCCATGTAGCATACGTGTTTTTGAAAAATTGCTTCCAAACTTTTGTGATTAAGCACTCTTGTCTTTGAGGATAGGTAACTCCCTCATGACAGATCACAGAGTAATAACAAATGGTGGAACCATTGCTTTCTTCCCACTTAATAAATATCCTATGAATAATTGAAGCTTGCTGAATTAGTTTGGCCACAAAAGCTTCTCTTCCTCCGTTGCTGGGAATCTGGCCAAAGTTGTGTATTAAAAGATGTGCACATATGCTCGTGTGGAAGAAACTCCCTGGCAGAAGGTAAGTAGTGGAGGAGTTAGGAAGGTACAGAAAATCAGGGAGCAGAAAAACCAGAGAAGGCTCCAGCAGATTACACAAAGTGAAGGCAGCATTTTCCTCAGGAGGAGAGGATGCTGTGTTCACCTTTATGAAGCCTTTTCTTTTCCTGATTCAAGTGAAAGGAACAATGAAAGCTGACTCAGGACTTGAGCCAACACTTGGGGTAGCGATGCTCCCTTTGTCCAAATCTCTTCCGTGTTGGTTGGAGCTACCTTTCCTGCCTACCCACAAACAGGACTAGACTCTGTGTAGTCAGACTGGGATTGGAGGCAAAGCACAGAGACAGATCTTTCCAACCAATTCACCTGACTTGATTTGGGGATACTGGAGACTGAAGAGTGACTGTCCATCCTTAAAGGCATGCTGTAACATCTGGGTCCTGCTTCCTTGAGAGAACAGGTGACTTCTTTGAGGTAGTCCCGAGGAGTGGAGAAGAGAGAGCCCTGAGGAAAGATAGATGAGTCACAAATCCTGCATACACAGTGACCCCAAGGAGTAGTTCTATTGTCAGCTTACCAAAAGAGTAAAGGAACGTTGATTTTTGTGGGAAGGTAGTACAATAATGGGCAAAGGAATAGAACATTTTAACAAAAATGACCAAGGATATCTGGGGGCTGGGAGAGTGATGTTAGGAGAGGTAAGTCAGACATGGTTTTCATGAGTCTTGTAAGAGCCATCCACACACATATACACATGTAGATACACACACAGAGACACACATAGACATACACACATACACATATAGATATACACACATACACACATGTAGATACACACACACAGACACACATAGACATACACACATACACATATAGATATACACACATACACACATAGACATACACACATACATACACATACACACATACAAATACACACATACACACACATGCACATATAGATACACATACACACACATACACACACAGACACACATACATATACACACATACATGCACATACACACATACAAATACACACATACACACACATACACATATAGATACACATACACACACATACACATAGACACACATAACATACAGATACACATACACACACATACACATAGACACACATACACATATAGATACACACGCACATACACACACATAGACACACACACATACACAAAGATACATACACATACACATATACACATACACACATATACATACACGCACACATACAAATACACACATACAGACACATACACATACACACACACATACACATAGACACACATAGACAGACAGATACCAACACACCCCGTGTAAAACTGCCGAGGAGCCAAATAAGGGTTGCGGAGTTTTGAAACAGAAGACTGAGGATGCAATGCAGGTGGATGACTCTGCTATGAGTGGGAAGTGAGAAGAGGCCTCTGAGGAGGCGATGGGGGAGCTGACAATACATGGACAAACACTTGACCTTAAACAGGGGGAAAGGGCGCTCAGTCTGGAAGTGAGAGAACATGTGTAGAGCAGTGAGGAAGTGAGCTGGGAATACTGGAGGAAGCCCAGGGTGCTGGGGTTGGAGAGTACAAAAGAGCTGTTCCAGAGCCGGGTCAGGCTTGATCACGGAGGCGGGAGGCCCTGGTGGGCATTGCAGATTTCCTTCCTAGGCAGGAAATGATATAATGCATCTTTTTTCACTTCATTTAAAAGTAAGTTTACGGGGCTGGGGATTTAGCTCAGTGGTAGAGCTCTTGCCTTGCATCTGCAAGGCTCTGGGTTCGGTCCTCAGCTCTGGGGGGATGAGGGGAAGAAAAGTAAGTTTATTTTAACTGACACAGAAAAATGGTATATATATCCTGCTGATTAATCTCTCTTATTTCTTTGTCCATTTTTATGACTTCTCCATGTCATAGCTGTTGCACTCACAAATTCCTAGCAGCTGTGGTTATCTGCTTAAGACCTATGGAAGATCGGTCTCCTCAGCATTTCGCTGTGGATGGCTTCCTGCCCCTCCCCCCAAAGAAACTACTGGTAAGTAATGGTCATAGGGGAATGGATGTCATTTTCTTCAGTGGTCACTGACAAGGTGCTCTTGTTCCAGTAAATAATCTCTTACTCATACTTGGGCAAGAAACTCTAAACTCAATGGGCCCCATTCAGGTAAGGCCATGGCGGTAGGAGCAGGGTTTGTGAGAAAAAGGGTTCTAGTAGGAAAAGGAGGGAGAGGAGAGAGGAGCGTGTGTGTGTGTGTGTGTGTGTGTGTGTGTGTGTGTGTGTGCGCGCGTGCGCGCGCGCGCGCGAGCATGCGCGTGCATGTGTGTAAAAATGACTACAAGTCATTATATAAATGCATGAAAGTACCAAATGATGAAAATAAATTAATCTGTGCTGTTATTTCTGACGCTCTGTAAGTCAGGAATACTGCAGTACAAAGACAGAGTGAGGTCTGATTATAGAGTACTTAGCCCAGAGTTCAGCACCGCGTGTGTTCAGGGCATGTTGGTTATTGTTGTTATCAGTCCTCATGCAAGGCTGCCTTGGAAGCTCCAAGCCTATCTCATTGAACATGCCTTATTCAAAATCCTTTATTTTTGAGAATTGCACATATATATCCAATGAAATATGAAAATATGACTCTATCTACCCCCATGTCCACCCTCTACCATCCTCCATGTCTCCCTCAACATGCCCCTTCTAATTTCTCTCTCTCTTTGATAACTCATTAAATCTGATTAGTGCTGCACATGCATGCTACCCACTGGGGCATGGGAAACATATGGCCACATCCTAAAAAAAGAAAAGAAAAGAAAAGAAAAGAATGATTCTCCTCCTGCTGAAACCATCCAATTCCAGTAAGCGCCTCATGAATGGGTAAGGTCTAGATATTGTGTACCCCGTCTATGTTGGACTTTTGACAAGCTTGGTCTTGTGAAGGTAACTCCAGCTGCCAAGAGGCATGATTACATTATCTATGTCCTGGTCAGAAGACAGTGGTTCACGGTTCTCCTTCTGACCCTCCGGCTTTGGTATTCTCTCTGTCTCTTCTTCCACCATGTCCCCTGAGCCTTGGTGGTAGTAGAGTTAATATGGATGTCCCATCTAGGATTGAGAACCTCATCAATAATTCTCTACATTTCTTCACTCACTAATGCTTGCTTTCTGTCCTGAGGATATCACTTTTGTGGACCACAGCTTCTGTGGATGCTGAGTGGAAGATCCAAGCCTGGAGATTCGTGACAGGCAGTCAGGGCGACTTACACACTCTACCTTTCTGCTCTGTTTCTTCCATCTCCTGAGAGGTGGCTGTCTTGCACTACCATAGCCCTGTAGCTCCAGTCAAGATGACTCTCCTCTGCATTGCGGGATTCTTTGAGTCCACACAACCTTCTTTTCTCCTATTTCCTCAGGCTAGAGGTTGGCAGAAGTTTTCTTTGTCACTAGCCAAGAAGTGCTTGTGGGGTTCCCTTAATTGCCCACATCTTGATAAATGGTTTCTTCATTTTTGTCATAATAGCCATTTTTTGGATTGTATATGCTATGTATTTCCTGTAGGACCTTTTCCATATACCATGACAAAGTTGTTTAAAAATGTATCCTTGTGGGCTGGAGAGATGGATCAGAGGTTAAGAGCACTGACTGCTCTTCCAGAGGTCCTGAGTTCAATTCCCAGCTACCACATGGTGGCTCACAACCATCTGTAATGAGATCTGGTGTCCTCTTCTGGCCTGCGGGTATACATGCAGGCAGAACACTGTATACATAATAAATAAACAATCTTTAAAAACAAAACAAAACAAAACAAAAAATATATCCTTGCTAGAGGGTCCTAGCAAGTTAAATATAGGAGCATGTCAAAATGTGTCATCGTTATGGTTTGCATGTGAAATGCCTCCCAGGGGCTCATGCACTTGAATACTTGACAGCTGATAGTTCTATTTTAGGAACTTGTAGAGCCTTTGGGACATAGGGCCTAGCTGGTGAGCGTAGGCCAGTGTTGGAGAGACTTGGGGGTGACAGACTAGCTCTGCTTTGGGTCTCATTCTTTGTTTCCTGACCTGGAGGATATGAGGAGCCACTGCCATATGTTTCTGCCACTGGAGTACCTGTACTTCCCTAACACGATGGACTGTCATCCCCTGAGACAATGAGCCCAAATTAATTCTTCCTCACCTAACTTGTTTCAGTCAAATGTTTTGTCATAGTTATGAGAAAAGCAGTTCACACAGTCATATTCCAATGCTTAGAGGATGACCCATCCACACACGTATTTAAGCACTTCTGAAATCAGGATGAGATTTTTTTTTTTCCCAAAATGGTGATATTTCATTTGTTATCAATGAAGTTATCTTTGTATGTGAACTCGGTCATTGCTGGTCAATGTTTTCAATTCCTCATTTTAATTATGTTCATTGTTGGTCCTGATCACTGTTTACAGTATTTTCAGAACATTTACATAATGACTCAGTTCTGGAATGAAGCAATTATGTGCACAGAGGCATGAAACAGAACAGTGAAGTGGGATTTGATGCCAGTGAAGCAAATGTTTGTCTTGGCAGATTATTAAGGGCTTTATGGGAATGACAGATGCCCTTGTGAGGCTGGTATTGGGCTATGGGTATTACTAAGGATGTAGCAAAGGGGGGCCCCCAATAGGACAAGCAATGTAACCAGCTACAACAAGAATCCTCAGGTGTCATAAACTAAGTCACAGAAATTTCCAAGAAATAAGGAGCTGTGCCACTGAGTGGCAGTGTTTTGTAGTTCTTTGCAGTACTTAGAAGACTGGCATAGCCTTTAAATTGTGGGCACCTTAGAGTCTTTGAAAATATGGAATTTCCTAGCATATATTTCCCACTCCCCAGTGAATTTATTGACTTCAGTCCCCCCTCTCTGGCAAGTTTGCAGAGAATCAAGTAATGTCTTAGAGTCCTCTCTACATGGGTGGAGGACATGTTCCTCAGCGTTCCTCATTCTATGATCCCATAGACTCTCATGGTTTTGATTTTGAAGATGACTGAGTTACTTCATCTCTGGAGAGATCTCAGACTCCCACAGCTTATAGCTCCTGAGTGAGTGGCTGGCATAGAGTAGAGAGCATACTGCTCCCCACAGAAGGCACTCCTTATTATGGACCCTCCAGTTTTGGAGGATTAGGTGAACATAGTCCATAAAATATGTTTCCAGAAAGAAATTAGGGCACAGTCAAATAGTTTTCTGAAGGAGGTCCACATGGCTCATGGTACTGTTTCTCCTTCAAGCTCCCTATGGCCAGTACCACTTGTGTCCCTTGGCTCTACGAGTCAGTTGGTGAAGGGTTTTTAGAAAGACTCTTCCTCTCAGTTGTGGGCTGTGGATCCATTGCAGTTTATTTTAAAAAAGTTAAATGAGACTGAATCTACCAGGCTGAGCTGAATCCCCAGGGGAGTCTTTTGCCCTGGAGGAGATGGGAGTGGGGGGTGGGCTGGGGGCGAAGGACAGGGGAATCCATGGCTGATATGTAAAACTAAATTAAATTATAAAATAAAATAAACAAAACAAAAAACAAAAAAAAATTGAATGTAATTGCATGTACATACTTTTTTTGGTGTGTGTCTGTATTTCAAAGGAAAATTTGCCTTTCAAACATGTTCTTCCCAGGATCCCATGTGTTGATGGAGAAATGATTTCAGTGTGGACTACATTTATGAAGACAGATTTAGAACTCCATCTTTAAGATTGTACAAAAAAAAAAAAAAAGAATAAACTTAAATAAGATCCAAAGGTCCATTAACAGGCCACGTACCAAAGATGGAAATAGTTCATGCAGATGGAGAGACTGTTAAGATGTAGATGTTGCTTTATGGATGGATGCTGGAGTCCTGTAAATGTTACCCTGGATTCTCTTTTGCCAATTGGTCCTTAATACCACCCTTCCTCCATCTTCCCCATATCACCTGATTCTCTGCTCTCTGCACTAAACAAAACATTTCCATGCCTGGTGCCTCAGTTGAATTTGTCCACTGAAGAGGATGCCCCAGGTGAGGATCAGAGCGAGAAAGAATGGGATTCCTCAGCTCCTTCCTGGTGGACTTCCTGGACTGCTGTACCCTGCTGTTGAAGTTCACCAAGCTTCCCAAGTTGATCTCCACACTCTCCCTATAGGTTATGGGGATGCCTCCCCTGTTCTGGTTTGGCCTACTTCATAATAGTTCCTCTACTATTAAGCCACAATGGCTGTGCTTTCCTGGTGGTTCTCCACATTCACAGTTTTACAAGTAAATCCTCTTAGAGCCTCTTTTTTTTTTTTTTTTAAAGAAAGTAGTCTTTTAAATTTAATTTTCTAAATGTGCATTGGTGTTTTGCCTGCATGTGTGTCTGTGTGAAGGTGTCAGATCCCCTGGAACTGGAGTTATAGAGAGTTGTGAGCTGCTGTGTGGGTGCTGGGAATTGAACCCAGCTCCTTTGGAAGAGCAGCCAGTGTTCTTAACCACCGAGCCATCTCTCCAACCCAGTCTTTTATTTTTTGATATTATAATATAATTATGTAATTTCCCCTTTCTTTCCTCCTGCCAAATCCTCCCATGTACCTCTCACTGCTTTCCCTCTTTAAATCCATGGTCTCTTTTCCTTTAATTGCTGTTACACACACACACACACACACACACACACACACACACACTCCTAAACACAACCTGCTCAGTCTGTATAATGTTCCTTGTGTGTGTATGTTTTCAGGGCTGACCATTTGGTATTGGATAACTAGTTGGTGTGCTCTTCCCTGGAGAAGACTATTTCTTCTGTTCTCAGCATTCCTTAGCTGTCTAGCATTGAGATCTCCTGAGCTTTTTCCTTTCATGTTATCATATCTATTGGTATTTGTCCTTGTTTGGGTCATGTTTAGGCAGCCATATTGCTTGAGACTTCACGGGTTTGCTTCAGACATTTCTAGGAGACACAATCTCACAGCTGCTGCTGCTTCTTCTTCTTCTTCTTCTTCTTCTTCTTCTTCTTCTTCTTCTTCTTCTTCTTCTTCTTCTTCTCCCTGTTCTTTTAGCTCTGAAAGTCTTTCTGCTTCCTCCTCCACAGTGATCCCCAAGCCTCAGGTACAGGAGCGGTGCTGTACATGTATCAGTTGGGATTTGGCTTCATAACTCTGTATTTTGATTGATTGTAGCTTTATGTAATTGGTCTGCTGCAAAGAAAAATTTCTTTGATGATGGCCAATAACTACACTTTTCTGTGGGTATAAGGACAAATATTTAGAATGTAGATAGGGGCTATATTGGTTCAGTAAAGTGGTTGTAGGTTCTCCTCCAAGATCCACAACTTCACTAGCCCTGGAGAGTTGGTTTCCAGTGCCAGGCATGAGTTCCCTCTTGTTGAATGGGTCTTAAGTCCAATTAGAGAGCTATTGGTTACAGCCAAAATGAATTCAGTCAATAGGAATTATAGCTATGAACACCACCACTGTCCTTAAAGTACTGTGTCATGCTGGTGGTTGTTGTGGCTCATGGAAATCATAGCTGGGTAGAACTGTTGGTTACTTCTCTCTTTTAGGAGCTTGTCTGGTGCCTTCTGGTACCATAAAAGCTAGTCCTCAGGGAGGAAGCTTTCAGGTTTGGGGCCTCTGTGCCCTGTGTCTAAAGTGTATAGTGTCTTTAGCAATAGGGACTTACCTACCACTTCTGGGAGGCAGCTAATGGCAATAACATATATATATATATATTATATATTACACTGAATTACAAATATTATATATTTAGGTATAGTTAATAGTGTGATTCCTTATTACTTTTTTAGACATCTATTGTTATTTTATCCTTCTCCCTACTTCTGTATATAACTCCTGCTCCTTCCCTGATTAGAGCCCTCTTTCTTTTTCCCATTTACTCCTTCAGATCACTTGTCCCCTACTATTCCCTTAATCTATTGCTCCTCCCTCCCTCCCATCCCTGAAATGGTCCCTTTTCACTTTTCTGGTTTTTGATGTTACTCCAGGTTATGTGTTCATAATGAAGGTTTGGAGGAAGAGCCTCAGGTGAGACAGAACACGCGATGTTTGTCTTTCTGAGTCTGGGTTACTTCACTGATTATGATCTTTTCTAGCCCCACCCATTTACCTGCAAAGCTCATGATTTCATTGTTTTTTATAGCTGAAAAGTATCCCGAATGTATATGTACTATATCTCCATTATCCATCTGTCAGTCAGGCTGTTTCTATTTCCTAGCTATGATGACGAGGGCAACAGTGATCACGGCTGAGCAAGCATCTGTGGGGTAGAATGTTGAGTCATTTGGGCACATGCCAAGGAATGATAGAGTTGGCTCATGTGATAGATTTATTTTTAGGTTTTTTTGTTTTTGTTTTTGTTTTTCGTGCCTTTCCTGGATCTCGCTCTGTAGACCAGGCTGGCCTCAAACTCACAGAGATCCACCTGGCTCTGCCTCCCGAGTGCTGGGATTATAGGCCTGCGCCTGGCTATTTTTAGATTCTTGAGGATTCTCCACACTGGTTTCTAGATGGCAGGACCAGTTTGCAATCCCTTAATAATGAATGAGGGTTCGCTTTTCCCCATACCCCCTCCAGGGTGTGTTGATCTTTGCCATTCTGACTGAGGAAATGAAAACTCAAAGTTGTTTTGATTTGCATTTCCCTGATTGCCAAGGATGATCAATACTGATCAATACTTTTTTTTGCCCCCCCCCCCCCGCCTTGTTTTGAGAACTCCCAGTTCAGATCCCAGGTCCATTTTTTTGAATGGGTCTTTTTTTGTTTAAAGGTTTGTATTGGTGAAATTATTAAGGCCACTCCACGTAGTTAAAAGGGAGGTTTATTTTGTGGGGTACTTACAAATGAGGGGGTAGGTTACAGGGTCTGGCAAGGGTATAGCACAATCCGGCGTTGTTCTCTGGAGAACTCTGCTCGGTCTACCTCCAGCGTCCAGAGTCCGGGAACCAAGAGAGTGAGTACTTCCCGATCCTTCGTCTTCCGCTTCCTCCCCTGCCCCGCCTTGTGGGCGTGACCATTACCAAAGCCTCAGTGGGGGTTGGAACTTCCAGGCCAATGCTGGGATGGCTACCCACTACATCTCCCCCTTTTGTCTAAATAAGAAAGTTCTAACCTAATACAAGACTATATACAAAGAGATGGTTGTCAAATATTGTCCAGGAGTAATGAGGGATAATGACCTAGATAAGTTGGAATTACGATAAGTACAAACAATATCAAGCAAAAAACACATAGTAAAATCCAGGGAAGTCTAGGGCATGGGTAGGTGGCGTGTTACAAAGATCATTCCAAAAGGTGTCCTATCCTAAAGAACCTGAGTCTAATACATAATATATCCTATCTAAGATATTATATATGTATATATACTAAGTTGTAACTATAACTGCTAATCTCCAACCTCATCAAAGACCTGAGAAGGAATATAATAATATCTGAGAAATGGGAGAAGGACGCAAGCAACTTTCGGGAGTCTTGCAAGAGTAGACAGAGACAGCTAGCAGCCTGGACAGTCACCTAACGTTTCTCAGTATCGTTGGTGCATTCAAATTGGCTACAGGCCTAGAGTATCTGGCAGACCATTTTCAGAAGCAGGAATTCTGAAAGACCATCTTACCCTGTCTTGGCAAAGTATAGTGGTCGCTTTCCTTGTGTCCCGCTTGTCCAGAAAGGACAGCATTTGTACTGTCAGCAGTTGAGGCGAGGGCAGTTCTTTGCCCAGTAGGCCATTTTGTGCCAAGAAGACAAAGACAAATTTCCAAATGGAAATGTCTTAGAAGCCCAACATTCTCTCGGGATCAAATTGGTGCTGCCAGGAGCAATTATGTCTCATGTCAACAGAATTCTAAGTTATTTAAATGCCATGTTCTCTAGGTCCATGAAGTGTTTGAAGATTACCTGTCCATCTGACCTATGTATTTATAAATCTGGATAACCTAACTAACATAATTATAGAGATAACAAGCATAGGTGACAATAACTATGTAAGTCTTATCTACCTAAACAACCTAAGGACTAAGCTTCCTATAAATAAGGCAAACAGTCTGTAAGCAAATGTACAGTAAAAGGACAATGACTTTAAATTGTGACAATACACAAAATAACTTTAACAGAGGTAGGAATGTATAGTGCAATATGCAATGTGATAATAATCCTAAATATATATCAGTATACAGAATATCTTAAACAGAAGTAGAACATACATACAGTATGACAGATATAAATTCACATTTGTATCAATATACAAATATTTCACATAAGAGTAAAAATATGTGTACAATATAACAAACATAGTTCTGTATTTGTATCAATATACAAATTATCTTAAATAGGAATGTAAAAATTTTATAATTTTATCAACATATAAGAATTCATAACAGTGCAAAGGCTGCTATATTACTAAATTTGTTTACTAATGTATATGACAGTCTACCATAATATCTTATACCTATCCATTCCATTTCTTCTTTTCCCATTTTTTTTAAGACATATTTTCTTTCCTTAAGGAGAGTACTGAGTTTAACAGTTTCTTCCACCCCCAACCCTAGAACCATTATCCATAACCCTGAGAAATATGAACCTTAGGGAGAAGGGGCGTCGTTTTCTTAGAATTGCTTCCTGCTGTTTAGGGAGCGATGGTATCTCTGTTGGGTATTGTGAGAAAGCTCAGATAGTTAAATCTCAGTTAGACTAACTGTAGATTCTGCAGCAACTCTCAGAGTAATGGGTAAGACTGTCTGAAATTTTGGCAAGAAGTGTAGTATGATGATGATTACCATGGCATCATTCTGGATTGGGTAGAGTTGTTGTTGTTGGGGCCCCATCTTCCTTCTGGAGACTTCAGAGATTGCTATTGGAAGAAACTTATTTTTTATCAGAATGGAAGGTTTGGATTTAAAGATGTCATGACATGTAAGAAAGGATTCCAAGAAAGCAAGAGTAAGCATGGAGAGAATTAGAAGCTTGAAGATAATGGTCCCTTATAATTGGTTTCCTTCTGTCTCACACCAGAGGGCTCTTCTGATATGGGACTGAAGAATCTCTCAACCTTTTCTTTTATCAATATGCTTGGGTTTAGAGAAGGAGTGAGCCAGTTCCATCTCCAAAGCCAGCTTGGTTTATGATTAAATTGGAACCACAACTATTCTAGATTGATAGAGATATAGATGTTAGACAGTGATATCTTACCCTGTGTAGATTGGTACCAATAGATTCTTTCTTTCTGCTGTAAACATCCGGATATCCAAGGCCTTATGATTTCTGGAAGATGGGTATTTCCATTATCCTGGAAAGACAAAAACAGAACCCTACCCCAACCTTTGATTGTTAATTTTTTCTTACAACGTGAAGAGATGTCATATTGGTGGATGATCTTTTATTTCTCCTCATCAAGGGGTTTCTCCTGTTCGAATCGAATTTTTATTAATTTTGTTGGTATCCATAGCTTTTCTTCTCCTGTGGAAACAAAAGCAAAACCCCTTCCCCAACGTAGGACATATCCAGGTTTCCATTCTGAGGTCAACACATCTTTGAAATAAACCGGTTGGTTTAGCTCAGGAGTTTTGTCTGTCGTCCAATGTCTCTCCGCAGCTGTTGTTCCTTTCTCATCAGCATTGAGAAAATTCAAGGTTAATAAAGCACTATGCAATCTATTTCTAGGAGTCATTGTTACCTGTTGCTGTTTATTTAGCATATCCTTTAAAGTTCGATTGGATCTTTCTATGACTGCTTGGCCTGTGGGATTGTGTGGTATACCTGTAACATGCTTTATATTGTAATAAGCAAAGAACTGTCTCATTTTATTGGAGACATATGCTGGGGCATTGTCTGTCTTAATTTGTACAGGTATTCCCATGATGGCCATAACTTCTAATAGGTGTGTAATCACAGAATCAGCCTTTTCAGAACTCATAGGAGTTGCCCACTGAAATCCTGAATAGGTGTCAATGGTATGGTGTACATACTTTAATCTTCCAAATTCTGCAAAATGAAACACATCCATCTGCCAAATTTCATTTCTTTGTATACCCTTTGGATTGCTTCCTGCAGGTAATGGAGTTTGGTTATAGAAGGAACAAGTAGGACATTTTTTCACAATATCCTTAGCTTGTTGCCAAGTAATGGAGAAATCCTTCTTCAAACCTTTGCTATTTACATGGTGTTTCTTATGAAATTCTGAGGCTTCTAGCACATTACCTATTAGTAACTGATCAATCTCATCATTACCTTGTGCTAGAGGTCCTGGCAGACCTGTATGGGATCTGATATGTGTTATATATATAGGATGTTCCCTTTTTCTGATGATTTCCTGCAATTGTATGAATAATGAAGTTAATTCTGTATTATCAGGAATAAATTCAGCAGTTTCAATGTGTAAAACAACTCTCTCTGCATATTGAGAGTCAGTGACTATATTGAGGGGTTCTGTGAAGTCCATCAGTACCATAAGAACGGCATACAGTTCTGCCTTTTGTACAGAGCTGTATGGACTTTGTACCACTTTACTTAAGTCTCCTGATTTGTATCCTGCTTTCCCTGATTTATTTGCATCTGTATAGAATGTGAGGACTCCAGAAATTGGCTTGTGTCGTACAATGTGAGGAAGGACCCATTCAGTCTTCTTTATGAATTCTATTCTCTTGCTTTTGGGATAATGGTTGTTAATCTCTCCCAAAAAGTTACTGCAGGCTCTCTGCCAGTATTCATTATCTTTCCATAGTGACGAAATTTCCTCATTAGTTAAAGGTACTACAATTTCTGCTGGGTCCATTCCTGTCAACTGACGAAGTCTTAATTTACCTTTTTGAATCAAATCAGAGATCTTTTCTATATAAGTCTTTAATTTCTTATTTGGTTTACGTGGTAGGAATATCCATTCCAATATAATATCTTCCCTCTGCATCAAAATACCTGTGGGGGAATGTCTGGAGGGGAATATGACAAGAATACATTTAAGTTCTGGATCCACACGATCCACATGTGCTTCTCGAATTGTCTTTTCTACTAGAGCCAATTCCTTCTCAGCTTCAACTGATAATTCTCTTGGACTATTTAATTCTTTGTCCCCTTCTAGAGTATTAGCCAAATTTTGTAGTCCATCTTTGGGTATTCCCATGATACCCAATAAGTTGGAAATGCTTCCTAACAACTTTTGAAAATCATTAAGAGTCTTTAATCGATCTCTCCTCAGTTGTACCTTTTGGGGTCTAATTTTTTGTAACTCTATCTTATATCCTAAGTAATTAATAGAATCTCCTCTTTGTATTTTTTCAGGAGCAATTTGCAGTCCCCAGCGAGGCAAAACTTTTTTTACTTCTTCAAACATGCTTTCTAATGTGTCTAACTTTGGATCAGCTAATAGGATATCATCCATATAGTGATAAATTATGGATTGTGGAAACTTTACACGAATTAACTCCAATGGTTTTTGCACAAAGTATTGGCATAAGGTAGGGCTGTTTAACATTCCCTGTGGGAGGACCTTCCATTGATATCTCTTGACTGGCTGAGAATTGTTATAATTAGGAACTGTGAAGGCAAATTTTTCTCTATCATTTTCTTGTAAGGGTATGGTAAAGAAACAGTCTTTTAAGTCAATAACTATTATAGGCCATTCTTTGGGTAGCAGAGAGGGCAAGGGCATCCCAGTCTGTAGGGAGCCCATTGGCTGAATTACTTTATTAATAGCTCTCAGATCTGTCAGCATTCTCCAATTACCAGACTTTTTTTTAATAACAAATACAGGAGAATTCCAAGGGCTGGTAGATTCTTCAATGTGTTGAGCATTTAACTGCTCTTGAACCAGCTGTTCTAAAGCTTGTAGCTTCTCTTTTGTCAGAGGCCACTGTCCAACCCAGACAGGTTTATTAGTTAGCCATTTTAAAGGTAAGGCAGTTGGTACTTCTGAGAGTTCAACAGCAGTTGTGCTCTGTTTGTGTACAGCCTGAATGGTTGGTGACTGGTTTTTATAGCATGTTATGATATTATTCCTAGAAACATGCATTGGCCTGTATTCCTTTTCTGAGAGTGTAGGAATTTTAATCTGGGTATTCCACTGTTGTAACAGATCTCGGCCCCATAGATTTACTGCTACATTTGCTACATATGGCTTCAGCATTCCTCTCTGTCCTTCTGGCCCTATGCATTCAACCCATCTCGAACTCTGTTTTATCTGAGATAGGGTGCCAATTCCTAAAAGTTGGACATCTACCTCTTGAAGAGGCCAATTTGGATGCCATGATTTTGGTGTAATTACAGTCACATCCGCACCTGTGTCTACCAGGCCCTCCAGAACCAAGCCATTAATTCGAATTCTAAGCTTTGGCCTTTGTTCATTTATGGAAGTCTGCCAAAATATTTGTTTTATTGTGTTCTTTGTAAACTGTGATTCATCTATCAGAGCTGTTTTATCATCCATTGCAGTATCCGTTTTTAAATTAGACATTGGTTTATTCAGTTGTCCTGGAGAGGAATGTCTTCCACAGTAGCTGGGAATGTTCTTACCACATTTGATTTGGGGGCCTGCAAGAGGCCCCCTGAGGCGTTTCCCGCTACTAAAGGGTTGCCTCGTATATCTATTTTTGATCTGCACTCACTGGTCCAATGTCGGCCTTTGCCACATCTTCTACATAATCCAGGAGGTAGTTGGGGTCTTCTGTTTAGGCTATTCCTAGAAGGAGTATTACTTCTAGGATTACCCCATGTACAGTTTTTACTTATATGACCTGGTGTACCACATTTAAAACATTTGGTACCACGGGGCCTTCTTACACCCCTGGGATTTGTCTCTCCTATCCAAGCCTCATTACTGTAGTTAAGAGATTCAACACTATTAGTATACTGAATCCATTCTTCCAAAGGAGCTGATCTGATCTTTAATGGTGTAAGTATTCTTTTGCATTCTGCATTAGCATTGTCGAATGCCAAGGACTCAGTTAATACTTTTCTTAATTCTTTATCTGATACAGCTTTTGTTATAGCTGTGTTCAGCCTTTGTAAAAAATCAGTGAAGGATTCATGTGGTCCCTGAAATATCTTTGTGTATACCTCAGTTGCTTTTCCAGGTTCTGGAATTTTTTCCCAAGCATTTAGAGCTGCTGTACGGCATAGGGATATTGTATGCTCATCATAAATGGCTTGTACATTCCTGTCAGCGAAACATCCCTCACCAAGTATTTGATCTTGGGAGATCTCAAAACCTCTGAGTTTACCTTGTTGTTCTAAATTTCTTGCCTCTTCTCTCAACCAGCTTTTCCACTGTAACTGCTGGCTATATTCTAGAACAGCTGAAATTAACTGATGCCAGTCATCTGGAATGATTCTATGTGAGGTAGACCATGAATTTAACATCTGTTTTACGTATGTGGAGTGTATCCCATATGTAACTACTGCTTCCTTTATATTTTTAAAGTCCCTTGTTGAAATTGGTTGTAATGTATATGTCGTATATGGCTCGGGGTGTGTGTCATCTGCTGGCTTCTCATGGATGATAACAGGATAAGCCATTGTATGAGAGCCATTTGGAGATGTTACAACCTGTATGGTCTTGCCCTTCTGCTTATTAGGTCCCTTGTCATGTTTATTTAGAGTTTCCTCCAGGGATTGTAAACGAGCACCTAGGGTCTGTTCCAGGGAGTAAACCTCCTCTCTTGTAAGGGATTCCAGATTTTTCATGGAATCATGGAAGTTTTTATGTTCTTCTGAAACACATGATTCTATGGACCTTATCTTATCAAGTAATGATAATTTTTCTTCCTTATATATTGTCTGAGTAGCTACAACTTCACTCTGGAGAGTTAGTGTTCTATCCATTAAATACTCATATTTATTATCAATAAAAGCAATTTTGGGTACAAGCTTGTTTTGTAAATTCTGGTTAGCAGATTCCAAAGAGAGAATCTTTTTATGTAAGTCCTGGCCAGCAGATTCCAGAGAAAGAATCTTTTTCTGTAAGCCTTCATTGCTATCTTTTAAAACCTGTAAATCCTGATTAGCAGATTCCAGAGAGAGAATCTTTTTATGTAAGCCTTCATTGCTATCTTTTAAAACCTGTAATTCCTGGTTAGCAGATTCCAGAAAGAGAATCTTTTTATGTAAGTCCTGGTCAGCAGATTCCATAGACAGAATCTTTTTCTGTAAGCCTTCATTGCTAACTTTTAAAACCTGTAAATCCTGGTTAACAGATTCCAGAAAGAGAATCTTTTTCTGTAAGCCTTCATTGTTATCTTTTAAAACCTGTAATTCCTGGTTAGCAGATTCCAGAAAGAGAATCTTTTTATGTAAGTCCTGGTTAGCAGATTCCATAGACAGAATCTTTTTCTGTAAGCCTTCATTGCTAACTTTTAAAGCCTGTAAATCCTGGTTAGCAGATTCCAGAAAGAGAATCTTTTTCTGTAAGCCTTCATTGTTATCTTTTAAAGCCTGTATCAGTCCCAATAATGACTCATCTTTGTTCTTATTATTAAACCAGTGTTTGAACACTGTGTGAATTATTACAATGAATGTCAAAATGGTACAGGCCAGATATGTCTTAGGGAGGTCGTATATTTCCAGGAAAATGTCATTCATCATACAGGCAAAAAGGTTATTAAATTCTTGTGAGGTAATGTTGTCAGCCATATTACAAGAATTACTCAAAATTTGTTAGTCGTTTTTAAGTTGTAAAATTATCAGGTACTTTTACTTGAAAGAAGCTTACCTTTCCGTGGTTTTGGGAGGTGCAGTAGCACTCTTCAGCCAGCAGGAGGTGTTGGTATAGCTCCAAAGCAAGGCCTGCTGGCAACCTTGGCTGGCGGCAGCTGAAGGCAGGAGCCAAGATGGCGGGGAGCCAGCACTCAGGGAGGAGTGGGAATGCCTCACTCACAGCGGTTTTCGCTGGTCTAGGGGCTAAGCTAGGGAACTGAGACAGGACAAACTGCTCCCTTTTTCGGGAATGGAACCGTGTAGGCGTCCCCTGGTTAAATGGAACTTTGCAGGCGGGTTTAGGTACCCGCCAGCCGGGGAGGAGGCTGAGGGAGGGAGCCGCCTGGGCCTTTGGAATTTGCCCCACGTGAGCGCCAGATATTGGTGAAATTATTAAGGCCACTCCACGTAGTTAAAAGGGAGGTTTATTTTGTGGGGTACTTACAAATGAGGGGGTAGGTTACAGGGTCTGGCAAGGGTATAGCACAATCCGGCGTTGTTCTCTGGAGAACTCTGCTCGGTCTACCTCCAGCGTCCAGAGTCCGGGAACCAAGAGAGTGAGTACTTCCCGATCCTTCGTCTTCCGCTTCCTCCCCTGCCCCGCCTTGTGGGCGTGACCATTACCAAAGCCTCAGTGGGGGTTGGAACTTCCAGGCCAATGCTGGGATGGCTACCCACTACAGGTTTGTATTTTGAGTTCTTTACATATTCTTTTATTTCAAGTGTGCCATTTATTTCCCCTAAGAACCCGACTGGTCACAGGTATCAGGTGTCTCTCCTTCCTTGTGTAGGCCTGGTTTCCAGGAGCTAAATGCAAGCAGTTGACAATGATGATCTAATTCTTTGACCCTTTCTAGGTGCGCAGTGATTTTCCCCAGAGCATTGATTTTGGGAATTTGAGACTCTGGGTCTGTGAAAGGGGGTAATTAGACAGGGAGTATTGTTGGCTTTAGTGTGCATTTGCATAAAATCATTGAGTGCCATTATTTCTATATCTTTTAATCTTTAGTTTTTTTCCAAGTCTTCCAAGAATAACAAAATTAGAGATAAATTTTAGGCTGAAGTTAGTGTTAAAATCTATTTTTTCCCCTCTTGCTGGGGGATAATAGTACAACTTTTCTGAGTGTGGACTACTGTGAGTTTATCTTGCCTAACAGAGTTAGAATTTAGTGTACTGTAGTCAGAGATGCAAATAGCAGCCAAAAAAGAGCAGGCTGCTGTGGGCAGCTGTTGAGAATGTGATACCTGGAGGGTCCCTAGCTCCATAACTAGTATGCAACCTGTACAACTGTGTGCTGTGGCCCAAGGAGGGACCATGGTCATCCCGAGTGCTGACATGGCAGAGTGAGGTGGACTCCACTCCTGTCCATACTGTCTCCAGCCTTTCTGGAAGTTTTGAAAAGTCTTACACTTCCACTTCAAATATCTGATCTATCATCTTGCTTTTGCTTTTAGCTATTTAGAATACCACAGCTAAATGGTTCATCACAATGTGTCATGCCAGAGGGTCCTCCATGGAAGACTCAGTTTTGGGAGCATCAAGATGAAGAAAGAGTGTGCGGTCTAGTGTCTGGGAACCTGGGTCCAGCCCTCGCTGGGAAATCAGAAGCAGGTTCCCACAGGCCTCTCAGAATCTCAGACTTCTTAACTACTCAACAGGGCTGAGTGGCTTTTTTTGTAAGTTTCAACTGATGAAAAATATTACACATTTAAAAGAGCCCAATCCAAAATAAATGCTGAGTAAATATTGGTCTATTCTTACAAAGGCAAAGACCATAAAAGTGAAATATCTTTTTATAATACTGTTAGGTAGGAATTTATAGAAAATATTCCTAGGTGAGCCTCTCAGGCATCAGCTTATAGCAGACTCTCTCTCTCTCTCTTGAGACATGATTTCATGTAGCCTAGGCTGTCCTTAAATTCACTATGTAGCATAGGCTGGCCTTGAACTTCTGATTCTCCTGCCTCCACTTCCCAAGTACTGGGATTATAGGCCTGTACCACCATGCCTGTCTCAACAGGTTTTTTTTTTTTTTTTTTTTTTTTTAATTCAGCAAGAGTTGTTTGGGAGTATTAAGAGACACATTTATTCGGATCGAGCAAACTGTGAGAGGCATTCAGCTGTGGGGGCTGAGGTGTCAAGGTCTGCACAGTCCAAAATTATTCCTGGTTTTTGTTTTTCTCTCTCACATCTTGACCTTCTCTATCTCTAGACAGAGACACTGGCAAAGAGGCTTTCCTTTTGACCTTGAAAAGTTTTCCCAGACGTTTGTGCTTAGAAGTCAGATAGAGCTAGGATTCCTTCACCCTTATCCTAAGCAGCACATAGCACATGCCTGTATCCGGAACTGGGCTCATCTGGTGTCAGATAAAGGAGAAACAACATCAAATTGCTGTTATTCATGGCAAGATAGGTACCTCAGTTCTGGCCATTTTTCAAAGACACTGTTCTCTATGGTGAAGGGGTTGGGACACGAGAAGGGAAGGGTAGTGTAGAGAAAGGTTTAACTTGAAACAGGGATATCATCTCCTGTACCCTTCATCTTGAAGTCAAACTTTTCAGTGTTCTTCTTTGATTCCAAGAGCCAAAACAACCACGGAGTCTAGGTCCAGCAGCAAGGCTTCCAGGAACAATAATGATATCTTCTGTTTGTGTAGTGCCTTTTGCTTTGGAAAGCAGAACTGGAATCTCACTTGACCCTCACATAAACCCAGTGAGGTGGCGGTTGGGGAGGCATTAATTTCTTTATTTTACAGCCGTGAAATCCAAGGAGATATTAAGTGTCTCGCCATGATCTCATAGCACATAAGTGAGACAGCCTCAGTCTCCTGGGGGCCCAGTCAAGTATCCTTTACTTATGATGCATCTTCTTGACTATTCATGTCCTTTAAAAGGTTTGCAATGGGATCATTAATGGATATGCAGTATGTGTTTGGTTTGAAATTCAATAAGTTACAAAAGATGAAACAGTGGGAACCAAGTCTTCCCTCCTGTTCCTCTTGTCTCTAGCAACATACAACCTGAGTATGCCACCTTTGTTATTCTTGTGTTCTTTGGGAATACCCTCTTTTGAATTTTAAGTTACCTTTAGCATGCATTAGTTGTACATATAATGGGTTTTATTATGACACTTTCATACCAGTTTATGTCACTTGTTGTTCATAAACAACATTTCTGGCTAGTACTATTGGTTTCTTCCTTCCTTTGGAACCTTATATAATGCCTTCTGGTACCATGAAAGCTAGTTCACAGGGAGGAGGCTTTCAGGTCAGATCCAGTTTGGGTGATAGTGCATGGTGCCTTCAGCAATAGTGACTTACCTTCCATCTCTGGGGGATGACCAAGTGTAATAGCAATAGCTTATAATGTTTTGTGATTCTCATAGACAAGCCCAGTTTTTACCTATTATCTTCTTTTTTTTTAAATGATATATTTATTCATTATGTACACAGAAGTAGCTGCCAGATCTCATTACAGATGGTTGTGAGCCACCATGTGGGTGCTGGGAATTGAACTCAGGACCTATTGAAGAGCAGTCAGTGCTCTTAACCTCTGAGCCATCTCTCCAGCCCCTACCTATTATCTTCTTTACCCCATATGTTTGCCCAGAAATCACCAGCTTGTATTGGCTTTCTTTATATTTTCCCTATATAATGTATTTTGTTCCCATTGACCTTCTATGGTGTTATTTCTTCTCTTTCCCCAGTAGAATTTAGGAAACAAGGTAGTAGACAGGCTGCTGAGAATTGGTCTTCAAGAAGTTGATCAATTAGTAATGAATGGGATATACTTATAATGACAGCACTTATGCTGCAGGACCAACCTGTTCTACATCGCAAGCTCCAGGCTAGCTAAGACTAATGGTGAGACCCTGTCTCAAAACAAACAAATAAACAAAAACAAAAACAAAAAAAAAAAAGAAAAAAAGAAAAAAGAAGTTGCTGAATGATTTCACGTGGGCTTTATGAAAACATATTAACCATTGTAGCTTCATTTTTAGGAGTTCAAATGGCATGTTTTAACTTTTCAGACATGGAAGAGCTTAGCTCTTCAAACTAATTGAGATGAGTAGTTAAAAGATGCTCCCACGAGGCACTCTTTTCCACTAATGGTGATACTAAATAATAGTAGGTAAGTCCTTACATGATTTCCTAAGAGCATTCTACTACTTTTTATATACTACTTTCTTGAGTCTGCACAGCAACACTGTACTTGAATTTCTGTCAAGAGAATAACTCAAGGGAAGAAAGACCTTCTTCTCTTACAGTTTTGGCAGCTTCAGCCTAGACCGTGGGGTCGATGTGGCATCTCAGAACAGCTTTCACTGTAGCCAGGGATCAGGAAGACAATGACCACAGTTGTGGGTTTTCTCCTTTCTCCCACTTATTCTGGGTCTTTAGCCTAGGGGATGATACCACCCATGTTCGGGGTTGCCATCTCCTTTCTGGTTAGTCTGCTTTGGAAGTGCCCTTGCAGATACACCCCGAGGTGTGCTTAACTAGCATAGGTCTTTCTCAAGCCAATCAGTTATGATTATTCTTTAGTTTTTCAGTCAAGAAGATTGAGCCTCAGGTTTAAGTGATTTCCTCAAGACCACACATGCAGTAAATAAGTGCTGAAGCAAGAAGGTCCAAAGCAAGGTGACTTTACCTCAAGATCCGCATGGTTAACCTCTGTGTCACTGCAGAGAAAATAGTTCCTTTTGGCTGACTAGCTCCCAGGAACAATCTGTTGAGGAAGAAGGAACTCCTGGAGAGCTTGCTCTTTCCTTCTGGCTTACTTCTGGTGTTAAGTTGATGCTTGATCAGCTTTTGCCTTCTATCTATAGTCTCCCTTCTGCCAGGCTCATGCTTGAGGATCTGGAATTTGCTTTCAGGTTCAAGAGGCTATTTCCTTTCTTCCACTACTTCTAAATTAGAGCTGGGAAGACTTCTTCCTCTTATAAGCACTTGGTAATGTTATCTAGAACACAACCACCACTGAGAGGTAGAAGTTGAAGAAAGCCATCTTGTATGATGGAAATGTGAGCTTTTACATCCCCAACCTTAGAGTTAGTCCCCATATCAAGGCATACTCTTCACAATGGCATAGTATTATATATATCAGTTCTTCTGATGTAGCACATTTTTAAAAAAATTATCCTGAGGTGAAGGACAGACTGTCATTTCAATCCACTGCACACCAAAGCTAAATACTCCATTCATTCTATTGAGACTGACCAAGTAAACATTGTACATGAATTGGTCACATTAAAAAAAAAATCTATAATCCACAGATAAAGCAATCAGATGTGTCATTTGCAAATTTCTATAGAAAGTTCTGCATCAACTCTTTGCAAATCAATAGTTTAGGGCGGACAGTTATGTGAAGCCACAGTTTAAGTGTTCCTATTTATTGGATGCTGAGAACTGATTAGTCAAGTGTGGTTTACTTAACATCAACTGCCAATTTAACACAGCCTGGAGTCATCTGAGATGAGGGCCCCAATTGAGGAATTGCCTAGATAAGATTGGCCCGTGGGCATGTCTGTGAGAGATTGTCTTGGCCATTAATTGATGTAGAAGGGCCCAGCCCATTGTGGGCAGTATCATCCCTAGACAGGGATGGACTACATCAGAATGCTGATTGAATATGAGCTGGCCTGTGGGCCAGCTGGCAAACATCCTCCATGGTTCCTGCTATAAGGTCAGAGGTCATATTGTGTGGGCTAGCAAGCAGGCGTGCTTTCAACTTCCTGTTTTGAATTGCTCCCTTGGCTTCCCTCATGATGGTCTGTGATCTGGAAGTGTAAGCTGAAACAAACCTTTCTTACATTGCTTTTGGTCACAGCAACGGAGATAAAACTAGGTTTTTTTTTTTTTTTAAGATTTATTTATTTTTTTTTATGTATACAGCATTGTCTGCATGTATGCCTGTAGGCCAGAAGAGGACACCAGATCTCATTACAGATGGCTATGGGCCACCATGTGGTTGCTGGGAATTGAACTCAGGACCTCTGAAAGAATACCCAGTGCTCTTAACCGCTGAGTCATCTCTCCATCCCTAGGTTCCTCTTATGATAACACCAAGAGTCCACAGCTATGTCTAATTTAAAAATGGATGGCAACTCTTCACTTAAAACAGTGGGGAACAATGGTATGCATTACTGATTCTTAATATTAGAATTTCTCCAACACAGAGGTAGTTTGGAGATAACATCACTTAGGTATGGTTAGGGAAAGGGAAAGCTTCCAGAATTCTCTACAGGAGCTGACTTTTGTTTTCTCATTTTGCCTTACTTTATTTTTATTTCCATATGCACAGCTTCAGGGAAAAGCTATCTTTTTTTTTTTTTTGGATGTTTGAACTTCCTGAACACATCTTAGTTAGAATAAATAGGTTTAGTGACTTGAGGGCCCTCAGGAGCTCCGTGCTACAGAATTTGAATATATCATTCAGCTTGGAAAACAGATCTATAATAAGAAAATGCCTACTGTTGTCTTGGGACCTCATTTGCAGTTCCTCGCGTGCTTGCAATTTGGGCAGGGTTCATGTGCCAAGGTGTAGGATGAAGGATAACCAGACCTAAAATAAACCAGACAGTAGGGCAAGTCCTGAATTTTAATGTGCATTAAAAACGTTCTACCATGCTTGGGCTATGCTGAAAGGGAAGAAGAAAGACAAAGGGGATATTTGAGGGTCTGTTTCACTAGCAGGCGTTATAGTGCAAATAGAGGTTACTAGCATCTGTGCTGGCAACTAGACATTCATTCACCACAGGCTTGTTTCTAAAGCCTCGGGAAGGGCATAGACTCTGAGCACAAACTACCTGGATTTGACTGAGGGATTCTGGGAAAGCTACGTACTCTATTTGTGCCTCAGTTTCCTTATCTGTACAATAAAGATAACTACCTCATAGGGTTGTTGTGAGGGTTATTTGGTGAACCAGGTAGATAGGGATTTGGTGGGAGCAATGATACAGGAGATGTTTGGCTAAACCAATAACCCTTCATTCCCAATCCCCTCAAGCTTATCACCAAAGAAACTAGAAAGAAAAGCTAGCATTCTTTTCCTCCAGTGACCCTTGCAGCTGGAGGTAGCCAGCTGAGTCACTCTGGACAAGCCAGTTCACATAGTTTTAGCCAATTCACATAGTTCTAGCCGATGGAATGGAAGAGATAGTCCAGGACAGATTCCGAGAATGGTTTTGCTCTCTCTCAAAGGATGAGTTTCAGGTGGTACCTTCCTTCTTTTCTTGCTTTGAATATGGATGTGTTGTCTATAACTACTGCAGGTGTTCATCCACCGCAGGTGATAAGCAAATGGGAAGCCAAGAAAATCTCAGCCACAAGAGCCCCGACATCTTCGAGCTGAGGAACCATTGGCAATTCCTACATCAGGCTTCTTGCCTGTAAGGCTCCTGTTTGGACAGCTGAATGTGTTGCTAGCTGAAACATACGGCAGATGCGTCTGGGTTATTATAATTCTTTCCAAACTCATTTTTAAAAAAATGTATTGTTTTGGTACTCTTTCATTAAAACTGTATCAGGCTCTGATTAGTGATTCAGAAATTTGTGGAAACGAGGTCTTTGAGTTTGTATGACAAGATCCCTAGGGAATCCAGATACACAGTGACCATGAGAAGCATTAGTTGAAACATATGTTGACTTTGTGAAGTCACTTTGTTGGATGGTTGTTGAGCTATTCCTAAGTGCTAGGGGGAGGAAGCATGGATTCAAAGATGGTTGAAACGATTTTGACCTTGGGAAGCTCACATTCCGCAGGCGATCTAGGCCCAGGCTGGTAGTCACGAGGGAAGCAAGGCAGCAGAGCAGGCATGGAGATCAAGAGAACACTGGGAAGAGTGGGTGTCCCAGTCCTAATCAAGTTTTAATCAAGCAGCTTCTTTTATCCTTCTAACCAGACTCTAGAGATGTATGCATTTGTGCATGTAAATATATTCATGAATATAAAATATATTAATGGGTTTTTATGAATTCAGCAGTCTACATAATACTAGGCCAACTTCAGGAAAATTTCATGACAACACATTTTATGGAACTAATTACATAAAGCTAGTTCAATGTCTTAATCAATTTTATTTCCAGAACATTTAAGATTATCCTTTATTTCCCATTATTATGTTTTTGGCTAAAATCATTTTTATTGGGTGCAATTCTCTTTTACAGGAAATTCACAGGAATAGTTTTCCAGTTTGAAGCTGTTGAGTTGCTTTACTTGGTGAACAGCATGTCCTCAAAGTCACGTCTTCCCAGTTGAAATGCTACAGATGCGAATGTGCTCAAGAGAGTTGACTTGTCCATCCAGTTTGTATCACGTACAGCTGTAGTTGTGGCTAGTTTAATATGTTTTTGATTAATATTTCCAGCCAGGCGGTTGTGGTGCATACCTTTAATCCCAGCACTCAGGAGGCAGAGCCAGGCAGATCTCTGTGAGTTTGAGGCCAGCCTGATCTACAGAACGAGATCCAGGACAGGCACCAAAGCTGCACAGAGAAACACTGTCTCGAAAAACAAACAAAACAAAAAAAATCCATAGTTACTTTTTAACAAAATATAATTCTTTAATCAAGTTCAGAAAAAAACCAGTTAAAGTTTTTTTTAGTGTATATTTTCAGTTTGTCAGTTATTTTGAGTTATTTCTATCATTAATGCTTAGGATAAACTTAATAAAAGGTGAATAGTTTGTAGTTTTTGTCTTAGTAAATCCATGGGAAAACCAGAGAAATTCTTCTCCTCTCTCCTAGGGCTGACTTGTCAGGTAGGGTCAGCCTGTTGTTTTGAGAATTCAATAATTCTATTTGCTTTAGGCCAGCTCACATGCTCAGAACCAAGGGTTCATCCTTTGTGAAGAGGAGAGCAAGTAATGATTCCATAATGGTTTGGGTATGAGTCAGTGGCTCAGGATTGGAGAGAGAGTGCTTTGCACCTTTCAAGTCATTGGGAGGCCAGGTTGCTGGAACAAGGTAGGTACCCAGAAAATGAAGGATAGCTAGTAAGTACCAATTGCTGCCTGTAACTGGAGTTTTCTCCAGTCCTATCAAGCCCCATGGACCCCAACAGTCTCCTTTAAAGAGGGTGGGAGCCCTTAGAATCAACCAGAACTTGATTGACCTAATTTGAGAAATCTTCTCTCAACTAGAACCCAAGAGTGGTTTTTATTTAAAATTTCTTTTCATGAAAGTTTTTTTTTTTTCTTTCTTTCTGGATATTGTTGGGATAACCAGAATAAATCTACTTCTCTTTTTATGTAAGATCTTTGGTCACAACCTAATTTTTCAAGTCCCTTTTCTCTTTTCTCTTAGAAACTTATGGCAAAGCAAACATGATTATCATATGCAAGTGACAAAATTATTGGTCCTGAACGAGTCTCTTTTGGAGGCCCAAGGTTTAGAAATAGCATTTGAGTGGAGGAGGGGCTGTGTGGTTTGGCACACCAGGCTGCTGCAGGAGCGGGGCGGGGGACAGATGCACCTGAGTGGTTACAGCCATTCTCAGCACTGCTTTACCATGTGTGATTTGGTTAGTACCTCATTAATTTATTAAAGCCAGAGAACAAAAGGCAGAATAAAAGAGTGGCTGTGTGCCCAGAGCAATTTCCACAGATGGCTAAGTGCGTTTAATAAAAAAGCAAAACCGAAACGGAGCGGGCATTTGGCCTGCCTGCAGATGGGAGGTTCTCGAAGTTCATCTTCCCTTTTAAGTGCCTTGGTGATGGTGTGAACAACCAGCCAGTCTTTCCCTGGTAATTAGTGTTGGCTTCATTGCTGCCAACACAGTCATTTCTTGATAATGGATTACGAGGAGCCCTCACCGGATTAGACAGTCTCCAAGTCATAGCGTCTTTTGTGGGGGAGGATTTTACCCGATGGCTGTATGGATAGGACTAACTTGAAGTGACTGAGACATAAGCCTTTGGGTAAAGGGTCAATATTGTTATCTTTCTTGAGGTGAGCAACTTATTGGCTTATTGAAAAAATTGTGGACTTTGGTACACATACTAGCTAATATTAGTAATATAATGAATAGCAAAATGGCCTCCATGGACTCAGTGTTTACTATAACAATTTCTACCGGTGAGCATCAATTCCTCTCATGGAATGCTCTCTCCCTAGTCTTGTTTATTGAGATTATAATGAAATGACGTCACTTCCCCTTTCACTTTCCTTCCTCCAAGTCCTTCCATGTGCCCCCTTGCCCTCTTTTAAATTAATGGTCTCTTTTTCTTAAATTGTTGTTACAAACATACATATATGTAACATTTGCCTTCCTAACTATATAAATATAACTTCCTTAGTCTGTATGTTACTAATATATATATGTTTTCAGGGCTGACCACTTGGTATGGATAATCAATTCATGTGCTCTTTTTTTTCCCATATTCAGCATTCCTTCATTGACTGTAGCTCATTGTCTAAGGTTGAGACCTCCTGAGCTCTTCCTCTTACACGTTAGAATGTCTATTGGTGTTATTCCTGTTTGGGTCATGCTTAGGCAGCCATGTTGGCGAGACTTCCTGTTTCTCTGAGATTTCTAGGAGACACAATCTCATAGGACACTCCCTGATGCTCTGTTTCTTACAATCTTTCTGTCTCCTCTTTGGAAATATTCCCTAAGCCTTAGGTTCAGGAGTTGTTTTGTAGAAGTATTCACTGGGACTGGGCCCCATAACTTTGCATTTTAGTAGGTTGTAGTTTTCTGTAATGGTCTCTAACAGATATGAAGAGATGTTTCCTTGGTGAGGTGTGAAAACTATACTTGCCTGTGGGTCCAAGGAAAGGTATTTAGAATGCAGGGACTATGCTGGTTTAGTAAAGTGATGGTTGTAGGTTCTGCTGTAAGATCCACAGATTCACTAGCCCCGGGGAGTTGGCTAGCTTTTGAGTATCAAGCATGACTTTCCTCTTGTTGAGTGGGCCTAAAATCCAATTGGTTGCTGCCAAGGTATGCATGCCACTACTACACCCTTAGAGATTTTTGTGCTATACTGGTCACTTATTATGGTTCATATACATCATAACTGGTGAGGGCTTGTTGATTGCTTCCTTACTTTGGAAATCTATCTATCTATCTATCTATCTACCTATCTATCTATCTATCTATCTATCTATCTATCTATCTATCGTCTTCTTGGTACCATGAAGGCTAGTCCACAGGGAGGAGGCTTTCAGGTCAGATCCAGTTCATGTCCTCTGGGTCCTGTGTCCAAAGTATATGACATCTTTACTAATAGTGAGTTATTTTCCACCTCTGGGGCATGACCAAGTGTAACAGCAATAGCTTATAATGTTTTGTGATTCTCATGGACAAACCTAATTTATACCTGTTATCTTCTTTACCCCATATACTTGCCCAGATATCACTAGCTTGAATTGGCTTTCTTTATATTTTCTCTGAATTTATGACCATGTGAATAATACATTGATAATATTTGCACTTTAAAAAGTTTTATATCATAACATTAATTTTTCCATAGTTTGACTTCTCCCCCTTCTATATACTATTTGGCAGGTGGTATTTGCTTGTTAATAATTCTAGGCTATGCCCAGCAAGGACTATGAATTCAAAGCTGGCATACAAGTTAGGTAATCTTGGGAAATACTAGCTCTGTATTCCCAGTCAGTACCCTTGGGAAACCTCATCTACACACACAGAAATACTGGTCCTGTATTCCCAATCAGTACTCTTGCTCATGAAAAACTCTGTGTTCCCCACTAGTAACGTAGAGAACCTGTCTGTGTTGTGATGTAACAAAACAACTGATGTGTGTAAGGAAGCTATAATTAATGTCCTCCTCATAGTTGTGCTAATGTAACTCTTGTTGCTAGGATGCATTTTCTCAGTTGACTATGGAAGTCTTCTCTGACTTTTCTCTCTCCTCCAGTTAGTACACTTAAAAAATAAAACAAAACAAACAAACACACAAAAAACTTCTCCCAAAGAGCATTTCACTAGATATCTTCTGTGGTCTGTATTTTAAAGCACATTGGGATTTTTTCTATTTATTGCTATGTCTTTTATTATTAGTGTACAAAGCTTACCAACTTGCTTTCTTTCTTACTAGCTTGTTAGTTACTTGAGGGAAGCAATTGTACCCAGCCTCAAATCCAGGATGTAGGGCAACTCAGTAAGTTTTGCAATATGGCTGGGAGAAATATATATAAAATAACTATTACATTTCCTAAATATAAAATCAGGTAGATGAAGCTCTTACATTCAAATAATGGTGAGTGGTGATTTATTATTATTGTTTGGTGTCTGTGAGCTGTCACCTCTCCTAGACACTGGAACCAGAGAGCACCAGGAGATGGAGGTCTTGCCTCACTATAGATGAGGATCCCAAATCAGACATAGAACACAGGTGGGAAATGTATATTGTTCTCAAGGAATGGCTAACACAGAACAAAGAAAACAAATGTGAGCTCAAGGCCCTCAAGTGGAAGCACCTGCTGCATTATTATAATGCCTGGAAATTTCAGAATTTGTATAAATGGTTTAGCTGTGGGTCACCAAACAAACCTGAGGAAAACCATCTCTGACGGACTACTTTTCCCACCAGCCCAATAGCTGGAGCTGTGGCGGGGAGGGGAATACTTCACAAAAGAAGGCACTTAATCCCTCCCCTCAAGGCTCAGGAATCTATGCAGAAGGATGGCCAGAAAGATTCTAAGAACCCAAGGTGGTGGATGACTTCAAGGAAACAGTATTTTCTGGACACAACAGGGCGGTTACGCATATGAGCTCATAGTGCTTGGGACAGTATGCCCAAGACCTGAGCAAGCTGAACCTGATGACATCCTGCACAGAGGGGAGGAGGCAGGCTTGAAATCCCACTCCTAGATGAAGAGCTGTTGACAGTCAATAGAAAGTGGTAGAGGGCGAGATTTTTCTTTGATAGGAGGACACCTGGTGTATTGACCACACTCAGGGCAGGGCCCATACCCAAGAGTAGTTGGGCAATGCAAACTGGACTTCATGGTGTTTTAAAAAGTGGGGAGGGAGATATAGCTAGCTAGCTAGACAGACAGATAAATAGACGATAGATAAGTAGATAGATAGATAGATAGACAGACAGATAAATAACAAAGTTGTGTGGGTAGGGACAGAGAATACAAAGTTAAGTGTGTAGAGATGTGTGAGTAGATCTGGAAGGAGTTGGAGAATGCGGTAAATATTATCAAAATACTTTGTTATGATATTTTCAAAGAATTAATAAAATATTATTTTAAAAAGTCACCCTACATATATTAAAAATCAAACCCCGCTCTCCTCATTGAAGATTCATATATCCAGTGTCTCTGTTTTGTAGTTGAGTTAGTTATTTTCTCATCCCCACCTTAAGGGGTAGAGCTTGTTGGATTCACACTTTGAGGGGACACCATCTATTATGGTGAGGAAAACACGGCAGGGAATGCATGATGGGCAGCCGCTGCCACACCCCTGTGACATGGGAAACAGAGTGTACAGAAAGTGTTCCTGTCAGTAAACCTCAAAGCCTACTTCCTAGTAGCCCATTTTCTCCAGATCCCACAGCCTTCTGAAGCAGCACTACCAATTGGTCAACCAAGTATCCAAACAGGAGCCCACTGGGGACATCTGACATTCAAACCATAACACTAGTGTTCGATATTTTTAAAGAAAACTTGTAGCCAATTTTTAAAATTAAGCAATTTATTTTGACATCAGACAGATGGGTCTGACTGATATTACCATTTTGAGGGAGATTTGTAGGCAACAAATGATTAGTTGAAATAGTGACTGCTAACATCATTTGTTGGCAGAGAAGTTGAAGGAAAAAGATTCATTTGATTCTGAAAGTCTGGAAATAAATCAGCAGAAGAAGAAAGATTTGGTGAGGAAATAAAGAAAGGCAAACAGACATTTTTTTTGTTGTTGTTGTTGTTGTTGAGGGCTGGGGTACCATGGCAGGGGTAATATTTAGGAGCCAAAAACTATTAAAGAGAAAAAAAATCAATCTTATTATACTATCACAGTAGTTATTTCTGCCTTTTGAAAACATCCTGTCTTTGCCTTGCCAAGTTTCTGTCTACAGTCATTGATTTGCAAAAACACTGTTGCAATGTGGGGTACATAAAATGGAATGAATTCTGATTTTCTGTCTTCAGGTATATCTGGTATATGTCAATATTTCTACTTAGTCTTCATGATTCTCTTAAGAAATGCTCCCAGCTCTCCATGGGGTTTCCTCTTGTTTCATGGGTTTGGCACAGGCTTCTCTGAACTGGTTGCCATTGCTCAGGGATTGACAGTGGGAAGCTTATGTTTAGGAGCCCTAAAACACTTGCTTATGTTCTTGTAGATTTGCTGTCTCTGGGTGTCTCCTGCCCCCATCAGCCTTGGGGAGACAGAGAAGAGGAGGAGCAGGACTGTAGAGTGGAAGGGGAAGGAACAGACATGAAGGCTGGAGAAGATGGCATACTGGCATACTCTTTCCTTACCTTTCCTTCTTTGAGTTTCTTTTTCTGCCCAGGGCCAAGCACCCATCAATACTTACCTGCTTGTTTATTCTGGTTCCATCTTTCTGTCTCCAGATTCTTCATTCAGGAGCTTGGTATTATTCTGAGATTCTAGACTGCAGCAGTATCCACTTTCCCAATGCTGCATGTCTCTTTTATTATATTGAAATGAAGTTTGGAGATCATAGAAGCCCAACAGTCTTGATTAAAAAAGAACATGTTTAATGGTCTTATTGTCATAAAAAGAAGAAATAGAAAGAGACAAGTTTGAAATAAAATGAGGCAAGCATATGAGTGTTCTGGCACAGCTGTGCTAAGTTTGATGGAAGGAAACAATGAGTTTGCAAATAAAGAATACATCTACTTAGAGAAGCAAATGACATTCAACTGGATGCTGTCAGCACCTTAGAGAATATGCAATAGGGACTACACACTACAGACACCCAGCACCTTCTTGTCTAGTCTGGGCACTGTACCAGGGCACCTGGCTGAGGGGCTGTTGTCCATGGGACACTGGGAATAAGCTTACTTGGAGGTGTCTTAAACATTTCTCCAACTGTCTGGATCAGTTGTTGGAAGTCCTAGCATGACCCCACCCTCCCTCCACGCACACAGTACATCCACACATGCACTTAGGCTTATAGTGAAATGTGCCCTATAACATATACAATGTCGCATACAGTGTACATCTGGGTGACTCAGACACCATGAAAGGAGTTGCTATTGGCGACATGATTTTCTGAAATGATGAATAAGTGAATTGAGGGCAAAAGAAGTGTATGCCCCTAGATAGGTGGTGGTCTCATTCCTAGAGTTCAGGGTATATGAAAACAGCATGAAAATATTTACATGTAAAACAGTTAGATTCTATGCCCAGATAATTAGAAGCATGTTTTCCTTTCTTTCATTTAGAGTCAGGAGTCATGGTGACCTGGGGAGATTCTTGACTTGGAGGGGACTGAAAATGTCCAAGGATCCCTTGTTTTCCTGACCCCTCTTCGTCAAAGTTCAATAGCATCCCCTAGTCATCATGACGATCAGAAATGCCCCAATAAAGTTAACCACAGAAGGACTGTTGGGTGTGGTACCATCACTGAAAATCACCATCTGGTAACAAGGAGGCTGAATCCTGAGCTTGGAAAACTAGGTCCAAGACCCATCTTTCCAGCTATGTTTAGGAGTATAGGCATGGCTCTGGCATTTCCTGACTGGCTCTGAGGAGGGCTGCTTGAGGAGGAGCTAATCCTGTGAGACAATCTCTGTGAGACAGTGCCCAGTGTTCTTGGCCTACCATGCATCTTCTCTCATTCTTTTGGCCAACACACAGTGCTTTTCTTTGGAAGCCAACTTTTATTCTATTTCAGTGGCGAGGGTCCAGGGTAGCCCCTCAGGAACATAATAAGCAGTCAGCAGGTTGGTATGGGATTCTAAGTAAAGTGCCCTTCTCTCCTTGCCCTATGGATGGACCAATAAGAGTGCTTGCTTAGATTTGTTTGTCATGCAGGATTGACGGAGAACTTCCTAGGTTTCACAGTGATATTGGGTGCCGTGACTCAGGAGCTTCCAACAGTTAGCTCTACCTTGTGGAGAAGGCTGGGGTGAGAAGCTACCCTGGTATAGAAAGAAGCAGAAATGAGAACTCTTGACACCAGAGAGTGACCTTTGAAGCTCAACAGTGCCCTTGCCTCATCCCCTCTTTAAATTTGCTACTTTGAATGTCTTTCTGAGGTAGGCAACCCCCAAGCTCCCTGATTCATCCAATGGTCTTTTCATGGAGCCCTTCCTTACTCATGGCTCAGTATGGGAACCATTCCAACATGGAAGCTTTGCACACTGGTATGATTAGTTCAAGCTGAGATGCACATATCACATGTAGTCTGAATTTCAAAGACCCAGAACTAAGGAAAATGTAAACTGCCTTGATAGTTTTGCACTGACCATATATTAAATACTTGATTTTTTTGAGACAGAGTTTCTCTGTGTAGTTTTGGTGCCTGTCCTGGATCTTACTCTGTAGATCAGGCTGGCCTCGAACTCACAGAGATCCGCCTGGCTCTGCCTCCTGAGTGCTGGGATTAAAGGCGTGTGCCACCACCGCCCGGCATTAAATACTATTCACGTGAATATTCCTATATTGCTCAAACTAATTTTGTTTCATTGTCACTTTTCACTGGGGCTCCTAGGAAACTAAAAATTACACAACTATGACCCACATTATATTTCTTTCAGACATCACTGTTCTAGAAACATCTATCCCTAATCTTTACCTCCTCCATCAAATTTCCTAGTTATTAAGTCTACAGGTTAATTTCATTCATTCATCTATCAGAAGAGAGAGGTGAATACTAGCTATTAGCCTTGCATTTCCATACAGTTCTCCTCACAGGTCCCAATGCTTGAGTGCAGTTCATAATTTATGATAGTAAATAAATGAGCTCTGAGATTGAACGCATTTCAAAGAACCTGCAAAGGCTTGGCTTTAGTCCCTCCTGGCTCCTCTGCCTTAAGTGATTAGCAGTACCACTGTTTAACAAACCCAGCTAATGACACATGGCTGGTTTCTAGCCAGCAGATAGTAGTGTTTTTTCCCAGGGGAAAAAAGAAGCCTGTAATTGCCACACTTTATGTCATTGACATTTATTAGTGCTTTTCAAAAAAGTCTGCAATGCAGACGAAGGAATTAAAGTTGCAGGTGCGTTTTCTGCCGTGTTTTGGAGAGATGTG
Source organism: Onychomys torridus (assembly GCF_903995425.1). Taxonomy (NCBI): domain Eukaryota; kingdom Metazoa; phylum Chordata; class Mammalia; order Rodentia; family Cricetidae; genus Onychomys; species Onychomys torridus. The sequence goes on along the minus strand of NC_050457.1, from coordinate 34,733,807 downwards.
GATGGAATAAATGTTGGTGTGGATTTCAAGTTGCAGGTGCACTCTCTGCCATGTTTTAGAGAGATGTGGATGGAACAGAAGGTTTAATGTGACTTTCAACTCTAGTTGAATGTAACTTGGGTTCATGAACATCAGAGATCTCTAAATTATAGTTGGACATCTCATAGAGATTAGATCCTGATTAGACCCTGTAAGGGCTTAGGGATAATTGCTTGAGAGAGATGAGTTGACACACCACACACAGAGAGATACATATTTGTGGGAGAGATGTACATATATATATATATACTTCTAAATATTACTCAATCCCAGAACTTGACCAAGGCCCAACTTGTTAAGTGAACATTTAAAGGGCCATGAGCACATACTGAAGTTAGACTGGGTGTACCGACAAGCTTTGGTATTTTGGAGATTGCAGAAGGTCACAGCTCCCAGCAGAGTGCTTAGATACTGTGATTTGCAGGCCCATTAGCCTAGCAGGACATGGGGGATGGCTGGAAGATTTGCTGAAGAATCACAGTGTAATGAAAACAGCATAGACTAAGGATTTGTCGGATGTAGGTTCCAGCCCCACACTTAATTGTTTATTAGCTGCCATAGCTTAAAGGAAGATAGCTGCACAGTTTCCAAGCCTGTAAAATGATAATGACATCATCACCAACAGAAAGAGCGATCTCCAACTTGTAGAGTCGTTTCGAAGATTTGGGGTGGAATACCAGAAGCAATTGTATTAGTAGAACAACACATTTTTATAGATAGTGCTTAGCTTCCTGATCGACAAACACTGTGGCTACAGGGACTCCTTTTATCTAACATAGTGTGTGACACTGGGTGGTAACTTTACCAAAAGAATTGCACACGGCACAGTACGTGAATAGTAAGATTCTATTGAGCTTTTGATAATTTGGACTATTTCTAAGGCTTATTAAGTCCACACTAATTGCGCCGAGAGACACATCTATTAGCAGATACATTTGTTAACATTAGAACAGCATAAAGGACTTTGCTGTAGTGTTTGAAAATGTACCCTGCTGCCACTGCACGAACACTGATTAAATGCTATGGAAGTTATATCTGTAAGTTAGACCTTGTTTTTACCATCAAGGAAATTCCTTAATAAGGGAAACAATTTATTCACATTAAACTTAATCAGAAAACTGTTTTTATATCTGTTTGATATAGGGTCTCACACAGCCCAGGCTGGAGTTGAACTTGCTATACAGCAAAGGATAACTTTGAACTCTAGCATTAGCGGTATGTGCAGGAAGCGTTATAACCTACATTTTACTGATGAAGGGATGGCATGCTCTAGTGGCTTAGTCACTTGTCTAGGTCACTAGGCTTTAACAATGTGGCTTGGGGTGAACATCTGCAAACTACAGAGCTGCAGGTCAGGTCGCTCCCACAGCACAGCCTAGTGGAAACTCCCCCGGAAGTCCATTATACCGCTGATTTTATGCCAGAGCTGGAACAAGAATGGCCTGTTGCTTAAGATAAAATCAGTGAGATTGTCCACCTTTAAGGAGGCATTTTAAATACTGGATCAGTAATAGACGCCACATATACATTTTCTTTCTCTGTATTGTGTTGGTGAATTTTTCAGGTTTATTCTGACTTTCATCACTTTAAAATGTATCATGGATAATTACACTGTTTTTTTAAATTTTATACAGGCTCTTGTTATATAGCGCTGGTTGGCCTAGAGCTCAATATGTCAATGGTCTTGAACTCATGGCAGTCCTCCTGCCTCATCCTGTTGAGTGCTAGGATCACAGGTGTGTGATCTCACCAAGTCTTGTGACCTGGTCATGTGGCCTTACTGTTCTACCCCTTGATTCTGTCCTTCTTTGTGGTGCTCACACCAGAACATGCATCTTTAGCACCGGAACCATGCATCCAGGCTGTCCGAGATTCAGTTCTGGCTCTACCCATTACCACCTGTATGCTCTTCAGCCTCTGTGGGCCCAGTTTCCTCCTTACGCTGATGATCAAAACAGTGATCATCACAGGAAAGTCAAGAGAGGGGGTGTGAGGTGTGTGCTAGCCTTTAAAGAGTGCTTGTTACAGGGTGAATGCCATCTCCATGCCTCTAGTGCCCTGGTCATCTGATCTCCCGGGTGCTGCTAATTTCTGTTGCCTCTGAGTTTTCTTGAGGCCCTACCTCTCCAGTGTACCTCCTCCGGCATGGCTAACTCAGTAACTTCTCTGATGGCAAGTGTCAACTTCTCCGAGGCCTTACAGCACATGCAGATGCACTGTTTTAACTTATAATGGACTGGATGTTGAAGTCAGATTGCTGTGGGCTCTAAGCTTTCCTGCCCAGATGTGGCTCCCAGGACTGTGGATGAAGAAAGAACATGGGATTACCCATGGGAGTTTCAGGGCTAGAACTCAAGTGGTCCCTATCACAATGACTCATACTACTTTATCCCCACTTGGCCTCATATAACTTCAGAGGATCCTGGGACACTATTTGTTAGCTGTGGGAACAACAGTGTTACTGCATAGGCTCCCCTAAAACAGTCTATGAACAGTGGGAACCTGTCATCACCCTTGTAGCTCTGTGGGTTGATGATAGCCTGACTGATGGGTGCAGGGCTATATGGTTCTTCTCAAACTGACTGGGTTGGATCTTGGTTGCTAGCTGCTCCCCAAATATGGGTTCAACAGCTACCTGAAGGAAGTATTTCTCCAAGAGATGGAAGGATATGGGTCAGCTTCTTAGGGCTGCCGTAGCCAAATGTTACAAACACAGTGCCTTAAAACAAGAGGGATGTATTCTTCTGAAGCTCTCTAGCAGGATGTCTAAAATCCAGGTATCAGCTGTTATGAAATATTTGTCTCCACTGTAAAGATGTGTTTCTGCCTAAGGCACCTTTTGGCTGTTTTAATAAAGCGCTAAATGGCCAATAGCTAGACAGGAAAGAATAGTGGGACTTCTGGACAGAGAGAGGGAACTCTGGGAAGAAGAAAAACTGGATGCCAGTGAGATGTGGAACTAGTCTGGCATGTGGTGCAGAGCGGAGGTAACCAAGCCATGTGGCATAATGTAGGTTAATAGAAGCAGGTTAATTTGAGTTTTAAGAGCTAGTTGGGGACAAGCCAAGCTTTAATAATTAATAATAAGTCTCTGTGTCATTATTTGTGGGTTGATGGTCCAAAGAAAGTCCAGCAAGATGGGCTGGGTGGTGGTGGTGGTGATGGTGGTGGTGGTGGTGCCACGCCTTTAATCCCAGTGAGTACGAGGCCAGCTTGGTCTACAGAGTGAGATCCAGGACAGGCATCAAAACTACACAGAGAAACCCTGTCTCAAAAAAACAAAAAAACAAAAAATAAGAAAGCAAGATGGTCAGCAGACCCATGCCCCCTTGAACAGTCCAGAGGAGAATCCTTCCTCGACTCTACTAGGTTACTAGCTGCATGTGCATGTGAATTCCTCACATTTGTTTGCTTCTCAATGGCAAAAGTAAGTCACAGGCAAAGCTCTAAACTCAGGGGCAGACGAGTACATTCCATTTGTATTGACTGAAAACTCACAGGACCAAGGGCATGGCTGTAGTAGGAGTTCTTTACCTACAATCCAGTATACTGTAAGGGCAGCCAGGGGAAGAGGAGGTAGGCTGGGGGCTCTGCTGGACTCCTAGCTCTCTGTGTTCTCATCTGTATCAGTGGGCTTACTAGGAAGTCCTTGTCTCACGGGGTGGTTGTAGTGAAATGTTCGTGCATGCCAGTTGCATGACACATAGTGACTGATGGAAACTTAGCATCCTTGCATTCCGTCTCTACCGTTGGCTTCATCCCTCTTCTCTGAGTTTCGTCAATACAAATAACTTGGCTTCTTCATTCCTTCCCTTTCCTTTTTTCTTTGAGACAGTCTCATCTATCTCAGGCTGGCCTTGAACTTGCTGTGGAGTCAAGGATGACCTTGATCTTCCAGCCTCTGCCTCCTGTGTGCTGGGATCACAGTGTTTTGCCAGGCCTAGTTTATACAGTGCTGGGGACTGGACCCAGGGCTTTGTGCATGCCAGGCAAGCATGCCACCAACTGAGTTACTTCCACAGCCCCACACAAGGAAGTTCTGTTTTGTAAAATTCGCATTGATTGGAAAAGAGATGCTGCTGATGAGGAATCCAGTTATTAGAAGTTGGAAGGAGAGGATCTCTCTCTCTTTAACTGTCTTTTCACATTCATTTCCCATCCCTTTGTCCCCTCCCTCTGTCCTTGCTAATCCCCCAAAGTAAAAAACATTAAAAAAAAAAAAAAAAAAAAAAAAAAAAAGGAAACATCTCGTCACGGAAGCTGTAGTGTGACACAGAGAGTCATGCAGTAAACCCTTTGGTCCCAAGTGTTCACTGCAGAGAGTCATTGTTCTGGTTTGAGGGCCCTGGTTTCTGCTGCACTCTTGATGCTGGTCCCTCACTGGAACTCCTCTTGGTTATCCTGCTGCTGCCCTGTGTTGTGGACATCCTGCAGCTTTGGGTCTGCAGGACGGGTCCCCTCACGTGCTCCAGCAGATCACAGGTGGGCCAGGTGTTGGGGGTGGGCAACTCATAACCTGGTTCTGGGCCTGGGTAGTTGCAGTGTTGGTCCGTCCACCATCTCACCCCTGTGCTCACCACCAGGGTGGTGAGCTCTCCTGCATTGCCCAGTTGGTTCACCCCTCCTTGCAGGGTTAGCTCTCTCACACCTGGACCATCAGGGCCAGCTCTACTGTGTTGCCCAGGTGAGGTGCAGGGGCCACTCAGGAGAGGGTCTCAAATATAGGGACAGATAACTGTGTAGGACATGGACTATTAATATGGAGGATAATAGTGAACAATAAAAAAGCCACAGAAGTGCTGTGACCTCTTGGGAGGGAGAATTCTGGGAGCCAGGATATTTGGTACAGCTCTGGTGAAAGCCGTGGGAGTCAATCAGGTCATGACCTTTGTAGAGGGGAAGTGGTCCAATGCAATTTCCAAGCAAAATTTAATTAGATAAGGACAACATGGCAGAGGACATTGCGTCATCACCCAGCCTGGCTTCTGAGCCCCGAGAGATAGAGACTAGTCTGCTGGCTAACAGGTTTCCCAGTGCAATTGCATTCTGTTTGCAACATGAGCCATTCTATGCTAATGAGTCATATTTTATCATTTCCGGAGGTGGTGCCAGAGAAGGGACTAACACACGTGGATTCTTTTATTTAAAACTGTTTATTTGTGGAGTCTTTGTGGTTAGCTTTTATACTAAAAT